>NC_091058.1:87507389-88972009 GCF_000393655.2 Nicotiana sylvestris
ATCAATGATTTCACAATTTTCTTATATTTTCATTTCAATAGTGATTTCGATCACTTTCCATCCTTATTACCTCGGCCACCCTTATTACCTCGGCCACCCTTATTACCTCGGCCACCCTTATCACCACAATCCACACCTTATTACTTTGTGTTGCGGCGCGCAACCTGATCCCACCGTACAATCATAATTCACAAACAACACAATAACAACAACAACAATAGTTCACAAAGAACAACCACAACAATTTCTCAAAGAATTTCCACAACCATCAATACTATTTCCATCATGTTCAACAACTCATATGCATTTTATATCACCGCGATAATTGCCAATACAAGCCATATATGTTATGAACAATAATAATAATTTCTCAAAGGATTTCCACAACCATCAATACTATTTCCATCATGTTCAATAACTCGTATGCATTTTATATCACCGCGATAATTGCCAATACAAGCCATATATGTTATTACCACAATTGTTCCAAGTTCATCATTCATGATTTCCTTCTATCATTTGTTTCTCAACTCTTACCACATAACACATTCACAACCACACATTTGGTTTATTGCCAATTACGGGCACCATTATATCAGGAGATTTAACCACGAACAATCAAATCATACCAAACACAGTAATTCCACAAGTAATTCACGTAGATATTACATACCAGATATTCGTGCACCAAACAAAGTGACTTTACAAAGGTCAAAGTTAGCCATACGTACCTCGTTTTAGCTTTTCTTAAGTTACTACGATATTCCGAAAATTCTCGCAATCCCAATCTACTTGAGACATAACAAAATTAACACAAATTAGGAAGGTAATCATGGTTTCAGCTTATTGGAGCATTTTATCAAACACTAGTTGAGCATCTTAAATATTAACTTCCTTTTACAAGATTTCCTTCATTCCCCAACCCAATCTTTACCTATTTATGTTCATCAATCTTCCCACAACCCTATTTGCACATGCATGCATACATAATACTATTATACCAAGAATCGTACCTCAATGACCCATCTCACAATCTCTACAATACCAACACAACCTAGGTTAGCCACTTATGGCTCCCAATCACCATCCCATGAGTTGTAATATGTATATCATACATAAATAATCACCATAGAGTAGTTAGAGATGATAGACATACCTCTTGTAGTAAGAATTTTTAAAAATCCCCACTTTTGGTGTTCTTGAAAAATTCAAGGATTTGAAGGAAGATCTAAGGATTTTCAAGATTAATCCTTGTTAGTAAAGGTGTTTAGGGGGTAGAAATCACTCAAAGTATTCTAAAAACCTTACCTTGGATCATAGGGATGAAGTTTGGGACGAAATCCCCATGGGAGAGCAAGCCTTAACCCCAAAAATGACTTGGGAACTCTCTAGACCGGTCTTGAGGTATTTAGGGGCCTGCTACTAGAGCGCCCGCGCATAGGCCGCGCTAACGAGGCAGAAAGAAACTCAATTAGCGCTGGCTACGCGCTCCCGCGCTAAGGCCGCGCTACTGACACATGCCCAGTAAAATGATCATAACTTTCTGTATACAACTCCAAATGACAAAAGGTTTGTTGAGTTGGAAACTAGACTCAAAGGGATTTAATTTGATAGGTTGTGAATCACACAACCCCTTATAGAACTGGAGATATGATCGTCCAAAGTGAGGTATTGTGCGCACTCATTTACAACTTTCGTCCATTATGAAATTTTCCAACTTGGCTTAGACTTAGGCCTCTCCTTAGACCCCAATCCACCTCTAATATGAATTATATGCTTATTAACATATCCAATTGATACCCATTATATCATGAATCCTCATTTGCACACAAAATAAAATAATTAGCCAACCTTGGCACGACGAAATCTCAAATTACTTGGAAAAAATTTTCCGGGGCCTTACAGAAGAAGCCCATAGAAATATTTCGCGAGTATGCTACTCGCTGGAGGTTCGAAGCTGCTAAGGTCAGACCTGCCTTAGAGGAGGAACAGATGAACAAATTCTTTGTTCCGGATCAAGACCCGCAATATTATGAACGACTAATATTGATTGAGAGCAATAAATTTTCTGACATTATCAAGCTGGGTGAAAGGATCGAAGAGGGCATCAAAAGCGGTATGGTTACGAATTTTGAGGTCTTGCAAGCTAAAAATAAGGCTTTGTAGTCTAGTGGCATGTCCAAGAAAAGGGACGTAGGAGCCATAATGGTTGCACAAAGAACCAAATCTCCCATCAAATACCAAACTTACCCAATGCCTCCACTCACATATCAGCCTACCCCGAACTACCAAGCACCCTCACCCTCTTACCAAAATCTGCCACCCGCTTATCAGTCACCTCCACCTCCCACATATCAGCCTACTTCACCCAGATATTCCTAACCCGCACATGTTTACCAAACCTACAATGCTCAACCATCCCACGATCAATCCCCTCCTGCACGTCAAATTTTGACCGCAGGCCTCCGAAATAATACATAGCCACTGCTGAACCCATTGACAAGTTGTACGAAAGACTCAAAGTTGCTGGTTACGTCACCCCTATGCCTACTGCAAACCTTGAGAACCCTTCTCAGTGGGTTAACCCAAATAAATCCTGTGCATACTATTCTGGCATGAAGGGACACACCATCGACGAATGTCGTTCTCTAAAAGACAAGATCTAGACTTTAATTGACAACAAGATTATTATGGCAAAGGAACCTACTCCGAATGTCCGCAATAACCTTTTCAGACCATAAGGGTGGAGAAATTCACATGATTGAGGTAGACAATGATTGGGATCCTGAGGGATCAATCAGTTTGATCGCAGAAGGTGATGACCCAAAGAAACCAATAGTTACTCATAATCCGATCATGGTCCAGATTCAGCCCTCTGGGGACGCCGAGGAAAATATGTCTGTGCCACTTGAGTTTGAAGCAACGTTATCTGCAAAGACACCAGTACCAATTGAGGTCGAATTCGTGTCTCCAGCATACACCCCCACCGTTTGAAGTTGCAGTTCTACCACCTAAGGCACATGCTCCATTCGGAGTAAAGATAGCCACGCTAATCCTAGTAGCAATGTCAATCATGACGTCATACCATACAAAGGCTATACCATGGGACTATACAACTGAGCCAAGGAGGAAGGGCAAGGTTAGGTTCGAGGAAACTATTACCGCACAGGGTATGACAAAAACTGGTAGGGTCTATACCCTAGAACACCTAGCTGAGTCAAGCAAGCAGTCCTCCAATCGGTCACCCATCATTGAGACAGGTCCAGACGATCTTTGGAGAAAGATACAGGCCAAGGAATACTCGGTCATCGGCCAGTTGAACAAAACACTGGCACAAATTTCCATCCTTGCTTTGCTACAAAATTCTGAGGCACACAAGAACACTCTGTTGAAGGTGTTGAGTGAAGCATACGTGCCAAGCAACATCACTGGCGGAGAAATGGCCAAAATGGTAGGACAGGTATTGGAAAGTCACAAAATTACTTTTCATGAGGATGAGCTACCGCCTAAAGGGTTGGGACACAACAAAGCACTGCACATCACTGTGCAATGCGAGACCTACTTCATCACCAGGATCCTGATTGATGGGGGTTCTAGTCTCAACATTTGTCCACTTGTAACACTCAAGAAATTGGGAAAGGGATTGCATGAAATAAAGGACGGATCCATCAATGTGAAAGCCTTTGACAGTTCCCAAAGGCCCACCATTGGGGAGATTAGTCTGTGTTTGCAAATGGGGCCAACTTGGTTCGATGTTGATTTCCAAGTGATAGACGTGCCAGCATCTTACAATCTGTTGTTGGGATGGCCATGGATTCATGCTACCAGAGCCGTAGCGTCAACACAGCATCAGGCAGTAAAGTTCGAGTGGAACCACCAGGAAGTGATCATTCACGACAACGGTAGCCACCCTATATACAGTCGTCAGACCATTCCATCAATCGAGGGGAGAAAGAAGGTAGGAGGAGAAACTTACTATCACATCGAACGAGTAAATGCTATTGATAAAAACAAATGGCGGGATAACAAGATCGAGAGCATACTTAATTGGATGGGTACAAACCTGGCAAAGGGCTCGGCGAGAACCTTCAAGGAATCACTAAGCCCATAAAACTCAAGAAACATGGCACCACTTTCGGTTTGGGATATGAGTACACCTAGGAATTCAACAACTGGTCGCCACCATGGTGCAGTCCTTACCATCCGCTGGAGCAGCCAATACCACATTTGGAGTAGACTTTCCAATCGGCCGATATTATTTATGGGTCCGATGAAAAGGAAGCACTCGAAGCAATGAAGAACTTGTTCCTAGAAGACAATGACATGGACTGTTGTATTGTTATCAAGGAGGAGGGGGAGGAAGGCCCTTCAATACGGGCTGTAAGTAGAGGAGCACGCCTCAATTACTGGACTATTAGGACAACCAAAGCCCGACAAGTCTCGGGGTAGCAAGGCTAAAACAAGCATCATGCACTGTTTTTATTTATTAAATAATTTTCTTTTTGCATTTTTAATTTCCGAAATAAGATCTCCAATGTTCCAAAATAGTTATGCAATTTATCAAAGAATTTTAACTTTTCTTATGAATCAACACTTATTATTTTTCTCTCATTATTTTACTTATACAGTGTTACTATTACTTATCTTGATGAACCAATGACTGTGACATGCAATGAGACAACGCAACAAACAAACATAGATTCAGAGAAAGATGACATACCAGAGGAGATTGTTAAAGAAGTTGAGAATTTTGAAAACAGACCCAAGTCCAACCTGGACAATACCGAGGTTGTTAACCTAGGAGATGCATAAAATGTCAAAGAAACATGAATCAACGTCTACTTATCGCCATCAGAAAAGAAGGAATACACAGAATTTCTAAGAGAGTATGAGGACATATTCACCTGGTCATATGATGACATGACTGGCCTGAGTACGTCTATTATGGCTCACAAACTGCCAACTGATCCAACATGTCCGTCGGTAAAGCAAAAGCTCAGAAAGTTCAAGCCTGATATGAGTTTGAAAATCAAGGAAGAAGTCACTAAACAGGTCAAAGCTAAGGTTCTCAGGGTAGTAGAATACTCGCCGTGGTTAGCCAACATCGTGCTAAGACCAAAAAAGGACGGGAAGGTTCGAGTCTGTGTTGACTACCGGTATCTCAACCGGGCCAGTCCGAAAGACGACTTCCCTTTTCCAAATATACACATCCTGATCGACAATTGCGCCAAGCATGAGTTGCAGTCATTTGTAGATTGTTTCGCCAGTTATCATCAGATTTGAATGGATGAAGAAGATGCTGAGAAAACGGCTTTCATTACACCGTGGGGAATGTACTATTACAAGATGATGTCGTTCGGCCTGAAGAATGCTGGGGCCACCTACATGAGGGCCATGACCACCATTTTCCATGATATGATACACAAGGAGATAGAGGTGTACGTAGATGATGTTATCATCAAATCCAAGAAGGCCACTGATCACATGGAAGATTTGAGGAAGTTCTTCAATAGACAGCGAAGGTACAACCTAAAACTAAATCTTGCAAAGTGTGCATTAGGGGTTCCTGCTGGAAAATTACTTGGGTTTATTGTGAGTCGCCGAGGAATAGAACTGGATCCACCAAAAGTCAAAGCTATTCAAGAATTGCCGCCGCCAAAGAACAAGAAGGATGTGATGAGTTTCTTGGGGAGGCTTAACTACATCAGCCGGTTCATAGCACAATCTACAGTTATCTGTGAGCCAATCTTTAAGATGTTGAAGAAGGACGCTGCTACCGAATGGACTGATGACTATCAAAAAGTTTTCGACAGAATTAAGGAATACCTGTCAACACCACCTGTCTTAGTCCCGCCTGAGCCAAGTAGACCCTTATTACTATACCTTGTAGTATTAAATGGAGCTTTTGGTTGTGTTCTGGGGCAGCATGACGAAACGGGGAGGAAAAAGCAGGTTATTTATTACCTCAGTAAGAAGTTCACCCCGTACGATGCCCGGTATTCTATGTTAGAGCGCACCTGCTGTGATTTAACTTGGGTAGCTCAGAAGCTGAGGCACTACTTCTATGCCTATACTACATATCTAATATCAAGTATGGATCCTCTGAAGTACATCTTTCAGAAGCCCATGCCCACTGGAAAGCTAGCCAAGTGGAAAATCTTGTTGAGTGAATTTGACATTGTCTACGTAACCCATAAGGCAATTAAGGGACATGAACTAGCGGATCACCTTGCTGAGAATCCCGTGGATAGAGAATACAAACCTCTAAAAATGTATTTTCCTGACGAAGATCTATCATTCATAGGAGAAGACATTGCAGAATCATATGACGGTTGGAGAATGTTTTTTGATGAAGCAGCAAATTTCAAAGAAGTTGGCATAGGAGTAGTTCTAGTATCAGAAACCGGTCAGCATTATCCGGTGTCTGCCAAACTCAGGTTCCCGTGCACCAAAAACATAGCCGAGTACGAAGCCTGCATCTTAGGGCTCAAGATGTCCATTGACATGAACATTCAAGAGTTTCTAGTGATCGGAGATTCAGACCTACTTATACATCAGGTCCGAGAAGAATGGGCAGTGAAGAACTCCAAGATACTCTCGTATCTACATCATGTATAGGAATTGAGAAAGAGGTTCACAAAGACAGAATTCCAACATGTTCCCAGAGTCTAGAATGAGTTCGCCGATGCATTGGCTACCCTATCATCCATGATACAACTTCCAAACAAAAACTTCATTGATCCCATTCCAGTAAAGATCCACGATCAACCAGCTTATTGTGCCCACGTCGAAGAAGAAGCAGATGGAAAGCCTTGGTTTCATGATATCAAGGAATATTTGGCAAAAGGCGAATACCCAGAACTAGTAAATCCTACTGAGAAAAACACACTTCGGAGGTTGTCTAACAATTTCTTTCACAACGAAGGAATCCTATATAGGAGGACTCCTGATTTGGGATTACTAAGGTATGTCGACGCAAAGGAAGCATCCAAGCTACTAGAGGAAATTCACGTCGGGGCCTGTGGTCCACATATGAATGGTTTTGTCTTAGCAAAGAAGATACTCCGAGCTGGTTACTTTTGGATGACTATGGCGATGGACTGCATCCAGTATGTTCGGAAATGCCATCGATGCCAGATACATCCAGACATGATAAAGGTACCTCCAAATGAGCTTAATGCAACAAGCTCACTGTGGCCGTTCTACGCTTGGGGAATGGATGTCATTAGACCAATTGAGACTACCTCTTCCAACGTGCATAAGTTTATCCTAGTAGCAATCGACTATTTCACCAAATGGGTCGAAGCAGCGTCTTTCAGAGTAGTAACTAAGAAAATCATGGCAGACTTTGTCCGTGACCACATCATTTGTCGATTTGGGAATCCAGAATCAATCATTACTGATAATGACTCCAACCTCAACAGTGACTTGATGAAAGCTATGAGTGAAAAATTCAAGATCAGACACAAGAATTCTACAGCCTAAAAACCTTAGATGAATGGAGTCGTAGAAGCCGCCAATAAGAATATCAAGAAGATAATAAGGAAAATGATAGGGAAGCATAAGCAGTGGCACGAGAAGCTATCATTTGCTTTATTAGGGTATCACACCACAGTCCGCATGTCAACCGAAGCAACCCCCTATATGTTGGTTTATGGTACAGAAGTCGTCATTCCCGCCGAAGTGGAAATTCCTTCTGTAAAGATCATACAGGAAGCTGAGTTCAACGATGCAGAATGGGTGAAGAGTCGTTACGAGCAGCTAGCTCTTATAGATGGAAAGAGAATGAATGCAGTTTTCCATGGTCAACTTTATCAGAACAGAATGTCCAGAGCTTTCAACAAAAGAGTCAAGCCAAGACAGTTCACGCCGGGGAAGCTGGTGTTAAAGAAAATTTTCCCGCATCAAGATGAAGCCAAAGGGAAGTTCTCTCCCAATTGGTAGGGTCCATACATGGTTCATCGGTTTCTGACAGGAGGAGCCCTCATACTTGCAGAAATGGATGGAGAAGTCTGGCCAAAACCAATTAATTCAGATGCAGTCAAGCGCAACTATGTGTAATTTTCATGTTTTCCTTATATGGTGTAAATTGAACTACGCCTAAACTGATTCCCATTTAAGAGGGGATACATAGGCAGCCCTACGGGTTCGATCACAATTCAATAAAATTTTCACTCCCCCCCCCTCCCCAATTGGAAACTGGGGCAGAATTTTGAGGAGGACCCTCAAAATTCCAAAGTAATTTCAGCCAATCATCATAGGCAACAATCAGAAACATCAACCCATTAAACCGGGGCAGAATTTTGAGAAGGACCCTCAAAATTCCATAGCGAGAGAGATCGCAATGTCTTGAGCCACGTCACAGTCATCGGTTCATCTAAAAGTTGTTTCTTAATTGTATACTTATGTCATATTCTTACAAATTCATGCATGTTTATTATCAAAATCGCCTTGTTTAGCAACGCTACACCAATGATACATAGAGTATCACCAGATCAAAGCTGAATAGTTCAAGCAAAGCCAGCAGGGATACGAACTAACCACCCTCCCTCCTGTTCTGAATCAATGTATTATGAATCCCAAATCCCTACCCCAATGTGATTAATACTTGTGGTTAGTTTGGGGCATGACAGCATTGAACATTACTGAGCATGACCCAAACTTGATCCTCCTAGGATCATAACCCCCATGTTTCCCTTATATGTTGTGTGCTCTGGTTGATTTACAAGCATGACAATACTCCCTATTATTGTGCATGCCCAGAATTAACTCTTGCCTAAGTATATAGGCTCCTTGCAATGGATTCTCAATCTCCTGCCCCTTTGTGTGAATTTATCAATTATGTAAAGTGTTAATGATCGACTCATATCACCCTTTCCCTCTTCTTTATTCCTTCAGTTCTTAGAACTCAGTTTATGTACTTCTCACTCTCTTCTTAGACTTAAGTTCTGCCCCCCCCCCCCATGCGAGGCTTGCCTTGGGATCCATGAGCTCCCTCTAAACTTGGACACATGAGGGCTGGCATTTCCACACTACACCTGTCCCTATTCTGGTTATGAAACTTGGGTGTGAGCACTGCCCGGGGTCCTATTGAGGCCCTTAGGAACTCTGACACACTCAAGGCTGAGAAAGGCTTTGGATCAATGGTATTTTGAGTTGGTTTATCTCAGAACTCAGAGAGGAAGTCAAGAATCAGGCTTCCTCTGGTTGTAAGCTCTTCTTTTACACTTTTCTGATGTAATTCATTTATTCGGTTTGTAATAAACATTGGGGCTTTGGTTAGTGAAAAGGGTTGGGAAATTGTGCATGCTCAAGGGTAGAAAACATGCCTATAGGACTGAATTCTCTACTTGTTCAATTCACATTTAGAAGACATGCCTATAGGACTGCTCTAATTCTGCATATTCACACTACATTTAGAAACCATGTCTATAGGACTCACTTGTCCAATTCACATATAAATAACATGCCTATAGGGATTATCTAAAATTCTGTACATTTGTCACCGTTTAGGTATCATGTATATTAGGGTTTAAAATCAGTAACATATAGAAATTATGCCTTTAGGGATTCCCAAGTAAAATTCTGGTTCATTTCTATTCACATTCAATGTTAGATATCATGCCTATAGGGATTAAAATCAGCAATATTAGATACCATCGCTTACAGAATCTGAAACTAGTTCAATTTAAAATCAGTTCGATTCTAAACCAGTTTTAAACAACTTTCCGTCTTTATTTAACGAAGCTTAGCAAGCATGCCTATAGGATCTCAAACAATTTGTTTTGAGTTAGTATTGTTTTGCCTCATTCTAAATTAAGTAGATATCATGCCTATAGGACCCCGTCTAAACACTTCGGCAAACCTTAGAGTAATAATTGTAAAATTGAATCCATTTTTGTTAAGTACTACAACCAGCATGCAGGCCTGATTCGGAATTCTTATCTGAGTTATGTAATAAACTAATATGCCTCAATAATCAACTTCCCTCATCTTTATGTGCTTTAATCAGACCCAAAAAGTTTGTGCAAGTCATGCTAATTATGTGTTTTATTTGAGGAGGTATACTTGAGTCTTATGTGTTTATGTATTTCCCATTTAATGTGCAGTCTTTTTTATGTTTTGTGTGTCGCCTTAAATTTTTACCTTTGAAACTTCAATTTAGCCTAATATCCCTCCCCTTTAGTATTAGTAGTCCTAAGTGCCTCCGGGACTGATAAGAACGGGACGGGTAATAGCATGCAATAGTGTTTGAGACCAATCCGTGCTTTAGTACCTTAAATGGGGTGGGAAAGGGTAGATATGGATATGATGATCGGTGGGCTAATGCCACGTATAACCCCTCTTTTGAGGAGTGATTACCGGGTATTGCATTAATGTGATCCATATTTTTATCAAACCTAGGACCCCCTTTCTTTATTTCCCCCTTCTTTTTTTGGGCATTGTAACTCCTTATTTAAAATCAGCTCTTGTAATTACTCTTTCAAACTTGGTTTACTTTCTGACCATCGTACTGACTTCTTATGAGGCTGGTACTTCTTCTAACTGGCTTTATCGTGGAGCCGTTATAGAACATAGTTATTGTGCTATCTCTCTTGCACCTCTAATATTAAGAGTGATTCTGCTATGTTCTTAATCATGATTCCTATAACTTCTAGGTCCAATAATCAGATTCCTGATTTACTTTGTTGATGTAACTTTTTTAGTTTCCTTCTTCTTCTAATCGGCCTTTATGTTGGCTTAAGTTATTTTTCAATCTGCGGCTCATGGTATTAGTTATTACTTTAGCCCTCCATGGACGCTATGGAATATCCATGATACAATCTCTTAACAATTCATTCACTTTTCTATAACCTGGACTTAATTCTTTCTTTTAACTTATACCGGAATCTTTGACGGCTGTATGATTGTCAACATATATGATGCATGTATAAAAATTCAAACTCTTAAGTGCATTCCTAACATCACCAACTCGGGATCATTGATCAAATAATTCCTTTCGTTCCTTCTCAGCTTTCTTTTAACGTAAGCTATTACATTTCCTGATCTTTCTTCCCCCTTGTTGCGTGCACACTTAGCTTATCTTAGCTCCCACACATACCGGAATTTTCGTACAACTCATATGATCTTCGAATATTTCTTTTGATTTTTACTTCCCATTTACTAACCACGGTAGATTCCTCTTTCTTATGGAGGACGTACAATGTTGTTGTGAAACTATTGTTACAAAACCATTTCCTCTTTAGGTCACTATACTTAGGTTGAAGCCTTCTTCCTCATTTCCTCACCTAGTCCTTCACTATAGTACTTAGGGAGGATCCCCTGACTCTTGTAAAGATGCAAGCTTATTATATCATATTCCCAATAGAATATTTGATGTTCGCGCTCACTTGTAATTATCCTTAGTTACTTACCTCCACACTCATCTACTCGTACAGCTGCTTCTGAACTGAAGTTTTGACTGTCTTCCCAGTGGAACTATCTTTTATTTTTGTAACACTCATACGGTACCTTTAACTACCCCAACTCCTATTTGAATATTTCTCAAGTATTACAATGTTATAATTGCGGGGCTAAATTCACTATACTGGGTTTTACTATCTTTATATTGCACGACCTGTTGTTTTGTCTGTATCCTCTTGACTAGCCATAACTAGGCTCTTCCTGAATCAACTACTAACTACTCGTTGGCCCATTCTCATATCCATATTCTGCGAAATCTTTCTTGGGTTATTTCCTTGGTCTTGACTTATGTCTCGCACTGGCTCCATAATTATTAATAACATCTCGGGCAGGAACCCTTACTTCTTTTCCTTGACGTCGCGTTTGCCTAATGTTCTGGAATCATAGGATATCTGTAGCATTTGGATAAGTGAAATCTCATCCCTTTCTCATTTTTACCGCATTCTTCCTTTATCATCCTGTATTCCCCCTTTAGGGGAGTACTAAGAGTTGGAGCTACGACGACCTGCCTATAGATGTTTCACTTTTTCATCTTTGGCATCCTTTTACATCATCGATGGCCCTTACTCGCCTTGCGGTAATCCTTATGTACCAAGGATAACAAAATTTCTTACTCACAATGGTGACACTTAGTGTAACTGACACATACATTCCCTTAAGCTTAACTTTGCTCCCCTTGCTTGCTTTAGAGAAACGTCTTCCTGAATGACCATTCTCTGAATTTCCCATGAATCTTCTTTTATTGTCCATTCTATTATTGTCGGAACGTGATCTGAAATTTTCATGATGCCGACCGTTATCAAATCACTCAGTCCTTAATTCATGTTTAGTTTATCTTGTTCACCTGCCCATACTAATTTCTATTATCCTGGGGTTTAATTCTCCCTTCTGGTAATCATGTTAGAGTCACGAACTTATTCCCCGAAATGAGGATGTCCCTTCTGGCCTATACTATTTTGTTTTCTTAAGGCCCATCACCTTTCGTCTCTTTCTTCATTTGACTATAGGTTCTGTAACACTCTACCATTGTCATCCATGTATCACCTTATTCATAATGCTTCCTTATCTCTCTTCTCGTTACTCTGCTAATATATTTGCATATCCCCCTCTCTTTTTTTTGTGAAAACTTCAACTCGACATTCTTTCGCTTTTAGCTCCCCTTTGCTCTATTCACTGGCTCTTCGGGTTGCCTAGCATTATCTCTTTACTAGGGACAAGAGTCATACTAAGATAATATTTATCCTTTCCAGGCTTCCAGCGCCTATGTTTGTAGCACTCATATCTAGTGGTACTATTTTAAAATGCACCATCTAGGTATTTCACAAGGAGATCTATTAGCACTTTTTGCATCCTTCGAAATTGTCAACTAATGCAAACCATCCATTTACCAATTTAGGTTACCCTAACCCTAGCCGAATCTTGATATCCCATCCTTCTCTAAGCTATACATGTTAGCCCCCACAGGGCATAACTGGAATGGGTGTGACCAACTGTACATACCTCTATTACTGCTTAATATAACTCAAAAAGCTTAGGTTCCCCTACCTGAATTATAAATACTGTTAACCTTCATTAACTGGGTGCCTCGTACCTTTATTCATCTTGCTTATTTTGCTTGTTAAAACTTTTATTTATCTTCTTAATCTTTCATTGTCTTTCACCATTAGGATGGATAGGTATTCTTGCCTTAAGGTTTCTTATCAGGAAGATTACACCTTTCAGTACACCCATGATCTACTAGAGATCTCACATTTACTTATCGTAGGCATCATACAAAAATCCAATTCCTCTTACTCAGCTCTTCCACAACCATCTCTCTTTCCAACCTTCTTTCCGAATATAGATATTGTCTTATTACGAATAAAATAGAATTTCGGAATTTGAATTCTTATAAATAAGCTCTACCACACGATCTAGAGTAAGAAGAAAAAGTGGCAATCCTAAATGCCCTATAGCCTCCTGCTTATAAGTGTGGTGCACGACACACCCATAAACAAGACTCTACTAGACATGGCTTGTAGACTTCCTAGGATAGAACTGCTCTAATATCACTTTTGTCATGACCCAAACCAGGGCACCCGGTACCTTACTCAGCCGAGTACCAACATAATGTATCTTTATTATTACATCATCATATACACATGACATACGGGCCTAATAGGCCAACATGATCCTTTATAAACTCAAAACATAGGTCGACAAGGCCGTACAATTTTTTACGTACACGACATATGTCTACAAGCCTCTAAGAGTACATAAGTGTCATAAAGGTCGGGACAGAGTCCCGCCATACCAAATAATACACGTCTAAATCATACTAACCAAACACGCAACTCCGAAGGAAATGGAGCGCACCAACATCTTCCGCTGAGCCGATATCCTACTTGGAGGGCTCTCGACCTATCTATATGAACCTGCGGGCATGAAACGCAGCATCCCCAGGCAAAAAGACTGTCAGTACGATGTACTAAGTATGTAAGGTACATAAATAAGCACATAACAGACATGGAGGAAATATAGAGTAAATGACTCCACCTGTAAATCTGAAAACTTTGTAAATCATGAAATAATTATAGTATCATGCATATGCGTATGAATGTCATGTCATGCATAGGTACATGTCTCATAACATCATCAGCCTCTGAGGGCATCCCATCATATCATATCGGCCACTATGGGCAAAATCATCAATGTATACCAGCTGATCAGGTGGTGGTGCGTATATAACACCATAACCTTTCCCATATCCCATATACATACAGATATACGCATATATAACTCCATCTGGTCATAGGTCAATGTACATGAATGCAATGCATGAAAAGTACGTTAACAAAATCTTTCGGAATATCATAAGACCATTTTGCTTTTGAGTAATATCATAAAGTAAACTCTTTCAACTTTCGTATTTTCTGAGACCCATGAACAGATGATAAAATATTATGACACATGGAAATTCAAGAACATAAATATCTCTAATACTTCTATGAATAGAGTCATTCATAGAATTTGTGAATTTGCATGTTTCGTTTGTGTCGTATAGATCATGCCAAAAGAAAGAAGGGATAGTCTTAACATACCTGAGTCGATTCTCTTGAGAAAGATTACACTGTACTCCCTTAGAATCGCAAAATCCCGTTGCTATTACATAGTATAACATCGTGTGAATTTCTTGGCTGGAGATCTGCCAATTTGTAGATTAGATTAAGCACCTCTCTTTTGTGAAGTAACTGATGTTACTATTATTTTGTTTTGCTGAAGCAATGAATATTGCTATGAAGATCATTACTTGGAGATGGGAGGAGGTGAGCATCTCTTATTTTGTGAATTTTTTATCCAAAATGTTACATGTCTTTTGTTGAATTTAAGAAGCCTTTTATGGCTTAGCTAAGATGCCTTCTAAAGGTGCCACCTAGCAATTCAATTCAAGAGTTACTAATTGAATAGTGGCTTCCACGTTGTGGGCCATTTAGGCCTTATCCCATAATTATAATTATTTACTAATCATCTTGATTATCTTATTAATCTCCCACTGACCGATAATTACCCAATTATCCACACAATTAAGAATTTTCTCAAATTACTTAAAATACTACTCACTTTTAACACACCTTATACACCTTACTATTATGGTCATGTGGTACCTTGTATAAATATCAAGTATTTTAGCTCGAGCCGTATTTTGTCTCAACATGCCAAACTTAGACAAAATTTTATTTTCTTTGACTTGCTCCCCTTTTCACCTTTACTAATCACTTGTGAAATAGCATAATTCTTATAATCTCCAAATAATCTTTTACTTGGACTGATTACCTTATGATAAATTTAACATGTAATACTTCAGGGTGGAACATTATCGTAACTTAATACTGCGAAACGTGACATCACCGTAATATATTACTGAAGAGGGTAACATCATCTTAATATATTACTGCAGAGCATAACATCGATGTAATATTGCGGGGCGTAACACTCAGCAATGGCAGTATACTGTCTGGGTGGCTTACGGTCAAAGTTTGGTCATGGTTTTGGATATTTTGACGAGTTGGGGGTGATTGGAAATGAGACGGTTGAGAGTTATAGGTGTGATGGACAGCGACTAGTTGGGAATATCTGGGAGATGAGGGTTGATATGTGGGCGGTGGTGCTTGGTATGTGGGTTGAGGTGTTTGATATCTGGGTGGAGGTGTTTGATATGTAGGCGGAGGTGTTTGATATGTAAGTGGAGATTTCGGGCCCTGATCCACCATTACTGCCCCAACATCTCTCTTCTTTAATATGCCACCTGATTGTAATGCCTTATTTGTGGCCTATAATGCCTCAAAATTCACTACTATCCCGCTCTTGATTCATTCTTCGATTCTTTCTCCAAGTTTGATGATATCAAAGAATTTATGATTTTTGATAACCATCAACCTTTCATAATATTGCGGATCATGTGCTCTGATGAAGAACTTGTTCATCTGTTCCTCATCCAAAGATGGCCTGACCTTGGCCGCTTCCGACCTCCAACGAGTAGCATACTCGCGAAAAGTCTCAGTAGGTTTCTTCTTAAGATTCTGAATGTAGAAAACATCCGGTACGTTCTCTATATTGAACCTGAACCGGTCCATGAAATCTGATGCCATACTCACCCAATTGGACCATTTCTTGGGAACTTGGCTGATGTACCAAGACAAAGCATCCCTAGTAAGACTCCTCATAAAAAGTTTCATTCGGATCTTTTCGTCTTTCCCGACCCCAACGAGCTTGTCACAGTAGGTCCTCAGATGAACCCTGGGATCACCTGTACCGTCGAACATCTCGAACTTAGGAGGTTTCTACCCCTCTGGCAGTTCTACATCTGGCTGTATGCATAGGCCTTCATAGTTCAAACCTTCTATTCCTTTTTCGCCTTCAACACTCTGAACTCGGCCCGTCAACTTCTTGAGTTCTTCAGCCATGTTCTTAATGAGCATGTCCTTTTCGGAGGATTCCGGTGTATAGGAGATTGGTTGGATAGAGTGAGGCACAATTTCTACATATATAGGGTTGCTTTGATGGGTGCCAGGGACTTGGTTGTAATGATGGTTATTGGTGGAGTTTTGAGGATCGGGAATGGGTTGTGGTATGTTTTGGGGAGTGTGGTAAGTGGTGGTTGGTGGGTATTGAATTGGCTGGTGGTGATGTTATGGAGGAGTTGGTATTGGTAAAGGATTGAGATTTTGGGGTAGAGTTGCGTATTGATTTGGTGCGGGAGGATTTTGTGAATGTTGGTTTTGTGTATTTTGGGGAGGTGCTAGGTTCTTTGTGTTCTGTTGGTTGATGTCAGGGACATTCAGGGTGAGTGACAAGTTTACCAAGTTGCTAACCTTCTCAAGTTCTCCTTGCAGTTCCAGTATCTTTTGTTCCAATCTCAAGACTAGGTCGTTTGGTGACGGAGTACTCCGTCCATCTGAAGTTTTTACGTTCTCAACATTCTCCTTTCGGATACCACTTAAATCGTCCATTTTCGCTTTCCCTCTGCCTTTTGTATTGCTTGGAGGAGGAGGTGGTGGAGGGCCTCTAGATCTGGTATGATACGTTGATGAGGCCAGTATGAGTGAACCAACCTAAGGGGATGGGAATAATCAAAATAAGGAGAAACAAAAGGTAACAAGTCAGTGAGGATTCTGAAATGATTGCAGTATATAAACACATATTGCAGAAATGTAAATTCGTGTCCTAATTTGGGAGCCTCGTTGTGCCCGAGATAGTCCTAGCGACAAATAGATTTGGAGAACTTTGGATGCTAATAAATACTTCATTTCATAATGTAAAAATAGAAGAATCCTAAAATGACACTAAGATAATAGAAAAGTAAGTCACTACTAGTACTTGGTCTTATTACATTTAGGAAGGCAAATAAATCTAGCCTATTTGGTCCCAGAAGGACCTTCCCCAGATTCAATCTTCCTAACTCCATCATGCAGGTCCCCCAGTTTGCGCAGACCCAGCAGCAAGTAGGCTCTGGCCAGATGTCCTCCTTCAGCTCCTTCAGCGTTCTGGCAATCCTTAATCCTCTTTATGACTTTACCTTCTAGCTCCACTATTCCTTGCTCCAGATATTCCAACTTCCTGTTAGAAGTGACTTCCATTTCTTTCCATTCTTCGATCAACCTCACATTCTTCTCATGTATTTTTCGGTGCTCATTCTTAGAGTCATGGACCCTCTTGCACAGCCTATTGTATTTGACTTGAGCTTCAGCCTCTTTGTCTATGATTCTATTCCCTCGACCGGCTCCTGGCATCACCATTCCTTTTAGATTGTCCTCTAACCATGCTGGGTAGAGAGGTTCACACCCCGCATGATACTTGTCTGGCTCAATGGTGTTCTTTTCCACAATGATTTTGCAATGCCGCATGTGCTGAGCTTGGCACTTGTAAGGGACGTCGTCGTCTTGAAAGTCTGCTCTGAAATGACTCATCTTGGCAACCCTTGGTACAACTTGTTTCCTTCCTCCTTGCCTCATAACTCGGATAGGGACATAAGGGTATATCCCTCTCAACCCAATCAACACCAGGTGTGGAGCGTCCCTAGATTTGATGATGAATTCGTCTGTTGGGAACCATTCAAACATCCATTGCACCTGTTCCTCGGTCAGATTGTCAAAGAACTCTACCCATTCTTTGGAACTTTCCGGCTGAGCAAACTTGTCTGGAATGTAAGTCATCCGCTTGGGGTGATGGAAGGCAATATGGTCGTTCCAAGCCCTTCGCGGAAATTCTTGGCGATAGTGACCTTTTTAAAGATGTTCTAATAACCACAACTGCAGCAACAAGTTACAACCCTCGAAATACTTGACCCCTCTTTGACAGCGCTCCAGAGCCCTGTAGATGTCAGTTATGATCATGGGGACTATAGTGTATGTCTGTCCATTGATCCCTTCCATCAAAGTCTTGGCGACCATGGCCAACCTAGTGTGGATTCTTTACCTTTTCATTGGGAATACTATCAGGCCTAAGAAGCATACAGTGAACACGAACATTCTACGGTGGATGTGGCCTAGAGAAGTGAGATAGATCATCATGGTAGGTATAGTAGGACTTGCTATAGCCATACCTCTCATACAAATATTTGAAGGGTATGTAAGATTCCTTCAGGCATACTAGGTTAGCATTTTTCTTCAGCCCCATCATCTTTAAAAACCCTTTACCAATACGGTTCTCCGGCACCAATAACCCCAGGCTATCCCAAGTCAATCCAGCAAGCCCTCCAATTTCTTCTAGGAGTGGTGTCATTTCTATGTTGCCGAAACGGAACACAGCCCTTTCACTATCCCAGAATAAATTGGTACTCTCGACCAATCTTTTGTTTGGCTCAATGTCTAGTAGAGAAGGCAAGTTGCCCAGGTACTTTCCTATGTGTTTCTTCTCACTTGAGGAAAGGTCCTCCCACCAATCTAGGAGCAATGGTGGGATATTGCTAACCATACCGAATCTGGGGATCTCGTGCCTCATTTTCTGCAAAACAAAAGGGTTAGGCCCTTCTCCCCCACCAGACTCGACTATTTATACATTCATGATTAGCATATTGGCATTTAGTTCTCCAAATTAATGCACAGAACATGGTTGTGTCCGTTGGGATTATGGAAACCCCGGTGGACTTTTTTGGATAAGGCTCGTCTTAAAGGATTATTATGCGGACAACATATTAATCTGACTAGGTTTGACCATGATGCATGCATAATTTCAATCAGAGTAAGGTTACTATAGGGCTTTAGACTTGTACCCTCAAGCGGACAACTTGAGGGGGAAGGCACGGAATCGTCGACTGCACCGCTGATCGACTAGTTTTACCGCAAATAAGCCTTTCCAAATTTAAGGGTAATAAATTGGAAGAGCGCAACCACTCATCAAGTGTTGCTATAGGATTTAATACGCATGAGTGGAATATGATGCGGAGCATGATTTATGCAGCAATAAATAACATGTAGTCAAGTATTTTCACGTAAGAATAATAAATGCAGTATTTAAATAATTGAAAGACAGTTACAGAAAAAGAAAACAAGGAGAAAAGTCAGTTTCAGGAATAAAGAAATCATAAATGCTTAAAAATAGACAGTTAAATTCAAATAAGGGGAAAGGGTACGGGATAAGGCATGCTTGGACTAATTCACAAAATATAAGTTCATTATGGTAAGATCCTAAAATATCCCCAGCAGATCCGCCATGCTGTCGCGCCCCCTTTTTCCCTCCGCGGGGAGAGAAAAGTCCGGTTTCCGACATTCATGGAGGTAATAACTCGTTTTCTTTAGAGAATTGGGTTTTTGAAGAGTCACCACCTAATGAATTAAGGTGCATTGGGGCACCTAGAGTAATTAACTCATGTAACTAGTTTGCATTACCAAAGATTAGGGTAAGGGCTCGAAATAACCGTGAGGGGAAGGTGTTAGGCACCCTTCGCGGTCCACAACAGTGGATCCCGGCCGAACTTATACTTATGAATTAGTCCTTTAACAAATAAATATTTTAAACACATACTTGCAAACAAAGGCATGTTTTGGACGTTGTATGATACAAGTAATGAGGCAAAGGAATAGGCTTGAACAAATTGCATACATAGAGAAAAGTAAAGTTTAAACATCAGAAATTGGGAAAGCGAGGTCCTAGGTTGGTTAGCCTACAGGATCACCCCACACAATGCCAGGTAAACACTCCTCAATGAGGGCCTACACGTGACATTAGCGCGTAGTCATCATATCCTTACAACCCAATTTCCTCCCCTTGGTCATAGCCTAAAGCGCTCTAGCAACCTTGAAAATGTCCTATGCGTGCACTACCTGTCCCTTCCTCGTAGCCCTGGAGGTATTTAGGACCTCTACTTTTGGACAGTTCTAGACCTTCCTAAGGTTTCAAAGGATAAAAGTCTAGGCGTCAATCTAGAACAATTAGGACTGCATTTAAAAAGAACAAATTATAGGCTCACAATCACCTCCACAAATATAACAAATAAATGCACGTCTTTAAACAATAGTCAAGTATTTAAGAGAAAATCCTAGAACATGATATCTAGGCGAGCAGGGATTATACGACATGAATTAGGACCAAGTGTCAAAGACCTATTAGCTTGCCTACTGATTTTATACCTGTTGAATCTGAGCAGTCCCAAATAACAAAGCACAGTTTTATAGTTGCAGAATTTTAATCGCCCTATAGGCTCACCTAAGCGCATAACAGTGACGTCCTAAAAGTATGATATCTATTAGGAATGCAGTAAAATAGTGATTAATTTTAAACGGACAACTTGAGATCTTATAGACATGCTTTCTAGCGGTACTAATTTAAGGCATTATTTGGAAACTTATTTGGAGAAGCGGACAGATTAATTAAACCAATTCAGAATGACCAAACATGAATTAAGCTTATTTAACTAAACTGGTTTTAATTTCTACAGGAATGATTTCTATTAGAGCTGATTTTAATTATTATAGGCATGGTATCTAATTATTAAAGGCTGACTCTTGAACTTAGAGGCATGATATCTAAGAAGAAGAATGTGAATACATGTTGTAATGAAAATTAAACTTCAATTACTTTATCTCTATAGGCATGATATCTAATTATAAGACCATTTAGATCCTATAGGCATGGTCTCTAAAATTGTGGAAGTAAAGAAAACATAGCAAGTATATTTAAATTAACACAACCCTATAGGCATGGTATCTACCTGATTTACCCAACATATATATAACTACCCACCCCTTTTTCACTAATCACCCCAATGTTGTTTACAGTAGTTATTACAGACCAATGAATAAAAATACATAAATAAACAGTAATTAGTCTATAGGCCTGCAGTAGGCCCAAACGACTTCCAAGCCTCCAATAGCCTCAAATGCCAAAGTTCCATAGATAACTTCGTGTCTAGGTGTGTCAGAGTTCCCTAAACATCTCAAGGAACCCGGGCAATGCTCACACCTAGACCTTATCTCAAATAATAACTGACTTAAGTGCAGTATGGAAAGGCCAGCTCTGACATGCCATAGTTCAGAGAGATCTCAAGGATCTCAAGGTAGTACACATATCGGAGGGGCAGAACCTAGTATTCTAAGAGTAAGTGGAAGTGCATAACAGTTGAAAGAGTTTAATAGAAAGTTCTTAAGACTGAAAAGAACTTTTGAAAACCATTAGTATTGAAACAGTTTGAGGAGATACCAAAACAGCAAACAACCAGTTGGTCATAAAACATCCAGATTCAGGAAAAAAAACACTTAACAAACAGATCTCTCATGGGGATAAGGGATTGAGGCACATAAGAGTCACATTGGGGTACATGAATAGGGATAGGGGAAGCATATAGTCACAAAACTGCATAAGACACTTAGAGACTTAACAGGCTAAACATGGACAGTAAATAGTTAAAACATAAGTCATAGTTGTGATACCGGAAGCATGACATGTTTTGAACAGGATTGAACATGCTAGGTAAAAAAAAAAGCAAGCAGGAAAGAGTGCAGAATATAAAGCATACATTGAATAGGACAGAGTTTAGACATGCTGAGCAAAGAAGTAAGCATGAACACAAGTTGAATTCATAACTGATGAACTAGTGCATGAATGGAACATATAGGGTTTGGATTTCAAAACTTAATTAGAGACATACCAGTTGAAGAAAAGGGTGTAGAATATAAAGAAAATAAAGTTCCAATATCTAGCTTTGGCTTTCAGCCGGCTAGATCAGTGAGTATCACAAGTAGCAGAAGAGAAAGAGAACTTTAGAGTGTAAGGAATAGTGATTTTTGAACTAATGTTCGTTGTTTAGAAATTAAAATAAGAGGGGTTTATATAGTAATCAAAAGCTTAACAAATAAGGTAAGAGATCGATTAAGTAGCAAATTAGGGAAGTCACATGTAAATCAGTAAGTCTTTCCCTTAATCAAGGGACAACTTAAATCAACGGTAAAAGCATACTAAGTATTTAAGGAAAAGAATCAAGTAAGGTTTAGTATAGAGTAGTTAATTAGGGATAAATGAACAGAGGTTTTAATTAAGGAAATAAATCAGTAAGAATCAGCAAAATACAAACAAGGCAAAGGAAAATTAATTAAGGCAAGCAATTCAATCAAATCGAGTAGAGAGGTAAGAATCGAAAGTTTAAGGGAAAGTGTTCAAATCAAACCAAGAAATAAGGAATTCAGAATAATCAAGGAGAAATGCATGAAACGGTCAGCATGTTTAACATATAAAATAAGGTAGAACATGATAGTCAGGATTCCACATAACTTTAACAAACAAATAGTTAGAACGGCACTGATTCAAGGAGAATGTTACAAGTCTTAACATGAATATAAATCAGGACAAACACAAGCACATATAATTAGTGAAAGGTCAAACTAAGAAATTTAGTAGAAGCATATTAGGAAAAGAAAATCACGAGAAATTACAAGAACCCAAAGTAAGAACCAGTCGATATACTAGTACTCAGAAACCAGAAGAAGAACATCAAAAAGAATTAGGGCTTTCAGTACAAATGGGCTAAGGTTGTAGCAGAATTACATAATCAGTCAAAATATATGAGAAGCAGAAGATTAAACACAAAAAGTCATCAAACAATGAAATTCCGTAAACCCTAGTTTAGGAAAAAAATGAAAATCGCTTGAAAATCATACGATTCTTGTAAAGAATCTTAAGGTTATTGTAAAACTCACATGAAACAAACCCAAATCATCTTAGATCTGTACAGATCTAAGAGGTTTAGAAAAGAAATTAGGGTTTCGAAGAGAATTATACAGAGTTGAAGAAACCTGCTTAGAAAACCATAGATCATAGTCAATATCGGACGTTCTTACTCGGAATCACACTGGAATGGCCTAAAACAGGCGAGATAGGAACCGTAGATGCAAGTCAACTAGCCACGGTCCCTTGAGGGCCCTAGAGATGGCAAGATTAACGTGAGGGAGGCCATTGGAGGCCTGAGAGGTGATGAGAAATCATCGGAGATAGCCATGGACGAGGGTCAGTGAGATTATTAGGGTTAGGTTTTGAGAGTGTTTAAGAGCAGAGAGGGGTTTCAGGGCGGCGGGTAGTATGAAAATGATAGGATTTGGGGGGTCTTTTGGGTTTATTTTAGGAATGGTCGTTTGTGGCCGTTGATCTTTATGATCAACGGCCGAGATTAAAAGGTTTGGGGGATGGATCGGGTAGCTGGGGTTTGGGCTGGGTAATTTAATTGAAATTGGGCTGGTAATTGGGTTAGGTTGGGGCTGGAATTGAAAATAAAAATAGGCTAGATTTTAAATAGCCACCTTTAATAGTTATATAATTTATAAAAAATAATAAATGATTTTCAAAAATATTTTCGTGTACTAAAATGATTTAAAATAGTTGTTTAACATTTTAAAATATAAAAAATTATTTTATGCATCAATAATGTAATTATGCATTAGTAGGGCTATTATTGCAAAGATATGCAATTTAGCCTAAAAATATAAATGCAATTAAAAAATACACTAAAATATTTAAACACTATTTTGGCATAAAATAAAGAATTTAAATGACTAAATCACCACAAAAATAATTATTGAAAATTTTATAAATAAAAAGAGAGGGAATAAATCAATTTGGAGCTTTTAAAAATTATAGAAAAATTATAAAAATGCTTATGCATTCTTATAACTGCATATGTGCTATTTTGAAAGTATACATATGTATTAAAAATATATGAGGAAAAATTAGATATCAACAGTCATGTTTGCTGAAGTTTATCATTCCCCCGCGAAAGATTTTTGGGGAATAGAGATTCATCACATAAGCTAAAGATAGCTCCTCTCCCATTTCTTGGCACAAGCGCCGAATACAGGTAATCCTCCTCTACACAGAAGGACTTACTTGTGCCAAACATACTTGATAGCGGAGGCAGAACTTCGCATTAATGGAGTCAAGCTCTTCGCTTAAAAAGAACGCGCCCAAAGTAAAAGGATACGTGTAACAATATGTCAAACCCTCCCTGGGTAGGGTTACTCGCTCCGTTAGATCAGGAGTAACAATATCCAAATTAGGACAGCGACAATCTTCTTTCACAATAGAAATATTGGAAGGACAGATGGAAAAAGGGTATCTGCCAACAACCCACATGCGAGGGAGAGCAGCAAGAATTTCTATTTGAAGTCTTTTGCTGTAGCAAAACTTCTAGGAATGATAGAATCCACCGTTGGAGGAGCAGCTTCTTCAGGTTTGATCTTGCCCTTTGAAGAGCTAACGTTCTTTGAAGAAGAGGCCATTTGGATGAAATAAAAGCTTTTTCGTAGCAAAGGGAGTTGCAAAAAGGTTAATTAACAGCAAGGAAGATTTCAAAATGTTTGGAAAGATATGAAGTATAAAGAGAGAAGGTTGATGCGTATAAGGAAAAATCTTTGGAGGCTAAATTCATGGCAATTATTACCTCAATAACCAGCAAAATTTATTTTGAATCGTGGGATGACGCGTGCTCGGAGCGGAGAGACGTGCGTCTAATCAACCGTCAGAAGCCTTCAGAAGGAATCACAGCAATTTCCGCCAAAAGAGTATTTCTACCAACTTTCCGGTAACACAAAGTTATGTCACTGAAAATCAGGGGGACTATCTGTAAGGGTAAAATATGTAGTGCTACATAGACGCTCAAAAGAGGGACACGTGGAACCTAAGATGGGGGATAATCAGAACCAAAGGTAATTGTCCCATCTGTCACCGGAAAGAATAATACTCATAAGGATGAAATAAATACTCTTTGCCCGGTAGCATTCAATGAAGAATATTTTACAGCATTAAGTACGTTGCACGTTACAAGGAATTTGGTATTTATGTTCACCGTCACATTTTCATCAATGGCCCTTATAATTGGCATTAAAGGGCACGATCTTAGAACCTCTTTCCCTAGGCCTAGCTATAAATAGTGAGCTTTGTTATCATTGTAAGTAGGGAATTTTCTAGAAAACTAATACTACAATCTACAAAAAGCTCTATATAATTTTATCTTCTTATTTGTTGTCTTTATTATTATTCTTATCACGGTTGCACCCGAAGGCTTCATCACAAGAATATTTATTTTTGTTATTTCGTCTTCCTATCAAGGCTAAGTGTAATATAATTCTTCAATCATCTTATTATTCCAGGATCAAGTTAATTCACTTGTCTAGAAATCACGTATTAATTCACTTGTCTCAAAGGGTTTTCTGGTGGCCATAAAGGGGACTGGTGGTGGAACGAAGAGGTTCAAAGGAAAGTGGAAGCCAAGAAAGCGTCATATTTGAATCTAGTAGAGAGTATAGACGAAGGGCAGAAGACTGCTAACAGGGAGGGGTATAAGAAGGCTAGGAAGGAAGCAAAGTTGGTGGTTACTGCGGCTAAGACCACGATGTTTAGTCGTTTATACAATAAATTAGGGATAAAGGTGGGAACAAGAAGTTGTACAGGCTAGAGAAGGTGAGGGAGAGGAAGGCCCGGGATCTGGACCAAGTGAGATGCATAAAAGATGAGGAGGGAAGAGTTTTATTGGAGGGGGTCCAGATTAGGCAGAGATGGCAATCTTACTTTTATAGACTCTTGAATGAAGAGGGAGATAGATGCATTGTGTTGGGGGAGTTGGAGTACTCGGAGCGACAATGAGATTTTGGGCACTGTAGACGTATTCGAGTGAGGGAGGTTGTAGGGGTTTGCACAGGATGAGTCGGGGTAGAGCAACTGGGCTGGACGAGATCCCGGTGGAATTCTGGAAGAGCGTGGGTAAGGAGGGCTTGGAGTGGCTTGCTAGATTGTTTAACGTTATTTTTAGGACGAAAAAGATGCCCGAAGAGTCGAGGCGGAGTACGATGATCCCGTTGTACAAGAACAAGGGGTATGTCCAAAACTACAATAACTATAGGGGTATCGAGTTGTTGAGCCATACGATGAAAGTGTGGGAGAGGGTGATTGAAGGGAGGTTGAGGAGGTGTGTGTCCATTTCTGAGAACTAATTTGGTTTCATGCTGGGACGGTCGACTACTGAGGTCATTCAAATTGTAAGGAGATTGGTGGAGCAGTATAGGGCGGTGAGAAGGAGTTGTATATGGTGTTCATTAACCTGGAGAAAGCCTATGATAAAGTTCCGAAAGAGATTCTATAGAGATGCTTGGAGGCTAGAGGAGTGCCTGTAGCGTATATTAGAGTGATTCAAAACATGTATGATAGAGCTAAGATATGGGTTAGGACAGCAGGAGGAGACTCTGATAACTTTCCGATTAAGATGGAGTTGCATCAGGGATCATCACTTAGCTTGTTTTTGTTTTCCCTGGCGATGGATTCTTTGATGCGTCATATTCAAGGGGAGGTGTCTTGGTGCTTATTATTTGCGGATGACATAGTCCTGATCGATGAGACGCGATGTGGCGTTAATGAGAGGCTGGAGGTCTGGAGACATACCCTAGAGTATAAGGATTTCAAGCTGAGTAAGACCAAGACAGAATACTTGGAGTGCAAGTTTAGTGGTGTTACTCAGGAGGTGGACGGGGATGTGAGACTCGATATGCAAGTCATTTCCAAGAGAGAGAGTTTCAAGTATCTGGGATCTATAATTTAGAAGGATGGGGAGATAGATAAGGATGTCATATACCGTATCGAAGCAGGGTGGATGAAGTGGAGTTTCTCTTCTGGTGTCTTGTGTGATAAGAATGTACCGTTGAGACTTAAGGTTAAGTGTTACAAGGTAGTGGTTAGACCGACTATGTTGTATGGCCAGTCAAAAACTCTCATGTCCAGCAGATGAAAGTAGTGGAAATGGGGACGTTGAAATGGATATGTGGGCATACTAGGTTGGATAGAATTAGGAATGAAGTTATTCGGGACAAGGTGGGAGTGGCCCCTGTGGAGGCAAAGATGCGTGAGTCAAGTTGAGATGGTTCGGGCATGTTAAGAGGAGAAGCACAAATGCCCCTGTCAGGAGATGTGATAGGTTGGCCTTGGGAGGTGAGAGGAGGGGTAGAGGTAGGCCAAAGAAGTCTTGGGGAGAGGTGATCAGGCGGGACATGTCACAGCTTGAGCTAACCGAGGACATGACCCTGGATAGAAAGGTGTGGAGGTTGAAGATTAGGGTAGAAGGTTAGTAGGTAGTCGTGTGTTTCCCTTTGTCTTCTCTAGCTCGATAGTATTAGTGCTAGTACGGTACCCTTTTTTCCTTTGTTTGCTATATTCGCATGTCTCGTTCCGTTGTTACTTGCCATCAGTAATTTCATAGTTTGCTAGCAGTACTTTGTTCATATTCTCGTTTGCTGCTTTGGAATTAGTTTTCTAAATATGTTATCTTGCTATTACTTATTATCGGTACCCCTTTCATATTCTCTGTTGCTATCTTCGATTTAGTTTTCTAATTATTTGTCTTGCCATTACATTCTATCAGGGCTTCTCTCATCTTCTTTAGTCGAGGGTATATCGGAAACAGTTTCTCTGCCCTCCCCAGGGTAGGGGTAAGGCTGCGTACATCCTACCCTCCCCAAACCCCACTTGTGGGATTATACTGGGTTGTTGTTGTTGTATTTAAAATTGATTGTATTGTACTGTTAAATCCATTGTTCCAAAACAACAAAAAGTCTCATTTTATAAAACAAGTGATTTGGTGTGGTGGAATTGTTTCCTCTCTTTCTTTCCAAATTGTCCTTACTTATTACTCCATATTTCTATTTTATCCTTTTTGCGCTTTTTTTAACTCCAAATCTCCAACCTATTGACATACTTTGTTTTCGTCTATCTTTTCCAGAATTGGTTTGTGCCGTGCTTTTCATCAAAATCTCAAATTTCTGTTCTTTTCTTTGTCTTTTTCCATCGTTCTATAGTTGTTTTTGCTAATGATAGTTATTTTTTTTCTTCAGGTTTTAACTATTGCTTCAAGCTACATAATTAGCGATAAATTAATACAAAGAGGTTTTATTATATTATTTTTATGTGTAATTTTTGATAAACTAATATTTAAAATAATTGATGGTATTTTGGTAAATTTATCAGTTGCAGCACAGTACGATACAGTCAACCCAAATAATAAAAATATTATTTAAAAAGGGCAGAAGTTTCATTGATTATTTTCAGATATCTTAATGTGACAAAAAAAAGTACTTTGATTTTACTGATACAGTAGGTAAAGTTCAGTTCCTTTTATGTGAGAAAGAAGGTTTTGTGATTTTATTGTTATAGTGGGTAAAACTTACTTCTATTTGAGAACAACTCATGCACAGTTCAGTTATTTTAATGTGACAAAAAATAATTTTGACTTTACTACTAAAATGAATAAAGTACAGTGACTATACTTGAAGTTAACCCTGTAATGCCTACTACATGACTCTAATTTTTAGGAAGAAAAGCCTAAGTTCAATATTTCGGTGGCCCAAAAAAATACTAGTCAAGAAGACAAGAAAGTGATTCGATCTGGAGTCCCTTTCCATGTAGCTTCGTAAAGCCTTAATTTGCTTTTGCATGCTTAGCATTAAAAGCAAGCCAATTATTCTTTTTGTGAAAGAACTTAGCAGCAAGGGAACAGACTGAGGCGAGAAGTGTCCTCGTGTGACTTCAATCAATAATTGAGAGCGATGTCTGTTTGTTTTCAAAGTAATTTTTTTTTTTAAAAAAAAAAAAAAAATTGTACTAAGCTATGTATGTAGAGTATGTTGGCTATAAGATGTTACTAATATTTTAGTTGCTAAATAACTAAAATTCCTTTGCTCCCCCAATCCAATGGAGAATTCTTTTTCTTGTTGCTAAATTCCAGTTTTCTCATTTTATTTTAAAATTTAACCTTGATTAGCTTATGTAGAACTACACTTAAATGGTAATGCACCAGCTACAATGAAGTATCCGGAAAGGACAGTCAATATTAAGCCCTTTTAATTTATCACCCTAATTCTCTCTTCTGACCACTGAGAGTATATATAGAGAGAGACCATTTTTCTAATCGTGCGTTGCGTGTCATCTTTGTGGAGGGGTTGTACTAATCTTATGTGAGTCATTTCAGTTTTATGAATTTCATTTGTTTTTTCCTACAACACATCACATACTGCTTTGTGAAGGACTTGTAAATTCAACGTACCTGCATTATATCTTTTCACTTTTAAGATTGTTACTACTATATACTTCTCCTATTTGGATTGGAGAAACAAGGTGTACATTGTATTAGAACTAGCAGCATGTGTTTCTTACTGGCTGTTTTCTCATTCAATTTTCAAACACAATGAAAGATTGAGTTGATATTTGAAAGTAAGTGTTTTGGAATTTGGCAGACTTTTGAGAAAACTTTTTTAAACCAAGCACAACAAAAAGAAAAATTAGATGCCTCCAAATCCCAACGGCAACGTAAAATATTGGAAAAACTGATTTGTCAGTCTTGTAATAATATCCACCAACTACATGTAAGCCAGAAAAGGATATTGACTGCTTTAATTTATTACTCCCTCCGTCCCATATTACTTATCCAAATTATTAAAAATATATGTTCCAAATTACTTGTCAATTTACAAGACCAAGATAGATTTAATTTAAAAAATTCCATTTATCCTTAAAATTAAATCAATTTTGATGGTGTCTGTTCATATGCTATATGCGATTAGTTTGAGGCGACGTAAATAGTGTATTAAAAAGAGTTAAAAGGGTAAATTAGTAAAAACACCCTTCTTATTTATGATATCTTAAGAGGCACGTAAAAAGAGAAAATGGACAAATAATACGGGATAGAGGGACAGCACAATACGAGTGCTAGAAACTAGGGGGTGTACAGATTAGAAAATGTGAACTCCATGGTCCTCATACAGAAGCCTTTACATGTCAAAATTTAGCTTAATATACCACTGCCCTCACTGGGATTTACTTCGAATCAGGATTACCAGTCTTTAGAATATGGTTAACTGAGCCAAAATTTTAATGCAGATTACATCGACAATCTCTTAAAGTTGTCCTCACTTTTCATTTTTGTATGGGTCAAAATCCGACCGAGGAAATTCAGCACGAAGAGGTGATTATCGTGAGTAATTTGTAACTTATCATGAGCAATTTGACCGAAGTCGATCAGTGACAACGGAACGAGTCGCCAAGCGGTCAACCACGGCCGAGGTCGAGTAGAGCAGATAGTAGTAACGACTAGTTTTGTATTGGGATCTTCAAAAGAAGGAATATTCTCTTAAATATTCCCTCTGTTTGTACTTTTAGGGTTCTTTGAAAATATCCCATATAAATAGAATGAGAGATAAGGCAAAGGGCATGTAATATGATATATGATAAGAACACTTTTAAAAAGTAAGCTCTCTAGATAAACACAAAGAACAACTTTCAGGAGAGATTCGACCTTTTTGGATTATCTATTGTCATTTCCACCAGATCCGAGAAAGTGCTCAATATTCCCTTATATTCTTGTCATTCATCATTGTCAGAGGGAAGAATCATTCACCTCATACAATATTGGGTAAATCTTTCTCCTTATTTACATTTATTGTTATTTAATACTTAATACTTTATGCACATTATTACATTCGACTCATTTATTGCTTGCCCATTAATTTCGTTCCTTCACTGCCCACACCTTTCGTACTGTCAACCCAAGATCCGAAGTTATTATCTTTAACTAGGATTAACTCTCCTTAATAACTTATTAATTAGTTTAACTAAAGACTATCATCTTTTGGTCAAACAATGAAGTCGAGTACGAGGCCGTGATTGCAGGGCTGAAGTTAGCACTCAAGTACGGAGTGAAGCGAGTCATCCTACGGTGCGACTCTCAGCTCGTCGTCAATCAAGTCACAAGGACTTTCCAAATCAAGGAACAAAGACTACAAAAATACCAGGCCGAGATCTGCAAGCTGTTACCCGAGTTCGACGAATGCCAGCTCGACCAAATCCCTCGAGCATAAAATATCGAAGCAGATGGCCTTACCAAACTGGCAGTGGCTACTAAAAGCATAACCGGAGAAGGGAATGTGGTCACTCTCCTCCACACGCCGATCGATCAAATCGAGGTACAAACTATAAATCAAACTTGGGACTGGCGCAATCGTATTGTCATATATTTGCAGGATGGAGTGCTTCTAGACGATAAAAAAGAAGCCAAGAAGCTTTGAACGCAGGCGGCCAGGTACATCGTCATCAACAACGACTTGTACAAAAGAACGTATGGAGGCCCCCTAGCAAAATGCTTAGGCCCAAACCAAACGCGACGCGTTCTGGAGGATCTCTACGAAGGTCACTACAGAGCTCAAACCGGCAATCAAGCCCTAGTCAGATGCCCCATACGAGTAGGCTACTACTGGCCCACAATGAAAAAAGAGGCCATCGACTTCGTAAAAAAATGTGAACAATGCCAAAGATACGCCCCCATGATCCACCAAGTAGGCGAGCACCTCCACTCAGTCACCGCGCTTTGGCCTTTCATCAAATGGGGGATGGACATCGTCGGACCACTCCCGGCAGGACGAGGATGTACGACTTCTTTTAGTTTAACTGATTATTTTTCCAAGTGGGTGGAAGCGGGTGAATTCGCCCAAATACGCAAGCAAGAAATGATCGCCTTCATACGGAGGAATATCGTGTGCCGTTTCGGCCTCCTCAAATAAATCAGTTATGACAACGGGCCCTAATTCGCTGGAAAAAAGATCGTTGAGTTATTCGAGAAATGGCATATCAAAAGAATACTCTCCATGCCCTATCATCCTGCGAGCAATGGGCAAGCGGAGTCCTCCAACAAGTCAATATTGAATATCATGAACAAGAAGCTCGAGAACGCCAAGGGACTCTGCCGAAAGTGCTATTGGCATACAGCACAACACCAAAAACAAGCACAGGAGAAATAACGTACTCACTGGTCAATGGGACTGATGCAGTAATACCAGTCGATATCGAAGAACCAAGTCTAAGGTACTCACACGAAAGCGGGCCAAGAAACGACGAAAACAGGAGGCAAGACCTCCATGAGGCTGAAGAAAAAAGAGACATGGCGTACATAAGGATGGTCGACCAGAAACAACAGGCAGAGCGATACTACAACAAAAAAGCCAAGATCAGACTGCTCAAAGTCGGGGATTACGTACTCAAAGCCAAAACACATGCAAGCAAGGATCCACGAGATGGAAAGCTAGGGACTAATTGGGACGGCCCATACAAAATTACGGCGGAAGCAAGCAAAGGGTCGTTCCAACTAGAAACTATGGAAGGAAAACTACTACCAAGCAACTGGAACACCGCCCACCTCAAGTACTTAAATTTCTAAGGAAAGATTTTCTCTGAGCCATACTCTTTTTCCCTCACCTGAGTTTGTCCCAATTAGGTTTTCTCGGGGAGATTTTTAATGAGGCGACGAGGAGGACATTTCGAAGTTAAGCATGAGCAGGTGAGAATACAAGTTAGCAAGTTCGTTGCTCGACCCCTCGAATATTTCTCTAGGTCGACCAATAAAGGGACTAGGTAGACTGGGACTAGAATACCAGCCCAAAAAATGTGTAAACTTCTCCAATGTATATATGTAAGCAAAGCATACAAACACATAATGTTCTCATATGTCTCCACCAAGTTTTAATACTGCACCAATCAATATACCCACATTTGACCTCGATCGAATTAATTAAGAGTAATATTCGACCTCGCTCGAATCAACTCATATTCGACCTCGTTCGACTTTCAATGAGAAGAATATCAGAGAGCCAGGGGTGGAACCAGAAATCAGTTCTAGCTCCATTTTAACTAAGAGTACATTCGACCTCGCTCGAATCAACTCACATTCGACCTCGTTCGGACTAATTAAGAGTAACATTCGACCTCACTCAAATCAACTCGCATTCGACCTCGTTCGAATTAACTAAGAGTAACATTCGACCTCGCTTGAATCAACTCACATTCGACCTCGGTCGAATTAACTAAGAGTAACATTCGACCTTGCTCGAATCAACTCACATTCGACCTTGTTCGAACTAATTAAGAGTAACATTCAACCTCGCTCGAATCAACTCACACTCGACCTCATTCTAATTAACTAAGAGTAATATTCGGCCTCACTCAAATTAACTCACATTCGACCTTATTCGAATTAACTAAGAGTGACATTCGACCTCGCTCGAATCAGCTCACATTCGACCTCATTCGAATTAATTAAGACACTCAAATTTGACCTCGTTCAAATTAGTTAAGAGTAGCATTCGACCTCACTCGAATCAACTCACATTCGACCTAGCTCGAATTTCATTTCACGGTTAACCTCGTCCGAATTAATTATGGCGACGTTTAACCTTGCTCGAACTAATTAAAGACACACTTGGCCATGTTCGAGTTAACGCCTACCAATAGTTCTTTAAATCAAGACAATCAATCGAGGAAAACATTCAAGGAAAAAATAGAAGACTCGGAAATAAACAGCAAAAGTAGCATTCCAAATCAAAATGGTATCTTAAAAGAGCCGAATAGACGCCCACAAAAGTATAAAAAAGATTGCAAAAAGCATCACTCAGCGACATCATCCCCGTTTTCATCCTCGCCGGTCGAGTACGCATCATCATACCAAGCACCTTGCTCGATTCCGCCCAGCTCGTCTTCATCATTGCATGCCCGTGGCGTGGAAGGATTATAACCATAGGCGACTCGAGCTGTGCGCGCCTTGGCACGAGCACCCTCGAACTCAACCTCATTAACTCGACATGCCGCCATCAAGTCCCTAAATATGTATAGCTGGGCCTCGGCATCGATCCACTTCTCGTACGAATCCCGCGCAACGTCAGGATAAGCAAAAGTGTGAGAGGAGAATGGTCGAGCCAATAGCTGCGCCCTTTCGGCCTCAAGAGCGGAGACCTGATCATTTAAGTTCAAAACCTCTCCCTCAAGATTGCCAACTCGCTCAGCAAGCCTTGCCTCCATGAGCACGGCCGCCTCAGCTTCACTTGCTCGTTCAGATCTGAGGACGCAGATGACCTCCTCTGATGCCGCCACCCTTGCTAAAGCCGCGATCTTGGGCTCATCGACCTTCTCCAACTTTGTTGTTTTCTCAATCAACTCATCACTCAAGTCATTGGCCCTGGTCGAACTCTGTCTAAGTTCAGCCCGCAAGAATGCCACCTGGGCGTGAAGATCGGCACACTCAACTGCGACCCCCCTGCTCACCTCATCCTCCTTAGCTCTAAGAGCTCCCTCGAGCTCGCTACATTTGCCGATGGCCCTCACGAGTTCATTGTCCTTCTGCCTTAACTCATCTCTAAGAGACTGGAAATTACCGTTCGTGTCTAAATAGTGCATATCTCATGGTACTTGGCACGGTACTCACGAAACTTCAAAACCATTTTCTTAAAAACAACCTTCGGCTTCTCCTCTAGGCGGGTGCTCTCGATCTCCAAAATGAGAGTCTAGTGAAAAAGGAAGAGCCAAAAAGAGTAAGTAAAAACAAAAAGGAAAGAACGTAAGGTACAAGAACAACAAAAACAAAAATAACATACCATCAAAGTCATTTCGGATATGACTAACGACAGATCGGCATCATTAAACGTCCATAAAGTCCTATTCTCAGCGCTAGAGTATAGAGTAACCAAAGAAGGAACTACACTCTCTATATTCACTAACAAGTCGCAGTCCAATGGAATGACTACGGTGCGAGTAGATCCCTCCGTCCTTACTTCTACCCGAGTAAACCCCTCACCGAACATCCGTACCTCTTCGGGGTTGATGTCGGAACTGGTTTCATAGCCATCCACGGGCACACCCTTCCCTCTCTCCTCCACCAATGAATGAATGTCAGCTTGCCCGGATGGTGACGGATGGCCTCTAAGAACGGCCTCCGCCACTTCTGATCGCCCTCCTTCTTCGCAGTGACTTCGGGCGAAGGACCAATTTCTGCAACCTCTGCAGGCGACAAAGTCTCTGTGTTCAAACCCACATCGCCCTCAGATGCAGCCGTGGCCAGCTTTGGATCGCCCCTTGTTGACTCTTCGACTCCAGCCATCACGTCACCGATCTCTACTCTCTGTATTTTTAGCGGAGTCGGCTCCTCTTCACTCGGCGATGATTCATTTACCTAGTGTAGTATAAGAGAAGCCAGAGTCTCCGCTGATGAGGCAGCCACCCGACAGCCAGGCCTACGCAGGTCCGGGGTCTGAGAAGAAGCAACAATCTATACAGACTTGCCTGCAGTCGCAGCGACCAGTGACCCGGTCGAGGTACCCGATTGATGAAAAATGGGGGTAGGAGCCTTCACTCTCCTCGGTGCCTTCCGACCTGACAGCAAAGACAGAAACTACATAAAGTGAAAAAAAGACGGTATGAAGGTCGAAGCAATTGAAGATCGAAAAAAGTTGACTTATCGGTCGAAGAAGGTTTACGTCCAAACTTCTTGTTGAACAACGACCACTCACGGATCCCCGCTGTGTGGGATAAGATTTGACTCACCCAGTCGCGAATATCGGCGACCAACGTGGGAGGCTCCTTCTCGGCTGCACGAAAGAGGAAGAAGAATGATTAAGCCACCAGTGAGAAACAAAACAAGCAACCAGTTAGCAAAAACACTTACGGACGAAGTTCCACACTTCAGGGAACCCACTGGGATTCGCCACCACGTGCTCGGTCTTAATAAAGAAGAAGTTGAACCAAAATCAACGATTTGCCTTATCATCTATCTTCACCACCAATCCCTTGGTCCCACGGTGTCATATGTATATCATCATACCCATGTGAAAGCTTAGCGCAAAAAGGTATAGCAGATGGCGGATAGAAATCCCGCGATTGGCCAGCTCCGAGTACTTTATCAACATGAGGAAGAGTTTATAAATATATGGGGAGAGTTGGGCCAGGCAGATGTGGTAGTAGCGGCAGAATTCCTCCGCAAGCGGGGGAAGAGGAAGAGAATAGCCTACTTGGAATGGGTACGCGTAGAAGGCACAGTACCCAGGGCGATGGATATGGATTATGTCACGGCCAGCCGGGACCAAGTCGATATGGGTTGGGATGTTGTATTTGGCCCCAAGTTCGGCCAAGGCGGCCGCGTCCATTTTGGACTGCACAGGTTCAAGTTCATCTGTAGCTGACTTCGAGAAGTCTAACCTGGATTTATAGTTACGAGGAACGATTTCCTCCACGATGGGAAAGATCTCATCCTCTGCAGCGACAACTTCATCATCATCATGAGGGGGCATTCTCACTACTAGTGGAGTTGGTTCAAGAACCCCATCAGAGACAAGAGGTGTATTAACCATTTTTGTTAGTTATAAATGCAGAAGATATGAACAAAAAGAGGTAGAAGTAGCAGAAATCGCACAAATCGGAAAGGAGAACAAAGGTGCGAAAATGGAAACAACGGGAGCGAGAATACAGGAAGAAGAAGAAGAAGGGACGAAAATATGCAGGTTCAAATGCTAGAAAACATAAAGGATCATACAAGGGGTTCGCAATCCCTATTTATAGAGAACACAGACACCCAATCGAGAAAATCAACCACCGAAACACAAAGATCAAAACGACAGGGGCACAGGAAGCGATGCACCGCATCGGGAAGATGCGTAATAATGAAGCATGCACCGCATCGGGAAGATGTATAATAATGACGTATGACGATGTGACATCAGTCATAACCAACGTCACAATAAGTTGTGGCCCGCAAAGCGCCACATTACCATCTCGACCGTGATCTTTACTACTCGACCTGCCCACCTGAATTTATTGACTATGACTAATGAAGTCCGCTCACCGAGGTCAACCAAAGAACAACCTCGATAAGTGGAGGGATTAACTGTATAGGTCAAAATCCAACGGAGGAAATTCAGCATGAAGAGGTGATTATCGTGAGTAATTTGTAACTTATCATGGGCAATTTGGCCGAAGTCTACCAGTAATCAACGGAACGAGTCACCAAGCGGTCAACTACGGTCGAGGTTGAGTAGAGCAGATAGTAATAACGACTAATTTTGTATTGGGATCTTCAGAAGGAATATTCTCTTAAATATTCTTTCTGTTTGTACTTTTAGGGTTATTTGGGAATATCCCATATAAATAGAATGAGAAATAAGGTAAAGGGCATGTAATATGATATATGATAAGAACACTTTTTAAAAGTAAGCTCTTTAGATAAACACAGGGAACAACTTTCTAGAGAGATTCGACTTTTTTGGATTATCTATTGTCATTTTCACCAGATCCGAAAAAGTGCTCAATATTCTCTTATATTCTTGTCATTCATCATTGTCAGATTGAAGAATCATTCACCTTATTCGATATTGGGTGAATCTTTCTTCTTATTTACATTTATTGACATTTATTGTTATTTAATACTTGATACTTTATGCACATTATTACATTCGACTCATTTATTGCCTGCCCATTATTTCTGTTTCTTCATTGCTCAAACCTTTCGTACTGTCAACCCAAGATCTGAAGTTATTAGCTTTAACTAGGATTAACTCTCTTTAATAACTGATTAATTAGTTTAACCAAAGATTATCATCTTTTGGTCAAACAACTTTGACACTCCATCTTAAGTCTATTCCATTTGAACACTCCAACAACACCTCAAATGTGTCATTTAAACACAATTCAATGATGTGGCATAGTGTGTGTTGCCCACCTCTTTAGATAGCGTGGGATGCTATTGTTATGGGTCCCAACGAATAAATAAATGTGAATAGAGGGAAAAAACAAAATAACTTTCTTTCTCTCACCTCTCCATCTTCTCATTCCACCATATCCTGTCAATTAACTCCATGTGAGCTTTACCAAGTTTCACTATAAACCCCCAAAACAACTACGTTCTGCAACCCCTTTAAGTCTTTAAACGAGCAGCCCCAACAACTACGTCCAGCAACCCCTTTAACATTTTCGGCGAAACTTTATTTTTTCCGGCGAAGTTCCAATTTTCTCAACATTAACGAAATTAAACTTTGTGACTTGAATCTAAAGAAAAATCATATTTACATCTCAAAAAAGGGCGAGGCTTTGTTTTTCCCAGGGAATTTTCGTGAATCTAAAGAAGGAGAAAATCAGAAGGGATTTTGAACCCCCAAAAAAATTGACACAAAATTCTCCCTTCAGGGTAGTTTGGGATTGTAGGAACACTAATGGGGATAGTTTACTATTATCCTGTTGCTTTTTATTTCATCCTCAAAACATTTGATTTAAATAACATCGTTTCATTAGATTTAAAGAACATCGTTTCATTAGATCTTCAAAGAGGATGCCGTTAATTATTGCACTTTGGGGGTGAAGATTAGGAGAAAGAAACATGGTGGGAAGAAGACATGTTGGTAGCTTTGATTTTTCTTTTGGCAGATGAAGACAGGGTGTTGGGGGAAGATGACTGAGGGTTGGATAGGGTTCTTGTTTTTCTTTAATTTTTTTTTTCAAAAACTTTTTTTAATTAATCAATTAATTCAAGTTAAATTCATGTGTCTCTTTTTTATTCGTCACTGTGGCGAGTGAATTACACGCATTGTTTATGTTGGTTGCTTGTGAATTTTATGTTTAAATGACACATTCGAGGTGTGGTTGGAGTGTTTAAATGGAACGGACTTAAGATGGAGTGTCAAAGTAAAAAGTGAGGATAACTTTAAGGGGTTGCCGATGTATTTGGCCAAACTTTAATGTGCTTATGTATCTGAAATAATGCTTTATGAAAATAAATAACTGAAAAAAGAAGTTTAGCAATCAGATTACTTTGAAAACATCTAAATTTTGAATATACTATTTGAAACGCAAAATACGAATTGTCTGATCATACAGAACTCAACTTTCCTATACAGTTCAGTAAAATACTCCTGAACCAAAGTCATTTCAACCCTTCAACTGCTATTATCTGGTCATTCAGATATGATTTGTTAAACTCTACCTACGCCTCAAACTACAATCCGCAGTAACATCCAGAACTGAGCATCTTTATTTGCCACCAAATTTAGTTTACAACAAAGCAAGAATATCAGAATTTCTGAAACCTTGAACTCTGAACTCTGCTTGTTCATTTCACAACTAATTCATCATCTAATAATGCTTCTTCAAGAATGGATCATCAAGAGGAATGCGAAGATGGTATCCCATTTTTCACAGCAGAAGCTTGATCGGCATATGTGACGAAGGTCAAAGAATTGTACTTCTACAATCAAAGTGCACTTCTGTGCAAGAGGTATTCCTTTCACTTAAACCGATGTTTGGCACTTGCAGCTGCAGATGGAAGTTCACATAGACAGAGGTAATTGTCTCACTCTCTTTCTTGCATGAGCCTGCCGTAAAATTCTCAAACGAACTGGAAGGGAAATGGCAAGGCCTATGATGAGAAAGGAACTCCAGTAATGTTGCAAATAAAGGGCAAAATATGATGATACTATAAGCACAGTGAATAGCAAGGCGTAGAACACAGCAGCCACAACATCAGCCCTACACAATTTGAGACAATTACAAGTTTGTTACAGCATTAAAAAATGCACAGATCTTCTAAAACTGTTTAGAAGGTTATATGAACTTGTGGTACAAAGGTTACATCATGCAAATATTTATCTAATGACCAACAACTGAAGACAAAACTGAAGGGGAGAAGGACATGATAATTCAGTAAGTGTCCTAAAGCAGACCCAGATATCGTGCATCCAAGTTTGTCAATATATGAGAAGCATAATACACCAAAGAAATTTACAAGTTACATATAACAGATGATTGACTAACGCTATACTACATGTAGCCTCTCATCCATTAAACAAGTGCTTTTCCTGACATACCACTAACAAAGGAGAGAAGGAATTCCAACAACCAGGAGAAGATTGAAACATTGGACAACATTAGGATACAAAATAATTAGGAATTAAAACAAGATAATAATCAGGTACAGAAAGCCAAAGGATGAGATATGACATTGACGAATATTATTTAATCCAAATTAGCCGTTTTTGTAACGGAAAATTAATTTTCCTCCGCGTTTTGAATTCCCGTTTTATTTTGCGTAAATAGCCATTTACGTTATGGCCGTTTTACGTGAACAGGCATGACTCATGACAGACCTTATGAAGAGTTGCACTTGTTCGTTTAAACTCAACATGTTGGTTGTAAATAGCAGACCATTCCCTCAGATTTTCCTTACGAAAATTCTGAATTCTCCTCTTCCTTTCTGCACTGTTTTCTTACAAAACAAACAACGTAAGTGTGATTTGCTGCAGCCATTTGTGTTCGTTGAAACACCGGGGTTTGAAGTACCGCTACTCCAGTGTGTAATCCGTTCTATCCTGGGAGGAAATAATCCACAACCTTGGGTACTAGGAGGGGATTAAATTCCTTAAGGAAACACTGTGAATTCAGTAGGCTTGAATTAAATTTTGTTTCTTCTACATTTCTGTTTATACGTTATTTTCCTTCTCCAGAATTATTATACAAATACAGTGTACTAACAGTTTTTAAGTGTTCTATGGGACTCGGACTAAGCAAATGATGATGCAATTTGAAAAGGGCCAGCAAGAAGATAACAACCCAAGTATAAGAAAATTCACCTATAATGACAGACCTTTTGAAGAGTTGCACCTCTTCGTTTAAAGTCATGACAGACCTTCTGAAGAGTTGCACCTCTTCGTTTAAACTCAACATGTTGGCTATAAATAGCAGACCATTCCCTCAGATTTTCCTTACAAAAATTCTGAATTCTCCTCTTCCTTTCTACACTGTTTTCTTACAAAACAAACAACGTAAGTGTGATTTGCTGCCGCCATTTACGTTCGTTGAAACACTGGGGTTTGAAGTACCGCTACTCCAGTGTGTAATCCATTCTATCCTGGGAGGAAATAATCCACAACCTTGGGTACTAGGAGGGAATTAAGTTCCTTAAGGAAACACTGTGAATTTAGTGGGCTCGAATTAAATTTTGTTTCTTCTACATTTCTGTTTATACGTTATTTTCCTTCTCCAGAATTATTTTACAAATACAGTGTACTAACAGTTTTTAAGTGTTCTATGGGAGTCAGACTAAGCAAATGATGATGCAATTTGAAAAGGGCCAGCAAGAAGATAGCAACCCAAGTATAAGAAAATTCACCTATAAAGACAGAATGACAGAGACAAACACTTACATGAACTTCAGCCTGGAGAAGAAGATATCAGAACTCCTAGAAAAAAATGGAAGTGATGGCCTGATGGATAATATTCAGGAACAGAGAGCTATAAAGGAAGATGAATTAGTCCTGAAGGCTGGTTTATACATAGAGGAGATTGCTAAAAATGAGGAGATAGCATGGAGACAGAGATAACGGGTGCTATGGCCAAAGAAGGATGAAAGAAACACTATCCAAAGAAAGGTAAATGTTCATAGAAGAGCCAACACTATTGATAAGCATAGAGTAAATGGTGAGCCCGTGGAAGACCAAGGGGCTATTAAAAGGGAGATTGTATCCTTTTATCAGAAGTTATACACAGAGACTGAAGATTGGAGATCTGAATTCACCTTTGCGAGTGGTCCAAGGATTAATGACGAAGAGGAGCAGTGGCTACAACGACCTTTTGAAGAAAGAGAGATACTAGAATGTATCAAGATAATGTGCAACACACAAGGCACCTAGGCCTGATGTTATTCACTGGGTTTCTTTCATAGCTACTGGGAAACCGTCAAGGATGATACTATGAAGACTCTCGAAAATTTCCTGACCCATGAATATTTTCGAAAAAGCTTCAATACGACATATGTGGCTCTTATTCCTAAAATAAAAAGCTTGGAGCCAAGGAATTGAGAGATTTTAGACCTATCAGTGTGATAGGGATGTGTATAAGATCATCTCCAAAGTGCTCACACAAAGATCGAAGAGGGTGATACATATGCTGGTGAATTGCCAACAAATGGCATTCATCAGAGACATGCAGATATTGGATGCGACATTAACAGCAAATGAGTGTGTGAATACCAGAGTTAAAGGGAGAAGTCCAAGGATACTATGTAAATTGGATATCCTACAACCATGTAAATTGGGGCTTCCTGATTCGCATATGTCTTAAAAGAAGGAAAATAAGACCCACCAGAAGACTGGCATTTCTTAATTTAGGTTCCACTCATTGGCAGTGAAAGATTCAGTATCTTTACAATGGAGTAAGCATGGAGTGCATCCCCAGATGCAAAGTGGTTAGTCCCTCTTTCATTAGCTCAAAAGAAGAAGGAGCCTATTTCAAAGTTAAAGGTCATGCTGTATTATCGAGGATCCTTTATGGGAATCTATTTTGGAAATATCGCTCTCACACCTGTTAAATTAGACTTTCTTTCTAAAATCTGACACCAGCAATCTCCTAAAGGCGATGGGACATAGAAACAGACAATAGATGCCCTAGGAATGGCAATGTAACCTTATGCTGACTTAAGGCTAGTGACAATCTTACGACAGCCACCAGCTTAGAGAGAGACTCAATGAATTAGACATATCCATGAAGGTGGGATATATGTAGTTATATCCAAAATTGGATAGGGGAAACCATAAGCAAGGCATCACTGGATTACATTGTGAATACACTACTATTTGAAATTTTGAGGAGGAACCAATAATCCACCATGAGCATCAATGGAGGAGAAAAAGAAGGTTTAAAAAACTATTAATATATCAAAACATTGTAAATAGCACATCTCAATGGGAGATCAACCTATAAAGAGTCTTGCTGCAAAACAAAAAATTTTATTGTCCGGTCAGAAGTGCGGAGAAAGTCCAAGGAAATTCAAATTGAAGTGTTCCAATTATACGTGGAACAGTGAAGGGAGGAAAGCAGCAAGCTTCCCCTTTTTCTTTCAAATAATTGTTCTACTTTTTAATGAATGGGTTCTAACTTTCAACGAAGGAATTAACTTCTGTAGAAATGTTATCGCGATGCTCCCTTTAGCATCTAAAATCAAACTTACTCATGTCCTTAGACTCCCCAAACCCATAAAGCAAAAGCAAGAGAAAAGGGGAAAAAACAAACAAGACTTTTAATCACTTCAATCTGCAGAAGAAAAAAAAAAAAGAAACTGGTGATAACAAGGTCTTATTTTGTAGAATGCCTTGGCAATTTGCACCAAAGGTGACTTTGTGTCAAGCCAAAAGCTTTCCCGATGATAATTTTTTGGATTTAGTGAGTCCATGTCCATTGCCTTCGCACTTAGAGCTACTTACCTTGCGCCTCAGCAGAAACTTTTAGAATCATCATTTGTCTAAGTTAAATTATTTCAATCTAGGTGAACCACTTGAACATCTACAGCTAAAGTAATTCCCCAAATTAAAATGGAAGTATTCAGAAACATAATATAATGCACCCAAAGATGTAGCCTAACAGTCAATGAAGCAGGTAAGGTTAAAATGACAAAAAATTCAGGTAATTTCTTCTCATCTGCTGGCAAAGTTACCTGTACATGTGCTGATGGCAGGTAGCAGTAGATACCCGGTGGTAATGCAAATAATTAAGTACATCACAAATCATATTTTTTGCACAAATAGCTCAGGAATAAAGAAATTAATTAAAATAAACACACAAAAAAATCTAAGCAGAAACATTTTCCTGCTAAAATTGTTTAATTTGATGTTAATATAGAGAGACGTACATACATATACACAGACAAATGGAGACGTACCAGTTTGAGAGAAGAGGCTTAGGGGAAAAGAAAGAAAGAGGGGGGCACTTGTGTTGAGATCTGATCTGGTAATCTCTGAGCTGCTCCACCAGTTTAGACCTTGTTATCATATTCCCCCCAAAACGACCGGAAAATTTTCTCCGATCTCAATTGGGTTTTCTATTTTTGTGTTCAAATCCAATTGCGAATTCAGAAGCAGAGAATTACATCAAGGTAGGGTTTATTCGGGAATTGAAGAGATCTCAAAGGAACACGATTTTATGATTAAACTGCTACACTGGTATGGTATACCGAAAGAAAAAGAAAACGCTAAACTGAGAGGGACACGTATTAGCCCATGGTATGTTGATTGATAAAACAATTAAATTAGATAGAGATTAATAAATATAAATATATAAACGTATGCAATTAATTAATAAAATTTAAGAGCAAAAAATGTAAAAATGAATTAAAATAACTACCAGGAACGAAAATTAAAATAATTATACATTTTAATACATTCATATAATAATAATACAAATGTAATATTTGGTTGGTTGCATAAGAAAATTTATTTTATGTATAATTAATACAATAATACACTTGGTTGACAGTATTAAATAATACTGTAGACACCGGATTTTTGACCCTCCTCGAGGATTTTCACATTTTTAGCGTGAATATGTGAAATTGGGGCTAATATAGCCATTTTAACTATTTTACTTTATTTCGTCGCAAAAAGAAAGAATCACAAAAATACATATATAAATTTTAGTTTATGTATTTCTCATAAACTTGAAAAAATACAAAAATTGCACTTTATTTTGGTACTTTATATAATTTCGAAAATAACCAAAAAATGTAGTTCTATTAATGTTTTGTAGTCATCTTAATTTCTTAAAAATACAAAAAATATTACTTTATATTTTTTACCTTTATACAAAAACGAAAATTAAAAAATAGTTTTATTGATATTTTGTAGTTATTTTAAATCTTGAAAAAATATTAAAAAAAGATATAGTTTTGTTTTAAATATTAGTCTTATTTTTGTAGTTATTTTACTTACATAGGATTAGTAAGCAACATCGTGTTCTTATTCTCGGATCCGGGCAAAAGAATAAAATTCGGGTTCAAACTACCCCCTTTTAGGCCTAATTTTCGGACCTAACCCATAATAATCTGAGTCCGCCACACGTGGGGAACACGGACGGAATCCCATACACGGGGAACCCCACCACGCGTGGGGAACACAAGCCTCGAACCCCACAACGCGTGGGGCTCATTTTTCTGGACAAATGGGCTAATATACACGGACAAAAAAATTGAAAAAGGGGAGGGACAAAAAAAAAATTCAAAGGGAGGGAATTTATGTTTCCACTGTTCATCTTCTTCTTCAAAAGAAGAAGAACCGAAGAACCCTAGCAAACGGACCACAAAACGACCACTCCTTCTTCCTCCGTGAATCCGCCATTGTCACCGGCCCCTACTCCCCCACGTCCAAACCCACCGACCAAACGACCCGCCATAACCATCGCTTTCACCAGTTTCACGCCCAAACACCTACACTAAACGGACCCTTCCACCACCAAAACCACCCTCGACACAGTCCAAACACCACCCCCCCTCACGTCCAAAATCACCAGCAACCCGACGCGTGAACCACCGGCCCCGTCGAGCAGCAGCTGCTGCTGCTGCTGCGCCACCTTCCCTACTGTCCAAACACCACTCCGTCACTTTCCCGACTGACCAAACAGTCCACCAGCCATTACCGTTACCAGCTAGGCCACCAGCTCCCCGCCACCCGCGAAACCTCCCCAGTTCGACAGCTCCACGCACAGCCCGAACAAAAACCAGCCGTTTCACCATTTCCAGTCCAACGAGTAGCTATCGTTGCGTGCCAAGCAGTCGTTGCTGCGTTTCCGGGCAGCTGTTGGTTGCCGCGATTCTACCTTGCCGAGTTTTCTGTTTTCCGTCGAGGTCGACTTTGGTCCGAGCTTTCTGTTTTTCCGGTGAGGTTGCTTTTGCTCGTCGAGGTGTTTGTCCGAGGTTTCGTCATTGTTTCCTCATTTAGTGAGGTCAGGTTCGAAGTTCCGTCGGGGGCGCTGTTTGTCGTTCTAGGTTTGTCGAGGTTCGAAGGTTAGTGTTCTTCGTCCTTTGTTTCATTTCGTTCGATTCGCATATTATGGTTTAAGATGAATGTCAACAATGCAATTTTTGTCGTTTTTGTTAAAAATGTTCATCTTATGATTAGTTACTGCATATGCTTAAAGTAAATGTGAGAACATATTGTGAACTTAAGTTTTTGTACGAGAATGTCTACTTCTATGCATATATTTGTGTTTATTAAGGGAACAATTTGACATCCAGTGATTTGTTGCGAACATATGTGCTCGCATATATTATGTACTCTCGTTGTAATAGGTATGTGAACGTCTGAATGAAAAATCATGACTACTAGCGTTTAAACCTTATTTCTCATTTTTTAGTAATAGAAGTTGGGTTTAATAACAATAACAATACGTTAGCAAAGTTAGGACTAATAGGAACCTTATTAAAATTCTTAAGAATTCGGGACAGGCCGCTTAGCGAATTTCACGGCCTTTCCCAAAATAACAATACGCTAGTTGCTTTAAGCGCGTATTTAATAATGTTACCTTCTTAACTCGGGTGCACATTTATGTGACCCAAATCCAAGTCTCAACGGAGTCGAAATGTGTTTCTAATCACGGGTACATTGATTGTGACGTGGTCTGAGATGCATTTCCATGACGTTGCAAATTCTTTTAAAAAATAATAATAATAAAATGAGGTGAGCCTCGCCAAATAAAAGGGACAAATTGCGGGGCCCTCACAAAATATATGTATTAAATACTTAGATTCCGGGACGGGTCGTTTAGCAAATTTTACGGCCCTACCCCAAAATAATAATGCGCTAGTTGTTTTAGGCGCGCCTTTAATAATGATATCTCCCTAAATTCGGGTGCACATTTATGTGACCCAAATCCAAATCTCAACCGAGTCGAGATATGTCAATAACCACGGGTGCATTGATGTAACGTGGTTCGAGATATGTTTTCACGACGTTGCAAGTCCTATAAAAATAACAGTGAATGATAAAAGTGGTTAAAAGATAAAATTGGCACATAAGTTCACATTTGTATAAAATCAGATAATCGAGCCGAATATAACAGTTGAGCGACCGTGCTAGAACCACGGAACTCGGGAATGCCTAACACCTTCTCCCGGGTTAACAGAATTCCTTATCTGGATTTCTGGTACGCAGACTGTAATATGGAGTCATTCTTTTCCTCGATTCGGGATTAAAATTGGTGACTTGGGACACCCTAAATCTCCCAAGTGGCGACTCTGAAATAAATAAATAAATAAATCCCGTTTCGATTGTCCTTTAATTGGAAAAAACTCCCTTGCACCCGCCCGGGTGCGGAAAAAGGAGGTGTGACAGCTCTGGCGACTCTGCTGGGGACGTTGACCCAGAACCACTGGTTTAGGGTTAAGAATTCGAGCTTGAAATAATTGTTATTATTTGGCTTTATTTATTATCTGATTTTTACGTGTTTGAGCCTAATGTGCTAAATGCTGCTTTTACTGCTTTGATATTATTTGAACTGTACATATAAACTGTGCCGAAACCCCTCTCTTCTCTCTCTTGAGGAGTGCACGCTGGTCGTGGCTTCTTTCTGTTAGTGTCATATACCAAAATAGAACGAGGATTCGGAGGAGTTGCAAAATCGGATGGCCTTTTGGTTACCGGTACACAGCTCCCATCCTCGGCTCGAGTTGTCCGCTCGGGTAAGCCAGGTCTAGAACAAACACCTAGGCTTTACAGCTTAGCATAACATAGCTTCATGCCGGATCCCTAGTAGGAACGCTTATTTGCATCATGTGCATTTGACTTAGGGGACTCAGCACAGGGGCTGGGTCCGTCTAGGACAGGCAACCTGAAAATAATAGACCATCTTATGGCATTCTATGTGCTACATGTTGTATTTATTCAGGGGTGAATGTGTCATTTGGCGGACCAATGATATTTGCGGACAAATGACACTCCTTACCATACTGATCACGTTAAATAAGAAAGTTGCACTACTTTTGAATAAGCATGCTATTATGTTAATTAAGCACATGGGGAACATTGTGGAATTCAAGAAGCCTTGGTATTCCACATGTCCCCCACGCTTCATATTTTGGGAAGAGCAAATGGGGAACATTTGTGAAACCCAAAATGTCTTGGAATTCCCTATGTCCCTCATGCCACATTTTTGAAAATATAATAAATATAAAAAATAAAATATATATGTATATATATATATATATATATATATATATATATATATAAACATTGAAAATTCAAAAAAAAAAAAAGATTGTGTATGTTTTCATCATCATCCACAAATTAGAAAATTGTGGAAAAGAGGAGAAAATAACAGCGTGGAGCAAAAATCAAGTAGAGTCGAAGCTCTGTCGAAATTTTGAGAAAATGAAAAAATGTCTTATTAGTTTGTTTATTAGCAGTCTTGTTTTGAAAAAATGTCAAAAAGTCCAAAAGTTTATTTAGGTTATAAAAAAAAAAAGTCGGGCGTTGAAAGGGGTTTTATTATTGCAAATATATGTATATATAACAAATCCAAAAAGTTTTTCTTTATTTCCAAAAAAATGTATATATATCTTTATGTGTTGCAAGAACATTTGTCTTGCCAAAGGTTTAGAAAAGTTGTTAGAACCCCAATTTTCAAAAACAAAAAAAATCTGAATATATTTTCCATTATTGACTTCTTTAGAAAGTCTTGCTAATTGTGTAAATAATAATAATAATAATAATAATAAGTAAAAATAAAAAAACAAATCTAAAAATAAAAAACAAATCCGAAAATATTTTGATTCTTCTTTCAAAATTGAAAAGAAAATTCAAAATTCAAAAAAACATTTTTTAAAAAAAGCATTTCTTTTATTAAAGGTAAAATTCCGAAAAATATTTTCTTCTTCTTTAGATTAAAAAAAAGCAAATAAAAATTCAAAAATATATCTTAGAAGTATTTCTTTTTAAAAGAAAACCAATCAAATAGTTTTTAAATAGTTCTTAAAGCAGTTCTTTCACAAATTCACAAAAAAAAAGAGTTAGTTTCTCTACTCATTCTTGATTGCCCGAACTACGCGGGTTTGATTCTCACCGGATGTAAGATACGTAGGCAACCCTCATCGGGTCCAACCCCACCTTTTGCTAAAAAAGCCAAAAACAAATAAATAATAAATAATATGTCAAATTTTAATTTTGTTATAAATAAGTCAGGTGATGTTGTTTTGTCATAAATAGCCGAATGTTCCCGAAAGGGACGCCGGAAGGCTGACTTTGCATAAACAGCCACCTTTGGGTCATTTTTAAGACTTGGTCCAGTTGACCCCCACAGCCTAAAAATCTTCGTCCCCGAGACGTTGAAAGGCCGTGTTTGCAATATTGACTTTTCTAATTTGAAAAACGATAAAAAGAGTTATAAATAAGTCAGGTGATGTTGTTTTGTCATAAATAGCCGAATGTTCACGAAAGGGACGCCGGAAGGCTGACTTTGCATAAACAGCCACCTTTGGGTCATTTTTAAGACTTGGTCCAGTTGACCCCCACAGCCTAAAAATCTTCGTCCCCGAGACGTTGAAATGCCGTGTTTGCAATATTGACTTTTCTAATTTGAAAAACGATAAAAAAGAGTTATAAATAAGTCAGGTGATGCTGTTTTGTCATAAATAGCCAAATGTTCCCGAAAGGGACGCCGGAAGGCTGATTGGGCATAAACAGCCACATTTGGGTCATTTTGAGATATGGACCCACACAGCCTTAAAAATCTTCGTCCCCGAGGCGCTGAAGGGCCGTGTTTGCAACACAAGGTTTTTATCGTAATTTGAAGAAAAAAACAAAGAGTCAGCGGTAAGGTGAATGCCGTTTGGATGTTTAGTCAAAAAAAATGAAAAAATAAAATTAGTCGAGCCAGCTTCGGCCGTGTCTTAAACCGTTCTTGCCGAAATAGCCTTAGAGTATCTTTCAGTTGTCGAAAGGCTATTTTCGTAAAAGAATGGACAAGTGTGTAAAGTGTCATAAAATAATCCTCCCCGGCCTCAAAAAAATTCATGTGAAATTTAGAAGGGGCCACATTTGCAAAAAATAACCATTTGGTTGCATTTGTCGAACATAGGGAGCTAGCCTTTTGTCTTTGATTTCATAAACCTCTTGATTAGAATAATGTGGGTTGTTTGATTTCCAAGTTTGTAAGTCATCTTCAAACCTTTGAAACTCAGTTTGTTCTAATATGAAAATTGAAAAATGTTTACTATTGTTTATCTTATATTGGTCCGAACTACGCAAGGTCTGATTCATGCGGCGTCATGATACGTAGGCAATCTCCATAAGATTCGACCACAACAAAAAGAAAAGCAAAAAAAAATGAAAAAAGAGAATAAAAAAAAGAATGAAAAAAAGAAAGAAAAAAAGGGAAAAGAAAAGAAAAAATGAAAAAAACCGAAGAAAAATGAAAAAAGAAAAAATGGAAAAAAAAACATCGAAAAAAAGAAAAGAAAAAAGTTGTTGTCAATAATGAGGACCGACTGAGTCCATTCTAACCTGTTTTGTTTTGAATCACAAAGAAAGAAGGTGGTTGGTTTGTGGTAAGCCGGACAATGACACCCAGAATCCTTTACTTGCACCTCATGATACACACTCTGCGGGGATCAGGCCTGATAACAGAAGCACTCGAATCCTATTGGGAACTTGTTGACGGAGGATGATGATATTAAAGCTGGTAATGGTCTTGGCAGTATTAATGCGAAGCTCAAGTGGCTAAGATGCCAGTTTTGATAAAGTGGGAGGACGCTCCGTTCCTTGGTTAACAAGAGAGAAGCTTGTGGTGGTTTATTTTGTTGTCATTTCTATTGTTCGGATCATTAGGATTGTAATTCAAATTTTGTCTTATGTCAAACCTTCTTATCTTTCCATTTTTGTCATAGCGGTTTGTTTAAGTTGTGTCCAGGTTGTTTAGGATTTTATTCCGGTTTGTTTTTGTTTTTTTTTCAAACCATTTCACCGGTAATCTAATGCGAATTCCGGTCTTCTATTATTTCCAATTTTCTTTTGTTTAGTCCTTTTATCATTTTTATTCAACGCCGATTCTAGTGACATGACATGCACACACACTTTGGACCTAATCTTAAAAGTTAATCATAAAACCCTGAAAAGGTGATCAGACCATTTAAAGGAAATAAGGACGGCTGAGATTATTCAGAGCTCGAGTCATGTGGAACTGGGGCAAGTAAAATATGAATAAAACCGTTAAAAGCAAGATTCGCCAAATTGGCATGAGGGTCGTTCATGATAATGAGAGTGTCGCCCAACGGTGCTTTAGAGATGACAAAGGAAAAGCAAATGTTTAACACAATTGTCAAGACCAGCACCATCGGAAGAGACTATAAATCTGTGTTCAATTGTGTTGTTTGCACTTGGCATGTTTTGAAGACTGGAATGACGAAGGCGTTTTGTACTGCTACCTAAACACTTTATCCTTCGTTAACCCCTTTTGAGCCTTATTGTTTTTTCTTTCATACCCCTCTTTCGGAATCATTAGAAACGACTAGAAAACGCAAACATGACAGGTAAACAAAAAGAAAAAAAAAGAAGAAAGAAAAGAAAAAAAGAAAACAACAAAACGGAAAAAAAGAAGAACAAAATAAAAAAGAGAGAAAGAAAAGAAAAAAAAACGAACGACAAAAAGAAAGGAGAAATGAGAAAAGAAAAGAAAATGATAACGAAAAAAGAGAGAAAGTCAAATGAAAAAGGGGAATTGGGAACTACGTTTGACCTGATTCCTCAAAGAGGATACGTAGGCGCTTCACGGCTCGGTCATAGTTTTGAAAAATGAAAAAATCAAATAGGATATCTCCAAGCAAGAAACTGGGGCAAAGGTTGCGTTTATTGTGAATAAATCTAATTCCGAAGGTTGTAACTAATAACCCAAAATTAATGCATTTTTTGAGCCTTTAATATCCTTTCTTTCTAGCCCTATCCAAAACCCACATTACGGTCCAAAGAAAGACCTCCTGATCAGTCTTCAAAAGATGCCAAGTCAGACAAATGAAGGGTCTTACCGGCGAACATAACATTCTGTTCCACCGCAGGAAGGACTCTAATCTCCAGCAGAAAGAGTCATACCGGCGACACTCCAAATCCCCAGCTGGAAAGTGATACAAATGAGAGAGTCTTATCGGTGAAAACCTTCACAGGCACCATAAGGCGATGAAAGCTGAGAGAAAACCCAAAAATGAGAGAGGCTTGATAGTGAAAACCCTTCGGGCACTACAAGTCGAATAAGATTGGGAATCAGATGGGGAATGGCCAATTGAAGGTCTAGAAAGATGATTAACGACGGAGGATGGGCCGCATATGCATGTCATGACCATTAGAGTCGGTATCTGCGTTTGATAGGTTTTTATTTATAGTTTCTTTTGTTAAAAGGTCATCTTTTTCCTTTTGTCCTTTTATTCTGTTCCCTTTTATCTTTTTCCTTTCATAGAAAAATCCCCAATAGAGTCTGTTTGGTCAGAACAAGTGTGAATTGACTTCAAAATAGGCCATCAGCTTTCCAAAATGAGATCTGACTAGTACATCCAAGTGGTATAGTCAGCAGGGAACAAACGCGAGGCCAGTGGCAAAAAGATATCCCCAGCAAAAGGGAATTGACAGAAGGATTGACGAGTGTCAAGAGGGATATCCTTGCCGAAATCAAAGGATATAAACTTCAAGGCCAAGGCCCCTAAACAAAGCAAAGAGAGCAGTGAGCCTGATTTGGGAAATGCCAGTTCCCGAACTATGCCACAAAAGAAGAGGGATATCCTCAGCAGAAAAGGATTATCCCCAGCAAATAATGTCATCCCCAACAAGTTGTAGAACGCAGAGCAAGGAAGGAGAAAGGGAAAACCATCCCAGTGGGAGTATCACAACCAACCACCGTGTTTTAAGCTAACAGGTAAATGAAGTGGCATTGATGACAGAAATGCATGCCACAAGGGATTATCAGACTGGGGCAGAAAATTTTCTTTTCGTTTAGAAAATTTTCTGAAAGTCAGATACCCATTCGGGGAGGAATAAAGATAACATCAGCCTCAAGGGAAATGGTCTTAGAACCAGTGTTGCCCCCAACAGCAAATGGATGAAACTTGAGCTCAGTGAAGCACTGGTTCTGAAGGAATCAGAATTCCCCAGCAGTATTATCCACGACAGCATTATCCCCAGCTGATAACGTTTTACCCCCCAGCAGGTAAGTAAATAATCCCAACAGTGTTATCTCTAGCAGGTTTGAGGAGTCCAACACAAGTTTGGTGAAAATCGGTATCCTCAGCGGTTCCTTTCAGGTTAAGGCAAAACAAGTCTCAAAGGAGTTAGTCTTCAAAGGAAGAAGCTAATAATAATAATAATGATAAAAAAAAAGAATAATAACAAAAAATAAAAAATAAATGGGGAAGGTAGAAAGGGAAAATTCATCCCAATCCCCAACAAGTATTCAAGGTAAGACATCTTCAAGTCTTAAGGATACGTCGGGTTCATCCGCCCTCGAATAGGATATGTCGGGTTCATCCGCCCTCGAATAGGATATGTTGGGTTCATCCGCCCTCGAATAGGATATCTTGGGTTCATCCGCCCTCGAATAGGATATGTTGGGTTCATCCGCCCTCAAACAGGATATATTGGGTTCATCCGCCCTCGAATAGGATATGTCGGGTTCATCCGCCCTCGAATAGGATATGTTGGGTTCATCCGCCCTCAAACAGGATATGCCGGGCTCATCCGCCCTCGAATAGGATATGTTGGGTTCATCCGCCCTCAAACAGGATATGTTGGGTTCATCCGCCCTCGAACAGGATATGTCGGGTTCATCCGCCCTCAAAATAGGATATGTTGGGTTCATCCGCCCTCGAATAGGATATGTCGGGTTCATCCGCCCGCAAAATAGGATATGTCGGGTTCATCCGCCCGCAAAATAGGATATGTCGGGTTCATCCGCCCGCAAAATAGGATATGCCGGGCTCATCCGCCCTCAAATAGGATATGTTGGGTTCATCCGCCCTCAAACAGGATATGTTGGGTTCATCCGCCATCGAACAGGATATGTCGGGTTCATCCGCCCTCAAACAAGATATGTCGGGTTCATCCGCCCGTAAAATAGGATATGTCGGGTTCATCCGTCTGCAAAATAGGATATGTCGGGTTCATCCGCCCTCGAATAGGATATGTCGGGTTCATCCGCCCTCGAACAGGATATGTCGGGTTAATCCGCCCTCAAATAGGATATGTTGGGTTCATCCGCCCTCAAACAGGATATGTTGGGTTCATCCGCCCTCGAACAGGGTATGTCGGGTTCATCCGCCCGCAAAATAGGATATGTCGGGTTCATCCGCCCTCGAATAGGATATGTCGGGTTCATCCGCCCTCGAACAGGATATGTCGGGTTCATCCGCCCTCAAATAGGATATGTTGGGTTCATCCGCCCTCGAATAGGATATGTCGGGTTCATCCGCCCTCAAATAGGATACGTCGGGTTCGTCCGCCCACAAACAGGATATGTTGGGTTCATCCGCCCTCGAATAGGATATGTCGGGTTCATCCGCCCTCGAATAGGATATGTCGGGTTCATCCTCCCTCGAATAGGATATGTCGGGTTCATCCGCCCTCGAACAGGATATGTCGGGTTCATCCGCCCTCGAACAGGATATGTCGGGTTCATCCGCCCTCAAATAGGATATGTCGGGTTCATCCGCCCTCAAACAGGATATGTCGGGTTCATCCGCCCTCGAATAGGATATGTCGGGTTCATCCGCCCTCGAATAGGATATGTCGGGTTCATCCGCCCTCGAATAGGATATGTCGGGTTCATCTGCCCTCAAATCGGATTTTATTTTCAAAGTTGTGGTTCAAACAGACGCCCACCTGAATAACGAGAGGAATACTTTTTGTCTGTTCATTTCATATTTTTAGGCGCCCACATGTATAACAAGGGAGTACATTTTGTGTCTTTACCATTAGGCGCCCACCTGTATAACAAGGGAGTACATTTTGTGTCTTTACCATTAGGCTCCCACCTGTATAACAAGGGAGTACATTTTGTGTCTTTACCATTAGGCGCCCACCTGTATAACAAGGGAATACATTTAAGTTCTAGGTCGGCCACAAGTAAAATGCGGGAATACATTTATGTTCTAGGTCGCCCACCAGTAAAATGCGGGAATACATTTAAGTTCTAGGTCGCCCACCAGTAAAATGCGGGAATACATTTAAGTTCTAGGTCGCCCACCAGTAAAATGCGGGAATATATTTAAGTTCTAGGTCGCCCACCAGTAAAATGCGGGAATACATTTAAGTTCTAGGTCGCCCACCAGTAAAATGCGGGAATACATTTAAGTTCTAGGTCGCCCACCAGTAAAATGCGGTAATACATTTTAGTTCTAGGTCGCCCACCAGTAAAATGCGGGAATACATTTAAGTTCTAGGTCGCCCACCAGTAAAATGCGGGAATACTTTTAAGTTCTAGGTCGCCCACCAGTATAATGCGGGAATACATTTAAGTTCTAGGTCGCCCACCAGTAAAATGCGGGAATACATTTAAGTTCTAGGTCGCCCACCAGTAAAATGCGGGAATACATTTAAGTTCTAGGTCGCCCACCAGTAAAATGCGGGAATACTTTTAAGTTCTAGGTCGCCCACCAGTAAAATGCGGGAATACATTTAAGTTCTAGGTCGCCCACCAGTAAAATGCGGGAATACATTTAAGTTCTAGGTCGCCCACCAGTAAAATGCGGGAATACTTTTAAGTTCTAGGTCGCCCACCAGTAAAATGCGGGAATACATTTAAGTTCTAGGTCGCCCACCAGTAAAATGCGGGAATACATTTAAGTTCTAGGTCGCCCACCAGTAAAATGCGGGAATACTTTTAAGTTCTAGGTCCCCCACCAGTAAAATGCGGGAATACATTTAAGTTCTAGGTCGCCCACCAGTAAAATGCGGGAATACTTTTAAGTTCTAGGTCGCCCACCAGTATAATGCGGGAATACATTTAAGTTCTAGGTCGCCCACCAGTAAAATGCGGGAATACATTTAAGTTCTAGGTCGCCCACCAGTAAAATGCGGGAATACATTTAAGTTCTAGGTCGCCCACCAGTAAAATGCGGGAATACTTTTAAGTTCTAGGTCGCCCACCAGTAAAATGCGGGAATACATTTAAGTTCTAGGTCGCCCACCAGTAAAATGCGGGAATACATTTAAGTTCTAGGTCGCCCACCAGTAAAATACGGGAATACATTTAAGTTCTAGGTCGCCCACCAGTAAAATGCGGGAATACTTTTAAGTTCTAGGTCGCCCACCAGTAAAATGCGGGAATACATTTAAGTTCTAGGTCGCCCACCAGTAAAATGCGGGAATATATTTAAGTTCTAGGTCGCCCACCAGTAAAATGCGGGAATACTTTTAAGTTCTAGGTCGCCCACCAGTAAAATGCGGGAATACATTTAAGTTCTAGGTCGCCCACCAGTAAAATGCGGGAATACTTTTAAGTTCTAGGTCGCCCACCAGTAAAATGCGGGAATACTTTTAAGTTCTAGGTCGCCCACCAGTAAAATGCGGGAATACTTTTAAGTTCTAGGTCGCCCACCAGTAAAATGCGGGAATACTTTTCAGTTCTAGGTCGCCCACCAGTAAAATGCGGGAATACATTTAAGTTCTAGGTCGCCCACCAGTAAAATGCGGGAATACTTTTAAGTTCTAGGTCGCCCACCAGTAAAATGCGGGAATACTTTTAAGTTCTAGGTCGCCCACCAGTAAAATGCGGGAATACATTTAAGTTCTAGGTCGCCCACCAGTAAAATGCGGGAATACATTTAAGTTCTAGGTCGCCCACCAGTAAAATGCGGGAATACTTTTAAGTTCTAGGTCGCCCACCAGTAAAATGCGGGAATACATTTAAGTTCTAGGTCGCCCACCAGTAAAATGCGGGAATACATTTAAGTTCTAGGTCGCCCACCAGTAAAATGCGGGAATACATTTAAGTTCTAGGTCGCCCACCAGTAAAATGCGGGAATACTTTTAAGTTCTAGGTCGCCCACCAGTAAAATGCGGGAATACTTTTAAGTTCTAGGTCGCCCACCAGTAAAATGCGGGAATACTTTTAAGTTCTAGGTCGCCCACCAGTAAAATGCGGGAATACTTTTCAGTTCTAGGTCGCCCACCAGTAAAATGCGGGAATATATTTAAGTTCTAGGTCGCCCACCAGTAAAATGCGGGAATACTTTTCAGCTCTAGGTCGCCCACCAGTAAAATGCGGGAATACATTTTGTCTGTTCATTTCATATTCTAGGTCGCCCACAAGTATAAATGCAGGCATGTCATTACCAATAGGAGACGCACTTCCTCAGTTTAGTTTTACCATAGGAGACGCACTTCCTAAGTTTAATCTTACCAAAAGGAGACGCTCCTGGAACACTACGGCTTCCGGAATTGAGATTTCACCCTTAGGAGATGCACTTCCTAGTTTGATTCATTTTAAGTTCGACCATAGGAGACGCACTTCCTAGTTTAGTTCATTCCGATTCGACCATAGGAGACACACTTCCTAGTTTGAGTCATTGAGGTTTTATTTTAGCAGACGCATTTGCTAGCAAAAGTTTTGGTTTTACTCGTAGGAGATGCACATCCTAGCCTAGTCTTTAGTTTACTCATCATTGCATCAGTAGTGTAAATGAGTTACAATTTTGCTAACGACTCACAAATCTTCCCAGCACAAACTGGGTTAGGAAATTTTGTTTGTTTTGTTTGTTTTGGTTGTCAGGGACCCGCCTGTAGAACGGAGGTTGTTGTATGTCAAAGAAAAGAAGTAATCAGGCGTCCACCTGGAGAACAAGGACAAAGAAAGGAAGTAATCAGGCGTCCACCTGGAGAACAAGGACAAAGAAAGGAAGAAATCAGGCGTCCACCTGGAGAACAAGGACAAAGAAAGGAAGTAATCAGGCGTCCACCTGGAGAACAAGGACAAAGGAAGGAAGAAATCAGGCGTCCACCTGGAGAACAAGGATAAATAAAAGAAATAGAAATCAGGCGCCCACTTGGAGAATAAGGGAATACAATTGAAGTATTGAAGTCAAAGGTCCGCTCATATGACAAAGGAGCACCCTTAGAATCAATAAAGCTTTCTACAACAGAAGTCCCCAGCATTCAACCAAGCTAGAAATAGTAGAAGCTCGCCTCAAGAATGCGAGTCAACAGTCTGGGATGATCAACAAAAGCTGGTCACAAAAACAAAAGCAAGAGGAGAAAAGAGGGGGAAAAGAACCCAAAGTACGAAAGTGGAGAACAGATGTGGTCTGCTCAAGAACTAGCACCTACAACTAGCAGTATCAAGGTTCAAATCTGAAGTCTGTATGAAGCACCATTCAAGACTCAAGACCAAGTTTCAGAAGACTTACAGATAGGAATCTTTGTAACTAGTAGCTGATAGGCTTAGTTAGTCTTTTTCAGTTTTCATTTTTGTTGTAATGACAGGACCGCGGACCGGAACCTCAACGGAACGGCACCTCGCTCGGCTCTTCACCTCGGTACACTTTACCATCTCTCTCATTTCCGAACTACACGTGGCCTGATTCCTGTATAACCAAGGATATGTAGGCAGCTCAGATACCAGGGCTCGGTCACATTCCCTCCCTTTCCTTAGTGTAGTCCGTCCAAGTAATGGTCGGGTCAAAAACATGTCTAGTCGTTCTTTGTCGGAAAACTCTTCGTGTTTCCAGTCAAAGAGGGGCAGCTGTAGACACCGGATTTTTGACCCTCCCCGAGAATTTTCACATTTTTAGCGTGAATATGTGAAATTGGGGCTAATATAGCCATTTTAACTATTTTACTTTATTTCGTCGCAAAAAGAAAGAATCACAAAAATACATATATAAATTTTAGTTTATGTATTTCTCATAAACTTGAAAAAATACAAAAATTGCACTTTATTTTGGTACTTTATATAATTTCGAAAATAACCAAAAAATGTAGTTCTATTAATGTTTTGTAGTCATCTTAATTTCTTAAAAATACAAAAAATATTACTTTATATTTTTTACCTTTATACAAAAACGAAAATTAAAAAATAGTTTTATTGATATTTTGTAGTTATTTTAAATCTTGAAAAAATATTAAAAAAAGATATAGTTTTGTTTTAAATATTAGTCTTATTTTTGTAGTTATTTTACTTACATAGGATTAGTAAGCAACGTAGTGTTCTTATTCTCGGATCCGGGCAAAAGAATAATATTCGGGTTCAAACTACCCGCTTTTAGGCCTAATTTTCGGACCTAGCCCATAATAATCCGAGTCCGCCACACGTGGGGAACACGGACGGAATCCCATACACGGGGAACCCCACCACGCGTGGGGAACACAAGCCTCGAACCCCACCACGCGTGGGGCTCATTTTTCTGGACAAATGGGCTAATATACACGGACAGAAAAATTGAAAAAGGGGAGGGACAAAAAAAAAATTCAAAGGGAGGGAATTTATGTTTCCACTGTTCATCTTCTTCTTCAAAAGAAGAAGAACCGAAGAACCCTAGCAAACGGACCACAAAACGACCACTCCTTCTTCCTCCGTGAATCCGCCATTGTCACCGGCCCCTACTCCCCCACGTCCAAACCCACCGACCAAACGACCCGCCATAACCATCGCCTTCACCAGTTTCACGCCCAAACACCTACACTAAACGGACCCTTCCACCACCAAAACCACCCTCGACACAGTCCAAACACCACCACCCCTCACGTCCAAAATCACCAGCAACCCGACGCTTGAACCACCGGCCCCGTCGAGCAGCAGCAGCTACTGCTGCGACACCTTCCCTACTGTCCAAACACCACTCCGTCACCTTCCCGACTGACCAAACAGTCCACCAGCCATTACCGTTACCAGCTAGGCCACCAGCTCCCCGCCACCCGCGAAACCTCCCCAGTTCGACAGCTCCACGCACAGCCCGAACGAAAACCAGCCGTTTCACCATTTCCAGTCCAACGAGTAGCTATCGCTGCGTGCCAAGCAGTCGTTGCTGCGTTTTCGGGCAGCTGTTGGTTGCCGCGATTCTGCCTTGCCGAGTTTTCTGTTTTCCGTCGAGGTCGACTTTGGTTCGAGCTTTCTGTTTTTCCGGTGAGGTTGCTTTTGCTCGTCGAGGTGTTTGTCCGAGGTTTCGTCATTGTTTCCTCGTTTAGTGAGGTCAGGTTCGAAGTTCCGTCGGGGGCGCTGTTTGTCGTTCTAGGTTTGTCGAGGTTCGAAGGTTAGTGTTCTTCGTCCTTTGTTTCATTTCGTTCGATTCGCATATTATGGTTTAAGATGAATGTCAACAATGCAATTTTTGTCGTTTTTGTTAAAAATGTTCATCTTATGATCAGTTACTGCATATGCTTAAAGTAAATGTGAGAACATATTGTGAACTTAAGTTTTTGTACGAGAATGTCTACTTCTATGCATATATTTGTGTTTATTAAGGGAACAATTTGACATCCAGTGATTTGTTGCGAACATATGTGCTCGCATATATTATGTACTCTCGTTGTAATAGGTATGTGAACGTCTGAATGAAAAATCATGACTACTAGCGTTTAAACCTTATTTCTCATTTTTTAGTAATAGAAGTTGGGTTTAATAACAATAACAATACGTTAGCAAAGTTAGGACTAATAGGAACCTTATTAAAATTCTTAGAATTCGGGACAGGCCGCTTAGCGAATTTCACGGCCTTTCCCAAAATAACAATACGCTAGTTGCTTTAAGCGCGTATTTAATAATGTTACCTTCTTAACTCGGGTGCACATTTATGTGACCCAAATCCAAGTCTCAACGGAGTCGAAATGTGTTTCTAATCACGGGTACATTGATTGTGACGTGGTCTGAGATGCATTTCCATGACGTTGCAAATTCTTTTAAAAAATAATAATAATAAAATGAGGCGAGCCTCGCCAAATAAAAGGGACAAATTGCGGGGCCCTCACAAAATATATGTATTAAATACTTAGATTCCGGGACGGGCCGTTTAGCAAATTTCACGGCCCTACCCCAAAATAATAATGCGCTAGTTGCTTTAGGCGCGCCTTTAATAATGATATCTCCCTAAATTCGGGTGCACATTTATGTGACCCAAATCCAAATCTCAACCGAGTCGAGATATGTCAATAACCACGGGTGCATTGATGTAACGTGGTTCGAGATATGTTTTCACGACGTTGCAAGTCCTATAAAAATAACAGTGAATGATAAAAGTGGTTAAAAGATAAAATTGGCACATAAGTTCACATTTGTATAAAATCAGATAATCGAGCCGAATATAACAGTTGAGCGACCGTGCTAGAACCACGGAACTCAGGAATGCCTAACACCTTCTCCCGGGTTAACAGAATTCCTTATCTGGATTTCTGGTACGTAGACTGTAATATGGAGTCATTCTTTTCCTCGATTCGGGATTAAAATTGGTGACTTGGGACACCCTAAATCTCCCAAGTGGCGACTCTGAAATAAATAAATAAATCTCGTTTCGATTGTCCTTTAATTGGAAAAAACTCCCTTGTACCCGCCCGGGTGCGGAAAAAGGAGGTGTGACAAATACTCCATATTATATTCCCTATGTTCAGTTTATGTGAACCTATTTCCTTTTTGGTCCGTTTCAAAAAGAATGACCCCTTCCTAAATTTGGAAACAATTTAGCTTAAACTTCCAACTCTACCCTTAATGAGAAATATTTATAATCACACAAACACTCTGGACCCCTTTTTGACTTGTTTAGGATCGCAAATTCTACAAGTCTTTATTTTTTCTTGAACTCCGAGCTTAGTCAAATAGGTTCACATAAATTGAAACGGAGGGAGTATCATAGCAAGTTATTTTATGTCAAACGAAATATAGAATAAGAATATATAGTAATATAGAAATTAAAATATTTAAATACTATTATTTTATTATTTATTAATCACCATATAAAAGTTTGTTCATTGTTAGTCACAGTATAATAATATTTTCATTATTTTGCTTTTTAAGTCCAGATTATCTTATCATCCTTGATAGGATTAGTAAGCACGAAGGTAGATGTTATGAGGTTCGTGATGTTGCAAGGGACACGAAAGAGAGAGAGAGAGGAGGTGTGTGGAGCTCTCCGGTGAATTTAGTTCTGCGCTCCTTTTTCTTCCTCTTGTTTTTTATTGGATTAGAATTGTCTAAATTGGGTAAAATGGTTGAAGCTTTGGAGCTGGCTGCACAGTTTCGAATTATTTATGTCCGACTTTAGTTAACTTTTCATATCGTCTATGTTGTGATTGTGGAAAAGGAAACTGGTTTCTAGCTTAGAACGGAGGTGAAATTGGACAATAAATTTGAATATTTATCGAGAAATTTTCAAAAATCACTATGTTTTAGTGGTTATTAGTCAGTTGTAACTACCATTTATTATATTACTTCTTATAGCTATGTTTTTAGGTTTTTTAAAGTGTATTCGATGTATTTAAGCTACTGTATGAATACAGTAGCATTTCTATGTGTGAAACAGGGGATTACAGCTAGATAGATTTTTGTATTCGACTGTATTCGCGACGTGAAACAGGAGATTATAATTGTTTTTAAACGGAAAGTGAATCAATTAACATAATAGACTCCTAATATAACTCAACAAACTCACTTATAACACACAAAATTTATATTTCCAGCTATAAAAAAGATTCTCAACCGAAAAACACTCCAAAACATAGCAATCTTCAGATAAAATATGCTGAGTATTTTTCCCAGCCGATAAATGCAACAAAAACAGAGCAATTTAAATATATATATACATCTGAATACATAAATTATATTAATTAAAAATATATATGAATACATTTATGGAATACAACGAGACAGCGAATACAATGAAATACAGCGAGATACATTGAAATACAATGGAAAAAAAGACAATGAATACAATGAAATACATGGAAATACAGCGAGATACATTGAAATATATTAACAAAAAATTCAAGTTGCTCAACCCCAAACTCCGTCATCTTTGTTCAAGAACAACCCTAATGTCGTCTCGTCGAGAGGGCCGCGATTCTGACTCGAAACGTCACTGTTCCTGTTACCATAATACCCTCATGTGCGCTTCAAAAAACCTATTCTTTACAATTGAATTTGAATAGCGCTTGTGGATTGGGACGGAAAACCCCAGATTAGGCAGAACCCTAGAATGACAAAGAGAAGAGGAAGACGGAGATTTATATAGAGTTTTGTTTCTAAATTCCAGATTGGTAATATAATCTGAAGAGAAGAGGAAGACGCAGAACCCTAGAACCCTCATGTTTCGATCCGAAGTAGCAAACAATTTTCTAGCATTACAATGCTTTCCTCAATTTTTCTCTCTTATTCCCGTTTCAATCTATATTTGGGAGAATTGTGTTTGGGAGAATTGTGGTTGTATTCATGCAGAAAGACTGGAGTTGAGAGAGAGGGAGTGGAGAAAAATCTGAAAGGATGAGAGAGAAAAATAATACAATGCGTATTTTATGGCTTAAGAGTAGGAGGTGACCATAAATAGATATTTGGCTATAAAAATCAAAAGATAGCTATGAAATATTATTTTTTAAAAGGATATTTATTTAAAATAAATAAGGTATCAACCTTTATTATAGGAGGTAAAAATTCCATATTTATTCCATAATGATAATAACCTTAGATGAGAGCTTCGTTTTTCGTGGGTGTACCATTTTATCGTGGCTTATCATTCTCATAGTTATAAAATTTATTTTATCATATGTGTGTGTGTGAACGTGAATAGATATCAGATGAAAGAAACAGCGGATAATATGGATATCTATATTATCAATGACTTCTTGAATATGTTCACTTTTGGAAGAATTCCTAGTCTCTGAAACTTGAGGAACTCCAAATTTGAGGTTTTACAAATGTAAAAGCTAAATCTATTAGTTATTCATTTTCTAAATGGATAATATAATTCTTATCCATATTTTACCCATTTTTAAAAAATTCATTATCCAACCTATTTTTTAGTAGATAACTAGTATTAGTACTCGCATGATGCACGAACACAAATATCAAATTATAATTTGAGTTATTGGAATTACCTTAAAATTTAAAACTTCCAGATAACATGTTTCTTTTTATTTATATTTTTATTTTATATCTGTAACAATCTAATTCCTTGATTTAGTGCTTGTATTTTATTTTGTGGTCAATATTAAATAATACTAAACATATCACGTTTGTGATATGTCTTGTTTGAGCATATTATTTAATAAAATTCTTACTACCACTTTATGTTTCACTGCAAATTCGAATAAGTCTTATCCTTCTACATTTTCACCAAAACAACTCTCTCTTTAATCTTTGCTTATAGTTATTGCATTATCTATTACTTAATAATGTTATATTCATGTGATCTTTTATTAGCTTAGCAATTGACTTGATATCTTGCTTATTACCCTTTTGATAAACATATATAAATATAAATTTTTGTATTCCTAGAATTTAATCTATTTTTGTACTTTTATCCTCTTACTTGGAACTTTATTTTCATTTAAATCTTTCAATAATATTTTTGAGTATTATTTAATTATTTAATATGCTTATACTTAATTAATTCAAAGTATAAATATTCTCACACTATCTCTATTTTCCTCTTTATACATCCTCTTCCCTACTATGAATTTTTAATTAGTTTTTTACATTAATATTTTACCAATAAACAAAATATATAATATCACATTTTATTCTAAGTTATAACTTTGAATTAGTTTAAAATATTAATAGATAATTTTTTTATTATTATATTTTAAATCTATTGAATTTTCTTATAATTGTTTTTTGTATCACGTGTAATTAAATTTTCTTTCTCTTTTAACGTTAGGATACAAATAGACTTTAATTTTTGTTCATAAAATTACCCACACGAGATATTTATTTTGTATTTTCTTAGTTTTAATTTGTTATCCAATTTTTAGTTTTTTATCTAGTAAAACTTTAATTTTATAGTCCTATCCATAATTTGAGCATTTCATTATAATTTTAATCTAAATCTCAAGTTCAATCGTCTTTCCCTTCTATTTCTAATATTAAATATTTTTAAATTTTTGATTATTGCTATTAAGTTACCTAAATATATAGTATTTTATTTTCTTATGTGGCTTTCATTAACATGCCTCTTTATTTAATATCATAATCTGTTTATATCCTTTAATATTATTATATAAATCGATGTATGATTTTTTAATCTTGAAATAAATATTTATTTTATTTAAAATTAATATCCAAAATTATCAAATTGTTTAAATTTATTAATAATATTTTAAGCATTATATATTTACTTTATTTTTTTTAACTATTTTATTTCCCTTCTATTTCTTAGTATTAATATTTTGATTTTTAATTTTTTTTTAATCTATTAAACTTCAGTTATGTGGCCTTATACACATCATGACCATTTTTATCATACTTAAAAAAAACTTTTTTATATCAAATTTAAATAAGTTTTATCCTTTTTTGTTCTTTATGATAGAAATTTTGATTTTTTTCTCTGTTTGTTTCTCATTTTGCTATTGTATATTCAATACTTAATATTATTAACGTTGTCATATGCTTTTTATTAGTTTACTTGAATTTAATATCCACTTTTATCACATTCATTTTAATATAATACAAATAATAAATAAAAATTATTTCAATAGTAACTTTGACTCTATTGTTCATACTCTTAAATATGAATTTTCTTATCATATTAAAAAAAAGTCCCATCTCAAATTCAAATATATCTGATTCTTCTATTTTCTCCATTGGACCACATTTCCAAAAATCATCTTATACTTTCAAACTTAATCTAGCAATACTCGATTCAAATATTAATCGTAAAAACTCTAATTGTTGCAACAATATTTTCATTATTATTTTAAGAAATATTTATTTATGTATAAAATATTTATTGTATAAAATTTTAATTAAAGATACCTACAGTAATGTATATTGTACCAAAATAGGGTCAGTTAAAAAGCTTGATCAATTAATTAAAATTCGTCCCTACCATAATTTATTTCATCCCTACCATAATTATACAAAAAAATATTAACTAAATTATACTACTAATAGAGATTTGTATCATAATTAAAAAATAATTCTTATTGAACTACTACTTCCATTAATTATGTTTCCATTTATAATTCAAATTTTTAATGTTGTCTTAAAATTGCCAAGTGACTTTTTTTTAGCTTGCCACTTGGGTTAATGTCATGCGTCACTACTCTCCTTTTAATATAATATAGAATATAGATTATACTACTAATAGAGATTTGTATCATAATTAAAAAATAATTCTTATTGAACTACTACTTCCATTAATTATGTTCCATTTATAATTTAAATTTTTAATGTTGTCTTAAAATTACCAAGTGGAGCTTGTCACTTGGCTTAATATCATGTTTCACTACTCTCCTTTTAATATAATAATATAAATATAGATATGGGTGAATAATTGTTTTGACACGTCTTAAAATGCTCATGCTTTACATTATACTCTTCCTCCACATTGCGCGGCCTCTACACTGCACATTTCATAGACGCTCAATTGCACTTCCGGTTTCCTTACACTCTTTTAATCGTCTCTCTTTCTACTCGATTTATGTGCTTGCTGGTACATTTATAAGGTGAGTTTAATTTTCGGAATCGCTACTGGATAGAAACTATTTACATTGTAATTACAAAAAATTATGATTGTTTGTGCGAATTGAAAGCCAGTGATTTATAGTCGGCCCTAATATTTCATGATGCAAATTGGGAGAGGGAGACCTGAAACAATTGAAGACCAAAAATTTTCAGACCATTGTCGTTGGCTGGTGTAGTAGGGAGATTTAATCTCCACATAATATTCAGCATTTTTGCTGTTAATTTTATTTTCCTCATAAATAATTATACAAGGATTAACATCAGTAAGATAGTGTTCCCACGGTTTCTTGCAAAATTTAGGGGCATTTGCATTTATACCCGCTTTTTGGGTCACGTTTTAACTTGTGCTTGCTTTGCAAAAAAAATTGCAAGCGTACTCACTTTTTCGCGTAACTTCAGCATACGGGCTGAAGTAGCAAAGACAATCATGCAAAACTTCAGCATTCTAGTAGATGGGCCTGAAGTAGCAAGTGTGCTGAACCAAGTGTGCTGAAATTTTTGTTTGTAATTGCTGAACTTAAGCATAGTAGCTGAAGTTTTGTTCTTCATTTGCTGAAGTTTTTATTTGTAATTGTACTAAATAAGTTGAAGTTTTTTTGTCCTGGATTCATTAGTTTTGTCATTAAGCTTTTTCAAAAACATCAGCAGAAGATGCTGAAGTTATTTAGTTCATTTGTAAAAATTTCAGCACTAAATAAGCTGAAGTTCTTTTGTCCTGGATAAGCTTTTTCAAAAACTTCAGCAGAAGATGCTGAAATTATTTAGTACATTTGTAAAAACTTCAGCTTTGTCTTGGATTTATTAGTTTTGTCATAAAGCTTTTTCAAAAACTTCAGCAGAAGATGTTGAAGTTATTTAATTCATTTGTAAAAACTTCAGCACTATATAAGCTGAAGTTTTTGAAAAAGCTTTCTAACATACTAGATAAATAATCAAATTCCCAACAGTATCTAAATCATAACTTTTGGAAACAATAAACGTGAAAAGAACAGAATTATCATTGTCTACTAACTTACGTACGTAGAAATATTCACAAATTATTGTCTACTAACTTACGTAATTATTTATAATTTATTTTTAAATAATCTAATAAACATATTTATGGCAATCATCCCATGAACTGAAGTTTCATAGCAGCACCAACAGCAGCAGAAGAAAGAAGAAGAAGAAAACAAAGGAGGAGGAGAAAGGGGGCTGAAGTTGTTTAAAAAGTGGGTACAAATTAAAAAAAATTAAAAAATGGGTATAGGTTAAATGGGGGCGACCAAATAGGGCGCCCCGTGCAATTTTTACAAAATTTAGTGATGTTTAGATAGCATTGTTTCAGAAAAGGTTATTTTGACTTCCAATGGTCATTTCTTGACCTTTAACGATAATTTATGAATGAAAAAAAAACAGTTGTAATGTTGGTTTTTGTCTACATTAGTCATCTTTAGGCTTTCGATGGTATTTTTTAGATCAAAAAAGGATCAAACGAATAATAATTTAGGAAAAATGGCACTGTATGGCCGCTATAAATATAATAGCTGAAAAAATGTATAAAATTTATAATTTTTTTTTTGTATATATATGCATTCTATATGTTATCACTACTAGAAATTCGGCAAAAACTTACCAAGAAAAACCGACCAACTTTGATCGGTTTTCCAAAATATATATATATATATATATATATATATATATATATATATATATATATATATATATATATTTTACGAAACCGACCAAAGTTGGTGCAAAAATGCGGGAAACTATTTTTGAGTCCCGGCAAATTTATTTTTCAAGAAAGCGACCAACTTTGGTTGGTTTTGTAATTAAAATAAATAAAAATTAATATTAAAAAACCGACCAACTTTGGTCGGTAAATTCGGCCGGTCATTTTAAAAAACCGACATACTTTGGTCGGTAATTTTATTTTTTAATAAAATCGACCAACTTTGGTCGGTTATTTTTGTACGAAAATACAATTAAAGAGTATAAATAAAAAATAAGACAATCTTAAAACAAAATGCACCAATGGTCTAGTGGTAGAATAGTATCTTGCCACAGTACACACCCCGGTTCGATTCCCAGATGGTGAATCTTTTGATTATATAATTAAAATACCGACCAACTTTGGTTGGTTTTTTTTTTTTGCAATATTTTTTTTTGAATTTAATTGACCGACCAACTTTGATCAGTATATTAAAACGACCATCAAAATACCGTCCAAGCGTATTTGGTTGCATTTTGGTCGGTAATTGGCCATAACCGACCAAAGTTGGTCCGTATTTATCGTATTTCTAGTAGTGTATATACAAAAATTATACAAATTTTATACACTTTTTTGACTATCAAATGTAAATAGTTTCTGGCGTGGGCTAAAATTGATAATATCTCAATAATTTATGTGGAACAACTATTTTTGAGCTGCTTTTCATCTTGCAAAATTTGGAAAAGGAATAAAATTTAAAAAGCACCAGAATTTGTATTAATTCTTTCAGTTTTATATTTGCAAGAATATATAAAATACTTCATTATTTTTCCATCTTATACGATATTTTTTTTTTAAAAACTAGGGAATACGCAGTCGCTATCCTTCGGATGCGCTTTGGATAAACTCCGTTATAGTACAATAGCGAGCTAACTACACTGAAGAGGTAGACCGCACTAGACAATCCTCGTATGGTGAGCTCGACCTGCGACACAAAGAGAGTGGCTATCTTTTTATAGTATTTAATAACAATTTTAAAATATCCATTTTACATTTAATAGCATAGTTTTTATATTCACTAAAATCTTATTACAAATTGAGCACGAAGTCACAAGTGTCGATTTTCTACTCCGTTCGGACCTTAGCTAGTTTGCATATAAATGGGAGTATTTTGTCGAGATATCTTCATTTATCATATGACCAACTCTCCGTAAATTCATTTCCCAAAGTTTTTTCTCTCAAATTGTGGCATAAAATGTGTTTACACACACTTGATAAATGTATTTATATCCTTAGCATTCAGTGCTGCAACATCAATTAGGAATTTCGTATGTGGTGTCATCATTTTACTGAGTGGATATATATGTAGGTATTGCCAATTTCGTAGATTGTTATTAAATACAGTGTCATTTTATTTCTTTTTACTCTTTTCTCCAATCTATAATCATTTGGGAGAGGGAGAGGGAGGGGGGAAGGGGAAAGAGCTAGTACAGGCCTTGAGATTGATTTATAAATGAGCTCGATCTGCATTTATCATTAGTGTTTGAATTTGTTACCTCAGTGACTTTCATCTTCTTCGTTGGGGTATTCATGTCGTCATATGAGGTTAGGTGCTTCTCTTCTTAGTTTAGGAGATCGAGTGGTTCATCAAAAAATGCCCCTCATGATTGATTCTGAACGTTCCAAGTACTAAACATAATGCCACAAAACATAATTCAAAGAAGTGGCCATAATTAGGCATCCTATGCATTTGGCTTCATAACTTCACACGAATACAACTCTGTTGTGTTTATGTCCCGACTAATCACCTATACCTCGGAGATGGAGATACATATATTTCTTGTGAATTCTAAGGATATCCAATCTCTCTGTTCGAGAGGGAATAGGTAATACTATAAATTGGAAAAATTACATACGCTGCAATTTTTACGTTACTATATATGTTTGACTTGCAAATGGTGTATTAATTGTCATGGCTGTACCAAACATAGATACTAAACATACAGGAAGTGCAATCCATTTTATCTCCAAGAGTTGGAAATTTTGCAGTTTGATTACTCATAATTTCAACGTCCATCCCTGAGTCATTCATGGATAGAGGCTCTGAAAAGAATTTAACCTTATTCTTTCTCCTTTATGATTTTTAGCTACATTTATCTGATTTTTTTGTAAAACAAACAAGATTTTGTCAAATGAGTTCTACTTGAATATTGATTACGGTTCATCTCTGTATTATGAGATCGAAAATCCATTGTCTTTTGTCTACTATCATTCAGTTGGGTTCACCTTTCCTCTGCTACCATTAAGAATACGGCAAAGGGCTAAATATACCCCTCTACTTTTAAATATTATTCACCATTACCCTTTGTTATACTATTGGGCTATCCATACCCTTACCGTCATACTTTGGAACAAAAATACCACTATTGTCATACTTTGAAACAAAAATACCTCTATTTTGGATGGAGTGCCACGTGGCAACACCAAATTAAAACGACCAATTTCTTTTTTTTTACCCGATCCGTTTTTAAAAAAACCCACAACCCGACCCCTATTTTCATTTTTTTCCAGTTTTTTTTTTAAATTTCAGTTTTTAAAAAGCAAAAATATTTTGTTAAAAAACAAAAAAAAATCTGTTTTTACAAATTTCTTTTTCCAGTTTTTACAAAACAAAATTCTTTTAAAAAAATGGAAAAATGAAAAAAAATATTTTTCAAAAACGAAAATATTTTGTTGAAAATAATGTTTTCAGTTTTTAAAAAACGAAAATATTTTGTTAAATTGTTAAAAAACGAAAATATTTTTTTTCTATTTTTACAAAAAAAAATCAGTTTATACAAATTTGTTTTGAAAAATGTTTGTTTTTCATTTTTTAAAGTTTTTTTAAAAAATTTTTTTTTGTAAAAACTAAAAAAACAAATTTGTATAAACTGAATTTTTTTTTTGTAAAAACAGAAAAAAAATATTTTCGTTTTGTAAAAACTGAAATTTAAAAAAAAACTGGAAAAAAATGAAAATAGGGGTCGGGTTGTGAGTTTCTTTCAAAACGGATCGGGTAAAAAAAATGGGTCGTTTTAATCTGGTGTTGTCACGTGGCACTCCATCCAAAATAGGGGTATTTTTATTTCAAAGTATGACAATAGGAGTATTTTTGTTCCAAAGTATGACGGTAGGGGTATGAATAGCCCAATAGTATAACGAAGGATACAGGTAAACAATATTTGAAAGTAGAGGGATATATTTAGCCTTTGCCGTTAAGAATAAAATGTAAAGTTTGGAAACCATTTTAAATTTGTTTCGAAAGAATTAAAAGTTAAAATGGTAGGTCCAAATGGTTGGGAATTGTATTCCAAGTGTCTAGTGTATATAATTCTCATGCTTGAATAGATAACCAAACATCCGTTATTGTCCAGCGGTTAGGATATCTGGCTCTCACCCAGGAGACCCGGGTTCAATTCCCGGTACCGGAATTAATTTTTCTGATAATATCCTTTTTTTTTAAACCTAAACTCACTTGCAGCAAGCACATCAGGTTACTAATTTCAAGGTGAGAATACTGACTCTGACAGAGTCTAATCTGAACCCTAAAATCCTACATGTTTGGTGAATGCACGCCGATGGTACAAGATCCTAGTATTCCGAATTTTTGCTTCTAGTCTATGAAGAATTTCACCGAACTGACTACATATTCCACCATAACCAAATTTAACTTGCATTAATCAACAGATAAAAAAGAAAAAAACATTAAAAACACGGAACTGCTAGTTTAGCGCTCATCTAAGTTCTGAATACTAATGCCAAAGAAATTGTAAACATAACATGATTGGTGAAGTCAATAGCTTCTCAAGTAACAAAATTTTCCAAAAAGTGCTATTTCCATATAGCTTCCACCCGCTTCAGCAGCAAAACTTTACAAAAATCTGGTGCTGTTAGCAAAAACATAATTTAATACTTAGTACAAGTCCACCGACTTCAGCAGCACAAGTTTACAAAATTCTGCTGAATAGAGTTCAACTTTTAGCACAAGGCCATGTAATCAGCTATTCACTAACAAAAAATAGATCTAAAACCCCTAATTAACCGCATCCAATCTCTCATCAGCTGTTGAGGGTGGAAAGCACGCCTCCAGTTGCAGTTGGAATAACTACTTCCCAACCAGGTCCTTTGAGAGGAAGCACACTAACACATGATTCAGTGTTCCCATCCTCACTGGAAGGACCAACAACTAGATCACTACGGTCTAAAATCCTCTCCAGATCTTCATCTGTGACATCTGTCTGCACCAACTTGTCCTCCTCACTATCTTGATCTCTCATGAGAGCCAACAAGTCCTCCTCCTGAGACATCAAAGATCAGTTAGAAAAACTTCAACCATTATTTTCTTCTACTCAGTGCCACAAACGATCAGATACATCTCAATATCGTAGCGTACATACCAAAAACCACATAAAAGAAGGGTTCAATGACAAAAAACAAAGGTAAAACCGAGCACATGTTCAAAAAAGTAATGAGAATGTTAACTAGCAATTACAATCAGCTGAAACCATCAAAAAACAACTACAACAGTACACTATTCAAAACGTAGAGGAAAGATAGCAACTCATTGACGCATTATAGAAGGAAAAGGGAATTTGCGACATAGAATGAAAAGTAGAATCTAGTAGAGGGGAAAATAACACTAACCTCCATAACATCCATGGAAGGTTTGCTTCTTTCTTGCTTAAATTGTCCTTTCCCGATTACCACCTGCTCAAGCTTCAACTTGCTAAAAGCTCTTTTGAGGATTCGACCCTGAAGCACAAACACTTTCTTTATTACAATGAGCAATAAAGAGATGCAAACACAACTTTAGTAGCCTGAATCATACCTCCACAGACAAAGCTGTGGAAAGCCTGTAAACATGAACAGGTTTGGTCTGACCAATTCTATGACACCGATCCATTGCCTGTAGATCCATTTGAGGATTCTGAAAAGGAAATGCATAGTGATCAGTCTAAATGGACATCAATTCACAAATGCTACAAAACATCGAAAAATAGTACAGCATAAAAAGAAATCAAAAATAAGAAAAAGCAAATGCGATGCAATAACTATTGTTCTTTTTTAAGAGAAGAAATTTTAAGCGGAGCAAACTTCAGTGAAGGTAGACAATACAACAGCAGAAGTGTGACATGATAATGCAAAGACATGGTAAAAAAGGGATGAAACCAAGCGAAAACCTTGGCAAAAACAAATGAAAAGCATAAGGGGGCGTGAAGAAGATACCCAATCACTATCATATAAAATACAGGTATCAGCAGCAGTCAGATTGATACCAAGGCCACCAGCTCTAGTACTAAGAAGAAATATCCTGTACTTGCTGCTAACATCATTGAACTCCTTGATCTGTTCCATGAACAAGTAAATACAAACAGATCAACTTCATTAAAATCATTCCAGATAACGAACTAGATCAGGTAACCTCCCTAAAGCCCATTCCAATAGCACATAGAATTACAACAAGAGTCTAAATTTTTTAGAGGTAGTTCAAGTGAGACAGTAAACTAATGCAGCATTGAGAATAGTCAATAAGAAAGATGTCACATCAAAACCAAAATACAGCATCATAGCACTACTTGATATCAATAGATTCAATACACAACCAAAGAGATGGAAACTTTGTGATTTAACAAAAAATGAAAAGGTCAGCAGGTGAGGTAAATCGGAAAAAAATAAAAAGACTTGCATATATTTTGTATTTGATAACAAGAGATTATATCAACAAGAGATTGTAGAGAATAGAGTGAACCAACTTAGAGTCCAAAAGCAAATACTGTATCAACAGAAATCAGTAATCCTAGGCGCTTCCTCTTGACGATAATGACAGTTTATTGGTCCATCAATAGGTTTATTCCTAGGGAGAAGTGAAGTTCCACACACAAGCAGAGTTACGAATACTAGAAGGTTATCAGCAGATCAATGGTAATAGCCAGATGTTCATAAACACTCTTGAAGATTATCCTAATCACATGGCCATAACAGCTCACAACTTTTGTGAGCAAGAAAAGTTAGATTGATAGAACAATTGAGACCAATTACCTGTCTTTTTCTTTCGTCCAATTTCACACTGCCATCAAGCCTACAAACATCGAATCCTTTTTCACTAAAATAATAGTGCATTATGTCCAGTACTCTAGTCCACTGAGAGAATATCAGAACCTGTTGGCAGTTAACGAACTGAGTTTAAAAGTTTGAGCAAAGTAGGAAGACAGAAAAGCTCGAAGCACCAGACAGCTTCACATACCTTGTGCTTGCGAGCAAACAGTTTTGTTAACAGTCTGTCCAGCAAAATAAACTTGCCACATTGCTCAATTATTTGTTCCACAGGTGGATAAAGAGCTGTCAATGAAAGAACAAAAAAAGCTATTACCAACCGGCACATAATCAATATAATCGGTTCCACAGATCATCCATCACATACGAGAACCGTTGAAGACGGACTCCAAGAGATCAGGATGGTTGCAATTCTTGCGAAGTTGAACCATCAAATTATTAAGCTTTCCTTTAAAACCATGCCCTGCAAAATTAGCCAGATAAGGCATTAGGACTGCAAACTCTAAAGGGCCCAGGAATAACTAAAGGCCTATGATGGTACATAAAAAAGGAATTCACTTCATTGGACAAAACCAACATAAAAAAAGATATGCTCCAAAATAAATTGGAGATGCTATAGTGTGGTAAAAGAAAACCAGTGTTTTATTATAACAGAAAATATAGCAGAGATAAACCAACTCAATTCCCCTCAGGATAAGATACATATTAACATTTTGTACTAATACCAGTGGACACATTCTCTGTAAAACCAAAAATCTAAAGAGATAAACCAACTCAATTTCAGCAGAACCAGTTACATATTTATGATTGCAGTATTTCAGTGCACACATTATCAATCAAACTGAAAATCTAGACGAGATCAATCAACTCATTTCCCTCCAAATCAGATATGTATTTAAGATTGCACTAATTACCAGTGGACACATTCTCAATCAAATAGCCCTCCAGTGTCCTATTAATTAGGTGTTCCTGGAACTTTTTCTGGTATTCAGTCATGGTAGCATACAATATTATCTCCTTCTTACGAGGAAGCATTTGCTCAACATCCACTTTCATCCTCCGTAGAAGAAAAGGACGTAATATTGCATGGAGTTTGGCCACAACCTGCAATTGTCACATTATTATGATAAATACTTTAAGATGGAAAAAACATGGTTATAATACTGGAAAATATTCACTAAACAGATGATAAACGTCTTAAAACGGATAAGAAGAGGCTAGGCTATAACACTGGATAATATTCATACTTGTGCTCTCCTCTTTTCTTCCATTTCTTCCTTTTCTGATTCAGTGGTGCACTTCCCCGATAGATCAAACCTGATACATAAAGAAACCTCATTACACTAAAACTCTTCCTGATTGACATTCACTTAGGTTTAACATAACGGAAATTGGTGCGATAACTAATAGTGATAGACCCTACTTTGAGACTCCTATTACATGCACCTACATTCTGCTAGACAAAGTACAACACATCTTCCCCTTATGAACTCTGACAAGAATCAGCATAACTACTGCGATGTAAGTGACTAACTCAATGCAATTGCAGCACGTATTAGATTCCTTTGAACAAACCATCATATAGAAGTCAGCTACCAGAAACTGAGTCACTTTATGCCAACTGAGCGATTAGAGGCTATATGCACAGGATATCTATTTAAGGCTATGATAACTGTGCTAACCGTTTCGCTGATATGATGAGTTAGACAACCAAATAATTTTAAGGATGCTGAAACAACGTGGCTTGCAAATTTAGCAAACGGTAACCACAGTATTGATTGAGCAGATAACTTGAAATCACATGTATATTTCTATCATAATAACACACCTCAGCAGTTACAAGAAAGCACTTTAACCAAAATAGTCGGAAATAATCAGCTGATTACCATGACTCAAATTCATCGTGGGAAGAGAATATGTCCGGTAAAATGAAGTTCAACAAGGACCACAGCTCAGCTAAGTTATTATGCAGAGGTGTTCCAGTTAAAAGGAGCTTGTTTTCAATGGGCAACAGCTTCAATTCTTTGAACAATTTGCATTTTGAGTTCTTTAACCTATGCCCCTTGGAAAGAAGAAAGCAATAGAATTTCAGCACAAAGTACAAATTGAGCTGCTTCCTAAATGAAAGAACAAACCTGTAGACAGAAAATTTTACAAAATATTACTAGTTTACAAAGTAAACTGTCAATTGTCGGTACCTCATCCACCACAAGATATTTCCAACTGTAGTGCCTCAGGCACTTCCTTGCATCACTTAATGCAACTTCATAAGAAGTAATTACAATGGGAAATTTGGGACCTATGGTCCTCGGCAAGTGCTTCATCCTTATCTCATCCCTCTGATTCTTGTCACCATGGTAGATGATTGCATTGATTGAGGGCACAAACCTTTTAATGGAAAAAGAAAAGAAAAAAAGGTATGCCTTTAGTTGCATACAAATGACACAAGACAGTTTCATCCCAGAAGGGAAGCAGCTCCACCAATACACAAACAGAACATCCAGTTAATTGCAGAACAATGAAGATGTCAATGTACCTCTCTATCTCATTCAACCAATTTGAAAGTGTAGACAAAGGAGCAATGACCAAATAAGGGCCATCCAAACCATTCCCCTTCAAATGAGCAAGAAAAGCTATTGTTTGAATTGTCTTTCCAAGTCCCATTTGATCTGCTAGGATACCATTCAATCCATTTTGCCATAATGAGATCAACCACTTGACACCTTTCAGTTGATAAGATTTCAATTTCCCACCAGTCAGCAAGGGCACAAGTTCGGCCTGCTCTCTCTCGACTCTCTCTTCCTCCGTGAGGGTTGAATCTTCATTTGAAACATCTTCTTTAGATCTTGTAAGCATGGCAGCAACAGCTCTCTTGGCTTTCCTCTGCATAAGTATTTGAAACCATTTCAAAGAAATGAAGGCAACAAGCAGCTAGCTTGCAATTAAGAAAAGGAAATAACCTCCAAAAAACAAGATTCTCAACTTAAATTTCAGACATGAATAAAAGGGCCACAGAAATGTAAAGACCTACCGATGCATGCCATTCTGTTCAAAGCAATACTAATTTTATTTATTTAATTATTTCCATGATGCAAAAACAAAACTAAAAATCATCCAGTAAGAAAATCAACTCAATAGTGTTATGTCTGTATAAAATTGTTCAAACATGCTCAACTAATCAACTATAGTTCTAAGTCTGATGACATATTCAAGATATAGGTAAGGCTTCAGGAGGCAAGAAAAAGGTATACATTGTTGTAGCCTGTTGTCGGCTTTCGTTTCGAGCCACGGCCTCTTTTGTTTTCATTGACACTTTTCTCTTCACCTTCTATCTGATTCTGTTCATACAAAGAGAAGAAATGAACTTGATAAGCAAAAGAGTGTCAAATTCTCCACATGCAAATTATAGTTCTTCAGAAAACTCAGGGAGATACCATATTGATGTTATCCATATTCTCCAGCAAGAACTCTGAATAAAGTTGTGTCTGGGTAAGAAGCTCATCCAACTTGGTAAATTGAGTTTCATTCAAACTGGGCGCCTGCTTGAGCTCATTTAATTGTGCCTCTTCCTCCTTTGCACATGCTTTTCTCAGAATTCCTTCCTCCTCCATGGATTCAGGTATATGAGTGACATCCTCATTTTCAGCATCACAAACTACTTCCTCCAATTTAATGGCGGGCTCCTCTTTGCAGGTATCCTTCAAAATGAGAGCACACAATGTGATTCAGAAGAAAATACAGCAGATAGTTCTCCTTACACCAACTGTACAATTTCTAATAGTACACTCGGAATGAGTCTTCAATACTTTTTCTTCAATCTGATGGGGTAATAAACATCCATCTAAAATCATAATAAACGAAAGACGGTACAAGGACAGCAATAAAAGTGAAAAAATACAGGACAAGCTTAAATCCCCATCAGGGAGGCGTTCCAGGATTCAGTAAATCTCCAAACAGAAAGAACTGGTAAGTGAATTCAGCCTGTGAATCAAACACATAACTGAAAGCAAGAAAAATGAGTATATATTCACTTCAGAAACTTAAGAAAGATCAACATCCTGTAACTCTTAGTTTAAAGCTTCTAAAAGCTTAGTTTTACCACAGGACATTTAATACTAACGAGTGATGACTAGTAGAATAAATATCACATTAAAAATTAATCTCACTTTGGAGTTCAGATCTGTGCTGCTTCACTAACTATTTTTTTGCTCAAGAAACCTCCTCTGGAGCTAACACGATACGACATTTCACCCAATGATTGAACAATAAAGTTACTATACTTCCTCATATAGGAGCTAAACAACAAAATACAGATCCATAAATGTAAGGGACTGAAGATTCAAAGCCAAAATATGTTATAACCAATAATATCTACAAACTAAACTTCCAATCGCAACAGCTGTAACCTTAAATGAAAGCGAGTAAGGGCAACGGCAGTGAGCAACAAAACTCAAACAAACATTAGAAAAATACATAAATAATAAATAAAAATACGAAATGATAAGAGGAAGAAGAAAGAGAAGAACAAAAAAGCAACACCTCATCTTCCAGGACGGAAACAGGAGAGTCCGAAGCTGTCTTGTCGTTGGCCACCATTTCACAGTCCAAACCCTAAGCTCCTCCTATAAAACACCATTACACAAGCAAAAACATTCCGATTAAACCAGTACGTGGCCATATCAAACGTCGGGCATCTATGTTCTTGCATTCCCTCCGAAAAACGGAAGAAAACGAAAATCAAATACAGTGACAAAATCATCAGAAAAATGCACCAAAAAATCACCCAAAAAAAGTAAAAAAATCCAGAAACAGTTGAAGCAAACGCACATACTGGAATCAGTTTCTTCGGCGAGCGGAAGAAAATAGAAAGCAATGGAGGAGACCAGAGAGAATGGGCTGCAATGGAAAAGGTGAACGGTATTTGCAGCAAAAAGGCAAGTAATTTTCTACACTTTATTAAAATTAAATGGTCGTGCTGGAAGACAAAAAGGCGGGAAACTGATGGTATAAGATTGCCCTAGGATGTTTGAAATAATATCGAGAAAGCCATCGGTGGCGTCGATGCGGATGCTGCGCATGTTTGTTCAAAAAGTTGAAGCTTCAAATAGTGCTCCAGCCCCAAAATATTGTCGCGTAATCCCCGTAAAATAATATTGGCTTGTCACATCCACAGCAGCGCAATTTAGGTGCTGTGAATTTAAAATTTGCGGAGAGATTACACTAAGAAGGAAACTTTCGTCTGCTTCCATGACCAAAGTAAGATAACTGGATTATCTAAATTAGCACTCCTCAAGAGTCAATCATATTCTAATTTGCATTACTCTGCTAATGTAAATTTGAATATCCAATTAGCTCGATCGTATACTCCAGTGCTATCATTAAGGAAGAAAGAGAAAGAAAGAACAATGATGTGCGGGCCAGTTTTAACTATCTCCTTTTACTTCTTCTTTTTTCGTAAATAAAAGAATTTATTAACAAATTAGCAATCTATACATTAAAAAAAATGTATCTGGACAACCCAGTGGAGTAGCCAACAATTTCTAATAACTCTATTCATTAGAACTCATTTTTGTTTTATTCAAAAGATATCGGAACCTTTTTTAATAAATCAATCAAAGAAAATGAAATGTTAAATCTTAGCTAAGTATAATAATCTCTAGAATAAAAGATATACAAGGAGAATACAGAGGATAAGATTTCTTTATCTTCTCAAGATGAACCCTTAAACAATAATGACATCAATCGTCTCCGTAAGCAAGTGTTATAGCAAGTATTATAAGTTAGGAAAAATGTCCAGAGAGCTTAGAAGGTTGTTTTACGCTCTATATATAAGGGATAAACCCTTTCTAAGCCCTAAAAGACAAATCATAGAGAATGTTCGAAAGAATATTCCTAATGTCCCATAATGGGCCTACACTGCTGCAAAAGTCGTACAGTCTCTTGTTTGCCTGTAGGCCGTCCCCTGCAGGATGTCGAGCTACGAGGATCTCGTCGTTTGTCGTACTCATCAACGATCGTGGTTGTTCAAATTTGGACCCATACAGTTGGTCCCTCCACTTGTCGAGGTTGCAACTTGGTGCGTCCTCGATGAGCGGACACCACTCGCTCTTATGGAGAAATTTAGTCTTACGAAGCGTCACGACTCGGCCAATAATAAGCGGTCAACATGCTTAACAAGACACTGGATAGTGTATTTTATCGGGAAATGACGTCATCTCCACGTGCGTCATCATTATGCGTGTTTTCCAGACATGGGTTGATGGCTTGTGCTTCAATTTCGATGCCATTCTGCAACCTTCCGTTTCGATTCTGGCGCCACCCTATCCTATAAATAGGTGGAGGTTTTGTTTTTTCAAAAACTCTTGGCCATTTCATTTCCGGTTAGCCTTTGTCATCCCTCCCGAGTTCGTTCTAACAACTTTCTGCTTCTTCTTCTCCTATTCTTCGTTCATAACCTTCTCCGCTGTTCTGACACTTTTTTCATCAAAAGGAATGCCAAGAACACATCAATCTCGTGAGGAGGTTTCTGAGGCCGCCACGTTGGTGAGGATATGATGGTAGAAGAGGGGGATAGTTTTCCCACAGTGGAGGAGTTGTTGCCGAGGCACCCCATGTCTCGAAGCGACTTCCTCAAGGATCCTCCTCCTACTCCTACCTCCGTGCTATCTGAAACGGAACAAGTTCATATTGACGCTCTCCATACAAAGTATAACATCCCCGCTCATGTTGACATGGTTCCAGCGGGAAGGGATTTCGTGGAAGTCCATAGACCTAGGTACTGCGCTTTTTACGAGTACCCTTTCGCGATTGGTCATTCTTTCCCCCTCCTTCCATTAGTGGAGGAGTTCTGTAGATTCTACCAAGTTTGCCCGGCGCAACTCTCATCATACACGCTTAAGATACTCTTATTGTTGACAAAGTATGCGGAGTTGGCGGAATGCGAGGTTACTATCCACCACCTCTTGCATCTGTTCTCGCGCAGTTTCCACAGGGGCACTATGGTGCATTTGAGACATGGTGGAACAAATGGGCTGATGGTTGGGACCGACGACCAAGCAAGTCGCAAGTTTTGGCATAAGTACTTCTTTGTCAAAATTGAACACATTGTTTCTGACCCCGCCAGGTTCCCGGAGCGGTAGAACGAGACTCGTAAGTGTCGCCACTTATTTCACTCTTTCTTTTCTTCTTCATTTGTCATAGGATTTGTTTGTTTCTCGTTTGCAGCTATGGGACGTCCACCCCGCCCTGTTGAGGGTATAAAGGATTGGGTAGCCCGTCTGTTACCCCATGCAGCAGAGACCCGAGATTGGCCCGCCTTTGTAAAAACGTTACAGCCCAAGAGTTTCATCAGGTAAACGTTTTCCCTTGTATCATTTCGTCGGTTATACATCGTCGTCTATTGATACGACTATTCATGACGACAGGTCGAGGAGCTTCCAGGTGGAGAGCACCAGTCCCTGCATTCCGACAGGTTGTCGCTGCTGCAGGGATGTAGTTTACTTTGACTGAATCTGTTCGAGGGGGTTGTCCTCAACCGATTCAAATGGAAGGTCCCTCTCGGGATATGGTCGTGAGGGAGGAGGCTTATTCCATACCGACCCCTCACCTCTTGGATGAATCCTCTAATGGGGACGAGTCGTTACTGAGAAAAATGAGGAGAATGGAGCTTGGGAAGGATGTGGTCATGGATGCCGGTAGACGTAAGGCGTCGCATACGGCACCTGTACCCACATTTATGGCTAACGCCATCTTAGTGGGGAGGTCTCCCTAAACAGAAAGGATTTACCCAGGGGCCGACTCCGTGCGCTCCGCTGAGGGTGGTGCGTCATCCAACGTTGGAGGAGGCCGGCATGTCGAAGGCGAAGGTGAAGGCTCGAGTTCAGACGTCGACCCGGAGGACGTTCGCGAGTTTGTAGGTCGCCATACTCACGTGGAGGTCAAAGTGGAAGGGTCTGATCGTCACATAGTTGTCCTGGGGGACTACAACCTGTTGTCGAGATGCGATTAAGTGGCGTCTGTTTTCGCCCCTCTATGTGCTTCCCCTAAGAGCGAGGTGCTTAGAGCGATGAGCGACATGGAATTGTCTCCGAATGTCGTCGGTATGGCCTTGCAGGTAGGTGTCTTTCTTTTCCTTTTCGTCGTTGGGCTTGCGTTGTTATTGCCGACTTGTCTTTTGTCTTAACTTCTTTCTTTTTGTGCTAAACTCTTATCATGGAGACTGAGCCCGAGCGTCGGGAAAGAAAGAGGACGACCATCTACGGGAAGATGTCTTCCAATATCAACAGTATCGCGCTAATCATCATGCAATGGCCGATATTTATAATCAGGACCCTGATTTTCAATTATTCTGCGAGGGACTCAAACAGAGGGAGGACCAACTAGCATGCAAGGTCGAGGAGCCGAGGGAGCGAGATGAGGAGTTTATGAAGGTTGTCGCCCGCAACAATGAACTTGAGGTCTCCCTTAAGGTGAAGGAGGATGAGCTTGAGTTAAGTAGGGGTGATGGTCGATAATGCCGACTTGCAAGCAAAGGTGGCCCATTTGATCGCTGAATTGGGTATGAAGGCAGTAGAGATTGAGGGTCATAAGGGCGAACTGAGTGTCGGTGCTGATAAGCTGGCGACTGCTATTTCTGGAATGGCGGCCTTGGAGAATGCCCTCCGTATTTGTAGGTCGGAATTGGTCGAAGAGAAGGAGGCATCTAAGCTTAAGGTAGCGGGGCTTGAGGGGCGTGTTAAGGAGTTGGAGGCGGAGCTTTTTGTGTTGAATGGGCAAGTGGCCTCGCTGAGAATGGAGGATGCGAGTTGACGCTCACAACTTTCTACATCTTGTGCCTCGGCCGATCCGGTCGTGCCTCGTCGCTTATATGTTGTGGGTCCATGCTGAGGTCCACCTTGACGTGTACAAGGCTTTTTATGCTGAAGGGAGGGCATCTAAAGCAGAACTTCAGGGCGTGCATGTCGAAGCTCATGAGGCATACGGGTACGACCCTCTTACACCTGACGGGGATGACATCAACTCCAATGATGTGAACCGTCTTACTTCTGACTCTTGGTATGAAGATGCGTAACCAACCGGGGATGATGTGTAACTTTTTGTTTGTACTTACTTTTTGCTTTGGGACTTTTGTAAGGGCATGCTTGAGCCCGTTGTAAAGATAGGTATAAGTAACATTTTGAGGTAATATAGAATTTGTTTCGCCGATTCGGTGATGATCTTTATAATATCCATGGTGTTCAGGGTGTTTGTCGAATTATTAAGCCGATTTTGCTTTGGGTGAGGTCGATCCCTTTTTCTTTTGCTAGTGGATTTAGCCTTTGGGATGCTACTTTCGACCTGTCGTCGAAGTGGGCTCCCATCGTGGTAAGCAAAGTCGAATGTATATTTTCGTCGATGGCCCTAGCCATTGGGATGTTACCTTCGAATTGTCGTTGAAGTAGGATCTCGTCGTAGTTCGAATGAGGTCGAACTCATATTTTGGTCGATGGCCTTGGCCATTGGGATGTTACTTTGAACAGGCGTCGAAGTAGGATCCCGTCGTGGTTCGAATGAGGTCGAACTTATATTTTCGTCGATGGCCTTGGCCATTGGGATGTTACTTTGAACTGGCATCGAAATAGGATCCTGTCGTAGTTCGAATGAGGTCGAACTCATATTTTCATCGATGGCCTTGGCCATTGGGATTTTACTTTGAACTAGCGTCGAAGTAGGATTCCGTCGTAGTTCAAATAAGGCCGAACTCATATTTTCGTCTATGGCCTTGGCCATTTGGATGTTACTTTGAACTAGCATCGAAGTAGGATCCCGTCGTAGTTCAAATGAGGTCGAACTCATATTTCCATCGATGGCCTTGGCCATTGGTATGTTACTTTGAACTAGCATCGAAGTAGGATCCCATCGTAGTTCGAATGAGGTCAAACTCATATTTTCGTCGATGACCTTGGCCATTAGGATATTACTTTGAACTGGTATCGAAGTAGGATCCCGTCGTAGTTCGAATGAGGTCGAACTCATATTTTCATCGATGGCCTTGGCCATTGGGATGTTACTTTGAACTGACGTCGAAGTAGGATCCCGCCGTAGTTCGAATGAGGTCGAACTCATATTTTCGTCGATGACCTTGGCCATTGGGATGTTACTTTTAACTGGCGTCGAAGTAGGATCTCGTCGTAGTTCGAATGAGGTCGAACTCATATTTTCGTCGTTGGCCTTGGCCATTGGGATATTACTTTCATACATTGGAGATTTGATTATATTCTTGTAGGAAATACATGTCGACTTTGTGCATACAATGGAGATTTGGTCATCTATATCCAGTCCCTTCATTACTCGGCCTGGAGATCACGTCGACAGGCGGGGTAATGAACAATACTTCGAACCTCGAGACTTCCCCCTTACCGCCTTATTAAAAACCTCACCGAGAAAACCCGATTGGGACAAAACCCAGATGAGGGAAAAAGAGTACGACTTAGGTGGTGCCTCCTTTCAAAAGTGGAAGTATTTGAGATGCGTGACATTCCAATTGTTTTGAGTAGTTTTCCTTCCATTGTCTATAACTGGAATGCTCCTTTGTTTGCCGCTGCCGTGATTTTATATGGTCCGTCCTAGTTTGTTCCCAATTTTCCCTCGTTAGGGTCTTTTGCTGCATGTGTTTTATCTTTGAGGACGTAGTCTCCGACCTTGAGCGGTCGTACTTTTTCCTTATTATTATAGTACCTTTCTACTTGTTGCTTTTGGACTACCATTCTTACATGGGCCATATCCCTTCATCCTTCGACTTCATCCAGATCTTGAAGCCTACTTTCGTCATTGTTTGGTCCACTTTCGTTGGAGTATCTCAAGCTAGGTTTTCCAACTTCAATGGGTATAACTGCGTCAGTCCCGTAGACTAGTGAATGTAGCGTCTCGCCTGTGCTAGTTTTTAGAGTAGCACGGTATGCCCATAGTACTTCTGGTAGTAGTTTAGGACATATCCCTTTGGCGTCCGCGAGCTTCTTTTTCAATATATTCAGTATCACTTTATTGGAGGATTCGGCTTGGTCATTGCCCGCGGGGTGGTATAGTGTGGAGAGTATTCGCTTGATGTGCCATTTTTCGAAAAACTTGGTCGTTTTCTTTCCGACGAACTGAGGTCCGTTTTCATAGCTGGTTTCGTTGGGGATGCCGAAGCGGCATATTATATTTTTCCATATGAACGCGATAACTTCTTGCTCACGTATTTGTGTGTATGCACCTGCTTCCACCCATTTAGAAAATAGTCACTTAAAACCAAAAGGAAAGTGTACCTTACCTCATCTTGCCAGGAGGGGTCCGATAATATCCATCCCCCACTTTATGAATGGCCATAGCGAAGTGACGAAATGCAAGAGTTCTCCTGCTTGGTGTGTGACATTGTTCACACTTCCTGGCGTAATCCGCGGCTTCTTTTTTCATGGTTGGCCAGTAGTATCTGGCGTGGATGAGGCATCGGATGAGGGTGTGGTTTCCTGTGTGGGCACCGCAGTGCCCCTCGTGTACTTCTTCTAGTACTCGCCTTGTTTGATTTGGCCCAAGACATTTGGCTAGGGGGCCGCCGAACATTCTCTTGTAAAGATCACAGTTTACGAGGCTGTATCTGGCTGCCTGTATTCGAAGCTTTTTGGCTTCTTTCTTATCTTGTGGGAGCGTTCCGTCCTACAAATATGTTACGATACAGTTGCGCCGTCCCAAGTTAGGTTTATAGAATGTACCTTGACCTGGTCTATTGCGGAATGGAGAAGAGTGACCACGTTTTCCTTGTTAATATTTCTGGTGGCTGTCGCTAGCTTGGCGAGACCATCTGCTTTGATATTCTACGCCCTGGGTATTTGGTCGAGGCGACATTAATCGAATTCTGGCAGCAGTTTGTAAATTTATGACTAGTACTTTTATAGTCTCTGTTCTTTGATTTGGAAAGTCCCAATGACTTGGTTCACCACTAGTTGAGAATCGTAATGGAGGACGAGTCGTCGAGCGCCATATTTGATGGCTAATTTCAATCTTGTAATCACAGCTTCATACTCGGCCTCGTTGTTAGTCATCTTGGGGCATCGTATAGACTGGCGAATTACTTCGCCCGTAGGAACTTCAAGGACGAGTCCCAGTCCCGATCTCGATGCATTAGATACACCATTGGTGTAGAGGACCCAAAGGTCGGAATGTGTGGAAGCGCGGAGCGCCTCCTACTCTACTTTAGGCAATATTTCTGCACTGAATTCAGCGACGAAATCGGCGAGCACCTGCGACTTGATAGCAGTTCGCGGTTGGTATGTTATATTGTGCTCGCTTAATTCTATGGCCCATTTGGCCAACCTACCCGATAGTTCGGGTTTGTGTAGGATGCCTCTGAGGGGGAAGGTTGTCACCGCCTTTATGGGGTGACATTAAAAATATGGTCTAAGCTTTCGTGAAGCTACGACTATTGCCAGAGCTAGTTTCTCAAGGTGAGGGTACCTTGTTTTGGCATCAATTAAGGTTTTGATGATATAGTAAATCGGAGATTGTGTACCTTTGTTTTTGCAGATCAAGACTGCACTTACCGCGACTTCGGAGACTGCTAGGTACACCAGTAGGCATTTGCTCGGGTCTGCCTTGACGAGTAGTGGTGGCGAGGACAGGTACGCTTTTAGCTTTCTCAAGGCGTCGATGCATTCTGAATTCCATTGTAGTATGTGATCTTTCCTTAGCAAATTGAAGAATTTATGGCATCTGTCTAACGATCGTGAAATAAACATCAACAAGGCGACTATTCGTCCTGTTAATTTCTACACCTGCTTCTTGCTAGTTTATGTCTCTGGTATTCCTTCGATGGCTTTGATCTGATCCGGGTTGACTTCGATACCCCTTTATGATACCAGAAAACCAAGGAACTTTCCTGAGGTTATGTCAAAGGCGCATTTTTCGAGATTCGGTTTCATTCCATATTGCCTCAATATCTCGAAGGCTTCCTTCATATGACCAATGTGATCCTCTTTCTTTTTCGACTTCACTAGCATGTCATCGATGTAACCTTCATGGTCTTACCGAGTTGTTCTTTGAACATCTTGGTGACTAACCTTTGATACGTTGCCCCTACGTTCTTGAGTCCGAATGATATTTCTTTGTAGCAGTATGTTCCTCGGTGAGTGATGAAAGTGGTTTTCTCTTGGTCTTCTTTAGCCATTAGAATTTGGTTGTAACCAAAATAAGCGTCTAAGAAGCTTAGTAGTTCGTGTCCCGCCATTGCATCGATGAGCTGGTCGATGTGTGGTAATGGAAAGGAATTTTTCAGGCATGCTTTGTTCAGGTCGGTGAAGTCGACACACATCCGCCATTTCCCGTTCTTCTTTTTTACCATGACCACGATGGCGACCCATTGGGGATATTTTGATTCTCGGATAGAACCATTAGCAAGTAACTTATCAACTTCTTTGTTGACCGCCTCATTGATGGCGACATTGAACTTTCTCTTTATTTGTCGTACTGGCGGGTAAAGAGGGTCGACATTCAGCCTGTGTGTGGCGATGTCCCTTGGGATTCCTGGCATATCTGTATGGGAAAAGGCAAACAAATTGGCGTTGTTAGTTAAGAACTCATAGTACTTACTTGGTTCTAAGAGGTTGTGTCCGATATAAGCCTTTTTCGTGCTATCGGTGTTGTCTAGTTGAACGGGGTCGAGGTCTTCTACGGTTGCCTTGTAGGCTTCTATGACATTTGAGTCTTTGATGGCCTCTACTTGTATGTCGGGTTTGGTTCCCGATATGGCTGATTGCTATGCTTTCTCACTTGCCTCCTTTAGTTGTTGGGTGTGTGTGCAATTTTGGGCGATTCGGTAGCATTCTTGGGCGGTGCACTGCTCGCCTCGGATGCTGAATATCCTCCATGGGGTAGGAAATTTGATTACTTGGTAGAAACTTGACGGGACAACTCGCATAACGTGTATCCATGGATGCCCTATGATGGCGTTGTAGGTTGTTTCCTGGTTCATGACGTGGAACGTCGTTTACAGGGTGACTCCTCCTGCCAGAACGGATAGCACTATCTCTCTAGAGGTTCATTCTACTGCATTATTAAAACTCGTTAGTGTTATGCAATGCGGTACTATTTTATCCTCGAGCCTTATCTGTATGAGGACTCGTGGGTGAATAATACACGCGCCGCTTCCGTCATCCACCATTATTCTCTTTACATCGATATCCACGATGCGTAAAGTTATAACCAAAGCATCATAGTGAGGGAAAGACAGACCGTTGGTATCCGACTTATCGAAGATGATACTATCTTCGAGGTTGTCATATCATTCGTGGGCGACTGTCCGATTGAGTTTGTGTGTGGTGGTGAATTTCACATGGTTGATTACTGTATCGTCGCCGCTACCAATAATCAACCATTATGTCTATTCGACGAATCGACCCACGTCACGTTTTGGTAGCAACTTCGGAGCGCCCGGTATTTTATCAACCCTTTCCTGGTGCTCTTTCATCTGATCGTGGAGTGTTTTGTTCTCATTTTCCATCTCTTCCATTTTCTTTAAGATGGACGCAAGTGCAACATTACTTGCATCAATGATAGTATGAGTGTTACCTGTCCGTGGAGTTTCTGGCTCATCGGCGACGGTTGTAGGTTCTGCGGGTATTGTGCCTCTGATATCTCCTTGAACGGATTTGTTGAGCATGTTGCTCAAGGTGTTTGTCAACCACTCTTATAATAGCCTTTTCACGGCCGGTGGTGCTTCTCCTACTGCGAATGTTGATGTTAGTTTCCCTCTCGCGCGAGATAGTCACACCCGGGTGGGGGGTGAGATCTCCCCCTCAGGTGTAGCACTTGGCGTTGCGTTTTCGTTGTCTTCCCTACCGGCTTTATTGAGTGAATTCAGGAAGTTGTTCGTGACACCTACTATTGCCTTTAATCTTGCTTCTCCCTTTCCTGCCATTGTTGGCCTTTACGAGGCTAAGAGAGGTGATTATTTCTTTCAAGGATCTAGACAAAACTAAGATCTTAGCTATAGAAATCCCCACAGATGGCGCCAAATTGTTTGACTCAAAAGATATCGGAACCTTTTTGAATAAATCAATCAAAGAAAATGAAGGGGTAAATCTTAGCTAAGTATAATAATCTCTAGAACAAAAGATATACAAGGAAAATACAGAGGATAAGATTTCTTTATGTTGTCAAGATCAACCCTTAAACAATAATGACATCAATCGTCTCCGTAAGCAAGTGTTATAAGTTAGGAAAAATGCCCAGAGAGCTTACAAGGTTGTTTTACGCTCTCTATATATAAGGTACAAACCCCTTCTAAGTCCTAAAAGACAAATCATAGAGAATATTCTTTCGAATATTCCTAATGTCCCCTAATGGGTCTACACTGCTACAAAAGTCGTACAGTCTCTTGTTCGCTTGTAGGTCGTCCCCTGTAGGATGTCCAGCTACGAGGATCTCGTCGTTTGTCGTACTTATCAACGGTCGTAGTTGTTCAAATTTGGACCCATACAATTTTACCTTTTAATTAGGACAAAATTTGCTATAAACAAACCCATTCGGTTCGTTATCGACTTACAATCAATTTAAAAAAAAACATTAAGAAATGCATCCAAATTGTTGGAATGTATCGTCTATCTTACTAAACTAAAAGGCAATACAGTCAAATTGTTAAGAGTAGCAAGAGTGAAGTAGGGTAGTAGTGTAAAGTTAACTTAAAGTGATGGGTGTATGTGTAATAACTAGAAGTTAGTAACTACCTAGTGGTTAGTCGGTTAGTTAGGTATATAACAGTAGGGTAGGATTAACTACCAGTACTGTAAATTTATTTTCTCTCAAGAAAATTAAAGAAGAAGAAGCTCTTCAGCTCAAAACCTCCATTACTGATTCTCTGTGCTAAATTCAACACAGTATCAAAGCCAATGGGTCATAAGTGTGGTCGTTTAGAGTAATTCTTCTATTTGTTAATTCGTCTCTATTTCTTCATTGGGGAACTGTGACGAGCTCAGCCATGGCAGTCGTCGACAATAAATTACCAAAGAAATTGAGCCACAATCACCCACTATTTCTCAATTCAAATGACAGATCGAGAGCTATATTGATCTCTCTCCAATTACGAGGACCGGAAAATTATTCCATATGGAGTCAGGCGATGAGAATTGCAATCCTAGGCCAGAATAAGCTAGGGTTCATCGATGGCACATGCAAAAGGGAAAATTTTGGTACAAATCCCGTAGATCTTTGGGAGTGATGCAACGCAATCATTTTGTCATGGATAATGAACCGTGTTTCACCGGAATTGCAAAGTGGCATCGTCTATTCCTCAAATGCCAGTGAAGTTTGGAATGACCTAAAGGAGCGATTTGATAAGATCGATTGTTCGAGAATCTTCCAAATTCATAGGAAATTGCAACAATTAACCAAGGAACTAACTCAATTTCTTCATATTTTTCGAAGATGCGATTACTCTGGGTAAAGTTTGATAGTTTGGCCCTAGCTCCGGGCTGCGACTGTGCAGAATCTAGTGAGTCTATTGAATTTATGGAACGTTTGAAGTTACTACAGTTCTTGATGGGATTCAGTGAGTCATATGAACAAGCTCGTAGCCAGATACTTATGATGATCCCACTTCTTACAGTGAATAAGGCATACTCCATGTTAATGGAACATGAGAGTCAAAGAGCTATGTCCAATCACCATGACTCAGCTGAAGAAAATGAAGTTGTTGCATTGATGTCTACTAGGACTACTGGTGGTCAATTTCGACCTAAGAAGAATTACAATCTCCAATGTGATTTTTGTAAAATGAAAGGGCACACTAGGGAGAACTGTTACAAGATAGTAGGTTACCCAGCTGATTTCAAACATAAAAGAAGTGGAGGATATAGTTCAGCTAATTCTGTTATGATTGAAGAAGCTAATCCACAGATGCAGGGCAACATGAATATACCTAACATGTCCAGTCATGCTGAGAAGGACAATTCTTTAGGATATGGAATAGAGCATATATTCATAGAGGATCAATTCAATCAGATTCTAAAGCTCCTAAATAAAGAAGAAGTGCAGGAGACTACAGCTAATATGGCATGTATATCTCATTCTACTGTCTGTTTAGTAGATAAGGCAAGTTGCACTCATGAGTGGATCATAGATACATGCGCGACTAATCATATGACCTCAGATTTTAGCTCACTTTATGATATATACACTGTAACATCTCAAAATAGAAAAATAGTGCAATTACTAATAGAACTAGCAACAGTTTCATATATTGGTAAATGCAATATAGGAAAAGGGCAAGAGATAATGTACTGTATATCCCAGATTTCAAGTACAATCTATTGTCTGTATCCAAACTAACTAGAAAATTGAAATGTATAGCTGTATTTTTTCCTGGCTTTTGTGTGCTTCAGGACCTCTACACTGGGAAGCTGAAGGGGATTGGTAAAGAAGCTAATGGACTTTATCTACTGACTTCTACAACTTCAAGTAAAGGACAAGGGTTAGTTCCACAGTCTATGAATGTGCGGCTAGATCAAAATACCTTACAACTTTGGCATAGAAGAATGGGTCACCCATCATCAAGAGTTATGAAGCATGTGTTGAATGTCATTGAAGAACTATGTAGAAGTGTAATAAATAGCTGTGAAATTTGCCCCATAGCCAAACAAGCAAAATTGCCCTTTCCTACTAGTAGTAGTAGAATAGAAAGTGTGTTTGAATTGTTGCACATAGATGTATGGGGACCATTTCGAATTGCAACACATGATGGAAATAAATACTTTTCGATAATAGTTGATGATCACTCTAGAGTAACTGGATTTATTTGTTAAAGTTGAAGTCGGATGCAATTGTTGTTATTAGAATTTTTTTTCCGATGGCTCAAACTTAGTTCAACACTAAGATTAAAGTGATTAGGACAGACAATGGGATAGAATTCCTTAATTCTAAATGTACAAATATGTTCAATAGACTCGGCATAGTTCATCAGAGGTCCTGCCCCTACACACCCTAGAAGAATGGGGTGGTTGAAAGAAAACACAGATATATATTAGAGGTAGCTAGAGTAGTCAGGTTTTAAGGGCATATTCCATTAAATCTTTGGGACAAATGTGTGCTATTGGCAGCCTACTTGATAAACACAATGCCTACACTAATGCTTAATGTGAGCACGTGATTTTTGCCCTATATGAATTACTCCCATAGATTCAAGAAAATAAATTTCTCCCATTATTTGCAATTTTGGTAGATTTTGTAACATTTTTGTCGATTGTTTGCATTTGTCTGTGCACGTTTATTTTATTTATTTCATGAAAAATACAAAAATATGTTGCATTTGCATTTCGGATTTAATTTTGCATTTTTCAGATTAACTAGCAAATTAGTTGTTTTATAAAAATGGAAAAATCACAAAAAATAACTTATTTTTGCACATTTTAATTTTAGTTTTTGAATCTTGGTAGTTTTTCCTTTAATTTGGTTTTAATTAAATACGATAATTATTAGTTAGAGTTAATTAATTCAATGTGGTAGGATTAATTTGATTTAGGAATTATTTTAGGTTTTATTTTTATTTTTATTTTTGAAAGAAATTAAAAAGAGTTTGAAAAATAAAAAGAAAATTAAATTGAAAAAAAAGAAAAGAAAAGGAAGTGAAGAAGAGGTCTTAGTGGGATGTTTAATTAATCCCCACCAGCCAAATTCAATTGCACCCCTGAAACCCGCCCAATTTTTGACTCAGACCCACCCCAATCTGGTCCGACCCCGCCCATAACCCAAACGACCTCGTTTTACTTTGGTTAAATCTCAACCGTTGATTTCCATTCAATCCAACGGATGGAAACTGGGGTCCCTTTAATATAAGAGTGTCCGAACCTTCACCCCCCTCGTCTCATCTCTCTCACCTATCTTCAGAGACTCTCACCTCAAGAACCCTAACTCGCCGCCCTTTTTCCACTACATCTGCCTAGCGGCGCCACCTCCAAACTACCCCAAAATAACACCCTACAACCCCCTTCATCCCCTCATTCCAAATTCCCACTCCGTTTCTCTCGAATCTCCCCGAAACTGCTCGAATCTTAAATCGAAAGTTGAACCCTAAAATTCCAAAATTTCCAAATCAAGATTTCATTGAAGATTTTAGGTACATTTTGACTTTATTCATGTGTTTTTGATAAAGAACACACGACTAATCTCAGATTGAGCCTAAAATTGAAAGATTTCGAAGAACCAGTCCCTATTTCTTATTGGTCCGAGATTTTTAGGTATTTTTCTTTACCTTTTGGTATTTTTGTGTTCTTTTCTCATCTTCTTCTACTCTTTCTTTCATTTTCTGATTTTTCATTTTTCATTTTTCACCATCTGTATTTGCATGATTAGTTTTAGGTTGTGTTTGATTATTATTTGTATTCTATTTCTAAGTCTGGATAGGTTGATTTTCGTTCTTGTTTTGGGCCCAAATATTTCGAGTCTTTAAGGCTCTGAAATTGAAAACTTGGGAGTTTTGGGTTTTCCAATATTGATTTGGTTCCTGAAAATCAGAAAGCCCAAAAAGGAAATTGACTTGGGTTACACAGACCCATACCAAATTGAGTCGGGTCAATTTGACCCATGTGATTTTCTGAGGGTAATTTTCAAGGGTTTGAGGGGTAGTTTGGGAAAATTGGCTTAGGGAATCTTGCATAACAGGCTAGGGAAGCTTCTAGGAAGCTGGGGTTGGGGTTACTTTGAAAATCTGAGGTTTACATTAAGGGCAGGTGAAAATGAACTGAGTTTGATTTTAGACCTGACAATTCCCAAACTTAAATCAGTTCGTGTTTGGTTTTCTCTCCTCTTCTTTGAGAATTTTGAGTCAGTATGATCCAGTTAAATGTGCCGGTTTGAATCAGATACTACATGAGTTTATGATCATTATGTTTTTGATATCAAATGATGGGTATCTTGGGCAAATGCTTATTAACGCAACTGGGAGTTTCACTTTGCCATAGAATACATGTATTGGTCTCCGAATGTGATTTTCATTCATTTAATATGTGTCAATATTTGGTTCAAAGTGGAAAATGGTATAGAAGGTGTAATGCTCTCAAACGTAATAGCATTGAGTTGGCCATCAACAGGGATCCATATGCATCAAGCTTCCCCTTTTGTGTTAGGCTCTTAATCCGGGCTTCATGGTGAGCCTAATGATGCTTCCTTGCTTGTCATGACAATTGGCTATCGGGACTCAGGCTAGGCCCGGGTTCTGAAACAAAAATAGAGTAGACCTCACCTAGTACTAGCTTTTAGATTTACAATTTGAATTTTGCTGCAGTTTAGAAGTAGATACGATTTCCTTTAGCCTTATTTAATTAGTAGATCCTTGTAGTTAATTTGAGGTGTGCTGTGCCAAATAAACCTAAAAAATGTATGGCCCTCATTTGATTAATATTCAAATCTTTAGAAATCGAGGCGTGCCATTCAGTTAAATTTCCATGGCCCTCGCAAAGTTGAAAATGCGTAGTTGCTTTAGGCGCGCTATCTTAAAATTACCTTCCTAAACTCGGGTGCGCATTTATGTGACCCAAATCCAAATCTCAACAATGTTAGATAAAACATGCCGAGGACCGCGGGTGCATTTATGTGACGTGGTTCAAGACGTATTTTAAATGACATTGCAATCTTTCTTAAAAATGAATAAAAGCGGTTTTAAAGCGAAATACACATAAGTTTAAAAGTGTATTAAAATCAGATAATAGGCAAATTATAATAGTTGAGCAACCATGCTAGAACCACGGAATCCGGGAATGCCTAACACCTTCTCCCGGATTAACAGAATTCCTTACCCGGATTTCTGTGTTCGCGGACTGTAAAACAAAGTCAATCTTTCCTCGATTCGAGATTTGAACCGATGAATTGGGACACCATAAAATTATCCCAAGTGGCGACTCTGAATTTAATAAATAAATAATCTCGTTTTGATTGTCACTTTAAGTTAGAAAAAACTCCCCTATACCCTTCCTGGGTGTAGGAAAAAGGAGGTGTGACAGCTCTGGCGACTCTGCTGGGGATAAGAACCCAAAATCTATGGTTCAGGGTTCAAGAATTCGAGTTTAGAATAATTGTTATATTTGGCTTCATTTATTATATGGTTTTATTACATGTTTGGGCCTAATGTGCTAAATGCCGCTTTTTACCGCTTTGATATTATTTGGACTGTACATAAACTGCTGCGAAACCTTTCTCTTCTCATCTTCGGGGATGTGCACACCGGCGTGACTCCCTATTCTGTTAGTGTCATACCTTGAAATAAGAAAGAGGCTCGGACAAGTTACAAAGCCGGATGACCTTTTGGTTCCCGGTACGTAGCCCCCTCCTCGGCTCGAGTTGTCTGCTCGGGTGCACAAGTCTAGAATAGTATACCCAGGTTTTATACTTAAAATAACTAAGCCTCATGCCGGATCCCTAGTAGGAATGTTCGTTTGCATCATGTGCATTTGACTTTGGAGACTCAACACAGGGGTTGGGTCTGTCTAGGACAGGTGTACCCGAAATAAAAAGACCATCCTGATGCATCCTACTTGCTACTTGCGCATTCACTTGCTTTGGATTTGCATGTTGACCGGCTCATCAAATAATAGGAGAAAAGTTGAGAAGAAGAAAGTCAATGTGAGGGCTGAGAGAGATAATTGCCTGTTTTGAAAAACCGATGTCCAAAATATACTGAAACCCTGCTGAAATTTTGAAAAAAAAAGGAGAAAAAGAGATAAAAGAAGAAAAAGAAGAGAGAGAAAACAAGAAGTGGTGAGAAGGAAACAATGGCAAAACAAGAGAGGAAAATGAGGGAATAAAGAACAACGAGAAATCAAGCAAAGAAAGGCAGGAGTGGAAAAGAGAGGAGTTGCAAAATGAAAATTAGGGAAAGCCGGGATGCTGCAAGCAACCGATCAAATGCATAATAGAAATTGTTAACTACTTAGGTGCATTACATCCCCAATGTGCGATTGCCTATTTGTTAAGCTCTAATCGCTAACAAGTTTGTTGTTGAAAAATAGTATAGGCAGGTGGTTAGTTTGTTTGGCATTCTGGCAACTCATCCGTACAACACCAGGTCCAAAGACAAGTTGATCATGACTAACCAAGAACTGGATGCAAGTGTTATTGATTCGTCGAGAGAGGGGGAAGAGGCTGACGTTAATCTGAAAGAGGAAGTGTATAAACTGAAACAACAGATGACAAAGATGTACCAATCATAGGTGAAAGGGCATCCACCACCATCCTACCCCTACTTTCATCCCACCGTTGGCTCAATCCCAGGAACCTCCCACTATTGATTAATCTCCAAGCTTTCCCATTTACCACCAATACCATGGCACCACTTCCCAAACACCACAATCTCCACCACCCAAACGAGTTCTATACCCTCCTCCACCAGTCACCCCTGTTTTCGTGGCACCCCACCTGCTACACTCCACCGATCCTCCAGTGAGCCTTTATTCCAGACCCAAGATGACCAATACTATTCCCCGGAGCCTACTTTCAAGGCCCTAGAACCTTACTCCTACACTCCTCATTTCGACCTCCTTGTTGAAACTGAGAAGCCACCTAAAAATCCAGAACATGAGAAGATGTTCAAGAAGGTTAAAAGCCTGGAGCAGTCATTTAGAAACATATAGGGACTGGGAGCCCAGGTGAGCGTGGCTTACAAGGATCTGTGTCTATTTCCCGATGTTCAACTGCCAATAGGATTCAAGATGCCCAAATTCGATCTGTACGATGGGCAAGGAGACCCGGTGGCCCATTTGAGGGGGTTCTGCAGTAAAATGAGAGGAGCCAGTGGGAAAGAAGAGCTGTTGATGGCTTACTTTAGTCTGAGTCTAAGCGGTGTGGTGTTGGAGTGGTACACTCATTAGGATCACAACAGGTGGTATACATGGGATGATTTGGCCCAAGGATTTGCTTGTCACTTCCAATACAACCTCGAGATTGTTCCAGATAGTTTGTCTCTGACTAAGATTAAGAAGAAGCCTAGTGAAAGTTTCAGGGAATATGGTTTTTGTTGGAGAGAACATGCGACAAGGGTTGACCCTCCGATGAAAGAGAACGAAATGGTGGATTACTTTCTGCAGGCCCTGAAGCCCACTTACTACGACCATTTGGTATCGGCCATAGGCAAGTTCTTCAATGAGGTAGTAAAGATGGGTGGCATGGTAGAAGAAGGGCTTAAATAAAACAAAATCCTGAGTTACTCGGCTATTAAGGCAACTACCCAAGCTATTCAAAACGGTACTGGGGGAGTAATCAGAAAGAAGAAGAAAGAGGATGTGGCAACAATTGATTCAGGATCATGGTTTGGACCTAGGGGCCCGTCACACCATTATACTCAGCCTCGACCCCACCACCAAACCTACACCCAAACTCCGTATAATCCACCCAGCATTACTTCCCATCACCAGACCCTCATTTTTCTATCCACCACGCCCAAACATACACTCAACCTCCTGCTCACGTGCAATGGCGTGTGCAAGCACCACAAAATACCTACCCAGCTCCACAAAATGCCTACCCATCCCCACGAGCCTACCGAAACCCTCCTAGATTAGGTTTCCGGCCCAATCAAGCATTTAAGAATGAGAGGTTGCAGAGGAAGAAAACCTTCACTCCATTGGGAGAGTCCTATACTAGTTTGTTCCACAGACTGAGGCAGTTGAATATGCTGAGGCCAATTGAGTCGAAATTGCCAAACCCTCATCCAAATAATCTTGATTACTCTACAAGCTGTGAATATTGTTCTGGTACTCTGGGGCATGATACAAAGAAGTGCTGGCACTTGAAAAATGCCATCTAGGAGCTCATTGATACCAACCGGATTGAGGTCCAAACTCTAGAGGCACCCAACATCAACCAGAACCCTTTGCCAACCCATCAAGAGACAAACATGATCGAGATAATGTATAAGGGAGGGGAGCCCAAAAAGCCTTCACAGACCATCATGATGATTCGGTCCAATGAGGTCAAGCCAGTTAAAAAACCAACAGTTGAAATATCGGTGAACAAGTTGAGCGGGACAAACGTTGAACCATCTGCGGTAGTCAAGAAGGGGTCCTCAAGTGAAGTCTCAGCAAAACAAGAAAATCCAAGAGTGGTTGTAAAAGGAGTGGCAAACAAGCCTGTCGTGATTGTAGAGGGTGCCTACACAGATCCTGTCATTATCAAGCTTGTAACCCAGTTACCGATAGTCAACAACAAGGCTATCCCGTGGAACTATGAACGAGTGACGGTGACCTACAAAGGAAAAGACGTTAAAGAAGAAGTGAATGAAGCCTATGGACTAACTCGTTCGGGGAGATGCTTTGCCTCGGAAGAGTTAAGAAAAGCTAAAACCTCCAAAGATAGCCCAATTCTAGTGAAGAAAGTTGTAACTGAAGAAGAGGCAGAGGAGTTTTTGAGAAAAATGAAGGTGCAAGACTATTCCATCGTGGATAAGTTGAGAAAGACGCTTGCTCAAATTTCACTATTGTCATTATTAATCCATTCAGACGAGCATCGGCGTGCCTTGATGAAAATTCTGAACGAGGCCCACGTTCCCAACAAAATCTCAGTGAACCATCTTGAAAAGATCGCTAACAATATATTTGAGGTGAACAGAGTCACTTTTTTTGATGATGAGTTGCCCGTGGAGGGTACTGAGCACAACAGAGCCCTCTATCTTACGGTGAAATGTGAAGATTCTGTGGTTACCCGAGTATTGGTTGATAATGGTTCCAGTGCAAACATCTGCCCTTTCTCTACACTGAACAAGTTGAAAGTGGATGATGAGAGGATTCACAAGAACAATATCTACGTTCGGGGATTTGACGGTGGAGGGAAAGATTCAGTTGGTGATATAGTGCTTGAGTTGACAATAGGACCAGTTGAATTCACCATGGAGTTCTAGGTGCTGGATGTAGCTGTTTCCTACAATCTGCTATTAGGTCGACCTTGGATTCATACCTCCAAAGCAGTCCCATCCACTCTGCACCAAATGGTCAAGTTTGAATGGGATAGACAGGAAATCGTGTGCATGGCAAGGATAATTTGTGTGGTCACAGTGATGCCTTTGTCCCGTTCATTGAGGTTGAAGATGACAAGGGGCCTTGGGTCTATCAGGTTTTTGACGCAGTGTCGGTCGAGAAAATTCCAGAAGGGAGATGCGTTCCAATTCCGAAGGTAACCACCGCATCAGTCATGATGGCCTTTAAAATGTTGAAAATGGCTTTACACCTGGTAAGGGTGTGGGTGCATCTCTGCAGGGTATCATACAACCAGTGTCTCTCCCTAAAAACTTGGGTACATTTGGTCTGGGATTCAAACTAACAGCTGCAGATGTGAAGAGGGCCAGAAAGTTGAAACAGAGGGCGTGGGCACTTCTGAAGCCTATCCCATGTCTCTCCAGGTCGATTGTTAAGCCCGATGCCAGGAAACCTCCAGTGACAACAATTCCCAGTTCTATGGTTGGCGTTGATGAAGAGTTAATTGAAAGGTTCGAGAGGTTGTTCGACGATGTGAAGATGGTGGAAGTTGGAGAAGGTTCTAGCAAAGAAGATGTGCAGTTTGTTGGGCCGAGTGCAAAGCTTAACAATTGGAAGGCTACTCCTATCCCTACCCGGAAGGAGTTTTGGTAGTTTGCTTTAATTTTCTTTCAGTTTATCTAGATTATTCCAGGGTTGTAATTCAGATTCTATGTTCCGTCCATTTGGATGTATAAACCTTGTTATCTTTTAATTTCAATGAAATGCAATTTCCCCTTTTCATCATTCTTGATAGTTTAATTTTTGTTTTTGTTTTCTTCCTTGTACAGTTCTTTTTATGCTGGTTTCAATGACATACATGCATGAGGAATCTTTGACCCAGTCTTAAAAGTCAATCTAATTTTGATATAATAATTGAAGAAATAGAGTGTGATGATGAATCAGAATATGATAAGGATGAGGCCTTTGAAGAGATTAGTAATAAATTAAGCCATTTTGAAGAAAAACCCAAGCCTAACCTGAGTGATACAGAAGCAATCAATTTAGGGGACCCAGATAATGTCATAGAAACTAAGATAAGTGTCCATCTTGAACCGCAAATCAGGGAAGAGATAATTAAAGCATTATTTAAATACAAAGATATTTTCGCATGGTCATATGACGACATTCCAGGTCTAAGCACTGACTTGGTGGTTCACAAATTGCCCACTGACCCGGCATTTCCTCCTGTCAAGCAGAAGTTGAGGAAGTTCAAAACCGACATGAGTGTGAAGATTAAAGAAGAGGTCACAAAGCAGTTTGACACAAAGGTCATTCGAGTCACGCAATATCCCACTTGGTTAGCCAATGTTGTGCCTGTGCCGAAGAAGGATGGCAAGACCAGAGTGTGTGTTGATTACCGTGATCTTAACAAGGCAAGTCCAAAGGACAACTTCCCACTGCCAAATATCCACATTTTGATTGATAATTGTGCCAAGTATGAGATTGGGTCTTTTGTGGATTGCTATACAGGCTATCATCAGATCTTAATGGATGAGGAAGATGCAGAAAAGACGGTATTCATCACGCCATGGGGAACATATTATTACCGGGTCATGCCTTTTGGTTTGAAAAATGCTGGGGCAACTTACATGAGGTCAATGACGACCATATTCCACGACATGATACATAATGAGATCGAGGTTTATGTGGATGATGTGATCATAAAGTCCAGAAAGTAGTCTGACCACGTCAAATATTTGAGAAAGTTCTTCCAAAGGCTCTGCAGGTACAATCTTAAGCTCAATCCTGCAAAATGCGCATTCGGTGTGCCATTGGAAAACTGTTAGGATTCCTAGTTAGCCATCGAGGTATTGAATTAGACCCGTCAAAGATCAAAGCTATCCAAGAATTGCCACCTCCAAGGAACAAGACTGAGGTGATGAGTCTGTTAGGGAGGCTGAACTACATCAGCAGGTTTATTGCTTAGCTCACAACAACTTGTAAGCCTATTTTCAAGTTGCTAAAGAAAGATGCAGCGGTCAGGTGGACTGATGAGTGTCAAGAAGCATTTGATAAGATAAAGGGGTACTTGTCAAACTCACCTGTGTTGGTCCTACCAGAACCGGAGAGACCATTGATTCTGTATTTGACGGTCTTGGACAATTCATTTGGTTGTGTATTGGGTCAGCATGACATCACCGGCAGGAAGGAGCAAGCCATCTATTATCTCAGCAAGAAGTTCACATCTTATAAGGTTAAATATACTCACCTTGAAAGGACATGTTGCACCTTAACTTGGGTAGCACAGAAGTTGAAGCATTATTTGTCATCTTATACTACTTACCTCATTTCTCACTTGGATCCATTAAAGTATATCTTTCAGAAGCCTATGCCCACAGGGAGACTTGCGAAGTGGTAGATTTTGCTCACGGAGTTTGACATTATCTATGTGACTAGGACCACGATGAAAGCCCAAGCATTGGCCGATCATTTGGCCAAGAACCCGATTGATGAAGAATATGAACCATTGAGAACTTATTTTCCCGATGAAGAGGTGATGCATATTAACGAGCTAGAGTAGATTGAAAAACCAGGTTGGAAACTTTTCTTTGATGGGGCTACAAACATGAAAGGAGTCGGAATATGGGCTGTGTTTATTTATGAAACAGGGCACCATTACCCTGTTACGGCTCAGCTTCGTTTCTATTATACCAACAACATGGCTGAGTACGAGGCATGCATTTTGGGTTTGAGGTTAGCTGTAGACATGGGCGTCCAGGAAGTCTTGGTCTTGGGAGACTCGGACCTTCTAGTGCACCAAATTCAAGGAGAATGGGAAACACGAGATCTAAAACTCATACCGTACCGACAATGTTTGCATGATCTTGATCAACGGTTCTGATCAATAGAGTTCAGGCATATTCCAAGGATCCATACCGATGCTTTGGCTACTCTGGCGTCAATGTTACATCATCTAGATAAGGCTTATGTTGACCCTTTGCATATTCAGGTCTGCGATCAACATGCTTACTGTAACATGGTGGAAGAAGAACTTGATGGTGAGCCGTGGTTCCACGATATCAGGATGGAGGTGTATCCAGTGCAAGCCACAGGTGATCAAAAGAGAATAATTCGATGGTTGGCAAGTGGATTTTTCTTCAGTGGATGAGCTTTGTACAAAAGGACTCCAGATCTTGGTTTGTTAAGATGTATAGATGCTAGAAAAGCATCAACTATCATGACCTAAGTACATTCCGAGGTTTGCGGGCCGCATATGAGTGGGTATGTTCTGGCAAAAAAGATTCTCCGAGCAGGTTATTATTGGCTCACCATGGAGCAAGATTGTATCAGTTTTGTGCGCAAATGTCATCAATGCCAAGTACACGAAGATTTGATTCATTCTCCGCCATCTGAATTACACACAATGTCCGCACCATGACCCTCCGTTGCTTGGGACATGGATTTCATTGGACCAATCGAGCCAGCAACATCCAATGAGCACAAGTTCATTCTGGTGGCCATTGATTATTTCACCAAGTGGGTTGAAGCTAAACCTTTCAAGTCTGTGACTAAGAAAGCAGTGGTCGATTTTGTTCACTCAAATATCATTTGTCAGTTCGGGATCCCAAAGGTGATCATCACAGATAATGGTGCTAATCTCAACAGTCATTTGATGAAAGAGGTATGTCAACAGTTTAAGATTACGCATTGCAACTCCACTCCATATCTCCCCAAGGAGAATGGAGCAGTCGAGGTAGCCAACAAGAACATAAAGAAGATACTTCGGAAAATGGTGGAAGGTTCTAGGCAATGGAACGAAAAGTTACCCTTTGCGTTGTTGGGTTATCGCACTACTGTTTGCACTTCAGTAGGGGCAACTCCTTATTTGTTGGTATATGGCACTAAAGCAGTGATACCCGCAGAAGTTGAAATCCCATCCCTCCGGATTGTCGTAGAAGCCGAGATTGATGATGATGAGTAGGTTAAGGCCCGTTTAGAGCAACTAAGTTTGATTGATGAGAAGAGATTGGCAGCAATGTGTCATGGTCAGTTGTATCAAAAGAGAATGGCAAGAGCATACAACAAGAAGGTGCGCCCCCAGAAATTTGAAGTGGGTCAGCAAGTATTGAAACATATTCTTCCACATCAGGCTGAAGCAAAAGGCAAGTTCGCCCCAAATTGGCAGGGGCCGTTCATCGTAACGAGAGTGTTGTCAAATGGTGCTTTGTATTTAACAGATATAGAAGGCAAATGTGTAGATATGACTATCAATTCTGATGCAGTCAAAAGATATTATATATGATTTCTTTGGTTTGAATTGTGTTTGTTTGTACTTTGCATGTTTTGAAGATTGAGATGACGAAGGCATTTTGTTCTGCTATCTAAACACTTTATCCTTTGTTACCCCTTTGGGCCTTATTTATTTCCTTTCATACCCCTCTTTTGGAATCAGTAGCAAAGTTCAGAAACATGAGCACAAAAGATAAGTAACAGAAAAGAGAAAAAAAGAAATGAAAAGAATGAAAAGAAAAAGAAAAAAAAGAAGAAGAAGAAAAGAAGAGAATGAAAAAGAAAAGAAAAGAGAAAATCACAACAAAATAAAGCGATTCTTATGTCATGAACTACGTTCGACCTGATTCCTTTTAAGGATACGTAGGCAGCCTCACAGTTCAGTCCTATCAAAATAAAAATCCAAAAGTCCCCAAGCAAAGAAACTGGGGCAGAAAGTTGTTGTTGTTGTAAGAAATCTGATTCCAAAAGTTGTAATTTTGAACCTATTCGAATTATTTTGAGCCTTTTGATATCCTTTCCTTATAACCCCATCCAAAAGTCCATATTACGGTCCAAAGAAAGACCTTCTGATCAGTCTTCGAGAGATACCAAGTCAAGCAAATAGAGGTGATTCATATCAAGGGCAAAACTCCGGTCTAAGTAGGAAAAATGAAAAATGATAGAGTCTTATTGGTGAAAACCCCTGCGGGCACCGCAAGGCGACGAAAGATGCAAGAAATTAAAATGAGAGAGTCTTATTGGTAAAAACCCTCACGGGCACCGTAAGGCGACAGTGAGTTGAGAGATGAACAAATGAGAGAGGCTTGTTGGTGAAAACTTTTCAGGACACCGAAGGCCGAACGAGGTCACTGATTTGTTGAAGAAACCGGGTTTGGAAGATCTCGGGGCATAAAGTATGACAATTGAAAGTTGATTGGTTAGACAGGCTGAGCCGATTAATCCGAAATGCATGTCATGATCATTGGTGCCAGTTGCTCCACTCAGATAAGTCTCTTTTCTTTTTCCCTGCAGACAGTCTTCCAGTTTTGGATTTTTCTTATCCCGAACTCTCAAAGTCATTGCATTTCATTTCTTTTGGGTTTATTTCTCTAAGATGTTTCCAATGTCAGTTTTGTTTAACCAAATAATAAAGGGTTTCAAAGCACACTACCAACTTCTAAAATTTCACAAAGCATAGCGCGGCCAAAGCATTGCTAGAGATAGTATGATATGAAATGAGATATAAAGGGTCAACAAAAGTTCCATCGGTGAAATGGTTTAGTAATTTCGTGGGAGATGTAGAGGTTTAGATAGATGGGTCAGAGATGTAACACAACAGTTAGGTATAGAACAATCGGGTTATCCAAGGTCATGTAGGTGAAAGTCAGTCAGAAAGTCAAACAGTTCTTCACCGGTTCGGGGAAACCAGTCAAAGCAAAGATGACAACAGAGAGGCCACTTTAAACAAGAATGCCACAAACTAACCACCACATTTTAAACTGACAAGATTTTTCTTTGATTGAAACAAAGGCAGAAAATTTTGTTTGTTTCGGAGAAATCCTCCGTAAGGAAGAGCAAGCACCATACAGGTTTGACCGTAAATTCTCAGGACCCTCCTGGAAAATGGGACCTAGTTTAAAATTCAAAACAATCATGAGTAGCAAAATCTAGCATAAATGAACCCCAAAGGAATATAAGTTGGCTTCAAAGTTTGCACGCTTGAGATAAGATTCAATTATGAGTTTTCAGGACCCTCCTAGATAATGGGACGTAGTTTTAAGACCTTCTTAGGTAACAAGATTTAGCGGAATTCATACCTTTAGAAGATATGATTTAGATTTCAAACTGTCATTTAACTAGGAGTTTTCAGGACCTTCTTGGATAATGGGATCTAGCTTTCCAATTCTTAGTGATATTTGGAAACACGATTCAGTTAATACTCACAGATGTGCCCAGCCACCAAACTGGGGCAGAAAATTTTCTTTGTTTTATCTATTTTGTTGAAATCAGGAGCCCACCTGGAGAGCAAGGGAGAACAACACCAGTTTTAAGGATAAGCAGCAAGTCAAGTGTCGGTAATCAGGATCCCACCTGAAGAACAAAGCAATTCAAGTGTCGGTAATCAAGAGCCCGCCCGAAGAACAAAGCAATTCAAGAGTCGGTAATTAGGAGCCCACCTGGAGAACAAAGCAATTCAAGCATTGGTAATCAGGAGCCCACTTGGAGAATAAAGCAATTCAAGCGTCGGTAATCAGGAGCCCACTTGAAGAACAAAGCAATTCAAGTGACGGTAATCAGGAGCCCACCTGGAGAATAAAACAATTCAAGTGTCGGCAATCAGGAGCCCACATGGAGAACAAAGCAATTCAAGTGTCGGTAATCATGAGCCCACCTAGAGAACAAAGCAACTCAAGCGTCGGTAATCAGGAGCCCACCTGGAGAACAAAGCAATTCAAGTATCGGTAATCAGGAGCCTACCTAGAGAACAAAGTAAGTCAAGTGTCGGTAATCAGGAGCCCACCTGGAGAACAAAGCAATCTAAGCGTCGTTAATCAGGAGCTTACCTGGAGAACAAAGCAATTCAAGCGTCGGTAATCAGGAGCCCACCTTGAGAACAAAGCAATTCAAGCGTCGGTAATTAGGAGCCCACCTGTAGAAAAAAGCATTCAAGCGTCGGTAATCAGGAGCTCACCTGGAGAACAAAGCAATTCAAGCGTCGGTAATCAGGAGCCCACCTGGAGAACAAAGCAATTCAAGCGTCGGTAATCAGTAGCCCACCTGGAGAACAAAGCAATTCAAGCGTCGGTAATCAGGAGCCCACCTGGAAAACAAAGCAATTCAAGCGTCGGTAATCAGGAGCCCACCTGGAGAACAAAGCAATTCAAGCGTCAGTAATCAGGAGCCCACCTAGAGAACAAAGCAATTCAAGCGTCGGTAATTAGGAGCCTACCTGTAGAAAAAAACATTCAAGCGTCGGTAATCAGGAGCTCACCTGGAGAACAAAGCAATTCAAGCGTCAGTAATCAGGACTCCACCTGGAGAACAAAGCAAATCAAGCATCGGTAATCAGGAGCCCACCTAGAGAACAAAACAACTAAAGCGTCGGTAATCAGGAGCCCACCTGGAGAACAAAGCAACTCAAGCGTCAATAATCAGGAGCCCACCTGGAGAACAAAGCAATTCAAGCGTAGGTAATTAGGAGCCCACCTGGAAAACAAAACAATTCAAGCATCGGTAATCAGGAGCCCACCTGGAGAACAAAGCAACTCAAGCGTCGGTAATCAGGAGCCCACCTGGAGAACAAAGCAATTCAAGCATTGGTAATCAGGAGCCTACTTGGAGAACAAAGCAATTCAAGTGTCGGTAATCAGGAGCCCACCTGGAGAACAAAGCAATTCAAGCGTCGGTAATCAGGAGCCCACCTGGAGAACAAAGCAATTCAAGCGTCAGTAATCAGGAGCCCAAACGCCCACCTGGAGAACAAAGCAATTCAAGCGTCGGTAATCAGGAGCCACCTGGAGAACAAAGCAATTCAAGCATCAGTAATCAGGAGCCCACCTGGAGAACAAAGCAATTCAAGCGTCGGTAATCAAGAGCCCACCTGGAGAACAAAGCAATTCAAGCATCCCTAATCAGGAGCCCACCTAGAGAACAAAGCAATTCAAGTGTCACTAATCAGGAGCCCACCTGGAGAACAAAGCAAGTCAAGCATCGGTAATCAGAAGCGCACCTGAAGAATAAAGCAATTCAAGTATTGGTAATCAGGAGCCCACCTGAAGAACAAAGCAGCAATGCAAGTGTTGGTAATTAGGAGACCACCTGAAGAATGAAGGGAAAGCAGCAATATTCGAAGGAAGACAATTCAAGTTCAGCAATCAGGCGCCCACCTGAAAAAACGGGAAAGCATCTCATATTACAATTCAAGTCGGCAACAAAGGAACCTCATCTGGAGAATACAAGTCAACAAGACAACAAGAACCACAAGACCAAGTTTGAGGACATAGATAGGATTTTTGTAATGCATAGATCACAGTTTAGTTTAACTTCTTTTATTTTGCCATGGTGTAATAAGGAGTCTAGTAAGCAGTAGCAGCAACAACAACAACGGTGAAATCACAGCTTCCTGGTAGTCCCAGCTACCAAAACTTCCCGAACTACACTGACCTGATTTCTTTATATCCAAGGATATGTAGGCAACCTCGGAAGTAGGGTGCGGTCAAATCTTTCAAAAATGCTTCCCACGGAATATTCAAACGGGCAAAAATTGCTCATGTTTGCTCACTTTATCTTTGCACGAAAACTCTTTGTGTTTCCGAACAAAGAGGGGCAGCTCTGAGCACGTGATTTTTGCCGTATATGAATTACTCCCACAGATTCAAGAAAATAATTTTCTCCCATTATTTGCAACTTGGTAGATTTTGTAGCATTTTTGTCGACTATTTGCATTTGTCTGTGCACGTTTATTTTATTTAATTCATGAAAAATACAAAAATATATTGCATTTGTATTTAGGATTTAATTTTACATTTTTCAGATTAACTAGCAAATTAGTTGTTTTATAAAAATGGAAACATCACAAAAATAACTTATTTTTGCACTTTTTAATTTTAGTTTTTGAATCTTGGTAGTTTTTACTTTAATTTGGTTTTAATTAATTGTGGTAATTATTAGTTAGAGTTAATTAATTCAATGTGGTAGGATTAATTTGATTTAGGAATTAGTTTTTATTTTTATTTTTATTTTTATTTTTGAAAGAAATTAAAAAGAGTTTGAAAAATAAAAAGAAAATTAAATTGAAAAAATAGAAAAGAAAAGGAAGTGAAGAAGAGGTCTTAGTGGGTTGTTTAATTAATCCCCACCAGTCCAATTCAATTGCACCCCTGAAACCCGCCCAATTTTTGGCCTAGACCCACCCCAATCGGGTCCGACCCCGTCCATATCCCAAATGACCCCGTTTTACTTTGGTTAAATCTCAAACGTTGATTTCCATTCAATTCAACGGATGGGAACTGGGGTCCCTTTAATATAAGAGTGTCCGAACCTTCACCCCCTCGTCTCATCTCTCTCACCTATCTTCAGAGACTCTCACATCAAGAACCCTAACTCGCTGTCTTTTTTCCACCACATCTGCCTGGCGGCGCCACCTCCAAACTACCCCAAAATAACACCCTACAACCCCCTTCATCACCTCATTCCAAATCCCCACTCCGTTTCCCTCGAATCTCCCCGGAACTGCTCGAATCTTAAATCGAAAGTTGAACCCTAAAATCCCAAAATTTCCAAATCAAGATTTCGTTGAAGATTTTAGGTACATTTTGACTTTATTCATGTGTTTTTGATAAAGAACACACGACTAATCTCAGATTGAGCCGAAAATTGAAAGATTTCGAAGAACCAGTCCCTATTTCTTATTGGTTCGAGATTTTTAGGTATTTTTCTTTACCTTTTGGTATTTTTTGTGTTCTTTTCTCATCTTCTTCTACTCTTTCTTTCATTTTCTAATTTTACATTTTTCATTTTTCACCATATGTATTTGCATGATTAGTTTTAGGTTGTGTTTGATTATTATTTGTGTTCTGTTTCTAACTCTGGATAGGTTGATTTTCGTTCTTGTTTTGGGCCCAAATTTTCCGAGTCTTTAAGGCTCTGAAATTGAACACTTGGGAGTTTTGGATTTTCCAATATTGATTTGGTTCCTGAAAATCAGAAAGCCCAAAAAGGAAATTGACTTGGGTTACATAGACCCATACAAAATTGAGTCTGGTCAATTTGACCCATGTGATTTTCTGAGGGTAATTTTCAGGGGTTTGAGGGGTAGTTTGGAAAAATTGGCTTAGGGAATCTTGCATAACAGGATAGGGAAGTTTCTAAGAAGTTGGGGTTGGGTTATTTTAAAAATCTGAGTTTTACATTAAGGGCAGGTGAGCAAAAATGAAAATGTAAAAAGGATTAGGGTGCAAAAGTAGTTGCATTTCTGCAGCCCTAAAAGCTTGCCTATAAAGGCACACTTTCTTCTTGAATAAGTCGGAGAAAAAATGGGGGATTTTTTGGAGATTAAAAAAGTCCTGAACATTGAAACGGCTAAAACTTGGGAATAACACTGATTTCCATGCACTTTCTTTGTGACAAATTTCTCAAAATTTCTGTGTAGTGTTGATTTGCTAATCTTCTTCACTAGTTGAATCTCTGAAAACTTCAAATCTTACATCTGGGTTGAAGATGGTCTGATTTTCGGATTGTAAAAGCTGGTTTTGAGTTGCTGTGGAGTTTTACTGTTCCATTGTTTTTTTTCCTGAGCTGATTTCACTGTTTTATTGGCTGCATCTGGGCTGGTTTCTGTTACTGCTTATTGCTGATCCCTCACTTCTTTTGGTTTTTCCCTTGTTCATTACCAGGTATTCTCTTAAAACTATGGTAGAAATGAAACCTGATTAAGCTGTGTGTAAAGATATGTGACCAAGCTGGATTTGAATGAAAAGGCATTAGCCTCTGTCATGATTACTGTGCAATTCTGCCATGTATTATTCATATTTCTAGTCTAGTTTATTGTGAAGGCCCCATTCCATGATATACAGTTAGTTTCAAATGCTGAAGTTGAACTTTGCTTGAGTATAAAAGATTCAAGAGTGCTTTAGACTTGGTGGAACATGTAATAATTAGGGACTGTGACATGTAGTTTAATCAATTGAAACTATTTGGCTTTTGGTTTGTGTTTTTCATAGCCATAGGTAAATGCATGTCGAGAGGTTGCTCTGATGGTAAGCAACCCCCACTTCCAACCGAGAGGTTGTGAGTTCGAGTCTCCCCAAGATCAAGGTGGGAAGTTCTTGGAGGGAAGGATGCCGGGGGTCTATTTGGAAACAGTCTCTCTACCCTAGGGTAGGGGTAAGGTCTGCGTACACACTACCCTCCCTAGACCCCACTAAGTGGGATTATACTGGGTTGTTGTTGTTGTTGTTGTTGTAGGTAAATGCATGTCGACTCAAATCATTGGCCTAATGAATTTGGTTTAAGTTTGTTTTCCCAGTAATTGTTCTCAAATTTGCACCCGTATAGCTTTAAACATGGCTCAATGATTTCATAATTTGTCACTAGTTCTTCTTTTGTGTATGTACTGAGCTCTTTGAATTTTAAAAGGGGACTTTCAAATGAACTGAGTCTGATTTTAGACCTGACAATTCCCAGACTTAAATCAATTCGTGTTTGGTTTCTCTCCTCTTCTTTGAGAATTTTGAGTCAGTATGATCCAGTTAAATGTGCCGGTTTGAATCAGATACTGCATGAGTTTATGATCATTAAGTTTTTGATATCAAATGATGGGTATCTTGGGTAAATACTTATTAACGCAACTGGGAGTTTCACTTTGCCATAGAATACATGTATTGGTCTCCGAATGTGATTTTCATGCATTTAATATGTGTCAATATTTGGTTCAAAGTGGAAAATGGTATAGAAGGTGTAATGCTCTCAAACGTAATAGCATTGAGTTGGCCATCAACAGGGATCCATATGCACCAAGCTTCCCCTTTTGTGTTAGGCTCTCAATCCGGGCTTCATGGCGAGCCCAATCATGCTTCCTTGCTTGTCATGATAGTTGGCTATCAGGCCTCAGGCCAGGCCCGAGTTCTAAAACGGAAATAGAGTAGACCTCACCTAGTACTAACTTTTAGATTCACAATTTGAATTATGCTGTAGTTTAGAAGTAGCTACGATTTCCTTTAGCCTTATTTAATTAGTAGATCCTTGTAGTTATTTTGGGGTGTGCCGTGCCAAATAAATATAAAAAATGCATGGCCCTCATTTGATTAATATTTAAATCTTTAGAAATCGAGGCGTGCCATTTAGTTGAATTTCCATGGCCCTCACAAAGTTGAAAATGCGTAGTTGCTTTAGGCGCGCTATCTTAAAATTACCTTCCTAAATTCGGGTGTGCATTTATATGACCCAAATCCAAATCTCAACAATGTTAGATAAAATATGTCGAGGACCACAGGTGCATTTATGTGATGTGGTTCAAGACGTATTTTAAATGACATTGCAATCTTCCTTAAAAATGAATAAAAGAGGTTTTAAAGCGAAATGCACATAGGTTTAAAAGTGTATTAAAATTAGATAATAGGCCAATTATAATAGTTGAGCGACCGTGCTAGAACCACGGAATCCGGGAATGCCTAACACCTTCTCCCGGATTAACAGAATTTCTTACCCGTATTTCTATGTTCGCGGACTGTAAAACAGAGTCAATCTTTCCTCGATTTGGGATTTGAACTGGTGACTTGGGACACCATAAAATTATCCCAAATGGTGACTCTGAATTTAATAAATAAATAATCCCGTTTCGATTGTCACTTTAAGTTGGAAAAAACTCCCCTATACCCTTCCGGGGTGTAGAAAAAAGGAGGTGTGACACTTAATTGTAGGGAAGTATCCTTATGAATTGTTTCATAAAAGAAGTCCAGCCATGAAGCATATGATGGTTCCAGGTTGCCTTTGCTATGCTACACCATCAGTCATTGGGGATAAATTCCAACCAAGAGTTGTAGGTTGTGTCCTAATGGGGTACTCAGTTGTGCAAAAGGGCTATTTACTGTTTGATTTAACTCACAAAAAATTCTTTGTTAGCATGAATGTGACTTTTAGGGAGACAGTCTTCCCTTTCAAGGACACGAAGATCAGAGGAACTGCCATGTTTCCACCCGATCCATTCGCGATCACACAATATGTGACTACTACAAACACCACTGATCCTGATCCTACAACCACAACTGATTCTCAGATTGAAGATCACAGTGAGGAGCAAGGGTTGGTATGGAAGATCTTTATCTCAGAAGAAGAAACAACAAGTGAACTTGGAGATATAGGTCCTTCAGTTATAGATGAAGATGCTAGCACACTTGAAGATGCAAGTGTGGATCAGGACATTATGCTTGCAGAAGATAACCATAAGGCTCCTCTAAGAAAGTCAACTAGAGATAAAGGGCCACCACTGTGGATACATGACTATATGACTGCTCAGGCTAGTAGCTATTGTCATTACCCAATGAGCAACTACCTAGATTACAACAGCCTGTCCCATGGTTATCAGGCTCATCTAGCAGCATTTTCTCCAATAGTTGAACCTACTTCTTTTGATGAAGCTTGCAAAGATCCCAAATGGCTAGATGTAATGAAGGCTGAACTCACAGCTCTTACAAACAACAAGACTTGGGAACTAATGCCATTACTTCCAAACAAGAGAGCAATTGGTTGCAAATGGATATATAAGATTAAATACAAGGCAAATGGTGCAGTTGAAATGTACAAAACAAGTCTAGTAGCCAAGAGGTACAAGCAAAGGGAAGGTCTTGATTATCAAGACACCTTTTCACCAGTTGTGAAGATGGTGACATTGAGGGTAGTGTTATCCATTGCTGCAGCTCAAGACTGGCATATCCACCAAATGGATGTCTATAATGACTTCTTACAAGGAGACCTTTATGATGAAGTTTATATGCAACTTCCTCAAGGCTTTCACAGCAAGGGGGAGTCAGGCCTAGTATGTAAGCTTGTTAAGTCCTTGTATGGTCTTAAGCAAACATCTCGATAGTGGAATGTGAAGTTAGTAGATGCATTGATAAAGTTTGGTTTTTTGCAGAGTCAATTGGATCATTCCCTATTAATCATAAGGGTAGGGTCCAAGATTGCAGTTGTCTTAGTCTATGTTGATAATTTGCTCATTACTGGGAATGATGATGAGTTGGTTTGTGACACTAAGAATACACTACAACAAGCCTTCAAAATAAAGGATCTGGGAGAGTTGAAGTTTTTCTTTAGGATAGACTTTGCAAGTTCTAGACAAGGAATACTTATGAATCAAAGGAAATATGTTCTACAATTGATTTCAAATTCAGGCTTGGGGGAGCAAAACCTGCTTGGACTCCTTTGGAGAGCAATCAGAAGTTAACAAGTGCAGAGTATGATGATCATGTTAGACACAAAGGTGATGCACTATTGGATGATATAGGAGTCTATCAAAGACTAATAGGTAAGATGTTGTATCTTACAATGACTAGGCCAGATATAAGTTTTGCTGTTCAAACCTTGAGTCAGTTCCTGCAGCACCCAAAGAGGTCTCATGTGGAAGCAACCATGAGAATTGTCAGGGACATCAAGAGAGAACCTGGATTGGGAGTGCTACTGTCAAGCTAACCAGCAAAAGAAATCAAGGCATACTGTGATGCAGATTTGGCCTCATGCCCAAACTCTAGGAGATCGGTGATAGGGTATTTAGTGAAGTATGGAGAATCCTTAATATAATGGAGGTCCAAGAAGAAAACTATAGTATCCAAGAGCTAATAACAACCAAAATACAGGAACAAGAAATGGGACTTGAGAAGCAAATAAAGAAAGGGAAGCAAGACACAAATATTGATGAGATATTAGTAATAACTAAAATTAAATCCTAATCACCCATTATACAATCAAAAAAAGCACCTACACTAATAGAATCCTCAAGAGGAAGACAAATCTCTTGCAAATTCTAGGGCTAGTTCAAAGGCAACTACAAGTCTACCTTCAAGCTCACAAAATACATAGCAATATTCAATATAGTCTAAGAAAATGAAAGATGACGTAATATTTTCTATTTATACTAAGGTCTACATAATGACTAAAAAGACCTTTAGGTGTTTGGGCCTCCACTTATAATTGGGCCTCTTTACATGAACTTGGGGCACCATCCTTGAATACCATTTGGATAAAATTGTACTCTATTAGGCTTTTCCAAAAAATTATTCAAATCTTCCAACTTCATCAAATGCATCCCAATAATTTGAAGGTCCTTGGCTTGACTCCTAGTGAACGGTCTTGAAGGCATAGGCATAATGTGATCATCTTCCCCTTCTTGAAAAAAATTCGCCCTTGAATTTGTAAGATTTCCTACATCAAAACGAGACAAGTCACTAGCATTCAAAACATCATGCACTTGAAAATCATTAGGAAGATCAACTTTATAAGCATTTTCATTAATTCTTTCAGGCGTACCTCCTCTTGGTAGCAACTTGTTCTTTCTCTTGTGAGGGGAACCTTTCCTTCCTAAAATGCACCCATACCCATTCTCGTGGTTCAAACACCATTTTCTTTCTTCCTTTGTTGGCTTTGGTAGCAACTTTTTGGTTCATCTTTTCAAGTTGTATCCTAGCATTCTCATGAGTTTTTTCATGGCTTAGGCTCTTGTCTTGGAATCTAAACTCACAACAACATCTTGAGACAAAGGATTTAGATCCAAAGGAGTTAAAGGATAGAAACCATAAACACATTCAAAAGGAGACATACCGATAGATGAATGAATAGTCCTATTATATGCCAATTCTATCAATGGTAATTGTTCCTCCCAAGAAGTAAGCTTCCTTTAACCATGGCCCTAAGCATATTTCCTAATAACCTATTGACAACTTCAGTTTGACCATCGATTTAAGGATGACAAGAAGTAGAAAATAATAATTTAGTGCCAAGCTTACCCCACAAACCCTTCCAAAAATGACTAAGAAACTTGGAATCCCTATCACTAATAATAGTTTTGGAATTCCATGCAACTTAACCACATGATCAACAAATAAAGTAGTAAGATGGGTAACGTCATCACTTTTATGACATGGTATAAAATGTGTCATTTTAGAAAATCTATCAAATACCACAAAAATACTATCTCTACCTTTTCTAGTCCTAGGCAAACCAAGGACAAAATCTGTATAAATATCAAACCAAGGAGAATTAGTAATAGGCAATGGAGTATCCATACCAAAAGGACGTACCTTAGACTTAGCTTGCTTGCACTCGACACATTGATCACATACTTTATCTATGTCAACTTTCATCTTAGGCCAATAAAAGTGCTCTTTTAATATATCTAAAGTCTTAGGGACTCTAAATGTCCCATTAAACCACCACTATGTGCTTCTGTAACAAGTATTTCTCTCCAAGAGGACCTAGGCACACACAACCTACCATCTCTAAATAGGAATCCATCAAACGTGTGAAATCTCTTTTGTTTTTCTACTTTGGCTAATTCCTTATCATTCTTTTACTTCCCTTGCTTATCAAGGTATGAATCATCTAACCTATATGGTTTCTTATATGCCTCAACTTTATCACATTTAGCATAAAGCTCATTAAAGTCATGATCACTAGGATAAAGTTCTCTTAGGCTCTCAAACCCCATCAACTTAGAAGTCAAAGTGTTCATCAAAATAAACTTCCTAGAAAGAACATTCGTGTCCATGTTATCTTTGCCTTTCTTAAAGTGAATCACATATGAAAATTGCTCAATAAACTCTACCCATTTAGCATGTCTCTTATTTAATTTACCTTGGCTCTAAAGGTGCTTCAAAGATTCATGGCCGGTTTTAATCACAAACTCCCTATACCAAAGGTAATGTTTCCAATTTGATAAAGCTCTAACTAAGGCGTACAAACCCTTGTCATATGTAGAATAGCTCAAGCTCGCCCCCTAAGTTTCTCACTAAAGTAGGATATGGGTTGTTGATCTTGCATTAAAACAGCTCCTATACCTACTCCACTAGCATCACACTCAACATCAAAAGTCTTTTCAAAATTAGGAAGTTGAAGAAGTGGTGCCTTGTTAAGTTTATCTTTCAACTCCCTAAAATATTCCTCTTGTTCTTTCCCCAAACAAAGGCCTTATCTTTCTTAATCACTTAGGTCAAGGTGCGGCTATGGTGCTAAGTTCCTAACAAGCCTTCTATAGAAACTAGCCAACCCATGAAAGTTCCTAACGTCCCCAATAGACTTAGGTGTGGGCCAACTTCTAATGGCTTCTACTTTAGAATCATCAACTTTTATACCCTTAGCACTCAAAACAAAACCAAGAAAGACCACTTTATCAACATAAAATATACACTTTTTTAAATTAGCAAACAAATTTTCCTTTCTAAGAACATCCAAAATTTGTTTCAAGTGCTCAACATGCTCTGCAAGTGACCTTGAATACACCAAAATATTATCAAAGTAAACTACAAAAAACTTTTCAATAAAGGGTTTCATCGCATGGTTCATAAGTCTCATGAAAGTGCTAGGTCCATTAGAAAGTTCAAAAGGCATAACCATCCATTCATACAATCCAAATTTAGTTTTAAAAGCGATTTTCCAATCATCACCGAGTTTCATTCTTATTTGGTGATAACCACTTCTCAAGTAAATTTTAGAAAAGATAAGAGAGCCACTCAATTCATCAAGTAAGTCATCAAGCCTAGGTATAGGGTGACGATACTTTACCGTGATTTTATTGATAGCTATACAATCAATACATATTCTCCAACTTCCATCTTTCTTTGGCACTAGGATCACGAGCACGACACAAGGACTCAAACTTTCCCTTACAAATCCCATCTCAATAAGGTCATCAACTTTCTTTTGCAACTCTTTTGTAGCCTCCGGATTGCTCCTATATGCCGCTTGATTTGGAATTTAAGATCCCGAAACAAAGTCAATTTGATGCTCTATTCCCCTCAAAGGTGGTAGTTCCCTTGGTAACTCTTCGGGAAAGACATGTTCATAACCTTGCAAAAGAGTAAAAACTTCACTAGGTACAAAAGTGGTTAGCTTGTTAGTTAGTCAAAAAACAATCTTTATGCATAAGAAAACGGTTATCCTCAATCTCTCTCGAAGGATCTTGATAACTAGCTAACAAACTGACAATTTCTTTCCCACTAGGCTCACTCTTATTTTGTAAAAGTGAAACATTTCCCTCATTTTCCCTCCTTTTCACTTTTTCTCTATCTTGAAGTGACACTTTCTTACTTTTTTCCTCTATTGAAGTATCACTCTTCTCACTTTTCTCTCCCTCTTGCTCACTCCTTGCCTTTTCCTTCAATTCTCTCATTTATTTTGTAATCTTTACTCACTTGAAATGGTGTCCAAGGTAAAAGAGTAAATTTATGTCCATTTTTAACAAGAGAGTACTTATTAGTTCTTTCATCATACTTTGTTTCTCTATCATATTGCCAAGGTCGGCCTAGAAGCAAATGACAAGCTTGCATTGGCACTACATCACACCAAACTTCATCATGATACTTTATGATCTTGAACTTTATCAATAATAGCTTTGTCACTTTGAGCTCCCCACACTTATTTAACCATTGTAGTCTATATGGTGTAGGATGCTTCCTTATAGGCAAATTCACTTGCTCTACCAAAGACGCACTCGCCACATTTGCACAACTTCCACTATCAATTATCATTGAGCAAACATCTCCCATAATCTTGCATCTAGCATGAAAAAGATTCTCCCTTTGATCTAGTTCTTCCTTATCAAGTGCACCCATAAGTCTTCTTACTACCAAGTAGCTCTTCGGGTCTTCTTCTTCACACTTTCCCTGGTCTCTTTCACTTTCCTCTTCAACATCCTCACCATGGTTACTATCTCCCGTTTGATATCCTCCATCTTTCATTGCAATGATAACTCTCCGGTTTGGACAATGTCTCATGTAATGACCAAGGCCATGTCACTTATGGCACCTAATATTAGTAGAAGACTTGCATTGAGCATTATTTCCTCCTTCTTTAGCCTCCACCGTAGATTTGGATTTTTCAACTTGATTTTTGAAATCTTGTTTAGTCTCTTTAGGCTTGTCCTAATGGCTTGAAGATTTCCAAGTCTCTTTTTCCTTGCTCCATGAAGAAGTAGTGCTCTTGGACTTGTAGCTTTTCTCACCGTTAAGCCCTTTTTCAACTCTCAAAGCCACTTGGCAAGCATCCTCTAAGTAATCATACTTGTGCAACCTCATAGGAGAAGAAATTTCCTTGTTCAACCCCGCAAGGAATCTTGGAACAATAAGGTCCTCTCTATCATGAAAGTTGGCTCGCAACCTTGTCTTCTCAAACTCTTCAAAAAATTCATAAACATTCTTACTACCTTGCCTCAAAGTGTATAATTTTGAAAGAATGTCTTCTTGAAATTAATCAGGTACAAAACTTTTATTCATGGCACCTTTCATTTCATCCCAAGTAGTAATAGGATCAAGTAGTCATTGTTACATTTGCCTCTTGTAATATTCCCACCAAGTAGAGGCAAATCCCTCAAATCGGGTGATGGCATACTTGATCTTCATGGAGTTAGGCACATTGTTAACTTGGAATATGTTTTCAGTCGTGATTACTCAATTCAAGTATTCTTCCGGGTCAATACTTCCTTTGAAAGGTGGATGAGTGATCTTGATGGTGTTCAACCCTCTTTCATGCTCATCATTGTTGTATCTTGGTTGTCGATAACCTTGCCAAGTTTGTTGCCTCGTTGCTTCTTGAGCATGATCTTCTTCTTCCTCAAGATTGATATGCTCTTCTTGTGGTGGTTGACGATTTTTTGGATTGACCCTCCTTTGTTGCATATGGAATCCCTCTTTGTGCATAAATATCTTGAGCATGGATCTCTTGTTGCATTAGATTATGATCCAAAGGAGTAGAAGGAGTTGATGGAGAAACATTAGTTCTAATACCTTGTTGATGTGGGAGAGTTCCACTCACAAAAGAGTTCACTTTTTCCTCTTGAATTTGCATCCTATTCTCTATTTTTGAGAACCTTAGTGTATGCACTCAAGTTGTATGTCACTCAATCACTCATGTTTCACTCTTGAAAATTGGATTTTAATTCCCTCTTTTAATATCATGATGGTAGGATATAATCTCGTATTTTAGTCGCTTATTGCACTCGAATTTACTGTACTTTAATTGAGTTTGAGCTTTAATCGCTAGTGTGTTTGCACTAATCGTGTGTTTTATGCCTTGTAAGAGTGATTCTGAGTGATGTAGATGTTATGGAGCTAATTCGAGCTATTTGGATCTTTGAATTCTGAGTAAAAGCCCTAAGGATTAAGTCGGGATTGCGTTCGGGGGTCGAGAACTACATCTAGATATCAAAAAGTCAAGAAAAAGCTGGACTCTGAGAAAACAACAAATGTGCGGCGCGTGGCGCGCGATGTCTGTACATTTCTGCTGCCTGTTGAAAGTTCAAACTCCCTGATAAACTCCACAAGCACTCTGTGTGGCGTGTCGCCCCATGCGGCATGCCTGTGCATTGTTTACAGAGCCACAATCCAATTTCGGCTAGGAGAAGGTGGTTTTGTCTAGGCCCGACCCTACTTAGTATAAATACATGTAAAAATATTATTTTTGGGACTTTTGATACATCTTAGACTAAGGAAGCTAAGGAGGAGGTGGAGAAGCAAAAGCACAAGGATTTCATCATTCAATCCTCACTCAAGACATGAGTTTGGATCGTTTATGTTTTCCTTTAACTTAAACATATTTGTGATGAATTGCTCCATGTCTATAGACTAGTTCTCTTTAGGATTTGATGAATTTGGTGTATTGATCTTTGTTTGTGGGTATTATCTCTAGTTTTATGTATTGAATCGTTTTGGATGTTTTAATCGTTGCATCTATATTCACTTGTTTATGTAAATGAGAGAGGTATAATTTGTAATATTTTTACATTCTATTTTGTTGGTTGAATTCATTAATTCTTCTTAGTAATCGGAAGAGGTTATTTGAATTATTGATTAAACCTAGTTAGGAGGATAATCGAGAGAGGTTCTCCTAAAGACCAATCCACTACGAATTCTTTCATATCTTCACCGAGCTTAAATTGGTTCATCTTGTGAGATTGAGACTTAATCGAGAGAGGAGTTTCTACTAAACGTTTGAACTAATAATCAAGAGAATTCGAGAGACTCACTTGAACATTAGAAGTAAATTAACTAGAGTTAGATCCCAAACAATTATCTTGCACCTATCCTATCAAAAACCCTATCTTTCCCAATTGATAACCTTCTTTGCTCATTACTTGCGTCGATTGTCATTAGCCAATAGTTTAGACTCTTAGTAAGATTTAGTTTTAATCATACAAATCTCAATTGTTGATCGATAGCAATCTAACTACAAATTACAATAATACTGTTTAACTCCAATTCATGTAGATACGATATTATATTATACAATATTTGACTAGCGAGCATATTTAAGTGTGTGTTTTGTGCTCGTCAAATTTTGGCACCGTTGTCGGGAATTGACAATTAATTGTGTTTGAAATAGTTTGTAGTGCTAATTCAGGAATTTTATTTTTCCTTTTTATGATTGATGTTCTTTGACTGGGTGCATGTGACAGGTTAGATTGGTGCACGACACGATCTTCTGGGAAGAAAATGTTGCCATACAAACCTGAAATCGAGAAATAACTGTGACAGTTGAGGAAGGAAGGAAATCTCCCCGAGAATTTAGAGAAGGCCGGGCAATCCTCAACCAAAGAAACTATGGTTGAAGATGATGATAATGTGGGTTTGGCTGTAAGAGAGGTAGCCCGACAAAGAGAAAAAGCTGGAAGGGATGCTGAGGAAGCAGCTCTTAGAGATGCTTAGATTATCAATGAGGAGGAGAGAGCTCAGAGAATTGCTCAGAATCAACCTTTGGTTCCAGAACAGTTCGGAAACATAGCTCCCGGTGCTGGGAGAACACTTGGTGATTATGCTAGACCGGTATACAACCAAGGGTTATCAAGTGTGAGACCACCCCTAGTTGTATACAACCAAGGGTTATCAAGTGTGAGACCACCTCCAGTTGCAACTAACAATTTCGAGTTGAAGCAAGGGTTGCTTCAAACCCTTCAAAATTGCAGTGTCTTTAGAGGAAAGCAAAACAAAGATCTAAACAACCATCTAATGGACTTTGAGGAGATTATGAACACCTTTCAATATAATGGTGTGTCACAAGATGCAGTTTACTTAAGGGCATTCCCCTTCACACTCAAAGATGATACAAAACATTGGCTTCGATGCTTGCCTAATGGATCGATTCGAACATGGGATGAGATGACCAGAAAATTTCTTGATAAATATTTCTCATCAGCTAAGACATGCAAGTTTAGAAGAGAAATCCATAACTTCTACCAAAATGAGACTGAAACTGTTTTTGAAGCTTGGGAGAGGTTTAAGGAGATAGTGCGAAAGTGTCAACATAGCGGAATTGAAGGGATGGATTGACACCGACCTCACGTAGATTGTTGAGCAATGCAGTTGGAGGCCCGTTGGTGAAAAAGACTCTAGATGAGATAATCACAATTCTAGATGAGTTGTCTGAAGATGCTAATCTGTAGCCCTTTTAGATTTCTAAAAGAAGAAGATCAACTGGTGTTCACCAAGTTGATGCTAACACATTTGTGTAGGTACAACTTGATGACATGGCCAAAGAAATAAGGAAGTTGTCCTTAGCCTCAATACACAGTGAGCCTCATGCAGCATGTGATATATGTGGAAGAGGACACCCTACTCATGAGTGTCAAGACTCAATTGAGGAAGTTGATGTTGTGGGTAATTATAACTTCAATGCAATGGGTCAGAAGCACCCCTGTTTTTCATGGAGTTCACCCAAATCAGTCTAGGTTAGAAGATCTAATGAAATCCTTCATTTTCAAGACATATGGTAGATTAGATGCTCATGGTGCAGCTATCAAAGAACTTGGTATAGGTTTGCGAAACTTGAAGAGCCAAGTGGGACAAATTGCAACTATATTGTCTGAGAGAATCCCTAGTACTCTGCCTGCTAAAACTGAGAAAAATCCCAAAGAAACAGTGAATGTTGTGACCTTGAGAATCGGGCAAGTGTTGAAAGATCTCACTCCAATCCTAAAAGAGGTTGTACTTGAAAAAGAAAGTGGGGATCAGTGATTGGTGCCAACCCTGCTATACTACAAAGTAGCGAGAGTGGTCGAAGTAACTTTTACCCGAGAAGGTCGGGATCGATTTCCACAGGGAGTTAAAAATAAGAATTGGGTTTCTATCTAAACTAGAGATGCGTAATTGCTCTTAATTGCACTTCTAATCATAGTTGGTCTTTTGATTACTTCTAATATTATGTTAATGGGATGCTAAATTAAGCTAAGAGTGAAATTCTTGAGGGTTATCTAAATAGTTAAGAAGGTACTAGGGAAGTGAATTTCTCCTAGGTGGATACTTGACGGGGTTCTCGAGGCTAAGACTAGGTTGTCATGTTGGGGATTACGATATAATCAATGCACTGAACTTCTCACTCTATACCTCTCGGTAGTTTCAGTGATTTTTTCCTAATTGACTTTCTCAAGACCAATTGAGTATGATAATTTGTGCAAGCAATTTAGGTTCAAGTTGGGTATTACTATCTCTAGGTTTAACCCCTTAATTGGGGCTATCAATCTCTTGAATACACCCCAACTCCTTGTTGGATTAATTTTTCTAGACTCAAGTTCTCTTTCTCAAGAAGAACCCAAGTCAAATAGGCACAAATTAGTGTTTGCAACCACTAATTCAACATTAAAACCATAAATTAGTCCAAATATCAAACACCCATAGACATTCAAGCCTTAAAACACAAGACCCATCAAATACCCACACTAGGGTTGAGCCACAACCCTAACTAATGGGTCTAACTACTCATGATAATATAAGAAAACAAAGAAATAGATGAATAAAAACCCATAATATTTAATTATAAGCTAATACTTGAAGATTCAATGATAAAACTATTCTAAAATTACTCAAAATGGGTAAGAAAAACTGTTCATGAGCGCAGTTGGAAGTTAAAATACAGCCGATGACCTAAAAATGAGAAAAGAAATTATTTATACTAGCCCAAATTTTTTGGACAAAAATACCCCGTGGGGGTAGTGCGGTCCACACAAAATCGAGTGCGACCGCAATAAGGCTTCTTGGTTTTAATCTCTGCTTTCTAAACTTGGCCACCATGGGCCGCACAAAATATACCTCGGCCGTGGTGGCTTCTATTGCGGTCCGCACAAAAAGGACCGCAGACCGAATTGGTGTCAACCTCAAAAGCCCCAACTCTCTGACTCCAGCTTTGCGGACCACACAATATCGAGTGCGGCCGTGATGAAGCCAATGTGGTCTGCAGAAACTGCTTTGCGGCCGCATTGCTTGAGTGTCTGAAATGAGAACCTCTCTGAACTTCCTCACTGCGGACCGCACAGAATGGAGTGCGGCCGCATTGGACCTGTTGCACTGTACTTGGACTTGTTCTTGGCACTTGTGCATGCTTCACTCCTTTTTGAGTTGATTTTGACTAATTGTCACCTTGTTGACCAAACCCTGCAAACAAGTACAACATGTAAGCCTTTGAGACTATTTTGTACACATTTTTAATCAAAACTCAAGTAAGAAGGAGTTTAAAATGCACATAATCCCTAGTTATCAACTCCCCCAAACTTAAGCTTTTGCTTGTCCTCAAGCAAACAAAATAAGATCCACCTCTTAAGAGTAAATCCAAGAAAATTCAACTAACCTAAAGTGACCGTATCTAGCATCAATTGGGACTAACAATTGCCCTCAATTCAAATGAATCATTAACAACATTCATTCTTTCAAGCATCATGGTTTTAGCGCGACACAAGAGCATCAAAAGTTGACTCAACTCATCAAAGAAGCTCTTTCTACTACTTTGGTCATTGTGGAACCCAAACTCATACATCCTCAACTCTCCCTAAGCAAACCTCACCTTTAAGATTGTAGCACTCAGAACGAGGATAGTGGAAACACGCTTATCTCTCTCAAAGAAAGGTCACAAGTCCGGCTCTAACTACCACAAGCTTACCCCTTATGTGAGTCACCACTAATGTAAGCTTCATTCAACTCAAAATCATATAGGGCTTTTATGGAGATATAGTGAAAGCTTTTGGTTAGGGTAGGAAATGTTTGGTCTAAGTAAGTTCCATCTTCCCTTTAGCATTTCATTTGCTTCATTTTGGCACACATTCACTTGACTTTTTAAGTTATTTGCTTCTTTCCTAGGGGGTTAGAGAGACACACTGTCACTCTTTCTTGTTCATTTCAAACTTTTTCTCCTTTCTCAACTCTCCACACCTTTTATCTCTTTGCTTTTATTGAATCCCTTCATTCTCTTCTACATTGAACATTCTTTTTGTCTTTTTGATTTTCTTTCTTTTTTATTGCCTTTCTTTTTCTTCATTTTGTATCTTTTACCACTTTGTTGCATTCCTCGTCTCTCCCCCCAAACTTCTGCTTTTGCCTTGGGCTAAGGAAAGATCGGGTGCCAAGAGAGGGTATTTTTAGAACGAGTAAAGGCTTGTATCGTTGTTCTTGAAAGAAAAAGGTCTATGGCTCAAAAGGGTTGACTAGGGATATTATCATTGGTAGGCTATGAAGTATTCAAGATAACATTCGGATCAAGGAGAGCCTATAATCACATCTCAAGTCAAATTACACTTAGGATTTCGCCTAGACAAACATTCAGGACAAGTTCTAGACTAATGGTTTGGGATTTGGAATTGCAATTCAAATTCTCACCACGCAAGCTATGGGATTTCTCAAGAAATAGAGTCGGGGGCCCACAACAACCTCAGCTAAGATTTGAGCAACACAATGGTCCCGAAAAATCACTTGATAATTATCAGCCAACACAAGAGTCTCAAGGTCACTACTTTCACCATCCTATACACAACAATTTGTTTTTGATCATAGGATCAAAGACAAATATGTTAGGCCCAAGTGAAGCTTTGCTTGAGGCACCCTTACCAACTAGCTACTAAAAAGCAAAAAGAAAACATACTCAAACCTTTAAGAAGGTTGTCATGCCATCCATCATCGGGGCGAGCCACCCGGTTCGCACAAATTCCACCTTTGGAAAGAACCGTGACATTAAGAAAACCAAAGGCTTATTGCAAAAACTCAAACAAGAAGCTACAAACATAAAATAAGAAGTTATGAAAGGAAAAATGTGAAAAGTAAAATGAATATATATAAGAGGGGATTTAGTCGAATATACAATAGGGAAAATGAATATATACATAGGAACGTAACTTTATATAAAGACCAAAAGTAAAAGTACGAAAAGTGCAATAAAATGATAAAATTATGTACAATGCAAAGGTAAAAAGAAAGCATAAAAGAAAAAAAATAATGTAATATATACAGTCATCCAAATAGGGCTACCCCCTCAAATGAAAGCTAGTATTGTCATCAATGCTAACTAACCAAAATAAGCACAAAATAAGGAAGAGAGGAAAAAGAAACTCCCTATAGGCCCTCCATCTGCATAGGCACCTGAGTCTGGGTCCCGAGGTCCTCGGTCTGCTCAGGAACCTATGACTGGCTCTCTGTACTCTATGTCTCCACTGAAACCTGGGCCTGGACTGAGTCCTGGGCCTGTACTGGAATCTGGGACTGGCTAGAGGAACCTCCCTGCGGGTCCTCCAACTCTATGACAACATTGTCAGTACAGGGAATCACCCTCTTCCTCTTGGGTGGCCTCCTTGTCTCCTACTATGGCTGGGGCTGGGCTGCTGGAGCCGGGTCATGCAATAACAGATCTAGAGGCAAGTGATCAGCCTTCAACCTCTATACCTCCACCCGTAACTCCTTCACCGTCTCCTTTGAAGCACGAGTCTTCCTCATTTTCTTTGACTCCCTAGAAAGCTCCTTCAATGCCTTTCCATGAGAATTAACAACATCCATGAGCTTCTTCTGGTTGTCCAGAAGCTCCTTGAGAGTGTCCTCTACTGAATGTAGGACCTGTGGCGGAGGAGGTACTGACTGGGCTGCCACTGAAGTAGATAGTACATACAACTTAGAAGTGGCTGTCTGCATCCAATTGTTGATACTAGCAAGGGTTTGGTTCAGGCGGTGGGTAGCCAAAGGATATGCAGTGGATGAGGGGATCTCTGGAGCTGTAGAAGTGGAGGTTCCTAGGGCCATGTCTGCTGAGGCAGAAAAAGGCTGAGTAGGAGCCACCACTACTACTGGCTCTTCAGACTAGCCAATTGAAGTAGTGGCTTTGCCCTTAGGGTCCTTGGGGTTGTCGGGACCCATGGTGCTATACAAGGAGAATGGTGCCTTTGCCTTCACTTTCACATCGAATCTACGCTTCTACACATCTAGGTCCTCGAAGTACATGGTCAGGAAATTGGGGAAGGGATAAGATCTATCACCTTCATTTACAACCCGTGTAATGTTGATCGGGTGCCCCTCCATGATCGATGCCACCAATATAGCCTGGGGGAAAGGAAGTGAGTTGTCATGAGTGGTGGGGTCTAGCTTGGTACATACAAATGTTTCCCACCCTTTTTCTTCAAAGTTCATGGTCCTCCCCAAAATCTTCACTCCCGCAGTAACCAATCTGGGGTGATACCTGGGATTGCAAAGTACTCTGCTAACCAAGGACGAGTAGCCTCACTCAATGCCACCTTTTCTAAGTACAAGGTCTCGTCTTCCTCCGGGAAGCCCAAATAATTATTTATTGTTTTGCCATTAAATTTCACTTTTAAGTTCCGCACTTTGGTCACTGTGGAGCCCTTTTTTATGTGGGCAACATTCGTGTAAAACTGCTTCACCAAGTGCTCATTTGCATCTTCCGCGTGGCCTATGAAATAGTCCCAGCATGCTTCTCTCTCTAAACTGTCTCAAAACATTAGGGTTGCGAGGCAAAAGGTCCCGGGTGATGAATTTTCGCTCAGGTATTAATTTTCTCTCGGGCCACCATTCTCTAAACTTGTGGTAGGCCACTTCACTCACGAACCTATCCTGCCAGGCCTCCGGGTTTCTGGTTCTCTCTACCCCTCCTACTTGGGGCTCACCGCCTCCGACTTCTTCTCCTTCTTCTTCTATGGTCCCCTCCCCAGATAGTGAATCTGTAAGTAAGGTGGAATATTCATTGCCACTACCTGCAGCTGAGCCCTCAGATGACTCAGAAGGTATGCGCCCTGATGCTTGGGCAGTGGGAGAGACCGGAGGTGTATCCCTCAATCTGTTCCTCACTGTCCAGTTAGGAACATACTCTAACACGGAATCTGAGTTAGATGCCTCCCGGGAAGGCTCATATTCACTCCCGGATTGGTCAATAGCTCTATCAGCAGCCTTTATGAGCCTTCTAGTGTTTTTGATGTTTTGCCAGGCTTGCAGGGTCAATCTAATCATTCTTTGTCCCCTACCCCGGGAGGACTCTCCTTTCCCTTTCTGTTTATCGCCTCTGCCTCGTATTTTTACCATGATTTGCAAAGAGAATATAGTTGAACTTTGTTAGTATCAGTAGAGTCAGTGAAGCATTGCAGAAAAATTACAGACATGCAGAAGTTGCAGACCGCGGACCGCACAAAATCCATTGCGGTCCGCACTGAGGTGGGGTTCAGACTACCCACTCTCTGATTATAGGCACTGCGGACCGCACAAAATGAATTGCTGTCCGCATTGAGGCACCGCGGACCGCACAAAATGCATTGCGGCCGCGGTCCCCAATTATCAGTATTCAGAACTTTTACCACCGCGGTCCGCACAAAATAGCATTGCGGACTACACAGAAGCATCGCGGATCTCACAAAATCCACCGCGGTCCACGGTGAGTACCCAGCAGCAATACCAACCTAGGGTTCAAGTTTTTCATGTTTATAGTCCAAATTTTCATCTATTCTTGATCCCCCAAGTGTTTAATCACTGTTTTTAACTAACTAGCCCTAATTTAAACATGATTAAACAAACCTATGCTACAGAATTGAAAGAAAAACGAGAAGAAAAAGAAGAACAACTAAGATTTTTTTTTATAGAAAATGACAAAATTAAACGATTAAGAAGGAATTAAAGTTACCAGAAGTGAGATGCAAGCTTGATTAACGAGATAACAGTTAAATTCATGCAAGAATGAGTGATGAATAGTAATTTTTAAGCCATTGAGAGTAAAAGGTCGAAAAGTTCAAACTGAGGGCCTCAGGTCCTATTTATAAAAAAGGACTTGGGGCCCATCTCACCTACCCACCGCGAACCGCACAAAATGGCACCGCGGTCCGCGGTACTCAAAAACAAATGACACTGGAAAGATGGCCAATGCGGACCGCAAAAAATGCAATGCGGCCGCAGTGGTCCACCCAGACAGCACAAAATGCATTGTGATCGCGGTGACAAACTTTAGAGACTCCTCATTTTTGACCAAATACTCTGCGATCCGCATTGAAATGTTGCCCCCGCAAAAAGGCCTTTGCGGCCGCACAAAATGAAGTGCGGTCCGCATTGCAAACTTCAGAGAGTGTGCATTTTTTTAACGTGGTCCTACACTGTATCAAAACAATCCTACAACATATCACAACCAGCCAGTCCAAAAATAAATGCTACACTAAGAAGAGAATCAAAGAAAAACAAAAAGAAAGACACATGGGTTGTCTCCCAAGAAGTGCCTGATTTAACGTCGCGGCACGACGCATGTTACATTCAAATCACTTTAGATGAAGAAGTGTCACCACGTGGATGTCATAAATCTTGACCAGGTAGTGCTTGACCCTGTGCCCATTAACTCTTAAAACCTCCCCATTTTTGTTCTTCAAGTCAAGTGCACCAAACGTAGTCACAAACACCACTTCAAAAGGTCTACTCTATTTCGACTTAAGCTTTTCCAGAAACAGACGTAACCGAGAGTTAAACAAGAAAACTAAATCACCCACTTTGAACTCCTTGCCACGAACATATTTATCATGAAGGTACTTCATCTTGTCCTTGTACAAGGACGAACTGGAGTAGGCATGGAATCAGAATTCATTAAGCTCATTAAGCTACTCCACACGAAGATTTGCTGCCACATCCCATTCAAGATTCAGCTTTCTCAAAGCCCACATGGCCTTATGCTCTAGCTCAACCGGTAGATGGCAAGCTTTCTCAAACACCAGTCTATACAGAGACATACCAATCAGAGTCTTGTAAGCAGTCCTATAAGCCCATAGAGCATCATCCAACTTCTTTGACCAATCGGTCCTATTTGCATTGACCGTCTTCGACAATATACTCTTGATTTCCCTGTTTGAGACTTCAATTTGGCCACTCGCTTGAGGATGATGATCGCAGCCAACTCCCCACCACTAATAAGTAGCGAGAGAGGGTCACAATAGCTTTTACCTAATTTTGGGTCGGGATCGATATCCATAGAGAGCTAGAATTTTAATTGAGTGTCTATTTAGCCTTGGATTGCGTAGCGTTCCAAATTGCACTTCTCATAATTTTTGGGGTTTTCTTTTATAATTCTACTTTTAACAAACTACAAATTGTAAATTAAGCTAAGAGTTAAATGCTACGGGTTGTTCAAATATTCTAAAAGCACTAGGGTAGTGGCATCCACCTAGGTGGTCAATTGACGGGTACTTGAAACTAAGGCTCTATTGACAAGATTGGGGAGTATGATATAACCGTTGCACTACTCTACCCACTCTACACCTCTCGGTGGTTTAAGTGATTTTGCCCAATTGACTTTCTCAAGACCAATGGGTATGCAAATTTGCTCAAGCAACTTAGGATTCAAGTCGGGTATTACTCTCTCGAGGTTTAACCCTTTAATTGGGACTATCAATTCTCTTCAGTCCATCCAAATTCCTTGTTAGATCAATTTTGGAGACTTAGGCTCTCTTTCTTAAGAAGAGCCCAAGTCAACTTATCACAAACTAGTGTTTGCAAGCACTAATTCAGTAATTAAACCTTGAAATTGACCCAAATAACAAACACCCATAGTCAATCTAACCCTAAATTGCAACACCCATCAACTGCCCACACTAGGGTTGCACCACAAACCTAGATAATGGGTCTAGCTACTCATACTTGAAGAGAAAAACAGAGAAATAGACGAAGATAAACACATATTAATTAATTGCTAAGTTAAATACAAAGATTCACTGATGAAAACTAAGTAAAAATGCCCAAAATGGCTAAGAAGAATCGTTTCACGAGCGTAGCTAATGTATTATAATATCTGATACCCTAAAAATGGAAAAATGATCTATTTGTACTAAGTAGAAAAATCTGCGGGGTTAGTGCGGACCACACAAAATGGTGTGCGGCCGTACTAGGCTCTTGAACTTGAAAACTTGGCTCTCTAAACTTAGGCTCTACGAACCGCACAGAATAGACTACGACTGCGGAGGCTTCTAGTGCGGTCCGCACAAACTGGACCGCGGACCGCACAGGCTTGAAAGCTCCAACTTCACCCTCTCTGAACCTTGACTCTGCGGACCGCACAGAATGGTAGTGCGACCGCATTGCCTTCAGTGGAGACCACACAAAACCTTATGCGGCTACACTGCCTTAATGCCTGAAATACCAGCTCTCTGAATCTCCCTAGTGCGGACCGCACAAAGTGTAGTGCGGCCGCACTAGACCTGTTTTTCCCGAGTTTGTCTTGTCTTTGGTACTTGTGCAAGTTTTACTCCTTTTGAGCTGATCTTTGACATCTTGTCACTTTGTTGATCAAACCTGCAATCAAGTACAACTTATAAGCCTTTTGGGACTATTTTGTATGAATTTATAATCAAAGCATGAGCAAGAAGGAGTATAAAATGCGTCAAAATCCCTAGTTATCAACTCCCCCAAACTTAAGCTTTTGCTTGTCCTCAAGCAAACAAAATAAGACCCACCCCTTAAGGGAAAATCCAAGAAATTTTCAGCTGTCCTAAAGCAACCTCAACTAGCATCAATTGGGACTAACAATTGCCCTCAACACACATGAGTCATTAACAACATTTAACCTTTGAAACATCATGGATTATGTGCGACACAAGAGAATCAAGAGTTGACTCAACACATCAAAGAACTCTTTCAATTACTTTGGTCATTGTGGAACCCAAACTCATACATCCTCAACTCTTCCTAAGCAAACCTCACCTTTAAGATTGTAGCACTCAGAACGAGGATAGTGGAAACACGCTCATCTCTCTCAGGAAAAAGTCACAAGTCCGGCTCTAGGTACCATATGCTTGACCCTTATGTGAGTATCCACTAATGTAAGCTTCATTCAACTCAAGATCATATAGGGCTTTTGTGGAGACATTATGAAGGCTTTGGTTCAGGGTAGGACATGTTTTGGTCTAAGTAGGTTCCATCTTCCCTTAAGCACTTCTTTTAATTCATTTGGCACAATTCACTTGACTCTTTGAGTCATTTCACTTCTTTTTAAGGGGTTAGAGAGACACACTGTCACTCTTTCTTATGTATTCCAAACCTTTTCTCCTTTTTCAACTTTCCAAACCTTTCATTCCTTGCTTCTTCTTGAATCCTTTTTTATTCTTTTTCACTTTGAACATTCTTTTTGTGTTTTTGCTTTTCTTTCTTTTTCATTGTCTTTCCTTTTCTTCATTTTGTGCCCGTTTACCACTTTGTTGCAATCCTAATCTCTCCCCCCAAACTTATACTTTTGCCATGTGCTAAAGGAAAGATCGGGTGCCAAGAGAGGGTATCTTTTAGAACGGGTATAGGCTTGTATCATGGTTCTTGAAAGAAAGAGGTCTAAGGCTCAAAAGGGTTGACTAGGGATCATATTATTGGTAGGTTATGGAATTGTTCAAACTATCATTTGGATCAAAGAGAGCCTATAATCATGTCTCAAGTCAAAATTCACTTATGATTTCGCCTCAACAAACATTCAGGGCAAGTTCTAGACCAATGGTTTGGGACTTGGACTTGAAATTCAATTACTCACCACACAAGCTAAGGGATTGCTAAAGACATAGAGTCGGGGGCCCACAATGACCTTAGATACGATTTGAGCACACAATGATCCCGAAAAACCACTTGATGATTATCGATCAATACAAGAGTCTCAAGGTCACGACTTTCACCATCCTAAACACAACCAATTGTTTATGACTATAAGATCAAAGGCAAATGTGCTAGGCCCAAGTGAAGCTTTGCTTGAGGCGCCCTTAACTACTAACTACTAAAAACCAAAAAGAAAAACGGACTCAACTCTTAAGAAGGTTGTCACGCCATCCATCATTGGGAAGAGCCACCTGGTTCACACAACACTCTACCTTTGGAAAGAACCGTGACATTAAGAAAACCAAAGGCTTATTGCAAACTTCGAAAACAAAAAACTACGAATCACAATAAGAAGCTAAAAATGAAAAATTTTGCGGAAAATAGAATGAATATATACAAGAGAGGATTTGTCGAATATACAATAGATGAGGATGAATATGTACAATGTAGCATAACTTTATATATAGACCCAAAGTAAAATAAAAGTACGATAAATGTAACTAAATATCAAATTATATACAGACCAAAGATGAAAAATCAAGAAAGCATAAAAATTTATAAATATATACAATCATCCAAAATGTAGGGTCTACCACCTCAAATGAAAGCTGGCATTGTCCCCAATGCCAACTAGTCCAAATAATGCATCAAAAAGATAAAAGGAAAAATGATATAGAAGACTCCCTAAGGCCCGTCTGTCTGCATAGGGTCATGTGTGGTCCCTGGGTTCTCTATGTGCTCGGGAACCTCAGACTGGTTCTCGGTGGCCTACTACATTGCTACTGGGACCTGGGCCTGGACCTGGACAGGCTCTGGAATGGGTACATCCTGTGGCTGACTGGAGGAAGTCTTCGGTGGGTTTGCCAACTGGATAATAGCATCATCAGCTCTAGGAATCATCCTCATCCTCTTCGGAGGCCTCTGTGTCTGCTCCGACTGTGGATGATCAGTTGGTGCTGGGTCTTGGAGCAATAAGTCTAAAGGCAGCTAGTCTGCCTTCAGTCTGTCAACATCTGCATGCAGCTCCTTCACGGACTCCTTGGAGGCCTGTGTCTTTCGCAGCTTCTTATGCTCCTTAGCAAGCTCCTTGAGAGCCTTGCTGTGAGAATCAACTGCCTTGGTCAGTACCTCCTGAGAGGCGAGGATTTTCTTCTGGTTGTCTAAAATCTCCTTAATAGCATCCTCGATCGACTATGGAACCTGTGGGGCTGGAGGTGCCGATTGAGCCTCTACAGTGGTATTCAAGATGGACAACTTGGATGAGGCAGTCTGTATCAAGTTGTTGATACTCAGAAGTGCCTAGCTCAGACGGTGGGCAGTAATAGGATGGGCCCGGGAAGATGGAATCTCCGGGCCTGCTGATGTGGATGGGCCAGGAAGAATGGCTGAGGATGTGGATGGACCGAGAGGGATATCTATGGATGTGGAGGTAGGCTCAGCAGAAGCCACTACTTCAACTAGCTCCTCAGACTGGCCAGTTGGAGCAGTAGCTGGTACTTTGTAGTTCTTGCTCTTGGGGTTGTCATCCCCCTTTATGCTATACCAGGAAAATGGGGCTATCGCCTTGACCTTGATGTCATATGGCCTCTTGTCCACTTTTAGGTCCCGGAAGTACTCAGTGAGGAAACTGGGGAAAGGGTAGTTCTGGTCATGCTCTTCTCCCACAATAGTGATAATCTGGGACATCACATTCCCCTTATATATGGGATGCCCCGCCATAATAAAAGCAACCAATACAGCCCAGTGGAGAGGAAGGGTGTTGTCATGAGTGGTAGGGTCCAACCGGCTGCAAACAAAAGTCTCCCATCCCCTTGCTTCAAAGTTCAAGCTCCTTCTCAATATCTTGATTCCAACAGTCAACCAGTCAGGGACGGTACCTGGGATTGCCAGGTATTGTGCTAGCCATGGACAGACATCCTCGCCCATTTTCATCTTCGCCATGTACAAGGTCTCATCCTCCTCATTGAAGCCCAGGTATTCATTGACCGACTTCCCATCAAACAACCTTTTAAGTTCTGAACCTTGGTCACTGTGGAGCCCTTTTTGATGTAGGCTACATTGCAATAAAATTCTTTGACCAAATGTTCGTTGGCGTCCATACAGTCACCCGTAAAGTGCTCCCAGCCCACTCTAGTCCTAAACTGTCTTTGCACGTCAGGGTTGTAAGGTAGTAGGTCTCTATCTAAGAAGCTCCTCTCCGGAATCAATTTTCTCACCGGCCCCCACTCCCGAAATTTATGGTACGCCACCTCACTCACAAATCTATCTTGCCAAACCTCCGTCTTTCTAGTTCTCGCAATTCCTCCCACCTGAGGCTCACCTCCTTCAGCTACCTCCTCATTTCCCTGTACTTCCTCCTCACCTCCTTCTATACCCTCCCCAGATAATGAATCTATGGGAGAGGTGGAGTATTCCCCATCGGCTACTGAGCCCTCAGATAACCCAGAAGAAACATGAGTTGGTGCTTGGGCAGTGGGTGATGGTGGAGGAGTGTCTCTCAATCAATGCCTTTCCGGCAAGTCAAGGATGTATTTAGGTATAAAATCCGAAGAGATTTCCCAGGAGGGCTCGTACTCACTCCCCGACATGTCAATGGCCCTATCAGCTGCTTTTATGGCCTTTCTCATATTATTGATGTTTTGCCTCGCTTGGGGAGTGAGTCGTACCATTTTCTGCTTTCCACCCTGGGAGGATTCACCTCTGCCAGGTTATTTCGAGCCTTTCCTTGTTGTTTAACCATAGCCTGCAAGCACACTCAAATGAACTCATTAATATCATTGCAGCAGTTGAAACAGTGTTACAGAATGAGTTGCAGATTAGGCATGAAGAATTGCAGACAGTTTTAGAAAATAGCCCAGTGCGGACCGCACAAAATGGAGTGCGGCTGCACAGGGGTCAGTGCGGACCGCACAGAATGGAGTGCGGTCTGCACAGGGATGGGGTTCAGAATACCCACTCTCTATATCCAGGCAGTGTGGACCGCACAAAATAGTAATGCGGCTGCACAGGGGCCAGTGCGGGCCGCACAAAATGTAGTGCGGCCGCACTGCCCAATGTTCAGCTTCCCAGAAGTTCTTCAGTACGGTCCGCACAAAATGGTACCACGGACCGGATTGGGGTACCGCGGACCGCACAAAACGACCGCGGTCCACACAGAGTGCCCAGAAGTGGCACTAAGCTGGGGTTCATGAAATTTTGCTTGTAAGTCCAATTTTGCACCTAGTAAGTGTTTCTAAGTGACTACAAAGTTCATTAAGCTAACTAATTCAACATGAATCCAAAATTAAACTACTCTAACCTAATCAATTAAGAAAATACAGGAAGTAGAAGAACTAAAAAGTTAAGAAAAACAAAAATTAAATGAAATTAACAAAATTAAACAAGTAAAAGGAAGATTATGGTACCATATAGGGAGATGAAATGAAGCTAAGCAAGTTCCAACAAATAATTACGAGCAGAAGAAATTTTGAACGGTGTTTTTATGGCTCTGAGAGTTAAAATTGCGAAAAGAGTAAAAGGAGACCCTCAAGCCCTATTTATAGAAAAGGGGCTGGGGCCCAATCTCACTAACCAGTGTGGACCGCACAAAATGGACCGCTATCCGCACTGCACTGATTTGTTCAAGCTTGAGAAGGCAACACTCTGCGGTCCGCACAAAATGAACTGCGGCCGCAGAGGTCCACCGCGGACCGCACAAAATGTAGTGCGGCTGTAGTGGCAAACTTCAGAGAGGTCTCAATTCACCCTTCACCAGTGTAGACCGCACAAAATGTAGTGCGGCCGCACTGACAACTTTAGAGACTGTGCATTTTTCCACCATGTTTTACACTGCATCAACACAACCCTACAACATCTCACAACCAGTTAGCCCAAAAATAATCCTATACTACAAAGAAAATCAAAGGAAACAAGAAGAAAAACACATGGGTTGCCTCCCAAGAAGCGCCTGATTTAACATTGCGACACGACGCAGGTTACCATCACATCATTTGAAATGAAGAAGTGCCACCACGTGGCTGTTATCAATTTTACCAAGATAATGCTTGACCCGGTGCCCATTAACTCTGAAGACTTCGCCATTTTTGTTCTTTAAATCAAGAGCACCAAAAGGGGTCACAAACACAATTTCAAATGGTCCACTCCATTTTGATTTAAGCTTTCCCAGAAACAGACGTAATCGGGAGTTGAACAAGAGAACCAAATCACCTACTTTGAACTTCTTTCCACGAGCATATTTATCATGAAGGTATTTCTTCTTGTCCTTATATAAGGACGAACTGGAGTAGGCATGAAATCTGAATTCATTGAGCTGCTCCACATGAAGATTGGCTGCAACATCCCCCTCAAGATTTAGCTTCCTCAAAGCCCACATGGCCTTGTGCTCTAACTCAACCGATAGATGGCACACTTTCCCAAACACCAACCAATACGCAGATATACCAATCAGAGTTTTGTAAGTCGTCCGATAAGCCCATTGAGTGTCATCCAACTTCTTCGAACAATCAGTCCTATTAGCATTGACCGTCTTTGACAATATACTTTTGATTTCCCTGTTAGAGACTTCTACTTGACCACTTGCTTGAGGATGATGGGTGTAGAAACTTTGTGATTGACACCATACTTAGAAAGCAACGTGTTGAAAGCTCTATTGCAAAAGTGAGACCCCCCATCACTAATAATCGCACGAGGAGTACCAAACCTTGTAAAAATGCTTTTCTTGAGAAATGCAACAACACTCCGGGCTTCATTGTTGGGCAAAGCCACGACTTTAACCACTTTGAGACATAGTCAACCGCCACAGGAATGTAAGTATTCCCGCAAGAGCTAACAAATGGACTCATAAAATCGATGCCCCATACATCAAAGATATCCACTTCAAGAATGGTATTGAGAGGCATCTCATCCCTTTTAGAGATTCCACCCACTCTTTGGCATTCGTCACACCTCTTCACAAAATCACCCACATCTTTGAACAATGTTGGCCAATAAAATCCACAACTAAGAACTTTCGAGGTGGTCCTCACCCCACCATGATGGCCACCATAGGGTGAAGAATGGAAAGCCTCTAAGATACTCAATTGTTCTTCCTCTGGGACACATCTACGAATCACACCATCCGTAAAAATCTTGAACAAGTATGGCTCATCCTAATAGAAATCCAAACTATCCCGCTTGATCTTCTTCCTTTGGTTAGAAGAGAGCTCACACGGGATTATTCCGGTCACAAGGTAATTAGCAACATCGGCAAACCATGGCATATCATTTACCGACACCGCAAAGAGTTTTTGTCGGGAAATAAATCACTGATCTCTAGGCCATCACTAGGCCTCCCCTCTTCCTCCAAACGGGACAAGTGGTCCGCCACTTGGTTCTTACTAACTTTTCGGTCCACAATTTCTAGATCAAACTCTTGAAGTATTAACACCCATTGCATCAATCTTGCCTTGGAGTTTTTCTTTGTCATCAAGTACCTAAGGGTGGCATGATCGGTGTGCACTATGACCTTGGCCCCCATAATATACGGTCAGAACTTTTCCATTGCAAACACTATGGACAACAACTCTTTTTCGGTAACCGTGTAGTTCCTATGAGCCTCATTCATGGTCTTGCTTGCATAGTACACCGGATGAAACATCTTGTTAACCTTTTGACCCAAGACAGCCCCAACCGCAACGTCACTTGCGTCACACATGAGCTCGAAAGGCAAGCTCCAATTATGTGCGGTAATGATTGGGGTAGTGGTCAACTTAAGCTTGAGAAGCTCAAATGCTTGCATACATCCCTCATCGAACACAAACTTTGCATCCTTTTCTAGTAGCTTGCACAAGGGGTTTACTACCTTTGAAAAATATTTTATAAACCTCCGATAGAACCCCGCGAGCCTAAGAAAACTCCTCACCCCCTTGACGGAAATGAGGGGAGGAAGCCTTGAAATCACCTCTATCTTGGCTTTTTCAACTTCAATCCCACGCTTTGAAATTTGTGGCCCAACACTATGCCTTCCTCCACCATGAAGTCACATTTTCCCCAATTACGTACGAGATTTGTGTCTTCACATCGGACCAAAACTCTATCCAAATTTCCCAAACACTCTTCAAATGAATCTCCAACCACACTGAAATTGTCCATGAAGACCTCCAAAATATCTTCCACCATGTCAGTGAAAATAGCCATCATGCATCGTTGGAATGTCGCCGGGGTATTACACAACCCGAACGACATCCGAGAGAAAGCGAAGGTTCCATATGGACAGGTAAAGGTGGTCTTCTCCTGGTCCTCTAGAGCGATTAAGATTTGATTATACCTCGAGTATCTATCCAAAAAGCAATAAAAGGCACGCCCCGAAAGGCGATCAAGTATTTTATTAAGTAATGGCAATAGGAAGTGATCCTTGCAGGTCACCTTGTTCAGCTTCCGGTAGTCCATGCATACCCTCCATCCGGTAACTGTCCGAGTAGGAATAAGTTCATTGTTGTCATTTGTCACCACAGTCATACCACCTTTTTTAGTACACATTGCACCGGAGAAGTCCACGAGCTATCGGAAATGGGGTACACAACCCCGACATCCAACCACTTGATCACTTCTTTTTTTTTCACCACCTCTTGCATTGCCTCGTTTAATCTTCTTTGATTCTATAAACAAGGTTTTTCATCATCCTCCAAAATAATTTTGTGCATACAGAATGCGGGGCTTATTCCTCGAATGTCAGCCAAAGTCCATCCAATTGCCCTTTTTTGCCTTTGAAGCACCGCCAAAGTGGCCTCAACCTGCATGTTAGTTAGGCAAGAAGAAAGAATAACTGGTAAAGTAGAATTTGAGCCCAAGAACTCATACCTGAGGTGCGGAGGCAGTGGTTTCAACTCCAATGCCGGTGGCTCCTCAATTGATGGTTTTGTTGGTGGAGTTTTTCGGTTTTCAAGATCCAAAGACAATTTTCTAGGCTCATAGGAATAAGAGCCCATCCCATGTAAAGCATTCACGCACTCCACTCTGCTTGCATCATCATTGGCATCAAAATTTAATAGCATGACCTCAAGGGGGTCCTCCACGTTGATCATAACACTGGTGTCATCCACAATCACAGTTGTGACAAGGTCTACAAATGAGCACACCTCGGTGCTATTGGGTTGCTTCATAGATTTGCCAACATGAAAGATGACCTTTTCATCTCCCCCTCGGAAAGTGAGCTCACCCACTTCAACATCAACCAATGCCTTCCCCGTCGCAAGGAAAGGCCTCCCTAGAATGATTGGGACCTCGTAGTCCACTTCACAGTCTAAAATCACAAAGTCGGCCGGCAATATGAATTTGTCCACCCGGACAAGGACATCATCAATAATACCCAATGGTCTCTTCATAGATCTATCCGCCATTTGCAATCTCATGGAAGTCGACCTCGGTTTCCCAATACCCAAAGTCTTGAAAACTCAGTAGGATATCAAGTTGATACTTGCCCACAAATCACATAGAGCTTTAGCAAAGTCCACACTCCCAATGGTGCAAGGAATGGTGAAAGCACCGGTATCTTCTAGCTTCGGGGCCATTGAGTGCACAATTGCACTAACTTGGTGGGTTATCTTGATAGTTTCGTAATCCATGGATCTTTTCTTTGTCACCAAGTCCTTCATGAATTTAGCATAGCCCGACATTTGTTCTAGAGCCTCCACCAAAAGAACATTAATGGATAAGCTCTTTATCATATCAATAAACTTTTTAAACTGATTCTCATTTTTCTACTTCGCAAGCCTTTGAGGATAAAGTGGAGGTGGCCTTGATAAAGGAGCCTTGGCTTTAGGCATAACCGGCTCCGGCATATCAATTATGTGTTCCCTAGACGGGTTCACATCATTTTGAGTTTCCACCTCGACTTCTTGAATATCAATCCTCATTTCATTGTTCATATTTTCAACAACCACATCTTCAACTACCAAAGGGACTTCATCATCTTGCAACTCAACATCATCATCCACGACTTGCTTTTGCTTAGAGGCATTCACATCACTACCTCTCCCACATCTTGTTGTAACCGCCATAACATGATTGTTCCCACCCTTTGGGTTTACTACCGTATCACTTGGTAGAGAACCCTTCAGGCGAGTATTCAATGACTAAGAGATTTGGCCTAATTGTACCTTCAAGTTTCGGATAGAGGTGTTGTGAGAAGCTAACTGTGCATCAGAATCTGCATTCTTCTTCATCATCTGCTCGAACATCATTTCAATTCTACCCATATCATTACCCAAAGAACTAGGACCTTGAGATGGAAATGGTGGTGGATTGTTCGGTTGTTGGTACATTGGGGGCCTTTGAAAGCCTTGCCCCCGGTTTCCTTGGTTTTCATTGTTCCATCCTCCTTGATTATTATTGCCACCCCAATTATTGTTATTACCATTCCAATTCCCTTGGTTGCCTTGATTGTTGTTCTGATTGCCCCAGTTGTTGTTTTGGTTGTTGTTCCCCCAATTACCATTGTTTTGTTATTGATTGCCCCAATTACCTTAAGGTCTCCACTGTTGCTGGCTGGAAGAGTTGCCCCGTTGGCCTTGATAGTTGTTTATATATTGAACCTCTTCACTTTGGTCATCATAACCATCATTTTGAAAACCATCACATGCATCATTAAATTGCTCAGAATTCCCTTGGTTTTGTTGCCTTCTTTTCCTTCTCTTGTTGACAAACATATTAACACCCTCCATGGCATTCACTTGGCATGGATTTTGGACTTGTTGCAACTGTGCCTTAGCCAATTGATTCATAGTAGTTGTAAACTCCGCTATAGCTTGCCCATGGTCATGCAACTCTTTGTGCAAATGAATAACCGTAGGGTCACCTTGAGGCACATTGGCTCTACTTTGCCATGCATAAGAAGTGTCAGCCATCTCATCAAGTACATCACATGCCTTATCATACGACAGCTTCATAAAGTTGCCCCCGGCAAGTTGGTTCACTATGCATTGATTTGTTAAATTGATGCCCCGGTAGAAAGTTTGTTGGATCATAACGTCGGTCATATCATTATTGGGGCATTCTTTCACCATCGTTCTATACCGCTCCCAAATCTCATGCAAAGGTTCTATGGGCTCTTGCTTGAAAGCCAATATCTCATCTTGAAATACCGCCATATGCCTGGGTGAAAAGAATTTAGCAATGAGTTTATCCGCCAACTCATCCCAAGTTGTGATGGAATGGTTGGGAAGTCTCTCGAGCCAATCTAATGCCTTCCCTCGAAGTGAGAATGGGAAAAGTCTCAACCTAAGAGCATCCTCGGACACATTCGTCTGTTTTCTCCCCCATCATGTATCCATGAACCCCTTGAGATGTTCGTAGGCATTTTGATCCGCAGCGCCCGTGAAGTACCCACGCTGCTCAAGTAAGGTCAACATCACATTGGTTATCTGAAAGTTGCCCGCCCGGATTCTGGGTGGGATATTAGCACTTGCATAACCCTAGTTCAGAAGTACTCTGGGAGCCACTCTTGAAGGTGGTAGAGGAGGGTCTGGAATATTGTCATTTGGATTAGCATTGGCATTGCGGCCTCTACGTTGTCTTTGAGGTACAAGAGGAACCTCATCTTGTTCAATATCATCTACCTCCTCCCCCGCAATCACATTTCCAAGAGGGTCATTTGTGTTGTTCAATGCCATTTTATTACCTGAGTAGTGACACAAACAAGTAAGTAACAAAGAAGAGGGTTGCAATAGCTTTTACCTGATTTTGGGTCGGGATCGATATCCACAGAGAGCTAGAATTTTAATTGAGTGTCTATTTAGCCTAGGATTGCGTAGCATTCCAAATTGCACTTCTCATAATTTGTGGGGTTTTCTTTTATAATTCTACTTTTAACAAACTACAAATTGTAAATTAAGCTAAAAGTTAAATGCTTCGGGTTGTTCAAATATTCTAAAAGCACTAGGGTAGTGGCATTCACCTAGGTGGTCAATTGATGGGTACTTGAAACTAAGGCTCTATTGACATGATTGGGGAGTATGATATAACCGTTGCACTACTCTACCCACTCTATATCTCTCGATAGTTCAAGTGATTTTGCCTAATTGACTTTCTCAAGACCAATGGGTATGCAAATTTGCTCAAGCAACTTAGGGTTCAAGTCGGGTATTACTCTCTCGAGGTTTAACCATTTAATTGGGACTATCAATTCTCTTGAGTCCATCCCAATTACTTGTTAGATCAATTTCGGAGACTTAGGCTCTCTTTCTCAAGAAGAGCCCAAGTCAACTTAGCACAAACTAGTGTTTGCAACCACTAATTCAGTAATTAAACCATGAAATTGACCCAAATAACAAACATCCATAGTCAATCTAACCCTAAATTGCAACACCTATTAATTAACCACACTAGGGTTGGGCCACAACCCTAGCTAATGGGTCTAGCTACTCATACTTGAAGAGAAAAACAGAGAAATAGATGAAGATAAACACATATTAATTAATTGCTAAGTTAAATACAAAGATCCAATGATGAAAACTAAGTAAAAATGCCCAAAATGGCTAAGAAGAGTCATTTCACGAGCGCAGCTACTGTATTACAATATTTGATACCCTAAAAGGAAAAAGGATCTATTTATACTAAGCTGGAAAATTTGGACAAAAATGCCCCTGCGGGGTTAGTGCGGACCGCACAAAATGGTGTGCGGCCGCACTAGGCTCTTGAACTTGAAAACTTGGCTCTCTGAACTCAGGGTCTGCGGACCGCACAGAATGGACTGCAGCCGCGGAGTCTTCTAGTGCGGTCCGCACAAACTGGACCGCAGACCGCACAGGCTTGAAAGCTCCAACTTCACCCTCTCTGAACCTTAGCTCTACGGACCGCACAGAATGGTAGTGCGGCCGCATTGCCTTCAGTGCTGCCGCACAAAACCTTCTGCGGCTGCACAGCCTTAATGCTTGAAATACCAACTCTCTAAATCTCCATAGTGCGGATCTCACAAAGTGTAGTGCGGCCGCACTAGGCCTGTTTTTCCTGTGTTTGTCTTGTCTTTGGTACTTGTGCAAGTTTCACTCCTTTTGAGCTGATCTTTGACATCTTGTCACTTTGTTGATCAAACCTACAATCAAGCACAACTTATGAGCCTTTTGGGACTATTTTGTATGAATTTATAATCAAAGCATAAGCAAGAAGGAGTATAAAATGCGTCAAAATCCCTAGTTATCAGATGATAAGGAGTAGAAACTTTGTGGTTGACACCATACTTTGCAAGCAAAATGTCAAAAGCTCTATTGCAAAAATGAGACCCCCATCACTTATGATTGCACGAGGAGTGCCAAACCTTGTAAAAATGCTCTTCTTGAGAAACGCAACAACACTTCGGGTCTCATTGTTGGGTAAAGCCACGGCTTTAACCCACTTTGAAACATAGTCAACCCCCACAAGAATGTAAGTGTTCCCACACGAGGTAACAAACGGGCCCATAAAATCAATGCCCCATACATCAAAAATATCAACTTCAAGAATGGTATTGAGAGGCATCTCATCTTTTTTCGAAATTCCACCTGCTCTTTGACATTCGTTACACCTCTTCACAAGTTCACTTGCATCTTTGTATAAAGTTGGACAATAAAACCCACAACTAAGAACTTTTGAAGCCGTCCTCACCCCGCCATGATGGCCACCATAGGGAGAGGAATGACAAGCCTCTAAGATACTCAATTGCTCCTCCTCCGGGACACACCTTTGGATCACACCATCCGTGCAAATCTTAAACAAGTATGGCTCATCCCAATAGAAACCCAAACTATCCCATTTGAGCTTCTTCCTTTGGTTAGAAGAGAGATCATACAGGATTATACCAGTCACAAGGAAATTAGCAACGTCCACAAATCATGGAATACCATTCACCGACACCAGAAGGAGTTGTTCGTCGGGAAATGAATCATTGATCTCTAGGCCATCACGAGGCCTCCGCTCCTCCTCCAAGCAGGACAAATGTTCCGCCACTTGGTTTTTACTACCCTTCCGGTCCATAATCTCCAAATCAAACTCTTGAAGTAACAAGACCCATCGCATCAGTCTAGCTTTGGAATCCTTCTTCGTCATCAAGTACCGGAGTGCGGCATGATCGGTATGGACCATGACCTTAGCACATATAAGATACAGCCAAAATTTCTCCATTGCGAACACAATAGCCAAAAACTCTTTCTCGGTCACCGTGTTGTTCACTTGAGCATCATTCATTGTCTTGCTCGCATAGTACACCGGATGAAACATTTTGTTCACTCTTTGACCCAAAATTGCCCCAACTGCAACATCACTCGCATCACACATGAGCTCAAAAGGCAAGTTCTAATTGGGGGCGGTAATAATAAGAGTGGTGGTAAACTTGTGCTTGAGAAGTTCAAATGCTTGCATACATCTCTCATCGAACACGAACTTGTCATCTTTTTCCAATAACTTGCATAAGGGATTCACTACCTTCGAAAAGTCTTTGATAAATCTCATGCCCAAGAAAACTTCTAACTCCCTTGATAGAGGTAGGGGGAGGGATCCTTGAAATCACATCAAATTTTGCTTTGTCCACCTCTATACCATGCTTTAAAATTTTATGCCCAAGAACTATGCCCTCTTCCACCATGAAGTGGCATTTTTCCCAATTAAGAACAAGATTGGTTTCTTCACAACGGGCTAACACTCTATTAAGATTTTTCAAACACTCATCGAACGAATCACCCACAAAACTAAAGTCGTCCATGAACACTTCCAAAATATCTTCTACCATATCAGTGAAAATGGCCATCATGCACCATTGAAATGTAGCCGGTGCATTACACAACCCAAAAGACATCCTAGAAAAGGCAAAGGTGCTATATGGACAAGTGAATGTGGCCTTCTCCTGACCTTCCGAAGCAATCAAGATTTGGTTGTATCCTAAATACCCATCCAAGAAACAATAGAAGGCATGCCCTGCAAGTCGATCTAACATCTGATCAAGGAAAGGCAATGGAAAGTGATCCTTGTGGGTCACTTTATTCAACTTGTGGTAGTCCATGCATATCCTCCACCCAGTGACGGTCCTGGTAGGAATCAACTCATTTTGCGAATGCAACCACGGTTATGCCACCCTTCTTCGGTACACATTGCACCGGCAAAGTCCAAGAGCTATCAGAGATGTGGTACACAACCCCAACATCCAACAACTTGATCACCTCCTTTTTCACAACTTCTTGTATTGCCTCGTTCAACCTCCTTTGATGTTCCAAGGAGGGATTTGCATCATCTTCCAAAATGATTTTGTGCATACAGTATGCGGGGCTTATTCCCCGAATATCAGCTAAAGTCCATCCAATTTCCTTTTTTCGCTTTTGAAGCACCACCAATGTGGCATCAACCTGCATGTTACAAGAAGAAAGAATAACTAGCAAAGTTGAACTAGGGCCTAAGAACTCATACCTGATGTGTGGAGGCAACGACTTCAACTCCAACACCGGAGGTTCCTCAATTGAAGGTTTTGTTGGTGCAGTTTTCCTATTCTCAAGATCCAAAGAGAGTTTCCTAGGCTCAAAAGAGTAAAAGCCCATTCCATGTAAAGCATTCACGTACTCCACTCGGCCTTCATCCTCATTTATATCAAGATTCAACAACACAGCCTCTAGAGGGTCCTCCACATTGATCATTGCACTGGTATCATCAACTATCACTACTGTGACAAGGCCCACAAAAGAGCACACCTCAGAATTGTTGGGCTGCTTCATTGACTTGTACACAGATCGAGGCCAACCCTGCACTACTATTGAGTAGTGAGAGAGGTCGAAGCAGCGTTTACCCAATTAAGGTCGGGATCGATTTTCACAAGGAGCTAGATATTGGAGTCGAGTGTCTATCTGAAGTGTAGTTGTGTATTTGCTCTTAATTGCACTTCTACACATTTTTTTGTTTTATTTACTTCTAATTGTATAAAACTACAATGCTATATTAAGCTAAATAAGGCTAAGGTTAAACTATTACGAGTTATTCAAATGTTTAATAGGCACTAGGGTAGTGACTTTCGCCTAGGTGGTCAATTGACAGATTCTTGAGTCCAAAGCTAGGTTGTCACATTTAGGGAGTATGATATAACCATTGCACGATTCTACTCACTCTATACCTCTCGGTAGTTCGAGTGATTTTGCCCGAATTGACTTTCTCAAGACCAATTGGGTATGCAAATTTGCACAAGTAATCAAGGTTCAAGTCGGGTATTACTATCTCTAGGTTTAACCCTTTAATTGGGGCTATCAATCTCTTGAGTACGCCCAATTCCTTTTTGGACTAATTTCATGGACTTAGGCTCTCTTTCTCAAGAAGAGCCAAAGTCTACTAGGGATAAACTAGTGTTTGTAACCACTAATTCACAATTAAAACCCTAAATTAGCCCAAATATCAAACACCCATAGACAATCAAGCATCAAACCACAAGACTCCTCAATTACCCATACTAGGGTTGAGCCACAACCCTAGCTTATGGGTCTAGCTACTCATAATTAGAGAAGAAAACAAAGAAATAGATGAAGAGAAACTCATAATAATTAATTGCTAAATTAAACTTGAAGATTCAATATTGAAATCACGCTAAAATTACTCGAAATAGCTAAAAGGAACAAAGTCACGAGCGCAGCTCTTGATACAAAACTATTTGATGACCTAAAAATGGAAAAAGAATCTATTTATACTAGGCTGAAAATCTTGGACAAAAATACCCCTGCGGGGCTAGTGCGGACCGCACAAAATCAAGTGCGGCCGCACTAAGGCTCTGGGCTTGAATAATTAGCTCTCTGAACTTGGGCAATACGGATCACACAAAGTTGAGTGCGGCCGCGGTGGCTTCCATTGCGGTCCACACTAAAAGGAATGCGGACCGTATTGAGCTTCAACCTCCAAAACACCACCTCTCTGAACCTTGGCTCCACGACCGCATGAAATCGAGTGCGACCGCAGTGAACTCAATGCGGACCACACAAAACACTTTACGGCTGCATTGCCTTTTGGCCTGAAAAGCAACCTCTCTGAACTTCACTTGTGCGGACCGCACAGAATGGTGTGCGGCCGCACTGGCCCTGTTTGGCTGAGCTTTGTCTTATCTTGGTACTTGTGCAAGTTTCACTCCTTTTTGAGCTGGTTATTGACACTTTGTCACCTTGTCGATTAAACCTGCAATCAAGCACAACTTGTGAGCCTTTGGGACTATTTTGTACACAATTCTAATAAAAACTTGAGTAAGAAGGAGTGTAGAATGCATCATATTCCCTAGTTATCAACTCTCCCAAACTTAAGCTTTTGCTTGTCCTCAAGCAAACAAATAAGATCCACCCCTTAAGAGAAAATCTAAGAAAATTCAGCTGTCCTAAAGTGACCTTATCTAGCATTAATTGGAACTAACACTTTCCCTCAATACAAATGAATCATTAACACCATTTACTCTTTTAAGCACCATGGATTAAGTGCGACACAAGAGCATCAAGAATTGACTCAACACATCAAAGAACTCTTTCTATTACTTTGGTCATTGTGGAACCCAAACTCACACATTCTCAAATATCCCTAAGCAAACCTCACCTTTAGGATAGTGGCACTCAGAACGAGGTTAATGAAAATACACTCATCTTTCTCAAGGAAAAGTCACAAGTCCGGGTCTAAGTACCATATGCTTGCCCCTTATGTGAGTCACCACTAATGTAAGATTCATTCAACTAGAGATCATATAGGTCTCTTGTGGAGTCATAATGAAGACTTTGGTTCAGGGTAGGAAATGTTTGGTCTAAGTAGGTTCCATCCTCCCTTAAGCACTTCTTTTGTTTCATTTTGGCATATATTCACTTGATTTTTTAAGTCATTTCACTTCTTTCTAAGGGGTTATAGAGACAAACTGTCACTCTTTCTTGTTCATTTCAAATATTTTCTCCTTTCTCAACTTTCCACACCTTTCATTCTTTGCTTTTCTTAAATCCCTTTATTCATTTCTATATTGAACATTCTTTTTGTCTTTTTGCTTTTCTTTCTTTTTCATTGCCTTTACTTTTCTTCATTTTGTCCCTTTATACCAGTTTGTTGCAATCCTCGTCTCTCCCTCCAAACTTATACTTTTGCCATGTGCTAAGGAAAGATCGGGTGCCAAGAGAGGGTATCTTTTAGAATGGGTAAAGGCTTGTATTATGGTTCATGAAGGAAAAAGGTCTAAGGCTCAAAAGGGTTGACTAGGGATTTTATCATTGTTAGGATATGGAAGTGTTCAAGCTAGCATTTGGATCAAGGAGAGATTATAATCATGTCTCAAGTCAAATTTCACTTAGGATTTCGCCTCGACAAACATTCAGGGAGAGTTCTAGACCAATGGCTCGGGACTTGGACTTGCAATGCAATTTATCACCACACAAGCTATGGGATCGCTAAAGACACAGAGTCGGGGGCCACAACAACCTTAGATAAGATTTGAGGACACAATGGTCCCGAAAAACACTTGATGATTATCGGCCAACACAAGAGTCTCAAGGTCACAACTTTCACCATCCTATACACAACGATTTATTTTTGACCATAAGATCAAAGGCAAATGTGCTAGGCCCAAGTGAAGTTTTGCTTGAGGCACCCTTACCACTAACTACTAGAAAGCAAACAGAAAGGAAAAACAGACTCAAACCCTTAAGAAGGTAGTCATGCCATCTATCATCGGGAAAAGCTACCCGGTTCACACAAATTCCACCTTTGGAAAGAATCGTGGCATTAAGAAAACCAAAGGCTTATTGCAAAAATCCAAAACAAGAAGCTACAAACATAAATAAGAAGCTAAGATAGAAAAATTGCGGAAAGTAAAATGAATATTTACAAGAGTGGGGGTTTAATCGAATATATAATAAGGGAGATGAATATATACAATGTAACATAACTTTTATATACAGACCCAAGGTAAAATAAAAGTACGAAAAATGTAATGAAGTGTTAAAATTATAGACATGCCAAAAATGAAAAAGAAATAAAGAAATACTAAAAGATGTCATATATATACAGTCATCCATATCAAATCAAAGTAGGGCCTACCCCCTCAAATGAAAGCTGACATTGTCCTCAATGCCAACTAAACAAAATAAGCACCAAAAATAGAGGAAAGAGGATACAGAAACTCCTTATGGGCCGTCTGTATGCATGGGGCCCTAAGTGGTCCCTAGGTCCTCTGTAAGCTTGGGAACCTGAGACTGGCCCCCTGTGACCTGTGGTTCTGCTGCTGGGTCCTGGGCCTGGACAGGCTCCTAGATAGCATCCTGTGGCTGACTGGAGGAAGTCTCTGGTGGTTCTGCCAACTGGATGACTGCATCATCGGACTAAGGGATCACCCTCTTCCTCTTGGGAGGCCTCTCTGACTGCACTGGCTGGGGATGGGCTGCTGGCATCGAATCATGTAGCAATAAATCCAAAGGCAGGTGATTTGCCTTCAACCTGTCAACCTCAACCTGCAACTCCTTCACGGACTCCTTGGAAGCCCGAGTCTTCCTCATCTTCTTGGCCTTCCTAGCAAGCTCCTTGAGAGCTTTCCTATGAGAATCAACAACGTCCGTAAGTACTTTCTTTGTATCAAGGATCTTCTTCTGGTTATCTAGAATATCCTTGAGGGTGTCCCTCAATAGATTGTGGGGCCTGTGGAGGCGTAGGTGTCGACTGAGCTGCCATGGTAGAAGATAACACAGACAGCTTAGAAGTAGTTGTCTGCATCCAGTTATTGATGCTAGTGAGTGCCTGGCTCAGATGGTGGGCTGTCAATGGATAGGCAGTGGTAGAGGGAATGTCAGGTTCTACAGAGGTAGATGGACCTGGGGGCAAGTCTGCTGAATTAGAGGGAGGCTACTAAGCTGAAGTAAAGGGAGGTTGCTGAGTAGTCACTACCACTACTAGCTCTTCAGACTGACCAGCTGAAGTAGTGGATTTTCCTTTGGAGCCCTTGCCCTTAGGGTTGTCATTACCCTGTAGGCTATACCATGAGAAGGGTGCATTTGCCTTCACCTTCACGTCAAATTTCCTCTTCTCCACCTTGAGGTCCTCAAAATACTCGTTAGGAAGTTGGGGAATGGGTATGACCTGTCACCCTCATCCACCACATGTGAAATGACCCGGGACATCACATTCCCGATATTAATCGGGTACCCTACCATGATGGATGCAACTAAGATCGCCCGGTGAAGTGGGAGTGAGTTGTCATGGGTGGTCGGGTCTATTCTACTGAACACAAAAGTTTCCCACCCCTTGGCCTCGAAGTTCAGTGTCCTCCTCAATATTTTTACCCCCACGGTCAGCCAATTACTCTGCCAACCACGGACGGGCTTGTTCACCCAATTGCATCTTCCCAAAGTATAGGGACTCATCCTCCTCTAAGAAGCCCAAGTAATCATTAATGGTCTTGCCATCGAATTTGACCTTCAAGTTCCGCACCTTTGTGACCTTGGTTCCCTTTTTGGTGTGGGCCACATTGGAGTAGAATTCTTTCACAAGATGTTCATTTGTGTCCTCCACATGGTCAATGAAAAATTCCCATCCTGTTTTGTCTGTGAATTGCCTCAACACATTTAGGTTGTGAGGCAAGAGGTCCCGGGTGATTATTTTCCGCTCAGGTATCAGTTTCTTCTTAGGCCACCTCACTCACAAACCGATCTTCCCATGATTCCGGGTTCCTAGTCTGCTCTACCCCACCAACTTGGGGCTCACCCCCTTCTACTTCTCCCCCCTCTGGTACTACATCCTCTCCGGATAATGAAGCTGTGGGAGAGGTGGAGTACTCATCTCCATTGCCTTCAGCTGAGCTATTAGATGACTTAGATGATACATGAACTGAAGCTTGGGCAGTAGGGGATGCTGGGGGTGTGTCTCTCAGTCTGTTTCTCTCCGGCCAGTCAGCAATGTACTCTGGCACGTAGTTTGATGATGCCTCCCGGGAGGGCTCGTACTCACTCCCCGACTAAACAATAGCCCAATCAGCAGCTCTGATGAGTTTCCTTGTGTTCTTTATATTTTGACGAGCCTGGGGAGTCAACTTTATCATCTTTTGTTTCCCACCCCGAGAGGACTCCCCTCTACCTAGTTGTTTACCACCCTTGCCTCTTGATTTCACCATTGTCTGCAAACAAATTCAGTCATGCTTGTTAGTATCCAGAAGACATTGTAATTCACAGTTGCAAAAGAAATGTTGCAGACAGTTTTTTTGAACTAGCAGGGTGCGGACCGCACAAAATGCAGTACGACTGCAAAGAGGCCAATGCGGACCGCACAAAATGGCACCGCCGGTCCGCACAGAGGTAGGGTTCAGACTACCCACTCTCTAAATAAATGCACTATAGACCGCATAAAATGCCATTGCGGTCCGCATTGAGGCACCGCGGACCGCACAAAATGCAATGCGGCCGCGATCCTCACTTATCAGAATGCAGAACATTATTCACCGTGGTCCGCACCAAATGGCATTACGGACCACACAAGGGTACCATGGACCGTACAAATTCCACCGCGGTCCGCACTGAGTACCAAAAAAGTAGCACCAACCTAGGGTTTTTGAGATGTTCAATTGAAGTCCACTTTTCACCTACTGAAGGGTCCCTAAGTGTAGATACAGTCATTTAACTACCTAATCTAATTTTAAACAACGATTAACTAACCTAATCTACCATCTTGAAAGAAATATGGGAAAGCTACTAAGAAGAACAAAGAAAAACAGAAAAAGTAAAAGAAAATAACAAAATTAAGTAATTAAGAAGAAGTTAGATTTACCAGATGTGAGAAGTACTGAAGATAAAGGAATCTTAGCAGCTAATTAAGAGCAAGAAGGAATAGGAACAGTGAAATTTTAAGTTCTGAGAGTGAAAAGTTCGAAAAGTTGAAAAGGAGGGCCTCAGGTCCTATTTATAGAAAAAAGTTCTGGGGCCCATCTCACCTACCCACCGCGGACCGCACATAAATGGCACCGCAGTCCGCATTGCTCAAAATCATAGGACTCAAACAAGGCAACCACTGCATTCCGCACAAAATACAATGCGGCCGCAGTGGACCACCGCGGACTGCACAAAATGCAATGCGGCCGCGGAAGTAAACTTCAGAGAACCTCCACTTTTGCTCATTCATCAATGCGGTCTGCAGTGATTTCTTGCCCCCGCACTGAGGTCTTTGCATCCGTACAAAATGGCAGTGCGGTCCGCATTGACAATCTTCAGAGAGTAGTCATTTTCCAACTTTTTCTTGCACTACATTTGCACAATCCTACAACATCTCACAACCAGTCAGTGCAAAAATAAATCCTACACTACAATAAAAATCAAATAAAAACAAGAAGAAAAACACATGGGTTGCCTCCCAAGAAGCGCATGATTTAACTTCGCGGCACGACGCAGGTTACCATCAAATCATTTGAGATGAAGAAGTGCTACCACGTGGGTTTCATCAATTTTTTCCCAAGTAGGGCTTGACCCTATGCCTATTCACTCTGAAAACTTCCCCATTTTTGTTCTTTAAATCAAGTGCACCAAACGGGGTCACACACACCACTTCAAAAGGTCCACTCTTTTGTGACTTAAGCTTTCCCGGAAACAGACGTAATCAAGAGTTGAACAAGAGAACCAAATCACCCACTTTGAACTCCTTTCTACGAGCATATTTATCATGAAGGTGCTTCATCTTGTCCTTATACAAGGATGAACTGGAGTAGGCATGGAATCAGAATTCATCAAGCTCATTGAGCTGCTCCACATGAAGATTCGCTGTAACATCCCATTCAAGATTTAGCTTCTTCAAAGCCCACCTGGCCTTGTGCTCTAACTCAACCGATACAGAGACATGCCAATCGGAGTCTTGTAAGCAATCCTATAAGCCCATAGAGCGTCATCCAACTTCTTTGACCAATCAGTCCTATTTGCATTAACCATCTTTAACAATATGCTCTTGATTTCCCTATTAGAGACTTCAACTTGACCACCTTCTTGAGGATGATAGGGATTAGAAACTTTGTGGTTGACACCATACTTTGCAAGCAAAGTGTCAAAAGCTCTATTGCAAAAATGAGATCCCCCATCACTTATGATTGCACGAGGAGTACCAAACCTTGTAAAAATGCTCTTTTTGAGAAATGCAACAACACTCCGGGCCTTATTGTTGGGCAAAGTCACGACTTCAACTCACTTTGAAACATAGTCCACCGCAACAAGAATGTATGTGTTCCCACACGAGCTAACAAACGGGCCCATAAAATCAATGACCCATACATCAAAAATATCAACCTCAAGAATGGTATTGAGAGGCATCTCATCTTTCTTCAAAATTCCACCCGTTCTTTGACATTCATCACACCTCTTCACTAGTTCACTTGTATCTTTGTACAAAGTTGGCCAATAAAACCCACAACTAAGAACTTTGGAAGCAATCCTCGCCCCGCCATGATGGCCACCATAGGGAGAGGAATGACAAGCCTCCAAGATACTCAATTGCTTTTCCTCGGGGACACACCTTCGGATCACACCGTTCGTACAAATCTTGAACAAGTACGACTCATCTCAATAGAAATCCAAACTATCCCGTTTGAGCTTCTTCCTTTGGTTAGAAGAGAGCTCACACGGGATTATATCAGTCACAAGGAAATTAGCAACATCCACAAACCATGGCATACCATTCACCGACACCAAAAGGAGTTGTTCATTGGGAAATGAATCATTGATCTCTAGGGCATCATGAGGCCTCCCCTCCTCCTCCAAGCGGGACAAGTGGTCCGCCTCTTGGTTTTCACTACCCTTCCAGTCCACAATCTACAAATCAAACTCTTGAAGTAACAAGACCCATCACATCAGTCTAGCTTTGGAATCCTTCTTCGTCATCAAGTACCGGAGTGTAGCATGGTCGGTATGGATTATAACCATGGTACCCATGAGATACGACTGAAATTTCTCCATTGCGAACACAATAGCCAAAAGTTCTTTCTCGCTTATTGTGTAGTTCACTTGAGCATCAGTCATTGTCTTGCTCGCATAGTACACCATATGAAACATTTTGTTCACTCTTTGACCCAAAACCGCCCCAACTGCAACATCGCTTGCATCACACATGAGCTCAAAGGGCAAGCTCCAATTAGGTGCGGTAATGATACGAGTGGTGGTCAACTAATGCTTGAGAAGTTCAAAGGCTTACATACATTCATCAAACATGAACTTGGAATCTTTTTCCAATAACTTGCATAAGGGATTCACTACCTTCAAAAAGTCTTTGATAAATCTCCGGTACAACCCCGTATTCCCAAGAAAACTTCTAACTCCCTTGACAGAGGTAGGAGGAGGGAGCCTTGAAATCACATTAATTTTTGCTTTGTCTACCTCAATACCATGCTTTGAAATTTTATGCCCAAGAACTATGCCCTCTTCCACCATAAAGTGGCATTTTTTCCAATTGAGAACAAGATTTGTTTCTTCACAACGAGCCAAAAATCTATCAAGATTCTTTAAGCACTCATCAAATGAATCTCCACAACACTAAAGTCGTCCATTAACACCTCCAAAATGTCTTCCACCATATCGGTGAAAATGGCCATCATACACCGCTGAAATGTAGCCGGTGCATTACACAACCTAAAAGGCATCCGAGAAAAGGCAAAGGTGCCATATGGACAAGTGAATGTGGTCTTCTCCTGATCTTCCGGAGCAATCAAGATTTGGTTGTACCCAGAATACCCATACAAGAAACATTAGAAGGCACGCCCAGCAAGTCGGTCTAACATCTAATCAAGAAAAGGCAAAGGAAAGTGATCCTTGCGGGTCACTTTATTCAATTGCGGTAGTTCATGCATACCCTCCAACCGGTAATGGTTCTGGTAGGAATCAACTCATTTTGAGAATTTGCAACCACGGTCATGCCACCCTTCTTCGGTACACATTGCACCGGCGAAGTCCAAGAGCTATCAGAGATGGGGTACACAACCCTGGCATCCAACCACTTGATCACCTCCTTTTTCACAACTTCTTGCATTGCCTCGTTCAACCTCCTTTGATGTTCCAAGGAGGGTTTTGCATTATCTTCTAGAATAATCTTGTGCATACAAAATGCGGGGCTTATCCCCCGAATATCAGCTAAAGTCTATCCAATTGCCTTTTTCTGCTTTTGAAGCACCACCAATATGGCATCAACCTGCATGTTAGTAAGACAAGAGGAAAGAATAACTGGCAAAGTAGAACTAGGGCCTAAGAACTCATACCTGAGGTGTGGAGGCAACGACTTCAACTCCAACATCAGAGGTTCCTCAATTGAAGGCTTTGTTGGTGGAGTCTTCCTATTCTCGAGATCCAAAGAAAGTTTTCTAGGCTCATAAGAGTACGAGCCCATTCCATTTAAAGCATTCACACACTCCACCCGACTTGCATCCTCATAGACATCAAGATTCAACAATACGAACTTAAGAGGGTCCTCCACATTGATCATTGCACTGGTATCATCAACTATCACTTCCGTGACAAGGTCCACAAAAGAGCACACCTCGGAACTATTGGGCTGCTTCATTGACTTGCACACATGAAAGACCAATTTTTCATCACCCACCCAGAAGGTGAGTTCCCCTGATTCCACATCTACTAAGGCCTTCCCAGTAGCAAGGAAAGGTCTCCCCAAAATGATAGGAACTTCATAATCTACCTCACAATCCAATATCACAAAGTCAGCTGCCAAGATAAATTTGTCCACTCGGATAAGCACATCATCAATAATACCCAATGGTCTCTTCATCGTTCTATCCACCATTTGTAATCTCATGGAAGTCGGCCTAGGTTGCCCAATACCCAAAGATTTGAAAACTGAGTAGGGCATCAAATTGATATAGCCCCCAAATCACATAGAGCCTTAGCAGACTCCGCACTTCCAATGGTGCAAGGAATGGTGAAAGCATCGGGATGTTCAAGCTTCGGGGCCATTGAATGCACTATTGCACTAACTTGGTGAGTCATCTTTATGGTTTCACAATCTATGGACCGTTTCTTTGTCATCAAGTCCTTCATAAATTTAGCATAGCCCGACATTTGTTCAAGAGCCTCCACCAAAGGCACATTAATGGATAACCTCTTCATTATGTCAATGAACTTTTTAAACTGATTCTCATTTTTCTGCTTCGCGAGCCTTTGAGGATAAGGCAGAGGTGTCCTTGGCTTTAGGCACAACCGGCTCCGGTATGTCTATTACGTGTTCCCTAGACGGGTTCACGTCATTTTGAGTTTCCACCTCGGCATCTTGAATATAAATCCTCACTTCTTCATTCACATTGTCATCAATCACATTTTCAACCACCAAAGGAACTTCATCTTCTTGCAACTCAACTTCATCACTCAAAATTTGCTTTTGTTTGAGGCATTCACATCACCGCCTCTCCCACTTCTTGTAGTTACTGCCATAACATGATTGTTTCCACCCTTCGGGTTAACCACCGTATCACTAGGTAGAGACCCCTTTGGACAAGTATTCAAAGACTATGAGATTTTGCCTAACTGCACCTCCAAGTTTCTGATTGAGGTATTGTGGGAAGCCAACTGCACATCAGAATCTGCATTCTTTTTCATCATTTGTTCGAACATCATTTTAATTCTACCCATATCATTGCTAGAAGAACTAGGACCTTGGGATGAAAATGGGGGTGGATTGTTCGGTTGTTGGTACATTGGGGGCCTTTGAAAGCCTTGCCCCCGGTTTCCTTGGTTTCCATTGTTCCATCCACCTTGATTGTTGTTACCACCCCAATTATTGCTGTTACCATTCCAATTTCCTTGATTATTTTGATTGTTGTTCTGATTACCCAGTTGTTGTTTTGATTGTTGTTCCCCCAATTACCATTTCCTTGTTATTGTTGATTGCCCCAATTGCTTTGGGTTCTCCATTGTTGTTGGTCTGAAGAATTGCCCCTTTGGCCTTAATAATTGTTCACCTATTGCACCTCTTCATTCTGCCCATCATAACTATCATCTTGAAATCCACCACAGTCATTGTCAAATTGTTCCGAATTCCCTTGGTTCTGTTGACCTCTTTGTCTTCTTTTGTTGACAAGCATGTTGACACCCTTCATGGCATTCACTTGGCGAGGATTTTGAACTTGTTGCAACTGTGCCTTTGCTAGTTGGTTTATTGTAGTTGTCAACTAAGCTATAGCCTGCCCATGATCATGTAACTCCTTGTGCAAATGAGTAACCGTGGGGTCACCCTGGGCATATTGGATCTACTTTGTCAAGCAGAAGAAGTGTCAGCCATCTCGTCAGGAATGTCACAAGCCTCATCATAAGACAGCTTCATAAAGTTGCCCCTAGCAAGTTGGTTCACTATGTACTGATTTGTTGTGTTAATGCCCCGGTAGAAAGTCTGTTGGATCATCGCCTCAGTCATATCATTGTTGGAGCATTCCTTTACCATTGTTCTATAACGCTCCCAAATCTCATGCAAAGGTTTGGGGGCTCTTGCTTGAAAGCCAAGATCTCATCTCTCAATGCTGCCATATGCCCGGGTGAGAAATATTTTGCAATGGACGTGTGTGCCAACTCATCCCAAGTAGTGATGGAATGGTGAAGTCGCTCAAGCCAATCCAATGCCTTCCCTCTAAGTGAAAATGGGAAGAGTCTCAACCGCAGTTGTCACACCTCTTTTTTTACACTACCCGAAGGTAGCACAAGAGAGTTTTTCCAATTTAAGTGACATTATTCGAAATGGGATTATTTATTCATTAAATTCAGAGTCACCACTTGGGATGGTTTGTTTTCTGGTGTCCCAAGCCACCGGTTTATTTTAAAATCCCAAATCGAGGAAATTTCGACTTTCCTTTCGAAGTCTGCGAACCAGAAATTCTGAATAAGGAATTTTGTTAACCCGAGGGAAGGTGTTAGGCACCCCCGGATTCCATGGTTCTAGCACGGTCACTTAAACAATTATAATTGGCCTATTATCTGATTTTAATACATGTTTTAGCCTATGGTATATTTTAACTTATTAAACCGCTTTTAATTATTTTTAAAGAAGATTTTATTTTGGATCGCGCCACATGAAATGCACCCGCAATCCGAAACACATCTTATTCAACATTGTGAGATTTAGAGTTAGATCACATGAAATGCACACCCGAGTTTAGGAAGGTAATATTATTAAACTACGCGTCTAAAGCAACTGCGCGTTTTAACTTTGCGAGGGCCACAAAATTTGCTAAATGGTGCGCCTCGAGTTCTAAGAATTTTAAAAGAAATAATTAAACTAGGGCCACACATTTGAGATTTTATTTGGTACGGCACACTTCAACTAATTGAAAGGATCTAATTAATTAAATCATAGTGGGATTTGAATTCTACTTTAATGCTATTGTTCCGAACTAAATGAAAGAAAATGACGAAAGAATGGGCCCAAGTTGATGAAATAATGAATACCTCATGGAGACGTGTAATTGGATCTAGGTTCGACGATTCTTCAGCTAGGCCAACGTTGGGCCCAGTTCTTATAATCCAAATAATCAATACCCAAATCCAATATTGCAAATCAACTGATACTAATATTGAACACGGAATCGAATTAAACAAATTCCAATTCTGATTTTAAAACAGTTAATACAACTTAGCAAAGCTAGATTTCTAATTCTACCTTTCATGCATTTTTGGGTCAATCCTGCCATAAAAATGCAGCGAAAATAATTAGACTAATTATTTGGCTTAAAGAGCAAACCCAAGTGCAAACAAAGGCAAATACCAAAAACCATTTCAATCCTAAGTGCTCGCATGCAAACGAAGGCAAGCTAACTACCAAATCATAGAATGATGGGATCAAGTTTCTAGATATGAGCAAGCAAACCATTACTTGGAATTCTTAACACATTTAGAGACGATTCAATGCTAAGACAGTACTAATCCTAGCGGAAACTAAACAAATACCCCAAAACTACGAAAATCAAATGAGTTTTTACAATAGCCTTAAAAGTCCATTCATACAAAACATAGAATTTGAACTCATCTACACTAATTGGCTAAAGCTCATAATTCATCCTAAGTTACAAACAAACTCAAAAACGAAACAGGAGGAAACAGATGTAACAAGAAAGCCAAGTTTATTATGAGGTCTGATTGATTTCCAGAAATAGAAGAAACTACATCTACAAGCTAACATGAAACAGCTTGTCATTTAATCAAATAAACTCTTGTTCTTTCATTTCACATATCAAAGGAATGGGAGACACCTTGAAATTGAAAAGAAAAAAAAGTAAGGAAGCAGTAAACAGCAACAACCCAGTAAGCAGGGAACAGATCAAGCAAAACCAGCTCGATTCAAGCAATGGAACAGTGATTTCAGCAACCAAAACCCAATCTCTAACCAGATTCAAACCATTTCTCTATTCCAACAATATGATTATGGAATTTTTAAGAATTCTAGATAACAGAAGAATCAGAAATCCAAACCAAAACAGAATTTGTTTTGGTAGTTTTCAACAAAGGAATGCTGAAGTTCAGAATTTCCTCCAAGAAAGCTCAGCCGTTTTAACTTTTCTGGAATTTTTTTCTTCTCTTCCCCAATCTCTAAAAATCTGAATTGAACCCCAAGTAACTATGCCTTTATAGTCAAGTTACTAGGGCAGCCTTAAGGGTTTAGTTATTTTATTTTTTTAGTCCTTTTCAAATTTTCCTTTTTTGCTATTTAGTCTTTCATTTTCTGACTTATTGGCCAAGTAAAACCCATTTTCAGCTTCTAGGAAGCTTCCTTAGCAGTTACTTGAGCGATTCCCCAAGTACATTGCCTAAAATACCCCCATACTCCTGAAAATTACACTCAGCCATTTACCCAGGTCAAACTGACCTAATGACTTAGCCCAAAAGGTATGGGTTGCATTTGCAGCATGTCCAGAACCAGTCTAACACTCAATCACATAATTGAACCAAAAACAATCCTACAAGACCTCAAATACCAAACAAATTTCCTAACAAAAGAAAAGTCCAAACTAAGCTAAATGATTAATTAGCACAATTATGTAAGGAATTAGCTAAGTTATCAAAATGACCTAATTAAGCTAAGTAATTAAAATGAACAAATCAACAAAAGATTATCCAATTTTAAACAAGCTAACAGAAATCAAAAGGCGGGTTTGGAAGATAAAGCTAATTGAGGGATAAAGACACATAAATTGGACCCTTAATCGTGAAAAACAAATTATTCAAACTCCAATTGAACTATTCCGAGGGAAAAGAAAATAGAGGGTAGATGAAGAGGACTAAAAGTGAGGAAACATGACGCCAAATATGGATAAAACAGGGAGAAAGGACTTACCAACTGAAAGATTTGAATCCGTGATGACTCGAACCTCCGATTTCATCCCCAAATAACATTAATCATTTTTTCTTAGCAAAAACAAATGAACAACGTTATCAGAGAACAAAATCAATCCAAACTCAAAGAAAGCGAGACATAATACCCACATGCACAGATTTTAGGAGTTGGGCTCATAAGACTCGAACCTTAGATTCAAGATTCGAGCACTTGGGGGGGGGATTCGAAGGAAGGTAGTTGTATATTCGAAATGAGAGGAGGCAGGGGATCTCAGGGTGTTAATTTGGTGGTGATTTGGAGGTGGCGCCGCCACCAGTAGCAGTGGGATTTTCTGGGCGGCGGCTAGGGTTCATGACCCGTCTCTGAGAGAAGGGGTTAGGGGAGATGAAGCCTAGGGGTAGGGTAACGTTTGGACATATATATATTATTGAACCCCAGCTTCCCAGCCATTGGATGAGAGAACCTTGACGGCTGGGATCATTTTCCAATTAAACGGGGTCGTTTTGGATGGGAAGGGATCTGGACCGGTTCGGGGGTAATCTTGGGCCGAGTTAGGTGGTTTGGACGGGTGTGGGGTTTGGCTTGGCAATTTTAATTGTTTTTGGCCCGAAATCTGATTTCTCTCTTTTATTACAAAATCTTTTTCCTTTTTTCCCCCTTTTTTTAATTTTCAGATTTTTGTTAAAAATATAATTAAAAATAAAAAGCCAAAACCTAATTTAAATTCAAAAACTAACTAACTGCTTTTCTTAAAAATTAATTAAGTCCTAATTTAGAAGAAAACTTTGACAAATTCAAAAATTAAAAGTTTAAAATGCAAAATGAACTATTTTTGTGATTTTCCTCCATTTTTGTAATATTAAATAGCTAATTATCCCAAGAATATAAAAATTGGGTCCTAAATGCAAATGCACTATTTCTGTATTTTTCTATGAATTATATAAATTAAACATGCATACAAAAATGCAAACAACATGAAAATTATGTAATTAATTCCTAAAAAATCAAATAATCAAAGGAAAATCCTAAATTTAAGAATTCTGTAGGAGTAAATCATGCGAGGAAAAAATCACATGCTCACAGCTGCCCCTCTTTGCTCGGAGACACGAAGGGTTTCCGGGCTAAGATAAAATGAGCAATTATGAGGGATTTTTGCATGCTTGGCACTCCATGAGAAGCATTTTTGAAAAATGTCTGACCGAACCTTGCTTCAGAGGTTGCCTACATATCCTTGGCTATAAAGAAATCAGGTCAGTGTAGTTTTGGAAGTTTTAGTAGCTGGGGCTACCGGGAGTTGTGATTTCACTGCTTGCTGACCTCCTTATGACACCAAAAAGGAAAATCAAAAGCCAAGCTAGCTAGGCATATCAACTACGAGTTACAAGATTCCTATCTATAAATCTCTTGAAACTTGATCTTGAGTCTTAGCTGATTTTGTTGTGGACCCCGGTCCGAATCTTGATGCTTGCAAGCTGTAGGTGCTGGTTCTTTCTTCAGCACTGGATCAAGGCGGGACAGGCGAAGCTTGTGACTTCAATCATATCTTGAGCAGTCTGCATCTTTCTCCGCTTCAACCTTTGAATTCACTTCTTTTGTTCTTTTCTTTCTTTTCTTTATTCTGGATTGAGACTCGTTCTTTTGGTCATCTCGAACCATGTGTCTCGAGGTAAAACCTGCTCAAACACCAAAAACAAACAAACGAACGAATTGTTTTTGCCCTAGCTTTCACTAGGAAAATTTCGTGAGTTATTTGCAACAAAATCTAAACTATTCAGGGGATGAAGCCCTATATTTAAAATGTTAACTCAGGGATTGGAGCCCTAATATGGCGAAAAGACGACTAGGGAATGGAGGCCCTGTGTCTAAAAAGCTCAACTCAGGGATTGGAGCCCTAATGTTGGCAAAAGGCGACTAGAGAATGGAGGCCCTATGTCTAAAAGGCTCAACTCAGGGATTGGATCCCTAATGTTGGCAAAAAGGCGACTAGGGAATGGAGGCCCTATGTCTAAAAGGCTCAACTCAGGGATTGAAGCTCTAATGTTGGCAAAAGGCGACTAGGGAATGGAGGCCCTATGTCTAAAAAAACTCAACTCAGGGATTAGAGCCCTAATGTTGGCAAAAGGCGACTAGGGAATGGAGGCTCTATGTCTAAAAAGGCTCAACTCAGGGATTGGAGCCCTAATGTTGGCAAAAGGCGACTAGGGAATAGAGGCCCTATGTCTAAAAAGCTCAACTCAGGGATTTGAGCCCTAATGTTGGCAAAAAGGGCGACTAGGGAATGGAGGCCCTATGTCTAAAAGGCTCAACCCAGGGATTGGAGTCCTAATGTTGGCAAAAAAGGCGACTAGAGAATGGAGGCCCTATGTCTAAAAGGCTCAACTCAGGGATTGAAGCCCTAATGTTGGCAAAAGGCGACTAGGGAATGGAGGCCCTATGTCTAAAAAGGCTCAATGCAGGGATTGGAGGCCTTATGTCTAAAAAGCTCAACTAAGGGATTAGAGCCCTAATGTTGGCAAAAAAGGCGACTAGGGAATAGAGGCCATATGTCTAAAAGGCTCAACTCAGGGATTGGAGCCCTAATGTTGGCAAAAAAGGCGACTAGGGAATGAGGCCCTATGTCTAAAAGGCTCAACTCAGGGATTGAGCTCTAATGTTGGCAAAAGGCGACTAGGGAATGGAGGTCCTATGTCTAAAAAGGCTCAACTCAGGGATTGGAGCCTTAATGTTGGCAAAAAGGCAACTAGGGAATGGAGGCCCTATGTCTAAAATTCTCAACTCAGGGATTGGAGCCCTAATGTTGGCAAAAAGGCGACTAGGGAATAGAGGCCCTATGTCTAAAAAGTCTCAACTCAGGGATTGGAGCCCTAATGTTGGCAAAAGGCGACTAGGGAATGGAGGCCCTATGTCTAAAAAGGCTCAACTCAGGGATTGGAGTCCTCATGTTGGCAAAAGGCGACTAGGGAATGGAGGCCCTATGTCTAAAAAGCTCAACTCAGGGATTGGAGCCCTAATGTTGGCAAAAAAGGCGACTAGGGAATGGAGGCCCTATGTCTAAAAGGCTCAACTCAGGTATTGGAGCCCTAATGTTGGCAAAGCGTAAAAAATTGATATCGGGGATTCTAAACTATCATTTTTGTTTGGATTTTCTTCTTTTTCTTCTCTTTTTTTATTTTTTATTTTTCATCATTTTTTAAAATAAAATGCAGGAAAGAACTTGGAGGAAACTTCCCTTTTTGGATTGATTATTTGCCGTAAAGTTGTTTCTAGCACTTGCGCACTCCTTTTCCTTTTTGGTTGCACCTGCTTCTTGCACAGTTGCTCTGGATTGCACCTGTTTTAATTTTCAAACAAAGAACAATTTTTAATTTTGAAACGATGGTTGGTTTTGTGGCCTTAATGGTTTTGATCACTTGATCTTGGTCCAACTTTTGGTGAGAACATTTGTTGCTTGCTGGTTTTTGAAGATTGATCTCTCTTTCAAACCGAGTGTCTCAACTTTTAAGATTTCATGATGACTCGCCCGCGTAGGGCTTCGACCCTTTCACTTTATTCTGCCTTTAGGACTTTTGCCTTTGACTTTCTTTTCTTTTTCAATAACTTTGATTTCAAGGCATCAACCATCATGGCCAGTCAGGATCGACTTGATGCACCTGCTGATGCTGGGTACTTTTCTTTAGCTTTTGTTAGGCCGAGCCCTATAAAGCCAATCTTGACACCTTTTCTTTGTATTAGTTTTGGAAACAGAGTTAGACCGAAAGGGATTCAAGGAAAAAGTAAACAAAAGGCAAGAAAAATGAATTTAATGAGAAGTGTCTCTTTCGGGAAGGAGGGAAGGACTTATCTGGGGTGCATGCAGGCTTCAAATAGACATGACATGATTCTTGGACTGGATGCCCGACCCGTATAGACTTTTACAACTTCTCATAAACTCATTGAGACCCGTGTTTAAAACCAGGGAATCTTGCCAGGACTCTTTCAGTGGTGAGAGCGTCTTCTTTTCGACCAACGGCTCCCTTTGCGGGTTTTAGCCAATCAACCTCTCTCATTTATCTTCTTATTGTTGCCCGATAATGCTCTTTACGAGTTTTCACTAAACGGGCTCTCTCGTTTTCAATTTCTCTGCTCACCGTCGCCTTATGGTGCCCGTAGGTTTTCACCGATAAGACTCTCTCATTTTATTTCTCTCAGTTTGATTGTATCAGATCCAAACAATAGTGTCTTATAATCCCAACGCCTTTGCCAATTGATCAGAAGGACTTGGACAAGGTTTGGGTAAAAAGAATTTGGATGGAATTACATCTTCGGAACCGTTCTGGTAGGCTTATTGCCGAACCACTATGTCATCTGCCCCAGTTTCACTTTTGGGGGAATTTGGATTTTTATCTTGGTATGACTGAACCCCAGGGAGAGGCTGCCTATGTATCCTTTCGGAATCAAGTCAAATGTAGTTCAGGGAGATATTTTATTTGACACTTTACGGTTCCTAAGAGGGTAATCAAAGAAGAGTAACCGACCCAAATGGGTTTGCAAAGGGTGGATAGTGTTTGCGTAGCGAGAATAAAAGCCTTCGACATCCCAATCGGACAATGTTGTCACTACAGAAAAGCTAAACATAATACCTTTTGACTGCATCCGCATTTTCAGCTGCTTCGGGATCATTCCCTTCGATATCGCCCAGATACAATACCCCTTTTGGCAATATCTTTCTGATGATGTATGGGCCCTTCCAATTAGGAGCAAATTTTCCTTTTGCTTCCTGGTGATGGGGGAGGATACGCCTTAAAACGAGTTGCCCTACTTTAAAATTTCTAGGCCGCACTTTCTTGTTGTAAGCACGGGCCATTCTTTGTTGGTACAACTACAGACCCCGGCCATTCGCTTTTCATCGATCAAGGTTAACTATTCCAAACGGGTTTTAACCGACTCACTGTCTTCAATTTCAGCTTCAACGATGATCCGGAGAGAGGGGATTTCAACCTCTGCGGGTATTACGGCTTCAGTGCCATAAACCAAAAGATACGTGGTGGCTCTAATTGACGTGGACACAGTAGTGCGATATCCCAACAATGCAAATGGCAACTTTTCATGCCACTGCCTGGAACTTTGAATCATCTTTCTCAAAATCTTTTTGATGTTTTTGTTTGCTGCTTTGACGGCACCATTGGCTTTGGGCCGATAAGGAGTAGAGTTCTGGAGTGTTATCTTGAATCGTTCACATATCTCTCCCATCAAATGACTATTCAAGTTTGCAGCATTATCTGTGATAATAGTTGCAGGAATGCCAAAACGACAGATAAGATTGGAGTGCACGAAATCTACCACAGCTTTCTTGGTGACAGATTTGAGAGTGATGGCTTCAACCCATTTCGTGAAGTAGTCAATGGCAACCAGTATGAATCTGTGCCCATTTAAGGCTTTCGACTTGATTGGCCCAATAACGTCCATACCCCAAGCAACAAATGACCAAGGTGCTGACATGGGATGTAGTTATGTGGGAGGTGCATGAATCAAATCACCGTGCACCTGACACTGATGACACTTCCGGACAAAGCTGAACAGTCCTTGTCCATGGTTATCCAGTAATAGCCCGCTCGAAGGATTTTCTTTGCTAAAACATACCCGTTCATGTGGGGTTCGCATACTCCCGCGTATACCTCATGCATGATCCTTCCAGCCTCTTCTGCATCAACACATCTTAACAAGTTGAGGTCCGGAGTTCTCTTGTACAAGACATCGCCACTCAAAAAGAAACCACTTGCGTGCCGCCTAATGGTTCTCTTCTGGTCTCCACTGGCTTGCTCGGGGTATTCTTGCGTTTTCAAAAATCTTTTTATGTCATGATACCATGGTTGGGTATTTGGTGCTGTTTCAACCGTATTACAATAACCATGCCTTTCCCGGATCTGTATTTCCAAGGGGTCAATATGGGCATTGCCCGATTATGGTAGCATTGAGGCTAAAGTGGCAAACGCATCAGCTAGTTCATTGTGGCAACGAGGAATGTACCTGAACTCTATTGAATTGAATCGCTTACCAAGTTCTTCCACATGTTGCCTATAAGGAATAATCTTGACGTCTCGGGTTTCCCATTCTCCTTGAGCTTGTCGGATAATCAAATCTGAGTCTCCCATGATTAGCAGTTCTTCGACATCTTGGTCAATTGCCATGTTCATACCCATAATGCAAGCTTCGTACTCGGCAGTGTTGTTTGTGCAGAAAAATCGAAGCCAAGCCGTGGCCGGGTAATGCTGGCCGGTGGGCGAAATCAAGATTGCCCCAATTCCAACACCTTTTGCGTTTACTGCTCCATCGAAGAAAATTTTCCAAACGTCGATGTCTTCGGATATTGCTTCAACTGAGTTTACCTCTTCATCCAGGAAGTAAGTATTCAAAGGTTGGTATTCATCATCGACCGGATTTTCAGCCAAGTGATCTGCTAACGCTTGGGCTTTCATTGCCGTGCGAGTGACATATACTATATCGAATTCCGTAGGCAGGATCTGCCACTTTGCTAGCCTCCCAGTGGACATTGGCTTTTGGAATATGTATTTTAAAGGATCCAACCTGGTTATGAGGTAAGTGGTATAGGCTTGCAAATAATGTCTCAACTTCTGAGCGACCCAAGTCAAAGCGCAGCATGTCCTTTCCAACAGAGTGTACTTGGCTTCATAACTGGTGAATTTCTTACTCAAATAGTAAATAGCCTGCTCTCTCTTTTCGGTCACATCGTGCTGCCCAAAGACACAGCCAAAAGAATTTTCCAAGACTGTCAGGTACAAGAACAAAGGCCTCCCTGGCTCAGGTGGGACCAAGACTGGCGGATTTGACAGATATTCCTTAATTTTATCAAAAGCTTCTTGACATTCATCTGTCTACTTGACTGCCGCGTCTTTCTACAGCAATTTGAATATGGGTTCACATGTGGACGTTTACTGGGCAATGAACCGGCTGATGTAGTTCAATCTACCCAACAAACTCATAACATCCTTCTTGGTTTTCGGAGGAGGAAAATCTCGAATAGTCTTTATCTTTGTTGGGTCTAACTCGATGCCCCTCCGACTGACGATGAATCCCAAGAGTTTGCCGTATGGCACCCCAAATGCACATTTAGCTGGGTTCAGCTTCAAATCATATATGCGCAGCCGCTCAAAAAACTTTCTCAAGTCCCGAGTGTGGTCATCCTGGGTTTTGGATTTGATGATTACATCGTCCGCATACACCTCTATCTCCTGGTGCATCATATTGTGAAAAATGGCTGTCATGGCCCTCATATAGGTTGCCCCGACATTCTTGAGACCAAATGGCATGACCCTTTAACAGTATGTACCCCAAGGTGTGGTAAAAGCTGTCTTCTCTACATCTTCTTCATCCATCAACACCTGGTGATATCATCATTCGTAACAATCCACGAAGGACTGTATCTCATGCTTGGCGCAGTTATCAACAAGGATGTGGATATTCGGCAAAGGGAAGTTATCTTTGGGACTTGCCTTGTTTAAATCTCTATAATCCACACATACCCGGGTCTTCCCGTCTTTCCTTGGCACTGGGACTACATTAGCTAACCATGTGGTGTACCGGACCACTCGGATCACCCCCGCTTTCAACTGCTTCGTGACCTCTTCTTTGATCTTGTCACTGATATTAGTTTTAAACTTTCTTTACTTTTGCTAGACTGGGGGACAGTCTGGGTAAGTAGGCAACTTATGAACCCCTAAATCAACACTCAGTCCCAGCATGTTGTCATATGACCAAACAAACACATCTTTGAACTCAAACAAAAGTTGGATTAAGGCGTCTTGAGTTTTTACATCTGCGTGGATGCTTATATTGGTTTCCCTATTTCTTCAGAACTACCCAAATTAACCAGTTCAGTATCATTTAAGTTCGGCTTAGGTTTATTCTCAAATTGTTCCAATTCTCGATTTATTTCCCTAAAAGCCTCTTCTTCATCGTACTCCGGTTCTTGGTTTATCATTTCATAGTTAAACAGTGTGTTCAGATCTAGGCATGAAGTCCGCAAGCATGTCATGTTATTTAAAGCTGCATTGTTAGAACTGAAAGAAGAAACAAAAGGGAAAAATAATAAAAATCAGAAAGAATAAAGAAAGATGAATGATGAAATATTGATTTCATTTCTTGGAATTTGAAGATAAAAGGGTTTACATTGGAAAATTAAAAGACAAGAAACGAAAGAAAACATCCGAGTTACACCCTGAAATAACTCGTGATGTAGAAAAGGTGGCAGGACAAGTCTACCGGGACTCCCGCCTAATTGGGAATGGCGTAGCCTTCCAATTTTGTAGCTTGGCGTCAGGTCCTATATACAGCGCCCCAGCGGTGCTTGAGCCCTCCCCTGGCTGGACCATGTGGATTTCATATAGTATCTTCCTCATTGCCCCATAGATCTCTTCAATCTCTTCGACCGTGAAGGCCTCATATTCTTCTTCCTCATGGTATTTTGTCTTGACAAATGTTCTATACAGATGCGGTACCAGCTGAGGCAAGACCCAACCATCATTCTTTCTATCATTTGCCCATTTTACAGTAGCTGGAGTGGGTCAGAAGCCTATCCCAAAGAACTTTTCACTGGCGGTCAGGGTGACAGGTTCAGTTATCCCTTGCAAGGATTTCCCGAGCCCCATCCCCGGTTTGAAGCCATGTTTGATCATTTCTTTGGCCACCATGATTGATGCATTAGAAAGAAAGGGTTGGGGGCAAGGGTTCCCCTCTTCGTACTGGTCTACGACCATAATTTCAAAGGCCTGATAAACTATGTGCTCACTCCCCTCTCTTGCTTCAAGACATGGGACTGATGGGTCCCGATAAATTGATTGCTTGTCTTCCCCGTGGACCACAATCTCTTGATCTTCATGCTCAAATTTTACCATCTGATGAAGGGTAGAAGGTACATCCCCCGCTGCATGAATCCATGGCCTCCCCAAAAGAAAGTTGTAGGATGTGTCCATATCCAGAACTTGGAAGGTTACTTTAAAATCTACTGGGCCAATGGTTAGAATCAGATCGATCTCTCCAATTGTGTCCCTTTTTATACCATCAAAAGCCCCTACACAGACATTGTTGGGTCGAATTCTTTTGGTCCCGATTTCCATACGCTGTAGAGTTGAGAATGGGCAGATGTCTACCCCAAAGCCTCCGTACAACATAACCCTTTTCACGTAGTAACCTTTGCATCTGACTGTCAGGTGCATGGCTTTGTTATGCGCGGCCTCTTCTGGGGGGCAAGTCATTTTTGCTGAAGAAAATCTGGCTAATTGCGAAAAATCTTTCAGCCATTCTCTCCAACCGCTCTACAGAAGTTTCAACAGGCACATACGCTTCGTTAAGGGTCTTGATCAATACCTTTTGGTGTTCGGTGGAATTCATCAATAGAGATAACAAGGAGACTTGTGCAGGAAATTTTCAAAGCTGGTCGATTACCTCATAATCTGCCATTTTCATCTTTTGAAAGAAGGCCTCCGCTTCTTCGGCACTTACGGGCTTCTTAGATGGGAAGCGCTTTCTAGTGGCATTGTTTACCTCTTCCAGATTGAAATACTTTTCTGCCGGGTTATTTTCTCGAATTTCTCTCGAGATTTCTTAGCCTTTGTAAGTCACCACTGATTTGTTGTAATTCCAGGGCACAGCGGTAGGATCCATCATGGGCTTTTGTGGTGCGCGACCTATAACCACGGGCTCACTCAGCCTTGGTCGATTAATTGGCCCCCTCATCACATAAGCTCCTTTGGGCACATACATTTGGGTTGTCTTATTTAGTTCAAACCTCCTGGGAGGACTCAAATCCATCTGCTTTTCTTTGCGACCTCGAGGGACATAGAGGACGACATCTTTGGGAGGCATTGCCCCAATTTCCACTTCAACTTTCTTTTCTGACTTTGGAGGGGTGGTTTTGTTCTTTTTCTCCCCTTTTTCTTGCTTTGGGGCAGTTTTTGGTTTCTTTTGTACATCAGCGATGGCAATGATGACCTTCAATGCTGGGTCAAATTCCTTGTCCTCACAAATCATTCCGATTACCGGCCTGTTGTTGTGGGTCGGTAGCGGGTTGTTAGTCACATTGGGAATATCTTCATCCTTTAGCACTATCTTCCTTTGTTTTATCAAGTTTTCCACGGCTCTCTTCAGAGTCCAATAGTCATCCGTGTGATGCCCTTCTGCCCCTGAGTGATAGGCGCATCGGGTACCGGCTCTGTAAGCAGGGTGATGCTGGGTTTTGCCTGGTTTGAGGAACCGGCTGTAGCAGACCCATTTGGACAAGCTTTAGAAACAGACTAGAGTAGGATTCGCGTGATTGGTGTGACATTTGGCCTTCTAGGTGGTTCATAAGGGGGAAAATTGTTTTGTGGAGGATGGGGGTTGTAGTGGTTTTGGTAAGGCGGCTGGTTTCTAGGAAATGAAGCTTGGTTACGATTGGCTTGTTGCTGTGGCCGGACATAAGGTTGAGCATTCATGACTGTGTATGGATGAGGAGCATAGGCCATGTCTTAGTGGGGGTAATAGTATTGTGGGGTCCTTTCTGGGAGAAGGGATCTGGGAGTACGATCTGGGAGAATTCAGCCCGTTTTCAACCCATTTTCAACCATTTCGCCAATCTTGATGGATTCAGCGAACGGTTTACCCATTGCGGACATCATATTTTGGAAGTAGTCAGCTTCTTGAGCTTGGAGGAAAACCGTGACCATTTCAACCTCATCCATCGGAGGCTTTACCCTAAAGGCCTGTTCACGCCATTTAACTGTGTACTCTCGGAAGCTTTCCGAGGATTTCTTATTCAAGTTTGTCAACGAGTTCCTATCTGGAGCGATATCAATGTTGTACTGGAATTACCTGACGAAATCTCTAGCCAAGTAATCACAGATGTGCCAGCATGATATATCTTGGTCCATGTACCACTCCGATGCGATGCCCACCGGACTTTCTCCAAAATAGGCCATGAGTAGTTCTTCCTTTCCACCGGCCCCTCGCAATTTATTGCAATATTTCTTGAGATGAGCAATAGGATCACCGTGCCCGTCGTACTTCTCAAATTTTGGGGTTTTGAATCCCAATGGTAAGTTCACATGAGGGAACATGCATGAATCAGCATAGGACACACTTTTCTGTCCACTCAAGCCTTGTATGTTCTTGAGGCTCTGCTCCATACTCCTCATCTTCTTCGCAATTTCTTCTTGCTTAGGAGTTTTGGTAGTCTTTTCTTGCCCTGTAGTGAACTCAAATTGAGGTGTCTAAGGATAAGTATAAGTGGGTAACTGAGGAGGTTCCATCTGAAAGGTGGCTGTTTGGAAGGTGAAGGCTGAGGGGTCAAAACTGGGCCTAGGCAGTGTAGGCAGTGCCGTGGCCGAGCATGGGGGAGCGGTGAAGATGTTTGAAGCTGCACCGGAGATGAACACCTGGGGGCGAACCTCAGAAGGTGTTCCCACAAAATGAGCTGAGATAGTTGGATGTCCTAGTGGGGTATTTGGGTGACTGATTGGAACATTGGAAGTACCACCTGATCTAGGAAAAAGCTCGGGGAATCCCGGGATTGGGCTTGGTGGCTCTCTTCCATTTTCCCAAGTGTCCCACATTTCCATAACCTGAAGACACATGATTCTATTTTCCTCGGCAGCTGCTGATTCTGAGGTCGGGATGCCTGAGATTGGGCTATCATCCGTGATGGGAATTGTTGGCAGAGTCATTTCTGAAGACATTCCAATGCTCCCCTTCGATCTAGTAAAGTACGGGTGCAAAGCTAGGTTACCACGAAAACCAACCACCGTTCTATAAACACCCTGGACTGGGAGTAATAGCAGCAAACGGTTAGTTTGACACAAATAACAGGTAAGTAATCGCATGTTGGGGGGTGATGCACCTGTACAGTTAAAGATGTTTCTACATGTTTTGCAAGGGTTGCATGCTTCATCCCGGCTTTACTTATTTTCTCCCATTTTTCTTCTTTCCATTTCCGCTCTCTCTTTTTCATCTCTCTTTTGCTTTTATCATCATTTTTCTTATTTTGATTATTCTTTCTCTTCTTCTCTTTTTTTTGGGTTATGATCGAATCCTATGTAGATTGCCTACGTATCATGACCCCGCATGAATCAGACCAAGCGTAGTTCTGGGGGCGATAAAATGTAAAACTAAATAACAAAATATTTTGGGATTTTTTCTCATAAAAGGGAAATACTCTAGATTACAACGATTCAAACTAAAAGGAAAACAACAGACTCCAACAACAAAATAACAATACAGACTCAAGAACTGACTAACAAAATCGAAAATAAACTAACAAACTCCAACAGAAAAGAAAGATACAGACTCAAGTAAAACTCAAGAATACATTAATACTCCTGGTGCCCACGGGACATTATTCGGTCTTGCCGCGGGCCTAAATGCGAGATCCCCTTGCAGTCGCTCCAAATCACTCATAACTTGGCGGATAAAAGTCATCACTGCAGCAAAAAAGGTGGTACCAGTCATGTCCTCGCACGCTTGGCATTTCATGGTAATGTATTCAGCGATAGTTATGATCCTTTCTCTAATTATGCCTTTTTCATGAAGCAACCACCCTATCTGCTGATTCTGGGCTTCTAACACTTGAGAGTCATGAAGGTGTTGATCTTGCAACTGCTGCATTCCTTCCTCCATCTGAGCCATCAAATCATAACAGTATTCCCTATCGGCTTTGAAATCTTTAGCCTGCTTGGCTGCCTCATTCTCGAGAGTGGTTGTGAGCACGTGATTTTTGCCCTATATATGAATAATTCCCAAAATTCCAACAAAATAATTTTTCTTTATTTTTACAATTCTTGTGAATTTTGGGGGCATTTTGCGTTAATTATTGGCATCTTATTTGTGCATATAAAACACAAAGAGTATGCATTTGCATTTAGGTTTTAATTTTTATATTTAGTATCAATTAAGGGATAATTTGTTTAGAACAAAGCATGAAAATCACAAAAATAGTTCACTTTTGCATTTTAATGATTTTTATTGTGAATTTGTCATAAAATAGTTTTTGAACAATTTTAGGAATTAATTAGTCTTTGTTTTAAAACAATCAGGATTTCATGTTAGTTTTACATCTTTATAAAAATTATAAAAAATTATTATAAAAATTGTAAAAGCAAGAAAAGAAAATAAAAAAAGAAAATAAGAGTAGAAAAGTGGTCTTATTAAAGACCAAAATTTGGGCCAATGCATTGGAATTTCTCAGGCCCAAATGCCTCAAAATCATTGCAATTCAGTCCAGCCCAAGTCCCTACCCGGTCTGCCCCCCCTTCTAAACGAAATGGTGTCGTTTCGGGGCCTCTAAATCAGGACCGTTGGATCTCATCAATCCAACGGTCCGGATCTAACTAGGTTACCTGTATTTAAGTGTCCGAACTTCCCCCTACCCCCCATTTGCCTCGTCTTCCTTACCCCACCCTTCCCCTCAACAAACCCTAGCCCGCGCCGCCATCAAACCCCTCGCCGGCGGTGAACACAAACTACGCCGTTCACTCCGAGGTTAACACCACAGATCCCCCTCACTCTCCTCTTTCCATTGCACCCACTGGTGTACCTCGAACAAGGCCGGAACTCGTCGAATCTTGGTTTGAAGTTTTCCGGCCAAGTGGCAAGTTCATCCAAATCAGTCCAAAATCACACCCCACAACCCCTGGCCCTTCCTCAACACTAATCCATGGCTATTTTCTTTCAAATCACCGTGAAACGGCCCGAATCTTAGATCTAAGAATTTCTGGCCAAACCCTAAAACCAAATCCTTTTGATTTCGAACCGTAGTATCCTTAACCATGTGTTCTCTTGTAAGAACACATGGTTAGGGATGTTACGCGTCAAAAATCTGAAAGGATTCAGATGTTTCTGACTGGCCGGAGTCCCTCATGCCTTTGTGAATTTTTACTGCTTCCTTTTGCTCGCACGTTTGAAGTGTTATTTACAGTTGTTGTTTCGTTAATTGTTCTGTTAATTTTATGATTTAATTGTATTAGTTTAAGTTCTGTTAATTAATGTTGATTCTGAGTTTGATATTTGGTTGAATGATTGTAAGTTCATGGTTTAAGAATTAGTTTAAGTTCACTTAATATTGATCATGGTAGTTTAAGCTCAGTTTAATTTCATTTAGCTTGATTGAGTTGGTATAATTGAACATTTGGTTTTGGTCAGTCTGATTAGTTAGTTTCTGAATACTAATTAATTAATTTCAGTTAGTTTTAGATTTAAATTAGGGTATTGGTTATAGCTGTTAAGGATGAGGGTAAGTTCAGTAACTTTGAGGGGTTTTTAGGGGTAATCTGGGTATGGAAAAGGGTAGTTCTGATGAGAATAGTAATATCAAGACATAGGGAAGGGCAGTATAGGTATTGTATGGGTAGAGGAATACCCTAGGGCCTTCTAGAATGGGGTACAAGTGTAGATTTTAATAAATGTAAGGCATTTACTTGTTTAGCAAGTTAGGAATAGAGGGACCAAACTGAAAATAGGGAGGGACTGATTGGAAAATCAGAACCTGATCTATTCTCTTTGGGGTTGCCTATAAAAGGGCATGAAATGCCTTGGAAAAGGGGGTTCTTCTCTCTTCTTCTGCCTTCAGCCCTAAGTTTCAATTTGAGCTTTCATTCTTGCTTTTAATTTCAGTTAGCATTTCAATTCTAAGATTATTCAGAAAACAAAAACATCAAAAAATAGAGAAATCCGAAACAACTGCACAGTTTCATCACTAGTCTTGGATTTCAATTTTGGGTTTTGGGTTTAGCCCTCTTACAGAGGTGCTTAGGTGTAGCTGTAAGGGTCAGGGGTATATTTGAAGCATGTAAAACTGATCTGTGGAGTCTGCTTATATTTCTGGTTTTCAAAGCAATCTGCCTGTATTTCTGTGGTGTAACATTGCTGAGTTTGTTGTTGTTGCTGTTCAAAGTAGCTGATTCCTCTCCTTTTCTCTATTTTCATTTCAATCTCCAGGTACTTGTTTTGTAACTCTCAAGTTTATGGAATTGAAGTAAACATGCTGTCTGAAGTTGATCTCTAAATTTTTTATTTTTTTTGTTTAACTTAGTATGTATAAAACAATTAGCTTACTCATGTCATTTGGGTACTGTACTAATCTTGGTTTGTATGAATTGGACTGATAAACTGTCAAGTATAAGTTTGTTCATTTCGATTAGTAAGTGGACATTTGGGGTATTTGGATTCATGTATGTAATCAAGGTTGTAGACTGCTTGGATTGTGCATTTCATGTTTATACAATTATAGTTTTCAATTTGTTTAAATTCCACAGTATGCTGAAGTTAAATCTGCAAAGTTGTAGTTGATTTGGAGTTCGATACGAATGGCTGCTTTTAAGTTTGGTCTAGCATGAATTGTACATTTAACAGCTTTATACTGGGCCAGTTTTGGGCCTGGCGTACTAGCAGGTAGCCCAGATTTGGGTTAGATGATAAATCGAATTAGGGCCTAGGTGCATCAAGGCTTAAAAGTTAGTTAAATCAAAAAGTGCCCAAGGATTCGATCCCTAGGCTGTACGAATGCAAGTTAAAATTTTGGGCCTGCTTTATACCTGACGCCTAGCGCTCTAAGGGCCTGTGCCTGCAGCATGTGCCATGGCAGGAGTTGGGCCTTATGGGCTCAGAGCCCATTTGCTCGACATTTTTGCCCGGATGTTCAAATTCAAATTCAACAAATTTTAGGCTTAACCAATTAGGATCCTTAAGTGATTAATAGCATAATTATCTCACCGTTTAGATTTGGAAAGGTTGTTTAGTGAATTTCACCACCTTCCCCAAAATAACAATACGTTAGAATCTTTAAGCGCGACTTACTTAAAGTACCTTCTTAAACTCGGGTGCGCATTGATGCGACCCAAATCCAAATCTCGACAAAGTCAAAATGTGTTGACAATCACGGGTGCATTGATTGTGACGTGGTTTGAAACGTGTTTTCATGACGTCGTAATTCCTAAAAATAAATATTGATAGAAAATAGGTTCACAAATTGAGACGAGCTTCACCACACAAATAAATAAATGTGGGGCCCTCAATAAATAATTATCGAAATAATTAGTATTTGGGATGGCAACTTAGCAAACTTCATGGTTTTTCCCCAAAATAATACTACGTTAGCTTCTTAGGCACGTTTTAATTAAATTACTTTCTTAAATTCGGGTGCGCATTGATGCGACCCAAATCCAAATCTCGATGAAGTCGAAATGTGTCAACAACCACGGGCGCATTGATTGCGACGGGGTTCAAAACGCGTTTTCACGACATCGTAATTCTTATAAAATAAATAATGATAAAAGCGGTCTACGAATAGAAGGCACATAAGCTAGCATGTATTAAAATCAGATAAAATCAAATACAACAGTAAAGCGACCGTGCTAGAACCACGAAACCCGGGAATGCCTAACACCTTCTCCCGGGTTAATAGAATTCCTTACTCGGATTTCTGGTATGCGGACTGTTAACAAAGTCATAAATTTCCTCGGTTCGGGATTCAACCGGTGACTTGGGACACCATTAATCTCTCAAGTGGTGACTCTGAATAATTAATAATTAAATCCCGTTCCGATTGTCCTTTAAATGGAAAAACTCCTTTATGCCCTTTGCGGGGTGTAAGTGAAAAGGAGGTGTGACAGCTCTGACGACTCTGCTGGGGATCGAACCCAGAATCTCTGGTTTCGCAGACCAGAATTCGAGCTTAGAAAAATTGTTGTATTTAATTATATCTGATTTTCATACATATTTTGTGCTGAATGTGCTAAATGTTACCGCTTTGATATTATCTGAACTGCATATAAACTATGCCAACACCCTTCTCTCTTCACCTTCGGGGATGTGCTTACTGGTTGAGACTCCCTATTCTGTTAGTGTCATACCCTGAAATAAGAAAGAGGCCGGACAAGTTACGAAGCCGGATGGCCTTTTGGTTCCCGGTAAGTTGCCCCCTCCTCGACTCGAGTTGTCCGCTCGGGTACACAGTCTAGAACACTGACCCAGGTTTTGAACATAGAATAACATGACTTCATGCCGGATCCCTAGTAGGAACGCTTATTTGCATCACGTTGCATTTGACTTAGGGGACTCAACACAGGGGTTGGGTCCGTCTAGGACTAGCAACCTGAAATGAAAAGACCATTCTGATGCATCCTACTTGCTCTGTACATATATTTGTTCCGAACTTGCATGTTGACCGGTTTCTGAATCTCGGGAATGTTGGAAAATTGAAAAAAAAAAGAAAAAAAAGAGTGAGATAAAATATCAGTTAGGAAGTTAATTGATTATTTTAGAAATAAGAAATCAATTACCGGCGAAACTCTGCCGAAATATTTTATAGAAAACGAGTCTTTGTTTTGGAAAACGTAAGTTGTTTCATTATTTTGCTGAAAAAAAAAGAGTCCGTTTTTTTTAGCTTTGAAAATAGGTTGTTCTGGTTGATTGAAAAAAAAAGAAAAAAAATAAAAGAGTTTGTTTTAATAGTTATTATTCGCTTATGCTAAAAACAAAGATGGAAAAGAGTCATGTTTTAAAATAGTTTATTTTCCCGAACTACGTACGATTTGATTCTCACAGGGCGTGAGATACGTAGGCAACCCTCATCGGGTCCAACTTCCCCTTTTGCAAAAATAACCAGAACGTATCAAAATTTTAATTTTGTCATGAATAAACCAGATAATGCCGTTTTTGTCAAAATTAGCAAAATGTTCCCAAACGGGACGCCGGAAGGCTGATTCTGCGTAAATAGCCACCTTTGGTCCTGTGCTTTCGTTTTTTTTTATATTTTATCTCAAAATGAAAAAGCTAAGTAGAGTCGTCTTGTCATAAATAAGCCTTAAAATCTTTTTCCAGAGCACTGAAAGACCATGTTTGAAAGTCAAGTTCCTCGATTGACAATAAATAGGTAATTTTGAGTCGCAAATATAGGCAGTTTATTTTTTGTGTCAAACAAAAGTTTTCTTTTGCTTAAAACGCTTTAATAAATGTGCAGGATGAGCACGATGGTGAATGAGCCCTTTTCAATAATGACCAAAATCCCTTTTGAGCTGCAATTATGGTGGAATGACTTAGGCAAAGAGGGGCAAGACGAAGTGAGAAAATACTTGAAAGATCTTCCGAATTTATTAAACATTCAGCCTCGGGGGGATATTATCAGGGCATTGGTCGCCCATTGGGATTCGACACATAATGTATTTCATTTTCCAGACTTTGAACTCACCCCAACATTGGAAGAAATAGCGGGGTACATTGGAAGTGATCAAGCTCCATTGAGATTCAAATACTTGATTGCTCCTAGGGCCATTACCATACACCAATTCTTGGATTCCTTGAAAATCCCCCGAACAGTTCATCACCCAGATTTTGCAAAGGGTTTCTGCAGTTTCCGCTTCATGTATGATAGATATGGCCATGTGGGCGGGTTCAATAATCCAGACTTTAAGCTTTGCAGCAGAAATAGCCGACAAAAATGGGAGGAACACAGACGAGTGGCATTTATGATAGCTTTTTTGGGCCTCGTAATATTCCCAAGGAAAGATGGTAATATTGATTTGAAAGTAGCGGGCGTCGTCAGTACTTTGCAAACCATGGGGAAAAGCACTTTAGCACCTATGATTGTGGCTGATATCTTCAAAGCTCTCACTGCGTGCAAAGCTGGGGGCAAATTTTTTGAGGGATGTAACTTGTTGTTACAAATGTGGATGACTGAGCATTTGTGCCCTCGCTCTCAGTTATTGAGGTTATGGTTCGGTTGAGAAAACTTGTATAGGTGAATTTTACACAAGAATCAAAGGGGCTAGTCTACCTGAAGGAGTCGCGGCCTGGGCATTACTATTTCGGAACCTCAACGCCGGCCAGATACAGTGGGTGCTTGGATGGTTGCCTGTCGAAGAGGTCATATATATGCCGGCAGCCCGCCCGCATTTTCTGTTGATGGGACTCAAAAGCATCCAGCCCTATGCGCCATATCGGGTTCTGAGGCAACTCGGTAGATATCAAGTAGTACCGAGAGATGAAGATTTGAGTACCCAAGTGGTCGAAATCAGTCCTGACGGTCGATTCCCCGAGGAAGAAGTTCGCCAAATTTGGAGCGAGTGTCAACATTTGATGGCAAACACTTGCGTATCAGATAGGGTCAAAGGGGAAGTTGCCCCAGGGTATCACGAGTGGTTCAAAGGTGACGTGGCATGTGGGAGACCGGCTAAAAGACCTCACCTCGAAGATTTCGCCAGGTCATCCCAAGAGCAGTGGGACTGGTTAGCGAAGGAAGAAAGCTATCGAGTTGAGATTGGTAAACTAAAGCAGCAAGTTGAGAGTCTGAAATTCGAGAACAGTGTACAGGTTGTCGCGGATCAAGGGGAAAAGAATAGATTGGCTCGAGAAAATGAAGCACTTAGGACCCAAATCCGACAGTTGAAGATAACCATCGATAAGCAACCTAGGAGCCGATCCGATGAACAATTAGTAAAAAGATTGGAAAATGAAGTCAGGGAATGGCGGGATGAGTTAGAAAAATCTGAGAATGTCATGGCAGAACTTAAAGCACAGTGGGCTACAAGAACAGAAGAGCGTCGCCAATACTTGAATCAGTTGAAAAGGGACCATGAGAAAAGTGTTGCCAATTTAAAGAGAAAAGTGGTTGCCCTTGAGGGTAAAGCAGTTAGGCAGGCTAGAGATTTTGAAATTGAAAGTGGACATTGTTACAACCTGTTGGCCCAAATGGAGTTAGAAGTACAGCAACTGCAAGATCAACACCTGCAAGACTCTCGAGCTTTAAAGACGTGCAGCGATCAGATAAGACGCTTGCTTATAGAAAAGAAGCAAACAAAAGACAGGATTAGGGCCATTGCTCATGCTATCTTCAGGAGATGCCGGGCTTGTGAAGATATGACCCATACTACTTTTGCCTCAGCAGTGATGATCTATGTGAAGCGAACCATGAATGAGTTAGAGCAGCTTGAAAGGGATTTGGATCCTAGGCCCGCGGCAAGGCCGAACGACGCCCCGCGGACACCTAAGTTTGAAGCACTAGAATATGCATAGTCTGTGTCTATAATTCTCTCCCATTTTGAGTCAGTCTTTCATATGTCTGTTATCCGTCCAGGTCAAGTAGGTCTGCAGTTGTTAAGAGTCTGTATTTGCTTTTAAATCACGTCTGTTAGCTTCGTTCCGAAATGTTGGGTTTGTAATAGTTTGTTTAGTAATGAAAATTGAATATTTCGAGAATTCTTACTGCCACCCTTTATTTTTGCATTTATCTGCACGAACTACGCTTGGTCTGATTCGTGCGGGGTCACGATACGTAGGCAATCTCCATAGGATTCGACCATAATCATAAGAAAAATAGAAAGAAGAAAAAGGAAAATAGAAGGAAAACCGAGAAAGAGAGAAAGAAAGAAAAGATCGAAAAAACAGAGAGAGAAAGAAGAAGCACAAGAAAGGGATAAGGTGAAGAAATTCGAAAGAAAGGTAAAAAGAAACAAGGAGCGAAATGCCGAGATGACGCATGCAATCGAGCAAATGCAAAATAGAAATGAATAACTGTATAAGTGCATTCATGCCAACGTGCGGTTGTTAAATCTGTTAAGACCTAATCGCTAACAAAGTGGTTGTCTAAATGTGTGAGTCCAGGCAGGTGGTTAGTTGATTGACAATTCTGGCAACTCACCCGTACAACACCCGATCGAAAGATCAAGTAAAAATGACAGGGCAGGATTCGGAAATCAGCATCGTAGACCCTTCGAATGAGGTTGAGGTAACCGATGTGGGTGCTATGAAAGAAGAGATGAGGAAATTAAAGGCACAAATGGCTAAAATGCATCGGGCATGGTCTCAAGGACATCCGGCACCACTATATCCAGCTAACCCATCTTACATCCCACCCCTGGCTCAAGCTCAGGAGCCTACCACTCCCCACACATCTTCAACTTTCCCTTATCAGGCCTAGGGTTATGACACCACTTCATACGCTCCCCCAGCTCCACCTCCTAAATAGAACCCTCCACCACCCATGGTTCCCGTCTTTATGGCACCTCCCCCAGCCCCACTACATAGATCGTCCAGTGAGCCGCTATTCCAAGCTCACAACACCCAATATTACCCTCCCGAACCCACTTTCAAAGCGCCTGAGCCATATACCTATTCTCCCCATTTTGAAATCCCGGGAGAAGTTGAGAAACCGGTTAAGAATACAGAACAAGAGGAAGTGATTCGTAAAGTCAAAAGCCTGGAGCAATCCTTCAGGAACATGCATGGTTTAGGTAACCAAGTTAGCGTCGCATACAAAGATTTGTGCCCTTTTCCTGATGTCCCGTTGCCTGCGGGGTTTAAAATGCCGAAGTTTGACTTATATGAGGGGCACGATGACCCAGTAGCCCATCTACGTGGTTTCTGTAGCAAAATGAGAGGTGCTGGGGGAAAGGATGAATTGTTGATAGCATATTTCGGTCAAAGCCTGAGCGGGTCAGCGCTAGAATGGTACACGAGGCAAGACCCCGGCCGATGGTATACATGGGATGATTTGGCACAAACATTCATTAGCCATTTTAAATATAACCTCAAGATAGTCCCCGATCGTCTGTCATTATTGAAACTGGAAAAGAAACATGGGGAAAGTTTAACAGAGTTCGGTTTCCGCTGGAGGGAACAAGCTGCAAGGGTTGATCCTCCCATGAGGGAGAGTGAGATGGTAGATTACTTCTTGCAAACATTGGAACCTACCTATTTTGGTCATCTAGTGACATCTGTCGGAAAGTCGTTTAATGAAGTGGTAAAGATGGGAGCCATGATTGAAGAAGGATTGAAATCTAACAAGATATTGAGTTACTCGGCGTTGAAAGCAACCACCCAGGCCATCCAAAGCGGTACTGGTGGTGTGCTTGGGAAGAAGAAGAAAGAAGAAGTTGCTGCAGTTGAAGCTTTTGCTTGGTCCAGGCCCAATAACCCTCCGCTCTACTACAACCAACCCAGACCCCACCACCCAAACTACCAATATACCCCATATGGCCCACCGCAACACTATTATCCACCACCAGAACCACACTTTTCTATCCACCACACCCAGACCTACACTTAACCCCCAGTGCACTCGCAATGGCGTACACCAAGTCCCCAAAATACACAGCCACACCCACAAAACACCTATCCACCTCCCAGGGCTAACAGGCCAGGAACCAACTTCCGCCCAAACCAAGCTTTTAGAAGTGAGAAGGCCCCTAACAGAAAAACATTTACTCCGTTAGGAGAATCTTACACTGCTCTCTTCCACAGATTGAAACAGTTGGGGATGCTGACCCCAGTTGAATCCAAAGCACCAAACCCTCTTCCCAGAAACCTGGACCACTCTGTTAGCTGCGAGTATTGCTCAGGGATGCCGGGGCATGATACTGAAAAGTGTTGTAAGTTGAAAAACACGATACAAGAGCTCATTGATAATCGCTGCATTGAAGTACAGGCTCCAGAGGCCCCAAACATCAATCAGAATCCGTTACCTGCACATTACGAGGCCAACATGATCGAACTGATACATAAGGGGGCAGAGCCTAAAAAACCTTCGCAGGTGGTTATGGTAATTTGTTCTACGGAAGCCAAAGAGAAGACAGTGAGTGCAAGACCAGTGATTCAGTTAAAAATAATAAAAGACAAGCTAGTGTTTGTAATGGGAAAAGGACCAGTTGTGGCTGCAGAAAAGCCGGAGCCAGTCAAGCCAGTGGTACTGGGGTCAGTATTTGCACCCGTGGTAGTTGTAAAGGGAGCTTACGTAGAACCAGTTATCATAAAACCGGTAGTCCAGTTACCCATGGTTGATAGCAAAGCCGTGCCGTGGAGATATGACAAGGTAGTGGTGACATACAAAGGAAAGGAAATTGAGGAAGAGAGTTGTGAAACACAAGGACTAACCCGGTCGGGACGCTGTTTCGCTCCCGAAGAGCTGAGAAAGGCTAAGGGCGCTAAAGACAATCTAGTGCCAGTCAAAAAAGCTGTGACGGAAGAAGAGGCAGAAGAGTTTCTGAAAAAGATGAAAGTATAAGATTATTCCATTGTTGAACAATTGAGAAAAACACCGGCCCAAATCTCGTTGTTGTCACTATTGATTCACTCTGACGAGCATTGCCGAGCTTTGATGAAGATATTGAATGAGGCTCATGTGCCTGACAAAATCTCAGTGAACTATTTAGAGACAATTGCCAACAAAATCTTTGAAGTGAACAGGGTAGCATTTTCTGATGATGAATTGCCTGTGGAAGGCACAAAACGTAACAAAGCTCTTTATTTGACGGTCCAGTGTGAAGGTTCAATGGTTACTCGGGAACTGATCGATAACGGGTCGAGCGCTAACATTTGCACATTGTCCACATTTAAAAAGTTGAAAATCGATGAGGATAGAATCCGCAAAAATAGCATTTGTATTCGAGGGTTTGATGGAGGGGGAACAAACACAATAGCTGATATTGTACTCGAATTGACTATTGGCCCAGTCGAGTTCACTATGGAATTCCAGGTGTTGGATGCTGCAGTGTCCTACAATCTTTTGTTGGGTCGACCATGGATTCACGCGGCCAAAGCCGTGCCTTCCACGCTGCACCAGATGGTCAAGTTCGAGTGGGACAGACAAGAAATTGTGTTACATGGAGAAGATCCCACATGTGCCATGAATGATGCCATTGTGCCCTTTATAGAAACTGAAGATGATAAGGGACCATGGGTTTATCAGGTCTTCGACACGGTCCCGGTGAGTAGAGTGCCCGAAGGTAAAAGCATGCCATGTCCCAGGGTGGCGGCTGCGACCGTCATGGTAGTGTCAGAAATGCTGAATAACGGGTTCGTGCCAGGGAAAGGTCTGGGGGGCCGAACTCCAGGGCATTATTCAACCTGTGTCCCTGCCCCAAAATTTGGACACCTTCGGATTAGGTTTCAAACCAACAGCGGCAGATGTTAGAAGGGCCCGTAAATCGAAAAAGAAAGCTTGGATTCTTCCTAAACCTATTCCACGTTTGTCCAGGTCCTTCGTCAGGCCGGGTAGTAAGAAACAGTCATTGGCAAGGATGTCAGGTTCGTTAATTGGGGTAGAGGGGAATTTGGATAAGGTGTTCGAGAAAGTATTTGCTGAAGTAAACATGGTTGAGGCCGGAGAAGGGTCAAGCGGAGCAGACATACAGTACATCGGACCACATGCTAACATCAACAATTGGGAAGCTACTCCTCTTCCAGTTCGGAGGGAGTCGTAGTAGTGGGTTTTGTTTTCCTTTTTGTCACCTGGATTATTCCAGGGTTTGTAATCCAGTTGCTATGTTCCGTCCGTTTGGATGAGTTAAAACCTTGTTGTCTTTACATTTAATGAAATGCAATTTTCTTCATCCCTAATTCTCTTTCCATTTTCTTTTCTTTTCTTTCTTGGTACAATTCTTTTTATGCTGATATCAATGATATGACATGCATGAGGAACCTTCGGCCCAGTTTTAAAAGCCAATCTAGCTCAGAAGTAGTAATACAAGAGATCGGTTGTGATGATGGGGTGGATTGTAACAATGATGAAGCTTATGAGGAAATTAGTAAAGAATTAAGTCATTTTGAAGAAAAACCCAAACCTAACCTAAATGACACAGAAACGGTTAATCTAGGGGACCAAGACAATGTGCGGGAAACTAAAATAAGTGTCCATCTGGAGCCACAACTTAGGGAGGAGATAATTAAAGTATTGCATGAGTACAAAGATGTTTTCGCATGGTCATATGATGATATGCCAGGTCTAAGCACCGATTTGGTGGTTCATAAATTACCCACTGATCCGCCACTCCTTCCTATCAAGCAGAAGTTGAGAAAGTTCAAAACGGACATAAGTATGAAGATCAAAGAAGAGATTACCAAGCAGTTTGAGGCGAAGGTCATTCAGGTTACACGGTACCCCACTTGGTTAGCTAATGTCGTGCCTGTGCCAAAGAAAGATGGCAAGACCAGGGTGTGTGTCGATTATCGAGACCTTAACAAAGCAAGCCCAAAGATAATTTCCCATTGCCCAACATCCATATACTGATCGACAATTGTGCCAAACATGATATTGGCTCTTTTGTGGATTGTTATGCGGGTTATCATCAGATTCTAATGGACAAGGAGGATGCAGAAAAGACGGCATTCATTACGCCATGGGGAACATATTGTTATCGGGTCATGCCGTTAGGTTTGAAAAATGCTGGGGCAACTTATATGAGGGCCATGACAACCATCTTCCATGATATGATACATAAGGAAATCGAGGTATACGTGGATGATGTGATCGTGAAGTCTAGACAGCAATCCGACCATGTCAGAGATTTGAGAAAGTTCTTTCAAAGGCTTCGCAGGTACAATCTTAAGCTCAATCCTGCAAAGTGTGCTTTCGGGGTGCCATCCGGGAAGTTGTTGGGGTTTATAGTCAGCCGGCGGGGTATTGAATTAGACCCGTCAAAGATCAAAGCTATTCAGGAGTTGCCACCTCCAAGAAACAAAACCGAGGTGATGAATTTGTTGGGAAGATTGAACTATATCAGCAGGTTCATTGCTCAGCTCACGACGACGTGTGAACCAATTTTCAAATTGTTGAAGAAAGATGCCGCGGTCAATTGGACTGATGAATGTCAAGAGGCTTTTGATAAGATAAAGGGGTATTTGTCAAACCCACCCGTGTTGGTTCCGCCAGAACCAGGGAGGCCTTTGATTTTATATCTGACAGTTGTGGACAGTTCATTCGGCTGTGTACTGGAGCAGCACGATGTTACGGGCAGAAAGGAGCAGGCTATCTACTATCTAAGCAAGAAGTTCACATCTTACGAGGTTAAGTATACTCATCTGGAAAGGACATGTTGCGCCCTAACTTGGGTGGCACAGAAGTTGAAACATTATTTGTCATCTTACACTACTTACCTTATATCTCGCTTGGACCCGTTGAAGTATATTTTTCAGAAACCCATGCCCACAGGAAGGCTTGCAAAGTGGCAGATCTTGCTTACAGAATTTGACATTATATACGTGACGCGGACTGCCATGAAAGCACAGGCATTAGCCGATCATTTGGCTGAGAACCCCGTCGATGAAGATTATGAGCCTTTGAAAACCTATTTCCCTGATGAAGAGGTGATGCGCATTGATGAATTGGAACAAGAAGAGAAGTCGGGATGGAAACTTTTCTTTGATGGGGCTGCAAATATGAAAGGCGTGGAAATAGGAGCAGTACTTATTTCGGAAACAGGTCAGCATTACCCTGTTACAGCTCGACTTCGTTTCTACTGTACAAACAATATGGCAGAATATGAGGCGTGTATATTGGGATTGAGATTAGCTGTGGATATGGGTGTACGGGAAGTCTTGGTCATGGGTGACTCGGACTTACTGGTACACCAGATTCAAGGGGAGTGGGAAACACGGGACTTGAAGCTTATACCGTATCGGCAGTGTCTGCATGAGCTTTGCCAGCGTTTTCAGGCCATAGAATTCAGGCACATTCCAAGGATTCATAATGAGGTTGCTGACGCTTTGGCGACTTTGGCGTCAATGTTGCACCATCCAGATAAGGCTTATGTTGATCCATTGCAGATTCAGGTCCGTGATCAGCATGCTTACTGTAATGTGATAGAAGAGGAAATCGATGGAGAGCCGTGGTTCCATGATATCAAAGAGTACATTAGAGCGGGAGTATATCCAACGCAGGCCACCGATGATCAGAAAAGAACGATTCGGCGATTGGCAAGCGGGTTTTTCCTTAGTGGAGGAGTGTTGTACAAAAGAACTCCAGAACTCGGTTTGTTGAGATGTATAGATGCAAGGCAGGCCACAACTATTATGACTGAGGTACATTCCGGAGTTTGTGGACCGCATATGAGTGGGTATGTTCTAGCAAAAAAGATTCTCCGAGCGGGTTATTATTGGCTCACGATGGAGCGGGATTGTATCAATTTTGTGCGTAAGTGTCATCAATGCCAAGTACATGGAGATTTGATTCATTCTCCACCATCAGAATTACATACGATGTCCGCACCATGGCCTTTTGTTGCGTGGGGCATGGATGTTATTGGGCCAATTGATCCAGCAGCATCAAATGGGCACAGGTTTATTTTGGTAGCTATAGATTATTTTACCAAGTGGGTGGAAGCTAAGACGTTCAAGTCTGTGACTAAGAAAGCTGTAGTCGACTTCGTGCATTCAAATATCATCTGTCGGTTTGGGATTCCAAAGGTAATCATCACAGATATGGGGCTAATCTTAATAGTCATTTGATGAAGGAGACATGCGAGCAGTTTAAGATTACTCATAGGCATTCTACTTCGTACCGTCCCAAGGCAAATGGTGCGGTTGAAGCAGCCAATAAGAATATAAAGAAAATACTCCGGAAGATGGTTGAGGGATCTAGACAGTGGCACGAGAAATTGCCTTTTGCATTGTTAGGATATCGCACCACCGTTCGTACCTCGGTGGGGGCAAATCCTTACTCACTGGTATATGGTACCGAGGCAGTAATACCCGCAGAAGTGGAAATGCCATCCCTGCGAATCATTGCCGAGGCTGAGATCGATGATGATGAATGGGTGAAAAGCCGTCTTGAGCAGTTGAGTTTGATTGACAAGAAGAGATTGGCATCAGTGTGTCATGGCCAACTGTACCAACGAAGAATGGCAAGAGCATACAAAAAGAAAGTGCGTCCAAGGAAATTCGAAGTCGGGCAATTAGTCCTGAGGCGGATTTTGCCTCATTGGGCTGAAGCAAAAGGAAAGTTTGCCCCAAACTGGCAGGGACCATTTGTAATAACCAGAGTGTTGTCTAACGGAGCGTTGTATTTGACAGATGTGGAAGGAAAATGTATAGAAATGGCCATCAATTCTGATGCGGTCAAAAGATACTATGTATGATTTCTTTATCTTTTGAATACATCTGTTTGTATCTGGCATATCTTAAAGATTGAAATGATGAAGGCATTTTGTCCTGCTATCCAAACACTCTTATCCCTTGTTATCCCCTTTGAGCCTTGCTTATTTTTTATATCCCTCTTTCGGAATCAACGGCACTATCAGGGAATACAGGTACCAAACATAAAAGAAAGAAGAGAAAAACAAAAACAAAAACAAAGGAAAAGAAAGACAAAGGAAAGGTAAAAGAAAGAAAAAAAAAGGAAAAGAAGCAAAGGAAAGAAAGAAAAGCAAAAGGAAAAGAAAGAAGAGAAAAACAAAAGAAAAAAAAAGAAGAGAGAAAGAAAAGGAAAAAAGGAGAAAGAAAAGGAAAGAAAGACAACATAACGACAAAAGTTAAATACAGTGAACTACGTTTGACTTGATCCCAAAAGGGTACGTAGGCAGCCTTACTCCGAGGTTCAGTCATACCAAAATAGAAATCCAAAAATCCCCAAGCAAGAAACTGGGGCAAAAGTTGTGATTTTTGTGAAAATTGGATTCCGAAAGTTGTAATATAAACCCATTCGAATTGTTTTGAGCCTTTTATACCTTTTTTTCTAACCAAATCCAAAAGCCTACATTACGGTCCAAATAAAGACCTTTTTGATCAATTTCTAAGAAATGCCAGGTCGAGCAGGTGACAGTAATTCGTATCAGTGGCGACACTCTGGTTCAAGCAAGAAAAAACGAAAGTAAAATGAGAGAGTCTTATTGGTGAAAACCTTCGCGGGCACCGTAAGGCGACGGGAGCTGAGAGAAAATAAATTAGAGAGTCTTATTGGTGAAAACCATCGCGGGCACCTTGAGGCGAAAGTGAGTTGGAAAATGTTTGAATGGCAAAGGTCTGTGGGTGGAGAAATGTTTCGAGGTACCGCAGGAAAGCAAAGTTAAGGTCTGGGTAATTCAAACAAGTGATGGAAGTTCTGGGCAACAAAGTATGGCGATTGAAAGCCGGTTATTTGGACAGATTGGGCCGATCAATTCAAAATGCATGTCATAACCATTGGTACCAGCTGTCTCGCTCAGATAAGTTTCTTTTCCTTCTTTTTTTGAAATAACCATCTGGTTTTGGATTCTCCTTATCCTTGACTCAAAAATCATCGTATTTCATTTTCTTTTGAGGGTTTTATCTAGTTGAGATGTTTTAGTACTACTCTTGGTCAATGCAAGCAGAAAGGACTTCAAAGCTCACTACCGATTTCTAGAATTGTAAAACACAACGTGGTCAGATCATGTCAAAAACAACCTGATGTCAAGTGGAACACAGGGAATTAACGGAAGTTTCATCGGTGAAATGATTGAGGAATGTCGGGGGAAAGCAAAAGCTTAAACAAAAGGTCAGAAAATGAAATAATAGCAATGGGTGTAAAACATTTAGGTCGCCGGATGTTGGGAAATTTAAAAGTTGGTCAGAAAGTCAAGCGGTTCAGGGACAGTGCGTGGAAGGCAGTCAACACAAAGCAAGCCAGTGGAAGGATTTTTCAGCAAGAAGGCCATCAACTAACCACCATTTTAAACTGACGAAATTTTCTTTGATTGTAACAGGGGCAGAAAGTTAGCCGTGGAAAAGGAATTCTCCAAGAAGGAAAACAAGCAGTAATCAGGTTTGATCGCAAAGTGCGGTTTTATTAAATACGAGATAATCTTGAAGTGCATAAGGGGAATGGAATTTGATTGCAAAGTTGGCATGATTAGAATAAGTGCAAGTTGTCAGGACCTTCCTGGATAATAGGACGTAGTTCATATACCCGAAAGTCAGGAGTCCGCCTGGAAAATAGAGACATATCATTCAAATTTTTTAAGCAGTCAGGGGCCCGCCTGAAGAACGGAGGTGATACAATTCAAGTTTTTAGCTTCCCTTCAATCTCTTTGTTCATCTAGTAATCAGGAGTCCACCTGAAGAATAGAGACATACAATTTAATTTTAGTAATCAGGAGTCCGCCTGAAGAATAGAGACATACAATTTAATTTTGGTAATCAGGAGTCCGCCTGAAGAATAGAGACATACAATTTAACTTTAGTAATCAGGAGCCCGCCTGAAGAATAGAGGCATGCGATTCAAGTTTCAGAAGTCAGGAGCCCGCCTGGAGAACAGAGGTGATATAATTCAATGTCAAAGCGGTAAACATGTAGCAGTTTATATACAGTTCACTGAATGTCAAAGCGGTAAAGCATTTAACACATTAGGCTCAAACATGTAGAAAAATCAGATAACAGATAAAGCCAATCATAATAGCTATTCTAAGCTCGAATTCTTGAACCCTGAACCAGAGATTCTGGGTTCTTTGTCCCCAGCAGAATCGCCAGAGGTGTCACACCTCCTTTTTTTACACTACCCGAAGGTAGCACAAGGGAGTTTTGCCAATTTAAGTGACATTATTCGAAATGGGATTATTTATTCATTAAATTCAGAGTCGCCACTTGGGATGGTTTGTTTTCTGGTGTCCCAAGCTACCGATTTATTTTAAAATCCCAAATCAAGGAAATTTCGACTTTCCTTTCGAAATCTGCGAACCAGAAATTCTGAATAAGGAATTCTGTTAACCCGAGGGAAGGTGTTAGGCACCCCCGGATTCTGTGGTTATAGCACGGTCCCTTAAACTATTATAATTGGCCTATTATCTGATTTTAATACATGTTTTAGCCTATGGTACATTTTAACTTATTAAACCGCTTTTAATTATTTTTAAAGAAGATTTAATGTCGTATAAAATATGTCTTTGGATCGCGCCACATGAAATGCACCCGCAATCCGAAACACATCTTATTCAACATTGTGAGATTTAGAGTTGTGTCACATGAAATGCACACCCGAGTTTAGGAAGGTAATATTATTAAACTACGCGTCTAAAGCAACTACGCGTTTTAACTTTGCGAGGGCCACGGAAATTTGCTAAATGGTGCGCCTCGAGTTCTAAGTATTTTAAAAGAAATAATTAAACTAGGGCCACGAATTTGAGATTTTATTTGGCGCGGCACACTTCAACTAATTGAAAGGATCTAATTAATTAAACCATAGTGGGATTTGAATTCCACTTTAATGCTATTATTCCGAACTAAATGAAAGAAAATGACGAAAGAACGGGCCCAAGTTGATGAAATAATGAATACCTCGTGGAGACATGTAATTGGATCTAGGTTCGACGGTTCTTCAGCTAGGCCAACGTTGGGCCCAATTCTTATAATCCAAATAATCAATACCCAAATCCAATATTACAAATCAACTGATACTAATATTGAACACGGAATCGAATTAAACAAATTCCAATTCTGATTTTAAAACAGTTAATACAACTTAGCAGAGCTAGATTTCTAATTCTACCTTTCATGCATTTTTGGGTCAATCCTGCCATAATAATGCAGCGAAAATAATCAGACTAATTATTTGTCTTAAAGATCAAACCCAAGTGCAAACAAAGGCAAATACCAAAAACCATTTCAATCCCAAGTGCTCGCATGCAAATGAAGGCAAGCTAACTACCAAATCATAGAATGATGGGATCATGTTTCTAGATATGAGCAAGCAAATCATTACTTGGAATTCTTAATACATTTAGAGATGAATAAATGCTAAGACAATACTAATCCTAGTAGAAACTAAACAAATACCCCCAAAACTACGAGAATAAAATGAGTTTTTACAATAGTCTTAAAAGTCCATTCATACAAAACATAGAATTTGAACTCATCTACACTAATTGGCTAAAGCTCATAATTCATCCTAAGTTACAAACAAACTCAAAAACGAAACAGGAGGAAACAGATGTAATAAGAAAGCCAAGTTCATTATGAGGTCTGATTGATTTCCAGAAATAGAAGAAACTACATCTACAAGCTAACATGACACAACTTGTCATTTAATCAAATAAACTCTTGTTCTTTCATTTCACATGCCAAAGAACCAGCTCGATTCAAGCAATGAAACAGTGATTTCAGCAACCAAAACCCAATCTCTAACCAGATTCAAACCATTTCTCTACTCCAACAATATGATTATGGAATTTTTAAGAATTCTAGATAACAGAAGAATCAGAAATCAAAACCAAAACAATATTTTTTTGGTAGTTTTCAACAAAGGAATGTAGAAGTTCAGAATTTCCTCCAAGAAAGCTCAGCCGTTTTAACTTTTCTGGAATTTTTTTCTTCTGCCCCAATCTCTAAAAATCTGAATTGAACCCCAAGTAACTATGCCTTTATAGGCAAGTTACTAGGGCAACCTTAAGGGTTTAGTTATTTCATTTTTTAGTCCTTCTCAAATTTTCTTTTTTGCTACTTAGTCCTTCATTTTCTAACTTATTGGCCAAGTAAAACCCATTTTCAGCTTCTAGGAAGCTTCCTTAGCAGTTACTTGAGAGATTCCCCAAGTACATTGCCTAAAATACCCCCATAGTCCTGAAAATTACTCTCAACCATTGACCCGGGTCAAATGACCTAATGGCTTAGCCCAAAAGGAATGGGCTGCATTTGCAGCATGTCCAGAACCAGTCTAACACTCAATCACACAATTGAACCAAAAACAATCATGCAAGACCACAAATACCAAACAAATTTCCTAACAAAAGAAAAGTCCAAACTAAGCTAAATGATTAATTAGCACAATTATGTAAGGAATTAGCTAAGTTATCAAAATGACCTAATTAAGCTAAGTAATTAAAATGAATAAATCAACAAAAGATTATCCAATTTTAAACAAGCTAACAGAAATCAAAAGGCGGGTTTGGAAGATAAAGCTAATTGAGGGATAAAGACACATAAATTGGACCCTTAATCATGAAAAACAAATTATTCAAACTCCAATTGAACTATTCCGGGGGGAAAGAAAACAGAGGGTAGATGAAGAGGACTAAAAGTGAGGAAACATGACGCCAAATATGGATAAAATAGGGAGAAAGGACTTACCAACTGAAAGATTTGAATCCGTGATGACTCGGACCTCCGATTTTGTCCCCAATAACATTAATCGTTTGTTCTTAGCAAAAACAAATGAACAACGTTATTAGAGAACAAAATCAATCCAAACTCAAAGAAAGCGAGACAGAATACCCACATGCACAAATTTTAGGAGTTGGGCTCATGAGACCCGAACCTTAGATTCAAGATTCGAGCACTTGGGGGGAGGGGGATTCGAAGGAAGGTAGTTGTATATTCGAAATGAGAGGAGGCAGGGGATCTCAGGGTGTTAATTTGGTGGTGATTTGGAGGTGGCGCCGCCACCAGTAGCAGTGGGATTTTCTGGGCGGCGGCTAGGGTTCATGACCCGTCTCTGAGAGAAGGGGTTGGGGGAGATGAAGCCTAGGGGTAGGGTAACGTTTGGACATATATATATTATTGAACCCCAGCTTCCCAGCCATTGGATGAGAGAACCTTGACGGTTGGGATCATTTTCCAATTAAACGGGGTCGTTTTGGATGGGAAGGGATATGGACCGATTCGGGGGTAATCTTGGGCCGGGTTAGGTGGTTTGGACGGGTGTGGGGTTTGGGTTTGGCAATTTTAATTGTTTTTGGCCCAAAATCTGATTTCTCTCCTTTATTACAAAATCTTTTTCCTTTTTTCCCCCCTTTTTTTAATTTTCAGATTTTTGTTAAAAACAAAATTAAAAATAAAAATCCAAAACCTGATTTAAATTCAAAAACTAACTAATTGTTTTTCTTAAAAATTAATTAAGTCCTAATTTAGAAGAAAACTATGACAAATTCAAAAAATTAAAAGTTGAAAATGCAAAATGAACTATTTTTGTGATTTCCCTCCATTTTTGTAATATTAAATAACTAATTATCCTAAAAATATAAAAATTGGGTCCTAAATGCAAATGCACTATTTTTGTATTTTTCTATGAATTATATAAATTAAACATGCATACAAAATGCAAACAACATGAAAATTATGCAATTAATTCCTAAAAATCAAATAATCAAAGGAAAATCCTAAATTTAAGAATTCTGTAGGAGTAAATCATGCGAGACAAAAATCACGTGTTCATAGCAGTGCATCCTCGGACACATTAGTTTGCTTTCTCCCCCAACAGGTATCCACGAACCCCTTGAGATGTTTGTAAGCATTTTGATTGGCAGCGCCCGTAAAATACCCATGTTGCTCCATCAATGTCAGCATCACATTGGTTATTTAAAAATTGCCCGCCCGGATTCGGGGTGGGACTACAGCACTTGCATAGCCTTGGTTCGAATAGCCTTGGTTCGGAAGCACTCTAGGAGACACTCTTGGAGTTGGCGGAGGAGGGTCTGGACTATTGTCATTGGCATTAATATTGGCCTGGCGGCCTCTACATTGTCCTTGAGGTACAATAGGCACGTCATCATCTCCAACATCATCTATCTCCTCCCCCGCAATCACATTTCCAAGAGGGTCATTAGTGTTGTTTGCTGCCATTTGGTAACTGAAGTTGTGACACACACAAATTAGTAACAAAGAAGGAAAGAAGAACAATACACAAAACTATTTAGATAGATAGCCAAAACTGTTAGCTCCCCGGCAACGGCGCCAAAAAGTTGATCGAGGCCAACTCTACACTACTATTGAGTAGAGAGAGAGGTTGAAGCAGCTTTTACCCAATTAAGGTCGGGATCGATTTCCACATGGAGCTAGATATTGGAGTCGAGTGCCTATCTAAAGTGGAGTTGTGTATTTGCTCTTAATTGCACTTCTACAAATTTTTTTGTTTTATTTACTTCTAAGTGTATAAAACTACAATGCTCAATTAAGCTAAATAAGGCTAAGGTTAAACTATTGCGAGTTCTTCAACTGTTTAACAGGCACTAGGGTAGTGACTTTCGCCTAGGTGGTCAATTGACGGATTCTTGAGTCCAAAGCTAGGTTGTCACATTTGGGGAGTATGATATAACCATTGCACGATTCTACTCACTCTATACCTCTCGGTAGTTCGAGTGATTTTGCCCGAATTAACTTTCTCAAGACCAATTGGGTATGCAAATTTGCACACGCAATCAAGGTTCAAGTCGGATATTACTATCTCTAGGTTTAACCCTTTAATTGGAGCTATCAATCTCTTGAGTACGACCCAATTCCTTGTTGGACTAATTTCATAGACTTAGGCTCTCTTTCTCAAGAAGAGACAAAGTCTACTAGGCATAAACTAGTGTTTGCAACTACTAATTCACAATTAAAACCCTAAATTAGCCCAAATATCAAACACCTATAGACAATCAAGCATCAAAACACAAGACCCATCAATTACCCATACTAGGGTTGAGCCACAACCCTAGCTTATGGGTCTAGCTACTTATAATAAGAGAAAAAACAAAGAAATAAATGAAGAGAAACTCATAATAATTAATTGCTAAATTAAACTTAAAGATTCAATGTTGAAATCACGCTAAAATTACTCGAAATAGCTAAAAGAAACGAAGTCACGAGCATAGCTCTTGATACAAAACTATCTGATGACCTAAAAATGGGAAAATAATCCATTTATACTAGCCTGAAAATCTTGGACAAAAATACCCTTGCAGGGATAGTGCGGACCACACAAAATCAAGTACGGCCGCACTAAGGCTCTGAGCTTGAATAATCAGCTCTCTGAACTTGGGCAATGCGGACCACACAAAGTCGAGTGCGACCGCGGTGGCTTCCATTGCGGTCCACACTAAAAGGAATGTGGACCGCATTGAGCTTCAACCTCCAAAACACCACCTCTCTAAACCTTGGCTCTGCGGACCGCACGAAATCGAGTACGGCCGCGGTGACTCTATGCTGACCGCACAAAACCCTTTGCGGCCGCATTGCCTTTTGGCCTAAAAAGCAATCTCTTTGAACTTCACTTGTGCAGACTGCACAGAATGGTGTGCGGCCGCACTGGCTCTATTTGACTGAGCTTTGTCTTGTGTTGGTACTTGTACAAGTTTCACTTCTTTTTGAGCTGGTTTTTGACACTTTGTCACCTTGTTGATCAAACCTGCAATCAATCACAACTTGTGAGCCTTTGGGACTATTTTGTACACAATTCTAATCAAAACATGAGTAAGAAGGAGTGTAGAATGCATCATATTCCCTAGTTATCACACACATGAAAGACCACTTTCTCATCACCCACCCGGAAGGTGAGTTCCCCTGCTTCCACATCCAACTAAGGCCTTCCCAGTAGCAAGGAAAGGTCTTCCCAATATGATTGGAACTTCATAGTCTACCTCACAATCCAAGATCACAAAATTAGCTGGCAAGATAAATTTGTCCACCCGGACAAGGACATCATCAATAATACCCAATGGTCTCTTCATAGATCTATCCGCCATTTGCAATCTCATGGAAGTCGGCCTCGGTTGCCCAATACCCAAAGTCTTGAAAACTCAGTAGGGTATCAAGTTGATACTTTCCCCCAAATCACATAGAGCTTTAGCAAAGTCCGCACTCCCAATGGTGTAAGGAATGGTGAAAGCACCGGTATCTTCTAGCTTCGGGGCCATTGAGTGCACAATTGCACTAACTTGGTGGGTTATCTTTATAGTTTCGCAATCCATGGATCTTTTCTTTGTCACCAAGTCCTTCATGAATTTAGCATAGCCCGACATTTGTTCTAGAGCCTCCACCAAAGGCACATTAATGGATAAGCTCTTTATCATATCAATAAACGTTTTAAACTGATTCTCATTTTTCTACTTCGCAGGCCTTTGAGGATAATATGGAGGTGGCCTTGACAAAGGAGCCTTGGCTTTAGCTACAACCATTTCCGGCATGTTTATTACGTGTTCCCTAGATGGGTTCACGTCATTCTGAGTCTCCACCTCGGCATCTTGAATATCAATCCTCACTTCTTAATGCACATTCTCATCAATCACATTTTTAACCACCAAAGGAATTTCATCATCTTACAACTCAACTTCATCACTCAAAATTGCTTTTTGCTTGGAGGCGTTCACATCTTCGCCTCATCCAATTCTTGTAGTTACCGCCATAACATGATTGTTCTCACCCTTCAGTGTTAACTACCGTATCACTTGGTAGAGCCTCCTTAGGACGAGTATTCAAGGATTGTGAGATTTGGCCTAATTGAACCTCCAAGTTTCTGATTGAAGTATTGTGGGAAGCCAACTGAGCATTAGAGTCCGAATTCTTTTTCATCATCTGTTCAAACATCATTTCAATTCTCCCCATTTTGTTATTGGAAGAACTAGGACCTTGGATGGAAATGGGGGTGGATTGTTCGGTTGTTGATATATTGGGGGACTTTGAAAGCCTTTCCCCCGATTTCCTTGATTGCCATTGTTCCAACCTCCCTGATTGTTGTTACCACCCCAATTGTTGTTGTTGCCATTCCAATTCCCCTGGTTGTTCTGATTGCCCCAATTGGAATTTTGGTTATTGTTCCCCCAATTACTATTCCCTTGTTGTTGTTGATTGCCCCAATTGCCTTGGGGTCTCTATTGTTGCTGATTGGAAGAATTGCCCCTTTGGGCTTGACAGTTATTCATGTATTGCACCTCTTCATTCTACCCATCATAACTATCATCTTGGAATTCACCACAATCATTGTCAAATTGATCCGAACTCCTTTGATTCTGTTGACCTCTTTGTCTTCTTTTGTTCACTATCATGTTGACGCCCTCTATAGCATTTACTTGGCACGGATTTTGAACCTACTGTAATTGTGCCTTCGCTAGCTGGTTCATTGTAGTTGTCATCTCTGCTATGGCCTGCCCATGATTATGTAGCTCTTTGTGCAAGTGAGTGACCATGGGGTCACCCTGGGGCATATTGACTCTACTTTGCCAAGCGGAGGACGTGTCAGCCATCTCGTTAAGAATGTCACAAGCCTCATTATAAGACAGCTTCATAAAATTGCCCCCAGCAATTTGGTTCACTATGCATTGGTTTGTTGTGTTAATGCCCCGGTAGAAAGTCTGTTGGATCATTGCTTCAGTCATATCATTGTTGGGGCATTCCTTTACCATAGTTCTATATCGCTCCCAAATCTCATGTAGTGGTTCGTTGAGCTCCTGATTGAAAGCTAAGATCTCATCTCTCAATGCTGCCATGTGCCCCAGTGAGAAAAACTTTGCAATGAACTTGTCCGCCAACTCATCCCAAGTAGTGATGGAATGGATTGGAAGTCGCTCAAGCCAATCCAATGCCTTCCCTCTAAGTGAGAAAGGGAATAGTCTTAATCAAAGTGCATCCTCCGACACATTAGTTTGTTTGCTCCCCCAATAGGTATCCACGAAACCCTTGAGACGTTTGTAAGCATTCTGATTGGCAGCACCCGTAAAATACCCACACTGCTCCAGCAATGTCAGCATCACATTGGTAATTTGAAAATTGCCTACCTGGATCTGGGGTGGGACAATTGCACTAGCATATCCTTGGTTGGGAAGCACTCGAGGAGCCACTCTTGGAGGTGGCGGGGGAGGGTCTAGAATATTATCATTAGCCTGACGACCTCTCCTTTGTCCTTGAGGTACAATAGGAGCCTTATCATCAACATTGTCATCTACCTCCTCCCCCGGCGGAAGATCTCCAAGAGGTGCGTTGTTTGTTGCCATTTTGTACCTGAAGTTGTGACACACACAAATTAGTAACATAGAAGGAAAGAAGAACAATACACAGAACTATTTAGATAGATAGCCAAAACCATTAGCTCCCCGACAACAGCGCCAAAAAGTGATCGGTGCAACCTCTGCACTACTACAAAGTAGCGAGAGTGGTCGAAGAAGCTTTTACCCGAGAAGGTCGAGATCGATTTCCACAAGGAGCTAGAAATGAGAATTGGGTTTCTATCTAAACTAGAGATGCGTAATTGCTCTTAACTGTACTTCTAATCATAGTTGGTCTTTTGATTACTTCTAATATTATGTTAATGAGATGCTAAATTAAGCTAAGAGTGAAATACTTGAGGGTTGTCTAAATAGTTAAGAAGGCACTAGGGAAGTGACTTTCTCCTAGGTGGACACTTGACGGGTTCTCGAGGCTAAGGCTAGGTTGTCATGTTAGGGATTACGATATAACCAATGCACTAAACTTCTCACTCTATACCTCTCGGTAGTTTGAGTGATTTTTCCCTACTTGACTTTCTCAAGACCAATTGGGTATGATAATTTGTGCAAGCAATTTAGGTTCATGTTGGGTATTACTATTGTCACGACCCAAACCGATAGGCCGCGACGAGCGCCTGAGTCTTACCAATCATACACACCTAAGCATACGTCTAAAATATGAACCTGAATAACATCTGCTGTATTACAAAATTAACATACGTGAAAGAAGCCTTCTATCAAGGCATATGTATGTATACAGACAGAATACAGTGGGCGAGCCGACAAGGCTTCTATAGACAACTATACATTAAAAACTGAAAGCCGACAAGGCCACGTATAACCCAATCTAGACATACTGTCTACAGACCTCTAACAAAAACATAACTGTACAAAGACGGGACTGAGCCATGTCATACTCATATACATATATATGTACAAACGTATCGTACCAATATCAAAAGTAGCTCCGGATCAAATGGAGCATGCCAACTCTCGCTGATCAGGGATCCTAAGAAGGAGGACCGTCAGCTTGCCTACCTGCACCTGCGGGCATGAAACGCAAGCCCCATGGAATAGGGCGTCAGTACGAAAAATGTACTGAGTATGTAAGACATGGAAATTAGTATGTAATAGACATAGATGAACATGGAATACTGAAACACATCTTTAAATCTGAATAACTTTGTGTATTTTGAAACGTTTATAACGTCATGCACGTGCGTGTAAATGTCAAGCCATGCGTAGGTATGGATTTACATAATATCATCAGCCTCTGAGGGCATCCCATCACATCATATCGTCCACTGTGGGCAAAGTCATAATCGTATACCAGCTGATCAGGTGGTGGTGCGTATATAACGCCATAACCATTCCCATATCCCATATACATATATATACATACGTATATACGCGTATATAACGCCGTTTGAATACATACATATATATGCGTATATAACGCCATTTGAATACATACCCATATATGCGTATATAACGCCGTTTGAATCATATTTCAGCCACTGTGGGCAACATCATCATCATATACCAGCTGATCAGGTGGTGGTGTATATATAACACCGTAACCTTTTCCCCTATCCCATATACATATATTTACATATATACGCGTATATAACGCCATCTGGTCATGGGTCAATGCACATGTATAAATGAGTAAAATGTATGAAAATACATAATAATCTCGATATTTCTTCTGGATAAACTTTTCCAGCTGCGTATTATTCTGAGACCCATGAACAGAAGATAATAATAATTCTCATGGGGAATCAAGAATACAGACACCCCTACTATTTCTATGAATAGAATAATTTATAGAAACCGTATATTTGCTCGTTTCTTTCGTATAATCTGGACCATGCCAAAAGAAAGAAGGGAGGGCCTTAACATACCTGTTTCTTGAATTATTTGATCTAAATAAAGCTTCTACTTCCGTGAATTATGTTCGGAACGAGAAAGTGAAGCTTCTGCTTTTGAAATTGGAACGAGACTTTGGCTTGGATTTCCTTTAAACTGAACGAATTTTCTTTGCTTCTGCCTCACGTTCTTGGCTTTAAGCCAAAAGTATTTTGATGTCTTGAAGCTTTTACGAGTCACAGCTAAAGGCAGATTGTCTTTTAGACTTGGACTTGAGTTAGTTCTTGTTAATATTTCAAATAAGTAAGCTAAAGGCAGATTCTCTTTTAAATGAAGTTGGTTATGTCATTTCTTTAATTAATAAGGCTCATAACAAGGTTTTGATAAGACCTTGACCTTTATGGTTTTTGACACATGGAAAGTTAATCCATGACTCACTTTAAGATAGGGGAAAAGCTGCCACGTTCCTCTTGGGTGGTGTGATTTTAATTTATCCATTTATTAGTTAACCGGGTAATGTTTCGTTACCCGGATCTATTACTCGCATAATTTAAAAATATTATAAATTACTTAAAATTCTAGTTATTTTTAAAATACTTCATATATACTTTATATATCATACTACCGTGGTCACATGGTACCTTGCATGGTACTAGTTTATAATTATCGGGTATTATCGCTCGACCCGTATTTTATTCCAAATTGACTGCTTTTAACGAAACTTGTTTTCTTTAATCCGTATACCCCTTTATCCTTCATAACACTTATTTATCGCTTGTTATAATAACGTAAGTACGTTAACGTCAAGATGATCTCATCCCCGAGTCTACATCGGTTAACTAAAAACGAAATTTTAACGTACGAAAATGCGAGATGTAACATCCTTCCCCCCTTAGAAACATTCGTCCTCGAATGTTCAACTCCTCATAATCTGCATAACTTTGGTAGTGTCGGCTTGGTCATAGCACTACTACCAATTCTCCTTGTAGAAGCTTAATAATTCAATGATACACAGGACAACGACAACTATTAACAAAAAAATTTATACACGCACCTTGAGGTTATGACGTCATAGTTAGACCCTTCTCTAGAAGAGGAAATAGGTAGGGATATCTAGACTTCATGTCTTCCTCGGCCTCCCAAGTCATTTCTTCTACATTGTTGTTCCTCCAAAGCACATTCACGGATGCTACCTCCTTATTCCGCAACTTGCGGATTTGTCGATCTAGAATGGCAACCGGAATTTCCTCGTATGACAAGTCCTCTATAATCTGTACATCATTCGTGGGCACTACTCGGGTAGGATTGCCAATACATTTTCGTAACATAGATACGTGAAAAACTGGATGGACAGACTCCAATTCCAAGGGCAATTCTAACTCATAAGCTACTCGGCCCACCCTCCGAATGATCTTATAAGGCCCGATATACCGTGGGCTAAGTTTACCCTTTTTGCCAAATCTCATCACACCCTTCATAGGTGACACCTTCAAGAATACCCAGTCATCAACCCCGAATTCTAAATCTCGACGTCGCACGTCTGAATATGACTTCTGACGACTCTGAGCTGTCAATAGTCGATCCCGAATAAGCTTTACTTTTTCTATGGCTTGCTGAACTAGGTCTGGCCCGTGTAATCCAGATTCTCCAACGTCGAACCACCCTATAGGTGACCTACACTTTCGTTCGTAAAGAGCTTCATATGGAGCCATCTGAATGCTGGAATGGTAGCTATTATTATATGCGAACTCAATAAGAGGCAGATGATTATCCCAGCTACCTTTGAAGTCTATTACACAAGCTCGCAACATATCCTCCAGTGTTTGAATTGTACGCTCAGCCTGTCCGTCTGTTTGGGGATGAAAACTTGTACTGAGACTTACTTGAGTCCCCAATCCCTTTTGGAAGGATCTCCAGAAGTTAGCTGTAAATTGAGCTCCTCTATCTGAGATAATAGATACAGGTACACCATGCAGTCGTACTATCTCCTTAATATAAAGGCTCGCATAATCTTCTGAGGAGTACGTAGTTTTAATGGGGAAAAAATGGGTTGACTTTGTGAGCCTATCAACAATCACCCATATCGAATCGAACTTACGCTGGGTACGAGGTAAGCCTATGATGAAGTCCATATTAATTATTTCCCACTTCCAAGTCGGAATCTCCATAGCTTGCAATAATCCACCATGTTTTTGATGCTCAATCTTAACCTGCTGACAGTTAGGGCACTGAGCAACAAATTCAGCTATGTCCTTTTTCATTCCGTCCCACCAATATACTTCCCTGATGTCATGATACATCTTTGTCGCTCCTGGATGGATAGAATAACGGGAATAGTGGGCTTCTCCCATGACCTGCCGACGCAACCCCGCAACATTAGGCACACATAACCACCCTTGGTATCTGAGGACCCCATCTTCGGTAATTTCAAACGATGTCTTCTCCTTCTGAAGAGTGGTATCTCTATAATGAATTAGCATAGGGTCCTCGTATTGGCGTTCCTTCACTTCAGTTACTAAAGATGATGTTGCTGTATCCTGAAGAGTAATTCCAGTGTCGCCTGAGTCCAGTAACCTAACTCCAAGACTAGCTAGCTGATGAACCTCATGGGCTATTCCCCTCTTTTCTGGCTGCAAATACGATAGGCTACCCATAGATCTACGGCTGAGTGCATCGGCAACTACGTTTGCCTTCCCCGGATGGTATAAAATATTAACGTCATAGTCTTTAAGTAGCTCCAACCATCTCCTTTGACGAAGATTCAATTCCCTTTGCTTGAAGATGTACTGGGGGCTCTTATGATCCGTATAAATATCAACATGAATGCCATACAAGTAGTGCCTCCACATCTTTAGTGCATGAATCACCACAGCTAACTCTAAATCATGGGTCGGGTAGTTCTTTTCGTGCTTTCTTAGTTATCTAGAAGCATAAGCCACAACCTTACCATGTTGCATCAGCACACAACCCAATCCAACGCCTGAAGCATCACAATAGATAACATAACCATAGGTCCCTTCTGGGAGTGTGAGAACCGGTGCTGAAGTTAACCTATCCTTTAATGCCTGGAAACTCCGTTCACAAGCATCAGTCCATTGAAATTTTGCTCCCTTCTGAGTCAACTTTGTTAAAGGTGCTGAAAGGGAAGAAAATCCTTCCACAAATCTCCTGTAATAACCTGCCAACCCAAGAAAACTACGAACCTCCGTTGGTGTTGTGGGCTTAGGCCAAGTCTTTACTGCCTCAATCTTTTGTGTATCCACCAGGATGCCTTCACCCGAAATGATATGCCCAAGGAAAGTTACAGAGTTCAACCAGAATTCACACTTAGAAAATTTTGCATACAACTTCCTTTCTTGTAGAACTCTGAGCACCGTACGCAGATGACCAGCATGCTCATCCTCTGAACGAGAATATACCAATATATCGTCAATAAATACAATTACAAACAGATCTAAGAAAGGCCTGAACACACGGTTCATCAAATCCATGAATACTGCTGGGGCATTGGTCAGACCGAACGACATAACCCGAAACTCAAAATGCCCATATCTAGTCCTGAACGTTGTCTTCGGAATATCTTCATCCTTAACCCTTACTTGGTGGTACCCGGACCTCAAGTCTATCTTTGAAAACCACTTGGCACCTTGCAACTGATCAAATAAGTCATCAATCCTCGGGAGTGGGTACTTATTCTTGATCGTCACCTTATTCAGTTGCCTATAATCAATACACATTCGTAAGGAACCATCTTTCTTCCTTACAAACAACACAGGTGCTCCCCACGGGGACGTACTAGGTCTGATAAAACCTTTTTCAAGCAAGTCCTTTAGTTGTTCTTTCAATTCTTTCAGCTCTGCAGGGGCCATTCTATAGGGAGGAATAGATATTGGGTGAGTATCTGGTAGTAGGTCAATAGAAAACTCAATTTCTCGCTCTGGCGGGAGACCCGGAAGTTCATCAGGGAAGGTATCTGGAAACTCATTTACCACAGGGATGGACTGAATAGTTGGTGACTCTACTTCCACATCCTGAACCCGAACTAAGTGATAAATACAGCCCTTTATGATCATCTTCCTTGCCTTGAGATAGGAAATAAATCTACCTCTCGGCGATGCCGTGTTACCTTTCCACTCCAAAATAGGCTCCCCCGGAAATTGAAATCGGACTATCTTCGATCTACAATCAACATTGGCATGACAAGAAGCCAACCAATCCATACCCATTATAATATCAAATTCTACCATATCTAACTTGATTAAGTCTGCTATGGTAGGTAGACCATGAACTATTATTATACAATCCCTATATACCTGCTTAGCTATCACCGAGTCCCCAACAGGTGTAGACACCTCAAAAGGTTTAATCAATTCAGGTTTTATTTCAAACTTACTAGCAATCAACGAAGTAACGTATGATAAGGTGGAACCTGGGTCAATTAATGCATATACATCGTAGGAGGAGACTGATAATATACCTGTAACAATATCAGGCGATGACTCTTGGTCATGTCGTCCTGCTAACGTATAAATGCGATTCTGAGGACTGCTAGAGCTAGATGCTCCGCCTCTGCCTCTACCACGACTCATTGGTGCTTGGGGACTTTGCCTAAGGGGGTGTACTGATGATGACGATCCAGCCACAGATCCCCCTGGCTGAGCTATGCTTGCATCACCTCTCATCGAACAATCCCTCATAACGTGGCCCAGTTAACCACAAGTATAACACGCACCTGACCCCATACGGCACTGCCCGGTATGCTGCTTACCACATTGAGTACATCGTGGTAAGGGTGGCCTCATCTAATTTGACTCACCCCTATACTGAAAACTTGAGGCCCTAAAATTCTGGCCAGACCCTGAATATGTAGAACGATCAAATCTCTTTCCTCCAAACTGAGGGGGCGCGCTAGCCGAGGGCTGGGATGGATATCTCGAATACTGTTGCCTCTAACCATCTCGAAACTCACCAAAAGGACCCGAAGACCTCGCCCTCTTATTTTGGGCCCTATCATGCTCATGATCGGCCCTCTGTTTCTGTTTACGCTCCTCTACACCTTGAGCGTACGCCTAAATACGAGAAATATCCATGTCTGGATGAAGTGAAACCGACATACAATCGTTAAGCAAGTAAGGTTCTAACCCCATCACGAACCAGTGAACCCAATCCTCCATCTTAGATACAATAGTGGGATCATACCTAGACAACGAATCAAACTAAAGACAGTACTCCCGAACACTCATGTTTCCCTGCCGAAGGGTCATGAACCTATCAACTCTGGCTCGCCTAAGCTATTGTGGCAGATAATGGCGAAGAAAAGCTTCTGTAAACTCCTGCCATACCGCTTGAGGGGCATTCTCACCTCTGGACAATTCCCAAGACTCATACCAATTAACTGCAACATCTAGGAGTCTATAGGAAGCTAGCTCAACTGACTCAGTCTCCGTGTCCTTCATTACCCGTAACGTCCTCTGTACTCTATCAATAAATACTTGAGGGTCCTCATTCGGGTCTGCTCCAGTGAATACCGGAGGGTCTAAATTAATAAAGTCACGAACCCTCGCGCTCACGGACCTGTCTATGTGACAAATACCTGCTTCTTGACGTCGAGCCTGTGCAGCTACTAATCGGGTCAATAACTGAACAACATCTTTCATCTCCTAACCTGGCGTATCCTGCTGAGGTGATGAATGTATAGGGGCGGGTGCTGGAGCTGGTGCCCTTCGGAACTCTTCTGGAAAAGGCGGGGTATGTGAAGTCTGAGATGGAACCTCACCATGAGATTCTCCCCGAGCCCTGGTAACTCGTGGTGCTCGACTAGTAGTCTCACCAGCCACGGACTTTCCCTTCTGGGCGGTCGTACTCTTTGGAGGCATTGCTGAAAATATAAAGTATCATTAGGAACAAGAATTCTTGTATTGCACGATATTGAGATAAAAGAGAGGATAACATCTTATATGTCCTGTGTGGTGCACGACACACCCATAAACAAGACTATACTAGACACGGTCTGTAGACAATCCTAGGACAGAACTGCTCTGATACCACCTTTGTCACGACCCAAACAGATGGGCTGCGACGAGCGCCTGAGTCTTACCAATCATACACCCCTAAGCATACGTCTAAAATATGAACCTGAATAACATCTGCTACATTACAAAATTAACATACGTGAAAGAAGCCTGCCATCAAGGCATATGTACGTATACAGACAGAATACAGTGGGCGAGCCGACAAGGCTTCTATAGACAACTATACATTAAAAACTGAAAGCCGACAAGGCCACGTATAACCTAGTCTAGACATACTGTCTACAGACCTCTAACAGAAACATAACTGTACAAAGACAGTACTGAGCCATGTCATACTCATATACATATATATGTACAAACGTATCGTACCAATATCAAAAGTAGCTCCGGATCAAATGGAGCATGCCAACTCTCGCTGATCAGGGATCCTAAGAAGGAGGACCGTCAGCTTGCCTACCTGCACCTGCGGGCATGAAACGCAGGCCCCATGGAATAGGGCATCAGTACAAAAAATGTACTGAGTATGTAAGACATGGAAATTAGTACGTAATAGACATAGATGAACATGGAATACTGAAACACATATTTAAATCTGAATAACTTTGTGTATTTTGAAATGTTTATAACGTCATGCACGTGTGTGTAAATGTCAAGCCATGCGTAGGTATGGATTTACATAATATCATCAGCCTCTGAGGGCATCCCATCACATCATATCGGCCATTGTGGGCAAAGTTATAATCATATACCAGCTGATCAGGTGGTGGTGCGTATATAACGCCATAACCATTCCCATATCCCATATACATATATATACATACGTATATACGCATATATAACGCCGTTTGAATACATACATATATATACGTATATAACGCCATTTGAATACATACCCATATATGCGTATATAACGCCGTTTGAATCATATTTCAGCCACTGTGGGCAACATCATCATCATATACCAGCTGATCAAGTGGTGGTGCATATATAACACCGTAACCTTTTCCCCTATCCCATATACATATATTTACATATATACGCGTATATAACGCCATCTGGTCATGGGTCAATGCACATGTATAAATGAGTAAAATGCATGAAAATACATAATAATCTCGATATTTCTTCTGGGTAAACTTTTCCAGCTGCGTATTATTATGAGACCCATGAACAGAAGATAATAATAATTTTCATGGGGAATCAAGAATACAGACACCCCTACTATTTCTATGAATAGAATAATTTATAGAAACCGTATATTTGCTCGTTTCTTTCGTATAATCTGGACCATGCCAAAAGAAAGAAGGGAGGGCCTTAACATACCTGTTTCTTGAATTATTTGATCTAAATAAAGCTTCTACTTCCGTGAATTATGTTCGGAACGAGAAAGTGAAGCTTCTGCTTTTGAAATTGGAACGAGACTTTGGCTTGGATTTCCTTTAAACTGAACGAATTTTCTTTGCTTCTGCCTCACGTTCTTGGCTTTAAGCCAAAAGTATTTTGATGTCTTGAAGCTTTTACGAGTCAAAGCTAAAGGCAAATTGTCTTTTAGACTTGGACTTGAGTTAGTGCTTGTTAATATTTCAAATAAGTAAGCTAAAGGTAGATTCTCTTTTAAATGAAGTTGGTTATCTCATTTCTTTGATTAATAAGGCTCATAACAAGGTTTTGATAAGACCTTGACCTTTATGGTTTTTGACATATGGAAAGTTAATCCATGACTCACTTTAAGATAGGGGAAAAGCTGCCATGTTCCTCTTGGGTGGTGTGATTTTAATTTATCCATTTATTAGTTAACCGGGTAATATTTCGTTACCCGGATCTATTACCCGCATAATTTAAAAATTATTTCCAATTACTTAAAATTCTAGTTATTTTTAAAATACTTCATATATACTTTATATATCATACTACCGTGGTCACATGGTACCTTGCATGGTACTAGTTCATAATTATCGGGTATTATAGCTCGACCCGTATTTTATTCCAAATTGACCGCTTTTAACGAAACTTGTTTTCTTTAATCCGTATACCCCTTTATCCTTCATGACACTTATTTATCGCTTGTTATAATAATGTAAGTACGTTAACGTCAAGATGATCTCATCCCCGAGTCTACGTCGGTTAACTAAAAACGAAATTTTAACGTATGAAAATGCGAGATGTAACAACTATCTCTAGGTTTAACCCTTTAATTGGGGCTATCAATCTCTTGAATACGCCCCAACTCTTTGTTGGACTAATTTTTCTAGACTCAAGTTCTCTTTCTCAAGAAAAATCCAAGTCAAATAGGCACAAATTAGTGTTTGCAACCACTAATTCAACATTGAAACCATAAATTAGTCCAAATATCAAACACCCGTAAACATTCAAGCCTTAAAACACAAGACCCATCAAATATCCACATTAGGGTTGAGCCACAACCCTAGCTAATGGGTCTAGATATTCATGATAATAGAAGAAAACAAAGAAATAGATGAAGAAAAACCCATAATATTTAATTACTAGCTAATGTTTGAAGATTCAATGATAAAACTATTCTAAAATTACTCAAAATGGGTAAGAAAAACTATTCACGAGCACAGCTGGAAGTTAAAATACAACTGATGACCTAAAAATGAGAAAAGAAACTATTTATACTAGCCCAAATTTTCTGGAAAAAAATACCCCGGCGGGGGTAGTGCGGTCCGCACAAAATCGAGTGCGGCCGCAATGAGGCTTCTTGGTTTTAATCTCTGCTTTCTGAACTTGGCCATCATGGGCCCACAAAATGCACCTCGACCGTGGTGGCTTCTATTGCAGTCCGCACAAAAAGGATCGCGGACCGCATTGGTGTCAACCTCAAAATCCCCAACTCTCTGAACTCCAGCTTTGCGGATCGCACAATATCGAGTGCGGCTACGATGAAGCCAATGCGGTCCGCACAAACTGCTTTGCGGCCTCATTGCTTGAGTGTTTGAAATGAGCACCTCTTTGAACTTCCTCATTGCTGACCGCACAGAATGGAGTGCGGCCGCATTGGACCTATTGCACTGTGCTTGGTACTTGTGCATGTTTCACTCCTTTTTGAGCTGATTTTGACTAATTGTCACCTTGTTGATGACACTCTGCAAACAAGTACAACATGTAAGCCTTTGGGACTATTTTGTACACATTTTTAATCAAAACTCAAGTAAGAAGGAGTGTGATATGCACCATAATCCCTAGTATCAAGCAACTGAAAATTGAAGTTTATAAGAAGAAGAAAGGCAAGAAGGGAGCTGACAAAATTCAAAAAGGGAGGAATCTGAAGTGAGCGAGCATATGCCTGCTCTACTTTTTCCCTAAAAGTTATATAGAGAAAAGCTGGACAAGCAGTTTGAAATATTCTTGGATATGTTGAGACAGGTTAATGTAAACTTGCAATTCACAGAAGTTCTCTCACAAATGCTAGCTTATGCCGAATTCTTGAAGGAGATCCTTACAAAGAAGAAAAAGATAGAAGAGACCTCAGTGGTCAAGCTCACAGAGCATTGCAGTGAAATTTTGCAAAACAAACTCCCATAAAAGTGGAGATCTAGGGAGTTTTACTATACTTTGCTCTTTAGGCACTCTTAACTTTGATAAATCTTTATGTGATTCTGGTGCCTCAATTAATTTGATTCCTTTGTCTATTTACAGGAAATTAGAGAATGAGCTTGGAGAGATAAGGTCTGCCCAATATCTTTGCAACTCACAGACCAAACGACTGTGATACCCTAGGGTATAGTGGAAGATGTCTTAGTGCAGTTGAATCAACAAAGATAGATCTCTTAGTTATTAACTACTTCTCCTCTTTTCCTTCTTTGCTCTTACAAGTACGGTACAAACATATCAAAGATGTAAGCTTATTATTTATATTTGATGTCTGTCAATCATCTTAAGGAATCATATATAAACTAGGCCTCCTTTAATTGTGATATTCAATATGTTTGAATTTAGAGTTAATTATGTTGGGCTAAGATTTACCTTTCATCCTATATCTCATCATTAATTATTTTAACTAAAATGTTTAACACTTTTTTTGGTCAAATAATTTGGCGCCGTCTGTGGGGATTTCTTAGCCAAAACTTTTAGTTTCCTTTAGATCTAGAACCAACCAAATATCACTGCCAGGCTGTCATAACCTCACCATCACAGCATAAACACCACCCCGAAAGAATAATAGGTAAATTTTTGAGACAACTATACCAATCTAGGCCAGAGCTCTACATAGAATAGAAGTTGCGACTAGTGTCTAAGAGAAACCCATACCTCACCTGTAGCAATGGGTTTGACACGCCATATGCCTGTTTAAAGCAGAATCACGGTCATCATGCGCCTAGCATGACCGCAACCCCATTTGACGTATTCACCTTAGATGCCGACCCGTACCTCCACCCCTTAGGAAGGGACGTGTGACGACCCGGCCGGCCATCTTAAGAATTTATGCTCTGATCCCTTATTAACTGCTTTCCCCAAGTTTATTTCTACTATTTTGATTTATCGGGATGTTCGGTTTTGATTTTCAGAGAGTTTTGGGACACTTAGTCCCTAAATGAGAGCTTAAGTGTTGAAAAGTTGACTATAGTCGGAACAGTATGAAGATAACCTCGGAATGGAAATCTGATGGTTCCATTAGCTCCGTTGGGTGATTTCAGGTTTAGGGGCGTGTTCGGATTGTATTTTGGAGGTCCGTAGCTAATTTAGGCTTGAAATACCGAAAGGTCGAATTTTAAAGTTTTCGGTTCGATAGTGAGATTTTGATCCGAGGGTCGGAATGGAATTCCGGAAGTTGGAGTAGTTCCGTAGTGTTGAATGTGACGTGTGTACAAAATTTTAGGTCATCCGGACGAGGTTTGATAGACTTTTTGATCGAAAGCATATTTCTAGAGTTTTAGAGTTCTTAGGCTTGAATCTGTGGTTGATTCGTCGTTTTGATGTTGTTTTAGGTGTTTTAAGGATTAGTATAAGTTTGGACAGTGGTATTAGACTTGTTGGTGCCTTTGGTTGAGGTCCCGGGGGCCTCGGGATGATTTCAGATGGTTGACGAAAGGATTTTGAAGTTTGAGGTTGCAACTTCAGTTGGTTTTCTATCATAACCGCACCTGCGGTTTGGGTCCCGCAGGTGTGGTGCCACAGAAGTGGCTTTGTGGTCGCAGAAGCGGAATTGGAGAGGTCCATCAGGAGCCGCAGGTGCGAGAAGGGAATCGCACCTGCGAGACCGCAGATGCGGATGGTCTACCGTAGAAGCGGAAACTGGCTTTAAGTTAGAAGTCGTAGATACGACCATTGTTCCACAAAAGCGGGACCGCAGATGCGGTAACAGCTGGGCAGAAATATGTAATTTTGAGGGTTTAGCTTCAAAAATTGGAAATTTGATTTGGAGCTCGGGAGAGGGCGATTTTGAGAGAAAATTGAAGAGGAGATCAGTGGGTAACAATTCTTTCACCCTTTCTAGTTATATTCCATCAATCTATAGTTAGTTTCATCATTTAATTTCGGATTGGAGATGAAAATTGGGGAAAAGTTGGAAGAAAGTTCTTAGACTTAGAATTCGACTTTTGATTGGGAATTTGACCTTAGATTTGGATAATTTTGGTATGCATGAACTCGTGAGAGTATGAGGATTCTGAAAATATAAATTTTACCCAATTCCGAGACGTGGGCCCGAGGGGCATTTTGGTTATTTTACCTAATTTCGCGTATTAGCTTAGAATTTCTTTGTAGAATCAGTTACTTGAAGTGTTATTTACATTATACAATTGAATTGAATAGATTTGGGTCATTTGGAGTCGAGTACTCGTGGCAAGAATGTGGTCTCGAGTTGATTATTGAGCCAGTTCGAGGTAAGTGGCTTGTCTAACCTTGTGTGGGGGACCTTCCCCTTAGGATTTGGTATGTTTGGTAATTGAAATACCTTGTACGTGAGGTGATGAGTGTGTACTTATGCTAATTGTTGGAAATCTAGTTTTCATTAAGTAATTACTAGTATGTTTCCTTTCCTGTTTATATTACTTGCACTATTAAGCCTGTTGTTAGCTTAGGAAAACATGTCTAAGTGACTTAATTGCTTTACTTGCTCAAACTGCATTACCTGAATTTTGTGCAGCATGCTAGGCTAGAATTACTTGTTTGACGTAATATGAAATTTTCCATTTCTGAATATTCTCCTGTTGTTGTTGTATATTCATATTGGGACTACGGATGTGGGATTCCGGTAGCTCCCCCCTTGCCTGTTTATTTTGGGACTACGGATGTGGGATTCCGGTAGACCCCCCTGCACAGTTATATGGAACTACGAGAATGCACCCGGTAGATTCCCCCAGTACTGGGTATTTACATTTGGGACTACGGAACGGGATTTTGGTAGGTCCCACGCACTACGAGTTGGACTACGGAATGGGATCCCGGGAGATCCATTGGATATGTATATTTGGGACTACACGACGGTATCCTAGGAGATCCCCGATTGTTATTTTGGTGATGAACCGTATTTCTTTTTGTGTTTACCTTGTCTCTGTAATAGTTGTTGTTGCCCTTTATATCTTGTATTACTTTTATTGTTGTACTTATTTATACTGTTCTGTTCTACACTATTGAACTTTAGATTTTATTTAACCTCAGTAAGGCCCTAACCTTCCTCGTCACTACCTGATCGAGGTTAGGCTTGGCACTTACTGAGTACTGTTGTGGTGTACTCATGCCCTTTCTGCGCATGTTTTTCATGTGCAGATCCAAGTACCTTGACTCAGACTTACCATCCTTGAGGCGAGGCGACCCATCGAAGACTTCGAGGTATATCTACCGCGTCCGCAGACCGATGAGTCTCTCTCTATTCTTTCTTGTAGCTACAACCCTTCTGTATTTACTTGTTTTAGACTATTATGGAGTTAGAGCACTATGTAATATCCTTATCTTGTGATTCATGGGTTTCCGGGTTTTGGGAGAGATATATATATTGGATTTGAGAGTTATATTTTGTATGCCGAACGACACTTTTAAAACGCTGTTTTATTACATTATTTCTGTTTTAAATTATATTATTCCGCAAATTGGTTTATCTTCCACGTTTTAGGCTTACCTAGTCGTAGAGACTAGGTGCCGTCATGATGGTTCATGGAGGGCGAACCGGGGTTGTGATAGGACGATAACCTAATGTGCGATCCTTCGGAACATCAGGCATATCCTGCCCTATTTTCATACCCACACGTACTGGATGATTTATTAACAAAGTATGACATGTTTCCCTTGTTGTTTGTGCATATTGGACGGGGTCGGATGGGCACTCCATCTCCACCTCCCAATGGGTGAAGTAAGTCTAATCCGCGCGAATTCCAGACGCGGTTAACGACGAAGCAGAACACGGCTGCCAAATCTAAAACCATCATTCGAGTACGATGCAAAGCGAGCGACTCCACAGTGTCGTTCCTCCTCTCGCCGACTTGCCAATCCAAGGTAACAGGCGATTTCATTCAGTTTTAACTTACCACACTCTCTTGTTGGTTCAAAACAGGAAACGTATAGTATTCTCCAATGAAAGCAAAACTAAGCAAACTGGGACTCACCCAGGAAACGTACAATATTCTCCAATGAAAGCGAAACTAAGCAAATTGGGACTCACCCAGGAAACGTATAGTATTATCCAATGAAAGCGAAACTAAGCAAACTGGGACTCACTTAGGAAACGCCCAGCATTCTCCAGTAAAAGAAAAATCGAGCACATCAGGACTCACCCTGACGCCCGCATAGACAGTACGGTGATGTGTAACGTTATACAAAAATAATAATAATAATAATAATAATAATAATAATAATAATAATAATAATAATAATAATATAATGGGTTACTATTTCAATTTTGCTCGAAATAACACCCCTACGGCCATCGGCCTTTGCCTAAAAAGGTTCGACCTCGCTCGAATTACAACGGGTTACTATTTCGACCTTGCTCGAAATAACACCCCTACGGCCATCGGCCTTCGCCAAGAAAGAAATTCGACCTCGCTCGAATTACAACGGGTTATTATTTCGACCTTGCTCAAAATAACACCCCTACGGCCATCGGCCTTTGCCTAAAAAGGTTCAACCTTGCTCGAATTACAACATGTTACTATGTCAACTTTGCTTGAAATAACAACCCTATGGCCATCGGCCTTCACCAAGAAAGAAATTCGACCTTGCTCGAATTACAACGGGTTATTATTTTGACCTTTCTTGAAATAACATGCCTACAGCCATCGGCCTTAGCCAAGAAAGAAATCAACCTCGCTCGAATAACAACGGGTTGTTATTTTGACCTTGCTCTAAATAACACTCCTACGGCCATCGGCCTTTGCCTAAAAAGGTTCGACCTCACTCGAATTACAATGGGTTACTATTTCAATCTTGCTCGAAATAACGCCCCATACGGCCATCGGCCTTCGCCAAGAAAGAAATTCGACCTCGCTCGAATTACAACGGGTTATTATTTTGACCTTGCTCGAAATAACACCCATACAGCCATCGGCCTTCGCCTAAAAAGGATCGACCTTGCTCGAATTGCAACGGGTTACAATTTCGACCTTACTCGAAATACCACCCCTACAGCCATCGGCCTTCGCCAAGAAAGAAATTCGACCTCACTCGAATTACAACGAGTTATTAGTTTGACCTTGCTCGAAATAACACCCCTATGGCCATCGGCCTTCGCCTAAAAAGGTTCGACCTCGCCCGAATTACAACAGGTTACTATTTCGACCTTGTTCGAAATAACATCCCTATGGTTATCGGCCTTCGCCAAGAAAGGAATTCGACCTTGCTCGAATTACAACGGGTTATTATTTTGACCCTGCTCAAAATAACACCCCTACGGTCGTCGGCCTTGGCCTAAAAAGGTTCGTCCTTGCTTGGATTACAATGGGTTATTATTTCGACCTTGCTCAAAATAACACCCCTACGGCCATCGGCCTTCACCTAAAAAGGTTTGACCTCGCTCGAATAATAATGGGTTACTATTTTGACCTTGCTCGAAACAACATCCCTACAGCCACCGGCCGCCGTCAAATAAAAGAAAAGTTCGAACTCGTTCAAATATAAGTTAGAGCTTGACTTCGCCCAAGATGGCGAGTCTCAATTCGACCTCATTTGAATCAAGACTGATTCCGCCCGAATTGACAAGCCAGAAGTCAATCTCACCCGAATAGGCAAAACCAAAATGACTTCATTCGAACTCATACGATAGGATCCTACTCGATCAGTGCAAGATCGGTTTCCCAATTAGAAAGATCAGGGACTCTACGCCAAAAAGAGAAATATAAAAAATGCTAGGGATAGAAAAAGAAAATCAAAAGGTACACAAACAAAGGCAAATCAACTGTTTTATTTAAATACATGTGCACAATAGCCACACCTTGCAAAAGGCCGAAATAGGCCCCCTAAAAAAAGAGACAAAAATAAACAACAAAAGGACAAAAAAACTATGTACAAAGGTTACATCAAAGTTTCACTCGGCGTCATCCCCGCCGATGTTCTCTCCAACATCACTATCATCAGAAAGGAGCCCATCCTCGACATCAACGCTCTCACTAGCCTCTGGCATCGCAGGGTCATAACCATAGGCAGTACGAACCTCGCGTGCCTTCGTCCGAGCATCTTCGAAGGTAGCCTCTGAAATACTCTCCGCCTCCCACAAACCCTTATATATATATATCTCACTAGGCCTTGGTGTGGACCCATAACTCATACAAGCAGCGGGGGACCGCAGTTGAGGCAGATCCGATCTGGGTCAACAGTTATGCCTTCTCGGCCTCGAGTGCCACGACCTGGTCTCCTAGGCTCGACGCCTCCCGGTCAATTTCACCAATATGCTCCTCGAGTCACGCCTCCCTCAGCGTGGCCATTGCTCTCTCAAATTCCTGCTCATATTTAAGGATGCGGATAGTGTCCTCTAGCACCACCGATCTTGCCAAAGCCGATGTCCGAGCATCTTCGGCGCTTTCCATCTCGGCCATTTTCTTCTCCAACTCGGCCAATTTTCCCATCCATTTTGCGCTCAAAGCTTCAACTCTGGTAGCATTCTGCTCATGTTCGGCTTGCAAAGACAACACCTTCGCCTGAAGGTTTGTGCACTCCGCGGCAACTCCCTTGCCCACCTCGATCTCCTCGTTCTTGGCATGAAGCATATCCTCATGCTCACTACATCTGCGGATAGACCGCATCAAGTCCTCATCTCTTTTCTCCGACTCCTTCCTGGTAGACTGGGTACTGGCACCCGCTCTGAGCTACTTGTGCATCTCACGACATCTGTTACGGTACCGTCGATACTTCTCGGCCATCTTTAGAAAAATCACGGCACGCATCTCGACCCTACGAGCATTCTCAACCTCCAGCATGTAGGTCTAAAAGAAAGGAGGGAGGAAAGGAGTTAGTCATATAAATAAAAAAAGCGAATGAACGAAGGTCACCAAGCAAAGGAAACAAAGAGAAACTCACTCTCAGGCCCAGATCGGCCACACCGCGTTACAACTCGGAGTCGCTGACATCCTGAAGAGCTCCGCTTTAGGCGGTGGAGCACAGAAGATCGAACTGTGGCACAAAGTCCACCGTATCCTGCAGAAGGTTGAGTTCGGATGGAATTTCGAGTATTTGAGAAGGACCTTCCGCTTATACTACGGTCCGAGTAAAGCCCTCCTCAAACATCCTCATATCATCAAGATCAATGTCGGACTTAGATTCATAGTCATCAACCACAACGCCCTTCCCCCTCTCACTGACCGGAGAGGGGGCGCGGTTCGGACGCTATGTCAAAGGGCCTTCTAAAATAGCAACGGTATCCTCGGAACTCTGTCTCTCTGCAACATCAACCCTTTGCACGCTCGCAACGGGCGTCGTATCCACGGCTGGGTTGGCACCACCTCCAACTTTGATCACCGCCGGGGTAAGGGCACCCCTCGAAGAAGTTTCAGCCGGGGAAACTCCTTCCAACACCACCCTCCGTCTCTTCGGTGGGGCCTCCCCACTACTTGAGTAGGAGGATTCGCCCGTGGAACGGACTGCGGGAGTTGGAATCTCCGGATGAGTAACCTTCTAGCGCACAACTTCGGCTGCAGGTACAGGCTGGACAGTAGATCTTGGTGCTGGTCGGGCAGTGGCCCTCGGCGTAGGATGGGTAGAGGGCGTCGGTTGACGAAATGCGAGCGGAGGAGCCCTCGTTCTCCTCACTCCTCCCCGACCTGTCAGTAAGAAGGAATTAGATTGCACAACAACAAAGTTCTAAAAAAAAGAAAAGCTAACTACAAAATAGGGAACGGATTAAAGCTACAACAAGGCAACTCACTAGTAAGAGGCTTGCGCCCAAACTTCTCATGGAAGGGCGCCCACTCACGAATTCCCACCGTGTAGTGGAGAATCGCGCTCACCCACTCACGGATATCAGCAACCAGCGGAGGAGGTAATCTCTCAGCTGCAAAGGCAAAACAAATACTCAATGATGTCTCCTAAAGAAAGGCGACCGACGACCGTCTTAAGAAAAATTACAAAGTAAACAAAGGAAAACTCACGAGTGAAATCCCACGTCTCTGGAAACCCCACCGAGTTCGCCATAAGGTGCTATGTCCGCACATAGAAGTAGCTTTCCCAAAAGCATCGATTGACCTTATCATCCATCTTTACCACCAAACTCTTGGTTCCTCGATGGCGCATATGGATCATCGTACCACGAAGAAAATGAGGGGCAAAGATGTAGAGCATGTGCCCTAATGAAATTCCTTGGCCGGTTAGTTCCGCGTACTTGATGAGCATAAGGAAGAGCTTGTACACATATGGAGAGAGTTGAGTCGGGCACACTTCATAGAAACGGCAGAAGTCTACCACCAAAGAAGCAATGGGGAGCGTGCACCTAATAACGAAGGGGTACGCGTAAAAAGTGCAATAACCCGGGTGGTGTAGATGCACAATATCCTTCCCCACCAGCACCATTTTGACATTAGCAAGAATTCACCACTTAGTTTTGAGTGCCCCGGTCGCTGCCTCATCCATAGTGGAAGGAACGGGCTCTGGATCACTTCCTGAAGGGCTATAAAAATCAGTCCTCGCCTTCTCCGGACGAGGAACTATCTCATCCACCGTTGGAAATCCCTCATCTTCCACCACCTCCACTCCCTCTTCGAGTAGGGATGCGTCGCTTTCCGGCACCAGAGCACCAACAACTCTATCGGATTGGGAAGAAGTGATGGCCATTTGTCTCTCTTGATCGAAGTAAGCAAGAAAAGTGCGGGAAAAGAGATAGTGGCCACTTCAAATTCTATCGAAAGCAGAAGTATGAAAGACCAGAGGATGAGGAAGTTTGCAAAGTTCTTTCTCAGGTAAATTGAAAAACATAACAATCAAATAAGGGATTCCCCTTATTTATAGGAACATAAATGTCCTGAGCGGGAAACCCACCCAAGAGCCGCCAATCAAAAAACTGAAAGGGCACGGGAAACAATATGATGCCTGGGAAACGTGCGCTGTAATGATGCATAATGGGTATTCATGGTACCCTAAATTGATGCGACGATCCAACTCTGAATTGACGTAATGGTCCAATGAAATCCCTGAAGCGTCACCTCGCCACCTCGCCTTAAGGATCGCATTCCGCGCATAATGTTCAAATTTCTCCTAACTTTTGAATCAACAGAATCCGCCCATCGAGCTTGCCAAAAGGCGACCCCACCGGGCGGAGGGACTAATTGTATAGGTCAAAATCTGACCACAAGATGATTGTCCTTAAAAGGAACGATAAGGGGTTGACCAAGCCGTAGTCGTACCCACGAGGCGTAACAGCGGCAAGCATCTCGGCCACTATCGAGATCGAGCCGTCAGAAGGCCTGTACGACAGCACATACGTCGTACTACTCGGGCAAGTAAGGAAGAGTGTAGTCATGAGAGGGTCCGTTGGGTAGAGACCGTTGGATAAAGGTAAAGGTTGATAATATATATATGAGGGGAAAATGCAAGAGAAAGGGGGATCCTATTCAAGAAAAGAGAGGAGCAACGTATCAAAGATGAGAACAAGAGGAGATCCCCAACAACAAACCAACAACCCAGATTTCGGCTACAACTTTTTGTAATCATCATTGTTGAATCAACAAAGATAGATCTCTTAGTTATCAACAACTTTCCCTCTTTTTCTTCTTTGCTCTTACAAATACGGTACAAACATATCAAAGATGTAAGCTTATTATTTACATTTGATATCTGTCAATCATCTTAAGGAATCTTATATAAACTTGGCCTCCTTCGATTGTAACATTCAATATGTTTGAATTTAGAGTTAATTATGTTGGGCTAAGATTTATCTTTCATCATGTATCTCATCATTACTTAGTTTAACTAAAAGGTTTAACACTTTTTTTGATCAAACAATTACGAACTAATAAGTGGCAACCAAAAGAAAAAATATATATACTTATTTAAACTGAGTTAAATTTAAACCTCTATTGCTTAGCCCTTAATAGGATACCACTAGAATACGACTCCAATAAAACTTTTGTTCTTAGTGAAAGGAAACATTGTTTCTAGTCTATTGTGAATGTATCAAAACACTCGAAGTACAAGAAACGTGGACATGAATAAAACAGAGATGGATCCAAATTATGATTTCTCCTTGAAAACGAATAGATAAAATAATTGAAATGTGACTTATTACATATTGTAGACGTTGCAGTCATAAAATCCTCGAGACCAAAGCAAGCCTAGGATTGGTAACAGAGGTTGTCAAATCCCATATAATCTTTGTTCTCCAGCTTCTCAATCATATTTGCTATCCCCACACCACCTGCAAAATTATCAAGCACGTCGCTTTTCATGGTCAAGAAAACAGAAAAGAAGAAATGGGCAGAAATATTAGTCATTTTAACAATAAGAATGAAAAATGAGTATATATATATACCTAAGCTGATAGCACTGACAAATATTGTCATAGCCAGTATGAAAATGATAATAGAGGCCCTTCCAAGTAGAGCAATTACTCTTCTAACAACGTGCTGACCAACAAGTGCAGCAATTGTTGCCACAGAAACGAAATAAGCAGCTGCACATTTTTTGAAATATAAACAGTCAAGATTATCTAAAGCGATTAATTAAAATTGTTAATTTTGTCTTTGTTGCTAATTACCGTATGGGACAGGGAAACGCTTCAAAAGGTAATATTGCACAACTGACATGGAGGATGAGAATGTCATTGAAAAGGTTGATGTTGCACTTGCTACCTGCAAATTACCCTCACTTTGTCAAACAATTTATCCTTCATCAACTATAAGAAATTAAACACATTAAACAGAGTTTTTTCATATGCAATAAATCACTTCATTTAATTTATTTGTGACTAGAAATAGGCAGATTTAGAGAAACTGTGCAGGATGTATTTAAGTGTATACATATAATAAGAATACACTCATTCACGAACTCTAGATCATTACCTCGCATCAGTAGCAGATACTGATTTATATGAGATCATGGCAATAATATCCGATAAAATTGCATATTGAGGCTTTACTTGCGCAGATCGAGGTATTATATTTATATTATACAGCAAGATGTTTACCTGAGGAGGAATTCCGAGTTCTAGGAAAAGAGGTCCTAGGATAAAGCCACCTCCTAGACCAAGCAAACCTCCAACAATACCAGCAACTATGCCACAACAACAGTAAAAGAAGAGCAGATGGGGCTTCCAACTTGTTATTTCCTTTCCTTTCGATGCAATCACCCTTGTACCCTTGTACAGACATACTGCTTCATAAAGTGATACAGAAACAGCAACAGGTATCTAACATATAGAAAAGCCGGATTAGTTAGAAAATAAGACTAAGTTACCTATGTATATAAGTTAAATCCTTTCTGCCTGCTAATTTACCTGCAAGAAGTTTAAAATCCAGTACTCGATGGAGCATGTCACGGTGTAGGTCTGCAAGCAAAAATTATGAGTATGTGTTGAGAGAATACAGAGTCTACTGCTCGATCAGGTTGAAATTTATCATAAAAAAGCTAACCTTCACAATTTGAATTGCAAGGAAAGCTACCCACACAAACATTAGAAGTCCCAGTTCTTTCCAGTAAACATTGCGAAGCATGGGAACCTATACGTTTAATTAAAAAAACATGTACTCCATTAATATGCACGTGAAGTTGTTAAAAAGAAGATCGGTTTAGATATCAACAGATGGAGCATGTACTTACAGTGTCATCTACATTAGCTAATGGACCAGTGGGAAGTGGCCTGTATTCGCCTTCGGACTCTGCATTTTATCAGATGAATAACCTTGAATATACATACATGTCTGGCTTATTTTGCACTGAATTTCCCTTAGCTTGTAGTATATATTATTCAGGATACGGTTACTATATATAGCATACATATATTGAGATGTAAACATCAAATTAAGTCCTACGTTTTGTACATGGTCTCTGCTGCTCTATTTTTATCCTATATATTTATGACTTATAAATGCTGCTTTCACTTCTTTTAAGATCGATCTCCAGTTATGTTGCTGTTTGTTCACACTTTGCACTCTTGTTAATGCAAAACTACTCAACAATGTTGAAAATGCCAATTAAAACTCACCACTTGGCTTGAACTCTGACTCCAACTGCTTGGCTGCTTCCTGGGGTTACATTGTAGGATTACGTGAAAGTTAAAAAGAAATTAAAACAGAGAAATTAAGAAGAGCTTTATTGTGATCAAGTGTAAAACTCACCTTTTTCATTAATGTTTCCTTCTTCCATGTCTCAATTCCCTTGAACAATGCCTTTGACGAGGTACCTACAACATTTACATATATACTAGTTAAGGATTTTGAAAAAGCTAGACCAATAGAATAAATTTAACACACTGACAATCGCTTGAACCTGTTGTACTAAACACGTAACAAGCTAAGTTTCCGGCCTTGTTTTTTAAGTTGCTACTACTAGTTAATTTCCTCTCCTATGGATAACATATATATACTAAGTAGTATCATTTTAAGTCATGACATGATAGTGTGTGATGTATAAAAGTATAACTCGATGGAATAAATTAATGTACATAGCAAGAAGATCGAGATTAATTACCAACAAAGAGAATGATAAGAAGAACAGTGACCATCCAATCAGCAAAGATGACATTGAAAGCGACCCCAATGCTAATACCAAGCATAAGCATAGGTTGTAAGAGCAAGGCCAAATCATAGTCTATTATGGGCATGTCTAGAGATGGGTGCCTCAGCCTCATGTTGTAGTACACAGTTGATCCAGCTGCTCCCATTATCATGCCTTCAATAAACAAATAAGTAGTTTAATATATAGAGTATACATACATATATATATATTTAAAAGACAAAGTAGCAAATACTACATACATTTGGAAATAGCTGTAGATGACTTTGGGTCGAAGCCAATAATAAGGGTTAGCATTGGAACAAAGATTCCGCCGCCTCCAACCCCACCAACGCTTCCCAAGGCTGCACCAAAAAACCCGACAATCGATCCTACTATTATTTTCCATCCAAACTTCATCTCCTGCTCCCAAAGAAAAACATAGTCATAATATATATATATATATATATATATAATGGTTAGCGAGCGAGCATTCTGTATGTTTACTTTACATGATAATATGTTTGTTACAAATTAAAGAGCTATGAGATAGTATTCATATATACCGGCCAGACGTGCTCATAAGTGGACTTGCCATTCCACAGGAAACGCAGAAGCCGTAATGCAAAACCTTGTCTCATCTCTTTCTCTACAACGTAAGTTGGCTCTTCAGTTTTCAGAAGCCTTTCTGCATTGCCTACATCACTTATAGTGAATAATCCCCAGCATATTATCCAAACTGCCGTTATGAGCAACGCCTTCACTCTCTGTTTTACCTCCTCATTAGCCATGTTGAAAACCATCTCGATCAAATTCAAGAACCTGCAGGGAAAGAGCAAGGTCTAGTACGTACGTAGATATATATATATATATATATATATATATATAGCTTCCTCCGTTTCCTCTGAGGTTTGCCTGCTTCTAGCTTCCACTTTCAAGAACCTGCAGGGAAAGAGCAGAGGAATTGAAAAGTAAATCTCAAGATTGCATGCTCGAATATCTTCTTTTTTGCCTGCGTTTTATATAATTTGAAAGAGCAGTAAATAGTTCACTCTTTCCCTATGCGTCTGATATGGACATTTACGTGTTTTCTACTGTTGAAGAAAGATATACTATCATTTTCATATTTCTAAGTGTAGTTGGAATCTAGTGAAGATTTTATTGCATTAGGAATTATTTAATCTTTTTTATCTGTCATTTTAAAAGTGTACGTGACCCTTCCTTGGACCTTGGGTGAACGCAATATTTTTCTTGCACGGACTGCCTTTTCTTTAACTCAAAAAATTTGGCCGAAACTAGTTGTGCATTTAAAAAACCACAAAGATATTAATTAGTTATTATTTTTTTCCAATATCTCACATTTACTATCATGAGAAGATACATATAGCATTCGTTATTCATAGCCATTAGTTATTCATCTAAGGAAGATATAAGAATAATTTACTCAAATAATTGAGCTACTACTACTGAATAAGTTTTTTGTTCCAAACCCTGAAAAAAGGAACTGATGGGGTAATTAATAGCGGAAAATGCAACCATTTAGGAGGACATATAACTTCCAAACTCAACAGAAAATGGTAAGTTTTCATACCCTTCACCAATTGTAGAGTCAAACTCAATGTACCAAAATCTTGTTAAAGATAGTACTAGTGTTTGTTTCTTAAGAATTACGTCTACATTTCACACCCATCCAAAATCTGTAAAGCCTATTAGTTTTGTCGTATACATGCAAAGGGAGAGAAAAGAAAGCCCCTTTTTTGCACTACTCCACCATCTAGGAACCAAATTTCCATACCAGAAATAGAGGGAAGCAGTGTTGTTTGTCCTACCAAAGTGAAGTTTCCACGAAACCCTCCAATTCACCATCTTACGCATGCAGGAGCCTAACCATGGCTGACGAGAGATTTCAGACCACCCTTATCTTTCAGAGCATGAAATTATTACTTGGTATTCTATTAAAGATTTAAGTATATATGCTGGGAATGTAAAAAGGTCATGCACGATCAGTGTAATTTAACATGTTATATAGCAGTTCACTTACCCTATATTGTAGGTTATTAGTTAAGGTTTGTTAAATAAAGTTACGTGTAATTACTTTTTAAATAGCCTGATCGTGTATATATGCACGGACAAGGGTTAATTTTCATTATGGCATTCAATAACTTTCTTTGGTCCGAAGTTGATTTTTTTTTGTGTGTGGGTTTCCGGAGGAATAGAGCTAATGTGATGTCTGTATGGGGTAAAATATGTTCATATTTAACGATCGCATGAGAAAGCGACACGTGGAGCCGAAGACAGAAGACAGTCGGGTCCAAAGGCAATAATTTCACTTGTTATCGGAGAGAATGATATTCATAAAGGCAAAATAAATGTCTGCCGCTCGGTAGCATTTAATAAAGAATATTCCACAACATTAAGTGCATGGTACGTTAGAGATAATATGGCATTCACTGCCTACCGTTACACATTCTCCAATGGCCCATAATTGTCATTTAAGATATGCTTGATCCTAGGACCTTGTTCCCTAGGTGCAACTATAGATAGCGAGCTCAACCATCATGGTAAGATAGACGAATTTTCTGACAAGCATACAATATACTTTGTTCAAAGCTAAATAGAATTTTATTTTCTTGCATATTTATATTGCTCTTACTGCTTCCGGAAGCTCTATTCCCGGGCTCAAGATCTCTACTATCTTATCTCGATTTCAACGCTAAGTCTTATATTTTGTGTAATTTATTTATCATTTTAGGGTCAAATTGATTCACTTGTCTATAAATCACGTATAAATTCAACTGTACCGTTCTATGGATAAACAGTTTGGCGCCTACTGTGGGGCTTAGATAGTTGTGTAATTGAATTGATCCCTGCATCTGTTACTAACTTGTTTGATTCTTTGTTCTTAAGCACAAATCATAATTAAAAATGACAGATAACGATGTCAACGTCGCACACAACATTGAGGCCTAAAGAAATCAGCCTCATCACGAAGATTCCATCAGCGATACTGCCATGAGGAGATGAGGCCACGCCGGTTTATGGTGGGCAGTATCCACGACACATTCGAGAGGCGACTCCTGATGATGCTGAAGACGAGCATGTCGTTGAAACACTAAGGTTCCTGAGGGAACAACAAAAGGCCATATGGGCCATCTCTCGCGGCAGGAACAGGTCATGACGGAATTAAGGTAGGCGTTGTCGGGTGCTTCCAACAATGCGAATGGACGGAGTCCAGTTCCTCTCAATGATCCCGCAAATCAAACAATGCAAAGGGGCGATAACAACACTCGAGGGGCGAAGTCGGCTTTGATAGGGCCGGGAAGAACGGTAGCGGATCCGATAACAACAATGAGAACGATCTCTTTAAAACTAAACTCATGCGGTTCATGAGGGAAATAAACGCCCGAATGGATCAAATTCCGAGCGCACCATCGGTATTGAAAGGACCGGATTCAAAGAAGTACACCCAACTGCTATTCAAACCAAGCGCGACACCAGAGTTGATCCTGAAGCGGTTTAAAATGTCAGACGGACCAAAGTATGCTGGGAATTCAGATCCTTAGGAGCATATCACCACCTATACAACAACGGTGAAGGGAAACGATTTGGCTCAAACGGTCAAGCATATCAAGCATATAAATCAAACGGTCTTCAACGGGACGATTTTTGCCTTATGAGCAGGCCGAAGGATGCGACAAAAGTTTCCGGTCGGCGGATAGATTCTCTACCGATAGGGAGAACTGATCGCGACTAGAATAATAGGTCATTATTGGCTAAGGAGACATCGGGTTCGTGTGATTCTTTCTACCCAGGCTTTCCGAATATAACTTTAAAATCAGCGTAGTGGAGTTGGTGTCGGCTTTGAGGAAAATTCAAGAAGCACGATTATTGAGACCTATGAGATCCGATCCCAGCCAAAAGGATCCTAATTTATGGTGCAAATACCATGGAACCAACGGTCACCGAACATGGGACTGTTGGCATCTGCACAAGGAGGTGGCAACATTGCTGAAAAATGGCCATCTTAGAGAATTTTTAAGCGACCGGGCTAAAAACAACTACGGCCGCAATCGTGATAATGCAGAATCCTCGAAAGAAGGAAAATATCCCCATGTTTGACGATCGACATGATTTTTAGGGGGAACGAGATTAATGGTGTAACATTTTTAGCGACAAAAAAGACGAAGGTGTCAGTAACCCACAGTAAGAGACTTCGAAAAGTCGCTGAGGACGACATTAATTTCATAGAGGAAAACGCATATGGACTACTACTGTCGTACAACGATGTACTGGTAATATCTTTAAATGTCTTAGATTTTAAGATTAAACGTGTTTTGGTGGACCTAGGAAGTTCGTCCAATATCATCCAATGGAAAGTGTTGGAGCAAGCCAAGCTCACCGAAAGTATCATTCTGGCCATAAAACTTCTCGTCAGGTTCAACCTAGCAAGCGTGACAACCCGAGGAGAGATCATGCTTCCCATAAATGTTGAGGGGGTAGTTAATGAAAATGACCCTTTTCGAGGTGGTGATGGCGATATAGGCTACAAAATTATCCTAGGGAGGCTGTGGTTGCACGAGATTGAAGGTTGCGTCATCGACATATCATTAGTTGCTGAAATTCCCATCTCCCTAGGAAATTAAACAAATAAGAGTTGACCAACCAGCAGTAAGGGAGATGAATGCAATCTCAGTTTCTAGTAGCAAAGGGAAGGAGAATGCGATATAGCAATTACAGGAACCAGTGCCTGCTCTCGAGTCGAGCGAAGTCAACCAGGGGGAGGAGTCATTGGAATCCTATCAGGTACTGAGATATTTCTAGGTACCAGAAGAAACGGACGCAACAAAATCCACAACAGAAGAACTTGAACAAATCGCATGTTCAATAAGTTCTTAGAGAGGAAGTTCCACTTGGGGACAAGACTACACCCCGAACTTAGTTCTGGATTTATAGAATTTCTTAAATTTAATGTCGATTGTTTTGCATGGTCGCATGCAATATGACAGGTATCCCACCAGAAGTGGTCGTGCAAAAATTAAGCCTAGATCCCAACATCCCTCTAGTGAGACAGAAAAAATGTCTTGTTGCTGAGGTTAGAAACAATTTTTTCAAATAATAGGTAACTCGCTTACTTGATATTGGTTCAATCCGAGAGGTAATGTATCCTGACTGGCTAGCTAACATAGTAGTAGTTCCAAAGAAGATTAAAAAAATTTGGATGTCCGTAGACTATAAGGATTTAAATAAAGCGTGCCCAAAAGACTCATTCTCATTGCCAAACATTGATCAAATGATAGATGCAATAGTCAGGAATGAGTTAATGAGTTTACTCAATGCTTACTCTGGGTACAACCAAATTAAGATGAACCCGGAGGATTAGGAAAAAACTTCGTTCATAATGAATTTCGGCACATATTGTTATAATACGGTGCCATTGGGGCTAAAAAATACTAGAGCCACTTACCAACAAATTGTAAACAAAATGTTTGAGAAACAAATAGGGAAGACGATGGAGGTTTACATAGATGATATGCTGGTTAAGTCTTTGAACACAGGTGATCATCTCAAACACCTGCAAGAAACCTTTGACATCTTAAAGAAGTACAATGTGAAGCTTAACCCCGAGAAGTGTACATTCGGGGTTAGTTCTAGTAAGTTTTTGGGATTCCCTATCTTGCAAAGGGGGATCGAGGTTAACCCCAACAAGATTAAAGCCATCGAAGACATTCCAGACCAACTATCAAGCATGAAAGAGGTTCAAAGGCTGACAGGGAGACTGACTGCTTTGAGCAGATTCATTTCCAGGTCATCGGAGAAATGCCATCATTTCTTTTCACAACTAAAAAGAAGAATATCTTCGAATGGACTCCAAAATGTCAGCAGGTTTTGAGGGATTTGAAAAGGTATTTGTCAAGTCCTCTATTGCTGTCAAAACCGGAGAAAGGCGAACAATTGTTGATCTACTTAGTGGTCTCGAAGGTAGCGGTAAGTGTCATTTTAGTGCGTGAGAATGAAGGTATGCAATCTCCCATTTATTATGTTAGTAAAATTTTAACGGGAGCAGAAACTCGCTACCCACATCTAGAAAAATTGGACTTAGCTCTCATAGTCGCCACTCGAAAGCTTAGGCCTTACTTCCAGTGTCATCCGATAGCCGTGGTGACCACTTTTCCCCTGCGTAATATTCTTCATAAACCTGAACTCTCAGGTAGGCTGGCCAAGTAAGCCGTCGAAATGAGTGAACTTGACATCGAATATAAACTCAGGACTGCAATTAAGTCATAAGTTTTGGCCGACTTTGTGGCTGATTTTAGTTCGGGACTATTGTCTTTGGATACCAAAGAAGTAGTGATGGTGTTAGAATCGACATCATTCTAAAGAAGTTTGGACCTTATTCGCTGATGGAGCTTCCGACGTGAAAGAGTTTGGTCTTGGCATAGTGCTAACTACGCCATCGGTAAAAACTCTAAGGAAGGCCATAAAACTGTTCCTCTGACCAATAAATAAGAAGAGCATGAAGCTTTGATTGCAGGACTCGAGCTGGCCCGCAGACTAGACGCTGAGGTCATAGAAAGCAAATGTGACTCCCAATTGGTAGTAAATCAGGTCTATGGTATCTTCAAAGCCAAAGAGGAATGCATGCAACAATACGTAGTAAAAGTCCAGGATCTGCTCGCTCGGTTTAAAATGGTCAATTACTCACATCCCGAGGGAAGAGAATGCGGAAGCAAATGTACTAGACAATCTTGGATTGTCCACAAAAATAAAGGGATCGGACTCCGGCACGGTCATACAACTTATGCATTTGGTGTTAGATGCGGATAGCTACTACGAGGTAAACGTGACCAATTTGGTCTGGGACTAGAGAAATGAGATCATTGACTACCTCGAACACGAAAAATTACCTGAAGATCCTAAGGCATCTCAGTCGTTGCGCACTAAAGCAACTTGATATAGTTTCAAGGGATGTCAATTATATAGAAGATCTTTCCAAGGGCCGGTAGACCGATGTTTAGGAGCTTTCGAAGCTAATTACGTTATGCGAGAAGTACATGAAGGGATCCGCGAAACCACTCAGGCACGGATTCCATGGTGTTAAAATTAATTAGGGCAGGATACTACTGTCCCCAGATGCAATAAGATGCCAAGGCTTATGTTCAAAGATGTGATAAGTGTCAATGTTATGCAATATTGGTGCATCAATAGACAAAGACACTACACTCAGTTTTGTCGCCATTGCCGCTCATGAAGGGGGGATGGATATAGTCGGTTCACTACCACCGGCCCCTGGTAAGGTAAGGTAAGGTTTCTTTTGATTTTAACTAACTATTTTCTAAGAGGGTTGAAGCAGGTCCTTATCAGAAGATCAGCGAATGCGAAATGGTAGATGTTTTTTGTGGGAGAATATAATTTGCAGATTTGGGATACCAAAAGAGATAGCCTACGACAACTAGCCACTATTATAGGCTCTAAGGTCAATAAATTCCTTGAAGACTTGACAATCAAAAGGATCACATCATCACCTTATCATCCGAGTGCAAACGATCAAGCAGAATCAACAAACAAGATGATTATACAAAATATCAAAAAGAAATTAGAAGCAACTAAAGGTAAATGGCCCGAGGAGTACTATGGGCGTACCGGACAATAGCCAAGTCGAGCACGAGGGATACTCATTTCTCTCTTGTGTGTCACACCCCTTTTTTCTTCACCAACCCTCTTAAAAATAATAAAAAGATTTTGTATAGCTCAAAAAAGGTTTTCAAAATTGAAAAGTGACAAAGTTGTGTTAAAAGGGTATTTCTTAGAGTCGCCACTTGGCATGTAATCTCGGTGTGCCAAGTCACCATTTAAAATCAATTTTTCCTTAAAAACACATTTGACTCTTAAACTAGTTTGCACCAGAGATTCTAGATAAGGGGGTTCATTTGACTCGGAAGAAGGTGTTAGACATTTTTCGAGTCCCGTAAAAATCACGGTTGTGTACATTATCCGATTGTCTTTAAAGGGTACTCAAATTGAGGCAAAACACACGAAAGCAGAAATAAACACAAAAAGTTCAAGATCGTCTCCATCTAATAAAAGAAAACAAAATAAAATAAACTAAATCTTACTATCCTATCTTATACCACTAACGATGATGTCACGACCTCCATTTACATTCACTTGGGGGAATACCCCTGAAATAAATAAATAAATATATATATATAGAATCTACAGGGCATTCCCTTGAATATAACTAAAGGGGACGACCTCTCGCCTCGAATAAAAATGAAATAAAGAAAACTTAAGATTTGCCTATCCAAGTTTTGGCCTAAATATGCTCCTAGCGATCAAATTAATAAAGCAATTTTTTTTTACTTTTAATTCCCGAACCCCGTACCTATTGTTTCTTCTAACCAAGCCAAAATATCACCAAAATTATGGTATTGTCAAAGAATTAATTCTTAATGAGAGAAATAATAAAAGGGTGAGCTAATCTTCTTAACATGAGCCACATAATCACACAATTGAGAAAATTTAAAATCAACAGAATTTCATTGAAATCTCAAACAGACAAGGAAGAAGAGTGAAAATTAATTAAGAACAAAGTTAAGAAATGGATATCACGGAAAGCAAAACTTCCGATGCTAGCCGCTGACTAGAAAGATGAACCTTGATCGGAACCTCGACTACCGGTATTGGCAATGTAAAGGACACACCTCTAAGAAGCAGTACACCTCGGCAATGGAAGTTCATTTGCACCTTCTCCACGCCAACCCCACCAAAAAAAAGAATTATCAAGTAGCAATCAATTCGTTCATTGCAGTAGAGGGACAAAAAGCTATTGAGTTAGATTATTATCTTTTGGAAAAGGCACAAGTAGATCTCATTAGTGCAACTTTTAAAATCACATTCTAGTAATTCTACTTCGGAAAGGAAAATGACCCTCCGTTCGACTGGGTGTGCGTGTGGCTGGAGATTTTATTTTTTATGAATGAAGAAGGTGATGGTTAGTGGTAAAAATAGTGATTTTGCCGGCAGTGGAATGGCGGTTCAGGACAGAAAATATAACCGCCCGAGCATTTTTGGCATATCTCCGATGAGATTGGTGAATCTTTCAGCGTGTCCCAAATTGGTGTGTGTTGCTTTTTCTTGTCTTGCGGCGGCAAGAGGGTCAAGAGGGGGTGGGGCGTAGCTGTTACTAGGGTGGTAAAAATGGGGATGATGATGAAGGTTTTCTCTCCTCAAAAAAATAAAAAGAGAGATGATTTTAAGAGGAAAATGACTTAAACTTTTCTGTTACAGCCGTGGTAATTCATTCTTAGAGCATGGATAGAGACATGTTTATGGGAAGAAGATCATTTTTCTGGAATAGTACAATGGGAATAGATAATTGAAGAAGGAAAGTGTGCCCTCCTTTTTTCGTCCTCTGTCCGTTCCTCCTCCTCTCTATCTGTGTGCGTCTAAGTTGAGAGAAAGAAAGCATTTTAAATCAAAAGGGGGAAGGCCCGTTTTCCAGAATGAGGAGGGTGATAGAGTAAAAAAATCTTAGGGTTTGGTAGTGTTGAAAATCTGATGGGTTAATGGGTTGTGGGCTCAGGGGAATGGGCTGTCCGATTTGGGCCTTTGGTAGCCAAATTTGTGCTCAAAATTGGCCTACTTAACCAAAAATCTATCAACCTAATATCAACTCTTGCTTATTAAATAAAAACAAAGATAAAAATACTACCAAAATATTAATTAGACCAACTTAAGTGGAATATACTTTTAAAATAAAACTAACTGTTAAAACAAAACTATTTTTTTCAAATATCATACTAAAACAAAATTAGAATTAGGTTAAAATTATTGCAAAATTAAAATAATATTACTACAAAAAATACTAATATCCTTGAAAAGATATTTAATGTAGTAAAAAACAAAGTGAAACTATTTTTGTGTTTTCGAATTTTTATGTTCTGCAATTAGATTAAAAGTGAAAAATAGTCTAAATCCTACTAGAATAAGTCAAATAAATGTTTTTAAAATGCTAAGAATACTAATATAGCTTGAAGACGTGGCGGGTCAAAAATTACGTGCTTACAGCTTCCCCTCTTTGCTTGGAAACATGCAGTGTTTTTTAGCAAAGAATTAAGTAAGCAGCGTAATTGATTTCTGACCCGATACTTATTCAAAAAAAATAAAAATGGATAAGAAAATTGTGATCGAGCCCTGGTATTTGAGCTGCCCTACATATCTTTGGCTATAAAGGAATCAGGCCGCGTGTAGTTCAGAAATAGGAGAAGTAAAGGAGGATACCGAGGTGGAGAGTCGATTGAAGTGTCGCACCGTCGAGGTTCCGGTCTGCGGTCCCTGCCATTATATCAAAAATAAAAGGAAAAATTATTACAAAAATAAATAAATAAAAATATCAGATCCTATCTACTTCTTGTCTCAAATCTTCCTTGAATCTTCAACATGAAATAGAAAAATCAACCCTATTCTTCAGGTAGGCATCCTGCTAACTTGAACTTGAAGAAAATTGAAAGTTGACTCGATTCTTCAGGCGGGCATCCTGCTGCTTGCACTTGAAGAAAATTGAACTTGGAGTAGACTTGAGCTTGCAAACCTTATTCTTCAGGCGAGCTCGTGCAACTTCTGATTTAAACTAAAAAAAAAGTGGAGGTTACCCCGATTCTTCAGGCGGGATCCTGTTGTCTCTCACTTAAACATGAAAATTGAAAATCGACCCTGTTCTCATGCGGTCTGATAGTAGGCTATATAGTCGATATTTACACCTTAATAGGACCATACTTTGTTGTTGTTTTATAGATAATTTGCCAACAAAATGCTCTAAATAGTGTTCTTTTGTTTAGCAGGGAATATTATATGAGAGGAAGCAACATGGAGTGTTTTGGAGGCGATAATGTGAAGAAAAACACCCACTCAAGAAGTACCCGAACACAAAGAAGAATAAATGGCCTGGACAAGAAGGTCATCGCGACTGCGGTGAACCGCGGCATATTAATGAAGTGAGGCAGAAAGGTTGGCGTTCACCGCGGTCGACCGCGGTTGGCCGCGACCTTGGTGCACTGTTCACGCAGCTGGAAGTTTGAGGACCAAAGTGTAATTTTGGAAAACTTTTGTAAAACCTTTATAAGCTTTAGAAACTCGTCCAACTGGAAAAAAACAAGCGAAATTTAGACTACTTTTGGAGGAAGAACAAGTGTGAGAAGATCAGCCAAACATTAGAGTTTTTCTATCTCCTTTTAATTCTTGCAATTTTACATTATGAACAATTTAGTAGTTATTTATTATTTTGTTATGAGTAGTTAAACACTTATCTAGGGTTGATGGAACCAATTGTTGGTTGAAGTATTGACTCAAGTTGTTATAATCGAGCCGGATTTATGATATGATTGTTCAACTACATTTTGTATGGTGATTAATTGAATGGGCCCTTGATTAATCGTGTCTAATTACCTTATATTGCTTGAAAAAGAATATTAGGTTAGATAGCTGTTGAACAACACCACTTTTGGGTAATTGAAGAGATTTATTACATGAACTTAAAAGTGGGTTTAGAGATAACAAAACTTTGGTGGGATAATTTAGAGTTGCATACCCATTGTAAGCTAGAGTAGTTCGAGAGAATGCTCTAGTAAATTATTGTAGTTGATTGAGAGATAATTACGATAGCCCATAACTCTTAATCCTTATAGAGTATTACGGCGAGATTATAGCGGAAGAGTCAAAACCTAAACTAGCAATTGGGGAAATCACTGCCCTAGACCTCTTTACTATTAAATTCTCTTTGTTTTAGCTTACTTTTGTTTTTAATAGAAGTTGAAGTAGTTAAACAAAAAAAACCAATATTTATTGATCAAAAAAAATCTTGCATCTTGAGATTGATTGAGTTGATAATAACATTACCGAAGTGTGTAATAGATAGGTTAGTTCCCTGAGGATTCGATTCCAGACTTAAAACCGGATTATATTTGCAGCGATCGTTGTGTCCTTTGAAAGGCATAGTTGGGCGTTATCATATTTTGGCGCCGTTACCGGGGAGTTAACGATGTTATTTATTACAACTTAGAAGTAGTGTTAAAAACTATTAGTTCAAATCAATTTTCAAAGGTGTTAAACAATTTTCATTGAAATTCTAACGTTTAAACTCTTGTGGAATTTAGGTGTATGCCTAGAAATTCTTCGAGGACTGAAGAACTGCTTGAAGGACTTTCAGACCCCGAGAAAACATTCAGGGCGTTGAACCTTGTCAACAGGAGGATCCAACAATCACAACAACCACACCAGCTTGAATTTGACATGGGTGACGTAGAGAACGGCAACGGAAACATCAGGGATGAGCCAGCTGACCCAAACGTTAGAGTGGTGGCACCTCTTGTGCTAGAAGCTGCACTTTATGATTGGGCTCAACCCATAGCTGACAACCTGGAAACTGCCATAGTTGTGCCCGCAATTCAAGCAGAGACATTCCAGATCACCAACAACATGCTACATCTGCTACAGAATAAAGGATTGTTTTCCGGGTCACATATTGAAGACCCTCAGCAACATTTGAAAAATTTTCTGTCAATTTGTGTGACTCAAAGGCAGCCAAATGTGACCCTAGAAGCTATCAAGCTATTACTATTCCCGTTCTCTGTGACTGGGGAAGCTCAGGCTTGGCTGAATTCGCTCCCAATCAATTCCATTGTCACCTGGGAGGAATTAGTAAAGCAGTTTTTGAATAAGTTCTACCCGCCCAACAAGACTGCAAGGCAGATTGATGAAATATTGCAGTACAAGCAGCAGCCGACTGAAACCTTGCAAGAAACTTGGGAAAGATTTAAAGGGATACTGGTGAAGTGTCCTTACCATGGCATTCTAGACCAGATGCTTGGCCAGAGATTCTACATGGGATTAGCTGACAATCTAAAGGCCAATGTGGATGCTTCAGCTGGAGGTGCATTTTTGAGTAAGACATTCACCGAGTGAAAAGTCCTTCTTGACAAGATGTCCCAGAATTCAGGGTGGATGACTAGAGGTACAACACTGGCACCTATAGTGCATTCAGTGCCTCTTGACCCAAATAATTTGTAGGCAGAGAACATGGCCACACTCATGACTCAGATGAGTATTTTGACAAAGAAGATAGATGAGATGGGTACCAAACAGGTGCATATTGTTGACACGACAAATGGAGGACTGTGTACACCCCGTGTTAATCAGTCTTATGTGTGTTCATGGAGCGGAGAAGGTGAAAATCAAGGAGCAAGGGAAGATATGAATTATGTTAACAACTTTGGGGGTCAGAGACAAGGAGGACAACAGTAGAGACCGGTACCAAATCAGCAATACAGACCCAACATGCCTCAGCCTGGGGGCATGCAAGCTCAAGGCCAAATGGTTCCATACCACTAGAGACAACAGGGCTACCCACAGCAGAACCAGCAACAGTTGACATATCAGCTACCTCCTCAGCAGTAAGATAACAACATGGTAGAGATCAGGGGGATGCTCTAGCAACTCATTAGGACAAATGGTAAGATGCAGAAAAGTTGGCAATACATGACTTAGCTATAAAGAACATTGAAACTCAGTTGGGGCAGTTGTCTATGGCTTTAAACAATCGCCCCCAGGGAACATTGCCAGCGGATACAAATATTAACCCCAAGGATCAAAACTCGAATCAGCTGATGGCAGTAAGTCTTCAGAATGGGAGATATTTAGACAAAGATCAGGAGGTTGCATAAGCCAACAAAGAGACTACGCCAGCCACTCCAATTCCACTAGAGGTAAATGAACCAACAAATCTGACTGAAATGGTAGTTGAACAGGGTCAAGATGAAAAGGGTAAGGCTAAGGTAAATGAACAAGCTGCAGAATAGGTGGTGCCTCTTGTGCCACAGAACCCCAATAGAGAGAATCCAGCAAGCAGTGAACAAAGGGTGATACCTGCACCATTCCCCCAGAGACTGGTAAAACAAAAGAAGGAAGATCAATACAAGAAATTCATGGAGATGTTGCGTCAAATTCAGCTGAATATTCCTTTGATGGATGCCTTGAGGGAGATGCTAGGTTATGCGAAGATGATGAAAGACCTAATGTCACGGAAGTTTGATTTTTAGGACCTATCCACAATGACTTTGACGCAGACCTGCAGCGCAGTAGTGACCAGACCGATGGCTCAAAAGATGTCTGACCCAAGTAGCTTCACTATTCTATGCACGATTGGGAGTTATGCCTTTGCAAAGGAATTATGTGATTTAGGAGCCAGCATAAATTTGATGCCTCTGGCTGTATACACCAAACTGGGCATTGGCAGAGCTAGACCGACTTCGATGTTACTGCAACTGGCTGACCGCACGGTAAAAAGGCCTACTGGAATTCTTGATGATGTGTTGGTGCAAGTGGGGAAGTTCGTGTTCCCTGCAGACTTTGTTATTCTGGATTGTCAGGTAGATGAGGAGATACCTATCATTTTAGGTAGGCCATTTTTGGCCACTGGGAGAGCCCTGATCGATTGTGAGACTGGAGAATTAAAAATGAGACTGAACAATGAAGAAGTCATATTCAATGTTCAGCAATCTATGAGGAGACCCAGTGAATATGCTAATTGCTCTCTAGTGGAGGCAGTGGATGTGATCCTGCAAGAAGATGATGTAACCCTGACTGCTAAAGAACCACTGGAGGCATGTCTGACAAATTTAGAAGAAATGGATGGTGAAGGGTTGGCTGAGTGGGTCATGGCACTGAAGGCCAAGTATTCTGGAAAAGGGAACCTCAGTTCGAGTCCCTTGAGTTAGAAAAAAGGGCTACACCTCCAGTAAAGCCATCGGTAGAGGAACCACCCAAGTTGGAGCTGAAGCCGCTTCTAGCTCACCTCAGGTACGTTTTCTTAGGCCCTGATTCTACTTTGTTTGTTATTATATCATCCGGTTTGTTAGATGTGCAGGTAGAACAGCTCTTATCGGTACTGCAGGAAAGCAAGACTGCCATTGGCTGGACCATGGCAGACATAAAGGGTATTAGCCCAACCTTCTGTATGCATAAGTTTCTCTTGGAAGAAGGGCACAAACCTTCTAGAGAACATCAACGAAGGCTGAACCCGAACATGAAAGAGGTAGTAAAGAAGGAAGCGATTAAATGGTTAGAAGCGAGAATCATCTTCCCCATCTCTGATAGCAATTGGGTTAGCCCTGTCCAATGTGTGCCGAAAAAGGGGGAATGACTGTTGTGCAAAATGAGAACAATGAGTTGATCTCAACTCATACAGTCACGGGATGGCGAATTTGCATGGATTACCGAAAATTGAACACAGCTACCTGAAAGGATCACTTCCCCTTGCCTTTTATTGACCAAATGTTGGACAGGCTGGTCGGGCGCTCACACTTCTGTTTTTTGGATGGATATTCGGGGTACAATCAAATATAATTAGACCCCGAAGATAGAGAGAAAACATCTTTCACTTGTCCATATGGCATCTTCTCCTTTCGGAGAATGCCTTTTGGGCTTTGTAATACACCAACGACATTTCAACGGTGCATGTTAGCCATTTTCACAAACATGGTAGAGGATATTATGGAGGTCTTTATGGATGATTTCTCCGTGGTGGGAGATTCACTCGAGGATTGTCTTCACAACTTAAGAAGAGTGCTCAAAAGATGTGTGGAGTCAAATTTAGTGTTGAACTGGGAGAAGTGTCATTTTATGGTACAGGAAGAGATAGTCCTGGGACATCGAGTGTCCAGTAAAGGAATTGAGGTCGACCATGCTAAGGTTGATGTGATTGAGAAACTACCAACGCCCACTTCAGTCAAGGTGGTGAGAAGTTTCCTTGGGCACGCCGGGTTCTACAGGCGATTCATAAAAGATTTCTCCAAAATTGCTAACCCATTATGAAAACCCCTTGAAAAGGATCACCCCTTTGTGTTTTCTAATGATTGCAGGTTCGCATTTGAGGAGCTGAAAAAGAGATTGGTGACTGCACTCATCATTGTTGCACCCAACTGGGAGCAACCATTTGAGCTCTTGTGCGACGCAAGTGACTATGCCATAGGAGCAGTCTTGGGGCAGCGACAGGGTAAACTGATGCACCCAATTTATTATGCAAGCAGAACGTTGAGCGATGCACAACTTAATTACACTGTGACTGAAAAAGAGATGTTGGTTGTTGTTTTTGCATTCGACAAATTTAGGTCATACTTGATTGGCTCGAAAATTATTGTTTACACTGACCATGCAGCAATTAGGTACCTGATAGAAAAGAAGGAGTCAAAGCCACGCTTGATTCACTGGGTTCTTCTGTTACAAGAATTCAATCTGGAAATACGTGACCGTAAAGGGACAGAGAACCAAGTAGCTGACCACCTTTAAAGGTTGGAAGGAGCTGAAAAGAAGGTAGAGGTTGAGGATATAACAGAGACATTCCCGGATGAACAGTTACTGGCAATGACAATGGAGGAGGCACCTTGGTATGCTGATATTGCTAATTATTTAGCAAGTGGTATTGTACCTTATGAACTCTCCTCAATTCAAAAGAAAAAGTTCTTTCGTGATTGTCGGTATTATTATTGGGATGAACCTCTATTATTTAAAATATGTGTAGATAACATGATCCGGCGGTGTATCCCCGAGAAAGATCAACATTCTGTTTTGCAGGCTTGCCATGCTTCACCATATGGTGGACACTTTGGAGGAATTCGGACAACAGCTAAGGTGTTGGAGTCAGGCTTGTACTGGCCTACTCTGTTCAAGGATGCCCATGCTTGGGTTAGAAGTTACAATGAATGCCAAAGAACTGGCAACATATCTCGTAGACACGAGATACCAATGACCACAATTCAAGAGGTGGAGATTTTTGACATGTGGGGGATTGACTTCATGGGGCCATTCGTCAGCTCGTATGGTAACAAATACATATTGGTAGCAGTTGACTATGTCTCCAAGTGGGTCGAAGCAGTGGCTCTCCAGACCTATGATGCCAAAGGGGTACTAGGCTTTCTAAAAAAGAACATTTTCACGCATTTTGGTACCCCAAGAGCTATACTCAGTGATGGCGGAACCCATTTCTGCAATAGAGCATTCGCACGGCTGTTGGAAAAATATGGAGTTCGTCATAAAGTGACCACCCCGTACCACCCACAATTGAGCGGGCTAGTTGAAGTGTCCAACAGGGAGATTAAAAGTGTCCTCACAAAAACAGTGAATGCAAGGACTGACTAGGCAAAAAAATTAGATAATGCATTGTGGGCATACCGCACAGCCTTCAAAACCCCAATTGGTATGTCACCGTACAAGTTGGTGTTTGCCAAGGCATGCCACCTCCCAGTTGAGCTAGAGAATAAAGCATTTTGGGCATTGCGGTAGTTAAACTTAGACATGGAGACAACAGGTACTAACAAAATCACTAGGTTACATGAGCTAGAGGAATTCAGGTTCCAGGCCTTTGAGAGTGCTAGATTATACAAAGAAAGGATGAAACTAATGCATGATAAGAACATCTTGGATCGAAACTTCAAACCCAGAGATCTAGTGTTGTTATACAACAAGAGATTGAGATTGTTCCCCGGTAAGTTAAAGTCCCAATGGTTAGGACCCTTCAGAGTGGTGCAATTGTTCTTGAGTGGAGCTGGAGAGATTGAATCAGAAGATGGGACAAACAAGTTCACAGTAAATGGGCAAAGGTTGAAACATTACCTTGGCATGGCTGAAGAAAAAGGGAATAGAGTGATAATCACTTTGGGAGAGCCCCAGTGCGCGGATGAGGAGTGACGATCAAATGCTTGCATCATGCCGCGATGTTAACTCAGGCGTTGTGTGGGAGGCAACCCACGAGGGTGTTGTTAGTGTGTTCATGTAACTTCATAGATTAAACCGCGGTGAACCGCGGTGGACGGTAAACATTCTGCCTCAGATTTTTCATCTCACCACGACCACGGTGGATCGCAGTAAACCGCAGAGAGGCGTAAACTTTCTGCCTCAGATTTTGAAACCCGCCACGGCCGCGGTCGACCGCGGTCAGTCCCAGGTAATTTTATTTTTTTTATTTTTTTCCGTTTTTCTTATTTCTTTTCCTCCTCTTTTAATTTTACAACCCAAACTACCACCCCCCCCCCCTCTTAAACCCAAAACACCGATCTCCTCCCCCATATTTCCAATTTCTCTCTCTCCCTAAACCCTAACCCCTCCAATACTCTCTCTTTCTTCTTCTTCTTCCCTCATACTAACATCCCCCACTTCCATTCCTCTCCCTATTCTTCACCTACGGTATGTTCCTCACCTCTTCTTTCTCTTTTCTTTAGTATTGTGTTGTAGTTTATGTAATTTTATGTTGTGTTGGGATGTACTTGTTGGTATACTCTTTTTCTTCTTGTTTTTGCTTTTCAATTTTGTTTTTGAGTTTGATTGGTGAAGGGGATGTGCATTGCATGTTTGAACGGTGTTATTGGTGGGTGATTGAATGAAGTAAGTGTGGGGTGTGTTGGTGTGGTAGTATACTTGATTGGGGAGGAGCTTTGATTTACCCATGAGGGCTATACGTGTCTGGATAGTGCCTTGATCATAAGGTGTTTGGGAAATTGCACCAATGGAGATATAAGGAGCTATTGTGACATGGTTATGGTGAAGTCTGAGTAACCATACATAGTCACATATTTTGCGCACTCACTAATAGGCGTTTCGTTGTATGACAAGTACAATGAGTTCTTCCAGGAAGAGACGAAACACCGGACCCTCTATTAGTGGACCGGGAAGATCCTCATGAGCTAGGAGCCAAGCCAGTGCACCTTAGTTCGATAGCACTCGGTTTGTATCCAGGGCAACGGAGGATAGGTACAACCAGAAAGCAGCCAAGAAGCTACAACCTGAGGTGCACATTGATCGAACGGCTTTGGAGGTGGAATGCCCTAATATGTTTAATGAGCTGTGGCGGTGTCAGCTGGACATCTTCTTCGAGGTACCAGAGGAGGCTAATGTTCAACTAGTAAGGGAGTTCTATGCGAACTTTCCAGAACATGAGAATGGGGTTGTGATGGTGCACAATACCGCGGTAAATGCATCCCTTGACGCCATCCGCAGGGTATACAGGCTACCTGTGTTTTTGGGGTGAATTTGATCCTTATCGTACTTTTAGCGGAACACGGTCCTTGTGGGGCACTCTTCTTGATACTATTTGTGTGCCGGACGGAGAACACCTATGGATCAAGCACAGGATTACTCTCAACTCCCATTGTCTGAACTGGGAGGCCAAGTGTTGGCTCACCATTGTCAACAGTCGATTGTTGCCATCCAGCAACACGACAGATGTTAATCTACCACGGACGTCTACAATCCATTGTTTTATGTCCCACAGTGATTTTGATGTGGCCCGTCTCATTCATGAAGAGATGTTCATTCGATCACCTGAGCTAACCAAGGGCCACTACTTCCCTTCGTTGATCACTCGGCTGTGCCGTATTGCTCGAGTCCCCGAAGACCCTCGGGTTGATGGGAGATTGCTACTAAAAGCCCCATTCCGGGCGAGAAAAATTGGAATGGATGAGAGCCGGTGGTGAATGTTAATGACTCTGATGATGATTCGGCTGATGATGATGCTGAGGTAGCTGAGGTTCCCGCTCCTCTGAGAGTTGATGTGGCAGACCCATCACAGCCACGCCGGAGCACCCGTATGACAGCTTTGGAGCAGGATATGGCTAGGTTGTGTACCTCTCACTGATTTGGGTGTCCGTGTTGATGCAGTGGCTGAGAGGCAAGTGAAATCGGAGAAGAAATTTTGGGCTGGTTGAGAGCGCTGGGACGTGCGTACAACGTGAACCCAAACATTATCTCCGATCAGGAGTGAACCTTCAGGGAAGTTCCTTAACCTCACTGTTCTTTAAATTTTAAGCCATGGGGACATGTCTTCATTTTAAGTGTGGGGTGGGGATACTTCATTGTATGTTTGTAATTGTAATAATTGACTTTTTGATTTTGCTTGTTTTGTCTTGCTTTGATTATTTTGATGTAGAGTAATAGTTTATTAGGAAAGCTAAAATAGTAAGTGACTTGTCCCAACGACGGATCTCTTTTGGCGGGGTTCTTGAGGGACTAAGTCAGAAAAAAATTGGAATATGGAGACTCTTCCTGATGACGGATCCGTTAGACAATTCTTTTGAGGGAAGTAGTCTAGAGAAAAGACCAAAAAGATTTTTTATTTTATATTTAGGTAGTGTAGTAACTCCTTCTTGGTTTTTCTTTGGCCCACAGTTCTTTTCCAAGGGTTTAGCTTGAATCGGGTATAGGTAGTTTTTGTTTTTGTTTTTGTTCTTTTTAGTTTTAGGTTAGGATTAATGGGCTACGAGCAAAAAATCGATTTTTTGCACCTGAGCACAATAGACACTAGAGTGTAACGCCTAGCTTCATTGGTTAAATCCTGTTAGAGTGCCTTAAAATTGTACGTTTGTATCTAACTTGAACACTCAAAAGAGAATGTCTTGATAACCCAATCCGGAGTGAGTCACGTGCCATGTGTGTGTGAGTTTTACTGTATTCCATGTTTCATATTTGATGCCTAGAACTTGTCCTGTGTGTTTGCAAAGCGAAATAGTAGTTTCTTTCAGTTTTAGAAGTGATATAGGCATTTCTTTGTTGAGCCAGATATATAAAGTAAACCCACCTGAATGCAGTACATCGTAGTTAACCCCGTTGAGCCTATAAGCTTATTTCTTTGGCAACCACATTGCGAACCTTACCCAATTGTTTGAATAGCTTGCCGTTTGAACCCTTTTACCTCCCAATAAGCACTTGAACGGTAATGGAAGTATGCAAAAGTAAAAGTGTGGGGTGGTGGTTTGGTTTTTGAGTGGAACCATTGAGATAGAGAAAAGGTGTGGAAATTGAAGCATAAAAAAAGAAAAAAAAAATATGGGTTATAAACAATGATAATGGTTGATAATGAGGTGGAGCATTTAGTTGGCACAACTATGATCTTTAAGTTTAATGTAATTGTATTAAAAGTGCTTAGGGAGGTTAGTCACTATATCTAAATATATCCTACCCGTCTGTTAGCCTACATTACAACCAAGTAAAGTCCTATTGATCTTAGACTGAATGGGCTCAATTAGTAAAGTATTACACTACGGGCAAGCCTATGGTGCATCTTTGTGGCATGTGAATGTTCTTTCTAAGAGTGAGCGAATTTTGTCTATCTTAGTTCCTACTTGTTCTAATTATCGTTATATGTGGAACTACTCTCATGTGTGGTGTGAGGGCATGTGATTCACAAAGGAAAGGTAAGTCTTGACTCTTGTATAGAGTAGTTGGAGTAAGTGCAAATGTTGCATGGTACAAAAGGTTTGACTCTTGAGGTAAAGGTTGTTCACTACTAGGTGCAAATTGTTGTAAAAATGTTCATGGTGTTAGTCGTTAAAGGAAAAGCTTAGGGAAGAAATTTTGATGGAGTGTGGTGGATTGCTCGAGGACTAGCAATGATTTAAGTGTGGGATGTTGATAGTAGGTTATATAGTCGATATTTACACCTTAATAGGACCATACTTTGTTGTTGTTTTATAGATAATTTGCCAACAAAATGCTCTAAATAGTGTTCTTTGTTTAGCAGGGAATATTATATGAGAGGAAGCAACATGGAGTGTTTTGGAGGCGATAATGTGAAGAAAAACACCCATTCGAGAAGTACCCGAACACAAAGAAGCATAAATGGCCTGGGCAAGAAGGCCACTACGACCGCGGTGAACCGCGGCATATTAATGAAGTGAGGCAAAAAGGTTGGTGTTCACCGCGGTCGACCGCGGTGCACTGTTCACGCAGCTGGAAATTTGAGGACAAAAGTATAATTTCGGGGAAACTTTTGTAAAACCCTTATAAGCTTTAGAAACTCGCCCAACTGGAAAAAACAAGCGAATTTTAGACTATTTTTGGAGGAAGAACAAGTGTGAGAAGATCAACCAAACATTAGAGTTTTTCTATCTCCTTTTAATTCTTGCAATTTTACATTATGAACAATTTAATAGTTATTTCTTATTTTGTTATGAGTAGCTAAACACTTATCTAGGGTTGATGGAACCAATTGTTGGTTGAAGTTTTGACTCAAGTTGTTATAATCGAGCCGGATTTATGATATAATTGTTCAACTACGTTTTGTATGGTGATTAATTGAATGGGCCCTTGATTAATCGTGTCTAATTACCTTATATTGCTTGAAAAAGAATATTAGGTTAGATAGCTGTTGAACAATACCACTTTTGGGTAATTGAATAAATTCATTACTTGAACTTAAAAGTGGGTTTAGAGATAACAAAACTTTGGTGGGATAATTTAGAGTTGCATACCCATTGTCAGTTAGAGTAGTTCAAGAGAATGCTCTAGTAAATTATTGTAGTTGATTGAGACATAATTACGATAGCCCATAACTCTTAATCCTCATAGAGTATTACGGCGAGATTATAGCAGAAGAGTCAAGACCTAAACTAGCAATTGGGAAAATCACCGCCCTAGACCTTTTTACCATTGAATTCTCTTTGTTTTAGCTTACTGTTGTTTTTAATAGTAGTTGAAGTCGTTAAACAAAAAAAACAATCTTTTTTGATCAAAAAAAATCTTGCATCTAGAAATTGATTGAGTTGATAATAATATTACCGAAGTGTGTAATAGATAGGTTAGTTCACTGAGGATTCGATTCCGAACTTAAAACCGGATTATATTTGCAACGACCGCTTTGTCCTTTGAAAGGCATAGTTGGACGTTATCACTGTCTCTTGATACTTCTGAATTGAATTGGAAATTGAAAGCTACCCATGTTCTTCAGGTAAACTTCTAGTACTTCTGAATTTGAAATGGAAATTGACAGTTGACCATGTTCTTCAGGCGGGCTTCTGGTGCTTCTCTGATTTGAACTTAAAATTGATTTCTGAAATATTGTCCCTCGTTCTCTAGGTGGGTGCCTGCAATCAAAAACAAACAAAATTTTCTGCCCAAGTTTGCACTAGACAGATTTGTGAGTTGTTAGAAAAATTGTAATTCACATATGTTATTGATGAAGGATGCAATGATGAGAGTAAAAAGACTTGACTAGGATGTGTCTCCTATGATAAAAACTGACAAACTTATACTAGGAAGTGTATTTCCTAAGAGTAAAACTAACAAACTTTGACTAGGAATTGCATCTCCTAAAAAAGTATAATAAGAATGACTTAAACTAGGAAGTGCGTCTCCTAGGGATGAAACTTGAATAACCCAAACTAGGAAGTGCGTCCCCTAGAGGCGGCGCTTGAATGACTCAAACTAGGAAGTGTGTCTCCTAGATGAACTTAAACGACCAAAACTAGGAAGTGCGTCTCCTAGGGGTGGAATCTCAATTTAGGAAGTGCATCTCCTAAAAGTATAACCTGATAGACCCAGACTAGAAAGTGTGTCTGCTAGGGGTAAAATCTTTAGGAAGTGCGTCTCCTAAAAAATATAACTTAAAAGACCCAGACTAGGAAGTGCGTCTCCTAGGGGTAAAATCTCAGTGACTCAAACTAGGAAGTGCATCTCCTAGGGATGAACTTAAATGACCCAAACTAGGAAGTGTGTTCCCTAGGGGTAAAATCTCAATTTAGGAAGTGTGTCTCCTAAAAAATATAACTTGAAAGACCCAGACTAGGAAATGTGTCTCCTAGGGGTAAAATCTCAGTGACTCAAACTAGAAAGTGCATCTCCTAGGGATGAAATTAAATTACCCAAACTAGGAAGTGCATCTCCTATGGGTGAAATCTCAATTTAGGAAGTGTGTCTCCTAGAAAGTATAACAAGAAAGACTCAGACTAGGAAGTGCGTTTCCTAGATGTGAGACTGAGCTTAAGGAAAACTATAAACTAATCTTGATTAAAGTAAAAACTGACCCTATTCTCCAGGCGGGATTCCTGAACTCAAGGAAAACTAATGATTACCAACTTAACAATATTGAAAACTGACCCTATTCTCCAGGTGGCACCCCTGAACTCAAGGAATGCTAAAGATTAACAATTTAAGGAGACAAAAATTGAACCCATTCTCCAGGCGGGACTCCTAAACTTACGAAAAACTAAAGATTGATAACTTAATAAAACTAAAAACTGACCCTATTCTCCAGGTGGGACCCCTGAACTCAAGGAATGCTAAAGATTGATAACTTAATAAAACTAAAAACAGACCCTATTCTCATGGTGGGACCCCTGAACTCTAAGAAAAACTAATGACTAACAACTTAAGAAAATTAAAAATTGATCCTATTCTCCAAGCGGGACCCCTGAACTCAAGGAAGACTAAAGTTTAACAACTTAAGAGAATTAAAAGCTGATCCTATTTTCCAGGTGGGACCCCTGAACTTAAGAAAAACTAAAGACTATCGACTTAAGGAAACTAAAACTAACCCTATTTTCCAGACGAGACTCCCTGAACTTGGAAAACTAAAGATTAACAACTTAAGGAAACAAAAATTGACCTTATTCTTCAGGCGGGACTCCTGAACTCAAGGAAAGCCAAAGATTCCTCTCAACTAGGGATATGCCTAGGAGGTATGGTTCGTCTCAACTAGGGAAAATTCCTAGGAGGTATGGTTCTTCTCAACTAGGGAAAATGCCTAGGAGGTATGATCTTCTCAATAGCCTTTGCATAAGCAAATTGAGGCATTATCCCTGCAAAATTCAAGATTTCGAGCTATGATATGAACATAGCCTTCATCCCAGTTTCAGACAAAGAAAACTTGTGAGTTTAAAATATGGTGGTTAATTTGTGGCCTTGACTACGAGGGTGATTTCTCTTGCACTTGCCATGAACAACTTTGATTTCAGCTTGGAAACAAGTGCTTCTTATCGGCCCACTACTTTTCCGGACAACCCTTATCACAAGAAATATTCCCCATTCATTCAAGTCTAATACCTTATACTCGATGCATTGCACTCGTGTTCTAACATTTACTGAATCTTTGCCTTTTACATGAATATCAAAGAAAATTTATTGTCATCAACTCAGTGCTCACAATATTCTCACATGTTTTATGCCACTTTGATGTGCTTGTCACACTCTACTTTGTGTAATTAAAAAGTTGGTAGCAGATTTTAAAATCATTTCTCACTTATTTCTACAAAAATAAATTCAAAAGGGACTCAATCGCAACAAAAGGAACAACATAAGGGGAAGAATGAGAAGAGATAGTATTTAACAAGAAAATTTTCATCCAGGAAAAAGAACAAAGTAGAAACTAATCTAATTTGAAGGTCAACCCCACTGATCATGACATGAATTTTAGATTAAGCGGCCTGATCTATTAAGCAAGTCTAATCTTCAACTCTTATCATACCTCTAAGCTTTGAAATTGGGCTTCAACGCGCCATTTGTCCTATCTGATTCACGATCCTCAGTCGACTTGTAGTGCCCTGAAAGGTTTTCACCATCAAACCTCTCTCATTTGTTCTTTTCTCAACTCACTATCGTCTTATGGTGCCTGTTAGGGTTTTCACCGATAAGACTCTCTCATTTTTATCGTTTTGCCTATTTGTGCTGAGAATAAGGTATTACCCATGATGCAAGAAGATTATACCTTTACCACACACTAGACTTGGTATCCTCAAAGATTGATTAGAAGGTCTTTCTTTGGACCATAATATAGGCTTTTGGATAGGGTTCAAAAGAAAGAGTGTTATAAAGGCTCAAAACAACTAAAATAAAAGGGGTTTTAACATACAACTTTTGGAATCAGATCTTAACAAAACTAAAACTTCTGCTCCAATTTCATTGAGTCTGGGGAATTTTAAATTTTTATTTTGCTGGACCGAACCTCAGAGTAAGGCTGCCTACGTATCCTTCCAAGGAGTAAGGTCGAACGTAGTTCCGACAAATACTTTTATGGTTGTTTTTTTTTCATTTTCTTTCTTCTTTTTTCCTTTTTTCCTCTTTTTTTTTCTTTTTTTAATACTCTTTTTATTTCTTTTTCTTTTCTAACTCTATTTCTAATTCCAAAAGAGAAGTATTAAAGAAAATGAATTAAGGCTCAAAAGGGGTAAAAAAGGATAAAAGTGCTTGGGGTAACAGAATAAAATGCCTTCGTCATACCAAACCTTGAGAAATCCAAGTACAAATCATGCAATTGAAAATAAGCAGAAGAACCATGCACAATATCTCCTGATGGCATCAACACAAACACAAAGTGCCAATGGGCAATACCTTTGTCCCAATGAATGATCCTTGCCAGTACGGAGCAGACTTGACTCACCCTTATCTTGATGTGAAAGGATGTATTTCAACACCAACTAGGCTACCTCAAATTGCTTCAGAAGCTTCCCCTTATTGCATGCTCTTATCAACCTCTTGGTTTCCCAGATTAACTGCCTCAGTTTCACTTAATTCAAGCTTCAGGTTATCTTAAAATGTGTGAATCTTTACTTATTTCCTCAAATGCATATTTTTATCATATTCAAACTATGTTTCATTATTCCATGATTAGATTAGCTTTCAAGATCTGGCTAAAAGCTCTGCATGAATCGTCATGTCATTGGAACTGGCTTGAAGAAAACTATATACAAGAAGAAGGAAAAAAGTAATAAAAACTAGAAATAGCAGAAAACGAAAATCTCATTTGACCAAAGGATAAAAGGATTTGAACAGCAGAATAAAATCTAAATTAAAGTCCTGAAATAACCCTAGATGATAGACTTAGAGACACAAATTAACTAACAATACTCGTAGAGATAGGTAAAAGAGGATAGAAGGGGTTGAATCACCAAAATAAACAAGATAAAATCCGGATTACAATCCACATAGCAGAAAAGATGACAGAATAAACTACCAAGACTCCTTTCTGGCGAAGAAAGAGGTGCTTTCTAATTACCAAGCTCGAGATCTTAGCCACTGATTTGCACATCAAAATTACTGAGACCTTCACCAATTTCAATCACATTGTCTTCACCAAGTGGCTTATTGAATCCTTTGACCAACCCTTCCTCAGCACTGACTGTTGAATTAACGACTAACTACCTAAGAGATCTTGCTGCAAATGACTCACCAAAGGACTTAAAACAATTTGCACATTCGATGTCATTGCAAATCATCCCAACAATTTGTGTGTTGTTATGTACTTGTAAAGGATTCTGTGCGACACTTGGGGTATTACTACCTTGGACCACAATTATCCCTTCTTGAATCATTCTTTCTATTTCCCTTTTCAAAGCATGACAATCTTCAGTGCTATGCTCTTGGACATTAGAGTGGTACATACACCATACAGTAGGATCAAAACCTTTTGCATATGTGTCCGGAGTATAGCCGAGGAGCGGCTCAATTAGGCCAAATTGTTTTAACCTTTCAAACAAGCCTGTGTAGGACTCCCCGATTGGCGTGAAACTATTTATTTGCCTTTGTTCCCCTCCATGCCCCTATTTTCTAGGGTTGTTGGGTGCTCTAAAATGTTATGAAGGCAAAAGAATATTATGCAGTGTTGCGCTCGCCATAAGGAGTGACCCAGTGGTTGGACAAACGACCAGACGTTGTTTGGAGGATAATACTATAGTGGATTATGTGGAGCTCGGGGATAGGTTTGGGATGGGGTTGGGATCGAGGATGAGTGTATTTGTGAGGCGGACATGTTAGTCCATGCCGTGATCCTGAGACAACCATAGCGACATCATCCTTTTTCTTATTGCCTAACAAACTTCCTGTGCCACTTTGGATTTCCTGTGTGGTTGCTTTTATGGCAGAGTAGCTCATGATCTTGCTTGTCTTGAGTCCCTCTTCCACTATTTCTCCCATTTTTACCACATCATTAAAGGGTTTACCTATGGCTGAGATCAAATGGCCAAAGTAAGTAGGCTCTAGGGCTTGAAGAAAGTACTCGACCATCTCGTCTTTTTCCATCAGAGGATTGACTCGTGTAGCTTGCTCTCTCCATCTGAACCCGTATTCTCTGAAGCTTTCATCGGGCTTCTTTTTTACCTTGGTCAGGGATAGGCGATCCGGGACAATGTCTATATTGTACTGAAAGTGCCTGGCAAAATCCTGAGCCATATTGTCCCATGTGTACCACCTGCTAGCGTCTTGGTGGGTGTACCATTCTAGAGCTGCCCCACTTAGACTCTGACTGAAATACGCCATCAATAATTCATCCTTCCCACCGACGCCTCTCATCTTACTGCAATAATCACTCAGATGGGCTACGGTATCCCAATGTCCGTCGTATAGATCAAACTTTGGCATCTTAAACCCGGCGGGCAGTTGGACGTCGGGGAACAAGCACAAGTCCTTGTAGGCAACACTTACTTGGCTTCCTATCCCTTGTATGTTCCTCAAAGATTGCTCTAAGCTCTTCACTTTCCTAAATATCTCATCTTGCTCCACGTTCTTAGATGGCTTCTTTGGTTTCAACAGTAGGCTCAAAAGTGAGGGGTGTAACAATAAGGATCCATGACCTTGAAGGTTGGTTCTAGAGCGTAATATTGGGCATCTGGAACTTTGAATGAGGGTTCACTAGAAGATTGGTAGAGGGTAACTTGTGGAGGGGCTACGAAAATAGGAGTAGATGTCGGAGCAAGGTATGAGGTTGTTTTGGCTGGTGGAGCATGGAAAGTTTGGGACGAGGTGCCAGGGTAGATGTGGTAAGGGGTAAGCCTGGAGGGTATTGAGGGGAGGGATCGACGGTAGTGGGAATCTGGGCTTGTAATAGTGGCAGATAGTTGCAAGGTTTTCAATATAGTTAGTGGGGAATAAAGGTAGAGAATGCCCCCTAATCCAAGCCTGATACATTTCTGCCATCTGTTGTTTCAACCTTTGGACCTCCTCTTAATCAGATTCTGACTCCACAATCTCCCTCGATGGGTCAACAACTCCTGCATCCAAGTCTTTTCTAGCCATGGCTACCTTGCTCTTTGACCTTTTGTTATATGGATGAATCACTAGAATGCCCCAAACTAACCACTTTCTTTTACGATAACAATGAAAGTAACAAAGATGAGCAAAACAAAGCCAACATGTTAGCGTTAGGGCATTTATCAAATAAAAATATCACATTGCCTGCAATGCACCTAGCAACAATTAATGATTCGATACTACTGTACAAGACTGGAAAGTAAAAGACAACATGAACGACAGACTCAAAAACATAAAAGTATCCTCAAGCAGCTCATGTATGCAAGGTCCTGACTGGAATAGTCCTAGGGTATCTATCATGATCGAGCTCTAGTAAATGAATCCATACCTGAATGAGAAAAATAAGACCAGAGAGATTAATAACTCAGGAGACTATGTGAGATATTAACACTTCATATTGGACACATGTAAGACATAATTGAGGTTATTATTGCAAAATGACCTATGTGGCCAAGTGTGGCTATTAGTGCAAACTCAACAAAGGTGACCTCTAAGACATGTAAATTCCCCACTAAAACTTATACGGCTTCAAACTTCAATAAATCATGGCCCAAAAATTACTTTTGCAGAAATGGCCCATTTTGCAAAAATGGTCGATATGGCCAAACGCAGCTAGAGATGCAAATTCAACAAGGACGAGCCTTAAAGTAATATGACACCTAGTTGTAGACTCAAGATTCTAAGATATGGGTCACTGAACCACTTTCGCGAAAATGACCTCATTTTGCAAGAATGGTCGATGTGGCCAAACGTGGGTAGACATGAAAATTCAACAGGAATGGACCTTAAAACTGAGAGGACACCTTGTTGTGGACTTAGGGCTTTAAGACATGAGATAAAAATCCACTTTGAGAAAATATCCCTATTTTGCAAAATGACCAATGTGGCCAAACGTGGCTAGACATGCAAGATTTGGCTACGACCCCCGAAGCCAAGAAAGACTCACTAAGAAGACCATACCCTATGTGGGCTGCCTACATATCCTGTTCCGAAAGACGAGAATTAGGTATGCGTAGTTCGGGAAGATTGGGAGAGTTAAAAAACTGATTTGGAGAAAACATATTTCTTGTCTTTTTTGAAAAATTATAAGAAAGTGTAAAGTCTTTTTTTTTGTTTTGTTTTTCATTTTAGAAAATGGAGCAAGAAACTAAAAATGATAATACCCTCATTATTCTCTCTTACTTCATTTTTCACTCTTCTTTCCCAAACATCAGTCCGCCAAATGACCTTTCTACCCTCAAAATGCAACATTTAGCACATAGGATGATTGAATATCCTTTTGGGACACGGACCCACTTGACATAATTTGGATAGGCTTCCTACAAAGAAACACAATATCTAGGACCAAGCCCTGCTAGGTCATAATGATATGATGCAAATAAATATGATCTAAAGGCAGACCTATGTTTGGAGTTCACTAACAAGGCAATTCGGGGGAGCGTATGATCGATAGTGGCTGCTCAATCTTTCCACCCACTCCATACGTCCGACGCCCCCCCCCTCCCCTCCTTCCTAAAATAAGGGTGACTCAATAAAGAGTTCGTGTACGTGACGTGCACTACAAGACTTGTTGCAGACAGAATTATTCGGGTGATGCATATGATGACAGGTATAAAGTAGTAACACATAAAGAAAAAACTGTAACACATAAACAACTAGAAAATAATAAAATGACATATAAAAAATAAAAATCCAATAAAGCAAATAAAAAAAACATAAAAACCCCAACCGAATATTCTAAAAAGCCAATCATATCAAAGTATCAGCTCGAACCTGCAACTCCCCAGCAGAGTCGCCAAAACTATCACACCCCTTTTTTTCTTCACTAACCCTCTTAAAAATAATAAAAAGATTTTGTAAAGCTCAAAAAAGGTTTTCAAAATTGAAAAGTGACAGTTGTATTAAAAGGGTATTTCTCAGAGTCGCCACTTGGCATGTAATTTCGGTGTGCCAAGTCACCATTTAAAATCAATTTTTCTTTAAAAACACATTTGACTCTTAAACTAGTTTGCACTAGAGATTCTAGATAAGGGGGTTCATTTGACTCAGGGAGAATGTGTTAGGAATTCCCCGAGTCCCGTGAAAATCACGATTGCGTACATGCTCCGATTGACTTTAAAGGATACTCAAATTGAGGCAAAACACATGAAAGCAGAAATAAACACAAAAGGTTAGAGATCGTCCCCACCTAATAAAAGAAAACAAAACAAAACAAAATAAAATAATTCTTCCTATCTTATCTTATTCCACTAACGATTATGTCAAGCCTCCATTTACATTCACTTCGGGGCATACCCCTAAAATAAAACAATATATACAAAATCTACGAGGCATTCTCCTAAATATAACTAAAGGGGACGACCTCCCTCCTCCAATAAAAATAAAATAAAGAAAATTTAAGATTTACCTACCCAAGTTACGGCCTAAATATGCTCCTAGCGATCAAATTAATAAAGTAATTTCTTTTACTTTTAATTCCCAAATCCCGTAACCTACTGGTTCTTCTAACCAAACCAACATATCACCAAAATTATGGTATTTAAAAGAATTAATTCTTAGTGAGAGAAATAATAAAAGGGTGAGATAATTTCCTTTAAATGAGCTACATAATCACACAATTGAGAAAACTTAAAATCAACAGAATTTCATTGAAATCTCAAACACACAAGGAAGAAGAGTGAAAATTAATTAAGAACAAAGTGAAGAAATGGACCTCACGAAAAGCAAAACTTTCGATGCTAGCCGCCAACCAGAAAGATGAACCGCGATCGGGACCTCGACTACCAGTATTGGCAATGGAAAGGACACACCTTTAGGCAACAGTACACCTCCGCAATGAAAGTTCATTTGCACCTTATCCACGCCAACCCCACCAAAAAAGAATTACCAAATAGCTATCAATTTGTTCATTGCAGTAGAGGGACAAAAATCTATTGAGATAGATTATTATCTTTTGGAATAAGCACAAGTAGGTCTCTTTAGTACAACTTTTAAATCACGTTCTAGTAATTCTACTAATCCTTTTCACTTCAAAGAGGAAAATGACCCTCTGTTTGACTGCGTGTGCGTGTGTTAGTATGGCTGGAGATTTTATTTTTTTGTATGAAGAAGGTGATGGTCAGTGGTAAAAATGGTGATTTTTCCCGTGGTGGAACGGCAGTTTAGGCCAGAAAATGTAATCGTCCGAGCGTTTTTGACATATCTCCTGCGAGATTGGGGAATCTTTCGACGTATCCCGATTTAGTGTGTGCTGCTTTTTCTTGTCTTGCAGCGGCAAGAGGCTCAAGAGGGGGTGGGGTGCAGTTGTTGCTAGGGTGGTGGAAATAGGGATGATGATGAAGGTTTTTGCTCCTGAAAAATAAAAAAGAGATGATTTTAAGAGGAAAATGGCTTAAAACTTTTCTGTTACGGCCATGGTAATTCATTCTTAGATCTTGGATAGAGACATGCTTATGGGGAAGAAGATCATTTTTCTGTAATAGGAAAATGGGAATAGATAATTAAAGAAGGAATGTGTGCCCTCCTTTTTTCGTCCCCTGTCCGTTCCTCCTCCTCTCTATCTCCGTGCGTCTAAGTTGAGAGAAAGAGTGCTTTTTAAATCTAAAGGAGGAAGGCCCGTTTTCCAGAATGAGGAGGATGAGAGAGTAAAAAAAATTTAGGATTTGGTAGTGTTGAAAATCTGATGGGTTAATAGGTTTTTGGGCTCAGGGGAATGGGCTATCCGATTTGGGCTTTTGGTGGCCAGATTTGTGCTCAAAATTAGCCTAATTAACCAAAAATCTATCAACCCAATATCAACTCTTGCCTATTAAATACAAATAAAGATAAAAATACTACCAAAATATTAGTTAGACCTACTTAAGTGGAACAAACTATTAAAATAAAATTAACTGTTAAAACAAAACTTATTTTGGTATTTTTCAAATATCATACTAAAACAAAAATAGATTTTTTGTTAAAATCATTGCAAAATTAAAATAATATTACTACCAAAAATACTAATATCCCTAAAAAGATATGTAATGAGGTAAAAAAATAAAGTGAAACTATTTTTGTGTTTTCGAATTTTTATGTTCTGCAATTAGATTAAAAGTGAAAAATAGGCTTTATCCTATTAAAATAACTCAAATAAATGTTTTTAAATGCTAAGAATACTAATATAGCTTGTAGACGTGGCGGGTCAAAATTATGTACTTACATTGTGTTCGAAGCAGAAGCCCGGATCCTGTTGAAGTAGGAGAGCCTACCCTGAGGTATTTCCGGGCGAACGGAGAAACAACTAATAAAGCAATGTTGGTAAATTTGGAGCTGCTCGATGAACGCAAGGATTTGGTGCATATAAGGATGGAAGCCTAATAGCAGAGAATAGAAAGATATTACAATCGAAGAGCTAACCTCCTTATTTCAAAGTAGGAGACTTGGTTTTAAGTAAAGTAACTCAGAACACCCGGGAGCTTAATACGGGGAAGCTAGGTCCAACATAGGAAGGCCCCTACTGGGTTTCAGCTATCACCAGGAAAGGGTCATACGAGTTAGAAAATTAAGATAGGAAAAAATTGCCAAGCAACTGGAATGTAGCACACCTCAAGAGACACTATTGCTGATGAGCCTCGTCTATACTGAAAGTATGCGCTGCATTCTTTTTCCCTTCATTCAGTTTTTGTCCCAATTGGTTTTTTCTCGCTAGGTTTTTAATGAGGTAGCAACAGAAAGCATACTGCGAAGGAAGCTTCAGCAGCAGAAATAAGACCTTTAAATGACAATGCACACAAGCAAAGAACCACTACGGAGCGGTTAGATACTCTTTTGCTTGGTTGCAAAATTCCTACCAGGAAGTAAAGTTTGTTGTCAAGCTAATATTACCTAACATTTCACAAGTGCAAGCTAGTGGGGATCCTTAGATAATCTTTGGTTCGATAGCATAAATTTCTAAGTTGAAGTAAAGTTTGTTATCGAATAGAAGATTATCTAGCAATTCATTAGTGGAATCCTCCAAGATGCAAAAAACGTCCAGTGTTCAAATTCGCATTCGAACATTGGAGGGAATAATATGAGGATACGACAACAACGACTGCCACATCGACCAGAATAAGAAACCGAGAAATATAGTTATATCATTGGGACTGGGGACTGCGCGGCCAGCCCCATAGAAACAAGTTGTACGAGTTAGACACAAGAAATGGCAATATCTTTTTAGCATAATGAATGCTTATGTACTTTTGAAAATAGAAGGAATAAAGTAAAGTCCTTTTATTTCTATCTTGTTTCTTCTCTGAACAATGAATATTTTATTATTTGAAAGTTAAACAAGTACTTCAAACGTTAGAACCATAATGAACAGGAGACGTCCTCTTCAAGAGCACCGTAAACATAAAGAGGGTCATCTCTTTTGAAACCCTCACGTTAAAGGGTTGATTTCGGAAGAACTTATGTACTGAACAAAATAATACTGGGGAAAAATATGCCCGAAGTCTCTCATATCTCGGCATGGAAGCAAGAATACTTATACAAAAAGGACGCAAAAAGGAAAACTTGCGCAATACTAAAACAGAAAATACGCAAAGAGAATAACTTGCATGATACTTGAATGAAAAGATGTTTCTGTTCACAATAAATATGCCAAATAGCATAAGTACAAAAGTATGAGGATGAAAAGAAAGTAACAACTAAGCAACTGCATCTCCGGAACCCAGAGGAAGAGAAGCATCTGCGCCCCCAGGAGAAGTGGGTGGATCCGTCACCGGCTCAATATCTTGGCCTTCACCATTTTGGTCTTCAACATCATCACCTTCCGCTTCTTCTTCAGTTCCCGAGAACTCGGAACCAGAACCAGAAGAGTCGGTAGCATCGTACTGGACCGGGATACCCCTTTTGGCAGTTAACTCCAGCTCACAGGCCTTAGCGATTTCAGCACCAAAGTCAATGACACCCACTTTGGCCTCTTCCAAAGTTATTCTCCTCATGCTATACATAGAATATATGTTTTCGACAATGAGGGAAGTCGCTCGGTGCTGGATTTCTTCTTTAAGTCAGTCAACCTCGGCAGAAAGGTTATCCCGCACGGATCTAGTGGCCCGGAGGCTGACATCAAGGTCGCGGACAGTGGAGCAAAAAACTCTATTGTGCTCGATGGTCCTCTTATGCTTCTTCTCCAACCGAGCATACTTCACCTCGACAGTAGTAACTTCTTCAGTTTTGGAGTTAAAGGCTGCCTCAAAGTTATTCAATCTTTATGCAGAGGCAACCTCACAATCGGATGTAGCAAGAACAACATTATGGATTTCAACCCACTTGGCCCTGGTTTTTTCAAATTGTTCCCTTAACGGGCAACCTCCTGGCTAAGGGTTACTACTTCTTGCTCGTTTTGCGGCAATCGAGCCTCCAACTTAACGGCCTCAGCAGCTCGTGATTCCAGTTCTGAAAGGCGAGCAGCAGTCTGATCTCATTCGGCCAAAATTTGATCCCGCTCGGAGGTAAGTTTCTCCTTATCACGAATCAACCTTTGAAGGCCAACAAGAGTAAGAAAGTTGGCCTGCAAAACAAAAATGCAGACTCAAAACCCTGCCATAACAAAGATAGAAGAAACAACAGAGGAAACAAAGGCCATACCGCCGCTATGTTGTGCATGGTATTGTTCAACAAACACTATCCCGAGAGAGTTTGTATTTTATCCCTATCTTTTTCTAAAGCCAAAGGCTTCAGATAATTAGCAAGTTCCACCGGCCAGGATAATAGATAGCATCTGGTAGAGACCGAGAAGGTGACGCTCCTCCCCCTTTGGCGATCTTCGAAGGGAGAAACATAATTTTTCCCCAAACTCCCGTGAACCAAGGACTGGGGAAGAGGGACATTCTCTTCTCGAGCAACTGTGGACAGTGGAGATGATGCAGCAGTTGCTGGTGGTGAAGGAAGATTTGGTGAAAAAAGGGATAAAGCTGATGGCATTGTAGGTTGAGAGGCGGCTGGGGCAAACGCAGTGCTGGTTGTTGGTTGCTCGTCAACCAAAGATGAAAAAAACCTGGTACTCAGCCTCATGGTACCGGATACAGTGACTGGGACCCGAACGCGACAGTTAGCATTTTCTACCATATCAAACTCCTCCAGAGTGTCGAGGCATAGTCCTCGGTTGGTGTAACTAACTCAACAGATTGAGCATGTTGTTGAGTTGATAAAGGTCGTTGTCTTCTATGTAGAGAAGGCCCCTCATCACTAGCTCCTCTATCATCATCGATCACCACAGTCTCTATGATCGGCTCGGGTGCGGTACTCATCACCACAACATCCGGGATGGTTCGGGCATCGTATTCCTTATTTTTTTATTTTTCTCTAGTCGCAGAGGAGCATCATCTTTTTTGTTGCTTGTTCTCCAGCAGGGGACTTCGAGAAGAAGCATTTGTACCAGAAGTAGGCCTAGAGACACCTATTCGGGTACAAGCCTCCTGCAGTAGCCTCACTGCTGATGTCGCCCAAACTCACACTACAAATATAGGTAGTGAGGCGGTCAAAGCAATAATAAAACCCGACGCGAATCGGGGTCGAATCCACAAGGAGTTAGAATTGGGATTAGGTATATATTTAGTGTAATTGTATGATGTGCCTCAAATTACACTTCCACATTCTTGTTTGTTGTTTCTATTTCTACTTTGAGCTATTGATTGCAATTATAAAACTAGAAGACAATATTTTTGATTTTGGTTGTTTTTCAAATGATAAAAGATCTAGGATCGTGACTTCCACCTAGGTGGTTACCTAACAGGTTGCAAACTCTAGGTCAAGTTTGATTAGTCGGGGTTTTAATATAGCAATCACACGCAATTACCCACTTTATACCTCTCGGTAGTTTGAGTGATTTTGCCAATTTGGATTTCTCAAGTCCAAATAGTTATTGCACAAAATAAGTGATATATACTCAAGTCGGGTCTTACTATCTCTAGATTTGACCCTTTAATTGGGGCTATCAATTTCTTGTTAGCCAAGTGTTCCTAGACTTAGTCTCTCTTTCTCAAGTAGAAACTAAAGTCAAATAGGCACGAATCAATGTTTGCAATCATTAATTCTTGAATTCAAGCATGAACTTGGCTAAATATCACTAACCCAATCACAAACAAGCCCTAAATCAAACACTCATTAAGTACCCACACTAGGATTGGGCCACAACCCTAGCTAGAAATTTAGCTACTAATGAAAAATGAAAAAACTAAAGAAGAAATTATGATAAAATGCATAATAATATATTAGGGAAAGAAATTCTAATGTTTAGAAACTAATCTAGTACAATATTACTCAAAACAGTAAAGAAAATGGCTGAGGTGATCTCCCAAAACTAAGCTTGACCTAAAAATGAAAAATGTTCTATTTATACTAAGCAAAAAACATCTGGCGAAAATTCCATTGCGGAGGTTGTGTGGCCGCAGAATAATGTGTGTGGTTCGCACAAATAGACTTGGCCTGAGAGGTTCTATCTCTACGGCCGCACAATTTTGGGTTGCGGCCGCACTCTTTCTTCTTATTCGGACCGCACATTTGTGAGTGCGGCCGCACTCTTGCTTCTGGTCCATATAATTTTAGTGTGGTCCTCACTCCTTGACTTTGGACTTGAACCCACCTCTCTGATTCTTTTCTTCTGTGGACCGTACAATTATGAGTGGCCGCACTTGCCATCCTGCGGCCGCACAATTATAGTGCGGTCCTCATATCTTCAGCTTGCCCAAAACCAACTCTTTGAATCTCCTCTTTTGTTGTCGCACAATATTTGTGCGGTCCACATAATCTGAAGAAAAACTGACATGGCTCTTTCCTTGTTTTGCAGCCGCACACAGTATTGTGTGGTCCGCACAGTGGGCCTTTTTGCCTTGTTTTGGTCCTTGTCCACTTTTGACTCCTTTATGAGTTGATTTTGATTTCTTTGGCTCATATTGCAGCACACCTGCAAGAAAGAACATTTCGTTAGTTTTCAAGAATACCTTTAAGCATTTTTTAAGCTAAAATGCAAGTAAAAGAGAGCAAATAAGTGGTTAAGATCCCTAATTATCAACTCCCCCAAACTTAAGCTTTTGCTTGTCCTCAAGCAATTACGGCAATTCCCACCTCCACTAGAAAAAAGTATATTTCAGATGGCCTAAGGTGAATCAATCACATATCAATTGGGACCAACAATTATCCACAACACTTATGAATTATCAGCAATGCAATGATTTGACTTTTTGAGTACAATAGTTCTAATGTGACACTAGAGCATCAAGAGTTGACTTTATTCATCAAGGAAGCTCGCTCTTTCATGTAGGTCATTATGGATCTCAAACTCCTCCTCCTCCTTTACTTTCTGTTAGCAAATCTCACTTTAGAATGTAACACTCGAAACAAGTCCAGCTCTAAGTACCATAAGATTTTCCCTTATGTAAATCACCACTAATGTAAGCTCACTCAACTTGAAATCATGTAGGGCTTTTTCGGGATGTAATGAAGGCTTTTTTGGATCAAGGTAGGTCTTGATGAGACAGAATGGTTTCATCTTTCCTTAAGCATTGCACTTCCTCATTTTGGCTCATACTTTGTCGGTTCTTTGAGTCAATTTCTTTTTCCTCGGGGGAACTAGAGAGATATAACGTCACTTTTTCTTGGTCATGACATTCATTTTTCTCCTTTTCTATTTACTCTATGTCTTTCATCATTATTTTCTTTGGATCCTTTCAACTTTACTACCTTATTCACTTTCTTTTTGGCATTTTTCTTTTTGTTCTTCCTTTCTTTTCTTTGCCTTCCCTTTTATTCATTTCTTTCTCTTATTTGTACCTTTTATCACTTTCAAACTCCTCATCTTTCCCCCAAACTTATGTTTTTGCCAATTGTTTCTCAAGAATTCTAAGGAAAGATTGGGTGCCAAGAGAGGGTCATTACAAAACGGATAAAGGCTTGTAACGTGGTTATTGAAAGAAAAAGGACTTAGGCTCAAATGGGTTGACTAGGGATATCACATTAGTAGTCTATGGAAGAATTCAAACTTTAAACCGGATAAAGGAGAGCCCACATTCATTTATCAAGCCAAGCTACACTTAGAATTTCGCCTAGAAAAACATTTAGGGCAAGTTCTAGACTATAAGCACAGGTACTTGGACTTGCAATTCAATACCTCACCTCTCTTGCTATTGGATTGCTAAAGAGAACGGAGTCGAGGGGCCACAACAACCCTAGTTATATTGAGAATAACAAATGGCTCGACTGAACTACTCGATGACTACTTAAGTCAACACAAGAGTCAAAAGGTCATAACTAGAACTATTTTCTGTCAACAACTTTGTTTTTAACCATAAGGTCGTAGGTAAATGTGTTGGTACCAAGTGAAGCATGCTTGAGACCCCTTTTTATTCATTACTACTATATTTGCTTAAACGTAAAAGAAAACAGACGCAATCCCTTAAGAAGGCTGTCACGCCATCCATCATTGCGAAAAGCCACCCGGTTCACACAAAATTCACCTTTAGAAAGAACCTTGGCTTTTAGAAAAAAAAAGGCTTATTGATCACTCAAAGTAAAAAGAAGCTAACAAATCCAAAAGAAGCTACTAAAGCAACTAAGAAGTTATACTACTAAGAAAAATAGACTAAAGAAGTTATGAAGTAAACTACAGAAAGTAAGACAAATGGATATACAAACCAGAAAGAAATGAATATATATATATATATATATATATATATATATATATATATATATATATATATATATATATATATATCAAACTAAAGGGAAGAATATATACATACCAAAGGGAAAATAAAGATAAAAGAAAAATAGTATAAGAGTTATTACAGGACATATGTCAATATCAATCAAACAAAATAGACCACCCCCAAATGAAAATAAGCATTGTCCCCAATGTTTAACAAAAATAAGAACAGGGAAAGGGTAGAGAGTTAAGAGAACTCCCTATGTGGTCTCAGTCTGCATGGGATCCGCAGCACCCTCGGTCTCCTCTATTTGTATCTCATCATCACCTGGCTGAGGGAAACAGGGTTGCTGAGCATCTGGATCATCTCCTCAACAGTGTGAGCAGTCACAACTGGCTCCTCAAATTGGGCGGCTGCTGATTTTAGTGCCTCGGGTATTGCTGGTGCTGCCTATGCTTCTGGGCTACTAACTCCATGAGCAGGTCCAATGGTAGATCTCAGGTAGATGTAATCTTGTCGACCTCTTTTCTCAACTTGTCCACTGATTTCTTCGATGCTTGAGACTTCCGCATCTTCTTGACCTGCTTGCCCAAATCCTCAATGGATTTCCCGTGTGCTACTACTGTAGCCATGATAGTCTTGTGGTTGTCCATAATCTTCTTCTATGTTGCCTCTACTGACGGAGGTACCTGTGGCTCTGTTAGGGTTGTTAACTGTGCTGCAACATCACTGGATATGTTAGACAATTTTAAAATAGTTGCCTGAATCTAGTTGTTGAGACTCTCTAATGTCTGGGAGACTCGCAGCGCAGTTTGAGGATAAGTTGTTGAAACTAGCACTAATAATGACACTGATAATGACGCTAGTGGTTTAGAAGATGAAGGTGGCATGGCTGCTATCCCGGTGGAAGGACTGACTGTTGTGGAAGGCTCGGCGGCTGAATCAGTAAATACTATTGTTGGCTCCTCAGACTGGCCAGCGGAGGTAGTTGCCTTACCTTTGAACTTCGGGTTGTCACTACCCTGTAGGTGGTACCATGATAAAGGTTCTTAGCCTTAACTTCTGTATCATAGTGCCTCGGATCCACGTTTTGATCTTGAAAATATTCTGTGAGGAAGTTCGGGTATGGGTAGGATCTTTCATCTTTTTGGACAGTAAGAGTGATGTTGGTGGACATGATAGTACCCACATTAATCGAGTACACATCCATAATTGAGGCCACCAAGACTGCACGGGGAATTGGGAGGTTGTTCTCATTGAGGCATGGATCAATGCGGCTGCACACAAATGTCTGCCACCCTTTTGCTTCAAAGTTTAAGGTGGCCCGGACTATGGGAACCCCTACTGTAAGCCACGGAGGTGTAGATACTTGAATAACCAAAATCTCAGCTAGCCACGGGCGAGCTGCTTCACCTATAGCCAGCTTCTCCAAGTATTGCACTGCCTCCACTTCTTCAAATCCTACATATGAGTTTAAGGCACAAGAGTCGAAACGGATTTTCAGGTTTCTCACTTTGGTTATCTTGGTACCCTTCTTAATGTGAGCTACATTGGCATAAATTTCCTTAACAAGTGCTCATTTGCATTGAAGATGCTTTGGGTGAACCATTTCCATCCTTTCTCTCCTGGAACTGTCTGAGGACATTGGGGTTGTGCTTGTCTAAATCCTTCATCAAAAATTGCCGCTCACTCTTGAGCGATCTCTAGGACCACCACTCTCTAAATCTATTGAAGGCAGTCAAACTGACGAACCTATCTTCCCGCATCTCCCTTCTCCTCGACCTTTCTAAACCCCCCCACTGCAGTATCACCCCCTCAACCACCATATGTGAAATCATCATCATCATCTAAATTGATTGGAGCAGCTGGGGCATGTGAGAAAGAGGGCTTAGAGTCTTGGCTACCCTCTTCCGAACCTTCAAAAGAGCTAGCATCAGAAGATGACTTATCTACTAAGTGGAATCTACCCGGAACTTGTTGTGATTGGGATTCCGGTTGTGCTTACACGGAGTTACCTTCAGAAGCTTCTCCAGATGGGAGATACTCACTGGTCTCGGAGGGTTCGGGAACTCTGTTGGCTGTAACTTTCTTGATTATTGCTCTTTGGATGGCAAGTGGCAGGTTACCCTTGCCTCAACCTCGGCCTCGGGAGGGTTTTGCCCTCCCTTTTGATGTATCTCCTCTGCCTCGTGATCTAACCATTGCCTGCACACATAAGTAATAAAACTCAGTTAGAATTGAAGCTCATAGTATATACAGATGCATGCTTGAAAGTTGCAGTAAAGCAGTCCAGAAGAGGAAGTGCGAACTGCACAAAAATGAGTGCGGTCGCAGACTGCCAAGTGCGGACTGCACAAAAATGAGTGCAGCTGCACAACTAAAAGTGCAGACCGCACAGCCCCAGGTTCAAAATACTGGGGTCTCTGATCTTTCATCAGTGCGGACCGCACAATTTTGCTGCGGACTGCATATTTTTTAGTGCGGTCCGCACAATTCAAACACACAGATGCCCTAACTTAGAGACTGCGGACCATACAAAAATGTGTGCGACCACACAATTTGAATGTAAGCGGCACTGGTATATGATTCATACAAGTTTTTCAAGAATTAGACATGGCCTTAACAATTAAGCAAGATTAGCTACTTACCCAGGCCCCAATTAACATTTAAGTTACTACCCAGATGATACTAAGCAAGAATGACTAACTATTGACATTATTAGGCATGAAATGAACCCTAGATCAAAGAACAAAACTAAGAAAAAGAGGAAAAATCTAAAGAGGAAATTAACATACTAGTAATGAAGGATGCAGGTGAGAATCTACAGAGATGAAATGCTTGAAGTTTGATAATTAGTGGGGGATGCACTGTATTTGATTAGGGCTTGAGTGTTCAAAGAGTGTAAAGTGTGAAAAGTATTGAAAATCCCTATTTATAGGTTGTGTTGGGCTCAGAAGTTACCTGAGTGTGGCCGCATAATATTGGGTGTGGTCCGCACTCCTTACCTGTACCTTGGAAGAATTGTTGCAATCTGCAAAAAAGTGAGTGTGGCCACAGAATTTGTGCGGACTGCATAATTTTGTGTGCGGCCACACTTTGTTAATGAACTTTGACAGGCCAAACTTTAGAGAACATGCACTTTTGGTCTTTCAGATGTGCAACCACATACAGAATTGCGCGGCCGCAGAGTGATTGTGCGGTCTGCATAATTCTAGTGCGGTTCGCACTTTTGTGACACTTAGCCAATTTTTCATGCACAGTCCCTGCAATGCACACCCATTCCTGCATACACTTCAAGCCTATCTAATCCAAAGAAGAAAACCAAGAAAAATAAAAAGACACATGGGTTGCCTCCCAAGAAACGCCTGATTTAACGTCGCAGCACGATGCAGATTACCAATCACTTGAAATGAAGAACCGCCATAATGTGGACATCATCAAACTTGCCAAGATAATTTTTAACTCGGTTCCCATTGACTCTAAACACCTCATCATTCTTATTTTTCAAATCTAGAGCACCATAGGGGGTTACATTCACCACTTCAAAGGGGCCACTCCATTTTGACTTCAACTTGCCCGGAAACATCCGTAACCGGGAATTGAACAATAGCGCAAGATCACCTTCTTTAAACTCCTTGTTGTGGATGTACTTGTCATGGAGGTACTTCATCTTCTCCTTGTAAACGGACGAACTTGTGTAGGCATGATACCAAAATTTATCAAGCTCATTCAAATGTGCCGCTCTTAGGTTTGCGGCGACATCCCACTCAAGGTTTAACTTTTTCAAAGCCCATATAGCCTTATGCTCAAGTTCTACTGGAAGATGGCACGCCTTCCCAAACACCAATTGATATGGATACATCCCAATCGGCATCCTATAGGCCGTCTTATAAGCCCAAAGAGCATCATCAAGTTTTCTTGACCAATCTGTCCGGTTGGCATTCATAGTCTTTGACAAAATAGTATTGATCTCTCGGTTAGAGATTTCAACTTTTCTGTTTGCTGGAGGATGGTAGGGGGTCGATACGTTATGAGTGACACCATACTTGGTGAGTAAGGTATCAAAAGCCCGGTTGCAAAAATGCGAACCCCCATCACTAATAATGGCCCTTGGAGTACCAAACCTTGTGAAGATGTTCTTCTTCAAGAATGCCACCACACTTCGAGCTTCATTGTTGGGTAAAGCCATGGCTTCAACCCATTTTGACACATAGTCTACAGTTACCAAAATGTAAGTGTTCCCACAAGAGCTCACGAACGGTCCCATGAAATCAATACCTCAAACATCAAAGATATCAATCTCCAAGATGGTGGTGAGGGGCATCTCATTCTTCTTAGAAATCCCACCGGCCCTTTGGCATTCATCACAAGTCTTGACAAGCTCGCTAGCGTCTTTGTAGAGAGTAGGCCAATCTACAACTCGACGTTTTTGTAGTCGTTCTAGCTCCACCATGGTGACCACCATACGGTGAAGAGTGGTAAGCCTCAAGAATTCCTATTTGTTCTTCCTCCGGCACACATCACCAGATCACACCATCGGTACATATCCGAAAAAGATACGGCTCATCCTAATAATAGTCAAGGCAATCTCGTTTGAGCTTCTTCCTTTGTTTGAAAAGAACTCATTCAGTACAATACCGCTCACAAGATAATTGGCTAGATCGGCAAACAACGGTATCCCAGTCATTGAAATGGCTAGGAGTTGATCGTCGGGAAATGAATCATTTATCTCAAGGCCATCACAACCCTTGCAGTCTTGAATCTATAGATCAAACTCTTGCAATAAAAGCACTCACCACATTAACCTTGCCTTAGAGTCTTTATTGCTCATCAAATACCGAAGCTTCGCATGGTTGTAGTGAACAATCACCTTTGTACCCATCAAATACGGGTGAAACTTCTCCATAGAAATAACAATAGCAAGTAGCTCTTTTTCGTTCACTGTGTAGTTGACTTGGGCATCATTCATGGTCTTGCTAGCATAGTAGACCGGATAGAAGATTTTGTTGATTGTTTTCCCCAACAGTGCTCCAACCGCCACATTACTAGCGTCACACATGACCTCAAAATGCAAGCTCCAATCCGGTCCGGTGATAATAGGAGTAGTAGTCAACTTGAAATTAAGCAATTTGAATTCCTTCATACAATCTTCATTGAAATGGAACTTGGCATCCTTCTCCAAAAGTTTGCACAATGAGTTTACCACCTTAGAAAAGTCTTTGATGAATCGGCGATAGAAACCCACATGACCCAATAAGCTCATCACTCCCTTCACGGATGTAGGGGAGGGAGTTTGGAGATCACCTCAATCTTGGCCTTGTCGACCTCAATACCGTGCTTTGAAATTTTATGGCCGAGGACAATGCCTTCCTCGACCATAAAGTGACACTTCTCCCAATTCAACACTAAATTCGTTTCCTCACATCTAGCCAATACCCTTTCCAAATTGTTCAAGCAATCTTCAAAAGAATTCCCAACCACAGAAAAATCATCCATAAAGACCTCAAGAATATCCTCCACCATGTCAGTGAAAATAGCCATCATACACCGTTGAAAAGTTATCGGTGCATTACACAAACCAAATAGCATCCGCGAGAATGCGAAAGTACCATAGGGACAAGCGAAAGTGGTCTTCTCTTGGTCATCAGGAGCAAGAAGGATTTGTTTGTAGCCGAAGTATCCATCAAGGAAGCAATAAAAAGCACTTCCATCCAACCTATCAAGCATTTGGTCAAGAAATAGAAGCGGGAAATGATCTTTCCGAGTAACTTTGTTGAGCTTCCTATAGTCTATGCACACTCTCCACCCGGTGATGGTTCTTGTTGGGATCAATTCATTCTTGTCATTTGTTACCACAGTCATGCCCCCTTTCTTTGGGACACATTGGACCGAAGAGGTCCACGAGCTATCGGAAATGGGGTAAAAACCCCCGGCATCCAACCACTTGATTATCTCCTTCTTCACTACCTCTTGCATTGCTTTGTTTAGCCTCCTTTGATGTTCAACGGAGGGTTTGGCACCCTCCTCAAAAATAATCTTGTGCATATAAAAGGTGAGGCTTATGCCCCGGATATCCGCCAAAGTCCATCTGATTGCTCTTTTCCTCCTTTGAAGAACCTCCAATGTGGACTCTACCTACATGTTAGTTAAGCAAAAAGAAAGGATAACCGGAAAGTAAAAGAAGGGCCAAGGAATTCATACCTGAGATGTGGAGGCAATGGCTTTAACTCCAAAGTGGGAGGCTCCTCGATTGATGGCTTAGTTGGAGGAGTCTTCCGATTTTCAAGATCCAAAGATAGCTTGCGGGGCTCATAAGTGTACGACCACATGCCTTGCAATTCACTCACACACTCCACATAGCCTTCTTTCTCCTCAACATCATCAAGATTGAGCAAAACGGCTTCGAAATTATCCTCAACATTCATTGTGGCACTAGCATCATCAACAATCACGTCGGTGACCAAATTCACAAACGAACAAACTTCATTACTACTTGGTTTCCTCATAGATTTGCACACATGGAAGACCACATTTTCGTCACCTACCCAGAAAGTGAGCTCACCGGCTTTCACCTCAACAAGAGCCTTCCTCGTAGCAAGGAAAGGTCTACCCAAAATGATAGGCACCTCATAGTCCACTTCATACTCAAGAATCACAAAGTTTGCCGGGAGGATGAACTTGTTAACTCGAACCAACACATCATCAATAATACCCAATGGCCTCTTTATTGTACAATCTACCATTTGCAACCTCATAGATGTGGGTCTTGGTTGCCCAATTACCAAAATTTTAAACACCGAATAGGGCATCAAGTTGATACTCGCCCCAAGATCATATAATGCTTTGGCAAAGTCCGCACTCCCAATAGTGCAAGGGATTGTGAAAGCGCCCGGATCTTCCAACTTAGGAGCCATTGAGTGCACAATTGCACTCACTTGATGTGTCATCTTTATTGTCTCACAATTCATTGATATTTTCTTAGTTACCAAGTCCTTCATAAATTTTGCATATCCCAACATTTGTTAGAATGCCTCAACCAACGACACATTAATTGGCAAACTCTTCATCATATAAATAAACTTTTTGAATTGGTTCTCACTATTTTGCTTTGCAAGCCTTTGAAGATGTGGAGGATGAGGTCTTGGCATTGGTGCCTTAACCTTCGGCACTACCAGTTCCGGCATGTCAATCATGTGTTCCCTAGACGGGTTCACTTCTTCTTGCGTCTCCTCCACACTTTCATCAATATCAATTCTCACTTCTTTGTTAGCTTGAACCACATTGCTTGGGATTTCATCTTATTGAACCACAACATCTTCATCCCTAATCCTTCTTTGGTTTGAGGTGGTTGCATCTCCACCTTTTCCACTTCTAGTAGTCACGGCCATAGCATGTACCGTATTATTCCCACCCTTCGGGTTCACCACCGTATCATTGGGTAGTGCCCCCTTAGGACGAGTGTTCAAAGCTTGTGAGATCTGGCCTAGTTGAACCTCCAAATTGCAGATTGAAGTATTGTGAGAGGCTAATTGAGCATCGGAGTCAGCATTCTTCTCCATCATCTATTTAAACATGTTCTCAATTCTGCCCATCTCATTGTTAGAAGATCTCGGACCTTGAGAAGGATAAGGAGGTGGATTGTTCGGTTGTTGGAACATCGGGGCCTTTGCAAACCCGACCACTGGTTGTTGTTGTTGTTCCATCCTCCTTGATTATTATCACCCCAATTGCTTTAATTATTGCCACCCCAATTGCCTTGATGATTACCTCTCCAATTGCCTTGGTTACCTTGATTATTCCAATTGCTTTGATTATTGTTACCACCACTCCAATTGCCTTGGTGGCCTTGGTTGTTCCAATTTCCTTGCGACCGCCATTATTGTTGATTTTGTCCTTGAGCATTGTTTCTTTGGCCTTGATAATTATTGATATATTGAACTTCTTCTTCTTGCTCATTGAACGAATTACCTTGATCATAACCACTATCATCTTGCATGAATTGTTCCAGACGACTTTGCATTTGTTGACCTTGTTGCCATCTCTTGTTCATCATCATATTTACACATTCCATTGTATTCACTTGTTTTGGCCATTGAACTTGTTGAAGCTGCTTTGACCAATTGGTTCATTGTAGTTGTCAACTCGGCAATAGCTTGCCCATGATCCTGTAGTTCATTGTGTAGGTGAATGACATTAGGGTCAGCTTGAGGAACATTGGCTTCACTTTGCCATGCCGATGAGGTATCCGCCATCTCATTAAGAATTTCACAAGCTTCGGTATCGGCGAGTTGATTTATCATACATTGATTTGTTGTGTTGATCCCCCTGTATAAGGTTTGTTGGATCATGGCCTCGGTCATATTATTATTCGGGCACTCTTTGACCATGGTACGATATCTTTCCCAAATCTCATGCAATGGCTCATTGGGTTCTTGCTTGAATGCAAGAATCTCATCCTGAAGTGCCACCATATGTTCTGGAGAGAAGAATTTGGCAATGAATTTTTCTGTCAACTCATCCAAAGTGTGGATGGAATGATTGAGAAATCTCTCTAACCAGTCCAATGCCTTTCCCTGTAGAGAAAAGGAAAAAAGCCTCAACCGCAGCGCATACTCGGAGACATTTGTTTGCTTGCTCCCCCAACAAGTATCGACGAACCTCTTGAGATGCTTGTAGGCATTTTGACTCCGAGCCCCGATGAAGAATCCCTATTGGTCAAGTAGTGTAAGCATCACATTGGTGATTTAAAAGTTATCTGCCCTAATACGGGGCGGGACTATAGCACTTTCATAACCCTCGTTCGGTAATTGTCGGTGAGCTACTGCTCTTGGTGGAAGTGGGGGAGGGATGGGAACATTGTCTTGAGGCGGGCGGCCTCGTCTATTTGCTTGAGGTTCAAGAGGAACCTCATCCATTTGGTCATCATCCACGTCCTCCCCCATCGGCAAATTCCCAATGGGCTCGTTGTTGAGAGCCATTTTCGTACCTAAATCAATTCAAAAATAAAATTTGTGACTCGGAAGGAAAAGAAGACAATTTACACAAAAACCTAAATATATAGCTAAATCCGTTTAACTCCCCGGCAACGGCGCCAAAATATTTGTCACCCAAACTCACACCACAAATATAGGTAGTGAGGCGGTCGAAGCAATAATAAAATCCAACGCGAGTCGAGGTCGAATCCATAAGGAGTTAGAACTGGGATTAGGTATATATTTAGTGTAATTGTATGATGTGCCTCAAATTACACTTTCACATTCTTGTTTGTTGTTTCTATTTCTACTTTGAGCTATTGATTGCAATTATAAAACTAGAAGATAATATTTTGGTTGTTTTTCAAATGATAAAAGATTTAGGGTCGTGACTTCCACCTAGGTAGTTACCTAACGGGTTGTAAACTCTAGGGAAAGTTTGATTAGTCGAGGTTGTAATATAGCAATCACACGCAATTACCCACTCTATACCTCTCGGTAGTTTGAGTGATTTTGCCCAATTTGACTTTTTCAAGTCCAAATAGGTATTGCACAAAACAAGTGATATATACTCAAGTCGGGTCTTACTATCTCTAGATTTGACCCTTTAATTGGGGCTATCAATTTTTTGAGTTCACCCCAATTTCTTGTTATCCAAATATTCCTAGACTTAGTCTCTCTTTCTCAAGTAGAGACTAAGTCAAATAGGCATGAATTAATGTTTGCAACCATTAATTCTTGAATTCAAGCATGAACTTGGCTAAATATCACTAGCCCAATCACAAACAAGCCCTAAATCAAATACCCATTAAGTACTCACATTAGGGTTGGGCCACAACCCTATCTAGAAATTTAGTTACTCATGAAAAATGAAGAATCTAAAGAAAAAATTAAGATATAATGCATAATAATTGATTAGGGAAAGAAATTCTAATGTTTAGAAACTAATCTAGTACAATATTACTCAAAACAGTAAAGAAAACAGCTCAGGTGCTCTCCCAAAACTAAACTTAACCTAAAAATGACAAAAAGTTCTATTTATACTAAGCTAAAAATATCTGACGAAAATGCCCCTGCGGAGGTTGTGCGACCGCACAATAATGTGTGTGGTTCGCATAAATAGACTTGGCTTGACAGGTTCTATCTCTAAGGCTGCACAATTCTGGGTTGCGGCCGCACTCCTTCTTCTTGTGCAGACCGCACATTTGTGAGTGTGGTCGCACTCTTGCTTCTGCGGCCGCACAATTTTAGTGTGGTCCGCACTCCTTGACTTTTGACTTGAACTCAGCTCTCTGATTCTTCTCTTCTGCGGACCGCACAATTGTGAGTGCATTCGCACTTGCCATCCAGCGGCCGCACAATTATGGTGTGGTCTGCATATCTTCAGCTTGCCCAAAACCAACTCTCTGAATCTCCTCTTCTACGGCCGCACAATATTTGTGCGGTCCACATAATCTGAAGAAAAACTGACATGTCTCTTTTCTTGTTCTGCGGCCGCACACAGTATTGTGCGGTCCACATTGTGGGCCTTTTTACCTTATTTTGGTCCTTGTCCACTTTTGACTCCTTTAAGAGTTGATTTTGATTTCTTTGGCTCATATTTCAACACTCCTGCAAGCAAGCACATTTCATTAGTTTTCAGAAATATTTTAAAGCATTTTTTTAGCTAAAATGCAAGTAAAAAAGAGCAAATAAGCAGTTAAAATCCCTACTTATCAGTCGCGTCAGCAGAATTAGCCAAAACGTCCTCCTCGGAGATGGCAATTGAGCCCTTCGGTAGACCTGAGTTCAACAAGAGTAGAAGGTTAATCAGTTTTCTTATACGAAAGAAAAAAAACAAGATTAGTTCAACCTACCATGATTCTTGGCCTTCCACTCATATTTAAGGGCTAGTTCTTTCCATGTATGGGTCTAGTTCTTTCCACGTATGGGTCTCGGACATAGTGACATCCAAAATCTTTTGGACCTATTGGTCCAAGCCTTCAATCCTCAGTGGAGTCCACTGAATTGCTGAAATAAGTGAAAGAAGAGGAATCGGTAACAACATGGGGTGATCTTTAACTAGAAGAAGAGACAAACGATGAACTTACCCTATATATACCAGTTCACTTACCCTATATTGTAGGTTATTAGTTAAGGTTTGTCAAACAAAGTTACGTGTAATTATTTTTTAAATAGCCTGATCGTGTATATATGCACGGACAATGGTTAATTTTCATTATGGCATTCAATAATTTTCTTTGGTTCAAAGTTGAGTTTTTTTTTTTTTTGTGGGTTTCCGGAGCGATAGAGCTAATGTAATATCGTAAGGGGTAAAATATGTTCATACTTTAATGATCGCATGAGAAAGAGACACGTGAAAGCGAAGACAGAAGACAGTCGGGCCCGAAGGCAATAATTTTGCTTGTTGTCGGAGAGAATGATATTTATAAAGGCAAAATAAATGTCTGTCACTCGGTAGTATTTAATAAAGAATATTCTACAGCATTAAGTGCATAGTCCATTACAGATATTATGGCATTCACTGCCTACCGTTACACATTCTTCAATAGCCCTCATAATTGTCATTTAAGAGGGGCTTGATCCTAGGACCTTGTTCCATAGGTGCAACTATAAATAGTAAGCTCTACCATCATTGTAAGATAGACGAATTTTCTGACAAGCATACAATTTGTTCAAATCTAAATAGCATTTTACTTTCTTGCGTATTTATATTGCTCTTACTGCTTCCCGAAGTTCTACTCCCGGGCTCAAGATCTCTATTGTCCTATCTCGATTTCAACGTTAATTCTTATATTTTTGTCTAATTTATTTATTAATTTAGGATTAGATCGACTCTCTTGTCTATAAATTACGTATAAATTCAGTTGTATTATTTTACGGGTAAACAATATCAAGTCACCCAACAGAAGTAATGCTAGCTTTTATTCACGGGCGTAAACACACCAACAAAAAAAATTGTAATTAACCAGCCAGGAAGGAAAAGTAAACATCGGTGACTTAAAAAAACGATATACACGTTGTGGAAGTTTGGGGTTATGGTGTCTATATACAAAAAATGTAGATAAGTAGTTTTCAAGAAAATGATATGAGAGATGAAAATGTAACAAATATAATTAAAATTGAATTCAAATAGGAAGTTCAGAAATGATCATGTTGTACTTAAGATAATGTGATGATTTGATAATTGAATATGGTAAACAGGGACTACGCAGACCTAATATTATATGGACGTAAATTGTTTCGAAACATCTACAATCTTTTAAAAAACACTGTAAAGATATAAAGTAATTAGCCGTTTCTCTTCCATTATCATCTGCTTAGCCCTTTCTCTTCCATTATCCCTCACTGTAATTAGAAAAAAAAATGTAAAAGAAAATGTGGAAGTAGCCAAAAACAAAACGTGGTTGAAATAGATATGATCCATATCCGGCAATACCAACAAATTAGGATAAAGACTTGCTCAGTGTTGTCACGAGTCTTTTCTATTCGATTAGAAACTTCTATATTAGTATAATGAATAATTGTGAGATTTTAGGAAGCACTTATAGAAAACCCATGTACGTATTAAAAGAAATAGTTTGATATTGAATAAATTAAATGTGCTAGATCAAAATGGAATATAACACGTATGCCATATATCCAATTCCAGCAAATTTGATGATTGATTGACTAATAATAGCACTAAACATGTCGTTTGGAATGAATCAATTGGGATATTTCTAGGAAGCTTCTGAAGATGCACTTGTACGATCACTAAAAGGGTACAGTTGGTTGGATCAAATATTCACTTAAACAATGATGTTGTATAGCCTTTTGCTCTAGTTCAACGCCATTCTTATCCTATCCTATAAGTTCATGTACAGTTTACACGCTTCCAATTGAAAAAATAATTGGTAGGATGTTTCTTTTTGCAAATACTCAAGTTGCGTTTGTGATAATTGCCTGTTTCACTTATCAGCAGCTACTCCTGTTATTGTAGTCTAGCTGTACACAATAACTATTTAATGTAATTTTCATGTATTGGGATCACACACATCATAAAAATATCCTCTAAACTATGTAGCACTTATTTGGTTGATCATTACTCACTTATCATATTTGTTTTAACTAGTGTTTCTACATAATTTTAAGATTATAAAAAGTGTATAAAATAATATTATCACGTCAGAAGTGGAAACCAGACTTATTTATATCATGTCTCACCATACCTCTCGTCAACGTTTCCACTTTGATAAGAGTTAAGAATACAGATAAAAAAGTGCAACTCGGTACACAAAATCCCTGCGTCCGGGAAGAGAGCACCCCCAAAGAGTGTAAGATACGCAGCCGGCACTCCAAAGCTCCCCTTCAATTAAGAGTACAGATACATATATTATTTTTTGTACTAATTTATATTCACATCATGTAGAATAAAAAGGAGCTACACTCCCAACCAAAAATTTCTCCATTCCCAAAGCACAAACTCGAAACTCATAATTGAGAATGAGGTAACCTCGCTCACTCATAATTGAGAATGAGGTAACCTCGCTCATCGAACCAGTCTAGTACCAATCTCGCAACAGTATTGGCGCAAAAGGATCGGTCAGCCTCTGGCGACACGTAAGTAAAAGTTCATATCTAAACACACTTCTTTGAGGCCCAAGGACCAATGACATAGGGTATACAGTCTAACCGTGGACAATTTTATTCATTTAATGGAGTACTATTTTACCCTTTAACTTAAATCTTCGGCTATCAAAAGTATTTTCAATTTCTACAGACTTGCAGCTTTCTCATAAAGTAATTTCAAGCAAAATATTTTGATAGGAGTTCACATTCTAAAACAGATACAATAATAAAATACCGTAACATGAGCCAATAATACGTTTGACATGCAGGTACCCAGCTATCACATCTTAGCGCACACAGAATCCAAATAATTCACATTTAACTAGTTCACATAGAAACTGAATACTTCATTACATGGGCAGATATCATCTAATGTTCACCATTCCCGCACTAGCAGCAAGCAGGAATCCCAATAGAAAATTGCACTTCCCTGAGATGTCAGTAGGCCATGTCTTCCTGCGAGTCAAAGAAGTCAAACAATTGCGGCAATATTATCAAATGAGAAATTAATATTACCTACATAGCATGTGGATCTTATTGCAACCTTACCAGAGCAACACAAGCAGAAGCATACCCTTCATCATCAGTAGTCATATTCACGAGAATGTGACCTATCTGAACGCCTATGATCACGGTCCCTTTCTTTTGTCTCAGATGCTCCGTGGTCATAAGCATAATTATCTTCCTCCATTTGATCATAACGATCATCACCACGACTGGTATCTTTATAGCGATCATCACCAGCTTGAGCATCTGGATTCTCATAGTCTCCTCGGCCTTGATGATGATCATAATGGTCATAATGTCCATGATCATCTTCAGGTTCTGCATGATCATAGTTCCTTTCCCTGTCACCATGCCTTTCCCGCTCATGTTTAGATTCACCATGCTCATAATCATATTCTCTATCACGAGAACGCCCACGACCCTGGTCCCCCTCACCTTCATAGTCCTTACCTCTTTCCCTATCCCTCTCACGGTGGCGATCTCGCTCACGGTCCCTATCTTTGCCCCGTTCGCGGTCACGTGTCCTGTCACGTTCACGGTCTCGATCGCGGTCTCGTCCACGATCTCTTTCTCTATCCCTAGTTCTCTCGCGTTCCTTATGATGTTTGTCATCTCTGTCGCGTTCCCTTGGCCTATCATGTGAACGTTCACGAGATTTTTCTCTATCTCTATCTCGCACCCTATCACGGGACTTCTCCCGATCCCTGATAATATGGAAAATAATAATATTAACTTCACAATTTGTAAACTAAACAGGGTTGTAAATCAGACAACTCATCCTTGGAAAAGTATATATATGTCTGCATGTCAGATTGAGAGAAAAGAACACAAAGCACGTATAACTATAAATGCATAGGTTACCTTTCTCTGTCATCTCGTACTCTTGGCTCTTCGGAGCGAGATGCCGCCCTTCCAATCTGAACTACCTCTCTGCAAAATTAAAGGGGCATAGAGTCAATGATAATTAAATATCCATGTAAAAATTGAAGGCAATAACTTACCAAGAAAGATTGATGAATGTTCCACAAATTTTCACATGACAATCATACCAGTACATCTGAGCAATGAAAACTACTTTTCAGACATTTTATGAGTGATCATCATGCTGAATGCCAAACAATAATAACTTCCAATTGTAGACAAGATTTCATGCATAGATGCTCCGGACAGCACTCTTTTTTTCAACCAAAAATAGAGCAACATAAACTGACTGCAGCATCTATACATCCCAAAAGACAAGTTGAAATTCAGAAGCAGTCTATGTCGACTACAAGCACACATGCATAGTTATCTCTGGCAGCCATTATTGCAGAGAACAGGAGACATTTGCATTGGAATTTTTACTCCATGGACAATGGCAGCCATTATTGCACTAAAGTACAGCTACATCAAGGTCCTTTTTAGCACTTCGCATATGTACATACGACTAACACTCTAAAAGCTAATCGAGTACCTATTAACATCTTCAGTTCCAACTCTTGTTGTTCCAAGTCCACCGCCAAGTCTGCGGGGACGCCAATTGGGGACTGTTCTCCCACGTTCAACATCAACCAGAACTCTTCTATTATCAATCTTCTTTCCATCAGCTTGTTTATAAGCAGCTGAAGTTATATCCAAGGAATTAGAAATGGAAGTGAGACGGAAAAAGACAAAGAAAAATAGGAGTCGAGTAAGAGAAACCTTTCATATCCCGTGTATGCACATACTCAATGAAAGCATAACCCCTGGGCTTATTGTTTGTATTGTCCGTAACCAGACGAACCTGAAACTCAAACAATTATGAAATTAACACTACTAATAAGAATTATAATCATGTTTGATGCAGCGGTCAAAAAAGTTATGCTTTTATCCTGTCAACACGATTAGGTACAGTAAGGTCCTAATGGCACGGCGGGCACTATGCCTAATTAGCCGTGCTCACCTTTGATTCATAGAGCTCCCAGGCGAGATGCATCACCATCACTGCTAGAGTTGCACAAGAACTGTGGCCTTATGTTTGCAATACATTCTAACTCCCCTTACCAGGGAACATTTTTAATATAAAATAAATTATTATAGAAGTATAGTCAAATACCAGGTGTCTCCTGAAATGCTTGAAACTTTTTTGATAGCCTTTGAATCCAAAAGTAAAATCTTAGTAACATAGATGGGATGTAAGAAGAATAAAGAAGAAGAGAACAAGGCTGATACTCCCACCAAATTTTTACCCAGCACAGGCAAGTATATCTCCACTGTTGCTTGGAATAAGAGGCCAAAGGTAAATTGCATCATTGCTCTGCTCATCTAGGTGTTCAACTTTGTTTCATGCAATGAAGATCGGGCTCGGAAATTGAATGGTTACATTTGGCAACTCAAGAAACAAAAAGTTACCAGAAATTTAAGATTTGCCCTTACCAGGAGAATACCTAGGAGTTGAACCTCATTACCTTTGTAGTTCTAGAAACTAATGGAATACCCAGAACACATAGTACTTGAAACTAATGATATCCAAACCAGGATAAAAGGAAAAGTCATCAAACTGATTCTCAATAATTGGAGCCACTGTTACCTGAGTCATAAGGACATTCTGACCCTTATTTTTCAAAACAAGGAAATGCTAGTAACTTCGCAACAAATTTTCATGAATGTCAGAGTGCAGCATGCACCTTGAAGCACCGTGGAAGAGTGCTAGCAGTTCAAACAACAATTCATTTCTTAACTGCAACCTGAAGAGGTGCACCCAGAGGCACAATTGAAAGAAAAAGCTCTTCTGATAAAATGTGGATTTGCAAACTTGTAGCATAAGCCATCTCTTATTTTATTTTAATTTTTGAGAGCAGTACAGAAATTCAAAGGTAATCAGTTTATTATTTAGCAGATAACTGCCAAATTCAGTAACTTTTTATCAAATAACTAAAGTGCAATCCTAGTGCCATAGAATAGTCATATAAAGAATGAATCGCATGCGCATTCAGTGAAAGTTTGAAGCATTAGTAAGGTAATGCATGGTACTTTTTTAAACGCCCCACCCTCATTTTAAAGGACTTGATCTAGAAAGACAAAATTTGAAATAGCTTACAACCTACAATCCCACGTTCTTTGACATTAGCTGATCAAAATCTGTTTTGAGAAAAAATGTTAAAATTGTAAGACGTTTACTGCTTTTCTGAAAGCAAAAAGTTATGGAAAAATCAACTTGAGAAATAACTGGATCATAGCAGGAAGTACTATGAAACCATAACAGTACACATCTTACCAACCAAAATCCAGTAACCTGAGCCCCACAAAGGGATGCTCTATAATACCTACCCGCTTGATTGGACCAAAAGCCTCAAATTCACGTTTAACTCTGCTTTCTGTTGTCTCGTAATTCTGAAAATGAGAAATACAATCAACAAAAGTAATTAAGAAAATATTCACAAGTAACAGCAAAAATGATCTAAAAAGTTCTTTACTCACGAGTCTAGCAACAAAGAGTGTCTTGTATGGATCTCCAGTAACATTTGGGTCACTGCTAGGATCATCTGCTCGACAGAAAAACAACAATTCATTTCATTTTTGATTTTCAAACAATCAGAAAACCAAAAACTCAGGCAGTTCATACATTTCTCAAGCTCCTCAGCAGCCTTTTTAGCACCTTCCTCCAGCCTTATCTTGTGGATCCTAGCTTTTCGTTGAGCCTGCATGTAATAAAAAAAGCAATTTATGTGCATAAAGAAAGATACACAGATATGCACCATAGGTTGTAATTGCATAGCTGCACATCCTATGCTACATCTTATAATTCATCACTGGAATCAAGAGGCTCTTCAAAACTGGGATGCCAGGCCAATCAATCAGCTGCCCCAATCCCGAACTAGTTGGTCAGCTAACCCATCTCTTAAATATGGAGAGAAGCAGTAAAAATAACCAAACCGGTGATTATATAATCCTCTAACTACAGAGGACTACAATTTTCGAACTTCCAACGGTTTCACCTCTATGACTTGGGAGACAACAGTATCTTCTAGATAACAAAGAAAACTGCACAAATTGTTTTTTGTCATACGTTAAGACATTCAATCCTTCTTTCAGAAAATAGAAAAGCAATTCAGCAAAACTAATATGGCAGGCCACGTTAATAGTAAAGCAAACATCTTACACCTGAACTTAAAAGATCACTAATAACAGAACATGGATAATTGCATATTGTTAATCTTTGTTGAAGCAGTTAAAAAGAGGCAACAAAACCAGAATGGAGATCCAATAATTCAATTTAAACATATGGACCCACGCAAAAAGATCAGAAAATGAATTGCAGAATGTAAAATAATCTTACCGGGGTTTCAACCTCAGGGACCGGTGGAGCATATTCTGGATCACCAGGCTGAGCAAATTTACCAACAAATTGTGCCATCCCTATGGAATAGATGAGAATATGTATTGTAAGCATTATACGACATAAATGAAGGACCAGGAAATCACTCAATTTATGAAGAAAGTTAACCTGTATATGAAGGGCATTTTCTCTTCTCGGGAGGTGGTTTGTACTCCAAAGGTGGTCGGGGCTCAAACAGCTTCAGAAGATTAGCCGTCAACCCAGTTGGATGACTTTGACCAATCTGCATATATTACATACATTAACAACGAAATACACAAGCTTGCAGCACCAGCAAAGAACAAAGGGAAGGATTGCCAATACTGCAACAGCCTTATAACATACTTCTCCTATTATTATTTTAAGCTACCTATCTGGCCATGCTGTATATTTAGCTGTCATAAGAAAACACAAAGAAATATGTATCCAATATAACTTCTAGTCTCATCTCAGCAGTCCAGAAATATCACTAAACTAGAATTAAAACACCTAACCACTACTACTCCATAATGATGACAAATCAGCAAGTAAGTTCTAAATTATCCCAGAGGCAGAGCCGGGAATTGAACTTTATGGGTTCTAAATTCTAGGATAGCGACATGAGGTGTTAGTAATTGGTTCTGAATTAAATTTTTGTACATACTAAGTGAATTTCGTAATACAAATACATGTTTTGGACTAAAGCTACTGCGTTCAGCTAAACCTGTATGACGGCTTCTAGCTCCTCCCCTGATAATCCATTCTGCTCCACATCGAGCCCTTTTTATTCCAGTACTTAAGAACTAGTTTTTTGGAAAAATTAGGGAAAGACTATAAATTCTCTAAACCCCACATCGAAAGACGGACATAATGTGAGCATCCTAACAATAACTAAAACCTGAATCCCAACTAGTAGGTCTAACCTATATGGATACTTTGCTTCAACCGTGTTGTGTTCTTTGCTAAATCTAAAATCATCTAAATTTCTAACCTTTCATCTACAATGAAATCTGGAAAACCTAGGCAATCAAGCAATGTTACCACACACACATACAAACTCTTGGGTTTAAGAAAAAATCTAAACCAGGAAACAACATAGACAACAGATCAAGAGATATAACAAGCAGTTACCAGCTTGAGTTGCATAACATTAGCGCGATTCTGAGCCTTTGCACGGGCCTGGACATTAGGGTTGTTCCGCATGAAGGCATCGTTGAAATCTCCCATATTCGGAACGATTGAAGCCGCCTAGGGTTCTTGCTTGATGTGAATCTCCGCACAAGTATGTAGGTTTTATATCCGAAAATGGAGATTACACAAATCGAATGGATTTGATTGGGTTGGAGAATGGAGAAGCTTAGCTGAAAGCGGCAGAGAAGCGAATTAGAAACAAGGGTTTATTTCGAGAAGAGAGGAGGCTTATATAAACTCGACCATCGACTCCATCTTTCCTGAGTCGGAGCGCCAGTGGCAAACGGGCGGGTCGGATCGGATATGGTTCGGGTTGAAAATGGATAATGAAAAAAATGAATCAATTATCCGACCCGGTCCATATTTAATACGGATAAAAAATGGGTTAACCGGCGGATAATATGGGTTACTCATATTATCCATGACTTCTTGTGTATGATCATTTTTGGAAGAATTCTTAGTCTGACTAACTTGAGGAACCCCAATTTGAGACTTTACAAATGTAAAAGTTAGACTCATTGGTTATCCATTTTCTAAATGGATAATATAGATTCATATTTGACCCGTTTTTAAAAAGTTCATTATCCAACCCATTTTTTAGTGGATAGTATGGGTGGTTAACTGTTTTCTTTTAACCATTTTGCCACCCCTACTAGCGAGTCCTTTCATTTTTTATTTTTTTAATATTGTATTAATATATGTTTTATCTTTTTATTTTTATTACATTGAAGGGTGTATCAAAGAAAAGTAGGAAATCACATGGAGAGAAATTTAGGGGTATTAGAGGGAAATTGAAAAATCAAACCAAACTGAAATAGAATCAAACCAAAAGAAAAATCCAAAAGTTTTTTTTATGTTTGATTTGCTTTTGGTTAGTAATTTTAAAAATCAATAAAATTTGGTTTGATTTTAGTTTTATGCAAAAAAAATATATGAATTAAAATTGACTATATTATGCATATTTAAAAATGATGATCATATACACACACTCATGTGTGTGTATATACATATATATATGTGTATATATATATTATCGATTTTTAAATATACTAGATTTAGTGTACGTGCGTTGCACGTGTATTATGCGTTATGCATAAAAGAGCGTATTTTAATTAGGTAGAATAAGAATAAATTAAGTATAAAAGTAATTGACGATACAACAAATATTTAAATGGTAAACTGTCTAAAATAGTGCATATTAAATTGAATAAGAATGAATTAAGTGAAATAGCATTTGACGATGCAAAAAAAGTTATTACATTAAAGAAATAGTTGTATTGAGCGTGCAGACACTAAATTGAGTGTTACAATGAAGCATGGGTGTGATGATGTTGCTGGAACCATTAGTCAGACTGTTGCTACCCTCTTGATGTCATCTGTGGAACAATGTTGATGTGCGCCATGAAGAATGTTGCTTCAGTTGATTCTGGTATGAGGAAGGCGCCTCTAAAATATAACGGTATTGTCGATGCATTCAGTGAAACAGTTCAGAATTTGTAAAAATAAATATAATTATATAGTTATAATATATGTAAAATTCATGTATAATTAATTTGTGTATAGTTGAGGAAGTTTCATAAAAAAGAAAATATTGCTTGAAGAATAACAACAGATCATCATACAATTATGTTTCTATGATATATGCTATGTTATGGTGGTGAATCTTACCTAATATCTCTTTATAGACAATGTTCTTGGTATATGTTCCTTTTTTTCGCTTCAGCTGCTCGGTCAAGACTAAAACCTTTGTTGTTGACATAGATATTCCTGTCGCACCTCCTTTTTCCCGCGCCCGCTGGGCGCGTGGGGAGTTTTCTCCAATTAAAGGACAGTCGAAACGGGATTTGTTTATTTGTTTCAGAGTCGCCACCTGGGAATTTTGAGGCGTCCCAAGTCACCAATTATAATCCCTGAATCGAGGAGAATATGACTCTGTTTATTTTTCTGCGAACCAGAAATCCTGAGTAAGGAATTCTGTTAATCCGGAAGAAGGTGTTAGGCATTTCCGAATTCCGTGGTTCTAGCACGGTCGCTTAACTGTTTTTATTATTGGCTTAATCATCTTGATTTTATTAAATATTGATGTTATCTGATTTTACTACCGCTTATACTTATTGTGATTGAGAAACCTTCTTTGAATCGAATTACGCGTACGTATATTCGTGTTATAAATTAAAAGATGCGGAATTGTGTCACGCGCACGTGTACACAATTACTTTTGACAATATATTTATTAAGCACATTTTTTCGAGATTGCGTTGAATCAAGAATAATTATTTCTTGAATAATGAACCGTACATATCGGATTTTTATGAAATTGATTTAACGCCTTTAGAAAAATCCTTTTATTAAATATTCGCTCGAAATTGCGCGTACGCATAATCCGAAATTTTGCTTTTAAAAGTATAATCAGGGTACGCGAACGTATCCCTAATTGCGCAACATATTTGTAATGATATTATGGAATTTCCAAAAAAAAATGTTTGTTATATCACGAGAAATCTCGTTTTAAGATATTCTTTAATTTTTGGAAAATAAACCACAATTTATTAAATATTGACCATTGATTATAATTTCCGAATATAAATCATATTCATTCCAATTATTCAAAGTCAAAGGACAGAATAAAAATATGATTAATACTAACTTTAAAACAACTGTGACATATATATATATATGCCAAAGAATAAATTGCATATGAAACCGAAAATAAATGATTCATAAAGGAAGGAAATATTTTCCGGGAATTTTCATGATTACTTAATGCAAATTCTATTTTTAATTACCATTGATTTAAAATGTTGCCATTTGTGTATATACAACTCAACTTATTCTCACATACTCGTTTTAATCTTAATAGATGAAATTAACTTACTTAGTTATGCCTATGATTGAGTTAGGATAGATATAGATATAATCAAACCAATTTGATTCTCAATCTATGTGAATTATTACTAACTATTAATTTTCGCATTGTATAAGTTCCTAAGCCTTTTATTACTAAGAAAGAGAATAAGTCTTGTTGACTTAATAAAATGAATATTGCATACAATATTATTTACTATATTTGACACTTTTGAACATACGGATTATACTAATACATCTTTCAACTATAAATTATGAACACCACCAATATTATGCCAAAAGATGGCAAATTGCAGCTAATCATCATATAGCTTTAAACAACAACTAATTAACTAACAAGATAAACTTATAGCATATTTTCTTTGATAATGCTATATTATGCTATACCTATCTAACAACACCATGAAGTGTAAATAAAACCAACTTTCTACCATGCTTCTTATTTACATAACTCATAGATAACTTAAACTAATGAAGTTTGACATGGATAACATTATTACAAAGTTTTATATGAATTTCAAAATAAGACAATTTAACTCATGGCTATCAAATTGAGTTCACTACTAATTAATCAACATAAAAAATGAAAATAATGAACTTGGACAATTGGAAATAGCATTTCAATTCAAACTTCATTGATGGGTCATGCTGAAATCTCTTTCCAACTTAAAATTTAAAAGACATATACCTGAAAATGGAGGTAGAAGAAGTAAGTTTCAGCAGTTACAGCAGTAACAAATTCAGTAGAATATACTGATAACACAGTAAATCTGAACAGGAATAGGATTCGAAGAGCCCAGATGCACAGTAAAGTACTTTTAAGAAACACTTCGGATTTTAACTGAACAGTGGAATCACATAAAGTTGAACAGATTCAACAAAAGAACAATATTTCAGATTTCAGTTTTTTCTTCAGTTTCAAATTCAGTTTGTTTCTGATTTTCTGTTTCTGCTGATGTATCTGTACGTGAGTGTGTATGTGAGTGTCCTATTTTCTGTTTCCTTCCTTTAAAATCTCAGCCCTCAAAATCTCTTAAAAATTCTCTCTTAAAAATTCTCTCTCTGTTAAAAAAAGCTTTCTGAAAATTCTATTTTTCTCTGAAAATTCTGTCCTCCTTAACTGTCTGTCCAGCTCCTGTATTTATACAGGGATGGTTGCACCCTTTTATCTTTTAAAAACAGAAAATCCTATCTAAAATCTGCTTTTAACTACTTTAAATCCCATTAAGTGAACTTTTCCCTGATTTCCAGCATTCCATTACCCTTTGTTTCCCATTATCCCATTAAATTATAGCCACTAACATTCCATTATAAACACACTATTATTATTACATTACCCTACTGTTTCATTCCTCAAATACCCCTGAAAATCCCTTAATATTATTGTTATTACTGCCCCAGACCAAAATCCAGAATCTGTTACAAAACTGATTTTAAAATCTGTCCAGGCTTGGTTATCCTTCTGATTTTAACAGCTAAAACCAATTCTAAACAACTTCCTAACACAGTTGTATCTATGAAACATTTGTAAATTTGAATTCAAACTTAACATCTCAACAACATCACACAGAATCAGAACAATTCAGACTAAATTTGAAATATGTATGAATGCAGGGGCATGGTCAGTATACTGACATTGCCTGAAACCAACTGCCCAAAATTAATACTCAAATGTTTGATAAACTTTCTGACTTATTAAACAAGAACCAACTAATTAGCAAGGTCTAACTAACTGATTACAACAACATGATAATAGTCAATCAAAACAGGTGAGCAGGTTATTACAATGTATTATCATAACGGGATTCATAATGTAACCAATCGACGAACTTAATCGAGTCGATTACACACATTGTAAACAAACATAATCAACAGAAACATTTCACATTCGGATTAAGTAGATAGGTAGGAGACAGAAATGACAAAATTAATCAAAACAAAAATATGAAAAATTAAAAATCTATTAAAACAGACAACAATACACGTAGAATAATACAAAAAGAAATAGAAAATACCTCTAAATCTTCAATTAAACTCGAACTCAACTTGGATTTGGACCTTTTTTGTTTGAAATCAAACTGACCTTAGTCGAAGTATTTTCCACTGAAAATACTTCGACTAAGGTCGATTAAACCTCAATCTTCATTTAATATGCACAGAATCCGGAAGTTTGGTATTTTTAGGGTTCTTAAAAACTCGATTTGGGATTTAACCATTTCTGGTCAGATTCGAGAAGAACCAAACATGACACAATGGTGAGGGTAGCCTAGGGGTTATTTGGTGTTAATTTGAAGCGGATCTGAGTTCGTCCTTGTTTGGTCCGAATCTTCAAAAGAAGATTCGAGAAGCTCGGGACTGATTCGAGCCAAACAACCAACAGATCCATACTCAGGATGACTAGGGGAAGTTATGGTGTTAACTAGGTGTTGTTTGGTTTAGGTCTGAACTTGGCTCGAATCTTCAAATGAAGATTCGAGAACCTTCAGGAGGATTCGAGCCCAACGGCTAACATATTTGGATAGAGGAGGCTCAGGGGATTCTATGGTGTTATTTTGGTGACCGGCGGCGTTGATGCCGCCGGGTTTAAGGCGGTGGAATCCTAAGGCGGCTAGGGTTAGGAGTGGGGGTTTGGGGGACGATGATGAACAGTGTAGGAGGGGGGGTGTTCAGTTAGGGGCCGGGTAAGGCTTGGGGACTTATATAGGGGTGGTGTGGATTGATGTTATCCGTCCGATCAAGTAAGATGAAAGGCCAGGATTAATCCACTAATCCGAACGACGTCGTTTGGTCTAAGTTCAGGGTCGGCCTGTATCGGGTCCAAGGGTCGGGTTACAGGTTTCGGGTAAGGGTAGGAGATCTCGTCCGTTGATTGGATTTGATCGAACGGTCCATGCTGAACCGCGACTAAACGCTGTCGTATTGATTCTTTTCGGACTGGACCGGACCTGGGCTAAAAGGGGGTAATTTGGTTTGGGCTGTTGGGGTAATTAATTCACTTGGGCCTGGATTTTAATCCAGGTCCAATATTCTTTCACAATTACATATATTTTCTAATAAAAAAAAATAAAAATAAAAACCCTAATAAAAATTATAAAACAATTTTTTAACCTTACACCAAAAATATTAATTAATTCATAACAATTATTTAACACATAGTCAAAACATCAATCACACAATGAAACATTAAAATTAGAACAAACACATATTTTTGTGATTTTATTTAAATTATCTCTTAAATGCATAATTAAAGCCTATATGCATGCAATATGTATTTTATTTTATTTTTTGATTTATTTTTGGAGTAGTTTTCGTTAAAGCAAAAATCACGTGCTCACAGCTGCCCCTCTTTGTGCGGAAACTCGAAGAGTTTTCGTGCAAAGATAAAGTGAGCGGATACGAGCGATTTTTGCCCGTTCGAATACTCCGTGGGAAGCATTTTTAGAAAGATTTGACCGAACCTCTGCTTCAAAGGTTTCCTACATATCCTTGGCTATAAAGGAATCAGGTCAATGTAGTTCGGGAAGTTTTGGGTAGCTGGGACTACCGTGGGACTGTGATGTTACTGCTGCTTCGTGCTGTTTTTACTGCTTGCTGACCTCCTTATTACACCTTACTTTAAAGGAAATACAAAATTAAACTAGACTATGGTACATGAATTATAAAATCTTATCTAGATCATGCCCTTGCGTTTCTTGTTGTTTTGATATCTTGGTGAATCTTGGGCATTTGGCTTATTTCGTATTTTTCTTGAAGCTCTTGTTGTTTCTTGCTGGGGATTCTATTGGACTCCTCTGCTTTATTGATTTTAAGTGTGCTCCTTTCTCATATGAGCGGGCTTTTTGATTTCAACACTTCAATTTCATTCCCTCGTTCTTCAGGTGGGTGCCTTGACTGCTTCTTTTCTTTTGTCATCCTCATTTTCCAGGTGGACGCCTGACTTCTTTAATTCTTTCATCCTCATTCTCCAAGTGGACGCCTGACTTCTTCTTTTCTCATCCTCATTCTCCAGGTGGACGCCTGATTTCTTTAATTCTCATCCTCATTCTCCAGGTGGACGCCTGATTTCTTCTTTTCTCATCCTCATTCTCCAGGTGGACGCCTGACTTCTTCTTTTCTCATCCTCATTCTCCAGGTGGACGCCTGACTTCTTCTTTTCTCATCCTCATTCTCCAGGTGGACGCCTGATTTCTTTAATTCTTTATCCTCATTCTCCAGGTGGACGCCTGATTTCTTTAATTCTTCATCCTCATTCTCCAGGTGGACGCCTGACTTTTTCAATTCTTCATCCTCATTCTCCAGGTGGACGCCTGACTTCTTCTTTTCTCATCCTCATTCTCCAGGTGGACGCCTAATTTCTTTAATTCTTCATCCTCATTCTCCAGGTGGACGCCTGACTTTTTCAATTCTTCATTCTCATTCTCCAGGTGGACGCCTGACTTCTTCTTTTCTCATCCTCATTCTCCAGGTGGACGCCTGACTTTTTCAATTCTTCATCCTCATTCTCCAGGTGGACGCCTGACTTCTTTAATTCTTCATCCTCATTCTCTAGGTGGACGCCTGACTTTTTCAATTCTTCATCCTTATTCTCCAGGTGGACGCCTGAACTCTTCTTTTTCTTTACCAGGTATTTCCTGACACAAATATTGTATTTGCCCCTGTTTTAAATCAAAGAAAACTTCGTTAGTTTAAAGCAGGGTGGCTGGCTGTGGTATTCTTGCCGATGGTGATGTTTCTCTTCGTCTCTCTTTATTGCCTTGGAATGATTGAAAAGACTGTTTTGTCTTTGTAATTGATCCTTGACTATAGGATTCCCTTCTGTGTGTTTTTCTTCAAAATCTTTCAACTGTAATCATGTGCCTCTTTTGACTTTGCGGATCCTCTTTTGATTTCATCTTTCTTACACCCGTATTTTATCTCCCACCTTTCGTGGCTGTATTTTGTAACCTTGAATCTTGGTAGTATACCTTGACATTCCTTCTTATTTGTTTGGAATAAAACTTATCTCAAAGCTTGGAAAAAGTAAGATTATTAGTAACGAAATACGCTGATTTCGACAATTATAGAATGAAAAGAAATATCCAATTTTTGGATGACTGTTGGAAAAGGAATAAAGGACTTATCTGATTGGAATTACTGGCACCAATGATCAGGGTATGCATTTCGGATTAATCAACTCAGTCTTTTAATCAATCTCCTTTCAATTGTCTCAAGGAGTTTTCATCGATAAATTTTCCTCATTTTTCACTTCTTCACTTCCTTTTCGCCTTATGGTGCCTGCGAAGGTTTTCACCAATAAGACTCTCTCATTTTACTTTTCTCTCTACTTCCGTCGCCTTATGGTGCCCGTGTGGGTTTTCACCTATAAGACTCTCTCATTTTTACTTTCTTTCCTTGTTTGTACCAGAATGTTATGAACCACTTTATTTGCTTGCCTCAGCATTTTTCTAAGATTGATCGAAAGGTCTTTTTCTTTTGGTATAGGGTTAGAAATGAAAAAGGTATTAAAAGCTAAATAGCTTTGGTATGGGTTTAAGATTACAACTCTTGGAATCTTTTCTTATTTCCGACACAATTCCTGCCCCAGTTTCTTGATTGGGGTCTCTTAATGTTTCTTTTCTGTGCACATTGTGCATGTGGTGCACCCTATGACCGAGCCGTGAGGCGCCTACGTATCCTTCTTTGAGGAATCAGGTCAAACGTAGTTCACTACATAATAGTGAAGATTTTGATATATATATATATATTTTATTTTTATTTTTTATTATTGATTCCAAGAGAGGGTAGGAAAGAAACAAATATGGCTCAAAGGGGAAGCAAATGGTATAGTGTTTGGATAGCAGAATAAATTGCCTTTGTCATTTCAATCTTCGAAATAGTGCTAAATACAAACATTCAAAAAGTTATGCATAATATCTTTTTACCGCGTCAGAATTGATCGCCATATCTATGCATTTGCCTTCAATATCTGTTAAACATAGTGCACCATTCGATAATACTCTGGTCACAATGAATGGTCCTTGCCAATTCGGAGCAAATTTGCCTTTTGCTTCAACCTGATGTGGAAGAATGCGTTTCAGCACATGCTGACCTACTTCAAACTTCCGGGGACGCACCTTTTTGTTGTATGCTCTTTCTATTCTTCTTTGATATAATTGACCATGACATACTGCGGTCAATCGTTTTTCGTCAATCAAATTTAACTGTTCTAGACGGGTTTTGACCCATTCATCATCATCAATCTTTGCTTCGGCGATGATCCGAAGGGAAGGAATCTCAATTTCTGCAGGAATTACTGCTTCAGTGCCGTATACCAACAAATAAGGAGTTGCTCCTACTGAAGTGCGAACAGTAGTGCGGTATCCCAATAATGCAAATGGTAATTTTTCATGCCATTGTTTTGAACCTTCTACCATTTTCCGCAGTATCTTCTTTATGTTTTTGTTGGCTGCTTCTACTGCTCCATTCGCCTTGGGCCGATATGGGGTAGAGTTACGATGTGTAATCTTAAACTGTTGACATACTTCTTTCATTAAGTTGCTGTTGAGATTAGCACCGTTATCTGTGATGATCACCTTCGGGATTCCGAATCGACATATGATATTTGAGTGGACAAAATCGACCACAGCTTTCTTGGTCACTGATTTGAATGTCTTGGCCTCAACCCATTTGGTAAAATAATCAATAGCTACCAGAATGAACCTGTGCCCATTGGATGCTGCCGGCTCAATTGGTCCAATCACATCCATGCCCCAGGCAACGAAGGGCCATGGTGCCGACATTGTGTGCAACTTCGGATGGTGGAGAATGAATCAAATCTCCGTGTATTTGGCATTGATGACACTTGCGTACAAAACTGATACAATCTCGCTCCATGGTAAGCCAATAGTAACCAGCTCGGAGGATTTTCTTTGCCAACACATATCCACTCATGTGGGGTCCGCAAACTCCTGAATGTACTTCAGACATGACAGTTGTAGCTTGTCTGGCATCTATGCATCTTAATAATCCAAGATCCGGTGTTCTTTTATACAAAACTCCTCCGCTTAAGAAGAATCCATTTGCCAATCGCCTAATGGTCCTCTTTTGGTCCCCTGTGGCTTGTGCGGGATATATCCCCATTCTGATATACTCCTTGATGTCGTGGAACCATGGTTCACCATCAAATTCTTCTTCAACCATATTGCAATAAGCGTGCTGATCATGGACTTGAATATGTATTGGATCTACATAAGCTTTATCCGGATGGTGCAACATTGATGCTAGGGTAGCCAATGCATCGGCAACCTCATTATGGATTCTTGGAATATGTTGGAATTCCACTGATTGAAACCGCTGACAAAGATCATGTAGACATTGTCGGTATGGGATGAGCTTCAAGTCTCGGGTTTCCCATTCTCCTTGAATTTGATGTACCAAAAGATCCGAATCTCCCATGACTAAGATTTCTCGGATACCCATGTCTGCAGCTAGCCTTAACCCCAAAATGCAAGCTTCATATTCAGCCATATTATTGGTGCAATAAAATCGCAATTGAGCCGTAACAGGATAGTGATGCCCTGTTTCAGAAATGATTACAGCTCCTATTCCGACTCCTTTCATGTTGGCGGCTCCATCAAAGAAAAGTTTCCAGCCAGGTTTTTCAATTTGTTCCACCTCGTCGATATGCATTGTTTCTTCATCAGGAAAATAAGTCTTCAACGGCTCATATTCCTCATCGACCGGGTTTTCGGCTAAATGATCGGCCAGTGCTTGAGCCTTCATTGCAGTTCGAGTCACATAGATGATGTCGAATTCCGTGAGCAATATCTGCCACTTTGCAAGTCTTCCCGTTGGCATAGGCTTTTGAAAAATGTATTTCAATGGATCCAACCGAGAAATGAGGTAAGTAGTGTAGGATGATAAATAGTGTTTCAATTTTTGAGCTACCCATGTTAGGGCGCAACATGTCTTTTCCAGATGAGTATACTTAACCTCATAAGCTGTGAACTTCTTGCTAAGGTAGTAGATGGCCTGTTCTTTTCTGCCAGTGAGGTCATGCTGCCCCAATACACAACCAAATGAATTTTCCAAAACCGTTAAGTAAAGAATCAAAGGTCTTCCTGGCTCTGGCGGGACTAACACGGGTGGTTTCGACAAGTACCCTTTTATCTTATCGAACGCTTCTTGACACTCATTGGTCCATTTGACTGCAGCATCCTTTTTTAACAATTTGAAAATTGGCTCACAGGTTGTTGTGAGCTGAGCAATAAACCTGCTGATGTAATTTAGCCTCCCTAACAAACTCATTACTTCAGTTTTGTTTCTTGGAGGTGGCAGTTCTTGAATGGCTTTAATCTTTGATGGGTCTAGCTCGATGCCTCGTCGACTGACTATGAATCCCAACAACTTTCCGGACGGAACTCCGAATGCGCACTTGGCAGGGTTAAGCTTGAGGTTGTACCTGCGAAGTCTTAAGAAGAACTTCCTCAAATCCCCAACGTGGTTGGCCTGATGCTTTGATTTTATGATTACATCATCCACGTATACCTCAATTTCCTTGTGTATCATATCATGAAACACTGTGGTCATTGCTCTCATATAGGTTGCTCCGGCGTTCTTTAAACCGAATGGCATTACCCGGTAGCAATAAGTTCCCCATGGTGTGATGAATGCCGTCTTTTCTGCATCTTCTTCATCCATTAGAATTTGATGATATCCGGCATAACAATCCACGAAAGACCCTATATCATGCTTGGCACAATTGTCGATCAAAATATGGATATTGGGTAATGGGAAATTATCCTTTGGACTTGCTTTGTTGAGATTGCGATAGTCGACGCATACTCTAATTTTGCCGTCTTTCTTTGGTACAGGAACGACATTAGCTAACCAAACAGGATATCGAGTGACTCGAATGACCTTTGCTTCCAATTGTTTGGTAATTTCTTCTTTAATTCTCACACTCATATCAGGCTTGAATTTTCTCAGCCTCTGCTTGACAGGAGGCATCATTGGATCGGTGGGCAATTTGTGGACCACTAAATCAGTGCTCAAGCCCGGCATGTCGTCATACGACCATGCAAAAACATCTTTGAATTCTATGAGTGCTTTAATTAACTCTTCTCGGATCTTTGGTTCGAGATGGACACTTATTTTAGTTTCTCGGATATTACTCGTGTCCCCTATATTGATGTCCTCGGTATCACTCAAGTTAGGTTTGATTTTTTCCTCAAAGTGAATTAACTCTTTACTAATCTCTTCAAAACCCTCATCTTCATCATATTCTGATTCGTAATCACAATATATTTCTTGAATTATTACTTCAGAACCAGATTGATTTTTAAGACTGGGCTGAGGATTCCTCATGCATGCCATATCACTAGAGCCAGCGTAAAAAGAACTGTATAGAAAAGAAGAAAAAAGAAAAGAAAGCTATTAGGAATGATAATAAAAAGGAAACTGCTTTTTATTGGATAACGAAAGATAACAAGGTTTTGCACACTTCAAACCAACTGTAAGATAAACTTTGGGATTACAACCTTGAAATAACCCAAACAAACTGAAAGAAGATCAAAATAAACTACCAAGACTCCTTTCGAATTGGGAGAGGAGTGGCTTTCCAATTATTGAGCTTTGTTTCTGGTCCAACGAATTGAACTTCTGCGTTGCTACACCCTTCTCCGCCTTCCAGCATATTTACATCACTAAACAATTTCTCGAACCTTTCAATTAATTCCTCCTCAGGATTGACCTGGGATTTAGGAATTGTTGTTATCGGGCGATTTTTAGCACCGGTCTTGACAAAAGACTTCGACAGCTGTGGTACTGGTTTTGGAAGAACCCATGCTTGGTGTTTCAACTTCCTGGCCCTTATCACGTCATTGGTGGTAGGTGTGAACCCTAAACCGAATGTTCCCCAGTTCTCGGGGAGAGATACTGGTTGTACAATTCTTTGCAAAGATAAGCCCAGACCTTTGCTGGGTATAAAGCCATTCTTCAGCATTTCATAAGCTACCATGACTGATGCAGAGGATACCTTTGGATTCGCAAGGTATTTTCCTTCTGGAATTTTCTCTACCGTCACCGTGTCGGACACTTGGTATACCCATGGTCCTTGGTCAATTTCTGCTCCCTCGACTGGTACAATGGTGCTGTTGTGAGCATTTAAATTTTCTTCTCCATGCACGACTATTTCTTGATGGTCCCATTCAAACTTGACAACCTGATGTAATGTTGACGGGACTGCTTTAGCAGCATGGATCCATGGTCGACCCAACAACAAGTTGTAAGAAACAGTCATGTCCAAAACTTGGAATTCCATTGTGAATTCAACTGGCCCTATAGTTAGTTCCAACACTATGTCGCCAAATGAATCTCTGCTTCCACCGTCAAATCCTCGTACGCAGATACTATTCTTTTGGATCCTCTCCTCTTTAATTTTTAATTTGTTTAAAGTGGAGAGAGGGCATATGTTTGCACTGGACCCATTGTCAACCAATACCCGGGTTACTACGGAGTTTTCACATTTCACGGTGAGGTAAAGAGCTCTGTTGTGCTCGGTACCTTCCACAGGTAATTCATCATCAGCAAATGTAATTCTGTTTGTCTCAAAGATTCTGTTGGCTATTTTGCCCAAATGATTTACAGAGATCTTTTCAGGAACATGAGCTTCATTCAGGATTTTCATCAACGCCAGACGGTGTTCCTCTGAATGGATCAGTAATGACAACAATGAAATTTGAGCGGGGGTCTTTCTTTAATTGATCCACAACAGAATAATCATGGAGCTTCATTTTTCTTAAAAACTCTTCCGCCTCTTCTTCCGTCACAGCTTTCTTTGTTGGCATTGGATTGTTTTTAGTTTTTCTCAGCTCTTCGGGAGTAAAACATCTTCCCGAACGAGTCAAGCCTTGTACCTCACACACTTCTTCCTTGATTTCTTTGCCCTTGTACATTACGGTCACCCGTTCATAGTTCCATGGGATGGCTTTGTTGTTGATGATTGGCAGCTGGATTACAGGTGCAATAATAACCCGATCTGTACGTGCTCCTTCCACGAATACAACGGGTTTGTTAGCAACCCCTGGTACTATCACCTTCGGCCTCTCTTGTTTTGTGGCAACTTTGTTTGATGATCCCTCATCGACTATCATAGACGGTTCACCACCATTCTTGTTATGCTTAGACACCGGCTTCTCCTCCATTAACTGCTTATCTGGCTTGGTTTCATGAGACTTGATCATCATGACAGTTTGTGACGGCTTCTTTGTCTCCCCATCAGCTTGTATGATTTCTATCATATTAGCCTCTTGATGGGCTGGCATTGGATTTCTATTGATATTTGGAGCTTCGGGGGTTTGAACCTCGATTTTATTAGTATCAATCAGCTCTTGTATTGCATTTTTCAAATGCCAACATTTCTCCGTATCATGGCCTGGTGCACCGGAGCAATATTCACAGCTAATGGTGTAATCCAGATTCTTTGGTGGAGGATTGGGTAGCTTGGATTGTATTGGTCTCAACATGTCTAACTGTCTCAGCCTGTGGAACAGACTAGTGTAAGACTCTCCCAATGGAGTGTAAGTTTTCTTTTTCTGTTCCCTTTCTCCCCTGAATGCTGGCCTAGGCCTGAAACCTGGTCCGGGATAAGCTCGGGGGTAGGTATTTGGTGTGACAGGAGCACGCCAATTGGTGTGAACAGGTGGCTGATTGTATGCTTGAGCGTGGTTAATGGCGAAATGAGGCTCTGAAGGGTGATAGTAATGTTGGGATGAATCATGGTGGTAAGCTGATTGGCGAGGTCGTTGCTGATTATAGTAAAGCGGTGAACCCCTGGGTCCCGGCCAAATTCCTGAATCAACTACGGTTGCTTCCTCCCTTTTCTTTCTTCCGATTCCTCCTACCCCGCCTTGAATAGCTTGAGTAGTTGCCTTAATTGCTGAATAGCTCATAATTTTATTTGTCTTGAGGCCTTCTTCCACCATACCTCCCATCTTCACTACCTCGTTGAATGATTTTCCAACCGCTGAAACCAAGTGGGCGTAGTAAGTTGGTTCCAAGGCTTGGAGGAAGTAGTCTACCATTTCGCTCTCCTTCATAGGAGGATCCACTCTTGCTGCCTGTTCTCTCCACCGAAAACCATACTCTCTGAAACTTTCATTGTGTTTCTTCTCAAATTTGGTCAAAGATAATCGATCTGGGATGATCTCCAGATTGTATTGGAAATGGTATGCGAATGCCTGTGCCAGGTCATCCCAGGTGTACCATCTTCCATGGTCTTGGCGTGTATACCACTCCAAAGCTGATCCGCTTAGACTTTGACTGAAGTAAGCCATCAATAATTCATCCTTTCCCCCAGCTCCTCGCATCTTGCTACAGAAACCCCTTAAGTGGGCTACTGGGTCGCCGTGCCCGCTGTATAGGTCAAATTTGGGCATCTTGAAGCCAAATGGCAATTGTACATTAGGGAATAAGCATAAATCTTTGTAGGCTACACTGACTTGCCCACCTAATCCTCGCATGTCTCGGAACGACTGTTCTAGACTTTTGACCTTCCTGAACATCTCTTCTTGTTCAGCATTTTTGGCTGGCTTGTCAATTTCGGTTGGGAGATCAAACCGAGGAGCAGGTGAATTGATTTCGGAGGCTTTGAAGGTGGGCTCCGGGGGTAATATTGGTTGTCTTGGGCCTGAAATGTAGGATCACTAAGCGATTTGTGAAATGTAGCAGGGGGAGGTGCTACAAAAACAGGAGTCATAGGTGGAGGAAGGTACGAAACTGGTTTTGGAGGTGGAGACTGTGGTGTCTGAGAGGTAGTGCCTCGGTAGTGCTGATAAATGGGGAAACTTGGGGATAATTCAGTGGTGATATTATCCTGAGTTTGGATCATTGATGGAGCAGGGTTATTTGGGTAAGATGGGGGTAACTGTCCTGTAGACCAAGCTTGGTACATTTCAGCCATTTGCTGCTTGAGCTTAAGCATTTCTTCTTTCATTTTCCCGACATCCATCTCTTCTATCTCCATACCTGTGTCAACATCTGGGATAGACATACTTTCGGGTATTGGTCCTTTTGATCTTGTATGATAGTGATAGTATGCCAGTATACTCTTTAGAGAAACTAACTGGTTGAATTCTGAAAATGGACAAACTTGTTAGTTTTGAGAGTTTAACACATATATAATCACACGTTGAGATGCAATGCTCCTAGACAAATAATCCCTTTCTATTATGCATTCGCTCGGTTGCTTGTATCGTCCCAGCTTTATTGAAATTGAAAAATTGTCATTCGCTTTTATTTACTATAGATATCTTTATCGTGGTGGTCGACTCTTAGAGATTGCCTATGTATTATGTCAAACATGAATCAGACCTTGCGTAGTTCGGACCAAAGTCAATCATGTTTATTTATTACACAAAGATGGAATTACATTCGAAAACTTTAAGAAAATAGCTTGAAACACACACACTTAAATCAGAATAAAAGATACAATTCATAACATCTCACAAAATGCCCCACTTTCCACTTTTGTTCTCTAATATTGGATTATCTGCTCAATGTGGGGCTTGACCTGGATGGCCTCCCAGCGTACGATACATCCTTTCCAACTCCATTGCTAGATGACGAGCAAAAGTGGGCGCATGCTCTGTAAACCTTTCATAATCCATTCCTTGGCAGTTTACATAACTTTGAGATGTGAAGACTGCCAAGTCGTGGATTTGTGCCCTGAAACCTTGGAGACGTTGGTCTTGGTCTTGCAATTGCTGCTGACGAGTGGTGGCTATGTCTCTGACACGGTTTTCACGATCTAAAGCTGATTCTAATAGAGCTCGGAGTCTGGCCTGCTCTAATCTTGCTTGCGATCTTTCCCTGTCGAGGTCTGCTTGTTGGTATTCTCTGTTGCATCTTCTTGCCTCTTCTAGTTGTGCACGAAGCTGGTCTTCTGATCGCATCCAATAGTCTTTTTCCTTCTTGAATTGAGCCTTGTCTTTTTCGGATTGCCTATCTTGGCGTTCCTTGTTAGATCTGGCTTCTTCGTTTAATTGTTGGATCCTTTCTTTTGCTTTGCTCAATGCCCTTTCGTTTTCCGCAAGAATGGAATCATAATCTTGCATTTTTTCGAAGAGATTGGCGATGATTTTTTGATCCTTCCAGCTTCTCTTTGGCGTTTCAGAGACTCTTTTCATTTTTTGGAATCGAGCATGAAGATTTTCATTCTCACAAGCTAGATTCTTTTTCTCGCCTTTGGCTTCTTGTTCTTGCAAATATTTCTCCAAACTGAGGCTTCTTAGATTTTCTTTTAGGGCATGGATAGTGGCTTTGTACCCTTTTTCTTTTTTTCCCCAGATTAACCGCTCTTGGATTTTATCATTGAAGTTTTGAACATGGGGTCTTTTTGTCGGCCTTTTTAGCTCAGGTTCTGGTGCATCATCCACGCGAGACCGCTTTTCGAACCACCTCGCATATCCAGGATTTATCTCACCCTTGGTAGTGTCTAGGACTTGAGTATCACTTTTCAAGTATCGGCACCCATTCCACATTTGCTGAAGTAAAGCTTCGGGAATAGTGGCTTCTGGGTGTAATTCGATTACTTGCATACTCAAATCTTCCTCATCAGGAACTATTTGATATCTCCCTAGTTGCCTTAGGACTCTTAGTGGTGCATACGGCTGAATGCTTCTCAATCCCAATAGTAGTAGATAACTATTTGAGGTTGACATATGTATTACTTCTCTCATCGGGAGCCATCCCAGAGTCCATTCAATTTGATTTGCCGTTAAAGCCTTTAGATGAGATACCCATGCTTCTATCCCTTCTGGAGCTTGATAATTTTTTGTTCTTTCCTCATAGCTCTCGATGCAATTAGCTTTGTTCGACCCATACTGTATGATCTTGGGTTGTTGTTGGAGATGTTCAATCACCCACATTTGCAACAAAATTTTGCATCCTTCGAAAACTTTCGCTCCTGATTTGCATAAAGTCAAAGCCCGATAAATATCTGATAGAATGATGGGGACAAGGGTGTGATTTTCTTTAGTGGTGAGGATTTGCACAACTTTTGCGGTGCGAATATCAATTGTTCGCTCTTTATTTGGGAAGACCATGACTCCTAGAAAAGCCACCATGAAAGCAAATCGACGGTGCATCTGCCAAGTGTCTTTGTTTTGCTTATTAGTAAGGCCTTTCTCATGAATTTCGAACCCATCTGACTTTCCAAACCTGGAATACAAAAAATTGAAGGAACAACATCCATTGATGACATTGCTTTTCCTGATTTGACTGCTGATGTTCAGAAGACCGAAGAATCGATGTATTGAAGGAGCCTTTGTGAATATCAAGCTTTGATTTCTTAAACTTCCGTCAAAACCAACATAGCCAGCTATCTCCTCTAATGTAGGAGTAAGCTCAAAGTCAGAGAAACGAAAAACATTGTGAACAGGATCCCAGAAAGTTACTAATGCCGTAATCAGATCATCCCGAGGCTCAACTTTCATAATGTCTGTGAGATTTCCCAAATGCTTGACGACCCATTTTTGACCGTCTTCGCCTAAATCATACCACCACATTTGAAGCTGACATAGAAATTCCTCCGTATTTGTGGATGAGGGGCTTTGTGTAGTGCTCATTTTGTATCTGAAATTTAATTTTAATAAAGTCAAAATTTATACTAAAAATTATTTTCGAAATTTTTTCTTTTATTTATTAAAAAAAAATTTAAAACTATATTTTTTCGAAATTTTTAAAGCAACCCTTTTTATTCCTTTCTCCTTATCAAGATTTTATTTAAGCTGGTCAACAAGCATGTTCGAGGCGAATGAATGCACAAATAACAAGTAGGATGCATCATGATGGTCTTTTAATTTTGGGTTCACCTGTCCTAGACAGACCCAACCCCTGTGTTGAGTCTCCAAGGCCAAATGCATATGATGCAAATATTCGTTCCTACTAGGGATCCGGTACATGGCTGAGTTATTCTAAGTGTAAAACCTTAGGTTGATTGTTCTAAACCTGGCTTACCCAAACGGACAGTTTGAGCCGAAGCGGGGGCAACGTACCGGGAGCACGAAAGTCTGCCCGGCCTAGTTACTTGTCCCAACTCCGTCTTATTTGGTATGACTTTAACAGAAAGGTGGGTCACGCGCACGTGTACACCATAAATTCAGAAGACTCAGAAAGAAGGGGGTTTCGTAGCAGTTGTATATATTCACAATTCAAATAATATTAAAGCGGTAAAAAAAACATTTAGCATATTAGCATATAAACAGTTGAAAATTATATAGTAAGTAAAGCCAATAAAAACAGATATTTTAAGCTCGAATTCTTTAAACCCTGAACCAATGGTTCTGGGTTCGTTCCCCAGCAGAGTCGCCAGAGCTGTCGCACCTCCTTTTTCCCGCGCCCGCGGGGCGCGTGGGGAGTTTTCTCCAATTAAAGGACAGTCGAAACGGGATTTGTTTATTTGTTTCAGAGTCGCCACCTGGGAATTTTGAGGCGTCCCAAGTCACCAATTATAATCCCTGAATCGAGGAGAATATGACTCTGTTTATTTTTCTGCGAACCAGAAATCCTGAGTAAGGAATTCTGTTAATCCGGAAGAAGGTGTTAGGCATTTCCGAATTCCGTGGTTCTAGCACGGTCGCTTAACTGTTTTTATTATTGGCTTAATCATCTTGATTTTATTAAATATTGATGTTATCTGATTTTACTACCGCTTATACTTATTGTGATTGAGAAACCTTCTTTGAATCGAATTACGCGTACGTATATTCGTGTTATAAATTAAAAAGATGCGGAATTGTGTCACGCGCACGTGTACACAATTACTTTTGACAATATATTTATTAAGCACATTTTTTCGAGATTGCGTTGAATCAAGAATAATTATTTCTTGAATAATGAACCGTACATATCGGATTTTTATGAAATTGATTTAACGCCTTTAGAAAAATCCTTTTATTAAATATTCGCTCGAAATTGCGCGTACGCATAATCCGAAATTTTGCTTTTAAAAGTATAATCAGGGTACGCGAACGTATCCCTAATTGCGCAACATATTTGTAATGATATTATGGAATTTCCAAAAAAAAATGTTTGTTATATCACGAGAAATCTCGTTTTAAGATATTCTTTAATTTTTGGAAAATAAACCACAATTTATTAAATATTGACCATTGATTATAATTTCCGAATATAAATCATATTCATTCCAATTATTCAAAGTCAAAGGACAGAATAAAAATATGATTAATACTAACTTTAAAACAACTGTGACATATATATATATATGCCAAAGAATAAATTGCATATGAAACCGAAAATAAATGATTCATAAAGGAAGGAAATATTTTCCGGGAATTTTCATGATTACTTAATGCAAATTCTATTTTTAATTACCATTGATTTAAAATGTTGCCATTTGTGTATATACAACTCAACTTATTCTCACATACTCGTTTTAATCTTAATAGATGAAATTAACTTACTTAGTTATGCCTATGATTGAGTTAGGATAGATATAGATATAATCAAACCAATTTGATTCTCAATCTATGTGAATTATTACTAACTATTAATTTTCGCATTGTATAAGTTCCTAAGCCTTTTATTACTAAGAAAGAGAATAAGTCTTGTTGACTTAATAAAATGAATATTGCATACAATATTATTTACTATATTTGACACTTTTGAACATACGGATTATACTAATACATCTTTCAACTATAAATTATGAACACCACCAATATTATGCCAAAAGATGGCAAATTGCAGCTAATCATCATATAGCTTTAAACAACAACTAATTAACTAACAAGATAAACTTATAGCATATTTTCTTTGATAATGCTATATTATGCTATACCTATCTAACAACACCATGAAGTGTAAATAAAACCAACTTTCTACCATGCTTCTTATTTACATAACTCATAGATAACTTAAACTAATGAAGTTTGACATGGATAACATTATTACAAAGTTTTATATGAATTTCAAAATAAGACAATTTAACTCATGGCTATCAAATTGAGTTCACTACTAATTAATCAACATAAAAAATGAAAATAATGAACTTGGACAATTGGAAATAGCATTTCAATTCAAACTTCATTGATGGGTCATGCTGAAATCTCTTTCCAACTTAAAATTTAAAAGACATATACCTGAAAATGGAGGTAGAAGAAGTAAGTTTCAGCAGTTACAGCAGTAACAAATTCAGTAGAATATACTGATAACACAGTAAATCTGAACAGGAATAGGATTCGAAGAGCCCAGATGCACAGTAAAGTACTTTTAAGAAACACTTCGGATTTTAACTGAACAGTGGAATCACATAAAGTTGAACAGATTCAACAAAAGAACAACATTTCAGATTTCAGTTTTTACTTCAGTTTCAAATTCAGTTTGTTTCTGATTTTCTGTTTCTGCTGATGTATCTGTACGTGAGTGTGTATGTGAGTGTCCTATTTTCTGTTTCCTTCCTTTAAAATCTCAGCCCTCAAAATCTCTTAAAAATTCTCTCTTAAAAATTCTCTCTCTGTTAAAAAAAGCTTTCTGAAAATTCTATTTTTCTCTGAAAATTCTGTCCTCCTTAACTGTCTGTCCAGCTCCTGTATTTATACAGGGATGGTTGCACCCTTTTATCTTTTAAAAACAGAAAATCCTATCTAAAATCTGCTTTTAACTACTTTAAATCCCATTAAGTGAACTTTTCCCTGATTTCCAGCATTCCATTACCCTTTGTTTCCCATTATCCCATTAAATTATAGCCACTAACATTCCATTATAAACACACTATTATTATTACATTACCCTACTGTTTCATTCCTCAAATACCCCCTGAAAATCCCTTAATATTATTGTTATTACTGCCCCAGACCAAAATCCAGAATCTGTTACAAAACTGATTTTAAAATCTGTCCAGGCTTGGTTATCCTTCTGATTTTAACAGCTAAAACCAATTCTAAACAACTTCCTAACACAGTTGTATCTATGCAACATTTGTAAATTTGAATTCAAACTTAACATCTCAACAACATCACACAGAATCAGAACAATTCAGACTAAATCTGAAATATGTATGAATGCAGGGGCATGGTCAGTATACTGACTTTGCCTGAAACCAACTGCCCAAAATTAATACTCAAATGTTTGATAAACTTTCTGACTTATTAAACAAGAACCAACTAATTAGCAAGGTCTAACTAACTGATTACAACAACATGATAATAGTCAATCAAAACAGGTGATCAGGTTATTACAATGTATTATCATAACGGGGATTCATAATATAACCAATCGACGAACTTAATCGAGTCGATTACACACATTGTAAACAAACATAATCAACAGAAACATTTCACATTCGGATTAAGTAGATAGGTAGGAGACAGAAATGACAAAATTAATCAAAACAAAAATATGAAAAATTAAAAAGTTATTAAAACAGACAACAATACACGTAGAATAATACAAAAAGAAATAGAAAATACCTCTAAATCTTCAATTAAACTCGAACTCAACTTGGATTTGGACCTTTTTTGTTTGAAATCAAACTGACCTTAGTCGAAGTATTTTCCACTGAAAATACTTCGACTAAGGTCGATTAAACCTCAATCTTCATTTAATATGCACAGAATCCGGAAGTTTGGTATTTTTAGGGTTCTTAAAAACTCGATTTGGGATTTAACCATTTCTGGTCAGATTCGAGAAGAACCAAACATGACACAATGGTGAGGGTAGCCTAGGGGTTATTTGGTGTTAATTTGAAACGGATCTGAGTTCGTCCTTGTTTGGTCCGAATCTTCAAAAGAAGATTCGAGAAGCTCGGGACTGATTCGAGCCAAACAACCAACAGATCCATACTCAGGATGACTAGGGGAAGCTATGGTGTTAACTAGGTGTTGTTTGGTTTAGGTCTGAACTTGGCTCGAATCTTCAAATGAAGATTCGAGAACCTTCAGGAGGATTCGAGCCCAACGGCTAACATATTTGGATAGAGGAGGCTCAGGGGATTCTATGGTGTTATTTTGGTGACCGGCGGCGTTGATGCCGCCGGGTTTCAGGCGGTGGAATCCTAGGGCGGCTAGGGTTAGGAGTGGGGGTTTGGGGGACGATGATGAACAGTGTAGGAGGGGGGGGGTGTTCAGTTAGGGGCCGGGTAAGGCTTGGGGACTTATATAGGGGTGGTGTGGATTGATGTTATCCGTCCGATCAAGTAAGATGAAAGGCCAGGATTAATCCACTAATCCGAACGACGTCGTTTGGTCTAAGTTCAGGGTCGGCCTGTATCGGGTCCAAGGGTCGGGTTACAGGTTTCGGGTAAGGGTAGGAGATCTCGTCCGTTGATTGGATTTGATCGAACGGTCCATGCTGAACCGCGACTAAACGCTGTCGTATTGATTCTTTTCGGACTGGACCGGACCTGGGCTAAAAGGGGGTAATTTGGTTTGGGCTGTTGGGGTAATTAATTCACTTGGGCCTGGATTTTAATCCAGGTCCAATATTCTTTCACAATTACATATATTTTCTAATAAAAAAAAAAAAACCCTAATAAAAATTATAAAACAATTTTTTAACCTTACACCAAAAATATTAATTAATTCATAACAATTATTTAACACATAGTCAAAACATCAATCACACAATGAAACAATAAAATTAGAACAAACGCATATTTTTGTGATTTTATTTAAATTATCTCTTAAATGCATAATTAAATCCTATATGCATGCAATATGTATTTTATTTTATTTTTTGATTTATTTTTGGAGTAGTTTTCGTTAAAGCAAAAATCACGTGCTCACAATTCCCCTAAAGAGCGCAACAAATAGTTGTCCATGTGAGAATACATGTTGTTGTAAGTACAGTCCCACATTAGGTATTGTTTGTCCTTGTGCTTTATTTATTGTCATCGAAATGCATAGCCGTATTGGAAATTGTTTTCTGATGAATTTGAAAGGGTAACCTTCATTTTCTGGAGGCAAAAGTTGAATTCTGGGAATAAACACATGTTTAGAAGCATTTTCGCCCATCATTATTTCTGCATGAATGACGTTATTGTCAAAGCCTCTACATATAATTCTTGTACCATTACATAAGCCATTTGCCGGGTCCAAATTTCTTAATAACATGATCGGAGCATTTTTCTTTAAAACCAACCTATCAAACAACAAATAATATCTTTAAACATAACAAGCAGAAGTTCAGGTTATCATCTAAATGATTTTATAATACTCTTTCTTTTCTTTTCTTTTTTCTTTTTTAACTCCTTTAGCTGCTTTGCAAGCCACCAAGATAGTTAGAATTATTCATCCCTGATGTCCATTTTTCTGCTTGATTTTGAGTATAAAAAGGCGCACAAGGAAGACGACAGAGAAATAGACATACTTTATTACAGTAACGCAAAAATTACCGGGTCTAAGGATGAAGTATGTTACTTTGTCTTTATTTCCTTGACAGTTACGTAGAATGTAACAAACAGAATATTTTAGAAATTATAGAAAAATCAAAAAGAAAAAAAACACCATTCACACAAAAAAATAATTACCTGCAAACTCTAAAATATTCAAATAAATCTGCAATTGTAGATTGTAAAGATAAAGCTACTGTATGTAATAGTATATATTAATATAATTCCCAATTCTCAGAATGATCTTCTATTTTTTTGTCTATCCTGAATGTTACATTTGCTATAAGATTTGAATATTGACTTCAATAATAGAACTGAGTATTCTTAGAACTAAAAGGAACGCATGCAACTTTTGTGTAAAACTCTGAAGGGAAAATTGTATAAGATGAATTTGCATGAGTATACATAATAGGATTACGGTAAGTTTAATAAATTTATCTCAATTAAAAACATATCGAGAGATTCTTTTTATATTGTCAGATCTAGTACACAATGAATTCACAGAAAGATAGAGAATTGCAATTTGACACAAACCTGTGTGGTGGAAGGCCACTTGGTGTTAAAGTATTTAAGTACTCTTCCTGGTAGTAGTTGTTGGTATCATCCTCTGCGGAGTCAAAACTCAAAAAAGTTCTGCTTTCACCAGGAAATTTAGCAATTAACATCTCATTTAGTTGATCAACATACTCATTTCTGCTAGCCAAGATAGTCGTTTCTGTCATGTATTTTGCACAACTTGACATTTCATCTAGAGATGGAAATATTTCTCTTATTAAATTATCTTCACCAGTACTATCACCATCATGTTTGACGATCAATTTTTCTGGAAGAAGGACCATATCATCTCTTATTGTAGGTTCCTCTCCATTACCGATCCGTAGTAAGAAATCGCTGAATGTTGGATCTGCTCTTGCCCTCATATTTCTTATTAATTGAATCTTTTCCATTTTATTCCACAAATAAGATTTTACCAAGTTTGCATTTATTGTTTCAGCTCTGGTAGATTTTGGAACTACTGGTAGTACTTGACGAAAATCACCTCCGGAGACCATCACTTTTCCACCAAAGAGTTCATTAATATCCATTATATCTCTGAAGCTCCTATCAATGGTTTCAATCGTCTAACGATTGGCCATAGGTGTTTCATCCCAAATTATTAGCTTTGATTTTCTTATCAATTTAGCACCACCACTCTATTTTGACATATTTGTGATTGTTGTATCAGTTGTCTAAAGAGGGATGTCGAATCTAGAGTGAGTTGTACGACCTTCGGGTAAAATTGCAGCTGCTACACCACTTGTTGCCATTGCTAAAGCTATCATGCATCTTGATATGAGATTTGCAAGCAATGCACGATATAGGAATGTTTTTCCAGTTCCTCCAGGTCCATCCACAAAGAACAATCCCGCTCTGCCAGAGTCGACTCTCTCTAATATAGTCTTGAAAGCTTGTTCTTGTTCAGGATTTAGTTTTGATTGTGCATCAAAATCTTCGGACGATACATTTATAGACCTTTCTTCGATTATTTCTCTGCATTCCGATACATTACCATTATCCCTTCCATAATCAAGTTTAGGTAAGTCGTACTTGTCAATTTTCTTGCCCATGCTCTCTAAGAAATAATTGATGCTCTTCAATGTGCATTGGAGTTGAGCAACAGGAGAATTGTCATGTATTTTTCTAAAATCTTTTGACATATCTTCGTAATAGGTTTCCCAGAGCTTCCTAATGTCCGTTGGATTACAATGAACCAAAATTATTGCAAATAAATTTCTCAGCGCTGATGGCATTTTGAAGAGGACCGCTTCACGTAAGCATTCTGAAATACTGTTGTCTGATTCTAGTAAACCTCTTTCCTTTGCAGTTTCTTTGAATGTTTCACACTCTCTTCCATTAACAATTAGCAAGTCTTTAAACGATAAGGGTCCTCTGACGTGATTCAACAATAATCTCAAATAATACCTTTCGCCTTCTCTAGGATTAGCTGTAACATTGAGTAAAATTCTATATTAACTGTTAAGATTAATCATTATCATTTATCCAGATAAAATACAACAGGGTGCAGACTGTCAGTATAATGTAGCCAAGTCAATGAATGATGCCAAAATATATTCCTTCTTTACTTAAAAGAAGTGTCGTTATTTAAACATGTTGGATTCCGAATTCTTGTTGAAGCCTTAGAATATTCTTAGCTGATAAGAATTGAAATATGTTTATCAAGAAACGTATAACACCAGCTTCTAACTTTGCTGTAGACAAGTGCAAATAGTTTTTGATAATTTTGCATTATACACATTTGTATATATTTTTGTTTGCAGCACAAAAAATATTTTCCATTTAGTATCTTCATCACGTTAACTTCAACTCGGCCATATGCCAAAAATAGATTAGGCATTAGTTGATGTAACGATCTGGTCGGTCGTTTTGAACTTTCGCACTTTGATCGCCAGTTCTCGGGCATGACTTGCCCCGTGTAACATATTATGACTGATGTAGATCGTTAGTTTTGGTTTTCAGGAAAAATCAGAATGAATTTGAAGGAACATTCTCAGTTGAAAGCTTTGAATTTGAAAGGTTTGACCAAGAGTTGACTTGTTTGTATATGATCTCGGATTGGAATTTTTATGATTTGGTTAGCTCCGTTAGGTGATTTATGACTTAGGAGCGCGATCGGAATGCATTTTGGAAGTCTGTGGAAGGATTTGGCTCGAATTGGCAAAGTTAGTATTTTGGCGAATTCCGGTTGATATGGGAGATTTTGATCCGAGGGTCGGAATAGAATTCCGAGAGTTGTTGTAGCTTTGTTATGTCATTAGTGATGTGTGTCAAATATTTCAGGTTATTCGGACATCATTTGGTCGGGTTTTTGATCGAAAGTGTATTTCGGAAGTTTTTGGAAACTTAGGCTTGAATTCGATGAGTTTTGGGTAATTTGATGTTTTTTGAGGTGTTTTGATGATTGGAACAGGTTTGAATGATGTTATGAATTATGTTGGCATGTTTGGTCGGGGTCCCATGAGGCTCGGATAAGTTTTGGAAGAGTTTTTGGAAGATTTTGCCGTTTTGAGCATAAGCATGTAATGATCTAAAGGTCCATTTTTAGTTACAGAGATCGAAATTTGATTTCGAGACTTCCGGAATTTTGATAATGAATTATAGGAGTGATATGAAAATTTTGGTCTAATTTCATCAAGTCGCGATTGGGTTTTTCACCCGAATCATATGTTAATTGTTTAACGAGTAAAATGGGTATCGCACTAAGCAAACGAGCTCCGAATTGAGTTTCAATTGAAGGACTATGTTTATATCATTATTTATGACTCATAGGAACAAGAATCATTAAATTCCGAGGTCCTTGGCCCGAGAAATAAATTTTTGAGTAAAATTATTTTCTGAAAATATTTAAGGAAAATGGAAATAAAATTTGATTAGAAAGTGATGATATCGGGTCCGTATTTTGGTTCCGGCACTCGGTACAGGTCTTATATATAGTTTAGGCACTTTCTGTAAAGTTTGGTTGAAAACGGGCGTCGTTTGACGTGTTTCGGACTCAAGATGGAAAATTTGATGTTTTATGAAATTTGAAAGAATTCTTGGATTTTAAAGCTTAATTCACGGTATATGACGTTATTTTGGCGATTTGATCGCACGGTTAAGCTCGTAGGATATTGTTGAGTTAGTGTATGTGTTTGTTTAGGAGCCCTGAGGGCTCGTGAGTGTTTCGGAGGTGTCTCAGAGTGATTTCGGACTTAGGAAAAATTGCAGAAAATTACAAAAACAGTACCGTGAACAGTACCCAGTGAACAGTACCGTGAACAGTACCCCGTAAATAGTACCCCATGAACAGTACCGTGTACAGTGAACAGTGAACAATACTCAATGAACAGTAAAAATGTATGCACAGTAAAAACGTATGGACAGTACCCCGAAAATTTCTGGACAGTGTGTAATTCGGGCAGTCCGAGAGTTTTCTCATTTTTTTGAGCTATGGAGCTCGGATTGAAGCGATTTTTGAAGCGATTTTCACCATATGAATTGGAGTAAGTATTCTATATCCAAAAGTGATTATATTTAATGATTTCATGGTTATTTTCATCATGAATTAGTGAATCAAATGGAAGAAATTGGAGAAAATTGTAAACCTTTCAAAAACGAAAATTCTAGATTTGGAGACCGAATTGTTGTCGGATTTTGGTAAAATTTGTATGGTTGGACTCGTAATTGGATGGGGTTTCATATTTTGTAACTTTTACCGGGTTCCGAGATGTGGGCCCCACGGGCGAATTTTGAGTGTGATTTCAGATTTTTGATGGAAAATGTAGAATTCCAAATGGAATTAATTCCTATAATTTTTATTAACTGAATTGAATCATTATGGCTAGATTCGAGGCATTCAGAGGTCAATTCAAGGGGCAAAGGCATCGCGAGCTAGAGAATTAGCCGGTTCGAGGTGAGTAATGATTGTAAATGATGTCCTGAGGGTTTGAAACCCCGGATTGCACATTGTAGTGCTATATTGAGGTGAGACACGTGCTGGATGATGAGTGCGAGGTCCTTTACTACTGGGGATTGTGACTTGGTCCATCCCGTATTGATGATTTTACTGCATATTTGATTGAAACTGATTTGTTATCATCATGATTTGGGCTGATTGCCGTATCTGGGCTTCGTGCTAATTATTTGAACCCTTCGGGGATTTTTATCACTATTTCCTCACTGTTTTGACTTATATTTAAACTCAGTCCTGTTGATGATTATTGTTTTACAAACTCAACCACTTTTATATAGATTTGAAACTCAAATGATATTTCTAAATGACATTTTGGGCTGAGAACTACTGTTTTACAAATGCCCAAGGGGCTTGTGGTGATTTTCGGACTGAGTGAGGCTGAGGGCCATATATGAGGATATGCTGAGTGATATAAGGCCGAGGGCCTGAGTTACTATTTATGCCACGCGGTGGCTTGAGTGATGTGAGGCCGAGTGATATGAGGCCGAGGGCCTGAGATACTTTATATGTCATGCGGTGGCTTGAGTGATGTGAGGATATGCTGAGTGATGATGCCACGAGGTGGCTTGATATAGCGCTTGGGCCGTAAGGGGCCTCTCCGGAGTCTGCACACCCACAGTGAGCGCGGGTACCCATTGTTTTGAGTGATTAATACTATGCCCGAGGGGCTGATATGAGTGATTGTGAGGTAGCCCGAGGGGCTGATACTATTATGATATTGAGCCCGAGGGGCTGTTACTGTTCTGATATTGAGCCCGAGGGGCTGGCACTGTTCTGATATTGAGCCCGAGGGGCTGGTTCTGTTGATATTATGCCCGAGGGGCGGTTTGTTGTACATGTTTTGCCCGATGGGCTGTTTACATTTCTATCATTTTTGTTACTCACTTGTAACTACTTGCTTTACTTGTTGGAAAAAAAGAAGAAGGGATTTTCACTTGATTTCTCACTGCTTTACCGTTTAAAGTGATTTTTCTGCTTCAGTATGGAATACTTTGTGTTTTTGCGTGATTTCTTGCCTTCAGTCTTTATTTATTATTATTACTCACTGAGTCGGAGTACTCACATTACTCCCTGCACCTTGTGTGCAGATTCAGGTATGTTTTGGCTGATCGGAGGCAGAGTCATCAGGGTTTAGCAAGGTAGTTGCTGGCGTTCGCAACACTACTTTTCTCTCTCCTCATTTCATTAGTCTGTATTTGTACACTCCAGGCTTTCAGTTGTATTTATACCCTAGTAGATGCTCATGACTTATGATATCCCGGTTAGGGCTGTGTCGGGTTGTGCTTCCGTTAATAATATCATTAAATCATATTTAAACTGTTTATTAATGTTTAACTATTTTTGAAAAGGCGATATGGGTTTGTTGGCTGGCCTTGTCTTCACGAGAGACGACATCACGACCGGAGCGGGGGTTTGGGTCGTGATAGTTGAAGTCATTGTGTCCTATTTTATTTCAATCAATCGTGTAACGAAGCTAATGGATTCAGCTCTAAGAAATAATGATGAACTCTTATAGACTGCTATATAGCCATATTGCAGTAAAAGGAATAGGACCCCCGAAAAAAACTATCTAGATCTACTGATTCTTGTTCTTATTGATTAGAACTTTAAGTAATGGCCCTATTCTATTTTGCATAAATTGTTCCAAAGGACTCGCATTTGTTTCCGGACTATAAATCACAGCTTCATTATACTTTTGACTATTTTTCCGCTAGCGTCAGCCTATCATTACCCTCCTCCTTTATTTGGGTTTAGGATTGGCTACATTCTGAAACTCACATTTATGTTGTGAATTTTCTACCCCTGACTTCTGTTTTTTGATATTCTATATCAGATCCTAGACTGCGTATTATTTGGTTGATGCCTTAATTGTTTTAATTTATCAAACAGAAAGTGTCCAATCCTACAAGACTAATATTGTTTCAAATTATTAATTTCATCAAGATTTATCTGAAAGAGAATAGATAGATCATCTTACCAGTAGCAATTCGACCAATAACTGATCTTGTTTTTCTTTTTGTCCATATCTTTCCCTGTGAGTTCCACACATAATACTCTGGAAATTCTTTATATAGGTATTGTCGTGCTTTAGTATCCCTCGAGCATGTCCGAAAATACTCCGTGAGCATGGTTAGCATCGTATATTCTCACGCAATCACATTTTGCAAATTTTGCTTGCTCCAATAGCACACTGTGTATTGACATTTCACAGAAACTTGTATAGTTATTTATTTCATCAAAAGTTTTAATTAACCTTGTTAGAGATAAATATTTACCTGTTTGTCTATCCGGGAGATGTAGTTGAAGGGTAATGACAGGAGGTTGCATTTCACTGAGATTAAATTCATAAATTCTCCATAGTGCTTCTGGCAGAGACACCCAACGTGTGTTTTGAAAAATTTGGATTTCATCAACTACTTTTTCGCCATCATCTGATTCAATATAAACAGCACACCTATCATGCCCTTTATATATATACTTATAGAGATACTTGATTGCTTTCACTCCAGAGCAAGACTCCACATTAATATGACAATTGTATCTAGTTAGTAAGTAAGGATTATATGGCACAACCCACTGATTATTCATTCTCATGCCACGGACATTTACGATCTTTCCATCATTTCTTCTCTTATAAATAGGGTATCCATCCTTTCCTTGTATTGATTTATTACTAAATGGCCTAGGATAGTGATTCTTGTACTGACCATCCTTCATGCATGAATTTGTTGGACGATGTTTTCCACATGGACCATGCATCATATGCTTGACAACCAAGTCATGCAAGAGTGGATATTCTTCTTCATCAGGAAGTTCCGCAGAAATAAACTTGTCATATTGGTCTGCTGATGTTATTTTGTACCCTTGTTCAAGTATTATCAAAAGGTGTATGTGTGGTAGACCTCTTTTTTTGGAATTCAACCACGAAGACATGTGCCGCAACAGGACCAAATATTTTTTTCTTGAAAATCTGATCCTTTAAATCCTGTAATTTTGCCCTAAAAACTCTAGTCACTAAGTCTGGTCTATCTTGTTCAAGTTGTCCTTCGCATAGATTTTCCTGGATCTCCGCCCAATCAGGATTACATGTCATTGTGATAAATAAATCTGGTTTTCCAAAATGTTGAACCAAAGCCATTGCATCCATATACCTACGACGCATATCTCTAGGGCCTCCGATGAATGGTGCCGACAATATTACTCTTTGGCCAACTTTATCTCCTCTATATTCTCCAGCCATGATACTATCAACTATACCTTGCAATATTTCCCTTCTAAGTAGTGCTTGCTCTAATCTAAAGAATTCAAGTCTTGTTGTTTCTAACTTTATGTACATGTCAACCACAAATTGCTGCAATAACCGTCCGCACAATAGTAGTATTGTCTTTTCTCCTTTGCGTATTTGAAATTTGTAGCAATAATACTCTCTACAAGACACGCATGATTTAGATTCACGACGTACCTCTACAAAAATAAGTCGTATCTGTTAGTGTAGTTAATATTCAAATAAGAAAACTAAAGTGATACATAATTTAATTGCAATATTTTACCTTGCTCCTCTTTGTGAAACACCTCATTAGCGGACGTGTATGTTGGGACATTCTGGTTTACATTGGCAACTTCAGATGTACTTGCACCTCCTTTTGATTTATATTTGTGTATTCCTTGGTGCCGGCCAACCTCTCCATTTGGAAAAAGCAGAGGATATTGGAGTGGGTCATAGCAACCATAATAATGTTTGACTCTATGTTTGTTGCTGGAATGCTCATGAACAATAATCTCTCTATCGAATGGTACATTTGGATTGTTTCTATCTATCCAAATTGCAGCAATTTGATCTACTGATGGTTTGTTGTAGACACGTTGATCCAGTGTAGCATTGGCAGCAATTCGAATTTGTAATTTTTGGAAGCTTGAATGATCCTTTAGCTGGAAAAAGAATTGTGCATAAGGATTCCCATCCATTAGCTGCCTAATTTTTGTCACAACTTCCTCAGATAAGTTGGCTTCTTGCAATTTTGAAATCCGATTGCATAATTCATTGTCCGTGTCAAAAAATATAATTGAAAATAACATGGATTATCCTCACATGGAAGCAATGATGGAAGATCGTGATAAATTTGACCTTGTGCCTTAAAGGTGTAAACTCCTTTTCTTGAAGATGCAAGTTCTTTGTCAAGTCTAACAACAAAAGACGTAAATGCAAATATACTATTATATGCTCTAATGTTTCGACGGAACTCTTTTGCTTCATCTGACTCGTCAACAAGTAACTCGTATAATTGTATTGGAACTTCAGTATTTACCAGTCTTACTGTCACGACCCAAATCCCGGTCGTGATGGCGCCCAACACACTACTAGGCAAGCCCGACCATTATTCAACACTTAAGCCAATTTATCAAAAACAGCGGAAAGAAATATCAATTAAGCAAGATTAAAGTACTGAAGATTTTAACAAAATACACAATATAATCTCACTAGGACCCGATGTCACGAATCTGAGCCTCTAGAATACAGAATATCATCCTAATACATGGTATATCCAAAGTCTGATATGCGGAAATAAAGAGATAGGATAGGAGGGAGAAGATCAATGGTTGCGAACGCCGTGCAGCTACCTCGATACTCCCATAGGCTGGATCTGCTGATCAACTGGATCTACTGAGCCTGAGACTGCCCTGGATCTGCACACAAGGTGCATGGAGTAAAGTGAGTACTCCGACCCAGTGAGTAATAAAAGTAACTACAGTCCGAAGATAAGAAAATCCAGTAAATACACAAAGTAAGCTAAAATCCAAATATACAGCAACATATGGAACTGAGCAGCTAAACACCAGTATAAATACAAATACATGAATGCAATGCAATGCATATGATGGTACATTCCAGTACCCACTGCGGCGTGCAGCCCGAGCCATCCATATTTATTTATCGTCGACGACGCTCACTGGGGGTGTGTACAGACTCCGGAGGGGCTCCTACAGCCCAAGCGCAATATCTTGGTCAGTCATTGTTACCTGACCGGTCAGCCATTGTTACCTGACCAATTTATATCATACAGTGCCATTGTTACCACTGTTCAAGTATATCATCCAGTGTCATTGTTACCACTATTTCAAGTATATCACACAGTGTCATTGTTACCACTGTTTCAAGTATATCACACAGTGTCATTCTTACCACTGTTTCAAGTATATCACACAGTGTCATTGTTACCACTGTTTCAAGTATATCACACAGTGTCATTGTTACCACTGTTTCAAGTCACTTTATAATCAGTCCAGAAAATAATATAATAAGCCCCTTGGGCATTTACAAAACAGAAGTTCCCAGCCCGGAATACATTTAAAAATATCATTTAAGTTTTCAACACTTAGAATTATGGCTGAGTTTGCAAAACAACATTTAAAACCTTGGACTGAAATTAAATGATATGCAAATCATGCTAAGCAGTAATATCAATCCTCGAAGGATTTTACAAATCGGCACAAGGCCCCAAACATGGCATCAAGCCCAGTAATATCAATGAAGTATGTGTATCAATCACCAGTATAGTATAAACATCACACGGGATGGACCAAGTCACAATCCCCAATAGTATCCGACCCCGCACTCGCCATGGAGTGCGTGTCACGCCTCAATATAGCGTTACGATGTGAAAGTCCGGGGTTTCAAACCCTCAGAATAGCATTTACATCTATTACTCACCTCTAACCGGCCGTAGACTAGTCCGCAATGCCCTTTCCTTTTGAATCGACCTCTTCGCGCATCGAATCTAGTCAAAACCACAACGAATACGTTACAATAGGCTAAGGGAATATAACCCAATCGAAAAGACTCGAAAAATGTCGAAAATCCCGAAATTAGCAAAACCCGAGCCCCGGGCCCACTTCTCGAAAAATTACAAAAGTCACATCACCGGATTCCTCGTCTCGCCACGAGTCCGTACATATAAAATTTACCAAAATCGGAGTTCATTTGACCCCTCAAATCACCAAATCTTATTTTCAAATCCCTAGGCCTAAATCCTCAATTTTTCTACAATTTTCATGCTCAAATCCATACATAATTGATGTACTTAACTCAAAATAGGTGGGGATAACTTACCTTCACATTGATGATGAAAATCCCCTCTTGAAGCTCCCCAAAAATCGTCCATACTTTGAAGAAATGAAGAAAAGTGAGCTAAATCCGTGTATAAAAGAATCTGCCTGTGCTTCGTCGAGTTGTACCTTGCACTTGTGCTATACAAGTTGTACATCCTATTAAAATTGTTCCTTGTCGGACACCTTCTGTTTAAACACCCATAATGTCTTGTATAAATATCCAAATGACAAACGGTTTGAATATTTAGAAACCAGACTCAAAGATCTTTAATTTTATAGGTTGTACACCACATAACTCTTTATATATCCCGAGATATGAGCTTCTAAAGTGCATCGTAAATTCTGCCGAAATTGCTCCAGCAGCCCTTTTCGATCCATCGTAACTTTCTGAGATGATATCCAAATCGCAAATGGTTTAACTTTTCGAAAACTAGAATCTATGGGCTACAACTTTCATGTGTTGCATTTTTTCTGATTTCTTATAGATTACAAGATATGAGCTTCCAAAATGGACTATTCGCAACAGAATTTCTGCAATTTTCTGCAATTTTTCCTAAGTCTGAAATCACTCCGAGACACCTCCGAAACACTCCCGAGCCCTCGGGGCTCCAAACCAAATATGAACACTGACTCTAAAACATCACACGAACTTGCTCGAGCGATCAAATCGCCAAAATAACATCAAAATCAATGATTTGAGCCTTAAATCCAAGAATTCTTTCAAATTTCATAAACTTTCAAATTTTCCAATTTAAGGCCGAAACCCGTCAAACAACGTCCGTTTGTAACCAAACTTTACAGGAAGCGCTTAACCAACATATATGACCTGTACCGGGCGTCGGAACCAAAATACGAGCCCGATACCATTACTTTCTGATCAAATTTCATTTTCATTTTCCTTAAACATTTTCAGAAAACAATTTCACGAAAAAATTCATTTCTCGGGCCTGGGACCTCGGAATTCGATTCCGGAAACACGTTCAACTCCCATATTTTTCTATGGACCTTTCAAGATCGAAAAATCACGGGTCCGGGTCCGTTTACCAAAAATGTTGACCAAAGTCAACTTTAACAATATTAAATATCAAAATTCTTCAAATTTTTCACATAATTCATATATTTCAACACAAAAATATTCCGGACACACTCCTAAATCCCAAATAACCTAACGAAGATATCCAAACCATAAAATTCGCATTTCGAATCCGATATCAAAATTTCCACTTCCGGCCAAATTTTCTCAAAATCCTTCAATTTTCCCTCTTTAGCTGAACGATTCCAAAATGACCTACGAACCTCCGAATCCACTTCCGATTGCGCTCCCAAATCCAGAATCACCATACGGAGCTACTCCCAGTCTCGGAATCCCAAACGGACATCAATAACACTGAAATGCATTTTAAACCAAACTGATGCAATTTCTTCTAAAATGCTATCTTCCACAATAGGCGCCAAAACGCTCCCGGGTTATCCAAAACCCGATCCGGGCATACGCCCAAGTCCGAAATCATCATACGAACCTGCTGGAACCTTCGGATCCCAATTCCGAGGTCGTTTACTCAAAATTCCAATCCTAGTTCATTTCTTCAATTTTAAGCTTTCAAAATGAGAATTTCCATTTAGATTTGACTCCAAACTTCCTGAATTTTAATTCTGACCATACACACAAGTCAATATACCTGAGATGAAGCCGCTCATGGCCTCAAACTGCTGAATGACGCGCCGGAGCTCAAAACGACCGGTCGGGTCGTTACAATCTCCCCCACTTAAACATACGTTCGTCCTCGAACGTGCTGAGAACTACACTGAAGTAGTCTGAAATCACTTGTTTAACACATCATGCACCTTCCCATGCTACCACTACTCCGTTGAGCACATTAGCTCGATAATTCTGTAGATATACTTATTTATTCAAGCAAATAAGCCATTAGGCCCAATTCCAACATCCTGAATTTCCCTGCCAAGCCTGTTTCCATCATACGACCACCATATCAATCTCCACACGCTGTACCCAAACATGACTGCATAACTTTGCTGAATTCACACTTTGCATCACTTTACTCATAGAACCACAATAACATTCTTTAAACATAATAGTCGAAATTCCACGAATCTGATGCTCCCATTGCATCTCATGATCTACACAGGTCTTGCTCTAGTTTATTTTATTTTTTTTTTCAACACCGATACGACTGAAGAGATGTGCCGAAATTCACAACCAACTGCTGAATCAACAATTCATTGGATCTACACTCCTGACAAGTTCCATTACCTTGTCCCAAACCAAAGAATGATCTTTGCTCTATAATATACTTCATATAATCAGTTTGCACTGACCCCAAATCTAGTAACCTCGTCTCACCCAGTACGAACTGATCAGGCAATAAGCCACCTCAGACATAATCAAAAAATCTCACAAGATGCCACAATGTGCCAGTATGCTATCAATTCGAACGCGATACAAAAGGAAGGCAAACTCTAGAAGGAACTACTCAACTCGCACACTAACATAGACTTCCTCAGAAAACAGGGAAACAGAACACACAAAAGCAAATATTGGCACTGAACTGAACATCACACTGTTGCGGCGTGCAACCCGATCCAAACAACTTACCCATGGCGGTGTGCCACCCGATCCACATATAGAACTCACATAAGGAGATATACGTCGAGCTGAATAGCTCATCACATCAAAATACCGAATATCGGTCATAAACACACTAAGGTGCATAATATCATTCCCAAGGAAACATATAGCGCTATAGGCTACAAACTCAAGCACAACTGAGGTGCGATACATGATCTAAGTCTCATCCTGCTCATATAACATCACCGCTGAGCGGAACCTCAACACATAAGGAATTTACCAAGCCGTCTCACAACTCATACGGTGCAATATATCTTTACATGAATTAACTGACCACGAAATAAGACCGCGACTATCCTTCCATAAAGAGCGCATTGCTGAAATAAACACAACTGGCCTGACGTAAGGCTCACTTCCACATTTAAATCTATCCACCGACCTCAAGTCGATCCTGATCGTGCCAAGCTAGGCCAATAATCTTTCACAGGTCCATAACCCAATAAACAGAGTGCCCTCCAGGCATAAATTCTCAAATGGATGATATTACCAAAATCCTCATACTTGGTTTAAATTTCTAATTAATCAAGTGACTACATGTCACACTTATACAATATTCCTGTGGGACAAGCTCCCACCATCTTCCGAAATAATTAACGTGTCTGCACATCCAAACCACCAGCTGCACTAACGCTGAAAAGCGATCAAGAATCCCTAACCAGTATGCAAAGCCTTTCTCACAGGACACCAACCTCAGGTGATACTGACGTCAATACCCATCTTACTCGAAACACTAAAACTCATAGACTGCTCATCCGAGATAGTGACATCACAGTCATTGACCAAACTGCAACCTTGGTCCTTACTTCAAATTCCATACCACTCACTGCACCTCACGTGCCAATATACGATAGACGCGATTTCCATCACAACTCTTGAACCGCCGATAGGCTAATACTTCATCACATAAGACTTTCTATTTAACTCACTTCAGGAGAACTATAGCAGCATACAGGCGAATCCTCATAATCGTCGAATATTCCAATCTCTAAGTAGTTGTCCAAGCCACCATAACACTTTCTGGGATCCGCCTACTCATAATAGGCCCTAACAGAAGAATGATTCAGAATAACATCAATCACTACGGCTGACAAGCCTCACACGCACCGCCACAAATCTCATGCATAACTCAATCACGCTGAACGAACCGATCACTGACACCAATATACCAACTCAACTATGGATAATCAATCTACTTCCTTCCAATTTATCCTTGATTGCCTTAGAAATAATAATATCTCCCTTTAACACCTAACTTATTTCAACCAAACTCACCCCGAGTGACCTTAAATCACAAGACCATGCTGTCTCAAATACCATGACCATTTCATGTCTCTCAAATGCTACACCGCAAGTCAAAACATCATAGAACATTCTGTGCCTTTCTTCAAAATTAATAAGTGGAATAGAAATAAAATATTGTTTGTATATTTAGTGAAAGATTATGGGATGAAATCTAAACAACTTACCAAAAATTGTTCCATTGGTGCACTTTGATGCCTCATCGAATGAAATAAAATTATTTGAAAAACCAATGGTCGAAAAGTGACTATTGCTTTCTTCAACTAACGTACTTTCCTTAAATCCAATCTCAAGCTCCTTGTGCACTGATTGAAAATTCGGATTTGCACTATTGGTGCGTCCGTTTATGATATAACAGATCTTGTTTTGTTGTAAATAATTTTTCCATAACTCAATATAACCATTGAAAACTGTAGCGTGAATTTTTGTTCCCTGTAAAAAATTTCACTGTAAGTTAATCTGATGGTTAAAACTATAATATGAAAAGACTTGAAATAAAATATTGATATAAAATAACAATTACCTTTTTGTCAACTAATGTCACAATTTTTCGAGTTCCTTGATTTGTTTTATTGTTGAACTCTTTTACTATTCCACTCCCAAACACTAACACTTGTATTACCCAACTTGAATCAGATACTCTTAGACTATTAATTGGGACACATTAGTCTAACAATTCCTTTTCACTGGCCATTGCAAGTGTACCTAAAATAAAGCATGCATAAGAGTTTTATAAGTTATCAAAGTGACTAATTCAATAATTGATTATTTTTATGATATAAGGAAGATTGTTTACCTGAACAGATGTAATTGTTGAAATCTGAGTGATTCAAGCATGGAAATTGCAATAATGCAAATCATGTAGTATTAATATAACACAAATTAAAGCAGATAGTATAATTTTTAATTCTTTTTAAAACAAGCAACTTGAGCTGGCATAGCAATTATAAGTATTATTAATTATACAACAAAGGAAATAAATAATACTAATATTTAAGTGATAAGACTTAGATCGAATGTCTAACCGATTTTCTATGATGAGTTGCAATTCTTCAATAACCTGTAATAAAATTTGTAAATTATGTGAGATGTGAAATTAGCCAAGTCAAAAACATGAAACAAAAACTATATAATAAAAAGTTATTGATGCAACAATAAAAATAAATTATTGATACAACACTAAAAACTGGTACATGCAAACGTGCTTGGAAAATACAAAGTAGCAAAAGATGTTGATATTAGTAAAAAAAACAACACCTGAAATCGCGATGTTGGAATAGGGCGAACTTTGATGATTAAATTGTGACATTGTAGCTTCTTTTATAGAAGTATTATGGTACACAATTTGACACATAAAAGGAATTTTATAAAGTAAATTTGTGTGTAGGTCAAAGAGACCAGAAAAATTTACCAAATAATAAAAACTTCTACTATAATGTTTCCTGGACGAAGTCAAATTCTAAACACTTTCCTTGTGTGCAACAGAACCTTTTCTTGTGCAATTTCACAATAAACTTTCCTTATGCAATAGTACAAAATTTTTATAGTTTAGGAATTTTTTTTGTTAAGTTTCCTTGGGTTAGAAACGGGACAAAATTTAATGAGAGTAAAAGTTTAGGAATTTTTTTTTGTTAAGTTTCCTTAGGTAAGAAACGTGACAAAATTTAACCAATTAATTAAGGAAAAGTTTAATAACAAATAATTGAAGAAAAATTTACCAAAAAATTCGAAAACTAAATTAATTAAGTGATATTTTAAATATTTATGAAATACTTAAATTACTATATTGTCCTATGGGAACTCTATGTCCCCAAGGGATGGAGCTCTTTGAGGCCTTGGCATGAAAGTCGTCCTCTGCCAATTCTGATTCGAACCTTGAGGCATCATATGTAGGCTGTTGGGACGTGCCTGCCGATCTCTTTTGCTTCTTACGAGCCATATGACCTGCAAAGAATACAAGAGAACCATCAAATATATCCTACATGTGTCAGTCGGATGGTTACTCAGACTTCACCACCCGATGACACCAAATAATATCCCCCATTTATTCCATTCATACACTATGCCAAACCCCCAACTAGTGAGGTGTTCCAGGTTACAACCTCCACAATGGCCCCACAACCTTTTTACAAATTCTGGCATACAACACCCCACACTTACTCCCTCAAGTGATTCACGTTAAATATAACACCACCATTCACCAAATACAACACCACCACAACCTAGGATAGGCACAAAATGCCTCAAAATAGCACCAGAAGCCCCAAATTTTCGGCCAAAAAGGGCCCTTCACCAAACTACACCGCAAAAATTATTTTCAGGCCTCCAAATCATCTAAACAACCCCCACAATCGAAGTATAAGAAAGACCCAACCATTTTAGCATCAAACAAATCCACAAGAAGCAAATACAACAATAAAAACAGAGAAGAAGTAAAAATTGAAAGAAAATCTACACTATTCCTATCTAGGGTTCAACTAAACTAGTTTAGACTAAATTACACTAATTAGAAGAAGAAATAGAATAAAAAAGAAGAGAACACTTACTTGATGAAGGTTGGAAGGAGTGGGTAGTAGTGAGAGGAGGTATGGAGAAGATAATAATGGCGGTTTTTGGGAGTGAGGGAGGGATTTGAGAGAGAAAGAGAAGAGAGGATTTGGGTTTTATTTTGGGGGGGGGGGGCAAGGGTTAGGTGAATTAGAAAAGGGGGAGGGGGGAAATTTTCTGCATACCTGGGCCCGACAGGGTCTGCTGCGGTCACGGTTGAACCGCGGTAGACGAAGTTCAGAGAGGGGTTCCCACCGCGGTTCTACCGCGGTCACGGTGGAAACGCGGTGAACGAAGTTCAGAGGGGGTCTCTGACCGCGGTCTGGGCAGTTGTCTGATTTTTTGATTTTTTTTTCATATAATGTGTTACACTTACAACAATTTCGTGGGTTGCCTCCCACGCAGCGCCTGATTTAACGTCGCGACATGACGCAGGATGAGCGCATTTAAGGCTCGCTCGACCTCTGTGGTTCAGTCAGATGTAGCTCAGACACTTCCTTTTTCTCGCTCATGCCCATATATGGCTTCAATCTTTGACCATTGACTCTGAATGTACGAGAGTCATTCTCTGTGGCAATCTCTACAGCTCCTGAAGGGAAAACTTCAACTACTCGAAATGGTCCAGACCATCGTGACTTAAGTTTACCTGGGAACAGATGTAGTCTTGAGTTGTATAGCAATACCATGTCCCCGGGTTTGAAATTTCTCTCAACCTTGTTTTGGTCATGCAGCCTCTTCATTCTCTCCTTGTACAATTTTGTGCTCTCAAAAGCAAGATATCTGAACTCCTCGAGCTCATGCAATTCAGTGACTCTTGACGTGCCCGCAGCTTCCATGTCTAAGTTCAGCTGTTTCAATGCCCACCACGCTTTATGTTCAAGTTCCACTGGCAGGTGGCAGGCCTTCCCAAACACCAACTTGTATGGTGATATACTAATTGGAGTTTTGAAGGTAGTTCTGTAAGCCCAGAGTGCATCATCTAGCTTCCTCGCCCAATCAGTTCTTGTGGCGTTCACAATTTTGGTTAACACACTCTTGATTTCTCTGTTGGACACTTCAACCTGTCCACTACTTTGCGGGTGGTAAGGAGTAGCCACCTTGTGGGGCATATCGTACTTAGCAAGCAACTTTTCAAAGGCCCTGTTGCAGAAATGAGTGCCTCCATCACTGATAATTGCTCGTGGTGTCCCAAAGCGGGTGAATATGTTCTTCTTTAGAAATCCCACCACCACTTTTGCATCATTGGTGGGTAACGCCGCAGCTTCCACCCATTTGGACACATAGTCTATAGCAACAATAATGTACTTATTGCCATAGGAGCTGACGAAGGGACCCATGAAGTCAATCCCCCAGACGTCAAACACTTCCACCTCTTGAATTGGGTTCATGGGCATCTCGTGGCGTCGGGAAATGTTCCCGGTCCGATGACATTCATTGAAGCCCTTCACCTATAGGTGCACATCTTTAAACACTGTCGGCCAGAAGAATCCAGCCTCTAGCACCTTTGCCGCTGTCCTAACCCCTCCAAAGTGTCCACCATATGTCGATGCGTGACAAGCCTGCAAAACAGAAAATTGCTCTATCTCGGGGACGCATCTCCGGATCATATTATCAAGGCATATTCTAAACAGATAAGGTTCATCCCAGTAATACTGGCGGCTTTCACGAAAAAATCTTTTCCTTTGGACCGATGAAAGGTCTTGAGAAACTATACCACTGGCCAGGTAATTAGCAAAGTCTGCATACCATGGCGCTTCCTGATAAGTGGTGGCGAGCAGCTGCTCGTCTGGAAAAGTTTCCAGTATTTCCTCAACCTCAACTACATTTTCAGCTCCCTCAAGTCGTGATAGATGATCAGCGACTTGATTCTCAGTGCCCTTACGGTCACAAATCTCAAGATCGAACTCTTGCAATAGCAACACCCAACGAATCAGGCGGGGCTTAGATTCTTTCTTTTCTATTAAGTACCTGAGAGCTGCATGGTCAGTATATACAATTACCTTGGACCTTATTAGGTAGGATCAGAACTTGTCAAACGCGAACACTACAGCCAACATCTCCTTTTCAGTCATAATGTAGTTCAACTGGGCTCCACTCAGCGTTCTACTAGCATAGTAGATTGGGTGCATCAGTTTGTCTTTCCGCTGGCCCAGCATTGCTCCCACTGCATAGTCACTAGCATCACACATTAGTTCGAACGGTTGCTCCCAGTTGAGGGCAACAATGATGGGTGCTGTGACCAGTCTCTTTTTCAACTCCTCAAATGCTACCCTGCAATCATCAGAAAACAAAAACGGGTGATCTTTTTCTAACAACTTACAGAGAGGGTTGGCGATTTTGGAGAAGTCTTTTATGAACCTCCGGTAAAAACCGGCATGTCTAAGGAAGCTTCTGATGGCTTTGACTGAAGTTTGTGGAGGCAGCTTTGCTATTACATCAACTTTCGTGCGATCTACCTCTATTCCCTTACTTGACACCCAGTGCCCCAGGACTATGCCTTCTTGTACCATGAAATGACACTTTTCCCAGTTCAGAACCAAGTTAGTCTCGATGCACCGTTTCAGCACACGCGTCAGATTTATCAGGCACTCATCAAATGAATTCCCCACCACTGAGAAGTCATCCATGAACACCTCCATTATGTCCTCAACCATGTCAGTGAATATGGTCATCATGAACCGTTGGAATGTGGCAGGTGCGTTGCATAGGCCAAAGGGCATCCGTCTAAAGGCATAAATGCCATACGGGCATGTGAAGGAGGTCTTCTCTCTATCCTCCGGTGCAATGGAGATCTGATTGTACCCTGAGTACCCATCCAGAAAACAGAAGTGTGACCTTCCTGCCAATACGTCCAACATCTGATCAATGAAGGGAAGTGGGAAGTGGTCTTTCCGGGTGGCTAGATTCAACTTTCGATAGTCCATACAAATTTTCCAGCCTGTGACGGTTCTTGTTGAGATCAATTCATTGTTGTCATTTGTCACAACCGTCATGCCACCCTTTTTTGGAACATATTGCACTGGGCTCACCCAGCTGCTGTCAGAGATTGGGAAAATAATTCCCGCATCCAACCACTTTATCACCTCCTTCTTCACCACTTCCTTCATGTTGGGGTTCAGTCTCCTCTGATGTTCCCTGGAAGGTTTGTGCCCCTCTTCCAGCTGAATCTTGTGCATGTAGTAGGCGGGGCTGATCCCCCTGATGTCTGCCATGGTCTACCCTATGGCAGTTTTGCACTCCCTTAGTACCTGTAAAAGTTTTTGAACCTGCACATCTAACAAACTAGATGAGATAATAACAGGTAATGTGGAGTCAGGTCCCAGAAATTCATACCTGAGGTGGGTTGGCAATGGCTTTAACTCCAGTTTTGGTGGTTCTTCAATGGATGGCTTAGCTGGAGGAGTTTCTCTCTTTTCTAAGTGCAAGGGCTCAAACTCTAGATTTCTCTCCCAGAACGCTCTACCTTCCAATGCCAACACCCATTCCGCCAAATCCTCACCATTCACTTCATCTAAGTTCATCAAACATGCAGCCAGGGTGTCCTCACTTGTCAACACCTCATCATCGAACTCTACAATTACATCCACGACATCAATAAGAGAGCAATTGGCAAACTCACTTGGTCGCCTCATAGATTTCTGCACATTGAATGTTATTTCCTTATCATTGAGTCTCATTTTGAGCTCCCCAGTCTCACAGTCAATCAGAGCTCTCCCCGTGGCCAAGAATGGTCTTCCTAAGATTATAGAAATCTCTTCATCCACTTTGCAATCCAAGATCACAAAATCTGCAGGGAACACAAATTTCCCCACCTGAATAAGCACATCATCAAGGATATCGAATGGACACTTCACAGTCCTGTCGGCCAGCTGCAACAACATGGAGGTGGGTCTAGCTCTCCCAATGCCCAACCTCTTATAGATATCCAGGGGCATAAGATTAATGCTGGCCCCTAAATCACAGAGCGCCTTAGCAAAGGCGAAATTCCCAATAGTGCATGGAATTGTAAAGCTACCTGGATCAGACAGCTTTTCAGCAATAGGTCTCGTCACCACTGCACTACAGGTCTGAGTAAGTGTAATCATAACCAAGTCTTGAAAATTAAATTTTCGGGACATCAAGTCCTTCATCATTTTTGCGTACCTAGGCATCTCCTTTAAAGCTTCAATCAGTGGAATATTTACCTGGATTTGTTTGAGCATTTCAAAGAACTTTTTATACTGCTCCTCCTTTTGATGCTTGGCCAGCCTCTATGGAAAGGGTGCAGGAGGTCTCTTCTTCCTAATCACTTGGGACTTCTCTTTATCAGCTACTATTTCAACTACTGGCTCTTCAACTAGCTCAGCTACTTTCTCGGTCTCCTACTAAATGTTCTTTTCTTCCTGAGCAGGCTGGACTGTCACCTCTGTCAGTATCGTAGACTCATCCAGCTCAATGGGCACTGGAATGAATGTCTCAGCCTGTATATTTTCTCGAGCTCTCTCTTGTTCTACATCTAGATCCCTACCATTACGGAGACTCACCGCCATCAGCTGCTTTGGGCCCTGATATTTTGGATTAATCTGGGTGTCTGCAGGTAATGTCCCCTAAGGACGATTGTTCAGAGACATTGAAATTTGGCCCAATTTCACTTCAATATTTTTGATTGCTGCGTCATGTGCATCTACTCTTTCATTTATGTTTGCATTGGACCCAATAACCTGCAACATCATTGCTTCAAGTCTAGTGAACCCATCTTTTTGCCTTCCACCATGCTGTTGCTGAGGTGGGAGATACCCTTGCTGCTGATTGTTGTACCCTTGTGGCCTTGGATAAGGTGCCATATTATTGGGAGGTCTCATACCTCCCATGCTTCCAGCGTTATACTGTGGCTGAGGTGGTCTTTATGGCTGCTGAGTTTGCTGACCCCAGTTCTGATTGCCCTGTCTCTGGCCTCCATAGTTTGACACATAGTTCATGTCTTCAGGGTGCTGCTGATGATGATCATGTTCTGCATTCCAAGGATTACCAACTGACTGACTAATGCAAGATGTGCACAAGCCCCCATTGGTAGTATCTACAAAGTGCACTTGTTGTTTCTGCCCTGATTCCTCCACCTTTTTGGTGAGTATGCTCATCTGTGTTAAGAGGGTCGCGACATTTTCAGCCATGGAATTTGATGAGTCAAAAGGCACTGAGTGCACCACTGGAGTGATAGGTGCATTCCTCGTCGTCCACCCCGAATTCTGAGCCATTTTGTCAAGCAGACTCTGACCTTCTCTCCAAGTTTTGCTCAAAAGCCCCACCAGCTGAGGCATCTACAATGTTCTTCATGCTATCTGACAGTCCCATGTAAAACCATTGTCCCAACATCTGATCTGGAATACCATGGTGTGGACATATAACCAACATTCCTTTAAACCGGCTCCATGTCTCATGCAGTTTCTCCATTGGTTTCTGTTTAAAGCTCACGATCTCATCAATTTGTTGAGCTGTTTTGTTGGGCGGGTGGAACTTGATGTGAAATTGCTTGACTAACTCATCCCAAGTTTCTATAGAGTTTATGGGGAGTGAGTTTAGCCAGACCTGAGCAGCTCCTGTCACCGAGAATGGAAATAATAACAGCCTGATTGCTTCCGGAGTTACCTTGGGTTGCCTTTGAGTTTTGTAAATCGACAGGAAGTTCTTCAAGTGCTGCTGAGGATCTTCGGCTGGTGTCCCAGAAAATAGTCCCTTGTTTTGCAGCAAGTGCAGCATGTTGTTCGTGATCTGGAACGATTCAACTTGTATCGCGGGCATAACAATGGCAGTAGCCAGATTGTCAGCTATGGGTTGTGCCCTGTCATATAGTGCAGCCTCAAGCATAGGAGGTTCCATATCTCTGACGTTTCCGTTGACGTTGTCTACGTCACCCATGTCAATTTCGAGTTTGTGTGTTTGATGAGGTTGTTGAAGTATTTTGTTGGCACGGTTCAATATCCGGAATGTTTTCTCGGGGTCTGAGAGTCATTCAAGTAGTTCTCCAGTCCTCGTAGAGTTTCTAGGCATACAGATGTGCAACCACGTCAACAACCGTCAAAAATTTCAATCAAAAATTTGCTGTAGAGAAAACTGACTACACTAAGAATTTTTGTATTTCTATCAATGGTAATTGATAATTCCGTTAACTCCCCGGCAACGACGCCAAAATTTGATCACGCCCAACTATGCCTTATAAAAAGGACCCTGCGGACGTTGCAAATATAACCTGAGTATTCTGCCCAGAGTCGAATCCACAGAGAGTTAACCTATCAATCACTATCTTTAGACCCACTAAACTCTTGAGAACCAATTTCCTCAAATGTTTGAATCACAGTTGATGGTGTCTTCAATAACTAAAATTGCAAGTAAATAAACAGTTGTAAACTAAGGATGCTAAGGTTGTAAACAATAATGAGAAAACGCTAAGGTAATGACTTCCCCTATTGATGGAATCCCTTCTGTTTATGCTTCATACAAATTGACCAATACCTCTCTATCAATCATGAACGCTCATCTTACCGTAAATCTCTCCCGAGTAATCACAGTAATATACTCAATGCACTCTCCCGAGATACACTAGCTAGCTCTAATTAACACGGCTCACTTTAGATTGCACTCAAGGCTTCGTTATCCCTAATCCCGCCTTTAAACCCGCAGTTATAGATCCCTCTTATACTTTGGGAGTGGTGTTGTTCAACAATAACCTAAATATGCACTCTCTCCCGAGTTATGCACACTAAATAGGCACAGCTAATTGAGGATCCTGTCAATTAACTACAACATACACAAAGTTGAACAAATAAAGATTGAGACTAGCAATTTGTATTCACATAAACAAGAAGTTCATCCCCCAATAGGTTCCATCAAAACCTTAGACAAAGGATTTAGCTACTCATAACTATGGGTAAACAAACTAAAACAATATTCATCATAAAACTTGCAAGAAAAATCAAAGAAAAGAAGAAAGATGTTTTGGGTGATCTCTCACAATTGTTTTTCCTTGCCAAAATACTCTCCAAATCAATACATGCCTCTCTTGGGTGGAGTCTAGTATTTAAAATAGGGTTTTGGGCTAAAAATCCCATATTTTGCACTTTAGTCCCTAAAGTTCTCCGCCTCCCCCGCGGTTCTGCCGCGGTCGCGGTCAAACCGCGGCCAAACATGCTCTCTGATTTTCACTTTGTCTGTAGGGATCTTCTACCGCGGTTCTGCCGCGGTCGCGGTGGAACCGCGGCAGTACTCTTTCAGTTCTGACTTGAGCTGTTTCGCGTGGTTTACTTGACGGAATTTTACGATCGACCTCTTTTTCTCCATATTTGATCCCAAAAGTACTCCATAGCCTTATCTGGTCATGTATAACCTGCAAAGCATGAAAAACAATAATAAGAGCATTTTGTTATCACTTTTATCATCCAAACTATACAAGAAGGTGGTTATTTAAGGCCTAATTATAGTTAAATTCACCTATTATCATTGTCCTATGGGAACTCTATGTCTTAAAGGATAAAAAAGGCGAATGACATTTCGCTAAGGGCCTTCGTGCTTTTAATATAATATATATATATATATATATATATATATATATATATATATATATAAATTGCATATGATATAATAAGTTTTTGCATGCTTGGTTTGAAGCTTTGTTGTTTGTCATTACACTAGTCTTTGTCTTTGTCTTTGTAGCTTTTTTGGATGGTTGTTACATATTGTTTCCGAATATATCATATAATATTGTATTGTACTTTATCATTTTAATATATATAATATTTGGATAAATTATGTTGTTTGTCGGCATTTCATGATTTCATGCACCGGCAATATGAAAGATAAACTTGCAATATTATAAAGAAAAAGTGAGGTACGAGATAGAATTATTATATAAAAAGGTAGGATAAAAGATAAAATATGAATATTTAACAAAAAAAGACAAGATGTGGGAAAAAAATAAGAAAACGACGCGAACACACCAAATTGACGTTCCATAAAGTGGTTATGTAACGACGGATTTAATGATGCGATGCAATAAAATATAAGTAACAATCAAAACAAACATTTATACCTATATATATTTATATTATTATAAAAGCACAAATTTTTTCACGCTAAATGTTAAGCGATTAAAATATCCTCGAAATATTAATCAACTTTTATACCCTTAAATATTTATATTATTTCTTAGAAGAACTCACTACCTAAGGACACAATTGAAAATAATACACATTAGGATAGAGAATAATGTAGAAGACAAGAGTAAAGAAGTTAGAATGCACAAAGAGACTCTCCATCCTCTCACTAGACTTTACTCCTTCTTCCTTTTCCTCACACTGCATTCAATCACAATGACCACTATTTCTTCAATTCCCAACATAGATCCTCCTGATTTACACGTCATGAATATCAACGAACCAATCAACAATCAGCAAAAAAAACCTTCGTTCCTCCACATATTAATCCACAGTATTGATGCCTCAATTCCAACAATCAATGCTACCCAATACCATATTGACATGTCTGAAGAAACCTTAGCAACACATACTACAGACAATTTCATACCACTCTCCACCGAAGACAAAACAAGACTTTACTCCCCTTGAAAATATTTCATCATAATTAAGGTCTTTGAAAGAAAAGTGGGACACCTAACCCTTAAGCAAAAATTACAACAATTATGAAAACCAGCAGAGTCACTGGCCCTCATTGATTTAGGCAATGACTTCTTCCTCATTAAGTACCAATGAGAAGAAAATATGACAAAAGCTCTCCACGAGGGGCCATGGTTTGTGTTAGGCCATTTCCTATCAGTTAGAAGATGGGAACCTAAGTTTTTACCATCTAACTCCAAACTTACATATACGGACATTTGGTCTAGGTTACCAGAACTGCCCACTGAATTCTATGATACTCATATCTTACACCAAGTAGGAAATAAACTGGGAAAGCTGTTAAAAATTAATACATGCACCTCATCAGCATTAAGGGGACGATATGCTAGAATATGTATCGAAGTTCCCCTTGAACAACCACTCAAGTCACATGTCTTTATAGGGCGTCATCGTCAACAAATTCTGTGTGAAGGTCTCAATATGCTATCTGTTCGTTGTGAGAGACTTGGCCATGTTACACTACACTGCCCCAACACCACGCCACCAACGCTAACACAGTCGAATGCCACTCCTTTTATGGATGATACCAAAGATCTACCTCCACAAACTACGGAATGGAGGACGATTATTTTTTCCAAAAAAAGCAATCTAACTCTTAATTACATCTACATAAAGCAACATAAGTAACACACAACACTGCAACTCAAGCTTCAACCTCAACGCATTGGGCCAAGGGCCAGGGCAAAGGTACGCACCCCTCAAACCCTTCTACTGCTTTAATTACTGTTAAACCTAATAGCAGACCTGATAACACTATACTAACTTAAAAAAATAGCTTTGATCATTTAATTAGCAATAATGACACGGCCAACCCACAATTACAACCTAACCTAGTAAACAATATTACTAGCCCAATAAACAAAATAGTGGCCCAATTACAACATCTACATACACAAAACGGGTCGACCCACATGCTCATACCACCACCCGACCTACCTCTATCAAACAAACAACATAATTACCCTAATTCACTCACTCCTGGGCTAAAAAGTAAACCTAGTGACACCCATCCACCTTGTCACACTGCCACATCACCTCTACCCCCAAGCGCGCAATTAAGAACAACCTACCATGAAAACACAACCTTCTACTCCAAGCTCACCCCATAATACACTCAACCATCATGACCCCTCCTCAAATATGTCCCAACCCACTTCACCACATCACCATGCCAATCAGCTATCCATGCACACCAATATTATACACCTCAGCCCACGTGAGCAGCCCATCGTACACGAAATCACCCAAGCCAATCCAGTATCACCGCCTCAAATAACCAATCCTACCACTACTACTAATACCTCTCAATTATTGCCAACTCCACTTCCCTCACAAAATTGATATTCACATCCCCCCTCACACAACATATAACCATACAGCGACGTCCCACTCCACACTTTTCACTGAGAACCCAAAATCATCGTCCCTCTCTAATACCCTTCAGACCACTGAATATACACTTCCTCAATCCAGAAAACATGCCACACAACACACCACCTCCACCCACTTACCCAATAATCTACACATCACAAGCTCCCAACACCTACCAACCTCCTCAATCATGATTGGAGATGGGACTCCAGAATCATGCACTGACTTTTCCATGATTGTCAACAATCAAGAGATCATAGTCCATCTCCAAAATCCCCAAGACTTAGCCCAGATAGTCATGGAGGGCATGACAATGGCAATGTACTTTCACGGCTAGTACAACTGGACAACCCTGCCAATGCAAGCCATCAACTCATGGTGGAACCCTTTCCCTCAATACCAACAACACTGCAATCCCTTTCCAGACCTTCCATTTTACCTACAAACTCAGTCTCAAATCCTTTGGTTACACGAAAATACATCCACATACCCAACTCCCTACCACTATCCCCAATGAGTCCTTTCGAGTCACTCATACCCTCCACCTCAATGAGACCTCAACCACCAACTCTAGAAGAATAAGAAATGCTAAACCCTTAAGAACTAGCAACAATCATGGAAGAAATAAGGGAGACTCAAATGGAACTAGTCTGGTTAGGTGCATGCCATATCTCCATCCTCAAGGAACAATATGCAAAAAATTGGTTCTCAATTGCCCACCAGAAGTGATCAAATGCCTGATCAAATTGAGGTCACTAGTGAACCCAGAAGCGGGCAAGTTTGTGGTGGTAATAACACCAACTCTCAGGGGGACAGCACAACAAGCGACCCTAGAGAATCAAACTCAGGTGGAGCAGACCACAACTCCACTATCACCACTTCCACGCACTAAATCAATGAATTTTATAATTTAGAATTGTAGGGGTACATAGTCATCGGAGTTTAGAAGGAATTTTCGTTCTATGCTAGATTATGATCAACTTCCCTTAGTAGTGCTCCTAGAAACACACATACAGGATCACCACTACATTCAGGAAGACTTTGCCTTTTCTCATCTCCCTCAAGCACCAGCTGAAGGCCAGGCAGGAGGCATTGTGATGCTTTGGAATGATCAGGTAGTTCAAGTCACTAAAATTATTGTCACCAACCAGGAAATTCACTGCATGATCCAGGTATGTCCACATGGTACACCTTTTTTATTATAGCCATATATGCACGTAACTCTCTTTCCTCTCGCAAAATTTTATGGCAAAATTTAAAACATATAGCTGACACATACAAAGGTCCCTGGCTAGTGGAGGTGACTTTAATGACATTTTATACTCGCATGAAAAATATGGTGGATGTTCGTTAAATAACACTGGGGCAGATTTAATGCTTGATTGTTTCAATTACTGTAACCTAATAGACCTAGGATTTATGGGTAGTAAATATACTTGGACTAATAAAAGAAAATGAGGGGCTATGATATTAGAGCGACTAGATCGTGTAGTTGCAAATTATGCTTGGTTAAACCTTTATCCGGAAGCATATGTACATCACTTGCCTCGAACCCATTTCGATCATTGTCCCTTACTATTATCACTAGATAAAAACCTTCGTAAAAAAAGTACTATATTTCGATTTAAAACTATGTGGCTATCACATCATGAATTTTCTAACTTAGTTAATCAAATATGGCATAATGATCCTCCTATCCTACAAGCAATAATAGATTTTACCTCTCTAATAAAAACCTGGAACTACCAATCTTTTTGAGAATATTTTTCAAAAGAAAAACAATCTCAATGCTAGACTGGCAGGAATACAAAAATCTAACCACTACCCCACTAGCAATTTCCTACAAAACCTAGAGAATGATTTAATTGCCCAGTATAATCAAATACTCACTCTTGAAGAGGAGTTTTAGAAATTAAAATAATGTGTTAACTGGCTTAACGAGGGAGATGCAAACACGAGATTTTTTCACTTATCTACCTTGAAACGAAGGCGTCGTAATAAAATAACTACTTTAAAAGATTATTCAGGTAACTGGATTACGGATATTGAATCTCCACAACACCTGGCTATAAATTACTACCAAGATCTTTATACCACTACTCACATAATTTCTTATAAAAATTATCCTACAAATAATTATAATGCTCTCTCATCAACTGACGCCTCTATGCTATCACAACCTCTAAATGACCTTGAGATATACCAAGCAGTACACTCATTTCAACCTCGCAAATCACCGGGGCCAGATGGACTCATCCACTATTTTACCAAAAATTCTGGTCTCAAATAAATCAATCTTTAATCAACTTTTGTAAAACTATATTCCAACAAGGCTTCATCCTTGCGAAGATAAACACCACTTATATCTTCTTGATTCCAAAAGTCAAGAGCCCCTCTTCTATGATTCAATTTAGACCCATTAGTTTATGCAACACTCTGTACAAAATCATAACCAAAATAATCATTAATCGTATCAAACCTTTTCTTCACCAATTAATCAGCCATACTCAATCTGCTTTCCAAAAAAATAAAAGGGCACAAATAATGTCATAATTGTGCAAGAATTACTCACTCATTTTCGACACTCTAAATCAAAGTTCCCTGACATGCTTCTAAAAATAGACCTAGAAAAAGCTTTTGATAGAATGGAATGGAGCTTCATACGAAGATCCTTAACATTCTTTAATTTCCCTCATTATGTCATGTGTCTCATCAACCTCCACCTCTGTACTTTTCAATGGATCACCAACTAATTTCTTCACCCCCTCATGTGATATTAGGCAAGGTGATCCACTCTCCCCTTATCTCTTTATTTTATGTATGGAAATATCGTCTAGACAAATAAACATAGTTGTTGATTACACAATTTGAAAGCCTATTTCATTAACTACTAAAGGACCTCAAATTTCCCACCTATTTTTTGCCAACGACATTATCTTGGTATCCAAAATAACTACAACTAGTTGTCATAAAATTATAGACATTCTCAACCATTTTATTGAATATTCAGGGCAAAAAATGTACTTTGAAAAATCAAAAAAAATTCTTCTCTAAATATTTCCCTGTAACTGACAAATTTTTTATCTTGTCATGTTTTAACATGCTGGAAGGGACTTCATTTGGAAAATATCTGGAGTTCCCTATTTTCACCTCTAGACCAACAAAAAGGGACTACCAATTCATATTAGACAATTTCAAAAATAGATTAGTGGGCTGGAAAACAAACCATCTTACAATAGCTGATCATACTACATTAATCAAAGCCACCATCAATACCATTCCCAATCATGTAATGCAAACAATATTCCTACCTTCTAATATCATTAACAAACTAGAAAGCTACCAATTTTTTTTATGGGGCTCTACCTCACAAAAAAGAAAGCTACACCTCTTAAATTGGAAAACAGTTACTTCCCCTTAAGAAAATGGAGGATTGGGTATACAAAAACTAAGGCAAAAAAACGAAGCATTACTAGCAAGTACGGCTTGGAGGTTATTTCATCAACCTTCCACACCTTGGGCCTCCTTGTTAATCTCTAAATACCTTATTAACACTAGACCAATAAGTACCAGGACCTCCACCCTATGGAAACATATGATGCAAGGTTGGCAAATATTCCAAATAGGACTAAAATGGCAAGTCACAAGGGGTACTCATATTAAATTTTGGATGGATAATTGGATTGCTCCAAACTAAACTACTCGCAGCCTCATCCATGGCCCGTTAAATAATAAAGAACACACTCTCACAGTAGCTAACACACTCCAACTTAAAACTAGCCTTAGCTAACTAATATCCTTCCAATTACCGGAACAGATAATTCATCAAATTAATAACGCTTACATTACTAATTATGACACTACTCAAGACCATATAATATGGGGATTGGATTAACACAAACGGGTCAGTTTACTATCAACTCTTATTACAAAGAACTCACTAAACCTCCTAATGGTAATAATCATCATGGGTGGATTTGATAATTACAAGTGACTCAAAAAAATAAAACACTTTCTATGGCTAACTAGTCATAATCGACTTCCTACCAAAGATTATCTACATAAATTAGGAATTACTCAATCGAACATGTGCCCACATTGTCCCATGGAAAAAAAGACTATTGTGCACATCCTATTAAAATGTGTCCATGCAACACATTGTTGGCAAAAGCTTAAACTACAATCTCTTATACGATCAGTTAACACATACGACACTCCTAACCATAACTGGCTTAGATACCTCATTCATCGAAAGGGTAAGTGCCACACACTCAACATTCCTCTAAAAATCTCATTCCTTTTGCATTATGGCATTTGTGGAATACTCGAAACAAAAACTGCTTTGTACACACTGGGACGCTTCCATCACCAAACTTAATTCTTCAACTAATAGCGGAATATCTTTTTTTAACTAACACTAATGCTCATACTTACAGTACAATACCTATGTATGTAAAGTGGAAACCTCCCAACAATGGCTTCATCACCTTAAATACTGATGGGGCCTTCCATATACACAATTCACAAGTAGGCTTTGAGGGGCTCTTTCGAAACCACAAAGGTGATTGGATTATGGGCTATGCGGGCAACTATCAAGCATCCAATGTCATAGATATTAAATTAATAGCATCACTACAAGGTTTACAACTAGTAATCCATCACAACCTAACTCCTTTGGAAATCCAAATGGATGCCCAACAGGTAATATCCATGCTTAATAACCACACTGTCCACTACTCATCTTTGTTAAATGATTGCAGGTTCCTGATCAGCCAGCTGCCTAATCCATCAGTCATCCACATCTACAAGGAGCAAAATATGGTAGCAAATAGGCTGACACTTTTTGGACTACAACTATCGGGTAGTAACATCAACTTTTTGGCAGAACCATTCATCAGCAACCTCCTCATGCAAGACCAACATGGCCATGCAACACAAAGAAAGAAATGTATATCACACGAGGCCTCATATGATCAATCACCCACGTTTTGTAATATGTGGGACATGCCATCTACGAGCACTATCCCAAACAGACCCTCCTCATACCCCGCCTCCCCTAGTAGTAGTAGTAGTAGTATAAATAGTCATAGTGTAGCTAAGCACAATAGTGCAAGTAGTTTTATCTGGGACACTTTTTATAATACTGCCCGTGAACAACAGCTCTCTGTAATACCTTTTTGATTATAATATAAATTAGCCTTTAAAACAAAAAAAAGGATAGAGAATTGTACTAGAATGAGGCATAATAGAAGAAGGCTAGAGACAAGACGTCAGGATTAATCCAAAACCAATCGAATACTATATTAGGTAGAAGATGAGCAAGACTATTTTTCCAAACCTTCTTTTGTACAAATATAATTACTATAGGGTTCTATAACAAATCCAATATAATTTTACAAGTACGTCTATTTGTTATTTCTTTGAGAATCAAGTAGGTAGATTTAGGCCTCATTTGCTTGCACTTAATGGAGGTCTGAATCTTAATCATTCAGATCTCATATATTAAGTGCATTTATTTTTAAAGTCTGAATTTTAATCATTCAGATCTTAATCATTAAGTGTGTTTGTTTTTTACTTTACAACCACTTAATGGATTTGAATGGGTCTGTATAATTAAGATTCATAACTGGGACTTAATTTCATTAAGATTCTATCATTCACATTCATTAATCCCACCACCTACTATTATCTGCTACTACTACCACCACCACCACCACCAACAACCTTAATCATAGCGACAACCACCACTCACCACACCCACACCATCATCCTCAATTACAACTATACACTCACTCACCTCAACTACCACAACTAGTCACCCCGTTATCATCAACAACCATAGCCGGCACCGCTCACCATTATAAACTACCACCACCCACCATTACCTTCCTTAATCACAACCACAACCATCGCCACCACCCACCATTATTAACTTTCACCATGCACCACTACTACCTTCAACCATAATCGGTTATTGCTACCAATGACCATTAGCTACTACCTAGAACCACCACCATCAACCAAAACCACCACCAACCACGTCTTTAGTTGGCATTCACAAGCACCTCTGTTAGCCATCACTACCACCAACTATCAACTTGTCACGACCCGGATTTTCTGTCCCCGGGAGTCGTGATGGCGCCTACTAGTGAAAGCTAGGCAAGCCAACCATTTGAACAAGTTACTTTTTTTCCATTTTAATCCTTTAACAATTGTGAATCAACAATTTATAAATAGCAAAATTTAAACAAGCAGAACAAACAAATAAACCATTTAAATAATTCCAATACGATTTCTTAAACAAAGACTACCAAGAACTGGTGTCACAACTTCATAGACGGTCTAGGAATACTACAAACAAGGTCCGAAAAATAAATGCAACACTATTTCTGAATTACATAAATGAAACAGGAAGAAGTATAGAGGGAGACGCAAGGGCCTGTAGACGCCGACAAGACTACCTTGGATCTATGGACTGAAGGCAGCTACCCCAAGCTAAGGTCCAAAAGTTGTTGCACCGGGATTTGCACACAGTGCAGAGTGTAGTATCAACACAACCGACCCCATGTGCTGGTAAGTGCCTAGCTTAACCTCGGCGAAGTAGTGACGAGGCTAGGACCAGACTACCAAATAAACCTGTGCAGTTAAATCGTGTACAACAAAAAATAAAAGTAGAAATATACAGTTAAAGATGGGAGGGGAAAACATGCTGCGGGGACATCAAATAATAACAGAAGAACAACAAATAAATATTAGGATCACCACAGTCTCTTTGAAAATAGGAAGGGGGAATCATGCTGCGGGGTACAACTAGTATCAATAGGAAACCAACAATTAAATGTAGAGAAACCATAACTCAGTTATTAATAAAAATCAGGAAATCAAATACAAGTGCACGACATCACCCTTCGTGCTTTGACACTCCCTCACCAAAACAATACACGACATCACTCTTCGTGCTTTTACACTCTCTCACCAAAATAATGCACGACATCACCCTTCGTACTTTACACTCTTCCTCACCCAAAAACAATCACAAAGCAATTAGGGCAAGGGCATCAATAACATCACAATAAAGTCAAGTAACAACAGAAAATCAGTAAATAAACATAAAGAACATCATAACTCAATTATCAACAAGAATCAGAAAAATCAAGGACAAGCGCACAACATCACCCTTCATATTTTTACTCTCAGCCTCACTATAAAATCAATATAAATGGCACGGTATCACCCTTCGTGATTTTACCTCACATAATTATGACACGGAACGATCCTTCGTGCATTATCACTCGTATAAAGGCACAGAATAGTACATCATGCGGCATGACATCACCCTTTGTGCTTTAACACTCTCTTACCAAAACAATGCACGACATCACCCTTCGTGCTTTAACACTCTTCCTCACCCACACAACAATCACAAGCAATAAGGGCAAGGAAATGAATAAAATCACAATAAAATTCTCGACAAAGGAACAATAGTACAACAATCAAATCCCGGCAAGGGAACAATATCAAAAGCATCAACATCCCAGCAAGGGAGACAATATAACAATCCTCTTCTCTTTATCTCATTTACTTCACAACTTGAGCCAATGCTCTATAAGGTTCAATTGCCAATTATACTTCCACAATTCATTTTACAACTTGATCCAACGCTCTTCAATATTCAAATATCAATATTACTTCCACAAGCTTTGCTCAACAATAGAAATCATCACGTAAGGCATGAACAATACAATAGAATCACATTAATCATAGTATAAGACTCACGTGCATGCTTGATACTAACGTATAGATACTCGTCACCATGCCTATACGTCGTGCTCAACAAATAACACATAGAAAATAGGACACAACTCATATTCCCTCAAGCTAAGGTTAAACCAAACACTTACCTCGATGCCACGAACACAATTCAAGTCTCAACTATCGCTTTACCTCTTGATTCCACCATCAATTCGCTCGTATCTAGCCACAAGTTACTTAACTATATCAATAAATGCTAAATGAATCAATTCCAATGCATGAAAATAGGTTTTCTAAAGTTTTTCCCAAAAAGTCAAAACTCGCCCCCGGGCCCACATGGTCAAAACCCGAGGTTCGAACCAAAACCCGATTACCCATTCCCCCACGAACCCAAATATACAATTTGTTTTGAAATCGGACCTCAAATCGAGGTCCAAAGCCCCAAAATTTGAAAAACCTAGGTTCTACCCAAAACACCTAATCTCCCCCATGAAAACCTTTGATTTTGAGTTAAAATTATGAGAAAAGATGTTAAATATTAATAAAAACAAGTTAGAAATGACTTACAATCGATTTGGAAGAGTACTTGTCCTTAAAAAAATCGTCCAAGAGTGTTTTGGTTTTGAAAGGGTTTGAAAAATGGTTAAAATGCATCTAAGTTATGATTTTGCAGGTTGAAGGTGTCGCAATTGCGACCAGGGTTCGCAATTCCGAACCCCTCAGACTGCTAACCTCACATTTACGAATAGGGGTTAGCAATTCCGAACCCCTCAGACTGCTAACCTCGCATTTACGAATAGGGGTTCGCATTTGGAAACCCTAAGGAAACCAGTCCTCTTTGCATTTGCAATACTGCCTACGCATTTGCGATGTTGCATTTGCGACAATTACATCGCATTTGCGACCAAGGCAGCCCAGGCCACTATTTGCATTTGCGACACATTAATCGCAATTGCGACGCCTGTAGGCCTGCAACACACAAGAAATTCCTAAGTTCAAATTTCACTCCGTGGCCTATCCAAAACTCACCCGAGCCCTCGAGGCTCCAAACCAAACATGCACACTAACCCAAAAGCATCATACAGATTTGCTTGTGCAATCAAATCATGAAAATAACATGTAAAACTATGAATTAAACCTCAAAACTCATCATTTTCATCAACAACACTTTAAGTTCATAACTCTTCAACCGGAGGTCCAAATCACGTCAAATAAACTCCATTTTTCACTAAATTTCACAGTTATCATTTAAATACTTTAACAAGTTTGTACCGGGTTCCGAAACCAAAATACGGGCCCGATACCAATGGTTTCAAACATTAATTCTTTTCTTTATTTCATAAATAATTCAGTAAAATAATTTCTTTCAAAAATTAATTTCTAAGGCTTGGGACCTCGGAATTTATTTCGGGCATACGCCCAAGTCTCATAGTTTACTGCGGACCTCCCGGGATTATTGGAACACTGATCCGGGTTCGTTTGCTCGAAATATTGACCAAAGTCAACCATAATCAAATTTTAACTCTAGAAATTTCTATTTCTCATATTTTCACATAAAAGCTTTTTGGATATACGTCCGGACCATGCACACAAATCGAGGTAAGGTAAAAAAGAGGTTTTAAGGCCTCAAAACACAGAATTTGTTTCTAAAACAAGTGATAACCTTTCGGGTCATCACATCCTCCACCTCTAAAGTAACCGTTCGTCCTCGAACGGACATAAGAAGAAAGTACCTGAGTCGGGGAAAAGATGGGGATAACAGCTCCGCATATCGGACTCGGACTCCTAGTGAACACGAACAGAAGGGAAAATTTTTGATCTCAACTGACAAACCTACCGATCTAGAATATATACTGGCTCCTCCTCATAGGATAAGTCCTTGTCCAACTGGACAGTGCTGAAATCTAACACGTAGGATGGATCGCCGTGATACTTCCGAAGCATGGATATATAAAATACTAGATGCACGACTGATAAGCTCGGTGGCAACGCAAGTCTGTAAGCCACCCCTCCCACTCGATCAAGAATCTCAAACGAGCCAATGAATCTAGGGCTAAGCTTGCCCCTCTTCCCAAATATCATCACGCCATTCATAGGCGACACCCGAAGCGACACCCCTCATCGACCATGAATGCCAAATCACGAACCTTACGGTCGACATAACTCTTTTTCTTGGACTGAGTTGTACGAAGCCTATCCTAAATAATCCTGACCTTGTCCAAGTCATCCTGTACTAGATTCGTACCCAACAACTGAGCCTCTCCCGGCTCAAACCATCCAACCGACGACCGACACCGCCTACCATATAAAGCCTCATAAGGAGCCATCTGGATACTCGATTGGTAGCTGTTGTTGTAGGCAAACTCTGCTAAAGACAAAAACTGATCCCACGAGCCTCCAAAGTCAATGACACAAGCACAGAGCATATCCTCCAAAATCTGAATAGTCCGCTCGGACTGCCCGTCCATCTGAGGATGAAATGTTGTGCTCAACTCAACTCATGTGCCCAACTCCTGCTGAACTGCTCTCACAAAATATGATGTAAACTGCGTACCTCGGTCCGAAATGATATACACGGGCACACCATGAAGACGAACAATCTCCCAGATGTAGATCTCAGCTAGGCTCTCGGAAGAATAAGAGACTACCACAGGAATGAAATGTACTGACTTGGTCAGCCTATCAACAATAACCCACACTGCATCGAACTTCCTCTGAGTTCGTGGGAGTCCAACAACGAAGTCCATAGTGATACACTCCCACTTCCACTCAAGAATCTCAATCTTCTGGAACAAACCACTAGGCGTATGATACTCGTACTTGACCTGCTGACAATTCAAACACCGAGCCATGTATGCAATAATATCCTTCTTCATTCTTCTCCATCAATAATGCTGCCGCAAATCCTGATACATCTTAGTGGCGCCCGGATGAATAGAGTACAGGGAACTATGGGCCTCTTCTAAAATCAACTCTTGAAGCCCATCCACATTAGGCACACAAACTCGACCTTGCCGCCTCAAAATTCTATCATCTCCTAACGTAACCTGCCTGGCGTGTCCCCAAGGACACACAAATAAGGATCATCATACTGCCGATCTCGGATACGCTCCAATAAAGAAGAACTAGAGACTGCGCAAGCTAACACACGGCTGGGCTCAAAAACATCCAACCTCACGAACTGATTGGCCAAAGCCTGAACATCCAAAGCAAGTAGTCTCTCACCGACCGGAATATAAGCAAGACTGCCCATACTGGTTGACTTCCTACTCAAAGAATCGGCCACTACATTGGCCTTCTCTGGATGATATAAGATGGTGATATTATAGTCCTTTAATAGCTCCAACCACCTTCTCTGCCTCAAATTTAGCTCCTTCTACTTGAACAAATACTGCAGACTCTTGTGATCCGTGAACACCTCACATGACATGCCATATAGATAATGCCTCCAAATCTTCAATGCGTGAACAATGGCTGCTAACTCCAAATCATGGACTGGATAGTTCTTCTCATGAATCCTCAATTGCTGCGAAGCATAAGTAATGGCCTTGCCCTCCTGCTTCAACAACACACCAAGTCCAATATGAGATGCATCACAATAATCTGTATATGGCCCTGAACTTGTGGGCAAAACCAACACCGATGCCGTAGTCAAAGCTGTCTTGAGCTTCTGAAAGCTCGCCTCACACTCGTCAGACCACCTGAACTAGGCACCGTTCTGGGTCAACCTGGTCATCGGGGCTGCAATAGATGAAAACCCCTCCACAAACCGACGATAATAGCCTGCCAAACCCAAGAAACTCCCGGATCTCTGTAGCTGATGCTGGTCTAGGCCAGTTCTTGACTGCCTCAATCTTCTTCGAATCTACCTGAATACCCTCTGATGATACAACATGACCAAAGAATGCAACTGAACTCAACCAAAACTCGCACTTTGAAAACTTTGCATACAACTAACTATCTCTCAAAGTCTGAAGAACCACTCTAAGATGTTGCTCGTGCTCCTCTCGGCTGCGTGAATAGATCAAAATATCATCAATGAAGACTATCACGAACGAATCCAAGTAAGACTTGAACACTCGGTTCATCAAGTCCATAAAAGCTGATGGGGCATTTGTCAACCCGAATGACATCACCAAGAACTCATAATGCCCTTACCGAGTGCGGAAAGCTGTCTTAGTGACATCGAATACCCTAATCCTCAACTGATGGTAGCCAGATCTCAAGTCAATCTTCGAAAATACCTTGGCACCCTGAAGCTGATCAAACAAATCATCAATCCTCAGCAATGGGTACTTATTTTTGATTATATCCTTGTTCAACTATCGGTAATCTATACATATTCTTATTGACTCATCCTTCTTCTAAACAAACAACATCGGCGCACCCCAAGGTGAGACACTAGGTGTAATGAAGCCTTTTTTAAGCAAGTCTTGCAACTGCTCCTTCAACTCTTTCAACTCAGGTGGGGCCATACGATACGGCAAAATAAAAATGGGCCGAGTGCCCGGAGCCAAATCAATGTAGAAGTCAATATCCTTATAGGGTGGAATACCCGGCAGGTCTGAAGGAAATACCTCAGGAAACTCACGAACAACAGGAACAAAATTAATAGAAGGAACCTCGACACTAGAATCACAAACATATGCCAAATAAGCCAAACACCTCTTCTCGACCACACGCCGAGTATTCATATATGAGATAACACTACGGGTAGAATGACCAAGGGTCCCTCTCCACTCTAACAAAGGTACACTCGACAAGGCTAAGGTCACAGTCTTGGCATGATAGTCCAAGATAGCGTGGTAAGGTGATAACCAGTCCATCTCTAATATGACATCAAAATCAACCATGTCCAGGAGTAACAAATCTACACGAGTCTCAAGACCCCCAATCATAACTATACATGAACGATGGACATGATCTACCACAATAGAATCACCCACCGGTGTAGACACATATATAAGAGCACTCAAGGAATTACTAGGCATGACCAGATACGGTGCAAAATAAGATGACAAATAAAAGTACGTAGATCCTGGATCAAATAGAACTGAAGCATCTCTGCTACAAACCGGAACAGTATATGTGATAACTGCATCGGAAGCCTCAGCCTCAGGCCTGGCTGGAAGAGCATAACATCGGGCCTGGGCCCCACCACTCTGAACTACATCTCTGGGACGACCTGCTGCTGGCTGGCCTCCACCTATAGTGGCCTGACCTTCACCTCTAACACATCTACCTCCTCTTCTAGCACTTCTACCTCCACCTCTAGCTAGCTAAGCGGGCTGAACGATTCCCTCAATGAACCTCATCACTCTCTCTCTCTTAGTGGTAAGTATAAGTAGAGTTGATGTTTCATTTTAGCAGTGAGAGAACAAAATCGCATGACAGAGAAGAATAGAAATGAAACTTTTCCTAACTATGTAGCCTCTGGGGATAAATACAGACGTCTCCGTACCGATTCCTCAGACTCTACTAAGCTTGTTTGTGAATTGTGAGACGTATGTAACCTAGAGCTCTGATACCAACTTGTCACGATCCGGATTTCCCGTCCTCGAGAGTTATGATGGAGCCTACTAGTGAAAGCTAGGCAAGCCAACCATTTGAACAAGTTACTTTTTTTCCATTTTAATCCTTTAACAATTGTGAATCAACAGTTTATAAACAGCGGAATTTAGACAAGCGGAAGAAATTAATAAACCATTTAAATAATTCTAATATGATTTCTTAAACAAAGACTACCCAGAACTGGTGTCACAACTTCACAGACGGTCTAGGAATACTACAAATAAGGTCCAAAAAATAAATGCAACAATGTTTCTGAATTACATAAATGAAACAGGAAGAAGGATAGAGGGAGATGCAAGGGCCTGCGGACGTCGGCAGGACTACCTTGGATCTCCGTATGGACTGAAGGCACCACCCCAAGCTAAGGTCCAAAAGCTGTTGCACCGGGATCTGCATAAAGTGCAAAGTGTAGTATCAGCACAACCGACCCCATGTGCTGGTAAGTGCCTAGCCTAACCTCCGCGAAGTAGTGACAAGGCTAGGACCAGACTACCAAATAAACCTGTGCAGTTAAATCGTGTACAGCGGAAAATAAAAGCAGAAATGTATATTTAAGGATGGGAGGGGGAAACATGCTGTGAGGACATCGAATAATAACAGAAAAACAACAAATAAATATGAGGATCACTACAATTCATTTGAAAATAGGAAGGGGGAATCATGCTGCGAGGTACAACTAGTATCAACAGGAAACCAACAATTAAATGTAGAGAAACCATAACTCAGTTATCAATAAAAATTAGGAAATCAAAGACAAGTGCACGACATCACCTTTCGTGCTTTAACACTCTCTCACCAAAATAATACACGACATCACCCTTCGTGCTTTACACTCTTCCTCACCCAAGCAACAATCACAAAGCAATTAGGGAAAGGGAATCAATAACATCACAATAAAGTCAGGTAACAACAGAAAATCAGTAAATAAACGTAAAGAACACCATAACTCAATTATCAGCAAGAATTAAGAAAATCAGGGACAAGTGCATGGCATCACTGTCGCGTTTCTTTTTTTCCTTTTTTGACAGGGAAGCCCGGGTTTCGACATTTATGGGGTGTAATGACTCATCTCATTTTGTGAATTAGGTATTTGAAGAGTTTTCACCTAACGGATTATGGTGCGTTAGGGCACCTAGAGCGATTAACTCTTGGGTTAGTTTGCATTACCAGATATTAGGGTAAGGGCTTGAAGTAACCTCGAGGGGAATGTGTTAGGCACCCCTCTTGGTCCACAACTGTGGGTACCGAACTTATATTCACAAATTAGTCCATTACAAGTAAACAATTGAATCAAATAGGTCTAAAGCAAAACACGTTGGGATAACTCAAATAGTAAGATTTGGACAAGTTATAAAACAAAGGTTTAAATAAAAGGGAATCTGGTAAAGAGGGGTCCTGGGTTGGTTATCCTATAGGATCACCCCACATTATGTCCGGTAAATACTCCTCAATGAGGGACTACACGTGACATTAGCGTGCAGTCATCATATCCCATATCTACCCTTCCCATCCCCTTATTGGTCAGGCAAAGCGAGTGTTTGGTCAACAATTTCTATTACGTGCTGCTACCCGTCCCTTCCTAATGGTCCTAGAGGGAGTTAGGACCTTTACATATAGGTGGTTCTAGACGGACCCCTAAGATTTTAAAAGGCGAAAATTCTAAGGCGATAATAAAAAACACTTAGGACTTTTAACACATAAAGGGAGCAATTAAAGTCTCAGAGTTTCCTCTTCAAACAAACACATAAGCAGAACGACTCAAACACAGTTAAGTTCTTTTATTAGATAATGTCCTAAAGCAGGATATCTAGGTGAATACGCAGAAAACAAATAACCTCTTTTAGACACAGAAGTTATAACCCTAGCAATTGCTTATGGATTTTTAAAGCTTGTTAGGATCAGAAAACATTAAGCAATAGAGACAGTTTCAGAGATGCAGTTTTGAAAACATCCCAAGGGCTTGCCTATACGCGGAGTACTGATGTCTATATTAATACAGAAACAAAGCAGGTTTTGAAACGGGCTCCTTTAATATCTAGAGGCATGATATCTAATGAGATTGAGACAGTTTGAAAGAACTTGTTTCAAGAAATACTTAATACTTAATAAAACCAATTCAGAAATGAACTAGGCGAAATCAAGTTGACTTATTTAGACTAAATTAGATTGAAAGGCAGAATTTCGAATATTATTCCCTATAGGCATGATATCTAAGTGTAATACTAATTTTAACGATTTGCAGGCATGGAAACATGCATAACACTCATTGCACCAGAATCCGAATTATGTCCTATAGGCATGACATCTATAAGTTAATTTGATTTTTTAAGACATTGAAAGCATGATTCTAATTACGAAATTATCTGAATCCTATAGGCATGGTTTCTAGACGTGACAAGATATAGAACCTTATAGACATGATTTCTACTTAGTAGAGCAAATAAATTTAAAAGTAAGATCCTAGGAGCATGATTTCTACCCGTATTACCTAATAAAGCATGTATCTACCCACCCTATTCACTAAATACCCCAATATCTATTTACAAGTTATTACAGACCAATGAATGAATTACACAAGTAAATAAAAAATCAAGAAGCTATTCTATAGGGAGCCTTCAATTAGGCCCAGAATCCCCAAAGCCTCCAATGACCTCTTATGCCTCAATCCCATAGACAATAACATAGTCTAGGTGCATCAATGTTCCCTAAGGATCTCAAGGATCCCGGGCAGTGCTTACACCTAGACTTGGTAACCAAAATTGAAAAAAGTGCAGTATGGAAAGGCCAACCTCAGTATGCCAGAGTTCAGAGGGTTCTCAAGATTATCCCAAGGCAGTACATACTAGAGGGGGCAGAACTTATTGACTAAGAGTAGAGTGAAAGTGATTTACACAAGTTGGAAGGTTTTAGTAAAAAACTGTATTAAAACAAAAGTCTTTTTGAAAGTAATTTAGTAAAGCAACAAAGACTATTTGAAAATGAGAATGGAGTAGTTAACAAAGTCCAAACACCTTAGGATAAGTTCATACACAGCCAGGAGTCACAGTATCAAGGTAGGTTTGGTAGTCACAAACGGGGGTAAAGGGGGTTTGGGAATATATACGACACATAGATAAGCAAAGACCTAGGAATTAGCATAGTCATGCCCAGAAGCAGCTAACTAGACATAGTCACAAAATCAAACATAAAGAATAGACTCACATGCAGGGGGATAGGGATTTGGGGAATTCATGGTGGTAAACGTATAACAAGTAAGAGATGATTGGTGTAGACATGCTCAGAAACAAACAGAAGGGGAAATATACTGATCTCAAGGGAGGGGAAGACATGATGACATGCTAATAATGTAACCCTCAACTACAAGTTTCACAATAAAACCACAAATAGAAGCAAACTAGAAATAAGATAAACTGAAACAATAAGAGAACCATATTGTTGTTGGAACTTTGAATTGAAACTAGGACATACCAGTAAAGAGGATAGTGAGCGGAATGAAAGAACAAGAGAACACAAATGGTTAGCCTTGGCTTACATCCGGCTAACTAAAAGCAGTAGCAAGTAGCACAAGAGAGAGAGTAGAAATTTTTAAGTATGGGAGATAGTTTTGAACCAAGAGTCCTTGTCTGTGTGTGTTAATGAGAGAGCATATATAGAGTTTGAAACTAGGTAGAATAATAAGGCAAGAATCAAAATCAAGCAGTAATTATGGAACTAGGTATCAATTAGTATAAAATTAGTGGAAGTACTCCCTTAATTAAGGGAGTTAATTTCAAACGGTAAGGACAAATAAGGAAAGAGATCACATAAGACTGTAATATAACACACAAGGAAATAGTTTCAGCATAGTGCAAGTATAGAACATGTAATTAAGGCTAAGTACATAATATTGCAATTAAGGAAATAACATAAGAGTCAGTTGACAACATAGTCGACCATAAAATAAGGCAAGGAAAATAACTTAGAGGCTGAAAATCAATAGAGAATATTACAAGAGATTAGAAGGATATCAATCACAGGGTATCAAGGATTCCGATGGACAATAGTACTGATTTTGGGGGGGGGGGAATTTCCATAAATTTCTATGAACAAACGGAATAAAAACACGATAGGCAAGAAGCGACAAAAATCAGAAACCCTAATAGAACAGTAGGGTAAAAATCAGACAAAATCAGGGATTCACATGGAACATTGTGCTGATTAGAGGAGTTTAACAGAATAAACATAGTAAAGGTGGAAGAACCAAAAAATTAGAAATCCTAATGAGCATAGTAGGGTAAAATCATAGAAAACTCAGGGATTCATGAGAACCAAACAAGCATATAGATTAAACGAACAAATCATCAAATACAGACTCAAAACCCAGGGTTAAGACCAAGAACTAGGGTTTTCACATAGACGAGTTGAAAAAGGAGTAGAAACACAGAATCAGTCGAGATATGCAAAGGATAGATGTTTAAACATTAAGAAAAATTGGTTTAAACAAGAGTAGAAGAAACTCTAAGAAACCCTAACTTTAAAGAAAGTAAAAACAACTTGAAGTCGATGATTTTTCAAAAGAAGTTCAAGAATTGTGTAAAACATAGAAGAACAGACTCGAATAATTTAAAAATGGCCCAGATCTAAGAGATACAAATGAAAATTAGGGTTTCAAAAGAAACCTAAATAGAGATGGAAGAACCTGCTTAATGCTTCAAAGATCGTAACAAATATAGCGTGACTTTGCCCAAAATCACACCGGAGAAGCATGAACAGCCAAAACAACAACTCTAGATACAAGTCAGCATGGCCTGGGGCCCTTGAAGGCCTCAGAGAGGATGAGCAGGGCAATGGAGAAGCCATTGGAGGCTTGGGGTTGAAGAGTGGTCGCCAGAGAAGACCGGAGAAGGGAGGCGGTTGAAAAGGATTTAGGGTTAGGTTGAGAGGAGAGAGGAGACGAGAGGTTTCAGAGGCGGCGGGCTGTGAGGAATGACTAGGGTTAGGGGGGGGGGTGTTAGGATTAAAAAGGGAAAGGGATCGTATGGACCAATGATCTGGGAGATCAACGACCAGGATTTGATTGGGTAGATGGGTTTCGGGTTTGGGTAAGTGTATACAGGGTTTGGGTCAGGTATTTTAATAAGAAATTTGGGTTGGGGTTGGGTCCAATTTGGGCTGCAATTGAAATGCCAAATCCGGCTATAATTTAAATAGTCACTTTTCCCTATTTAATTTATAATAAGTAATAAACAAATTCTAAAAATAATTTTCTATACCAAAATGATTTAAAATATGTAATTATCATTTTAAAAATGTAGGGACCAATTTTATGCATATAAAATGTAATTATACATTAAATGGGATAACATTGCAAATTATATGCAATTTAGCTTTAAAAAATACCAAATGCAATTATAAAAATGCATGAAAAATATATTAATCATATTTTGGCATAAGTATAAAAATTAAATGAATAAATCATCATAACAATAATTTGGGAAATAATTATTGGTATTTTATGAGTAAAAGGGAAGGAGATAAATCAAATTGAATCCTTACAATTATGGAAAAAATTATAAAACCTTGTGCATGATTATATATGCCATGTTGAAGGTATTTATGCATATTTAAAAATATATAGGGAATAATTGGGTAGCAACAGCTGCCCCTCTTTACCCGAGAAAGATGAAAGAGTTTTCGGGTAAAGAAATGATGGCCAATTTTGACCGAACGAGATGCTTTGAAACACGGAGACCGAACTCCGGTTTTTGAGTTGCCTACATATGCCTGGTTTTATAGGAATTTGTGCATGTGTAGTTCTGGATTCACCCACGGAGTAGGCCGATGAAATTATTGTAAGAACGGACACGAGATGCGGAAGCGGCTATGGTGAGCGGTTAAGGCTCAGGACAGTTGGAGGGAACTGGAGAGAGATTGCTCCTACTGGGATAGCGGTTGCTTACTGGTTACCTGCAGATAAAAGATGCTACAAACGTATTTGCAAAAATTTAAACATGATGCATATTCCCTTCGAACCATGAAGGTTGTCTTCGGACGGATAAAAATGATGTCCTTGGACCATGACGTCCTGGGCCATGAATTGTTTAGTGAGGGATTCGCAGGCCATGAAATGGTGTTCTCGGGCCATGAAAATGGTGCCTCCGAACCATGACGCCTTTGAATAATGATATGCAAGTTCGAGAGATCCTCAGGCCATGGCATGGTGTCTTCTGGCTATGAGAATGATGCCTTTAGACTATGACGCCTTCGGATAGATTGGCGATGTTTCAGCCCATGATATGCAATAATATGATGTAACAAGACAAGGCTTAGTCTTGTGAAATGGAGGGCAGAGCTTAGCCCGATTGAAAAACAAATATATAGTAGTATAAATATAGCAATATATATGCAAAGAGGGACAATGCTTAGTCCCGTGCAAGTGGGGAGGCAAGGATTAGCCTTATGCAAATAGGGAGGCAAGGACTAGCCTCGTGCAAATATGGAGTCAAGGACTAGACTCATGCAAATATGGAGTCAAGGTCTAGACTCATGCAAATATGGAGTCAAGGACTAGCCTCATGCAAATATGGAGGCAAAGATTAGCCTCATGCGAATATGGAGTCAGAGATTAGACTCATGCAAGTATGGAGTCAAGGACTAGACCTATGTGAATATGGAGGCAAGGGTTAGCCTCATGCAAATATAGAGTCAGGGATTAGACTCATGCAAGTATGGAGTCAAGGATTAGACTCATGCAAACATGGAGTCAGAGATTAGACTCATGCAAATGGGAGGCAAGGGTTAGCCTTATGCAAATATGGAGTCAGGGATTAGACTCATGTAGATATAGAGTCAAGGATTAGACTCGTGCAAACGTGGAATCAGAGATTAGACTCGTGCAAATGGGAGGCAAGGGTTAGCCTTATGCAAATATGGAGGACAAGGATTAGTCCCATGCAAATGTGGGGGACAGGGATTAGTCCCATGCAAAGATCGTAATAGATAAGGGTAGTGTATGTCTTAGTTGGAGATATATTCAATGTCTGATGGCTGGATGGATGGTGAATTTGCTTTGTGTATACATGTTTTGCGAATGCTACTGCTACGTCAAATGTGCCTGCATTCAAAGAAAAATCATAAGTTTTTTTATGGGAGGTTGGTTCTTGCTTCGTCTGCCTGCCTTGTTCTGCTCCACCCTGGAAGCCCCCTTCGAGTTCCCCTAGGTAGCGCCTGACTGTTATGGAAATATAATTTTTGAAAAATATGCAATCATTGATAAAAAAATAGAATTGTTTTGGAAGTGTATTGATATATCAAGTAATTTTTGATGAACTAGCGATTGTGACACATTTCAAAGGCATTGCAGCTCTCTTATGTTGAAATTTCGAGGGTCCTCCTCGAAATTCTGCCTTAGTTTGTAGATGATTTTTAACTATTTGCGGATGGCGGACCCTGCTAAATCTTCTTCGGAATTTTGAGAATCCTTCTAAAAATTGTGCCCCAGTTCTTGACTAATTACCGACTTCCTGGCATGTGATGGTGCTCGCTGAACTTGCTCCAGAATTTTGAGGACCCTCCTCAAAATTCTGCCCCAATTTCTAATTTTTGGGGGAAAATGAAAATTTTATTATGATATGACCGAACCCATAAGGCTGCCTATGTATCCCCTCTTAAACGGGAATCAGGTCAAGCGTAGTTCAATTACATTAGAAAAGAAATGTGAAATAATCTAGGCATAGTATCTCTTGATTGCGTCTGAATTGATTGGTTTTGGCCAGATTTCCCCATCCATTTCTGCAAGTATGAGTGCTCCTCCTGTCAGGACCCTATGAACCATGTATGGACCTTGCCAGTTGGGAGAGAATTTCCCTTTGGCTTCATCTTGATGCGGGAAGATTTTCTTCAATACCAGCTGCCCTAGTGCCAACAGTCTTGGTTTGACTCTTTTGTTGAAAGCTCTAGACATTCTGTTCTGGTAAAGTTGACCGTGACATACTGCGTTCATCCTCTTTCCATCGATAAGAGCCAATTGTTCATAGCGACTTCTTATCCACTCTGCATCACTGAGTTCAGCTTCCTGTATGATTCTCAAAGAAGGAATTGCCACCTCGGCTGGGATGACAGCCTCGGTACCATAAACCAGCATGTAGGGGGTTGCCCCGGTGGACGTGCGAACTGTAGTGCGGTACCCTAATAGAGAAAAAGGTAAATTCTCATGCCACTGCTTGTGATTCTCTAACATCTTCCTCAGTTTCTCTACCATTTTCCTCAGTATCATCTTAATGATTTTATTGATGAATTCTACGACACCATTCATTTGAGGTCTATAGGCGGTGGAATTCTTGTGCTTGATTTTGAAAGTTTCACATATAGCTTTCATCAGATCACTGTTGAGGTTGGCGACATTGTCAGTAATAATGGATTCAGGAACTCCGAATCTGCAGACAATACGATCTTTGACAAAATTTGCGACGACTTTCTTGGTTATAGCTTTGTAAGATGCAACTTCTACCCATTTTGTGAAGTAATCAATGGCTACCAGAATAAACCTGTGTCCGTTTGAAGTAGTGGGCTCAATCGGACCAACAACATCCATTCCCCAGGCGGCAAATGGCCAAGGTGAGCTTGTTGCATTGAGCTTATTTGGTAGAACTTTTATCATGTCGGCATGCACTTGACATTGAAAGCATTTGCGAACATACTGAATGCAATTCATCTCCATGGTCATCCAGAAGTAACCGACCTTGAGTATCTTTTTAGCCAAGACGAAACCATTAATGTGCAGACCATAGGTCCCAGCATGTACCTCTTCAAGTAATTTAGAAACCTCTTTTATGTCGACACATCTCAATAAACCCAAATCAGGTGTTCTTCTGTACAAGTTCCCTCCGCTGTGGAAGAAGTGATTTGACAATCTCCGGAGTGTGCATTTCTGAGTGTGATTTGCATGCTCCAAGTATTCTCCTTTTGATAAGTACTCCTTGATGTCATGGAACCAAGGCTTTCCATCTGCTTCTTCCTCGACATGAGCACAATATGCCGGCTGATTATGGATCCTCACCGGAATGGGATCAATATAGTTCTTATCTGGATGCTGTATCATTGATGACAAAGTGGCTAATAGGTCGGCAAACTCATTCTGAATTCTGGCACATGTCGGAATTTTATCTTTGTAAATCTCTTCCTCAATTCTTTCACGTGGTGTAGATATGGCAGTATCTTGGAATTCTTGGTGGCCCACTCTCCTTGTACCTGGTGCACAAGCAAATCTGAATCACCGATCACCAACAACTCCTGAATGTTTATGTCGATTGCCATGTTGAGCCCTAGTATACAGGCTTCGTACTTTGCCATGTTGTTGGTGTAGGAAAATTTGAGTTTAGCAGATACGGGATAATGTTGACCGTTTTTGATACCAAAACGGCTCTAATGCCCACTTCTTTGAAATTTGCAGCTCCATCAAAGATCATCCTCCAACCGTCGTATGCCTCGGTAATGTCTTCTCCTACAAATGATACTTTTCATCAGGAAAATACGTTTTCAAGGGTTCGTATTCTCCTCCCACAGGATTTTCAGTGAGGTGATCTGCTAATGCTTGTCCCTTGACCACCTTTTGGGTTACATAGACGATATCGAACTCACTTAGTAGTATCTGCCATTTAGCCAACTTATCAGTATGCATGGGTTTCTGAATTATGTACTTCAGAGGATCCATCCTGGATATGAGGTATGTAGTGTAGGCACAGAAATAATGTCTCAATTTCTGGGCTATCCAGGTCAAAGCACAACAAGTGTGTTCAAGTAGAGAATACCGTACTTCATAGGGTGTGATTTTCTTGCTCACATAATATATGGCCTACTCCTTTATCTAACACGGATAGATAAAGCAGCAAAGGTCATCCTGGTTTTGGCGGGACCAAAATTGATGGTGTGGACAGGTACTCCTTGATCTTGTCAAAAGCTTTCTGACAATCCTCGGTCCAACTTGTCTCGGCATCTTTCCTCAGCATCTTGAAGATGGGTTCATATATGACTATGGACTGTGCTATGAATTGACTGATGTAGTTGAGTTGTCCTAGGAAGCTCATCACATCCTTTTTGCTTTTAGGTGGTGGTAACTCCTGAATAGCTTTGACTTTAGTTAGATCTAGCTCGATCCCTCGGCGACTGACAATGAATCCCAATAACTTTCCTGCGGGAACCCCGAACGTACACTTTGTGGGGTTCAACTTCAAATTGTACCTCCTAAGCCTGTCGAAGAACTTCCTTAAGTCTGCTATGTGATCTGCAGCCCTTTTGGATTTGATTATGACATCGTCCATATACACCTCTATTTCTTTGTGTATTATATCATGGAAGATAGTTGTCATGGCTCTCATGTAGGTGGCCCTAGCGTTCTTCAAACAGAATGGCATCATCTTATAACAATATACACCCCACAGTGTAATGAAAGTTGTCTTCTCTACATCTTCTTCATCCTTCCAGATCTGGTGATAACCCGCGAAGCAATCTACGAAGGATTGGAGTTCATGCTTCGCGTAGTTATCGATCAGGATGTGTATATTTGGCAGTGGAAAATCGTCCTTGGGACTTGCTCTGTTTAAATCCCGATAATCAACACATACCCTGACCTTCCCGTCCTTCTTCAGAACTGGCACAATGTTAGCTAACCAGGTTGGATATTTGACTACCCTGAGAACTTTGGCTTTGATCTACTTGGTAACTTCCTCCTTGATTTTCAGACTCATGTCTGGTTTGAATTTTCTGAGTTTCTACATGACTGGCGGACACATGGGATTAGTAGGGAACTTGTGAGCCACTATAGATGTGCTCAAACTGGTCATATAATCATAGGACCATGCGAAGATGTCCTCATATTCATTTATAAAATGGATGTATTCTTCTTTCTCTGTTGGTGACAAATGAATGTTGATGCGAGTCTCCTTGACGGTCTCGACATCTCCCAAGTTTACTGCTTCTGTTTCGTCCAAGTTGGATTTAGGCTTGTTCTCAAAATTCTCGACTTCTTTGACAATTTCCTCGGGTATTTCATCTTCTTCCTCTGAGTCACTATTCTCATGTTGCGTTGCCTCATTACACGTGACAGTTACTGGTTCATTAGGAAAAGTAATAATAACGTTGTGGAAAGAAAAAGTGTAAATACAGTAGTGAATAATAAAGAGCAAACACATTTGATTAAAACTTGAGAAATTGTTTAGACAAAACAGGGCTCGATGAATCGAGCATTTATTTTGAAATAAGTAAAGATCAAAATGAAACTATAGGAAATTTTAAATGCCTAAAATGGCTATAGAATTAAATCCTACCAAGCTACCCAGGGACTCGACGGGCTCGGGATGGTGTGGCGGTCCAGTTTCTAAGAATATCTCCCTTTGACACAGTTTGAATGGTAAGGCCTTCTTCCTGTTCCTCCTCAATTATGGCACAACAATCCATGTCCTCGTCTTCCAAGAATAAATCCTTCAGCCCAGCTAGTGCTTCTTCTTCTGCAGTTCCCCATATTGTGTCGGCCTGGTAGAAAGCATGTTCCAAACGTGGTACCGGTTGCTCAAGAGGGTAATATGGTCCGCTCCATGGAGGCAACCACTCCCTATAATCTTGCCATGTATAATGGTATCCGAACCCAAAGGTGGTACCATGATTTTTCAGCCGTATCGACTTGGTGATACCCTGGAGGTTCTTTCCTAACCCTTTGCCGGGTTTATATCCGGACCATGCTAGTTTGCTTTCTATTTTGTTACTCCACCACTTATCCTTCTTGACGGCATTGACCCATTCGATGTGATGATAGGATTCCCCTTCTAGCCTTCTTCTGTGTCCTACGGCCGGGATGGCTTGGCTAGTGTAGATGGGGTTACTCTCATCTCCATGAATAATTACCTCCTGACGGTTCCATTTGAATTTTGCAGCTTGATATAGTGTGAAGGGCATGGCTCCAGCAGCATGGATCCATGGTCGGCCCAACAGAAGATTATATGAGGATGGTATGTCAAGCACTTGGAATTCAACGTCAAACCAAGTTGGCCCTATCTGCATGTAAAGGTTGATTTCCCCGATCGTGGCCCTCTGGGACCCATCGAAAGCCTTCACATTCATGTTGCCTGTCTGTATTTCATGGAAACCTTTGTCCAACCTTTTCAAGGTGTCCAATGGACAAATATTTAGACTCGAACTTCCATCAATGAGGACCCTGACAATGAACTTGTCTTCAAATTGTACCGTAATATGCAATGCTCGATTGTGATTCAGACCTTCAAGCGGCAGCTCATCTTCATGGAAGATAATCTTATGGCTCTCCAGCATTTGACTGACCATGTTGGCCATTTCTCCACCAGTGATATTATTGGGTACATAAGCCTCGCTAAGTATTTTCATCAAGGCGTTCTTGTGTGCCTCTGAATTCTATAATAATGATAAGATAGATATCTGATTAGGGACTTTGTTCAGATGGTCAACAACAGAATACTCTTTTGCCTGTACTTTCCTCCATAGGTTATCTGGCCCAGTCTCAATGATAGGCTGCCTAGCAGTGGCATCCTTACTTGAACCTCCCAGGTGTTCAAGTGTATAGACTCTTCTAGTTCTAGTCATTCCTTGTGCGGCATCTGATTCCTCTATCTTAGTCTTCCCTTTTTGTCGAGCCTTGGTAACATAATTGTAGGGTATTGCTTTTGAGTTGAATAGGGGGCGTGGTTGACACCGTCACAATAAAAGGTGTGACCACTTCTACTTCAAATAGAGCAGAGGTGGCTGCGGGCAGAGCTACTTCTACCTCGAATAGAGCCGATGCGGTTACCTCAACATTAATAGGTGCCTGAGTTTGAACCACGATAGGAGTATGTGTGACTGCAACCTTAAAGTCCTCGCCTTCTCGAATGAGCCCGATTGATCCCTCAAGGTCCCATTCTTCATTTGTTTCTATAACATGTAAACCGTCACCTCTATGATCAAGGATGGGATTGTTGCGGACATTAGGTGTGGTTTCCTTTGCTTGTATGACCTTGTTGTCAATGAGTGTCTGGATCTTATCCTTCAATGTTCGGCCTTCAACGGTGGTTTGCCCTTTTATACCGGAATGGTACACAAGTTTTGTTCGGATTGACCCATTGGGATGGATTTTCTAATGCCACAACGGGAATAGGAGTGACGTAACCTACGGCCTTTAACCTTTCATACAATTGGTCAATGGGTTTAGCAATGGCGATGTATTGTCTGGGCAGCTTGCAGTCGAAGTTGGATCTTGGTCTTGGATAATTTTGGCGAGTTGGTGGTGATTGGAAATGAGATAGTGGGGAATTATAGGTGTGATTGAAATGGCTTGTTGGGAATATCTGGGAAATGAAGGTTGATATGTAGGTGGTGATGCTTGGTATGTGGGTGGAGGTGTTTGATATGTGAGTGGAATTTTTGGGCCATAAGCCACCATTACTGCCCCAATATCTCTCTTCTTCGATATGCCACCTGATTGTAGTGCCTTATTTGTGGCCTGTAGTGCCTCAAAATTTGTTACCATCCCGCTCTTGATTCCTTCCTCGATCCTTTCCCCGAGCTTGATGATATCAGAGAATTTGTGATTTTCGATAACCATCAGTCTCTCATAATATTGTGGATCCTGTGCCCTGATGAAGAATTTATTCATTTGTTCTTCGTTCAAAGCAGGACTGACCTTGGCGGCTTTCAATCTCCAACGAGTAGCATACTCGCGGAAAGTCTCAGTAGGTTTCTTCTTGAGATTTTGAACGTAGAAGATATCCGATGCATTCTCTATGTTGAACCTAAACCTGTCCATGAAATCTGATGCCATACTTACCCAATTGGACCATTTCTTGGGATACTAGCTGATATACTAAGACAAAGCGTCCCTAGTAAGGCTTCTCATAAAGAGCTTCATCCGAATTTTTTTTATCTTTGCCAACCCAGACAATCTTGTCACAGTAGGTCCTTAGGTGAACCCTGGGATCACCTGTACCATCGAACATTTCGAACTTGAGAGGTTTGTACCCTTTTGACAATTCCACATCCGGCTGTATGCACAGATCTTTATAGTTCAAACCTTCTATTCCTATATCGCCTTCAATACCTTAAACTCGGCTTGTTATCTTCTTGAGTTCTTCGGCCATGTTCTTAATGAGCAGGTCCTTCTCGGAGGGTTTCGTTGCACAGGAGATTGGTTGGGTAGAATGTGGTATAGTTTCCACGTATATGGGGTTGCTCTAATGGGTGCCAGGGACTTGGGTATAGTGATGGTCATTGGTAAAGTTTTGTGGATCGGGAAAGAGTGGTGGTGTATTTTGGGGAGTATGGTAAGTAATGGTTGGTGGATACGGAATTGGTTGATGACGATGTTGTGGTGGAGTCAGTATTGGCAATGGATTGATATTTTGGGGTGGAGTTGCGTATTGATTTGGTGCGGTAGGATTTTGTGGCTGTTGGTTTTGTGTGTTCTGAGGAGGTGCTGGGTTCTTTGCGTTCTGTTGTTGGATATCAAGGACATTGAGGGTGAGTGACAAGTTTTCCAAATTACGGACCTGCTCGAGTTCTTCTTGTAATTCTAGTATCTTGTTCCAGTCTCAAAACCGTGTCATTTGGGGCCGGAGTACTGCGGCCGTCGGAATTCTCTACGTTCTCAATGTTTTTCTTTCGGATTCCACTTAAGTTGTCCATCTTTAATTTTCCTCTGCCTTTTGTGTTGCTTGGAGGAGGAGGAGGTGGAGGGCCTCTAGATCTGGTATGATATGCTGATGAGGCCAGTATGAGCGAACCAACCTAAGGGGATGGGAATAATTAATAAAGATAAGCAAAAACAAAAAGGTAACAAGTTAGTGCGGATTCTGAAATGTTTGCAGTATTTAAACGCATATTGCGAAATGTAAACTCGTATCCTAATTTGGTAGCCTCATTGTGCCCGAGGTAGGCCTAGCAACAAATAAATTTGAAGAATTTCAAATGCCAATAAATGCTTCATTTCATAATATAAAAGTAGACGAATCCAAAACGACACTAACATAATAGTAAAACAAGTCGCTACTGGCACTTGTCCTTATTACATTTTAGGAAAAGCAAGTAAATCTAATCTATTTGGTCCCAGAAGGACCTTCCCCAGATTCAATCTTCCGGACTCTATCATACAGATCTCCCAGCTCGCGCAGTCCCAGCAGCAAGTAGGCTCTGGCCAGATGTCCTCCCTCAGCTCCCTCAGCATTCTGGCAGTTTTCAATCCTCTTTATGACTTTGCCTTCCAACTCCACTATTCCTCGCTCCAGATATTCCAGTTTCCTATTGGAATTGATTTCCATCTCTTTCCATTCCTCGATCTGCCTCACATTCCTATCATGTATTTTCCGATGCTCATTCTCAGAGTCGTGGACCCTCTTGCGTAGCCTGTTGTATTTGACTTGGGCTTCAGCTTCCTCGTCTATGATTCTATTCCCTCAACCATCCCTTTCAGATTGTCCTCCAACCATGCCGGGTAGAGAGGCTCGCACTCCACGTGATATCTGTCTGGCTAAATAGTGCTTTTCTCTACAATGATTTTGCAGTGCCACATGTGCTGAGCTTGGCACTTGTAAGGGACGTTGTCGTCTTGGAAATCCGCCCTGAAATGACTCATCTTGATGACCCTTGGTACAACCTGTTTTCTGCCTGCTTGCCTCATAACTTGCATAGGGACATATGGATATATCCCTATGAACCCAATCAATACCAAGTGCGGAGCATCCCTGGACCTGATAATAAACTCGTCTGTTGGGAACCATTCAACCATCCACTGCACCTATCCTTCGGTCAGATTTTCGAAGAACTCTACCCATTCGTTGGCACTTTTCGGCTGAGCAAATCTGTCTGGAATGTAGGTCATCTGCTTAGGGTGATGGAAGGCAATGTGGTCGTTCCAAGCCCTTCGCGGAAATTCTTGATGATAGCGACCCTTTTGGAGATACTCCAACAACCATAACTGCAGTAATAAATTACAACCCTCGAAATGCTTGACCCCTCTTTGACAGCGCTCCAGCGCCCTGTAGATGTCGGCTATGATCATGGGGACTATGGTATATGTCTGCCCATTAATCCCTTCCATCAGAGTCTTGGCCACCATGGCCAACCTAGTGTGGATTCTTCCCTTTTCATTGAGAACACTATCAGGCCTAGAAAGTACACAATGAACACGAACACTCTACGGTAGATGTGACCCAGTGAAGTGACGGCAATCTCATAATGGTATGTGCGGAAAGAATTGCTATGGCCATACCTCTCGTACAGATATTCGAAAGGTATGTAGGAATCCTTCAAGCACACTAGGTCGACATTCTTTTTTAGCCCTATCATTTTCAAAAATCCCCTGCCCATACGGTTTTCTGGTACTAAAATCCTGAGACTATCCCAAGTCAACCCCGCATATCCTCCTATTTCCTCTAGAAGTGATGTTATCTCTATGTCACCAAAACGGAAGGTGGCAGCCTCGAGCAATTTGTTGTTTCGTTCAATATCTAGCAAGGAAGGAAAGTTACCCAGGTACTTTTTCACATTCTTCTTGTCACTTGAGGAAAGGTCCTCCCACCAATCTATCAGTAATGGTGGGATATTGCTAACCATACCAAATCTGGGGACCTCATGCCTCATTTTCTACAAAACAAAAGGGTTAGACCTTACCCCCACCGGACTCGACTATTTATACATTTATGATCAACATATCGGCATTTAGTTCTCCAAATTAATGCACAAAACATGGTTGCGTCCGTTGGGATTATAGAAAACCCGATGGACTTTGGATAAGGCTTATCTTAAAGGATCATTATGTGGACAACAAAACTGATCCGACTAGGTTTGACCATGATGCATGCACAATTTAAATAGAGTAAGGTTTCTATGGGGTTTTAGACTGATACCCTCAAGCGGACAACTTGAGGGGGAAGGCACGAAACCGTCGACTGCACCGCTGATCGACTGGTTTTACCGCAAATAAGCCTTTTTGAATTTAAGGGTAGTAAATAAGAAGAGCGCAACCACTCATTAAAGCGTTGTTATAGGATTTGATACGCACGAATGGAATATGATGCAGAACATGATTTATGCAGAAATAAATGGCATGTACTCAACTATTTTCACATAGGAGAAATAAATACAGTATTTAAATAATTGAAAGACAGTTACAGGAAAAAAGAAATAAAGAGACAAGTCAGTTTTAGGGTAATAAATCATAAATGCTTAAAAATAGACAGTTAAATTCAAATAAGGGAGAAGGGTACGAGATTAAACATGCTTGGACTAATTTGTAAAAGACAAGTTCGTTATGGTAAGAGCCTAAAGGTATCCCCAGCAGAGTCGTCACGCTGTCGCGCCCCCTTTTTTCCTCTTTTGATAGGGAAGTTCGGGTTTCGACATTCACGGGGTGTAATACTCATCTTCTTTTGGGAATTGGGTATTTGAAGAGTCGCCACCTAACGGATTATGGTGCGTTAGAGCACCTAGAGCGATTAACTCTTGGGTTAGTTTGCATTACCAGAGATTAGAGTAAGGGCTCGAAGTAACCTCGAGGGGAAGGTGTTAGGCACCCCTCTTGGTCCACAACTGTGGGTCCCGACCGAACTTATATTCACAAATTTGTCCATTACAAGTAAACAATTGAATCAAATAGGTCGCAAGCAAAACACGTTGGGATAACTCAAATAGTAAGATTTGGCCAAGTTGTAAGACAAAGGTTTAAATAAAAGGGAATCTGGTAAAGAGGGGTCCTAGGTTGGTTATCCTATAGGATCACCCCACATAATTTCCAGTAAACACTCCTAAATAAGGGGCTACACGTGACATTAGCGCGTAGTCATCATATCCCATATCTATCCTTTCCATCCCCTTATTGGTCATGCAAAGTGAGTGCTTGGTCAACGATTTCTATTGTGTGCTGCTACCCGTCCCTTTTTAATGGTCCTGGAGAGAGTTAGGACCTCTACCTATAGATGGTTCTAGATAGACCCCTAAGGTTTTAAAGGCGAAAATTCTAAGGTGACAATCAAAAACACTTAGGACTTTCAACATATAAAGGGAGAAATTAGAGGCTTAGAGTTTCCTCCTCAAACAAACACATAAGCAGCACGACTCAAGCACAGTTAAGGTCTTTTATTAGACAATGTCCTAAAGCAGGATATCTAGGTGAATATGCAGAAAGCAAATAACTTCTTTTAGACTCAGAAGTTATAACCCTAGAAATTGCTTATAGATTTTTAAAGCTTGTTAGGATCAGAAAACATTAAGCAATCGAGACAGTTTAAGAGATGCAGTTTTGAAAACGCTCTAATGGCTTGCCTATACGTGGAGTACTGATGTCTATATTAATACAGAAACAAAACAGGTTTTGAAACGAACTCCTTTAATACCTATAGGCATGATATCTAATGAGATTGAGGCAGTTTGAAAGAACTTGTTTCAGGAAATACTTAATAAAACCAATTAAGAAATTAACTAGGCGTGATCAAGTTGACCTATTTAGACTAAATTAGATTGAAAGGCGGAATTTAGAATATGATTCCATATAGGCATGATATCTAAGTGTAATACTGATTTTAACGATTTGCAGGCATGGAAACATACATAACACTCGTTGCACCAGAATCTGAATTATGTCCTATAGGCATGGCATCTATAAGTTAATTTGATTTTTTAAGACATTGAAAGCATGATTCTTATTACGAAATTATCCGAATCCAATAGGCATGGTTTCTAGACGTGACAAGATGTAGAACCTTATAGATATGATTTCTACTTAGTAGAGCAAACAAATTTAAAAGTAAGATCCTAAGAACATGATATCTACCTGTATTACCCCATAAAGCATGTATCTACCCACCCTTTTCACTAAATACCCCAATATCTGTTTACAAGTTATTACAGACCAATGAATGAATTACACAAGTAAATAAAAAATAAGAAACTATTCTATAGGGAGCCTTCAATTAGTCCCAGATTCCCCAAAGCCTCCAATGACCTCATATGCCTCAATTCCATAGACAATAACATAGTCTAGGTGTATCAAAGTTCCCTAAGGATCTCAAGGATCCCGGGCAGTGCTTATACCTAGACTTGGTAACCAAAATTGAACAAGTGCAGTGTGGAAAGTCCAACCTCAGTATGCCAGAGTTCAGAGGGTTCTCAAGATGATCCCGAGACAGTACACATACTGGAGGGGGCAGAACTTATTGACTAAGAGTAGAGTGAAAGTGATTTACACAAGTTGGAAGGTTTTAGTAAAAAATTGTATTAAAACAAAACTCTTTTTGAAAGTAATTTAGTAAAGCAACAGAGACTGTTTGAAATAGAGATTGGAGTAGTTAACAAAGTCCAAACACCTTAAGATAAGTTCATACACAGCCAAAGTCACAACATCAAGGCAGGTTTGGTAGTCACAAACGGGGGTAAAGGGGGTTTGGGAATACATAGGACACATAATTAAGCAAAGACCCGGGAATTAGTATAGTCATGCCCAGATGCAGCTAACTAGACAAAGTCACAAAATCAGACATAAAGAACAGACTCACATGTAGGGGATAGGGATTTGGGGAATTCATGGTGGTAAACATATAACAAGTAAGAGATGATTGGTGTAGACATGCTCAAAAACAAACAGAAGGGGAAATATATTGATCTCAAGGGAGGGGAAGACATGATGACATGCTAATAATGTAACCCTCAACTACAAGTTTCACAACAAAACCACAAATAGAAGCAAACTAGAAACAAGATGAACTGAAACAATAAGAGAATAATATTGTTGTTGGAACTTTGAATTGAAACTAGGACATACCAGTAAAGAGGATAGTGAGCAGAATGAAAGAACAAGAGAACATAAATTGTTAGCCTTGGCTTGCAGCCGACTAACTTAAAGCAGTAGCAAGTAGCACAAGAGAGAGAGCAAAATTTTTTAAGTATGGGAGATAGTTTTGAACCAAGAGTCCTTGTCTGTGTGTGTTAATGAGAGAGCATATATATAGAGTTTGAAACTAGGTAGAATAATAATATAAGAATCAAAATCAAGCAGTAATTATGGAACTATTTATTAATTAGTATAAAATTAGTAGAAGTACTCCCTTAATTATGGGAGTTAATTTCAAACGGTAAGGACAAATAAGGAGAGAGATCACATAAGACTTGAATATAACACACAAGGAAATAGTTTCAGCATAGTGCAAGTATAGAACATGTAATTAAGGCTAAGTACATAATATCCCAATTAAGGAAATAACATAAGAGTCGGTTGACAACATAGTCGACAATAAAATAAGGCAAGGAAAATAACTTAGAGGCTGAAAATCAGTAGAGAATATTACAAAAGATTAGAAGGATATCAATCACAAGGAATCAAGGATTCCGAAGTACAATAGTACTGATTTAGGGGGGAGGAATTACCATAAATTTCTATGAACAAATGGAATAAATACACGATAGGCAAGAGAGGCAAAAATTAGAAACCCTAATAGCACAGTAGGGTAAAAATCACACAAAATCAGGGATTCGCATGAAACATAGTACTAATTAGAGAAGTTTAACAGAATAAACATAGTATAGGTGGAAGAAGCAAAAAAATAGAAACCCTAATGAGCATAGTATGGAGCCTTCAATTAGGCCCAGATTTCCCAAAGCCTCCAATGACCTCATATGCCTCAATTCCACAGACAATGACATAGTCTAGGTGCATCAAAGTTCCCTAAGGATCTCAAGGATCCCGGGCAGTGCTTACACCTAGACTTGGTAACCAAAATTGAAAAAAGTGCAGTATGCCAGAGTTCAGAGGGTTCTCAAGATTATCCCAAGTAGTACACAAACTAGAGGGGGCAGAACTTATTGACTAAGAGTAGAGTGAAAGTGATTTACACAAGTTGGAAGGTTTTAGTAAAAAACTGTATTAAAACAAAAGTCTTTTTGAAAGTAATTTAGTAAAGCAACAAAGACTATTTGAAAAAGAGATTGGAGTAGTTAACAAAGTCCAAACACCTTAGGATAAGTTCATACATAGCCAGAAGTCACAGTATCAAGGCAGGTTTGGTAGTCACAAACGGGGGTAAAGGGGGTTTGGGAATACATAGGACACACAATTAAGCAAAGACCTGGGAATTAGTATAGTCATGCCCAGAAGCAGCTAACTAGACATAGTCACAAAATCAGACATAAAGAACAGACTCACATGCATGGGGATAGGGATTTGGGGAATTCTTGGTGGTAAACATATAACAAGTAAGAGATGATTGGTGTAGACATGCTCAGAAACAAACAGAAGGGGAAATATACTGATCTCAAGGGAGGGGAAGACATGATGACATGCTAATAATGTAACCCTCAACTACAAGTTTCACAACAAAACCACAAATAGAAGCAAACTAGAAACAAGATGAACTGAAACAATAAGAGAATCATATTGTTGTTGGAATTTTGAATTGAAACTAGGACATACCAGCAAAGAGGATAGTGAGCAGAATGAAAGAACAAGAGAACACAAATGATTAGCCTTGGCTTGCAGCCGGCTAACTTAATGCAGTAGCAAGTAGCACAAGAGAGAGAGAGCAAAAAATTTTAAGTATGGGAGATAGTTTTGAACCAAGAGTCCTTGTCTATGTGTGTTAATGAGAGAGCATATATATAGAGTTTGAAACTAGGTAGAATAATAATGTAAGAATCAAAATCAAGCAGTAATTATGGAACTAGGTATTAATTAGTATAAAATTAGTGGAAGTACTCCGTTAATTCTGGGAGTTAATTTCAAACGGTAAGGACAAATAAGGAAAGAGATCACATATGACTGGAATATAACACACAAGGAAATAGTTTCATCATAGTGAAAGCATAGTACATATAATTAAGGCTAAGTACATAATATCCCAATTAAGGAAATAACATAAGAGTCGGTTAACAACATAGTCGACCATAAAATAAGGCAAGTAAAATATTTTAGAGGCTGAAAATCAGTAGAGAATATTACAAGAGATTAGAAGGATATCAATCACAAGGAATCAAGGATTCCGATGGACAATAGTACTGATTTGGGGGGGGGGGATTACCATAAATTTCTATGAATAAACGGAATAAACACACGATAGGCAAAAATCAGAAACCCTAATAGCACAGTAAAAATCACACAAAATCAAGGATTCGCATGGAACATAGTATTGATTAAAAGATTTTAACAGAATAAACATAGTAAAGGCGAAAGAAGCAAAAAATTAGAAACCGTAATGAGCATAGTAGGGTAAAATCACAGATAACTTAGGGATTCATGAGAAACAAACAAGCATATATATATATATATATATATTAAACGAACAAATCATCAAATACAGACTTTAAACCCAAGGTTAAGACCAAGAACTAGGGTTTTCACATAGACGAGTTGAAAAAGGAGTAGAAACACAGAATCAGTCGAGATATGCAAAGGATAGAGGTTTAAACATAAAGAAAAATCGGTTTAAACAAGAGTAGAAGAAACTCCAAGAAACCCTAACTTTAAAGAAAGTAAAAACAGCTTGAAGTCGATGATTTTTCAAAAGAGGTTCGAGAACAGTGTAAAACATAGAAGGAACAGACTCAAATCATTTAAAAATGGCCCAGATCTAAGAGATACAAACGAAAATTAGGGTTTCAAAAGAAACCTAAATAGAGATGGAAGAACCTGCTTAAAGCTTCAAAGATCGTAATAAATATAGCGTGACTTTGCCCAAAATCACACCGGAGAAGCCATGAACAACCAAAACAGCAACCCTAAATACAAGTCGGCATGGCCCGGGGCCCTTGAAGGCTTCAGAGAGGATGAGCAGGGCAATGGATGAGCCATTGTAGGCTTAGGGTTGAAGAGTGGTCGCCGGAGAAGACCGGAGAATGGAGGCAGTTGAAAAGGATTTAGGGTTAGGTTGAGAGGAGAGAGGAGACAAGAGGTTTCAGAGGCGGCGGGCTGTGAGGAATGACTAGGGTTTGGGGGGGTGTTAGGATTCAAAAAGGAAATGGATCGTATGGACCAATGATCTGGAGATCAACGGCCAAGATTTGATTGGATAGATGGGTTCCGGGTTTGGGTAAGTGTATATAGGGTCTGGGTCAGATATTTTAATTAGAAATTGGGTTGGGGTTGGGTCCAATTTGGGCTGCAATTGAAATGCCAAATCCGGTTATAATTTAAATAGTCACTTTTCCCTATTTAATTTATAATAACTAATAAACAAATTAAAAAAATAATTTTATATACAAAAATGATTTAAAATATGTAATTATCATCTTAAAAATATAGGGACCAATTTTATGCATATAAAATGTAATTATACATTAAATGGGATAACATTGCAATTATATGCAATTTAGCTTAAAAATACCAAATAAAATTATAAAAATGCATGAAAATATATTAATCATATTTTGGCTTAATTATATAAATTAAATGAATAAATCATCATAACAATAATTTGGGAAATAATTATTAGGATTTTATGAGTAAAAGGGAAGGAAATAATCAATTTGAATCCTTAAAATTATGGGAAAAATTATAAAAACCTTGTGCATGCTTATATATGCCATGTTGAAGGTATTTATGCATATTTAAAAATATATAGGAAATAATTGGGTATCAACAACTTCCCTTCTTTACCCGGGAAGGATAAAAGTGTTTTTGGGTAAAGAAATGATGACCAATTTTGACCGGACGGGATGCTTTGAAAGATGGAGGCCGAACTTCGATTTTCGAGTTGCCTACATATCCCTGGTTTTACAGGAATCAAACCATGTATTGTTCAGGATTCACCTACGGAGTAGGCCGATGAAATTATTGCAAGAATGAACACGAGATGCGGAAGTGGCTATGGTGAGCGATTAAGGCTCGGGACAGTTGGAGGGAACTAGAGCGAGATTGATCCTGTTGGGATATCGGTTGCTTACTGGTTACCTACAAATAAAAGATGCTACAAACGTATTTTCGGAAATTTAAACATGATGCAGATGCCCTTCGGACCATGAAGGTTGTCTTCGGACGGTTAAAGATGACTTCCTTGGACCATGATGTTCTGGGCCATGAATTGTTTAGTGAGGGATTCGCATGCCATGAAATGGTGTTCTCGGGCCATGAAAATGGTGCCTCCGAACCATGACGCCTTTGAATAATGATATGCAATTTCGAGAGATACTCAGGCCATGGCATGGTGTCTTCCGGCTATGAGAATGATTCCTTTAGACTATGACGCCTTTGGATAGATTGGCGATGTTTCAGCCCATGATATGCAATAATATGATGTAACAAGACAAGGCTTGGTCTTGTGAAATAGAGGGCAGAGCTTAGCCCAATTGAAAAGAAAATAAATAGTAGTAAAAATAGAGCAATATCTGTGCAAAGAGGGACAATGCTTAGTCCCATGCAAGTAGGGAGGCAAGGATTAGCCTTATGCAAATATGGAGTCAAGGACTAGACTCATGCAAATATTGAAGCAAGGATTAGCCTCATGCGAATATGGAGTCAGAGATTAGACTCATGCAAGTATGGAGTCAAGGATTAGACCTATGCGGATATGGAGGCAAGGGTTAGCCTCATGCAAATATGAAGTCCGGGAATAGACTCATACAAGTATGGAGTCAAGGATTAGACTCATGCAAACGTGGAGTCAGATATTAGACTCATGCAAATGGGAGGCAAGGGTTAGCCTTATGCAAATATGGAGTCAGGGATTAGACTCATGCAGATATGGAGTCAAGGATTAGACTCATGCAAATGTGGAGTCAGAGATTAGACTCATGCAAATGGGAGGCAAGGGTTAGCCTTATGCAAATATGGAGGACATGGATTAGTCCTATGCAAATGTGGGGGACAGGGATTAGTACCATGCAAAGAGCGCATAACAGATAAGGGTAGTGTATGTCTTAGCTGGAGATATATTCAGTGTTTGATGGCCGGATGGATGGTGAATTTGCTTTGGGTATACATGTTTCGCGAATGCTACAGTTACGTCAAATGTGCCTGCATTCAAAGAAAAATTGTAAGTTTTTTTAGGGGAGGTTGGTTCTTGCTTTGTTTGCCGGCCTTGCTCTGCTCCGCTCTAGAAGCCCCCTTCGAGTTCCCCTAGGTAGCGCCAGACTGTTATGGAAATAGAATTTTCAAAAAATATGCAATCACTGATAAAAAAATAATTTTCTGAAGTGTATTGATATATCAAGTAATTTTTGATGAACTAGTGACTGTGACACATTTCAAAGGCATTGCAACTCTCTTATGTTAAAATTTTGAGGGTCCTCCTCAAAATTCTGCCTCAGTTTGGTAGATGATTTTTAGCTGTTTGCGGATGGCAGACCCTGCTGAATCTTCTTCAGAATTTTGAGAATCCTTCTCAAAATTCTGCCCTAGTTCTTGACTGATTACTGACTTCCTAGCATGTGATGGTGCTGGCTGGACTTGCTCCAGAATTTTGAGTACCCTCCTCAAAATTCTGCCCCAGTTTCTGATTTTTGGGGAGAAATGAAAATTTAATTATGATATGACCGAACCCATAAGGCTGCCTACGTATACCCTCTTAAACGGGAATCAGGTCAAACGTAGTTCAATTATATCAGAAAAGAAATGTGAAATAATCGAGGCATAGTATCTCTTGAATGCGTCTAAATTGATTGGTTTTGGCCAGATTTTCCCATCCATTTCTGCAAGTATGAGTTCTCCTCCTGTCAGGAGAACCATGTACAGACCTTGCCAGTTGGGAGAGAATTTCCCTTTGGCTGCATCTTGATACGGGAGGATTTTCTTCAATACCAACTGCCTTGGTGCTAACTGTCTTGGTTTGACTCATTTGTTGAAAGCTCTAAACATTCTGTTTTGGTAAAGTTGGCTGTGACATACTATGTTCATCCTCTTTCCATCGATAAGGGACAATTGTTCATAGCGACTTCTTATCCACTCTGCATCATTGAGTTCAGCTTCCTGTATGATTCTTAAAGAAAGAATTTCCACCTCGGCTGGAATGACAGCCTCAGTACCATAAACCAGCATGTAGGGGGTTGCCCCGATAGACATGCGAACTATGGTGCGGTACCCTAACAAAGCAAATGGTAACTTCTCATGTTACTGCTTGTGATTCTCTACCATCTTCCTCAGTATCTTCTTAATGTTTTTGTTGGCGGCTTCTACGACTCCATTCATTTGAGGTCTGTAGGCGGTGGAATTCTTGTGCTTGATTTTAAAAGTTTCACATATAGCTTTCATCAGATCACTGTTGAGGTTGGCGGCATTGTCAGTGATAATGGATTTAGGAACTCCGAATTGATAGACAATATGATCTTTGACAAAATCTGCAATGACTTTCTTGGTTACAGCTTTGTAAGATGCAGCTTCTACCCATTTTGTGAAGTAATCAATGGCTACCAGAATAAACCTGTGTCCGTTTGAAGCAGTGGGCTCAATCGGACCAACATCATCCATTCCCCAGGCGGCGAATGTCCAAGGTGGGCTTGTTGCATTGAGCTCATTTGGCGGCACTTTTATCATGTCAGCATGTAATTGACATTGAAAGCATTTGCGGACATACTAAATGCAATCCGTCTCCATGTTCATCTAGAAGTAACCGGCCCTAAGTATCTTTTTAGCCAAGACGAAACCATTCATGTGCGGACCATAGGTTCCAGCATGTACCTCTTCAAGTAATTTAGAAGCCTCTTTTGCATCGACACATCTCAATAAACCCAAATCAGGTGTTCTTCTGTACAAGTTCCCTCCGCTATGGAAGAAGTGATTTGACAATCTCCGGAGTGTGTGTTTCTGAGTGTGATTTGCATGCTCCGGGTATTCTCCTTTTGGTAAGTACTCCTTGATGTCATGGAACCAAGGCTTTCCATCTGCTTCTTTCTCGACATGAGCACAATATGTCAGCTGATTATGGATCCTCACCAGAATAGGATCAATATAGTTCTTATCTGGATACTGTATCATTGATGATAAAGTGGCTAATGCGTCGGCAAACTCATTCTGAATTCTGGGTACATGTCGGAATTCTATCTTTGTAAATCTTTTCCTTAGTTCCTGCACGTGGTGCAGATATGGCAATATCTTGAAATTCTTGGTGGCCTATTCTCCTTGTACCTGGTGCACAAGAAAATCTGAATCACCTATCACCAAAAACTCCTGAATGATCATGTCGATTGCCATGTAGAGCCCTAGTATACATGCTTCATATTCTGCCATGTTGTTGGTGTAGAGAAATTTGAGTTTAGCAGATGCAGCATAATGTTGACCCGTTTCTGATACCAAAATGGCTCCAATGCCCATTCCTCTGAAATTTGCAGCTCCATCAAAGAACATCCTCCAACCGTCGTATACCTCGGTAATGTCTTCTTCTACAAATGATACTTTTTCATCAGGAAAATACGTTTTCAAGGGTTCGTATTCTCCTCCCACCGGATTTTCAGCGAGGTGATCTGCTAATGCTTGTCCCTTGACCGCCTTTTGAGTTACATAGACGATATCGAACTCACTTAGTAGTATCTGCCATTTAGCCAACTTCCCAGTAGGCATGGGTTTCTGAAATATGTACTTCAGAGGATCTATCCTGGATATGAGGTATGTAGTGTAGGCACAGAAGTAATACCTCAATTTCTGGGCTGTCCAGGTCAAAGCACAACAAGTGCATTCAAGCAGAGAATACCGTGCTTCATAGGGTGTGAACTTCTTTCTCAAATAATATATGTCCTGCTCTTTTCTTCCTGTCTCATCATGTTGTCCCAAAACACATCTGAAGGCTCCATCTAACACGGATAGATAAAGTAGCAAAGGTCATCCTGGTTCTGGCGGGACTAGAACTGGTGGTGTGGACAAGTACTCCTTGATCTTGTCAAAAGCTTTCTGATAATCCTCGGTCCAACTTGTCTCGGCATCTTTCCTTAGCATCTTGAAGATGGGTTCACATATGACTGTGGACTGTGCTATGAATCGACTGATGTAGTTGAGTCGTCCTAGGAAGCTCATCACATCCTTTTTGCTTTTAGGTGGTGGTAACTCCTGAATAGCTTTGACTTTAGTCGGATCTAGCTCGATCCCTCGGTGACTTATAATGAATCCCAATAACTGGAACCCCGAATGCACACTTTTCGAGGTTCAACTTCAAATTGTACCTCCTGAGCCTGTCGAAGAACTTCCTTAAGTCTGTTATGTGATCTGCGGCCCTTTTGGATTTGATAATGACATCGTCCACATAAACCTCTATTTCTTTGTGTATTATATCATGGAAGATGGTTTTCATGGCTCTCATGTAGGTGGCCCCCAACATTCTTCAAACCGAATGGCATCATCTTATAACAATATACACCCCACGATGTAATGAAAGCTGTTTTCTCTACATCTTCTTCATCCATCCATATCTGGTGATAACCTGCGAAGCAATCTACGAAGGATTGGAGTTCATGCTTGGGACAGTTATCGATCAAGATGTGTATATTTGGTAGTGGAAAATCGTCCTTGGGACTTGCTCTGTTTATATCCCAATAATCAACACATACCCTGACCTTCCCGTCCTTCTTCAGAACTGGCACGATGTTAGATAACTAGGTTGGATATTCGACTACCTTGAGAACTTTGACTTTGATATGCTTGGTAACTTCCTCCTTGATTTTTAGACTCATGTCTGGTTTGAATTTTCTGAGTTTCTGCTTGACTGGCGGACACATGGGATTAGTAGGCAACTTTGAGCCACTATACATGTGCTCAAACCGGTCATATCGTCATACGACCATGTGAAGATGTCCTCATATTCCTTTACAAAATGGATGTATTCTTCCTTCTCTGTTGGTGACAAATGAATGTTGATGCGAGTCTCCTTGACGGTCTCGGCTTCTCACAAGTTTACTACTTCTGTTTCATCCAAGTTGGACTTGGGCTTGTTCTCAAAATTCTCGACTTTTCTGACAATCTCCTCGGGTATTTCATCTTTTTTCTCTGAGTCACTATTCTCATGTTGTGTTGCCTCATTACATGTGACAATTACTGGTTCATCAGTAAAAGAAATAATAGCATTGTGGAAAGAAAAAGTGTAAAGACAGTAGTGAATAATAAAGAGCAAATGCATTTGATTAAAACTTGAGAAATTGTTCAGACAAAACATGGCTCGATGAATCGAGCATTTATTTTGAAATAAAAAAAGATTAAAATGAAACTACAGAAAATTTTAAATGCCTAAAATGGCTATAGAAGTAAATCTTACCAAGCTACCCAGGGACTCGGTGGGCTCGGGATGGTGTGGCGGTCCAGTTTCTGAGAACAACTCCCTTTGCCATAGTCTGAATGGTAAGGCCTTTTCCTCATCCTCCTCAATTATGGCACGACAATCCATGTCCTCGTCTTCCAAGAATAAATCCTTCAGCCCAGCTAGTGTTTCTTCTTCTGTAGTTCCCCATATTGTGTCGGCCTGGTGGAAAGCATGTTCCAAACGTGGTACCGGTTGCTCAAGAGGGTAATATGGTCCGTGCCATGGAGGCAACCACTCCCTATAATCTTGCCATGTATAATGGTATCCGAACCCAAAGGTGGTACCATAATTTTTCAGCCGTATCGGCTTGGTGATACCCTGGAGGTTCTTTCCTAACCCTTTGCCGGGTTTATATCCGGACCATGCTAGTATGCTTTCTATTTTGTTACTTCACCACTTATCCTTCTTGACGGCATTGACCCGTTCGATGTGATGATAGGATTCCCATCCTAGACTTCTTCTATATCCAATGGCCGGGATGGTTTGACTAGTGTAGATGGGGTTACTCCCATCTCCATGAATGATTACCTCCTGATGATTCCATTCGAATTTTACGACTTGATGTAGTGTGGAGGGCATGGCTCCAACAGCATGGATCCATGGTCAGCCCAACAAAATATTATATGAGGCTGGTATGTCAAGCACTTGGAATTCAACGTCAAACCAAGTTGGCCCCATCTGTAAGCAAAAGTTTATTTCCCCTATTGTTACCCTCTGGGACCCATCAAAAGCCTTCACATTCATGCTGCTTGTCCGTATTTCATGGAAACCTTTGTCCAACCTTTTCAGGGTGTCCAATGGACAAATATTTAGACTCAAACCTCCATCAACCAGGACCCTGGGAATGAACTTGTCTTCAAATTGTACCGTAATATGCAATGCTCGATTGTGATTCAGACCTTCGAGCGACAGCTCATATAGCTCTCCAGCACTTGACCGACCATGTTGGCCATTTCTCCACCAGTGATATTATTGGGTACATAAGCCTCACTTAGTATTTTCATCAAGGCGTTCTTGTGTGCCTCTGAATTTTATAATAGTGATAGGATAGATATCTGAGCAGGAACTTTGTTCAGATGGTCAATAACAAAATACTCTTTTGCCTGTACTTTCCTCCATAGGTCATCTGGCCTGGTCTCAATGACAAGCTGCCTAGTAGTGGAATCCTTACTTGAACCTCCCAGGTGTTCATGTGTATAGAATCTTCTAGTTCTACTCATTCCGTATGCGGCGTTTGATTCCTCTATCTTAGTCTTCCCTTTTCGTCGAGCATCGACAACATAATTCCATGGTATTACATTTGAGTTGAATGGGGGTATGATTGATACCGTCACAGTAAAAGGTGTGACCACTTCTACTTCAAATAGAGCGGAGGTGGCTACGGGCGGAGCTATTTCTACCTCGAATGGAGCTGACTGACCCCTCAAGGTCCCATTCTTCATTTGTTTCTATAACATGTACACCATCATCTCTATGATCAAGGAGGGGATTGTTGCGGACATTAGGTGTGACTTCCTTTGCTTGTATGACCTTGTTGTTAATGAGTGTCTGGATCTTATCCTTCAACGTTCGGCACTCAACGGTGGTGTGCCCTTCCATACCGGAATGGTACGTATAAGTTTTTTTCGGATTGACCCATTGAGATGGATTTTCTAATGCCACAGCGGGAACGGGAGTGACGTAACCTGCGGCTTTTAACCTTTCATACAATTGGTCGATGGGCTTAGCAATGGAGGTGTATTGTCTAGACAGCTTTCGGTCGAAGTTGGGTCTTGGTCTTGGATAATTTTGGCGAGTTGGTGGTGATTGGAAGTGGGATGGTTGGGAATTATCGGTGTGATGGATAGTGGCTGGTTGGAAATATCTGGGAGATGAAGGTTGATATGTAGGTGGTGATGCATGGTATGTGGGTGGAGGTATTTGATATGTGAGTGGAGTTTTTGGGCCCTAGGCCACCATTACTACCCCAACATCTCTCTTCTTCGATATGCCACCTAATTGTAGTACCTTATTTGTGGCCTACAGTGCCTCAAAATTTGTAACCATTCCGCTCTTGATTCCTTCCTCGATCCTTTCCCCTAGCTTGATGATATTAGAGAATTTGTGATTTTCGATGACTATCAGTCTCTCATAATATTGTGGATTTTGTGCCCTAACGAAGAATATATTCATCTGTTCTTCGTCCAAAGTGGGCCCACTACTAAAAAAACCAGGGTTTAGCGACGGACAAAATCTGTAGCTAAACAGAAAAATCCGTCGCTAATCTCATTTAGCGACGGATTAGCGACAAATTATCAAAAGATTCTTCTAGCAATGAGCATTTTAGCGATAGATTAGCGACGACGTTCGTAGCTAAATCCAGTTTTTTTGTAGTGGCCTGACCTTGGCGGCTTCCGATCTCTAACGAGTAGCATATTCACGGAAAGTCTCAGTAGGTTTCTTCTTGAGATTATGAACGTAGAAGATATCCGGTGCATTCTCTATGTTGAACCTAAACCGGTCCATGAAATCTGATGCCATGCTTACCCAATTGGACCATTTCTTGGGATTCTGGATGATATACCATGACAAAGCGTCCCCAGTAAGGCTTCTCATAAAGAGCTCCATCCAAATCTTTTCATCTTTTCCAACCTCGACAAGCTTGTCACAGTAGGTCCTTAGGTGAACCCTGGGATCACCTGTACCATCGAACATTTTGAACTTAGGAGGTTTGTACCCCTCTGGCAATTCCACATCTGGCTGTACGCACAGATCTTCATAGTTTAAACCTTCTATTCCTCTATCGCCTTAAATACCTTGAACTCGGCTTGTTAACTTCTTGAGTTCTTCGGCCATGTTCTTAATGAGCAAGTCCTTCTTGGAGGGTTCCGGTGCACAGAAGATTGGTTAGGTAGAATGTGGTATAGTTTCCACGTATATGGGGTTGCTCTGATGGGTGCTAGGGACTTGGGTATAGTGATGGTCATTGGTGGAGTTTTGTGGATCGGGAATAAGTGGTGGTGTATTTTGGGGAGTACGGTAAGTAGTGTTTGGTGGGTATGGAATTGGTTGATAATGATGTTGTGGTGGAGTCGGTATTGGCAATGGATTGATATTTCGGGGTGTAGTTGCGTATTGATTTGGTGCGGAAGGATTTTGTGGCTGTTGGTTTTGTGTATTCTAAGGAGGTGCTGGGTTCTTTGCATTCTGTTGGTGGATATCAGGGACATTGAGGGTGAGTGACAAGTTTGCCAAGTTGTGGACCTGCTCGAGTTCTCTTTGTAATTCTAGTATCTTTTGTTCCAGTCTCAGAAATAGGTCATTCGGGGCCGGAGTACTGCGGCCGTCGGAAGTCTCTGCATTCTCAACGTTTTCCTTTCGGATTCCACTTAAGTCGTCCATCTTTGATTTTCCTCTGCCTTTTGTGTTACTTGGAAGAGGAGGAGGTGAAGGGCTTCTAGATCTGGTATGATATGCTGATGAGGCCAGTATGAGCGAACCAACCTAAGGGTATGGGAATAATAATAAAGATAAGAAAAAACAAAAAGGTAACGAGTTAGTGAGGATTCTGAAATATTTGTAATATTTAAACACATATTGCGAAATGTAAACTCGTATCCTAATTTGGGAGCCTCGTTGTGCCCGAGGTAGGCCTAGCGACAAATAAATTTGGAGAACTTCAAATGCCAACAAATGCTTCATTTCATAATATAAAAGTAGACGAATCCAAAACGACACTAACATAATAATAAAACAAGTCGCTACTGGCACTTGGCCTTGTTACATTTTAGGAAAAGCAAGTAAATCTAATCTATTTAGTCCCAGAAGGACCTTCCCCAAGTTTGATCTTCCGGACTCCATCATACAGATCTCCCAGTTCGCGCTGTCCCAGCAACAAGTAGGCTTTGGCCAAATGTCCTCCCTCAGCATTCTGGCAGTTTTCAATCTTCTTTATGACTTTGCCCTCCAGCTCCACTAATCCTCGCTCCAGATATTCCAGTTTCCTGTTGGAAGTGATTGCCATCTCTTTCCATTCCTCAATCAACCTCACGTTCCTCTCATGTATTTCCCAATGCTCATTCTCAGAGTCGTGGATCCTCTTGCGTAGCCTATTGTATTGACTTGGGCTTCAGCTTCCTTATCTATGATTCTGTTCCCTCGACCAGTCCTTGGTGTCAGCATCCCTTTCAGATTATCCTCCAACCATGCTAGGTAGAGAGGCTCGCACCCTGCGTGATATCTGTCTGGCTTAATAATGCTTTTCTCCATAATGATTTTGTAGTGCCATATGTGCTGAGCTTGGCACTTGTAAGGGACGTCGTCATCTAAGAAATCCACCCTGAAATGACTCATCTTGATGACCCTTGGTACAACCTGTTTTCTACCTGCTTGCCTCATTACTTGCATAAGGACATATGAATATATCCCTCTCAACCAGATCAATACCAAGTGCGGAGCATCCCTGGACCTGATAATAAACTCGTCTGTTGGGAACCATTCAACCATCCACTGCACCTGTCCCTCGGTCAGATTGTCGAAAAACTCTACCCATTTGCTGGCATTTTCTGGCTGAACAAATCTGTCTGGAATGTAGGTCATCTGCTTAGGGTGATGGAAGGCAATGTGGTCGTTCCAAGCCCTTCACGGAAATTCTTGATGATAGCGACCCTTTTGGAGATTCTCCAACAACCATAACTGCAGCAATAAATTACAACCCTAGAAATGCTTGACCCCTCTTTGACAGCGCTCCAGGGCCCTGTAGATGACAGCTATGATCATGGGGACTATGGTATATGTCTGCCCATTAATCCCTTCCATCAGAGTCTTGGCGACCATGGCCAACCTAGTGTGGATTCTTCCCTTTTTCATGGGGAACACAATCAGGCCTAGAAAGCACACAAGAACACGAACACTCTGCGGTAGATGTGACCCAGTGAAGTGACGACGATCTCATAATGGTATGTGCGGAAAGACTTGCAATGGTCATACCTCTCATACAGATATTCGACAGGTATGTAGGAATCCTTCAAGAACACTAGGTCGACATTCTTTTTTAGCCCTATCATCTTCAAAAATCCCCTATCCGTACGGTTTTCTGGTACCAAAAGCCTGGGATTGTCCCAAGTCAACCCCGCAAGTCCTCCTATTACCTCTAGAAGCGGTGTGATCTCTATGTCACCGAAACGGAACACATCTCTTTCACTATCCAAGAACAAGGTGGCAACCTCGATCAATTTGTTGTTTGGTTCAATATCTAGCAATGAAGGCAAGTTACCCAGGTACTTTTTCACATGCTTCTTGTCACTTGAGGAAAGGTCCTCCCACCAATCTAGCAGTAATGGTGGGATGTTGCTAACCATACCAAATCTATGGACCTCGTGCCTCATTTTTTGCAAAACAAAAGGGTTAGACCTTACCCCCACCAGACTCGACTATTTATACATTTATGATCAACATATCGACAGTTAGTTCTCCAAATTAATGCACAAAACGTGGTTGCGTCCATTGGATTATAGAAAACCCGATGGACTTTGGATAAGGCTTATCTTAAAGGATCATTATGTGGACAACATAACTGATCCGACTAGGTTTGCCCATGATGCATGCACAATTTAAACAGAATAAGGTTTCTATGGAGTTTTAGACTGATACCCTCAAGCGAACAACTTGAGGGGGAAGGCACGGAACTATCGACTGCACCGCTGATCGACTGGTTTTACCGCAAATAAGCCTTTCCGAATTTAAGGGTAGTAAATAAGAAGAGCGCAACCACTCATTAAAGTGTTGCTATAGGATTTGATGCGCACGAGTGGAATATGATGTAGAGCATGATTTATGCAACAATAAATGGCATGTAGTCAAGTATTTTCACGTAGGAGAAATAAATACAATATTTAAATAATTGAAAGACAGTTATAGGAAAAAGGAAATAAAGAGACAAGTCAGTTTCAGGGTAATAAATCATAAATGCTTAAAAATAGACAGTTAAATTCAAATAAGGGAGAAGGGTACGGGATTAAGCATGCTTGGACTAATTTGTAAAGAGAAGTTCGTTATGGTAAGTGCCTAAAGGTATCCCCAGTAGAGTCACCATGCTGTCGTGCCCTCCTTTTTCCTCTATTGACGGGGAAGTCCGGGTTTCGACATTCACGGGGTGTAATGACTCATCTCCTTTTGGGAATTGGGTATTTGAAGAGTCTCCACCTAACGGATTATGGTGCGTTAGGGCACCTAGAACGATTAACTCTTGGGTTAGTTTGCATTACCAGATATTAGGGTAAGGGCTTGAAGTAACCTCAAGGGGAAGGTGTTAGGCACCCCTCTTGGTCCACAACTGTGGGTCCCGACCGAACTTATATTCACAAATTTGTCCATTACAAGTAAACAATTGAATCAAATTGGTCGCAAGCAAAACACGTTGGGATAACTCAAATAGTAAAATTTGGACAAGTTGTAAAACAAAGGTTTAAATAAAAGGGAATCTGGTAAAGAGGGGTCCTAGGTTGGTTATCCTATAGGATCACCCCACACAATGTCCGGTAAACACTCCTCAATGAGGGGCTACACGTGACATTAGCGTGTAGTCATCATATCCCATATTTACCTTTCCCATCCCCTTATTGGTCATGCAAAGCGAGTGTTTGGTCAACGATTTCTATTGCGTGCTACTACCCGTCCCTTCTTAATGGTCCTGGAGGGAGTTAGGACCTCTACCTATAGGTGGTTCTAGACGGACCCCTAAGGTTTTAAAAGGCAAAAATTCTAAGGCGACAATCAAAAACACTTAGGACTTTCAACACATAAAGGGAGCAATTAGAGGCTCAGAGTTTCCTCCTCAAACAAACACATAAGTAGCACAACTCAAGCACAGTTAAGGTCTTTTATTAGACAATGTCCTAAAGCAGGATATCTAGGTGAATACGCAGAAAACAAATAACCTCTTTTAGACTTAGAAGTTATAACCCTAGCAATTGCCTATGGATTTTTAAAGCCTGTTAGGATCAGAAAACATTAAGCAATAGAGACAGTTTCAGAGATGTAGTTTTGAAAACACCCTAAGGGCTTGCCTATACATGGAGTACTGATGTCTATATTAATACAGAAACAAAGCACGTTTTGAAACAGACTCCTTTAATACCTATATGCATGACATCTAATGAGATTGAGGCAGTTTGAAAGAACTTGTTTCAGGAAATACTTAATACTTAATAAAACCAATTCAGGAATGAACTAGGCATGATCAAGTTGACTTATTTAGACTAAATTAGATTGAAAGGCAGAATTTCGAATATGATTCCCTATAGGCATGATATCTAAGTGTAATACTGATTTTAACGATTTGCAGGCATGGAAACATACATAACACTCGTTGCACCAGAATCCGAATTAAGTCCTATAGGCATGGCATCTATAAGTTAATCTAATTCTTTAAGACATTGAAAGCATGATTCTTATTACAAAATTATCTGAATCCTATAGGCATTGTTTCTAGACGTGACAAGATGTAGAACCTTATAGACATGATTTCTACTTAGTAGAGCAAACATATTTAAAAGTAAGATCCTAGGAGCATGATTTCTACCCGTATTACCCCATAAAGCATGTATCTACCCACCCTTTTCACTAAATACCCCAATATCTGTTTACAATTTATTACAGACCAATGAATAAATTACACAAGTAAATAAAAAATCAAGAAGCTATTCTATAGGGAGCCTTCAATTAGGCCCAGATTCCCCAAAGCCTCCAATGACCTCATATGCCTCAATTCCACAGACAATGACATAGTCTAGGTGCATCAAAGTTCCCTAAGGATCTCAAGGATCTCGGGCAGTGCTTACACCTAGACTTGGTAACCAAAATTGAAAAAGTGCAGTATGGAAAGGCCAACCTCAGTATGCCAGAGTTCAGAGGGTTCTCAAGATTATCCCAAGGCAGTACACATACTAGAAGGGGCAGAACTTATTGACTAAGAGTAGAGTGAAAGTGATTTACACAAGTTGGAAGGTTTTAGTAAAAAACTGTATTAAAACAAAAGTCTTTTTGAAAGTAATTTAGTAAAGCAACAGAGACTATTTGAAAAAGAGATTGGAGTAGTTAACAAAGTCCAAACACCTTAGGATAAGTTCATACATAGCCAGGAGTCAAAGTATCAAGGCAGGTTTGGTAGTCACAAACGGGGGTAAATAGGGTTTGGGAATACATAGGACACATAATTAAGCAAAGACCTGGGAATTAGTATAGTCATGCCCAGAAGCAGCTAATTAGACATAGTCACAAAATCAGACATAAAGAACAGACTCACTTGCATGGGGATAGGGATTTGGGGAATTCTTGGTGGTAAACATATAACAAGTAAGAGATGATTGGTGTAGACATGCTCAGAAACAAACAGAAGGGGAAATATACTGATCTCAAGGGAGGGGAAGACATGATGACATGCTAATAATGTAACCCTCAACTACAAGTTTCACAACAAAACCACAAATAGAAGCAAACTAGAAACAAGATGAACTAAAACAATAAGAGAATCATATTGTTGTTGGAACTTTGAATTGAAACTAGGACATACCAGTAAAGAGGATAGTGAGCAGAATGAAAGAACAAGAGAACACAAATGGTTAGCCTTGGCTTGCAGCCGACTAACTTAATGCAGTAGCAAGTAGCACAAGAGAGAGAGCAAAAATTTTTAAGTATGGGAGATAGTTTTGAACCAAGAGTCCTTGTCTGTGTGTGTTAATGAGAGAGCATATATATAGAGTTTGAAACTAGGTAGAATAATAATGTAAGAATCAAAATCAAGCAGTAATTATGGAACTAGGTATTAATTAGTATAAAATTAGTGGAAGTACTCCCTTAATTATGGGAGTTAATTTCAAACGGTAAGGACAAATAAGGAAAGAGATCACATAAGACTGGAATATAACACACAAGGAAATAGTTTCATCATAGTGAAAGCATAGTACATATAATTAAGGCTAAGTACATAATATCCCAATTAAGGAAATAACATAAGAGTCGGTTAACAACATAGTCGACCATAAAATAAGGCAAGTAAAATAACTTAGAGGCTGAAAATCAGTAGAGAATATTACAAGAGATTAGAAGGATATCAATCACAGGGAATCAAGGATTCCGATGGACAATAGTACTGATTTAGGGGGGGTGGGGGAATTACCATAAATTTCTATGAACAAACGGAATAAACACACGATAGGCAAAAATCAGAAACCCTAATAGCACAGTAAAAATCACACAAAATCAAGGATTCGCATGGAACATAGTATTGATTAGAAGATTTTAACAGAATAAACATAGTAGAGGCGAAAGAAGCAAAAAATTAGAAACCCTAATGAGCATAGTAGGGTAAAATCACAGAAAACTTAGGGATTCAAAAGAAACAAACAAGCATATATATTAAACGAACAAATCATCAAATACAGACTTTAAACCAAAGGTTAAGACCAAGAACTAGGGTTTTCACATAGACGAGTTGAAAAAGGAGTAGAAACCCATAATCAGTCGAGATATGCAAAAGATAGAGGTTTAAACATAAAGAAAAATCAGTTTAAACAAGTGTAAAAGAAACTCCGAGAAACCCTAACTTTAAAGAAAGTAAAAACAGCTTGAAGTCGATGATTTTTCAAAAGAGGTTCGAGAACAGTGTAAAACATAGAAGGAACAGACTCGAATCATTTAAAAATGGCCCAGATCTAAGAGATACAAACGAAAATTAGGGTTTCAAAAGAAACCTAAACAGATATGGAAGAACCTGCTTAAAGCTTCAAAGATCGTAAAAAATATAGTGTGACTTTACCCAAAATCACACCGGAGAAGCCATGAACAGCCAAACAACAACCCTAAATACAAGTCGGCATGGCACAGGGCCCTTGAAGGCCTCAGAGAGGATGAGCAGGGCAATGGAGGAGCCATTGGAGGCTTGGGGTTGAAGAGCGATTGCCGGAGAAGACCGGAGAAGGGAGGTGGTTGAAAAGGATCTAGGGTTAGGTTAAGAGGAGAGAGAAGATGAGAGGTTTCAGAGGCGGCGGGCTGTGAGGAATGACTAGGGTTAGGGGGTATTAAGATTAAAAAAGGAAATGGATCGTATGGACCGTTGATTTGGGAGATCAACGACCAGGATTTGATTGGGTAGATGGGTTCCGGGTTTGGATAAGTGTATATAGGGTCTGGGTCGGGTATTTTAATAAGAAATTGGGTTGGGGTTGGTTCCAATTTGGGCTGCAATTGAAATGCCAAATCCGGCTATAATTTAAATAGCCACTTTTCCCTATTTAATTTATAATAAGTAATAAACAATTTCTAAAAATAATTTTCTATACCAAAATGATTTAAAATATGTAATTATTATTTTAACAATATAGGGACCAATTTTATGCATATAAAATGTAATTATACATTAAATGGGCTAACATTGCAATTATATGCAATTTAGCTTAAAAAATACCAAATGCAAGTATAAAAATGCATCAAAAATATATTAACCATATTTTGGCACAAGTATAGAAATTAAATGAATAAATCATCATGAAAATAATTTGGGAAATAATTTTTGGGATTTTATGAGTCAAAGGGAAGGAAATAAATCAATTTGAATCCTTAAAATTATGGAAAAAATTATAAAAACCTTGTGCATGCTTATATATGCCATTTTGAAGGTATTTATGCATATTTAAAAATATATAGGAAAAAATTGGGTATCAACAATCACCCTTCGTGTTTTTACTCTCGTCCTCCCCATAAAATCAATATAAATGGCATGACATCACCCTTCATGCTTTTACCTCACATAATTATGACACGGAATGATCCTTCGTGCATTATCACTTGTATAAAGGCACGGAATGGTACATCGTGTAGCACGACATCACCCTTCGTGCTTTACCACTCTCTTACCAAAACAATGCACGACATCACCGTTCGTGCTTTAACACTCTTTCTCACCCAAACAACAATCACAAGAAATAAGGGAAAGGAAATTATTAAAATCACAATAAAATTCCGGGTAAGGGAACAATAGTGCAACAATCAAATCCCGGCAAGAGAACAATATCAAAAGTATCAGTATCCCGGCAAGGGAGACAATATAACAAATCCTCTTCTCTTTATCTCATTTACTTCACAACTTACTTCACAACTTGAGCAATGCTATATAAGGTTCAATTACCAATTATATTTCCACAATTCATTTTACAACTTGAGCCAACGCTCTTCAATATTCCAATACCAATATTACTTCCACAAGCTTTGCTCAACAATAGAAATCATCACGTAAGGCATGAACAATACAACGGAATCACATTAATCATAGTATAAGACTCATGGACATGCTTGACACCAACGTATAGATACTCGTCACCATGCCTATACGCCGTACTCAACAAATAACACATAGCAAATAGGACACAACTCCTAATCCCTCAAGCTAAGATTAGACCAAACACTTACCTCATTACCACGAACACAATTCAAGTCTCAACTATCGCTTTACCTATTGATTCCACAACCAGTTCGCTCGTATCAAGCCACAAGTTACTTAACTATATCAATAAATGCTAAATGAATCAATTCCAATGCATGAAAATAGGTTTTCTAAAGTTTTTCCCAAAAAGTCAAAAATCGCCCCCGGGCCCACATGGTCAAAACCCGAGGTTCGAACCAAAACCTGATTACCCATTCCCCCACGAACTCAAATATACAATTTATTTTGAAATCGGACATTAAATCGAGGTCCAAATCCCCAAAATTTGAAAAACCTAGGTTCTACCCAAAACACCCAATCTCCCCCATGAAAACCTTTGATTCTGAGTTAAAATTATGAGAAAAGATGTTAAAGATTAATAAAAACAAATTAGAAATGACTTACAATCGATTTGGAAGAGTACTTGTCTTTGAAAAATCGCCAAGAGTATTTTGGTTTTGAAAAGGTTTGAAAAATGGTTGAAATACATCTAAGTTATGATTTTTCAGGTTGCAGGTGTCGCAATTGCGACCAGGGTTCGCAATTGCAAACCCCTCAGACTGCTAACCTCGCATTTGCGAACAGGATGCGAACCCTGAGGAAACCAGTCCTCTTCGCATTTGCGATACTGCCTTCGCATTTGCGATGTTGCATTTGTGATAATTACATCGCATTTGCGACCAAGGCAGCCCAGGCTACTATTCGCATTTGTGATACATTACTCGCATTTCCGAGCTCGTATTTGCGAGCCAGGCTGCGCAATTGCGAAGAATGCAGGCCTGCAACACACCAAAAATTCCTAAGTCCAAATTTCACTCCGTGGCCTATCCAAAATTCACCCGAGCTCTCGGGGCTCCAAACCAAACGTGCACACTATCCCAAAAATATCATACGGACTTGCTCTTGCAATCAAATCATGAAAATAACATATAAAACTATGAATTAAACCTCAAAACTCATCATTTTCATAAAGAACACTTAAAGTTCATAACTCTTCAACCGGAGGTCCAAATCACGTCAAATAAACTCCATTTTCACCAAATTTCACAGATATCATTTAAATACTTTAGCAAGTTTGTACTGGGCTCCGGAACTAAGGGCCCGATACCAATGGTTTCAAACTTTAATTCTTTTCTTTATTTCATAAATAATTCAACAAAATAATTTCTTTCAAAAATTGATTTCTAAGGCTTGGGACCTCGGAATTCATTTCGGGGCATACGCCCAAGTGTCATATTTTACTGCGGATCTCCCGGGATCGTCGGAACACAGATCCAGGTCTGTTTGCTCAAAATGTTGACCAAAGTCAACCATAATTAAATTTTAACTCTAGAAATTTCTATTTCTCATATTTTCACATAAAAGCTTTTCGGATATACATCCGGACCACGCACGCAAATCGAGGTGAGGTAAAAAGGAGGTTTTAAGGCCTCGGAACACAGAATTTATTTCTAAACAAGTGATGACCTTTAAGGTCATCACACAAATATATATATATATTTGTTGTAAAACAATAAAAGAAGAAGAAGCGTATTGTAGAGAAAAGTAGAGAGAAGAGAATTCTTATTGATATGGGATGAATTACAATAGAATAGAACCCTCTATTTATAGGGAGAGGGTGACTTAGCCACCAAGTAATAAACCCTAGAATCTCTCTAAATATAGACAATCATCATAAATAAAATTCTATTTATAACACTCCCCCTTGAATGTCTATTTAACAGATAATGTGCCTCGTTAAAACCTTAACTAAATAAAACCCAATAGGAAAACAATTCTAGAGAAGGAAAAAGAGTACACATATCTAACAATAAGCCTTTTGGTTGTCTCGTTAAAAACCTTCCACGGAAAACCCAATGGGACAAAATCTTGTAAGGGAAAAAGAGTACAACGCGTATTGACTCCCCCTGATAAGAGCATCAATTCACATTCTTGAGCTTTCGCATCCCAATCTTGTGCACTAGCTTCTTGAAGGTTGATGTTGACAGAGATCTGGTGAATAAATCAACCATATTAACTCCAATGAATATGTTTCACCTTGAAAATTCTCGCTATCACATTATCATACTTATAGTTATAGCAAGATACATATGTGAGCAAATAGCACTTAGGATATGGTATTTCAGGACCAATAATTATATATGCTTCAAGCGATTTAAATCCTTCAAGGATTGTCATATAAGTATAGTCATATAAGCCATTTAAATAGACTTTAGATGCATATCAACTTTTCATGTCATGCTAGACATATAAGATAAATAAAAGTGATTGCACACACCGTTGACTTTATACATTCAAATGTTTGAACTGCAGGACTAAAACAACATGTCTTTTATATGAAACCAATTCTACTTGAATTGTTTCTCTAGACTTAAGATCCTCACATATATATATTTAGCACTATTATAGATGTCGTTGACAAATATTTTATATCAGTTCCAACTTCCTTAATTTTCATAAAGACATAACATAGAGATTTCTTCATTCATATTTCAGGTACCTGAACCTCTCTTAAGATTTTATGAAGTGTTATGTCATGTGATCTTTTAGATCACTTGACTCATTTATTATGATCATTTGCTCATCTTCTTGAACAAGATGTTTATTTTAAACCGACTTGTCTATATGCTTTAAGCGCACCATAGACTTTGTCCTTCTAGGACTTAATAGGAGCATTTGCAATGAGAATATAGTTACTTTCTTTGGGTCAGCAAATGCGTCTGGCATGCTTTGCAATATATTGGAAATGAATTATCCTTTATTGAACTTCAAGTTCATATTATTTTATTCGAGGATCTAGATGTACACATGATAATTCATTCCACATAGCCTTTTCTCAAATGTTTATCATCTTTCCCCTCATGTTAGAAAAACTAACTTGATTCCTCAACTTTAGAAATACATCTTTGTGTGTTATGGTGCTAATCAAAATATACACCGCACATCAATAATAATAAGATGAAATTATTCGGTTCCTGACCCCGAACCACTTGTGACGGGATAATGTAATATACTTTCGTATATAACCTATATCAAACTGATATATATATAACTTTGTTCTCATAAGCAATAGTTTAGCTATTAAGTGGAGGCACTCAATAAATTATTTTGCTAAACCAACTGTGATGTAAACTAACTTAGCATGGAGAATTAACCAATTAAAGCATGAATAGTACGTGTAAAGGAACACCAGAATCACAAGTATAAGACTCACTCGCATGCTATGACCCAACAACATCGTATAGATACTCGTCACCTTACCTATCTGTCGTACTCAACAATTAAACACGTAGCAAATAAGGCAATAACGCCTAATCCCTCAAGCTAAGGTTAGCCACAATACTTAACTCAATTTTACGGCCAAAATCAAGCCTCAATTACTGTTTTACCTCTCGATTCCACCTCTAGTTCACTAGTATCTAGCAGCAATTAACTTAATAACATCAATAAATGCTAGAGAAACCAATTCCAATGCATAATTTCAAGATTCCCAACATTTTCCCCAAAAGTCAAAAACTGACTCCGGGCCCGCTTGGTCAAAACTCGAAGTTCGGACCAAAACTCGATTACCCATTCACCCCCAAGCCCGAATATACAATTATTTTTAGAATCGGACCTCAATTTGAGGTCTAAATCCCCAAATTTCAAAATTCCTAAATTCTACCCAAGAACACCCAATTTGTGATGACCCAAAAGGTCATCACTTGTTTTTAAATTGAATTCTGCATTCCGAGGCCTTAATAACCTCTTTTAGCATCATCTCAATATGCATGCATAATCCGGGCGCGTAGCCGGAAAGCTTATATGTGAAAATCTGTGAAAAATGATAAATTTTGACTATAAAATGAATTAATTTGACTTCGGTCAACGTTTTAGGTAAACGGACCCGCACCCATGATTTAACGGTTTCGAAAGGTCCGTAGTAAAATATGGGACTTGGGCGTATGCCCGGAATCGAATTCTGAGGTCCCAAGCCCGAGAAATGAATTTTTAAAGAAAATTATTTTCTGAAATTATTTAAAGGATTTGGAAATGAATTTTGATTAGAACATGTTGGTATTGGGCTCGTATTTTGGTTCCAACGTCTGATACAGGTCTTATATGTGATTTAAGATAATTCTGTGAAGTTTGGTAAGAAACGAAATCCATTTGACCTGATTCGCACCTTAAATGCAAAATTTGATGTTTTAAGAAGTTTTGAAATATTTCATTGATTTTGAGGTTTAATTCATTGTTTAAGGGGTTAATTTGGAAATTTGATCGCACGGATAAGTTCATATGATGTTTTTGAGTTAGTACGTATGTTTGGTTTGGAGCCCCGAGGGCTCGGGTGTATTTCGGATGTGTTTTGGAAGGTTTTTAAACTCATAAAAGTTGTAGGTTTTTGCTGTTCAGTGCCCAGGGATTTTTCTCTTCGCGTTTCCATGGGCTCACTCGCGAATGCGTAAGGCAAATCTCCCAGGTGCCAAATTTCTTCTTCGCGAATGTGAAGCTGGTGACATGAACGCGAGGCTAAGGGGGTGGGGGTACCCTTTGCAAACGCGACCCATCACATGTGAACGCGATGGCTTATGAGCCTGTGCAGGGGGTATTATACATATGCAAACACGACCACCTGGACGCGAACACGAAGGCTCGAGGAGTTAGTTCTCTGCGAACGCGAGCCTATTTCCACGAACACGAAGGTCTCTCAGCCTAGCTCATTGCGAACGCATAGAGCAAATTCGCCCAGTTAGTTTAAGTTCCAAAAACAGAATGTATTACGAGAATTTCACCATTTTTCATAAACTTCATCTTCTGCACACCTCTTGGGCAATTTTTGAAGAGGAACTTCACCATAGCTTCATAGGTATGTAATACTAAGCTCGTTTTCTTTCATTTTTATCAACACCCACTAGATTTCTAGGCCTAAAATATGAGATTAAGGGTAGAAAATTAGGGATTTGGGTTGAGTTAGGGCTTTTTGATTATTTGGGAATTTGACCTCGTTTTGGGGTCGTATTTCAAAAGAAAATATATATTCGGGCTCGTGGGTGAATGAGTGATCGGATCTTGGTCCGAACCTCGTGTTTTGACCAAGCGGGCCTGGGGTCAATTTTTTACTTTTTGGGAAGAATGATGGGAAAGCAATAATTAAGCATTGGAATTGGATTGTTTAGCGTTTATTGATGTTATTAAGTCGATTATGTCTAGATACAATTGATTTGGAGTTAAATTCAAAAGGAAAGGCGGTGTTTGAGGCTTGAGTTGGCCGTGGAAATTCGAGGTAAGTGTTCGGTCTAACCTTAGCTTGAGGGATTAGGAGTTGTGCCCTATTTGCTATTTGCTTCTTGTTGAGTAAGACGTATAAGGATGGTGATGAGTATCTATACGTTGGTGTCGAGCATGACCGTGAGTCTTAAGTTGTAATTTATTTTGTGTTCTTAAATAGTACTATGAATGCTTTAATTGATGATTCTTGATATTGAGCAAAGATTAAGTTTGTTTTCATGGAAATTACTTATGATAGAGTATTAGTGTTAGCTGAGATGAGTAGAAGTTGGGTTAAGATTGGTTATAGCTATTTCTCCCTTGCCGGGACGTTTTACTGTCGAATCTCTTGCCGGAGGGATAGTTTAGCTTATTGTTGATCCCGTGCTAGGACTCTTGGTATGGTTGTTGCTAAAGGTATATAAATGTTATGTTGGATCCGGTTGCACGCCGCAACAATACTATACATGGAACGGGTTTCACGCCGCAACAATGTTATGTTGGATCGGGTTGCACGCCACAACAATACTATATATGGAACGAGTTGTACGCCGCAACAATGTTATGTTGGATCGGGTTGCACGCCGCAACAATACTATATATGGAACAGGTTGCACGCCGTAACAATGTTCTGTTGGATCGGGTTGCACGCCGCAACAATATTATATTGGATCGGGTTGCATGCCGCAACAGTGTTAAATAATAGGGATCGGGTTGCGCGCCGCAATAGTATTTTTATGGTTTTGTTGTAAATCTTGAATTGTTCTCTCATATTTCTCTTAAGTTTTTGTTGGATTCGATATTTCACCCGTAGCATGTACCCCTCCTATGTTAATTATTTATTCCATTTTATTTTCCGCTGTATATTATATAACTGCACAAGTTTATCTGGAGTCTGGTTCTATCCTCGTCACTACCTCACTGGGGTTAGGCCATGCACTTACCTGCACATGGGGTCGGTTGTGCTGATGCTACACTCTACACTATGTGCAGATTCCGGAGCAGCTTTTGGATAGTAGCACTTGGGGAGCCTGCCTTCAGTCCAGCCAGAGATCCCGAGGTAATCCTACAAGCGCCCGCAGGCCCGGCGTTCTCTTCTACTTTATTATGTACTCTGTTTTCATTAGATTTTGAGACAAATTGTATTTCTTTCATACATTTGTTGTAGTAATCTTAGTCTGTCCATGATATTGTGACACCGGATAGTAGAGATGTGTGCTGTCATTATCGTATTGGTCTTGGTTATTATATTAGATTAAGTCTTCCGCTTGATTTCATTTATCGTTAATATCTAAATAATGGATACTTGTTAATTCAGATTGTTAAAAAGGGTTAAAAAGGAAAGAGTTAGAAATTTTCTATGTTTAGTGGCTTGCCTAGCTTCTATGAGTAGGCGCCATCATGACTCCCGAGGGTGGGAAATCCGGGTCGTGACAAGTTGGTATCAGAGCTCTAGGTTACATAGGTCTCACAATTTACGGGCAAGCTTAGTAGAGTCTGAGGGATCGGTACGGAGACGTTTGTATTTATCCCTTAGAGGCTACAGAGCTAGGAAATATTCCACATTTATTCTTTCCTGTCGTGCAGATTGGTTTCTCAATGCTAATTGAAATTCTACTCTGTTCTTTCGCAGATGGCGAGAACACACGCTTCCCCATCCATTGACCAGCAGCCCGAGCCCCTAGCATCAGCTCCCACTAGGGGCAGAGGGCGGGGCCGAGGCCGTGCTAGAGGCCGAGGTAGGGGCAAAGCTTAGCCTAGGGCAGCAACACCAGGAGTAGAGCCTCAGGTTGACTTTGATGATGAGGTTCCGACCCCAGCAGTTCTAATGGGCCCAGCTCAGGTCCCAAAAGGGTTTATTGCTACCCCAGTACTTTAGGATGCTCTGGTTCGTCTAGTGGGCCTTATAGAGAGTATCACCAGGGCAGGCTTGCTTCCGGTAGCCCCAGTTGTCTCTCAGGCTGGAGGAGGAGCCCAGACTCCTGCTACTCACACCCTAGAGCAGGTAGCTCCCCAGTTTTAGACTCCAGCAATTCAACTAGTTGGAGTAGTTCAGCCGGGTATGGTAGCTCAGACCGGTGATGGAGCAGCTATGTTTGTCGATGCCTTGTGGAGGTTGGATAGGTTTACCAAGCTCTTTACTACTAATTTCAGCGGTGCATCTACTGAGTATCCCCAGGATTGTCTAGACAGCTGTTATGAGGTTCTCAGGAACATGGGGATAGCTGAGACCAATGGGGTCGATTTTGCCACTTTTCGCTTGTCTGGATCCGCCGAGATTTGGTGGAGGGATTTCTGTTTGGCTAGACCAGCCGGATCGACAGCTTTGACTTGGGAGTAGTTTACTCAGCTATTTCTAGAGAAGTTTCTCCCCATCACTTAGAGAGAGGCCTATTAGAGGCAGTTTAAGCATCTCCAGTAGGGTTCCATGACTGTTACCCAGTATGAGACTAGATTCATCGATTTGGCTCGTCATGCTCTTGTCATACTTCCCACCGAGAGAGAGAGGGTGAGGAGGTTCATTGATGGACTTATTCAGTCGATTCGTCTTCAGATGGCTAGGGAGACTGGGAGCGAGATTACTTTCCAGGAGGCGGCCAATGTGGCCAGGAGAGTGGAGATGGTTCTGTCACAGGGAGGTGGTCATGGGTCGGACAAGAGGCCCCGTCATTTAGGTAGATTCAATGGTGCCTCATCTGGAGGCAGGGATTCGTATGGTAGAGGCCATCCTCCTAGGCCCTTTCAGTCAGCACTTCAGGTTTCTCACGATGCTTCAGGTGGCCGTGGTTATCACATGCAGTATTCTGATCAGCAGCCCTACCGTGCACCACCAACTCCTATCAATGCACCGCCACTCCAGATTTTTTGGGGTGGTCATTCAGGTCGCCAGGGTCAGTCTCAATTTCCTCAGCCTCAGCACTCAGGTGGATGTTTTGAGTGTGGTGAGTATGGTTATATCAGAAGGGCTTGTCCGAGATTGGTGGGTACTCAGTCGCAGCAACAGGGTTCTTGTGCTATGGTTCAGGCACCAGATGTTCCACAGACCGCCCAGCTAGCTAGAGGTGGGGGTAGAGGTGCTAGAGGTGGAGGTAGAGGTGCTATAGGTGGAGCTCCGACCGCTAGAGGTGGAGGCCAACTAGCTGCAGGCCATCCCAGAGAGGTAGTCCAGGGTGGTGAGGCCCAGCCCCGATGTTATGCTCTTCCAGCCAGGCCTGAGGCTGAGGCTTCCGATGCAGTTATCACAGGTACTATTCTGATTTGATCCAGAGGTCTACGTACTCCTATGTGTCATCTTATTTTGCAACGTATCTGGTCATGGCTAGTGATTCTTTGAGTGCCCCTATATATGTGTCTACACCGGTAGGTGACTCTATTGTGGTAGATCGAGTCCATCGTTCTTTCATAGTTGTGATTCGAGGTATTGAGACTTGTGTAGATTTGCTTCTTTTGGATATGGTCGATTTTGATGTCATATTAGGGATGGACTGGTTATCACCTTACCATGCTATCTTGGACTATCATGCCAATACCATGACCTTAGCCTTACTGGGTTTACCTCGTTTAGAGTGTAGAGGGACTCCTGGTCATTCTACCCGTAGTGTTATTTCTTATGTGAAGGCTCGGCGTATGGTTGAGAAGGGGTGTTTGGCCTATTTGGCATATGTTCGTGATTCTAGTGCTGAGGTTCCTTCTATTGATTATGTGCCCATTGTTCGTGAGTTTCCTGAGGTTTTCCCTTCAGAACTGCTGGGTATGCCACCTGACAGGGATATTGACTTTTGCATTGATTTGGCTCCGGGCACTCAGCCCATTTCTATCCCGCCATATCGTATGGCCCCGCCTGAGTTGAAAGAGTTGAAGGAGCAGTTGCAAGACTTGCTTGAGAAGGGTTTCATTAGGCCGAGTGTTTCGCCTTGGGGTGCGCCAATGTTGTTTATTAAGAAGAAGGATGGATTGATGAGAATGTGTATTGATTACCGACAGTTGAACAAGGTTACGATCAAGAATAAGTATCTATTGCCAAGGATTGATGATTTGTTTGATCAGCTTCAGGGTGCTAAGGTATTTTCGAAGATTGACTTAAGATTTGGCTACCATCAATTGAGGATTAGGGCAACTGATGTCCCTAAGACAGCTTTTCACACTCGGTACGAGCACTATGAGTTCTTGGTGATGTCATTCGGGTTGACAAATGCCCCAACAACTTTTATGGATTTGATGAATCGAGTGTTCAGGCCTTATTTGGATTTGTTCGTGATAGTCTTCACTGATGATATTTTGATATATTCCCGCAGCCGGGAGGAGCACGAGCAACATCTTAGAGTGGTTCTTCAGGCCTTGAGGGATAGTCAGTTATATGCTAAGTTCTCGAAGTGTGAGTTCTGGTTGAGTTCAGTTGCATTCCTGGGTCATATTGTATCAGCAGAGGGTATTCAGATTGATCCGAAGAAGATTGAGGCAGTCAAGAACTGGCCTAGGCCAGCATCAGCTACAGAGATTCAAAATTTCTTGGGATTGGCAGACTACTATCGTCGGTTCGTGGAGGGGTTCTCATCTATCGCAGCCCCGATGACCAGGTTGACCCAGAAGGGTGCCCAGTTCAGATGGTTGGACGAGTGTGAGGCGAGCTTTCAGATGCTCAAGACAGCTCTGACTACGGCACCAGTATTGGTTTTGCCCACATGTTCAGGGCCTTATACAGTTTATTGTGATGCATCTCGTATTGGATTTGGTGTAGTGTTGATGCAGGATGGCAATGTCATTGCTTATGCTTCGTGGCAGTTGAAGATTCACGAGAAGAACTACCCAGTTCATGATTTGGAGTTGGCAGCCATTGTTCACGCATTGAAGATTTGGAGGCATTATCTGTATGGCGTGGCATGTGAGGTGATCACGGATCACAAGAGTCTTCAGTATTTGTTCAAGAAAAAGGAGTTGAATTTGAGGCAAATGAGGTGGTTGGAGTTGTTGAAAGACTATGATATCACCATCTTATATCATTCGAGAAAGGCCAATATGGTGGCCGATACTTTGAGTAGGAAGTCAGCCAGTATGGGCAGTCTTGCTTATATTCCGATTAGTGAGAGACCGCTTGCTTTGGATATTCAGACTTTGGCCAATCAGTTCGTGAGGTTGGATGTTTCTGAGCCCAGCCATGTGTTAGCTAGCATAGTCGCTTGTTCTTCATTATTGGAGCGTATCCGTGATCGGCAGTATGATGATCCCATTTGTGTGTCCTTAGAGACACGGTGCATAACGGAGGTGCCAAGCAGGTTACCTTAGGTGATGATGGAGTTTTGAGATTGCAGGGTCGAGTTTGTATGCCTAATGTGGATGGACTCCAAGAATTGATTTTAGAGGAGGCCCATAGCTCCCGGTACTCTATTCATCCGGGCACCGCGAAGATGTATCAGGATTTGCGGCAGCATTGTTGGTGGCGGAGAATGAACAAGGATATCGTTGCATATGTGGCTCGGTGTTTGAATTGTCAGCAGGTTAAGTACGAGCATCAGAGGCCCGGTGGTTCATTTCAGAGAATTGAGCTTCCGAGTGGAAGTGGGAGCGGATCACTATGGATTTCATTGTTGGACTCCCGCAGACTCGAAGGAAGTTCGACGCAGTATGGGGCATTGTTGATAGGCTAACCAAGTCAGCGCATTTCATTCCTGTGGCAGTCTCCTATTCTTCTGAGAGGTTAGCTGAGATCTATATCTGAGAGATTGTTCGCCTTCATGGTGTGCCATGTCTATCATTTCGGACCGAGGTACACAGTTTACCTCACGCTTCTGGAGAGCAGTTCAGTGAGAGTTGGGCACGCGGGTTGAGTTGAGCATATCATTCCTCAGACGGACGACAGTCCGAGCAGACCATTCAGATTTTGGAGGATATGCTCCGAGCTTGTGTCATTGACTTTGGAGGCTCGTGGGATAAATATTTGCCTTTAGCAGAGTTTGCCTACAACAACAGCTACCAGTCGAGTATCCAGATGGCTCCTTATGAGGCTTTATATGGTAGGCGATGTCGGTCTCCGGTTGGATGGTTTGAGCCGGGAGAGGCTCGGTTGTAGGGTACGGATCTGGTTCAGGATGCCTTTGACAAGGCCAGGATCATTTAGGATAGGCTTCGTACAGCTCAGTCCAGGCAAAAAAGTTATGCTGACCGCAAGGTTCGTGATTTAGCATTTATGGTCGGTGAGCGAGTTTTGCTTCGAGTGTCACCTATTGATACCCAATTTTTTCCTGTATATTTTTATATGCAAAATACTTTCAAAATAGCATATGTATACATATATAAGTATGTCCAAATATTTTATTATTTTTCCTTAATTTTTAAAGATTTTTAAATCAATTTATTGCCCTATTTTATCCATAAAAAACCCAATAATTATTCCCAAAATTATCATTTTGGTGAATCATTTATTGTATTCTCATATTTATGTTAAAATATAGCTAGGATAATTTTTTCATACTTTTATAAATTTATTTGGTATTTTTAAAGCTAAACTGCATATAATTGCAATTTTAGCCTCTTTTAGGATTAATTACGTTTATATTCATAAACAATAGGTCTGGTATTTTTAAATAGTTAACTACATGTTATAAATTATTTTTGTACCTTTAATTTATTTTCAGAAATTTATTTATTATCTTTTATAAATCGAATAGGGAAAATTGGCTATTTAAATATTAGCCCAATTTTATTTCAATTATAGCCAAATTCTGACCCCAATTAGACCCAATTCAAACCCAATTACCCCGGCCCAAATCCATTCATACCCAACCCCCTAACCCAATTAAACCAACCCATACCCGGATCCCCACCTAACCTCTTTAATCCCAGTCGTTGATCATTTAGATCAACGGCTTCCATCCCTCCTTTCCTAATTAAACCCAAAAGAACCCCCCCCCCCCAAACCCTTTCATTATTCACACTCTATTGCCTATAAATCCCCTTCTCTCTCAATCCTCTCTCAAACCCTAGCCGTCACCCTCAGCTACAACCCTAAAACCTCCCAAATCCATGGCTTCCAAGGTCATCGGAGGCCTGTATCCACCTCCCATGGCTTCTACATATTCGATTGTTATGGTTTCAAGGCTAGATCTTGAAAGAGCTTGGTTCAAACCTTGGTCGATTTCAGTTTATGGCTGTTCTCCGGTCGTCTCTGACCTTTCTCCGGCCAGCCATGGCTATTCGAGTCTGACTCTTGACTCTCCTGCTTAGATCAATGGTTTTCAAAGCCTTTCTCACCACTTGGGGTTCTTCTGAAACCCTAACCTTTAAGGTTCTCTCGGTTTCTCTTAGATCTATTTCAGATCTATGTCTGCTCTGAACTTTTAAGCACTTTTCTCGAAGTTTCTTTTAAAACTCCGCTTTCAAAACTCCTTATCCTTCTGATTAAGGTTCTGCTAAGTTATTTCGAAACCTTTCTTTGATTTCTGATATGTTTGCTGTGTTTGCTCGTATTATCCTTCTGCCTGAGTTTGCATGTTAAAACTCCTAATTTCTTTTAACTGTTTATTAAATGAATGATTGTTTGCCTGAGTTTTGTCCGATCTATCTATTTATCCTCTTTTTAAAACCCTTCTATTATTGAAAATCTTATGATTTTGGGTTTGAGACTGTTCGTTTAAGTGCAGAAGTTCTTTTCGAAATTTCTTGTTCCCTTTGTGTGATTCTTCTGATTCTGGGTTTCTATCTTCTCTTTAACTCGGCTAAGTTGAAAGCCCTAATTTTTAGGGGGCTCTTTGTTTGGTTCTGTGTATCACCATGACTGGCCGGTTCTCGTTTTTGAGTTTCTGTGATTCTTCGTGACTATCTTGCCTTGATTTGTTTCTACTCAGTTTCTTAGCCTAAAAAAAATTATACTGATTCTACGTGCTTGTGTTCATCTTGACTGTTCGAAACTTGCCTCTTTCTCATCGAATCAGTATTATTTGACTCTCATATTTGCTAGGTTTGTATGTCGACTCTTGACCGTCTATGTCTTACTTTATTTATATGCAAAATATTGATACATGACTTTCTATTTGATTGATTCTGATTCCCTCGTTTCTTGGTCTAATTTGAACACTTTTCTTTAGACATTCGATCCCTACTTTTCTACTCAATCTTATTGGTTCCCTTACCTTGGCTGCTTGATTCTTACTGTCTATTTCCCTTATTAGAGTTTTTCTGAACCTAGCCCTAATAGATGCCTAATATGTTCAAATTATTTCCTTGTCTACACATTGATTTTTTCCCTTATTTGTTACTCGTTCTTGCCGTTTGAACTGATTACCTTAAATTAAGGGAGTACTTGTACTGATTTTGGTTCTAATTGGTTCTGAGTTCCGTAATTACTATACAATTGTAATTCTTTCCTTATTTTACATGGTTTCAAACTACTATATATATATATATATATATATATATATATATATATATATATATATATATATTCTCTCATTAACACAAATACACAAACACTTTAGTTCTGAACTCACACTTACACTCAAAACACTCTCTCTTGCTTTATTACTTGTACTGTGGCATGTTCAGCCGGCTGAAAGCCAAGGCTATATTTCGAAGTCCTGCTACTTTTCTTTACTGCACTTTGCTTCTTTGACTGGTATGTTCTAATTAAGTTTTTCAGCACCAACAACAATATGCTTACTTACTGATTTTGCATTCTTGTCTTCCCACTGCTTGTATTTAATTCAGTACCATTACTCCACATGCTGTAATTTCCTTTCTCCTATTCTGAATCAATGTATTATGAATCCCAAATCCCTACCCCAATGTGATTAATACTTGTGGTTAGTTTGGGACATGACAGCATTGAACATTGCTGAGCATGACCCAAGCTTGATCCTCCTAGGATCATAACCCTCATATTTCCCTTATATGTTGTGTGCTATGGTTGATTTACAAGCATGACAACACTCCCTATTGTTGTGCATGCTCAAAATTAACTCTTGCCTAAGTATATAGGCTCCTTGCAATAGATTCCCAATCCCCTGCCCTTTTGTGTGATTTTATCAATTCTGTGAAGTGTTAATGATTGACTCCTATCACCCTTTCCCTCTCCTTTATTACTTCAGTTCTTAGAACTCATTTTCTGCACTTCTCACTCTGTTCTTAGACTTAAGTTCTGCCCCCTCATGCGAGCCTTGCCTTGGGACCCATGAGCTCCCTCTGAACTTGGACATATGAGGGCTGGCATTTCCACACTGCACTTGTCCCTATTCTGGTTATGAAACATGGATGTGAGCACTGCCCGGGGGTCCTATTGAGGCCCTTAGGGAACTCTGACACACTCAAGGCTGAGAAAGGCTTTGGATCAATGGTATTTTGAGTTGGTTTATCTTATAACTCAGAGAGGAAGTCAAGAATCAGGCTTCCTCTGGTTGTAACCTCTTCTTTTACACTTTTCTGATGTAATTCATTATTCGGTTTGTAATAATTTGTAATAAACACTGGGGCTTTAGTTAGTGAAAAGGGTTGGGAAATTATGCATGCTCAAGGGTAGAAAACATGCCTATAGGACTGCTCTAATTCTATATATTCACACTACATTTAGAAACCATGTCTATAGGACTCGCTTGTTCAATTCATATCTAGATAACATGCCTATAGGAATTATCTGAAATTCTGCACATTTGTCACCGTTTAGGTATCATGTCTATAAGGGTCTAAAATCAGTAACATATAGAAATCATGCATATAAGGATTTCCAAGTAAAATTCTGGTTCGTTTCTATTCACATTCAATGTTAGATATCATGCCTATAGGGATTAAAATCAGCAATATTAGATACCATCGCTTACAGAATCTGAAACTAGTTCAATTTAAAATCAGTTCGATTCTGAACCAGTTTTAAACAACTTTCCATCTTTATTTAACGAAGTTTAGCAAGCATGCCTATAGGATCTCAAACAATTTGTTTTGAGTTAGTATTGTTTCACCTCATTCTGAATTAAGTAGATTCATGCTTATAGGATCCCGTCTAAACACTTAGGCAAACCTTCGAGTAATAACTGTAAAATTGAATCCGTTTTTTGTTAAATGCTACAACCAGCAGGCAGGCCTGATTCGGACTTCTTATCTGAGTTATGTAATAAACTAATCTGCCTCAATAGTCAACTTCCCTCGTCTTTATGTGCTTTAATCAGACCCAAAAAGTATGTGCAAGTCATGCTAGTTATGTGTTTTGTTTGAGGAGGTATACTTGAGCCTTATGTGTTTATGTGTTTCCCCTTTACTGTACAATCTTTTGTATGTTTTGTATGTCGCCTTAGATTTTTACCTTTAAAACTTCAAGTCAGCCTAATATCCCTCCCCTTTACAATTAGTAGTCCTAAGTACCTCCGGGACTGATAAGAACGGGACGGATAATAGCATGCAATAGTATTCGAGACCAATCCGCGCTTTAGTACCTTAAACATGGTAGGAAAGGGTAGATATGGATATGATGACCGGTGCGCTAATGCCACGTGTAACCCCTCTTTTGAGGAGTGATTACCGGGTATTGCATTGATGTGATCCATATTTTCATCAAACCTAGGACCCCCTTTCTTTATTTCCCCCTTCGTTTTTTGGGCATTGTAACTCCTTATTTAAAATTAGCTCTTGTAATTGCTCTTTCAAACTTGGTTTACTTTCCGACCATTATGTATTGAAATCCCCTCCTTTTTTGAGCCTTATTTACTTATATGTTAATTTCACTCCAAATTTAAAATAACTGTCTGGCTGGAAACCACACTAGTGGATCCTGTTGGGTGCCTAACAACTTCCCCTTGGGATAATTTCAAGCCCTTACCCAATTTCTGGTTGTTCAAACAAACTTAGAATTGAATTTCTAGTGGTGTCCTAATGCATCTTAATCATTAGGTGGCGACTCTTCAATTGCAAAACCCAGTTCCCAAAAGGAACGACTTGTCCCACACCAAATGTCCTAAACCCGATTTCGCGAGAAAAAGGGGAGCGCGACATTGCCTATGAAGGGCGTGATGAGATTTGGGAAGAAGGGCAAGCTTAGACCTAGGTTCATTGGCCCGTTTGAGATCCTTAATCGAGTGGGAGAGGTGGATAGACTTGCATTGTTGCCGAGCTTATCAGCCATGCATCCAGTGTTTCATGTGTCCATGCTTCAGAAATATCTCGGTGATCCATCCCACGTGTTAGATTTCAGCACTGTCCAGTTGGACAAGGTCTTGTCTTATGAGGAGGAGCCGGTAGCTATTCTAGACCGACAGGTTCGTCAGTTGAGATCGAAGAGTTTTTCTTCTATTCGTGTTCAGTGGAGAGGTCATCCAGCTGAGGCATCGACCTGGGAGTCCGACTCTGATATGCGGAGCCATTATTCCCATCTTTTCCCCGACTTAGGTACTTCCTTCTTCTGTCCGTTCGAGGACGAACGGTTGTTTTATAGGTGGAGAATGTGATGACCCAAAAGGTCATCACTTGTTTTAAAATTAAATTCTGCATTCCGAGACCTTAAAAACCTCTTTTAGCATCACCTCAATTTGCATGCGCAATCTGGGCGCGTAGCCGGAAAGCTTATATGTGAAAATCTGTGAAAAATAATAAATTTTGACTATAAAATAAATTAATTTGACTTCAGTCAACGTTTTAGGTAAACGGACCCGGACCCATGATTTGACGGTCCTGGAGGGTCCGTTGGAAAATATGAGACTTGGGCGTATGCCCGAAATCGAATTCCGAGGTCCCAAGCCCGAGAAATGAATTTTTAAAAAAATTATTTTTTGAAATTGTTTAAAGAATTTGGAAATGAATTTTGATTAGAACATGTTAGTATCAGGACCATGTTTTGGTTCTGACGCCCGGTATAGGTCTTATAGGTAATTTAAGATAATTCTGTGAAGTTTGGTAAGAAACGGAAACCGTTTGACATGATTCGGACCTTAAATGCAAAATTTTATGTTTTAAGAAGTTTTGACATATTTCATTGATTTGAGGTTTAATTCGTTGTTTAAGGGGTTAATTTGGCAATTTGATCGCACGGATAAGTTCATATGATGTTTTTGAGTTAGTACGTATGTTTGGTTTGGAGCCTCGAGGGCTCGGTTGTATTTCGAATGTGTTTCGGAAGGTTTTTGAACTCATAAAAGTTGCAGGTTTTTGTTGTTCAGTGCCTAGGGATTTTTCTCTTCGCGTTCACGTGGGCACACTCGCGAACGCGTAAGGCAAATCTCCTAGGTGCCAAATTTCTTCTTCGCGAATGCGAGGCTAAGGGGGGATACCTTTGCGAATGCGATGGCTTATGAGCCTGGGCGGGGGGGGGAGGGGGTATTATACCTACGTGAACGCGACCACCTGGACGCGAATGAGAAGGCTCGAGGAGTTAGTTCTCCACGAATGTAAGCCTATTTCCGCGAACGCGAAGGTCTCTCAGGCCTAGCTCATCGCGAACACGATGAGCCTATCGCGAATGCATAGAGCAAATTCGCCTAGTTATTTTAAGTTCCAAAAATAGAATGTATTACGGGAATTCCACCATTTTTCATAAACTTCATCTTCTCCACACCTCTTGGGCGATTTTTGAAGAGGAACTTCAACATAGCTTCATAGGTATGTAATCCTAAGCTCGTTTTCTTCCATTTTTATCAACACCCACTAGATTTCTAGGCCTAAAACATGAGATTAAGGGTAGAAAATTAGAGATTTGGGTAGAGTTAGAGCTTTTTGATTATTAGGGAATTTGACCTCGTTTTGGGGTCAGATTTCAAAAGAAAATATATATTCGGGCTCGTGGGTGAATGAGTGATCGGATTTTGGTCTGAACCTCGTGTTTTGACCAAGAGGGCCCGAGGTCAATTTTTGACTTTTTGGGAAGAATGATGGGAAAGCTATAATTAAGCATTGGAATTGGATTGTTTAGCGTTTATTGATGTTATTAAGTCGATTATGTCTAAATACAATTGATTTGGAGTGAAATTCAAAAGGAAAGGCGGTGTTTGAGGCTTGAGTTGGTCGTGGAAGTTCGAGGTAAGTGTTCGGTCTAACCTTAGCTTGAGGGATTAAGAGTTGTGTCCTATTTGCTATTTGCTTCTTGTTGAGTACGACGTATAGGCATGGTGACGAGTATATATACGTTGATGTCGAGCATGACCGTGAGTCTTAAATTGCAATTTATTTTGTGTTCTTAAATAGTACTATAGATGCTTTAATTGATGATTCTCGATATTGAGCGAGGATTAAGTTTGTTTTTGTGGAAATTACTTATGATTGAGTATTGGTGTTAGCTGAGATGAGTAGAAGTTGGGTTAAGATTGGTTATAGCTGTTTCTCCCTTGCCGAGGCGTATTTACTTTTACTGTCGAATCCCTTGTCGGGATAGTGTAGCTTATTGTTGATCCCTTGTCGGGACTCTTAGTATGGTTGTTGCTAAAGGTATATAAATGTTATGTTGGATCGGGTTGCACGCCGCAACAATACTATATACGGAACGGGTTGCACACCGCAACAATGTTATGTTGGATCGGGTTGCACGCCGCAACAATACTATGTATGGAACGGGTTGCACGCCGCAATAATGTTATGTTGATCGGGTTGCACGCCGCAACAGTGATATAAATGGATCGGGTTGCACGCCATAATAGTGTTAAATGATAGGGATCGGGTTGCACGCCACAACAGTGTTATTATGGTTTTGTTGTAAATCTTGAATTGTTTTCTCATATTTCTCTTGAGTTTCTGCTGGATTCGATATTTCCCCCGTAGCATGTACCCCTCCTATGTTAATTGTTTATTCCTGTTTATTTTCCGCTATATATTATATAACTGCACAGGTTTATCTGGAGTCTGGTCCTAGCCTCGTCACTACCTCACCGGGGTTAGGCCAGGCACTTACCAGCACATGGGGTCGGTTGTGCTAGTGCTACACTCTGCACTATGTGCAGATTCCGGAGCAGCTTTTGGACAGTAGCACTTGGGGAGCCTGCATTCAGTCCAGCTAGAGATTCCGAGGTAGTCCTGCAGGCGTCCGCAGGCCCGACGTTCTCTTCTACTTTATTATGTACTCTGTTTTCATTAGATTTCAAGACAGATTGTATTTCTTTCAGACATTTGTTGTAGTAATCTTAGTCTATCTGTGATATTGTGACACCGGATTCCGGGTAGAGATGTGTTGTCATTATCGTACTGGTCTTGGTTATTATATTAGATTAAGTCTTCCGCTTGATTTCATTTATTGTTAATATCTAAATGTTGGATACCTGTTAATTCAGATTTTTAAAAAGGGTTAAAAAGGAAAGAGTTTGAAATTTTCTATGTTTAGTGGCTTGCCTAGCTTCTATGAGTAGGCGCCATCACGACTCCCGAGGGTGGAAAATCCGGGTCGTGACACAATTCCACCATGAAAAACCCTAGATTTTGTGATAAAATCTTGTAATAAGATGAAATAGATTGAAAGAAATGAGTTAGAAATCGTTTACTTATGGTTTGGGGAAGAATTACTCTTTAGAAAATCGCCTCTTGAAGCTTAGGGTTTGAAAATTTGAGAAATGAATTGAAAATTCCGTTCAAAACTCGTTTTGAACAGTTGCAGATGTCGCAATTGCGACCTGAGCTTCGCAATTGCGAAGCTCGCAAATGCGAAATAGGCATCGCAAATGCGAACCTGTCACATTTTTGCTACTGTCGCAAATGCGAACCTTTGGTCGCAATTGCGATGGTTTCCCCCTCCCTGACTAATTCACAAATGCGAAGATATGTTCGCAATTGCAAACTATGCTGGCCCAGGTCTTCTTCGCAATTGCGATAAAGACCTCGCAAATGCTAAGACTGTAAAGCTCGCAAATGCGAAGCCTGATCTCGCAATTGCGAGATCAGAGGCCGGCTATAGTTATCAGATGCAACATCAGATTTCTAAGTTCAAACTCTCTCCGTAGCCTATCCAAAACTCACCTGAGCCCTCGGGATTCCAAACCAAACATGCACACAAGTCTTAAAACATTATATGAACCTGCTCGCGCCATCGAATCGCCAAAATAACATCTTAAACAATGAATTTAACACCAAAACTCATGAAATTTCCAAGATAGTTTCAAACATCCTATTTTCTCAACCAAAGGTTCGTATCACGTCAAATCACCTCCGTTTTTAACCAAATTTCATAGATAAGGTTAATATTATAACGGACCTGTACCAAAATACGTGCTCGATACCAACAAGTTCACACATTATTCAATTTCCATAAACTATTATATTTCCAGCTTAACAATTTTCTTCAAAAATTCATTTCTCGGGCTAGGGACCTCGGAATTTAATTCTGGGCATACGCCCAAGTCCCATATTTTATGTTACGACCTAGATTTCCCACCCTCGGGAGTCATGATGACACCTACTAGTGAAAGCTAGGCAAGCCAACCATTTGAATTATTTACCTTTTTCCCATTTTAATCCCTTAACAATTATGAACAAACATTATATAAACAATGGATTTAATAAGCGGAAGAACAAAATATAACCATTTAAATATTACCAATACAATTCCTTAAAAAAAGACTATCAAAAACTGGTGTCACTATTTCACAGACGGTCTAGGAATACTATAAATAAGGGTCCGAAAATAAATACAATACTGTCTCGGAAATAAATAAATGAAATAGGATGAAAGGATAGAAGGAGACGCCAAGGCTTGCGGATGCCTACAGGACTACCTCGGATCTTTGAATGGACTGAAGGCAGCAACCTAAAGCTAAGGTCTGTATGCTCTGGAGTGTAGTATCAGCACAACTGACCCCATGTGCTAGTAAGTGCCTAGCCTAACCTCGGCGAAGTAGTGACGAGGCTAGGACCAGACTACCGAATAAACCTGTGCAGTTAAATCATATACAATGGAAAATAAAAGCAAAGCTTTACAATTAAAGATATGAAGGGGGAATCATGCTGCGAGGAACAACAAGTAGCAACAAAAACCAACAGTTAAATGTAAAGAACACCATAACTCAGTTAACAATAGAAATCAAGAAAATCAAAGACAAGTGAACGACATCACCCTTCGTGCTTTTACTCTCGTCCTCACTATAAAATCAATATAATTGGCACGACATCACCCTTCATGCTTTTACCTCACATAATCATGGCACGGAATGATCCTTCATGCATTATCACTCATATAAAGGCACAGAATTGTACATCGTGCGGCACGACATCACCCTTCATGTTTTAATACTCTCTCACAAAATCATACACGGCATCACCCTTCGTGCTTTAACACTCTTCCTTATCCAAACAACAATCACAAAGAAATAAGGGCAAGGAAATCAATAAAATCACAATAAAATTCCGGCAAGGGAACAATAGTACAACAATCATATCCCGGCAAAGGAAACAATATCAAAGCAACAACATCCCGGCAAGGGAGATAACATTTAAAACAACAATATCCCGACAAAGGAGACAATATCATAATCCTCTTTTCTTTTTCACATTTACTTCACAACTCAATTCACAATTTGAGCCAATGCTCTATAATGTTCAATTGCCAATAATACTTTCACAAATCATATTACAACTTGAGCCAACACTCTTCAATGTTCAATTACCAATATTACTTCCACAAGCCTTGTTCAACAATAGAAATCATCACATAAGGCATGAACAATAAAAAACAGAGTCACAATAATCATAGTATAAGATTCACGGACATGCTTGACACCAACGTATAGATACTCGTCACCATGCCTATACAGTGTAATCAACAACTAGCACATAGCAAATAGGACACAACTCCTAATCCCTCAAGCTAAGGTTAGACCAAACACTTACCTCGATGCCACGAACACAATTCAAGCCTCAACAACCGCTTTGCCTCTTGATTCCGCCACCAATTCGCTCGTATCTAGCCACAAGTTACTTAACTGTATCAATAAATGCTAAATGAATCAATTTTAATGCATCAAAATAAGTTTTCCAATGATTTTCTTAAAAAGTCAAAAATCGACCCCGGACCCACATGGTCAAAACCCGAGGTTCGAACCAAAACCCGATTACCCATTCACCCATAAACCCAAATATATACTTTGTTTTAAAATCGAACATCACCTCAAATTGAGGTCCAAATCAATAAAATTTGAAAAAACCTATGTTCTACCAAAAACACCCAATTTCTCCCATGAAAACCCTTGATTTTGAGTTGAAATCATGCGAAAAGATGTTAAAGATTAATGAAAACAAGTTAGAAATGACTTACAATCGATTTGGAAGAGTATTTGTCTTTGAAAAATCGCTCAAAGGTGTTTAGGTTTTAAAAAGGGTTGAAAAATGGCTGAAAATGCATCTAAGTTATGATTTAGCAGGTTGCAGGTGTCGCAATTACGACCAGGGTTCGCAATCGAACCCTTTAGAACCTGCTATCTTCGCAATTGCGAAGAATATGTCACAATTGCGACATTGGAAAAATTCAATAAGCTTCGCATTTGCAAGGAAACAGTCGCATTTGCGATCGAATGGTCGCATTTGCGATCAAGGCCTGCCCAGGCCATTTTCGCATTTGCGGATCAATCTTCGCATTTGCGGATAAATCTTCGCATTTGCGAGCTCTCACTTGCGAGCCAGGCTTCGCAATTGCGAAGCCTACAGACCTGCAACATACCAGCAATTTCATAAGTCCAAATTCCACTTCGTGGCCTATCCAAAACTCACCCGAGCCCTCGAGGCTCCAAACCAAACATGCACACTAACCTAAAAACATTATACGGACTTGCTTGTGCAATCAAATCATCAAAATAACATCAATAAGAATTTAGCATCGAAATCAGAGAAAAATCCCATGAACTCTTTAGTTCAAATTTAACAACCGAAGGTCCGATTCACGTCATTTCAAGTCCGTTTCTCACCAAATTTTACAGGGTCAACTTAAATCACACATAAGAGCTGTACCAGGCTTCTGATCCAAAATACGGGCCTGATACCATCAAATTCAAATATATTTCATTTCCAAAAACTCATATATATTCCAGAAAGCAATTTTCTTTAAAAATTCATTTCTCAGGCTTAGGACCTCGGAATTTGATTTCGGGCATACGCCCAAGTCCCATATTTTCCTACGGACCCTCCGGGACCGTCAAATCACGGGTTCGTGTTTGTTTACCCAAAATATTGACCGAAGTCAATCTAATTTCATTTTAAAAGCAAAATTCAACATTTTTCATAGATTTTCACATAATGGCTTTCCGAATACACGCCCGGACTGCGCACGCAAATCGAGGTGAGACAAAAAAGACGTTTTAAGGCCTCAAAACACAGAATTCATTTCTAAAACAAGTGATGACCCAACATTATCCACCTCTAAAACAACCATTTGTCCTCAAACGGACATAAGAAGGAAGTACCTGAGTCAGAGAAAAGATAGGGATAACGGCTTCGCATATCGGACTCGAACTCCCAGGTCGATGCCTCAACAGGCTGACCTCTCCACTAAACACGAACAGAAGGAAAACTTTTCGATCTGAACTGACGAACATGCCGGTCTAGAATAGCTATCGGCTCCTCCTCATAGGACAAGTCCTTGTCCAACTGGACAGTGCTGAAATCTAACACATGGGATGGATTGATGTGATACTTCCGAAGCATAGACACATGAAACACTGGATGCATGGCTAATAAGCTCGGCGGCAATGCAAATCTATAATTCACCTCTCCCACTCGATCAAGGATCTCAAACGGGCCAATGAAACTAGGGCTAAGCTTACCCTTCTTCCCAAATCTCATTACGCCCTTCATAGGCGACACTCGAAGCAAAACTCGCTCACCGACTATAAATGCTAAATCACGAACCTTACGGTCGGCATAACTCTTTTGCCTGGACTGAGCTGTACGAAGCCTATCCTGAATGATCCTGACCTTGTCCAAGGCATCCTGAACTAGATCCGTACCCAAAAACCGAGCCTCTCATGGCTCAAACCATCAAACCAGAGACCGACATCGCCTACCATATAAAGCCTCATAAGGAGCCATCTGGATACTCGACTGGTAGCTGTTGTTGTAGACGAACTCTACTAAAGGCAAAAACTGATCCCACAAGCCTCCAAAGTCAATGACACAAGCTCGGAACATATCCTCCAAAATCTGAATGGTCCGCTCAGACTACCCATCCATCTGAGGATGAAATGTTGTGCTCAACTCAACCTGTGTGCCCAACTCCCGATGAACTACTCTCCAAAAATGTGAGGTAAACTGTGTACCTCGGTTCGAAATGATAGACACGGGCACACCATGAAGACGAACAACCTCCTCGATATAGATCTCAGCTAGTCTTTCGGAAGAATATGAGACTGCCACAAGAATGAAATGCGCTGACTTGATCAGCCTATCAACAATAACCAATACTGCATTGAACATCCTCTGAGTCAGTGGGAGTCCAACAACGAAGTCCATAGTGACACACTCCCACTTCCACTCAGGAATCTCAATCTTCTGGAACAAACCACCACGTCTTTGATGCTCGTACTTTACCAGCTGACAATTCAAACACCGAGCCACATATGCAACAATATCCTTCTTCATTCTTCTCTACCAATAATGTCGCCGCAAATCCTGATACATATTAGCGGCGCTCAGATGAATGGAGTACCGAGAACTATGGGCCTCCTCTAAAATCAACTCTAAGAGCCTATCCACATTAGGCACACAAACTCGACCCTACAGCCTCAAAACCCCATCATCTCCTAATGTAACCTGCTTGGCACCACCGTGCTGCACCGTGTCCCTAAGAACACACAAATGAGAATCATCATACTGTCGATCTCGGATACGCTCTAATAAAGAAGAACGAGCGACTGTGCAAGCTAACACACAGATGGGCCCAGAAACATCCAACCTCATGAACTAATTGGCCAAAGCCTGAACATCCAAAGCAAGCGTTTTCTCACCAATCGGAATATATGCAAGACTGCCCATACTGGCTGACTTCCTCCTCAAAGCATCAGCCACCACATTGGCCTTTCCCGGATGATATAAGATGGTGATATCATAGTCCTTTAATAGCTCCAACCACCTTCTCTGCCTCAAATTTAGACCCTTCTGCTTGAATAAGTATTGCAAACTCTTATGATCTGTGAACACCTCACATGACACGCCATATAGATAATGCCTCCAAATCTTCATCGCGTGAACAATGGATGCTAACTCCAAATCATGAACCGGATAATTCTTCTCATGAATCTTCAACTGACGTGAAGCATAAGCAATGACCTTGCCATCCTGCATCAACACCGCACCAAGTCCAATACGAGATGCATCACAATAAACTGTATATGGCCCTGAACCTGTGGGCAAAACCAACACCGGTGCCGTAGTTAAAGCTGTCTTGAGTTTTTGAAAGCTTACCTCACACTCGTCTGACCGCCTGAACTGGGCACCCTTTTGGGTCAACATGGTCATTAGGGCTGCAATAGATGAAAATCCCTCCACAAACCGACGGTAATAGCCTACCAAACCCAAGAAACTCCGGATCTCTGTAGTTGATGCGGGTCTAGGCTAGTTCTTGACTACCTCTACCTTCTTCGGATCTACCTTGATGTTCTAAACGTCAATACCACACAAGAGGGGGGGATGATTTGTGTGGTACCCAATTTTCGCTTTAGAAGAACCTGGTTCTTCTAGGTGTTCTAACTACTACTATTTGCGGAATAAAAGGTACATAAAATAAAGAACACAGAGATTTTTACGTGGAAAACACCTGGCTCAAAAGGTGAAAAAACCACGACCTACTATTCAGTAGGATTTTCCCAAACTTCCACTAAAATCACTAAGACAAAACAACATTTACAAAAACTCTTTGTAAACCTAAGGATTGACTCTAATCCCTTGTAGCACATAGCCTCAACTAATGCCACAACTTCAAGTTAGCTTATAACTTGAACACTCAAAGTACCTAATACAATTGCTTCTATGAAAGCTGAAAGGTAAAACTTTAAACCACCTACTAAAATTGAACTAGAATAAGAAAAAACACAATGGAACTAGTTCTTCTATCTCTTTCAAGTAGCTTCAGGAGTGCACACTGAAATCTCACATAAATTGCTTGCAAAGTCGCCTTGCTATTTTGCTTTCAATTTAGTTTAACTTCTGCATTTTGCAATACCTGTAAAAGAGAAAAATCACTGTCATTTAATAGGTTAGAAATCAGAGTTTGATTGGGACTTAATTTCTGATCTTTTTTCGTAGTTGAGTCCTTGAAGATATCAAACTCTAACACTCTCTTTATCCGGATTGTGTTCTCTTCATATAAGGAGACTTTCTCCCCTTATCCAATATGCAACCTTTTCGATCAGATCAGGAGATATTGTTGCTTGATCAGTACGACTTATCTCCTTCATGTGCATCTCACATGTGTAGGTTGATCACGACAGTGCTTCACAAGATGGACCTGGTCCATGACTGAGTTCATTTGTCATTCTTCAAAACTTCACCTGTTCTTGGGCCAACAAATTCCCCCTTTTTAATGATGACAAACTCTGTGCTTTTTACTGATCAAAAAACCTGTAAGAACTCAGCTTAACCATCAACACTAAACTTAAAAAATTTTCTTTTCATCAAGGACCAGGTTAATTAGGCTATAAATATCACTTATTTTAGAATAATGTGTAAAGCACAATATCTCTTCCCCCTTTTGGCATCATCAAAAAGTTGCATACACAGTGTGAATTCTAGATTTTAATAAGTACTCATGGCCACTGGGGGAACTGCAAGTGCAATCATCAGTAATCAAACAAACATATTTAAACTATCAAGGTCAGAATAATCATTGAACAAGAGAAAACAGTAGTTGTCATTTAGAGAGATATATTGCCACTAACATTCTACAAAAAGAAAGAAAAACATCCAAACTATGAGCAAAAAAACAGAAAAATCCCTAATCTGGGTCACTGGGGGGTACTAGAACTAGTTCAGGAGACAGAAACTAGGAGTCCTAAGGCTTGGAGGAACTTGAGGGTTGAGTTTGGAGAAGATTCAGCATGTTTTGAAGAATTCCATCATTCTTCTCCTTTTCTTTTGCAAGCTCAATTATGAGACCATCCCTCTCAGCTTCCACTTCAACCATATGAGCCTTGAGCCTAGCAATTTCAGCATCCTTAGTTGCACATTCCTAAACCAAAGTCCTAACCTTGCAGTTGATGGGTGTCCTCAAGGATGAACCAGGTTCAGCTGGGATGGCATTGACTGGATAGTCACAAGCAAGAATAGTTTTGATGCCAAAGTGTTCTTTGCTCGAGGCCATTTCCCATTTCTTCAGAGGCACAGTGAGCCTGTCCAGAACTGTGGTTAGTATGAAGCCATATGGGGTAGCATGAGCCTTGGAACCATTTATGACCCTGTCTAGCAGTTTGACTATGAGGGCAGGCCAGTTGATTTGCTTTCCTCTCTCCAGGCATTCCATAAGAACCAGAACCATATAGTTGGCAATGTGCCTTCTCTCCTGTCTTGGCAATAAGCACTTGTTGACAAACTCAAACACCACCTTGTGTTGAGGCCTCATTTCACATTTCTGCATAGCTCTGGCTTCATTCACATTCTCTGAGTCACAGAACCTTTTGGTGATTTCAAGGGCAGTGGGGAAGGAGTCCAGGCATGGCCACTTTTGCCTAGTATAGTCATCAAACCCTTCAGTGGGCATGTCCAAAATCTCTCTCAGTGTCACAGCATCAAACTGCACTTGAACTCCCTTCACCTGGCTACTGACAACTCCATCCTTAGCAGCAACATTTGTCATAAATTCAATCAACTCATTTCTAGCTAGCCTACCTTCCAGCTGAAGGACCATGTCCTTCCATCCCTGAGCAGCCAAAGAGTCTACTAATCTCATCATCCCTTGTTCCACCAGGTCCTTCAACAATCTACCTTTTAAGATTTTTCTTCTGCCAAAAATGGCAAGCTTATCCTGTTCCTTCTCAAATTCTTCTTCTTCTTCTTCTTCTCCACTCCAATCATCATCATCAGAAACTTTGGTTTGTTTAGCTTTCACTGCAGATCTTGTCCTCTTGGCTAGTGTGGGTTCAGCAGCTACAGGCACAGAGGAGGACTTCTTGGAGGAAGTCTTGGGTTTCTTAGGTTTGGGTGTAGGAACCTACACTGTTGTACCCCTCTCTTGATGGACTAGTTCCATCTTTTCTTCCTCAACAGCCTCTGAGGATTCTGTAACCTTTCCCTTTCCCTAATCCTTTTTCCTTTCCTTGTTTTCCTCTAAAGCCTTTTGTAGATCAGTTTTACTCTGTTTTACCCTGCTTCTTGTGGCTCTACCCCTAGGCACTGAAGAGGAAGTTGGTGTTGGGGATGAGGCTTTTCTTTTCTTGGATGGCTTGGGAACATTTGAGGCTTTTGGTGTAGTAGCTTTGTATTTCTTTGGGTCATAACTTGCCCCAAACTTTTTCAGTAGGCCAGCCAAGGTTTCTTCAGTAGATGAAACAGGTTCATCTCTTTATTTGCTTAGATGAACCAACCCCTCAACTGCTTTCCCAGAACTACTTCCCCCTGACTTCATGCCACTTTCATCTAACCTATCTTGTGCAACCCCACATATAGCAAGAACTGCTCCCTTCCCTTTTCCCCTCTCTTCACCACATGCACCCTCTCTCTCTTTTTCTTTTTCAGACTTCTTTTTACCTCCACTCTGACTCATCTCAATCAACTCAACATCCCTAATGGGTCCAACCAGAATAAACCTAGTTTCTAAGTTTTCAACCACAGAAGAACTTACCTCAGAAGGAGATTCTTGAGTCTTTTCAGTGTCAGAAGACCCATGTCCATCTCCCTCAGTCATGGATTGAAAGGATTCAGGCTCAGAGCTAGAATCAGACTTTGGAGCTAGGCTTTCTTTCAATTGGATAGCTTTCAACCTTTCAACCTTTCATTTAAAACCTTCCTCAAAGCCCCAGATGCTACAGTTTTTCGAGCAAGCATTTTCTGCCTTCGAAACCTAGGTTTTGGAGATACACTGGGTGGAGTAGATGAGGATGAATTTGAGGGATATGGTGGTGGAAGAGTGCCAGGATGATCTTATGGGTTAGACATGATTCTTCGTTTCTTGAGAGAATTTGGGAATTTTGGAGAAGAGGACAATTAGAATTGAAGAGGAATTTTTGACGGTTTTAGAATTATGAAGAAGAGTGGAGATATGGTATGTATTTAAAGCGAATTAGACATTAAATAATTACGACAGCTTTTTCAGCGGTCAAATAGAAGTCTAATCAAACTGAAATTCCAGAATTTTAATGATAGATTTGGCTTTCCTAGATATTAGACAAAATCACGGTTTAGAGTTCTAGATAGACGGAACTGGTTCACTGCTCAACGGATAGAATTTTCTAGGAATTTGACAAGTATAGGACTTCTGCTCATGATTGAATTATTAATCGTTCTAATTGTGCAGAGTATAGAAAACATACCTGAGCTTTCATATGAACCCATACTGATGAACTAGGTTCTTCATATAGAACTCTCTTGAACATGCTTCAAATGACATAATAGAGAAAATGTTGTAAGAGATTAGTGAGTCATATATACACATGTCATAGGAGTATACTAATTAAAGTATGAAACTGAGTAAGAATTAATCTAGATATTTACACAAGGTTAGAATTCCTAGACAATTTTTTTCCATTTTTTTTGTGCATTCTGAGCTGGATCTATTAGGTGATCTTAATCATCCCTAATTCCAACCTATTCCTCTCAAAGTTTTCTCTACTCAGTGCTTTAGTGAAGATGTCAGCAATTTGCTTATTACTAGCACAAAATTTTATGGAGATCAAACCTTTCTCATAGTTGTCTCTTAAGAAATGGTGCCTAACATCTATGTGCTTAGTCCTCTTATGATGAACAGGGTTCTTTGTCATACTTATAGCACTAGTGTTATCACAAAATATAGGAATGCAACCAACTTCAATGCCAAAGTCTACTAGTTACTGTTTGATCCATAGCAATTGAGCACAACAAGAGGCAGCATCAACATAGTCAGCTTCAACAGTAGATAAGGCCACTGAATTTTGCTTTTTAGTAGCCCATGACACTAGACATGAACCAAGGAAGTGTGCCATACCTGAGGTGCTCTTCCTATCCACTAGGAAACTTGCATAATCAACATCATCTTATCCTACTAGATTGAACTTACTACCTTTGGGGTACCAAAGACATAGATCAGTGGTGCCTTTTAGATATCTTAGTATCCTCTTGACAACGGTCAAGTGAGACTCTTTTGGATTTGCCTGAAAACGAGTACAAAGCCCTACACTAAAAACAATGTCAAGTCTATTGGCAGTAAGATACAAGAGTGAACCAATCATACCTCTATACAACTTTTGATCAACTAATGAACCAGGTTCATCAATGTCTAATTTAGTGGCAGTTGCAATGTGTGTGTCTATTTCTTTTGATTCTTCCATTTTTAAACTTTTTGATAAGCTCTTTTGCATACTTCTGCTGATGGATCATGGTTCCATTAGGACTTTGTTTGATCTGCAAGCCTAACAAGAAGTTAAGCTCACCCATCATACTCATTTCAAACTCACTCCCCATTAATTTTGCAAAGTTCTTACTTAGCTTATTAGTGGTGGCCCCAAAGATTATGTCATCAACATATATTTGTACTACAAGGAGATCCTTACATTTTTTCCTTAAGAATAAGGTACTGTCAATTTTACCTCTTTTGTAACCATGCTCCAGTAGGAATTTAGACAGTCGTTCATACCATGCTCTTGGGGCCTGCTTGAGTCTATAGAGAGCCTTGTCTAACTTGTACACATGCTCAGGACATTCTTTGCTCTCAAACCTTGGAGGTTGTTTTACAAACACTTCTTCTTTCAGGTAGCCATTTAGGAAGGCACTTTTGACATCCATCTGATGAATAGTGAATTTCATGTGTGTTGCAAAGGCTATGAAGAGTCGGATTGCCTCTAGTCTTGCAACTCGAGCAAAAGTATCATCATAATCTATGTCTTCCTCTTGACTGTAACCTTGGACCACTAGTCTTGCCCTGTTTCTTGTAACTGTTCCATCTTCATCAAGTTTGTTTCTGAAGACCCATTTTGTATCAATAACTGATCTGTCTTTGGGTCTTGGAACTAGATGCCAAACTTGACTTCTCTCAAACTGATTGAGTTCATCTTGCATTGTATTCACCCAATATGCATCATGCAAAGCCTCAACAACATTTTTAGGTTCAATAAGAGATAAAAAGGCATCAAAAGCACACAGATTCTTTAATTGTGATCTAGTTTTGACTCCAGATGTTGGATCAGTGATAATGTTCTCAATAGGATAAGAACTTTGATACTTGTGAGGTTTTACAACCAACTGGTTTCTGCTAGATGTTTCTCCCATGTTCTGTTGCTGAGGAACAGGGTCATGAACATATTCTTTTAGGGGATTTATTTCAATTCCTCTTTGATCAGTTCCCCCTGTCAGGTTGCCCTGGATGGAAGAACCTGTTCCATCACCTATTCCTTCTTTTGGTGCCACTTTGACTTGTGCTGAGGCTTCAGTCAAATTCTTTACCAATCCAATGGCTTCATCTTCATGTTCCTGTCTCTTAGAAAGAATATTAGTTTCATCAAATACTAAATGTACTTTCTTCTATACACAAAGTTCTTTTATTGAACACTTTATATGCTTTGCTATGTGAAGAATATCTCAAGAATACTCCCTCATCACTTCTGGGATCAAACTTACCTAGGGAGTCTTTTCCATTATTGTGCACAAAGCACTTGCATCCAAATGCCCTAAGATGGGATATATTTGGTTTTCTCCCTTTAAGTAACTCATAGAGAGTCTTCTCTACAAGAAGTCTAGTCATTCATATTGATAATGTAACATGCAGTGCTTATAGCCTCTACCCAGAAGCTATGGGGCAGTTTACTGGAAAGAAGCATAGTCCTAGCCATGTCATCAAGAGTCATGTTCTTTCTTTCAACTACTCCATTTTGTTGAGGGATCCTAGGGGCAGAGAAGTTATTAAATATACCATTTTCATCACAAAATTTAGCAAACTTAGCATTTTCAAATTCAGTTCCATGATCAGGCATAATTGATGCAAGTTGATTTCCTAATTGTTTCTGAGTTTTTCTAACAAAGGCAGTGAACATGTCTAATGCTTCATCTTTAGATGTTAGAAATATTACCCAGGTAAATCTAAAATAATCATCAACAAGTACCATTACATATTTCTTTCCTTCTCTGCTCATGGTTCTCATTGGACCACAGAGATTCATATGGACCAGTTCCAACAACTTGGTTGTGCTTACCATTTTCTTGCTTTTGAAAGATGATCTTACCTGCTTCCCCCTTGCACAGGACTCACACACTTTGTCTTCTTTGAAATTTATGTTGGCTAACCCTATCACCAAGTCCTTAGAAACCAATTTGTTTAGTTGATTCAGACTGGCATGACCAAGTCTTTTGTGCCACAGGAGGGGATCATTATCCAACACACTTAGGCAGGTTAGTTCATTTTCTGAGAGAGTAGACAAATCTACAATGTAAATATTGTTAACTCTTTTTCCATGCAAAACAATCTTGTCAGTGGTAAGTTTAATCACAAAGCATTTAGTAGAGGTGAATGCTACAAGGTTACCTCTGTCACATAGTTGTGACACACTGATCAGGTTGTATTTCAAGTCATCTATCAAGTAGACATTCTCAATGGAGTGAGAGTCTATCTTACCTACCTTTCCAACCCCAATGATCTCACCTTTCTTCCCATTTCCAAAGGAGACATTGCCTCCCCTTAAGTCCTCAAGTGAAAGGAATTGGTTCTTGCTTCCAGTCATATGTCTTGAGCAGCCACTATACATGTACTATATTTGGTTGCTTCCCTACATTTGGACATGCAAAAAAAAATCAGGGGTTAGTCTTAGGAACCCAAACTAGATTGGGTCCCTTTCTATGGGCAAAGGGATAAATCAGATTCCTTATAGCCCACCCAGGTAGCCTATTTTCTTCTTGAACAAAAGTTTTGTTCTTTTGACTGGCCTTTTCTTTTGCATTACATTCATTTTTGTAATGGCTAGTCTTGCCACAGTGTGTGCAAATTTTGTTCTCAGGAAGAGTGAGGTACTTGCTTTTAGAATCCCACTTAGGTGCTTGAGTCCCATAACCAAGTCCTCTTTTGTTGCTACTGTGATGTTCTTGTATCCAGGAGAGTGCATCAGAAGCCTTGTTCTATTTGCAAGTTTTGTCTAGTTCATGTTTTACCTTCCCTAGATCTTCTTTTAATACTCTTATCTGCTCATCTTTCCTTTACATCTCATCCTTCATTTTTCCTAAGTTTTCTTCTAGGGTGAGATATGTGTGATTATCTTTCTTCTTTCCTGTTCCTAGTTTCAGTTTTAAGTTCTCAGACCTAAGATCTAGGACACTAGTGTCAAATTCAAGAACCTGGTTCTTCAACTCTCACTTTCACTCTCATTAGCCCTAGACTCTAGATTTTTGCACTTGGCTTTTAGGATCATACATTCCCTAGACAGCTCTTCCTTCTCATTGTTAATTATCTCAGACTCATCAATGAAGTCTAGCAGTAGCTCAGACAACCTTTCTTAGATAGGAATTTGATCTTGTCTTTGAGATGAAGAATACTTATCTCTTGTTTATCATCTGATTCTCCGATGGCCATAAGCGCTTGTTCATCTCCAGCTTCATCTTCTGAGTCCTCATCTGATGTTTCTCCCCAGGCAACAACCATAGCCTTTGTTGATCCTTTGTTCCTTTTTAGTTGAAATTGTTCCTTCTTCGTGTTACTTCATTTAGCCCTTTCCTTCTTCCACTCAGTTTCCCATTGAGAGCAATTCTTGATCATGTGATCAGTCTTACCACACTTGTAGCAACCCTCATTGGTCTGTTTCTCAGAAGCCCTTGGTTTGTTGAAGGTTGTACCTCTTGAAGAACCCTTTCCTCTCATCAGGTACTTTTTGAAATCTCTTATGATCATAGCCATTTCATCATCCTCCAGATCTGAACCTTCAGCAATTCTGAGAGCCAGACTTCTTTCCTTCTTTGGTGCATCCATTTTCATGGTTTGCCTTCTCAGTTCATAGGCAGTAAGGTTTACAATTAGTTCATCCAGCTTGAGGGTAGTAATGTTCTTTGATTCCTGAATAGCGGTGATTTTCCTTTCCCAAGAGACTCGCAGAACCCTTGTCAAAATCTTCTCAACTTTGTCTTCTTCAAGAATAATCCTTCCAAGAGACTTAAGTTCATTTGTCAGTGTGGTGAACCTTGTATACATCTCTTTGATGGTTTCTCCTTCCTTCACGGTGAAATTCTCATACTGAGAATACAACATTGTTCCTATGGACCTCTTCACTTGAGGTGTTCCTTCATGAGCCACTTGCAAAGTGTCCCAGATTTTCTTAGCAGCGGTACAACTTTGAATTCTACTGTACTCATCTGGACCTACTCCACACACAAGCCATTTCTTAGCCTTGGCATTCTTCTCCCACTTCTTCAGGTATTCAGCAGTGCAGTCAACTCTTATCTTTGGCACATCCACTCCTTCAGCATTCTTTTTAGTAGTTGTTAGAGGACCATCAGTGACTATGTCCCAGAGTTCATAGTCTTCTCCTATGATGTGATCCATCATCCTGTTCTTCCACCAAGAATAGTACTGACCATTGAAAAGTGGAGCCCTAGCAGTGGATTGCCCTTCCCAGTTCCTAAGTGGTGCACTCATGTTGATCTTTTCCTAAGATGTTAGCTTCTTCAAGGATAACCCGCTCTAATACCAATTGATGTTCTAAATGTCAATACCATATAAGAGGGGGGGTGATTTATGTGGTACCCAATTTTCGCTCTAGAAGAACCTGGTTCTTCTAGGTGTTCTAACTACTACTGTTTGCGGAATAAAAGGTACATAAAATAAAGAACACAGAGATTTTTATGTGGAAAACACCTGGCTCAAAAGGTGAAAAAATCACAACCTACTACTCAGTAGGATTTTCCCAAACTTTCACTAAAATCACTGAGCCAAAACAACATTTACAAAAACTCTTTGTAAACCTAAGGTTTAACTTTAATCCCTTGTAGCACACAACCTCAATTGTTGCAACAATTTCAAGTTAGCTTATAACTTGAACACTCAAAGTACCTAATACAATTGCTTCTATGAAAGCTGAAAGGTACAACTTTAAACCACCTACTACAATTGAACTAGAATAAGAAAAAACACAATGGAACTAGTTCTTCTATCTCGTTCAAGTAGCTTCAGGACTCCACACTCAAATCTCATATAAATTGCTTGCAAAATCGCCTTGCTCTTTTGCTTTCAATTTAGTTTAACTTCTGCGTTTTGCAATGCCTATAAAAGACAACAATCACTGTCATTTAATAGGTTAGAAATCAGAGTTTGATTGGGATTCAATATGTGATCTTCTATCGTAGTTGAGTCCTTGAAGATATCAAACTCTAACACTTTCTTTTTCTGGATTGTGTTCTCTTCATATAAGGAGACTTTCTCCCCTTATCCAATATGCAACCTTTTCGATCAGATTAGGAGATATTGCTGCTTGATCAGTAGGATTTATCTCCTTCACGTGCATCTGACATGTGTAGGTTGAACATGACAGTGCTTCACAAGATGGACATGGTCCATGACTGAGTTCATTTGTCATTCTTCAAAACTTCACTTGTTCTTGGGCCAACATACCTGAATACCCTCTGCTGATACAATATGACCCAAGAATACAACTGAACTCAATCAGAACTCACACTTCAAAGTCTGAAGGACCACTCTCAGATGTTGCTCATGCTTCTCTCGGCTGCGGGAATAAATCAAAATATCATCAATGAAGACTATCAAAAACGAATCCAAGTAAGGCTTGAACACCCGGTTCATCAAATCCATAAAAGCTGCTGGGGCATTTGTTAACCCGAATGACATCACCAAGAACTCATAATGCATGTACCGAGTGCGGAAAGCTGTCTTAGGGACATCTGATGCCCTAATTCTCAACTGATGGTAGCCAGATCTCAACTCAATCTTCGAAAATACCTTGGCACCCAGAAGCTGATCAAACAAATCATCGATCCTCGATAATGGATACTTATTTTTGATTATAACCTTGTTCAACTGCCGGTAATCTATACACATCCTCATCAATCCATCCTTCTTCTTGACAAACAACACCGGCGCACCCCATGGCGAGACACTAGGCCTAATGAAGCACTTATCAAGCAAGTCTTGCAACTGCTCCTTCAACTCTTTCAACTCAAGCGGGGCCATACAATACGGCGGGATAGAAATGGGCTAGGTGACCGGAGCCAAATCAATGCAGAAGTCAATATCCCTGTCGGGTGGCATACCCAGCAGGTTTGAAGGAAATACCTCAGGAAACTCATGAACTACAGGCACAGAATCCATAGAAGGAACCTCAGCACTAGAATTACGAACATATGTCAAATAGGCCAAACACCCCTTCTCGACCATACGCCGAGCCTTCATATATGAGATAACACTACGGGTAGAATGACCAGGAGTCCCTCTCCACTCTAAATGAGGTAAACCCAGCAAGGCTAAGGTCACAGTCTTGGCATGATAGTCCAAGATAGCGTGGTAAGGTGATAACCAGTCTATCCCCAATATGACATCAAAATCAACTATGTCCAAAAGTAACAAATCTACTTGAGTCTCAAGACCCCCAATCATAACTATACATGAACGATGGACACGATCTACCACAATATAATCACCCACCGGTGTAGACACATATACAGGAGCACTCAAAGAGCATGACCAGATACTGTGCAAAATAAGATGACACATATGAGTATGTAGACCCTAGATCAAATAGAACTGAAGCATCTCTACTAGAAACCAGAACAATACCTGTCATAACATCGGGGCTGGGCCCCACCACTCTGAACTACATCTCTGGGATAGCCTGCTGCTGGCTAGCCTCCACCTCTAATGGCCTGACCTCCATCTTTAATACCTCTACCTCCACCTCTAGCACCTCTACCTCCACCTCTAGCTGGCTGAGCGGGCTGTGGAACACTCGGTGCCTAAACCATGGCACGGGAACCCTGATGCTGAGAGCTGGTCGATGCTCGAGGGCAAAATATATGCCCCATATCGCCACAAGTATAACTAGCCCTCGGCTGCTGAGACTACTGACCTTGACGACCTGAATGACCACCCTGAAAATGCTGGAATGACGGTGGAGCTGGTGGTGCACTATAGGACTGCTGATCAAAATAATGCAGATGAGAACTACGACCACCTGAAGCATCATGAGAAACCTGAAGTGCTGACTGAAAAGGCCTAGGAGGATGGCCTCTAGCATACGAATCCCTGCCTCCAAACAAGGCACTACTGAATCTACCTGAATGACGAGGCCACTTGTCAGACCCTTGACCACCCCCCTGTGATAGAACCATCTCAACCCTCCTGTCCATATTGGACGCATCCTGAAAGGAAATCTCGCTCCCCGTCTCCTTAGCCATCTGAAGTCGAATAGGTTGAATGAGTCCCTCAATGGACCTCCTCACTTTCTCTCTCAGTGGGAAGTATAAGACGAGCAAGACGGGCCAAATCAATAAACCTGGTCTTGTACTGAGTAACAGTCATAGAACCCTGCTGGAGACATTCAAACTGCCTCCGATAGCTCTCCTTCTAAGTGACAGGAAGAAACTTCTCCAGAAATAGCTGAGAAAACTAATCCCAAGTCAAAGATGGTGACCCAACTAGTCTAGCCAAACAATAATCTCTCCGCCAAGTCTTGGCGGATCCAGATAAGCGAAAGGTAGCAAAGTTGACCCCATTGGTCTCCACTATCTCCATGTTCCTGAGAACCTCATGAAAGCTGTCTAAATAATCCTGGGGATCCTCAGAAAATGCACCGCTGAAAGTGGTAGTTAAGAGCTTGGTGAACATATCCAATCTCCATAAGACATCAGCAGACATAGCTGCTCCACACCAGTCTGAGCTACTACACCCGGCTGAACTGCACCAACTGGTTAAGCTGCTGGAGTCTGAAACTGGGGAGCCATCTGCTCCGGATTGCGAGTAGCGAGATTCTGGGCTCCTCTTCTAGCCTAAGAGACGTCTGGTGCTATAGGAAGAAAGCCTGCCTGGGTGACACTCTCCATAAGGCCCACTAGACGGACCAGAGCATCCTAGAGTACTGGGGTAGCAATGAACCCCTCAGGGACCTAAGCTGGGCCCACCGGAACTGCCTGGGCTGGAACCTCATTATCAAACTCAATCTGAGGCTCCGCCGGCGGTGTTGCTGCCCTGGGCTGAGCTCTGCCCCTGCCTCGGCCTTGCCCTCTGCCCCTCGTGGGTGCTATTGCTAGTGTCTCGAGCTGCTAATTAGTGGATGAGGAAGCGCGTGTTCTCACCATCTGCGAAAGAACAGAGTAGAAATTAAATTAGCATTGAGAAACCAAACCGCACGACAAGAAAGAATAGATGTGAGATTTTTCCTAACTCTGTAGTCTCTGGGGATAAATACAGACGTCTCTGTACCTATCCCTCAGACTCTACTAAGTTTGTCCGTGAATTGTGAGACCTAAGTAACCTAGAGCTCCGATACCAACTTGTCACAACCTGGATTTCCCACCCTCGGGAGTCGTGATGGCGCCTACTAGTGAAAGCTAGGCAAGCCAACCATTTGAATTATTTACCTTATTGCCATTTTAATCCCTTAACAATTATGAACTAACATTATCTAAACAATGAAATTTAATAAGCGGAAGAATAAAATATAACCATTTAAATATTACCAATACAATTCCTTAAACAAAGACTACCCAGAACTGGTGTCACAATTTCACAGACAGACTAGGAATACTACAAATAAGGGTTCGAAAATAAATATAATACTGTCTCGGAAATACATAAATGAAACAGGATGAAAGGATAGAAGGAGACGCCAAGGCCTGTGGATGCCTGCAGGACTACCTCAGATCTCCGAATGGACTGAAGGCAGCAACACAAAGCTAAGGTCTATATGCTCCAATATCGGGATCTGCACACAGTGCAAAGTGTAGTATCAGCACAACCGACCCCATGCGCTGGTAAGTGACTAGCCTAACCTCAGCGAAGTAGGGACGAGGCTAGGACCAGACTACCAAATAAATCTGTGCAGTTAAATCATATACAGCGGAAAATAAAAGCAAAACTTTACAATTAAAGATAGAAAGGGGGAATTATGTTGCGGGGAACAACAAGTAGCAACAGAAAACAACAGTTAAATGTAAATAACACCATAACTCAGTTATCAATAGAAATCAAGAAAATCAAAGCCAAGTGCACGGCATCACCCTTCGTGCTTTTACTCTCGTCCTCACCATAAAATCAATATAATTGGTACGGTATCACCCTTCGTGCTTTTACCTCACATAATCATGGCACATAATGATCTTTCTTGCATTATCACTCATATAAAGGCACAAAATTGTACATCGTGCGGCACGACATCACCCTTCATGCTTTAACACTCTCTCACAAAATCATACACGACATCACTGTGATGATCCAAAAGGTCATTACTTGTTTTAGAAATGAATTATGCGTTCCGAGGTCTTAGAAACCTCTTTCAGCATCACCTCGATTTGCGTGCGTAGTCCGGGCGCGTAGCCAGATAGACATTATGTGAAAATTTATGAAAAATGATAAATTTTGACTATAAAGTGGATTAAGTTGACTTCGGTCAACATTTTAGGTAAACGGACCCAGACCCGTAATTTGACGGTCTCGGAGGGTCCGTATAAAAATATGAGACTTGGGTGTATGACTGGAATTGAATTCCAAGGTCCCAAGCCCGAGAAATGAAATTTTTAAAGAAAATTATTTTCTGAAATTATTTATGAGATTTGGAAATGAAATTGTGATTAAAACTTGATGGTATCGGGCCCGTATTTTGGTTCCGGTGCTCGATACAGGTCTTATATGTGATTTAAGATAAGTCTGTGAAGTTTGGTAAGAAACGGACTTGAAACGACGTGAATCGGATCATTTTTGAGAAAATTGGAAATTTGAAGTTCTTAAGGAAATTTCATGATTTTGATGCTAAATTTCTAGTTGTTAATGTTATTTTTGTGATTTGAATGTACGAGCAAGTCCGTATGATGTTTTTAGGTTGGTGTGCATGTTTGGTTTGGAGCCCCGAGGGCTCGGGTGAGTTTTGGATAGGCCACGGGTGGATTTTGGACTTGATGAATTGCAGGTTGCAAGTATGGGAATTGCGAACAAGGTTCGCAATTACGAACCCCGACCCCTGCTATGTTCGCATTTGCGAAGGGGGTTCTCGCAATTGCGATTTGGGAAATGCGAACAAGGGATCGCATTTGCGATAACAGGCCCAAAAGGGGTGTATCGCATTTGCGAAGAGAATCTCGCATTTGCGAGATAGAGCTGGCCTGGGCTGCTTTCGCAATTGCACATCCAATAAGAGTGTTCAAATACGTGTATGCTTGTGCAAGTGCTTTCGCATAGTTCCTACCAACTAATAAGCGCAAGGAAAAGAACGGAAAACACAAAAGATGTTTCCTCACAACTTGCACGAGATAAAGCTCATACAGGTAAGCGTACCATAACACAATATTAAACAACAAGAATGCACCCAGGCCATCACAAATCCTCACAATCAATCCCTGACATAGCCCACCTTGTCTCGCCACGTGTGCAAATAATAACATAATAAGTGCCCGCCTTGTTTCGCCACATGTGCATCATAATGTTCCCACCTTGTCTCGCCACATGCGCAACCCACATATAAGCATATATACATATCCCGCCTTGTCACACCGCATGTGCAATATATCAATAGTAACAATAGCACGGCAAAAACCTCGTGCGACCCCTCAACAACAATACGCATGGCAGAGACCCCGTGCACAACACAACACAACCGCACGGCAGAGACCTCGTGCACCAACATAACCAGCACAACAACAATAGTGACAGTAATACAAAATATAGCGACTGAATCTACTCTAAAACTTCAAATCGCAAGGAATCGGTATAACCAGTTCACAAGAATAGCCACAGTAAGAAAAATAAAAGGAATAAAGGGAACAGTTCAACGAAAGGGAAAACTAACATGTAGTGACGATCCCAAAATAAACAAATCAGTACAAGGAACACAACACGAGTCTAGTAGTCCCAAATAAAAGCAAGTCCAAGGATATAGGTCATCTAAACTCCGTTTAAGGTTGGGAAGTTACGAGAATATTCGATAATTTCAATTAAGGAAGGTGATCTTAGCTGCACTTAAGACTAGGCGATTATAGGAGGGATGTCAATAACCCTCAATAACATAGGCAGTTATGAAAAGGTAGCATGATGATAAGAGAGATGAAGTTCTTCAGTTAAACCAAATAGGATGACAATTAGGCAATAAGAGTAAATCATAAAGAAAATAATTCCAACTAAGCATGCAGAGACGAAACTAATAAGCAGGAACTCAGTCATATCAAGAATAACTCCATACGTAGTGAATATAAGAACCCTAAAAGGCCAACTATCCACAATTAAGTCCGAGTACGCACTCGTTACCTCACGTACATGAATTACAATCAACATAGAAGATTCAATCCTAAGGGGAAGTCCCCCGCACAAGGTTAAGCAAGATACTTACTTGGCACCGCTGTGGTGTGCTCATGCTACTCTTCTACACATTTTTGTTGTGCAGATCCAGGTACTTCCACTCAGTCTTATCATCCTTAAGGCGAGGCGCTTTTGTAGAGATTTCGAGGTATATCTGCCGCATCCGCAGACCGAGGAGTCCTATTCTATCTTTCTGTAATAGTATAGCCCTTTAGTAGTTTTCCTTTTGTTAGACATTTCTGGAGTTAGAGCTTCTTATGTATCTCTTAGCTTGTGATTCATGAGGTTCCGGATTTTGGGAGTGTTAGGTTGAGATTTTGTACTGTTATGTGCCAGGCAGTATCTTAAACACTATTTTATTTTATTATTTTGGTTTTAAATTATTTCTTCCACAACTGTTGTTTATATTCCGCATTGTTAGGCTTACCTAGTCGTAGAGACTAGGTGTCATCACGATGGTTCACGGAGGGCGAACCGGGGTGATGACAATCACCCTTCGTGCTTTAACACTCTTCCTTACCCAAACAACAATCACAAAGCAATAAGGGCAAAAAAATCAATAAAATCCCGAAAAGGAAACAATAGTACAACAATCATATCCCGGCAAGGAAAACAATATCAAAGCAACAATATCCCGGCAAGGGAGATAACATTTAAAACAACAACATCCCGGCAAGGGAGACAATATCATAATCCTCTTTTGTTTTTCACATTTACTTCACAACTCAATTCACAATTTGAGCCAATGCTCTATAATGTTCAATTGCCAATAATACTTCCACAAATCATATTACAACTTGAGCCAACACTCTTCAATGTTCAATTACCAATATTACTTCCACAAGCCTTGTTCAATAATAGAAATCAAAACATAAGGCATGAACAATACAAAATGGAGTCACAATAATCATAGTATAAGACTCATGGGCATGCTTGACACCAACGTATAGATACTCGTTACCATGCCTATACGTCGTACCCAATAACTAGCACATAGCAAATAGGACATAACTCCTAATTCCTCAAGCTAAGGTTAGACTAAACACTTACCTCGATGCCACGAACACAATTCAAGCCTCAACTACTGCTTTGCCTCTTGATTCCACCACCAATTCACTCATATCTAGCCACAAGTTACTTAACTATATCAATAAATGCTAAATGAATCAATTCTAATGCATGAAAATAAGTTTTCCAATGATTTTCCCAAAAAGTCAAAAATCGACCTCGGGCCCATATGGTCAAAACCCGAGGTTCGAACCAAAACCCGATTACTCATTCACCCACGAACCCAAATATATAATTTATTTTGAAATCGGACCTCAAATGAAGGTCCAAATCCCCAAAATTTGAAAAAATCTAAGTTCTACCTAAAACACCCAATTTCTCCCATAAAAACCCATAATTTTGAGTTGAAATCATATGAAAAGATATTAAAGATTAATGAAAATGACTTACAATCGATTTGGAAGAGTACTTGTCTTTGAAAAATTTCCCAATTGCGACCAGGGTTCGCAATTGCGAACCCTTTAGAACCTGCTATCTTCGCAATTGCGAAGAATATGTCGCAATTGCAACACTGGGAAAATTCACTAAGCTTTGCATTTGCGAGGAAACAGCCGCATTTGAGACTTTGGCCACTTTCGCATTTGCGATCGAATGGTCGCATTTGCGATCAAGGCCTGCCCAGGCAATTTTCGCATTTGCAGATCAATCTTCGCATTTGCGAGCTTGCACTTGCCAGCCAGTCTTTGCAGTTACGAAGCCTGCAAACCCACAACATACCAGCAATTTCCTAAGTCTAAATTTCACTCCGTGACCTATCCAAAACTCACCCGAGCCCTCGGGGCTCCAAACCAAATATGCACACTAACCTAAAAACATCATACGGACTTGCTCGTGCAATCAAATCATCAAAATAACATCAATAACTATGAATTTAGCATCAAAATCAAAAAAAAATCCATGAACTCTTAAGTTCAAATTTCAACAACCGAAGGTTCGATTCACATCATTTCAAGTCCGTTTCTCACCAAATTTTACAGGCTCAACTTAAATTACATATAAGACTTGTACCGTGCTCCGAAACCAAAATACAGGCCCAAACCATCAAATTCAAACATATTTCATTTCCAAAAACTCATATATATTCCAAAAATAATTTTCTTTAAAAATTCATTTCTCGGGCTTGGGACCTCGGAATTCGATTCCGGGCATACGCCCAAGTCCTATATTTTTCTTTGGACCCTCCAGGACCGTCAAATCATTGGTCCGGGTTTGTTTACCCAAAATATTGACCAAAGTCAACCAAATTTCATTTTAAAAGCAAAATTCATTATTTTTGACAGATTTTCACATAATGGCTTTCCGGATACACACCCGGACTGTGCACACAAATCGAGGCGAGACAAAAAGGATGTTTTATGGCCTCGAAACATAGAATTTATTTTTAAAACAAAGGGTCATCACATTTTACTACGGACCCTCCGGGACCGTCAAATCACGGGTCCGGATCCGTTTACACAAAATATTGACCGAAGTCAACTTAAATCAATTTAAAGGCAACACTCATATTTTTCTCAAATTTTTATATAAGGCTTTCCGGAAACACATTCGGACTGCGCATGCAAATTGAGAAGGAAGAAAATAAGGTTTTCAAGGCCTCGAAGCACGGAACCAGATTCTAAAACGAAAGATGAGCCTTTGAGTCATCACACTAGCTAAACGTGGGACTAATACGTTAGAATTGAAGGAAGTTAGGTCAATCTTATAAAATCAAACATTTTAAAAGTATTAAAATAAAAATGATTAGTTTACAAGATTGAAGAATTTTTTTAGTTTTCATTTGAATTCCAAGATATGGAAAACAAAGGTTCGATTAATTTTGTTTTCTTAAAATATTTTGAGTTTGTTACCCGAAACTAACAACGCATCGTTATTCAAAAGAATTTTTGTACATTTTATATTATATTTTATTACAAATCCAACGTACTTAAACGGTTTTGTATTTGGTTTTATAGTTTTAAAAATCTGATTTTGACCCTCTTTTCCAAGTTCTGGACAATAATACTTTTTTCTTTTTTATTAATAAGATAACTATATCAATAATTCTATGCTAGCATAAATATAGATAATGAAGGACTATAGGATCACTTTTACAACGCACGATCAAAACTAAATCACATTGGACTGAAAGAAATTAAAATTTATTTGAATTAAGCTTAACTTTTTTTTCACAGACATTATTTCACATTGAATAAGATCGTAATACATAAGGACTATCTAATATTTAATATTTTGAAGTAAACTAGATAAATATTGAATTCTTTAACCTGAAACCCTAGTTCATACTAATTTCACAAAATATGTTGAATTATCAACTTACTGATTCAAGTTAATTTGCACAAGGATTTATAAATTTGATGGAACTTTCTCTCATAAAGTTTGAACAAGATGTCTACTATCTTAATTACTTTATAAAAAAAGATTCAATCTTAGGTTGATAGTTGATTCCACATGGATGTGTTGGATAATTAGCCGCTGAAGATGCTAGTGTTATGACTCTTTCGTTGACTCGAAAAATCATTCGGGTTACATATAATTACAAAGCAATGACCAATTACGCTTTGAATTGACATATTAATTTACAAATGATGGTGGTTAATTAGATATATTAATTAATTTATTGTATTATTCTAACAAATGATATTATTAGAATATATATGCGTTTAAAATTTTATTATCTTTTTTACAAATTGTGTGATACTTGACTTAAGATATTCGTGCAACGCACGAGTAGAGAGTAGTTATATTTAAAAGTAACAATATGATACATGTTTGGAGGAAAGACTTGGGTGGTGATTGATTATTTAGCTGGTCAATTTGCATATGATGAGGATTTGGTGGTTCCATTTTAGTAGGTATGTGAGTATCTATCATTGGGGGAAGGGGATTTGTTGTTGGTCAGTAAGCAAGTAGGGTGGTGGATGAAGGCAGACGAGGAGTTAGAGAGAAGGGAGAGAAGCATGTTCCTAGAGAGAGAAGTCGAAATGTTTTAAAATGAACCAGGATCCTTCGTGTAGGGCTTTGAACATATTTTCCTCGTATTGAGATTTTATAAGGTAAAAATTGGAACCCAAGTATATAAGTGGTAAGTCTTCAGTAGGTTTCCATAGATTAGTGAGCTTAGTTTTTAATAACTGATGCCCCACTATTTTACCAAATACCTCGACAGTGACAGAGTGTTTCCATGGGTAATGTTACTAACCCTAACACAATCCATAAATGGGCCCACAAAATTACTAAATCACGTTCATCACCGGGCCCACAAACACTAACTACCAATAATATTTTTTCATCCTTAGATGGCTTCGACACTGCACTCACACATCACACTTAAGCCCACGGACCCTTCTACTAGTGGACCTAAGAGCCCAAATTCACAAGGTAAGCACATATCTGACCCAAATGCACACCTCCCTACAAAACACATTTCAATTGGGCCTAATAGCACCTTCACAGATGCACAACCCCACACATTCTCTAACAAAAATTTGGCAAAAAGCCCAACTGAATCAATTACTACTCCCACACGGCTACCCATTCCCTTTACTTCAGGCATTACACCAATGGACACCCAACCAATTCCCACGCTTAATCATGAATGGACCACCACATTCCAACCCCACAACTTCACTAATTTACACTTCCCAAACCCCACCACTGGACTATCCTCTACAGTCCTAGGTCGAGATGGGGCTACAGGGGTATGCACTCATCTTCACGATGGAACTCAATAATCAGGAGGTGATGCTACTAGTTCAAAATCCAATCCACGTAGCAGAGATAGTGATGGAGGGTATGCACCTGGTTATGGGGGCTCTCACCCAGAGTCTGTGTTACTCCACTCACACATTACTGCTACTCGACCACCACAGGCCTTCCTCCTCACAGACATCCCCATGGAGACACCAACCAACACCCCCAGTTCACACCCTCAACCAGATCATGGGACTCCTCCCATTCTACCCACAACATCACACGGGGACAATCTATGCCCCGTGGTTCCAACATATGAACTCGTTCTCACCACCTTACCCTTTGTCTCCAACAAGCACTCAGGATCCCATATCACCATCTCATAGTCCACCCATCACCCCCCCTCCATCACCAAACGCACTAAGCAACCAAACACGTCTAGAATTAGCACAAATAATGGAATGCGGGAAATACAGATATAATTTATTTGGCTAAAGGGAATCTATCTCTACAGCCTCAAAGAGCATTTCGCAAAAAAATTCATTCCCAAAAGCCCCCCAGAACTAATAACATGCAGTCTCTACTTCAGGGCAACCACAAACCAGGAGGTGGGGAAATACTCTATGGTAGTGATCCTTACACTGAGGCAGCACACTGCTTTGAACGACCCAGTTCATGTGAATTCTGCCCACCAACTGGAAGGGATGAATGATCTTACTGCACACCACAACACACAATCCATCATGAATCTTATAGTTTGGAATTGTAGAGGTTCTCAAAATGTGGAGTTTAGAAGCAATTCCGATCCTTACTAGATAACTATAGGTTAGTTTTAGTTGTCTTACTAGAAACTAGAATGCATGATCATACTGCTCTAAAAAATGATATTCAATTCTCCGATATGGCTCAAGTTTCTGCCAATGGTTTATCTGGTGGTATAGTGCTCATGTGGCACGCTGACCTCGTTACTGAGGATGATATCAACATGACTACCTAGGAAATACACTGCATGGTCCAGGTATTGCCTAGCCCTACTAAATGGTTGTTTTCATCAATCTATGTAAATAATTCTACATGCTTCTGTCTATTACTATGGGAAAATTTACAAGGTATGCATGATTCTTATAGGGGTCCTTGGTTAATAGGACGTGATTTCAATGAAGTACTTATGGCCAATGAAAATTTTAGGGGTAACCCTATTAGCAATAGAAGAGCATATGCTTTTGCTAAATGTATAAATTACTGTAAGTTAGTTGATTTAAGTTTTAAGGGAAGTCGTTACACATGGACTAACAAACGACGAAATGGTCACACTATATTAGAAAGGCTAGATCGTCTCCTAGGAGACTATGATTGACTCAACTTATTTCTTGAAGCAGTCGTGCAACACCTCCCTCGTACATATTCAGATCACTGTCTGCTACTTGTGACACTACAACCTAACAAAACACCTAGACAACCAATCTTTCGTTTTGAAAAATTTTGGACAACTCATCCAACTTTCAAAGTTGTTATCTAACAATCCTGGCAAAATGCTGCCACTTTAATTGAAGCAACGGATAACTTTAGGAATAATGTCACTTATTGGAATAAACACACTTTTGGTGTCATTTTTTTATAAAAACGTAAGTTACTTGCTAGAATTAATGGAATCCAGGCTTCCATACACTATCCAACTAGCACTTTCCTACAAACTCTGAAAATTCAACTAAATCATGAATTTAGTGGTTTGTTAAAATAGGAGGAGGATTTTTGGAAATTAAAATCACGTATTCTTTGGTTAAATGAAGGCGACACCAATACAAAAAATTTCCACATGTCTACTCTACAAAGGCGTAGATGTAATCGCATTATGACCCTCAAAGATAGTGTTGGTAACTGGAGTTTTGATCATACACAACTAAAAAACCAAATATATTCATATTACAACCACTTATTTCAAACTACCCAATCATCAAGCTCCAATATCCACCCAACTTCAAACTCAAATGCCTCATTAACAGTAGATGATCAACAAAAACTACAAGCTCCATTAACCATAGCAGAAATAAGACAAGCCCTCCTCTCCTTCAGGCCATTCAAGGCACCTGGCCCCGATGGGTTACATCTATTTTTTCCCAGCAATATTGGGCAGAAGTGGGGCACTCCATAGTACATTTATGTCATAAAGCTTTTAACCAACAACACATTCCACCTGAGATAAATAAAACATACTTATGCCTCATTCCTAAAATTAAAAATGTGACTTCTATTCACCAATATCGCCCTATTAGTCTTTGCAACACAATTTACAAACTAATCACCAAAATAATTGTTACTCGTCTAAAGCCTTTATTAAACAAAATAATTGGCCCCCACACAGTCTAGTTTCCAACAAGGGAAGCGAGCTTCAGACAATGCTATGCTTGTCCAGAAAATTCTTAATCACTTCGGAAAAAAAAAAAAGAAATCAGGCAACACTGGACATATGCTCCTCAAATTAGACCTAGAAAAGGCTTTCGATAAACTAGAATGGTCTTTTATTAAAAATACACTACACTACTTCAATATCCCTGCACCACTAATTTCCCTTATCATGTCCTGTATTACAACATCTTCAACTCTTGATTAATGGTACACGGAAAAATTATTTTTAACCGTCAAGGGGTATACGACAAGGGAACTCACTATCACCATATCTCTTTATTATGTGCCTGGAACGACCGTCACGCAATATCTTTCAGTCAGTTGATTACCTTCTATGGAAACCCATACAATTATCTCGCAATGGTCCACAATTATTACACTTTTTCTTTGTGGATGATATCATTCTTCTTTCAAAAGTAAATAATACTAGTTGTCATAACATCATAGACATCCTAAACTCTTTGACAACTCTATCAGTCCAAACCATAAATTTCCAAAAGTCCAAAATATTTTTTTTCAAAGAACTGCCTCCCACAAGACAAAAATCATATCCTTTCATGCTTTAGCATGAATGAAGACCAACGTTGGTAAATACTTGGGTTTTCCAATGTTCCACAAACGACCTACAAAATCTGACTTCCAATTCCTCCTAGACAACTTCAAAGCTAGACTTGCAGGATAAAAAACTAATTTCCTTTCCTTAGCAGGAAGGGTCACTCTCATTAAATCAACGCTTTCTACTTTGCCAAACCATATCATGCAATATGTTGCAATTCCAAAATCTATTATAAAAAAATTGAGCAATACATGCGCAATTTTTTGGGGTACTACTTCTCTCATTGGGAGATCTAGGCATACAACGACTAGAATTAAAAAATAATGCTTTACTTGCAGGCTTATGCTGGCACCTCTTTCATTCACCCGGCCAATTGTGCGTACATACACTTTTACAAAAATATATGTATGTTACCACAAAGGGGGGCCACTCCAACACATGGAAAAATGTCATGATAGGATGGAAGCACTGCCAGCTAGGGCTACAGTGGAAAATTGGTAGCAATTCCTACATCCATTTTTGGACGGATGCATGGCTTTGCTCCAAATACAACAATTAGGTCACTAATAGCTGGCCCAATTACCCCCTAATCACATTAACAGGACCATACCTACGTACAGATCTCATAATGACTGGGCTTGGAAAACTCTACCTTTCCAATTTCCGAACCACATCAAAAACATTATCAAAGAAATTCATCTTCCTACATACACCACTAACTTTGATACACTATTTTGGGGTCTAACTCATCAAGGGAACTTCACTGTGAAATCCATGTATACTAAACTACTACAACTCTGCCTGCCCAGGCTTTGGAACATACCTGGCACACGTAAAATAAAAACTTTCCTATGACTTATGATGCATTACCGTCTACTAACCAGAAAATACTTGCACCACATAGGTATTTTATTAGATGACTCTTGCAAAATTTGCAATAGTGCACCAGAGTCTATTAATCATGTAACGACCCGACCGACCGTTTTAATCTCTAGCCCATCGTTCAGCAGTTTAAGGCCATGAGCAGTTCCACTTCAGGTATTATAACTTGTGCGCATGGCCGGAATTGAATTTCGGGAAGTTCAGAGTCGATTTGGAAAGAGAATTCTCATTTCAGAAGCTTTAAATTGATAGAAGTGACTAAGATTGGATTTTTGAGTAAACGACCTCGGAATCAGGATTTGAAGGTTCCAACAGGTTTGTAGGATGATTTCGAACTTGGGCGTATGTCCGGATCGGGTTTTGGAAGAACCGGAATGTTTCGGCACCTATTGTGGAAGTTAGCATTTTTGAAAGAATTTCATAAGTTTGGGTTGCAGTGCATTTCAGTGTTATCGATGTCTATTTGGGATTCCAAGTCTGGGAATAGCTTTGTATGGTGATTCTAGTATTGGGAGCACGATCGGAGGTGAATTCAGAGGTCTGTGGGTCATTTTGGAGTCATTTGGCTAAAGTTGGAAACTTGAAAGTTTTTGAGAAGTTTGACCGGAAGTGGACTTTTTGATATCAGGGTCGGATTTCGATTCTGAAAGTTGGAGTAGTTCCTTAATTTCAAATATGACTTGTGTGCAAAATTTGAGGTCAATCGGATGTGATTTGATAGGTTTCAGCATCGAATGAAGAATCGAAGTTCTAAAGTTCATCAAGTTTCAAATGGGGTGTGATTTGTGAGTCCAACATTATTTGGTGTGATTTGAGGCCTCGAGCAAGTTCATAAGGTGTTATGAGATTGGTTGGTGTGATTGGACAGGGTCCCGGGGACCCCGGGTGGATTTCGGGTGGTTAACGGATCGAACTTTTAATTTGAAGAAAAACTGAGGCAACTGATATCTGGTATAACCGCACCTGTGAGGTTGTGGCCTGTAGAGTCGCAGAAGCAGCCTGGGAGTTGCAGGAGCGAAATTAGGCAGCCAAGGGAAGGATCGTAGATGCGGGGTATTGGTCGCATCTGCACAAGTGCAGAAGCAAGGGAGTTGACCGCAGAAGCGGAAGGAGACCGCAAAAGCGGTAGTAGGGGCCGCACCTGCGGGATTGCAGAAGCGGTCAAGTGACCGCAGGTACGGAAATGCTAGAGGAAGTGAGTTCTTTAAAAATTGGGATTTAGCCCATTATCCTTCATTTTTCTTCTTGGTTGGGCGATTTTGGAGCCTTTGAAGAGGGGGATTTCATCATCAAGCATGAGCTAAGTTACTTCCACCCCTTGTGAGTTAAATACATGGTATTATTACGGATTAAAGTATGAAAATTGGTAGAAACTTGGGGTTTTGGTGGAAAGACTTAGAGTTTGTATTTTTAGATTTTGACCACAATTTTGGGTATGAAATTGAGAGTAAATTGTATATTTGAGTTCGTGAGGTTATGGGTAAAGTTAATCTTCGAAAAATTTTGAAATTCGGGCACGTGGGCCCGAGGGTGATTTTGTCAACTTTTCGAGCGGAGTTGGGGATTTATATAAATTGAATCGTTACAAGTATTAGGGTATATTTTCATTGGTTTGCCCGTTTGGCTAGTTTTGGAGCATTGTGGCATCGAGCTGAGTCGCCGAAAGAGCGTGGATTGTCGATTATGGAATTTCGGAGCGAGGTAAGTCTTCTTTCTAACCTTGTAAGAGGAAATTGTCCTCATAGGTGAAATAATTTGTTATATGCTTCTATTTGCGGGGGCTACGTACGCACATGGTGATGAGAGTCCGTGCATAGATACTATTATGTTTAAGTCCGGGTAGTCTAGGACCCAAAAGCATACTATACTTGGAATATTTGTAATCTTATTGATAGTTTGAATTGCTTAAATCACATCGAATTAGTAAATGAATTTCTAAAAATATTAAACTTCATTTTGTTAAATTGTTAACAGAGAATAGGCTTTCTTTGGATAATTATTCCCTGATGACTTCTTGATTGACTGTCTGTGTGTTTAATTTTGGAACGGGTTGAACGCCTCAGCAGATTAAATAGATGCATCTATGGTTCGCACCATTCGACCCTCTGGCAGTGCACAGTTAAATATTATTGGATCGGGCCGTACGACCTCGACATGATTTGCGCATACTTGTAATGCTTGCTTGAGATTTGTAAATTGATATTGCCTCCCTGGTCTGAGATAAATTGATAAATAATGGATTATAAATTTGGAGACTCCTAAATGTAAAAGGGGATGTTTACTTGTTTTCTTGACTTACTTGAGTTTATTGCCTCTTTAATGAATCCATGATTATTTGCATTATTTATATATTATTATTGGACCATTAGTAAGTGTCGAAGTCGACCTCTCGTCTCTACTTCTTCGAGGTTAGACGGGATACTTACTGGGTACACGTTGTTTCCGTACTCATACAACACTTGTTGTGCATTTTGTTGCACAAGTTTATGTGTGACTAGTGGCTTAGTGGCGTAGCGGCATGGTTGATACGGGGACTTAGGTGAGCTGCGTCTTGTGAGATGATCAGCAACCAGCAGAGTCTCCTTCAGAGTATTGTACTGTATCATTTCATTCCTGTCCAATTGTATTCCGGACAGTTATTGTATTTTATTTCATTCCCTGGTGAACGCTCATGCACTTGTGACACCGGATTCTGGGATGATTATGGAGTATTTGTATTAATTCCTTAACGTTTCTATTTAATTTGAAACAGTTATCTTTTATTAGTAAAATTAAAGGAAAAATCATAGTTTTCAAATTATTAAAACAACGCCTAAATTAAGTATTTATGATTGGCTTGCCTGACAGCAGTGTTCGGCGCCATCACAATCCTTAGTGGATTTTGGGTCGTGACAAATCACTTGTTCCTAAATTGTCCTAACGTCAAACCTATATGGGCACAACTAGGTTTGCTTTAGGCTGTTACTCATTTCACTAGCTTTCAACAGCCCTTACAATGGTTAAGACAATTAATGCAAACTAAAAAGCAAAACTTGCCTTATCGCATCAACAACCACACCATTATTTCTTTCACACTTTGGCACATTTGGCTTGTCCGAAATGACACCAATTTTAATAATACACAACATAAATTATCCATTAATTTTGTCACAAACCAAGCGCTAGAATTCACTTACATGGCAACAAATTTTAAGCTAAAGCAAAAACAAATACTGAAACCTATAAAATGGATCCCTCCAAAACCAACTTTCTTCAAATTCAATACAGATGGGACAGTATCCTATAAAATGGATCCCTCCAAAACCAACTAGTCATGAGCATCTATAAAATCTAATACATGTCTAAAAAGTCTACAAACTATTACAAATGTTTGATAAGAGATACAAATGATAAAGAGGGAGAAACACGGGACTACGGACGTCAAACAGCTACCTCGTGGACTCCGATATCTGCCGGGAGCTCTCAACTCGCACTGGCAGGATCCGCAACGCTTGAATCTGCACACAGGGTGCAGGGAATAAAGTGAGTACTCCAACTCAGTGAGTAACAAATGTAAATAAATACTGAAAGCAAGAAATCACGTAAAACATAAAGCATTCTATAATGAAGCAGTAAAACCATTTAAAAATTAGTGAATCAGTGAAAGATAGGCAAATATCCTTTATATCAAATGTAATTTCATGAAAAGCCTTTTTCAACAATTAAGCAGGTAATGGACAGTTAATTAAGAAAATAAACACATAAAGGTTCCCTCGGGCACAGTATCCACAATTCTACCCCTCGGGCAACATCTCAGAACAATACCAGCCCCTCAGGCAATCAAATAGGATAGTACCAGCCCCTCAGGCTCAATCTCACATCACAATGGGTACCCGCGCTCACTAGGGGTGTACAGACTCTTGGAGGGGCCCCTTACGGTCCAAGCGCAATATCAAGCCACCTCGTGGCATCATCACTAGGCGCTCGGCCTTATATCAATCAAGCCACCTCGTGGCGTACATGTCTCAGGCCCTCGGCCTCATAATCAGTATCAAATTTTTCCTCACAACATAGGCCTCGGCCTTACTCAGTCAAAATCCTCACAAGCCCCTCGGGCAACAGTAAAACAGTGATTCTCAGCCCAATTATCATTTAAAAGATCATTTAAGTATTTAAAACATAGTAAATATGGCTGAGTACGAAAACAGTGAAATATATCATGACTGAGTTCAAGTATAAAGTCAAAACAGTGAGGAAATATCAATAAAAATCTCCGAAAGGTTCAAATAGTTGGCACAAGGCCCAAATATGGCATTCAGCCCAAATCATTATGATAGTAAATAGATTTCAGTCAAATACGCGGTAAAATAGTCATTCAGGACGGACTAAGTCACAATTCCCAACGGTGCCCGACCCCACGCTCATCATCAAGCGTGTTCGTCACCTCAATATAGCACAACGATGTACAATCCGAGGTTTCAAACCCTCAGAACATCATTTACAATCATTACTCACCTTAAACCGGTCAAATCTCTAACTCGTGACACCTTTGCCCCTCGAATCGGCCTCCACTCCTATCGAATCTATCCAAAATCAGAACGAGGACGTCAAAATATGCTAAGGGAACGAAGCCCAAGTGAAAATAATCAATTTACAACATAAATCTCGAAATTACCAAAACCCGACCCCTGGGCCCATGTCTCAGAATTCGATAATTTTTATATCAATAGATTCCTTATCACCCCACGAGTTCATATATATTAAAAGTTCTGAAATCCGACCTCAAATGGTCCTTCAAATCCTCAATCAAAGGTCTAAATTTCCAAGACTTAGTTCTTCTATTTTTGGCTAAATTTCCATGACTATTTAGGTGGAATTCACATTAGAATCGAGTTTTAAGTCCAAGAATCATACCTCCAAGTGAGTCCCCTTGAATCCCTCTTCAATCCCCTTCAAAAAGCTCCAAAAATGACTAACAATGGAAGAAATAAACCCCAAAATTGCGGACAAGACGAGTACTTAAACATTCTGTCCAAGCCTAAATTTCCTTCTTCGTGAACGCGGTCAAAGCCTCGAATTCGCGAAGCACAAAAATTCCGTTGACCAAAATTATTCTCCGCAATCGTGACCACCCCATCGTGAACGCGATGCTTTACCCAGACAGATCTTCGCGAACGCGCTCCATAGCCCGCGAATGCGATGAACGAAATATCTCAATGTAAGCACGTGATATTTGCCCTATGAAAGAATTACTCCCAAAAAATTCAAAATAAAATGATTTTCCTTGGTGTGCAATTTGAGAATTTTTGTGACATTTTTGGATAATTATTTGTATTTGTCTGTGCATGTTTATTTGTTAAATTAATAAAAAATACAAAAATATGTCGCATTTTGCATGTAGGATTTAATTCTACAATTGTTAGTAATTAAGTTTGTTTTACAAAAATTAAAAATTACAAAAATAGGCATCTTTTTGCATTTTTAGCATTTAATGTCCAAATGTACAATTTTATGCTTAATTATTACTTAATTGTGCGTTAATTGTTATTGGGAGTTAATTTGCGCTTTTATAACTTAATAATAATTTAAGGATTTTTAGAATTTAGTTTTAGAAAAATAAAAGAAGAAAAGAGAGCAAAAATATAAAGAAAATCGGAATTGGGCTCTTCTTCAAATTCAAGCCACAAGCCCAAAGAATACCCAACTTTCCCCATGACCCGGTCCATTTCAAACCGGGTCGACCCGGTCCATAACTGAAATACCCAACACCACCCTATCTTACACAAAACAAAACAAAAAAACCTAAACCTAAACAAAATCCATCCGCCACCCCTCTCTTCTTCTCCAAAACCTTCACCCCAAACCTTAGCCAACCATGGCTGCCTCCCCTTCCACACGAGCAGCCACCATAGCTGCTGCCCCCCTCACTCTCAACACACACACACACGTCGTCGGACCACCTAAGTCAACCCCCTCATCGCCGGACATAACCCCAAACGACCACAGTCCTTCAACACCAAAGCTCCACCACGAAACATGTCGTCGTCCGCTGCTTCATCTTCTTCAGCCGTTTCCCAGCAGCTCTGCTATGTCCAAACAGACCCCATGGCTACTGTTTCGTCTTCTCCGGCGTCGAGCTTGAGCTCGACACCCATGGCTGCTGCTGCGTCTTCTTCTCCACCCCGTCACCTACTGTTTTCTTTTGCATTATCTTCAACCAAACGACTCTACTGTCCCGTTGTTGTTGTATGAAACAACTGCCTAAGCTGTTTCCATGGAGATTGAGCCATTTCCACGAAAAGAAAGAAAGGCTGCTTCATTCGCTCCCCATTTTAGCCCCGTCGCTCGATTTGCTGCCTTGCCGGACTTTATCACCGGCGAATGGAAACACAACTAGCAGCAGCGAGTCCATAGAGTACTTCGCCGTTTGGGTTTATGCGTAAAGATAAGATCAAAACCTGTCCAGTTTCTTAAGGGCCTGTCCGAAGCTCCATCTGTTTGTTCCGGTTGAGGTTGTCAAGTTCTGCATGATTTCGATCGGAAACTTATGTTCATGATTTGGTTTTGGACGTTGTCTTCGTCATCGTAATGTTGGTTGACTCTTTAATCTATCACAGTTGCCGTTCATTAGAGCCAAGACGTCGAGCAGCTGTTTCAAAACCAAACCCCATCGTTCTGCTTCTAACTCCAGTCAACTAGTGCGTTGAGGTTCCGTTCTAATCCGAGTTTCAAACTAGTAGGTTTCCACTTTTCTTGTCTCTTAGTTTTCATTCAGTGAAGTCATCTTCTGTTCCTTTTCTCCTTGTGTTTGTGTTCCAATAGTATGGTTCGAATTCGAACCCGGTTCTTTGTTTGTATTGCAGAAAATGTGTGTTCATCTATTTTTTAAGTTTGTTGCTTTTTGAATTTTTCAAGTGTGTTCATAATGTCGAGTTGTTTAGTTTAGTTTGAATCATTCATCTTTGTTATGATGTTGTTAGATTTAATTTGAAGTTCAATTGTTTATTGAAGTTTAGTGATTTGAACCTATTTGTTTGTTATGATCAATTTGTTATTTTTGTTAAATCTGAAAGTAGGATTGTTGTTAAAAGTTTGTTCAGTCAAAATGATTTCGTTTTGTGTATTGTTTGTTTTCCTGCTTTTGTTGTTCATCATATGAGTTTCAGTTTGCATTTTCGTTCCCGTTCATTGTGATTCATGATGTTTCAAGTTTATTTTTGTTGTTGATATTGTTGTCTCTTTGCTCATTCATTTTTTTTTGTCTAAGTTAACCAGGATTGGTTCCCAATATGGTTAACTTATTCCCGTTAATTTGAAGCTGTATGATTCATCTGTGTTCATGAGATTTATTGTTGAAATTTGTTTAGAAATTGGTCATATTTGCTGTATTTTGGTTGAGATTGATTAGGTGATTGGTTATAGCTGATGGGGTAGTTTGGTAAATTGCAATACGTTCAGGGGTAAAATGGTAATTGCAGTAAGGTCGGAGGGGTATTTTTGGAATTAAACATTTGAACAATTGTTTAATATAATGGGGGACAAGACATAAATTAGTGGGGGAATAATGTAATTCTTTATGTTAAGCATGGGGGACAAGATGTAATGGGGTGGGGTTGATATAATTGTTTAATATAATGGGGGACAAGACATAATGTAGTGGGTGGGAATAATATAATTATTTATGTTAAGCATGAGGACAAGGGTTTAAAATAAAGAAAACATTAAGTAGTGGGGACGAAACATGCAATTGGGGGAATATTCCGGGTTGGGGATTCAAGATAAGAGTCTTGTTATATATAGAGTTATTTGACACATTTTAAGGAGCTTGAAGACTTGAGAGAAAAGACTTGAACTAAAAAGACTTACTTAGAAAGAGAGGAAGACATTCTGAAAATCCTAAGAGAGTGTTGGAGAGTTTAAAAAGAGAAAACAAAAACAAAGTGAGAAACGTGTTTAGCTTTCAAGTTTAATACACGCGTGGGTTGTTGCTGTTTAGTTTGTTTACAAAATTTTGGGTTTGTTCTATTGAGTTGTTCGGTTTTTCTTCAAAGCTTTCTGGGCCTTGAATCTGGTTCGAATTTGTTGTTGTTGGGTTGTTGTTGTTGCTGTGTATTTACACTACTGCTACTTCTACTGATCTTCATCTTCTTTCCTTGCTTTCCAAATACCAGGTACACAAACTGATACACTGGTTCATCTTGTAAGCCACTCGAAGCATGAATGAAAAAATGAGAAAGATTTGAAGTTGTAATTTAATGTAGTCTTTTCTTTCTTTTACTGTCTGTATGTAGAATGTTCTATGCGTTGCCATGTAAACTCTTTAAACAACTCACTTTCGAAACTTAACTATAATAAATCGAAAGTATGTAAATAAAATAGGACCTTTTCTTCATTTATTTTAGAAAACAAACTTAATAGAAAAAAATGTAGTCACTATAGGTTTATCTTTTTAAATAAAATGAGACGAGCCTCGCCAAATAAAACGCACAGATTGCGGGGCCCTCACAAAATGTATGCTTTAATTATTTAGAACTCGGGATCGGCCGCTTAGCGAACTCCACGGTCTTACCCAAAATAATAAATACACTAATCGCTTTAGGCGCGCATTTTAATAATCTTACCTTCTTAAACTCGGGTGTGCATTTCATGTGACCCAAATCCAAATCCCAAAATATTGAATAAAAATGTGTTCCGGATTGCGGGTGCATTTCATGTGACGCAATCCAAAGACATGTTTTTAAACGATGTTCACATTCTTTTAAAAATATAATGATAAAAGCGGTAAAGAGTTAAAACTTGCACATGAGCGCATAATTGTATAAAATCAGATAAACAAGCCGAATATGACAGTTGAGCGACCGTGCTAGAACCACGGAACTCGGGAATACCTAACACCTTCTCCCGAATTAACAGAATTCCTTATCCGGATTTCTGGTTCGTGCATTGTAATACAGAGTCATTCTTTTCTCGATTCGGGATTAAATTGGTGACTTGGGACACCCTAAATCTCCCAAGTGACGACTCTGAAATAAATAAACAAATCCCGTTTCGATTGTCCTTTAATTGGAAAAAACTCCTTCACCCCTCGCGGGGCGGAAAAAGGAGGTGTGACAGCTCTGGCGACTCTGCTGGGGATGAACCCAGAACCACTGGTTCAGGGTTAGAAATCGAGCTTAGAATAAATTATTATATTTAGCTTTATCTGATTTTGTTACATGATTTGTGCTTAATGTGCTAACTAACTTCTTTTACAGCTTTGATATTTTGTGAACTGTATATAAACTGTGTCGAAACCCATATCCTCTCTGAGTCTTCTGAATCATGAAGAAGGGTGTACTTCGTACGACTTCTTTTCTGTATAGTGTCAAATCCCAATTTAGAACGAGGTTCGGACAAGTTGCTAAGCCGGTGAAGCTTCTGTATTCCCGGTACGCTGTCCCACCCCTCGGCTCGAGCTGTCCGCTCGGGTAAGCCAGGTCTAGAACAAACACCCAGGTTCTGAACCTAGAATAACTCAACTTCATACCGGATCCCTAGTAGGAACGCTTATCTGCATCATGTACATTTTTGACTTAGGGGACTCAACACAGGGGTTGAGTCCGTCTAGGAATAGCAACCCGAAACAGAAAAGACCATCCTGATGCATCCTACTCACTGCTTGTGCATTTATTTGCTTTGGACTTGCATGATGTCCGGTTTTTGAATATTGGAAAAAATTAAAAAAAAAGAGAAATAAAGGGAAATAACAGTGTATAGAGTTATTCTTCTATTTTGAAAAAAAATAACAATGTCCAAATACTGGCGAAATTCTGCCGAAATATTGAAAAAAATGAAAAAAAGAAAAATATTTTTTTATATAGTTTGTTTCACTCAAAAAAGAAAAAGAAAAAAATAGAAAAGAGTCTCTTATTTTTAGGTTGAAGAATAGGTTGGTCATTTTGTTGAAAAAAAATCTTCACTTTGTCTTGTTTTCAAAATGAAAAAAAAAAAAATAGTTTGTCTTGCCATGAAAAATGAAAATGAAAAAAGAGTCTTGTTTTTAAAATGGTTTTTTTTTTATTTCGTTGTTTATGAAAACGCCAAAAATGAAAATAAAAAGAGTCTTGCGTTGAACGTGGTTTTATTATTTGTTGCAATATATATATATAAATCCAAAAAGTATTTTTCTTTATTTCTATATATATATATAAATCCAAAAAGTATTTTTCTTTATTTCCCTCCAAAAAAAGTTTTTTTAGACCCCCAATTTTTAAGAAAAATCCAAAAAATATTTTCCATTATTGATGTCTTTAGAAAGTCTTTTTAATTGTTTTTAAAAAATATATATTTTCTTTTAATTTCTTCCAAAAAATCCGAAAATATTTTCATTCTTCTTTCAAAATTAAAAAGAAAAGTCAAAATTCAAAAATATTTTTTAGAAGCATTTCTTTCATTGAAAGTAAAATTCCAAAAAATATTTTCTTTCTTTAGAAGTTTCTCTTTCAAAATTCAAAAAAAAAATTCTTTAGAAATCCTTCTTTGAAAAAAATGTTCCATTTCTTCTTTATAAGTCTTTCCTTCAAAAAATAAATAAATAAATATATATATATATATATATATATATATATATATATAAAAGGGTTAGTTTATTCATGATGTCCCGAACTACGCGAGTTTGATTCTCACCGGATGTGAGATACGTAGGCAACCCTCATCGGGTCCAACCTCCCTTTTGCTAAAATAGCCAAAAACAAATAAATAAACAAACAAAAAAAAACATGTCAAATTTTAATTTTGTCATAAATAAGTCGGGTGATGTCTCACCTCCCCTTTTGCAAAAAATAGCAAAAAATATATATATGCCAAATTTTAATTTCATCATAAAGAAGTTAGGTGACGCTGTTTTGTCAAGACATAGCCGAGTGTTCCCGAAAGGGACGCCGGAAGGCTGACTTTGCATAAACAGCCACCTTTTGGGTCATGTTTAAGATTTGGTCCAGTTGACCCACACAGCCTTAAAAATCTTCGTCCCCGAGGCGTTGAAAGGCCGTGTTTGCAATATTGAGTTTTCTATTTTTGAAAAATGATAAAAAGAGTCACAAATAAGTCGGGTGATGCTGTTTTTGTCAAAAATAGCCGAATGTTCCCGAAAGGGACGCCGGAGGGCTGACTTTGCATAAACAGCCACCTTTGGGTCATTGTTTAAGATTTGGTCCAGTTGACCCACACAGCCTTAAAAATCTTCGTCCCCGAGGCGCTGAAGGGCCGTGTTTGCAACACCAGGTTTTTATTGTAATTTGAAAAAAAACAAAGAGTCAGCGGTCAGGTGAATACTGTTTGGATTTTTAGTCAAAAATAAATCGAGCTAGCTTCGGCCGCGCCTTAAACCGTTCTTGCCGAAATAGCCTTAGAGTATCGTTCAGTTGTCCGAAGGCTATTTTCGTAAAAGAACGGACAAGTTTGTAAAGCATCATAAAATAATCCTCCCCGGCCTCAAAATTCGTGTGAAATTTGGAAGGGGCCACATTTGCAAAAATAACCGTTTGGTTGCATTTGTCAAACGGAGAAAGGGAGCTGGCCTTTTGTTTTTGAGTTTGTAAATCTTTTGATTAGAATATGTGGGTTGTTTGATTTTCGAGTTTGTAGGTCATCTTTAAAACCTTTGAAACCCAGTTTGTTTTATTATGAAAATTGATAAAAAAAAATGTGTCATTGTTGTTACCTTTCATTTTACCCGAACTACGCAAGGTCTGATTCATGCGGGGTCATGATACGTAGGCAATCTCCATAAGATTCGACCACAACAAAAAAAAATCAAAAAAAATCAAAAAAAAATCAAAAAAAAAAGAGAAAGAAAAAAGAAAAAAAAAAGAAAAAAAAGATGTTGTTAATAATGAGGACCGACTGAGTCCATTCTAACCTGTTTTGTCTTGAATCGCAAAGAAAGTTAAGGTGGTTGGTTTGTGGTAAGTCGGACAATGACACCCAGAATATCGCGCAGAATCCTTTACCTGCACATCATGATACACACTTTGCGGGGATCAGGCCTAATGACATAAGCACTCGAATCTTATTGGGGACTTGTTGACTGAGGTTGATGATATTGAAGTTGGCAATGGTCTGGGCAATACTGATGCGAAGCTCAGTGGCTAAGATGTCAGTTTTGATAAAGTGGGAGGATGCTCCGTTCCTTGGTTAGCAAGAGAGAAGCTTTTGGTGGCTTATTTTGTTGTCATTTCTGTTGTCTGGATTATTCTTAGGGTTGTAATCCGAATATTGTCTTGTGTCAAACCCTCTTATCGTTCCATTTTTTCCACAATGGTTTGTTTAAGATTTGTCCAGGTTATTTTAGGATTTTATTCTGGTTTGTTTTTGTTTGTTTTGTTATTCAAACCATTTCACTGTTAGGATAATGCAAAATCGGGTCTTTTATTATTTTCGGTCATCTTTTGTCATTTTGTTCAGTGCCAATTCTTGTAACATGACATGCGCACACAGTTTGGGCCTAACCTTAAAAGTTAATCATAAAACCCTAGAGAGGTGATCAGAACATTTAAAGGAAATAAGGACGGTTTGAGATTATTCGGAGCTCGAGTCATATGGAACTGGGGCAAGTAAAACGTAAAGAAAACCGTTAAAGGCAAGATTCGCCAAATTGACATGAGGGTCTTTCATGATAATGAGAGTGAGAGTGTCGCCCAACGGTGCTTTAGAAATGACAAATGAAAAAGCAAATGCTGAATATAATTGTCAAGTCCAGCACCATCAGAAGAGACTACAAATCTTTGTTTAAATTGTGTTGTTTGCACTTGGCATGTTTTGAAGACTGGAATGACGAAGACATTTTGTTCTGCTACCTAAACACTTTATCCTTCGTTACCCCTTTTGAGCCTTATTTATTTTTCTTTCATACCCCTCCTTCGGAATCAGTAGAAAAGAGTAGAAACACAAAGAAAAAGAAAGAAAAGAAAAGAAAATAATAGGTAAATGAAAAAAAAGGAATTGGGAACTACGTTTTACCTGATTCCTCAAAAAGGATACGTAGGCTCCTCACGGCTCGGTCATAGGGTGCATAATGTGCATAATGTACATAGTGTGCATAGTGTAACATAGTATAACAAAAATAAAAATCCCCAAGCTAGAAACTGGGGCAAGGGTGGCGCTTGTTGTAAACAAATATGGTTCCGAAGGTTGTAATCTTGAACCCCAAATTGATTTGTTTTTTGAGCCTTTAATACCCCTTTCTATCTAGCCTATCCAAAAACCCACATTACGGTCCAAAGAAAGACCTTCTGATCAGTCTTCAAAGGATTCCAAGTGAGACAAATGAGAGTCTTACCGGTGAACATAACACTCTGTTCCACAATAGAAAGGACTCTAATCTCCAGCAGAAAGAGTCATATCGACAACCCTCCAAATCCCCAGCTGGAAAGTGATACAAATAAGAGAGTCTTATCGGTGAAAATCTTTACGGACACCATAAGGCGATGAAGGCTGAGAGAAAACCAAAATGAGAGAGGCTTGATAGTGAAAACCCTTCGGGCACTACAATTTGAATAAGATTAAGAATCAGATGGGGAATCGCCAAGGGAAGATCTTGAAAGACGATTGACGGCAGAGGATAAGCCACATGTGCATGTCATGATTATTAGAGTCGGTATCTGCGTTTGATAGGCTTTTATTTATAGTTTCTCTTGTTAAAGAGTCATTTTTTTTCTTTTATTCGGTTCCCTTTTTGTTTATCTTTCTCCTTTTATAGAAACATTCCCCAGTAGAGTCTGTTGGGTCAGAACAAGTGAGAAATGACTTCAAAATCTTCCATCACCTTTCCAATTATGCAAGACCAGATCTGATTAGAACACCCAAATGGTCTAAATCAATAAAGAACAACGCGGAGAGCAATGGGCATGATTTGGGAAATTCATATGAGACTAAAAGGTCATGGGAAACGCCAATTTCACTTGTTGTGCCGCAAAAGAAGAGGGATATCTCCAACAGAAAAGGTTGCTTTCAGTGACACGAATAAACAGTGATTTGGAGTGTTATCCCCAGCAGATCATCTCAATGAACATGCGCGATCTTCAAGTTACATCGGCTGTCATGAAATGCGTGAGGCCAGATAAGGAGACCGGGAAAATGGTTAAGAGGTTTGGGAATAATGAATCGTCAAGAAGGGCGGAAGGTATCAGCCTAAGCTTCAAGATGGACAGATAACGCATAGATGGAGAATGATTGATGGCATCCCCAGCAGGAGTATCGCAACCAACCACCACGTTTTAAACTAACCAAATTTTCTTTGATTTGAAGCAGGGACAGGGAATGCTACTGATGACAGAAAGATGCGCCGCAAGAAAGATTGTCAAATTGGGGCAGAAAATTTTCGTTCATTTCGAAAAATTTTGAGGAGTCCAACATAAGTTTGGTGAAAATCGATATCCTCAACGATTTTTCGGGGAAAGGCAAAACGAGTTTTAAGGAAGGTCGTCCTCGAAGGAAGAAGCTAGTTAAAAAAAGAAAAAAAACCAGTTTCGCAAAAGGAAACAGTTTGCAGAGGAATGAAACATCCTACCTAAAAGGAAGTAGTTTTGGAAGGAGTAAGATAACATATTTTACTCAGCAGAGTTATCCTCAGCAGTGTTATCCCCAGCATATCATCGAGATGTAGAAGCATCCTCGGTAGATTTTCGACCAAGTTTCGAGAAGGTCGGACAACCCAGAGTGGGGAAGGAAGAAAAGGAAAATCCATCCCCAGCAAAATAATCCCCAGCAAGTTTTGAGGTAAGACATTTTCAAGTTTGAGGATATGTTGGGTTCATCCGCCCTCGAATAGGATATGTTGGGTTCATCCGCCCTCGAATAGGATATGTTGGGTTCATCCGCCCTCGAATAGGATATGTTGGGTTCATCCGCCCTCGAATAGGATATGTTGGGTTCATCCGCCCTCGAATAGGATATTTTGGGTTCATCCGCCCTCGAATAGGATATGTTGGGTTCATCCGCCCTCGAATAGGATATGTTGGGTTCATCCGCCCTCGAATAGGATATGTTGGGTTCATCCGCCCTCGAATAGGATATGTTGGGTTCATCCGCCCTCGAATAGGATATGTTGGGTTCATCCGCCCTCGAATAGGATATGTTGGGTTCATCCGCCCTCGAATAGGATATGTTGGGTTCATCCGCCCTCGAATAGGATATGTTGGGTTCATCCGCCCTCGAATAGGATATGTTGGGTTCATCCGCCCTCGAATAGGATATGTTGGGTTCATCCGCCTCGAATAGGATATGTTGGGTTCATCCGCCCTCGAATAGGATATGTTGGGTTCATCCGCCCTCGAATAGGATATGTTGGGTTCATCCGCCCTCGAATAGGATATGTTGGGTTCATCCGCCCTCGAATAGGATATGTTGGGTTCATCCGCCCTCGAATAGGATATGTTGGGTTCATCCGCCCTCGAATAGGATATGTTGGGTTCATCCGCCCTCGAATAGGATATGTTGGGTTCATCCGCCCTCGAATAGGATATGTTGGGTTCATCCGCCCTCGAATAGGATATGTTGGGTTCATCCGCCCTCGAATAGGATATGTTGGGTTCATCCGCCCTCGAATAGGATATGTTGGGTTCATCCGCCCTCGAATAGGATATGTTGGGTTCATCCGCCCTCGAATAGGATATGTTGGGTTCATCCGCCCTCGAATAGGATATGTTGGGTTCATCCGCCCTCGAATAGGATATGTTGGGTTCATCCGCCCTCGAATAGGATATGTTGGGTTCATCCGCCCTCGAATAGGATATGTTGGGTTCATCCGCCCTCGAATAGGATATGTTGGGTTCATCCGCCCTCGAATAGGATATGTTGGGTTCATCCGCCCTCGAATAGGATATGTTGGGTTCATCCGCCCTCGAATAGGATATGTTGGGTTCATCCGCCCTCGAATAGGATATGTTGGGTTCATCCGCCCTCGAATAGGATATGTTGGGTTTCTTTTCATTTCATGTTCTAAGTCGCCCACTAGTATAATGCGGGAATACATTTCTATCTTTTCATTTCACGTTCTAGGTCGCCCACCAGTATAATGCGGGAATACATTTCTGTCTTTTCATTTCATGTTCTAGGTCGCCCACCAGTATAATGCGGGAATACATTTCTGTCTTTTCATTTCATGCCCTAGGTCACCCACCAGTATAATGCGGGCATACATTTCATATTTTTGCATTCAGGCGCCCACCTGTATAACGAGAGGAATACTTTTGAGTCTTATACTTCAGATCTTGAAACCAGTAACCCCACCAGAAGGCGGAAGGTTACAACAGGAATCCCCAGCATGAAACAATAAAAATCTCCAGCACCGAAAAGCAGAAGGTTGCAACAAGAGGTCCCAGCACAAGTTCGAGCGCATGAGTCAAAAGGAAGAAAAGACGCGTCTTGAAAGAAGCGGCCTGTGAACATTAAATTATGCCCAGCATAACAACTCTGATGAAGAAAACCGTATCCCCAGAGAAACCACCGAAAAGATTAATGAAGGAGGCCATATCCCCAGCAGACCGAACAAAATGATGAAAACTGGTATTCAGAAAAGCAAAAGGCCAGTGTCATCCCCAAGTTCTCGGAAGAAAAGCACCGGAAGAAAAACAAGCCGACAAGAAAGCAGGGCAACAAGAACAAGTTAAAGATAGATGAGATCTTATGATCCGTAGTCTAGCCTAGCTTCTTGTTTTCTTTTAAGCACGGTGTAACAAGGAGATCGGTAAGCAGTGGTAATAGCATGCAACAGCAGTAACATTGCAGTCCCACGGTAGTCCCAGCTACCAAAACTTCCCGAACTACATTAACCTGATTCCCCTTTAGCCAGAGATATGTAGGAAACCTTTGAAGCAAAGGTTCGGTTAAATCTTTTCCAAAAAATGCTTCACACGGAGTACTCGGATGGGGAAAAAATCGCTCACTTTATCTTTGCACGAAAACCCTTCGTGTCTTCGGGCAAAGAGGGGCAGCTGTAAGCACGTGATTTTTGCCCTATGAAAGAATTACTCCCAAAAAATTCAAAATAAAATGATTTTCCTTGGTGTGCAATTTTGAGAATTTTTGTGACATTTTTGGATAATTATTTGTATTTGTCTGTGCATGTTTATTTGTTAAATTAATAAAAAATACAAAAATATGTCGCATTTTGCATGTAGGATTTAATTCTACAATTGTTAGTAATTAAGTTTGTTTTACAAAAATTGAAAATTACAAAAATAGACATTTTTTGCATTTTTAGCATTTAATGTCCAAATGTACAATTTTATGCTTAATTATTACTTAATTGTGCGTTAATTGTTATTGGGAGTTAATTTGCGCTTTTATAACTTAATAATAATTTAAGAATTTTTAGAATTTAGTTTTAGAAAAATAAAAGAAGAAAAGAGAGCAAAAATATAAAGAAAATCGGAATTGGGCTCTTCTTCAAATTCAAGCCACAAGCCCAAAGAATACCCAACCTTCCCCATGACCCGGTCCATTTCAAACCGGGTCGACCCGGTCCATAAACTAAATACCCAACACCCCCCTATATTACACAAAACAAAACAAAAAAAACTAAACCTAAACAAAACCCATCCGCCACCCCTCTCTTCTTCTCCAAAACCTTCACCCCAAACCTTAGCCAACCATGGCTGCCTCCCCTTCCACACGAGCAGCCACCATAGCTGCTGCCCCCCTCACCCTCAACACACACACACACACGTCGTCGGACCACCTAAGTCAACCCCCTCACCGCCGGACATAACCCCAAACGACCACAGTCCTTCAACACCAAAGCTCCACCACGAAACATGTTGTCGTCCGCTGCTTCATCTTCTTCAGTCGTTTCCCAGCAGCTCTGCTATGTCCAAACAGACCCCATGGCTACTGTTTCGTCTTCTCCGGCATTGAGCTTGAGCTCGACACCCATGGCTGCTGCTGCGTCTTCTTCTCCACCCCGTTACCTACTGTTTTCTTTTGCATTATCTTCAACCAAACGACTCTACTGTCCCGTTGTTGCTGCATGAAACAACTGCCTAAGCTGTTTCCATGGAGATCGAGCCATTTCCACGAAAAGAAAGAAAGGCTGCTTCATTCGCTCCCCATTTTAGCCCCGTCGCTCGATTTGCTGCCTTGCCGGACTTTATCACCGGCGAATGGAAACACAACTAGCAGCAGCGAGTCCGTAGAGTACTTCACCGTTTGGGTTTATGCGTAAAGATAAGATCAAAACCTGTCCAATTTCTTGAGGGCCTGTCCGAAGCTCTATCTGTTTGTTCCGGTTGAGATTGTCAAGTTCTGCGTGATTTCGATCAGAAACTTATGTTCATGATTTGGTTTTGGACGTTGTCTTCATTATCGTAATGCTGGTTGACTCTTTAATCTATCACAGTTGCCGTTCATTAGAGCCAAGACGTCGAGTAGCTGTTTCAAAACCAAACCCCATCGTTCTGCTTCTAACTCCAGTCAACTAGCGCGTTGAGGTTCCGTTCTAATCCGAGTTTCAAACTAGTAGGTTTCCACTTTTCTTGTCTCTTAGTTTTCATTCAGTGAAGTCATCTTCCGTTCCTTTTCTCCTTGTGTTTGTGTTCCAGTGGTATGGTTCGAATTCGAACCCGGTTCTTTGTTTGTATTCGAGAAAATTTGTTTTCATGTATTTTTTAAGTTTGTTGCTTTTGAATTTTTCAAGTGTGTTCATAATGTCGAGTTGTTTAGTTTAGTTTGAATCATTCATCTTTGTTATGATGTTGTTAGATTTAATTTGAAGTTCAATTGTTTATTGAAGTTTAGTGATTTGAACCTATTTGTTGGTTATGATCAATTTGTTATTTTTGTTAAATCTGAAAGTAGGATTGTTGTTAAAAGTTTGTTCAGTCAAAATGATTTTGTTTTGTATATTGTTTGTTTTCCTGCTTTTGTTGTTCATCATATGAGTTTCATTTTGCATTTTCGTTCCCGTTCATTGTGATTCATGATGTTTCAAGTTTATTTTTGCTGTTGATATTGTTGTCTCTTTGCTCATTCATTTTTTTGGTCTAAGTTAACCAGGATTGGTTCCCAATATGGTTAACTTATTCCCATTAATTTGAAGCTGTATGATTCATCTGTGTTCATGAGATTTGCTATTGAAATTTGTTTAGAAATTGGTCATATTTGCTGTATTTTGGTTGAGATTGATTAGGTGATTGGTTATAGCTGATGGGGTAGTTTGGTAAATTGCAGTACGTTTAGGGGTAAAATGGTAATTGTAGTAAGGTCGAAGGGATATTTTTGGAATTAAATATTTGAATAATTGTTTAATATAATGGGGGACAAGACATAAATTAGTGGGGGAATAATGTAATTCTTTATGTTAAGCATGGGGGACAAGATGTAATGGGGTGGGGTTGATATAATTGTTTAATATAATGGGGGACAAGACATAATGTAGTGGGTGGGAATAATGTAATTATTTATGTTAAGCATGGGGGACAAGGCTTTAAAATAAAGAAAACATTAAGTAGTGGGGACGAAGCATGCAATTGGGGGAATATTTCGGGTTGGAGATTCAAGACAAGAGTCTTGTTATATATAGAGTCATTTGACACATTTTAAGGAGCTTGAAGACTTGAGAGAAAAGACTTGAACTAAAAAGACTTACTTAGAAAGAAAGGAAGACATTCTGAAAATCCTAAGAGAGTGTTGGAGAGTTTAAAAAGAGAAAACAAAAACAAAGTGAGAAACATGTTTAGTTTTCAAGTTTAATACACGCGTGGGTTGTTGCTGTTTAGTTTGTTTATAAACTTTTGGGTTTGTTCTATTGAGTTGTTCGGTTTTTCTTCAAAGCTTTCTAGGCCTTGAATCTGGTTTGAATTTGTTGTTGTTGGGTTGTTGCTGTTGTTGTGTATTTACACTACTGCTGCTTCTACTGATCTTCATCTTCTTTCCTTGCTTTCCAAATACCAGGTACACAAACTGATACACTGGTTCATCTTGTAAGCCACTCGAAGCATGAATGCAAAAATGAGAAAGATTTGAAATTGTAATTTAATGTAGTCTTTTCTTTCTTTTACTGTCTGTATGTAGAATGTTCTATGTGTTTCCATGTAAACTCTTTTAACAACTCACTTTCGAAACTTAACTATAATAACTCGAAAGTATGTAAATAAAATAAGACCTTTTCTTCATTTATTTTAGAAAACGAACTTAATAGAAAAAAATGTAGTCACTATAGGTTTATCCTTTTAAATAAAATGAGATGAGTCTCGCCAAATAAAACGCACAGATTGCGGGGCCCTCACAAAATGTATGCTTTAATTAATTAGAACTCGGGATCGGCCGCTTAGCGAACTCCATGGTCTTACCCAAAATAATAAATACGCTAATCGCTTTAGGCGCGCATTTTAATAATCTTACCTTCTTAAACTCGGGTGTGCATTTCATGCGATCCAAATCCAAATCCCAAAACATTGAATAAAAATGTGTTCCGGATTGCGGGTGCATTTCATGTGACGCAATCCAAAGACATGTTTTTAAACGATGTTCACATTCTTTTAAAAATATAATGATAAAAGCGGTAAAGAGTTAAAACTTGCACATGAGCACATAATTGTATAAAATCAGATAAACAAGCCGAATATGACAGTTGAGCGATCGTGCTAGAACCACGGAACTCGGGAATGCCTAACACCTTCTCCCGAGTTAACAGAATTCCTTATCCGGATTTCTGGTTCGCGGACTGTAATACAGAGTCATTCTTTTCCTCGATTCGGGATTAAATTGGTGACTTGGGACACCCTAAATCTCCCAAGTGGCGACTCTGAAATAAATAAACAAATCCCGTTTCGATTGTACTTTAATTGGAAAAAACTCCTTCACCCCTCGCGGGGCGGAAAAAGGAGGTGTGACACTCAAAACCTAGCTGGCCAATTTCTTCTATACGAACGCGGAGCAGACCTCGCGAATGCGATGCATCATTTCCCAGCCCTTCGCGAACGCGTAGAATCCATCGCAAATGCGAAGGTCAAAGTCTTATCCTTCTCCAGCTAACTCTTCGCGATCGCGGCTCCCCATTCGCGAACGCGAACAGCATTTGTCTGCAACAATGAGCAGCAGATTTCTGCAATTCTAAACTTCATGAAATGGTCCGATTGACCACCCGAAACTCACCTGAGGCCCCCCGGGACCTCAACCAAACATGCCAACATATCCCATAACCTCATTCAAATTTGTTCCAACCTTCGGAACTCTCAAAACAACATCAAAACACCAAATTCACATCGGATTCAAGCCTAAGAATTCCAAAATCTTCTAAATTACTCTTTTGATAAAAAAAACCAAGCAAACCACGTCTGAATGACCTGAAAATTTGTACACACATCCCAAATGACACAACAGAGCTATTGCAACTCTCGGAATTCCATTCCGGCCCCTATTTCAAAATCTCGCCTACCAAACGGAAATTGCCAAAATATCAACTTCGCCAATTCAAGCCTAAATATACTCCGAACCTCCAAAACTCATTTCGATCGCGCTCCTAAGTTCCAAATAACCTCCTGAAGCTAACTGAACCATTGGAACTCACATCCGGCCCTCTAACACATAAGTCAACATCTGGTTGACTTTTTCAACTTAAGCTTCCTCAAAAGAGACTAAGTGTCTCAAACATTACCAAAACCGTTCTGGATTCGATCCGACCAACCTGATACCATATAACATGGAGAAACAATGCATAAAGAAGCAAAATGGGAAAAACAGAGCGGTAACTCATGAGACGACTGGCCGGTTCGTCACATCCTCCCCAACTTAAACAAACGTTTGTCCTTGAACGAATCAAGAAACATACCTGAAGCCTCAAATAGGTGAGGACATCTACTCTGCATCTCCCGCTCGGTCTCCTAGGTAGCCTCCTCCACGGGCCGACCTCTCCACTGCACTTTCACTAAAGCTATATCCTTTGACCTCAACTTTCGAACCTGATGACCTAAAATAGCTACTGGCTCCACATCATAAGTCAAATCCTCGTCCAACTAAACCGTGCTGAAATCCAAAACATGAGACGGATCCCCAATATACTTCCGGAGCATAGAAACATGAAATACCGGATGCATACTTGACAAGCTGGGTGGCAAAGCAAGCTCATAAGCCACCTCCCCAATCCTCCGAAGCACCTCAAAAGGCCCAATGAACCGCGGACTCAATTTCCCTTTCATCCCAAATCTTATAACCCCCTTCATGGGCAAAACCTTCAACAGAACCTTCTTACCAACCATGTAGGACACATCCCGAACCTTCCCGTCAGCATAACTCTTTTGTCTCAACTGTGTTGTACTAAGCCTCTCTTGAATTACCTTCACCTTTTCTAAAGCATCATGCACCAAGTCTTTCCCCAATAACCTAGCGTCACCGGGCTCGAACCAACCAACTAGAGATCTACACCGCCTCCCAAACAAAGCCTCATATGGAGCCATTTGAATACTCGACCGATAGCTGGTGTTATAAGCAAACTCTGTAAGTGGTAGAAGCTGATCCCATGACCCTCCGAAATCAAAATAATCATCAGTTGATTAACGCCATTACAAATTCATCTGACTGATCAAGTGCAAAAGGCAGCTAATAAGAAAGATACTTCTGATTGTAAAGCCTATAAAACTGAAAAACGATATCTGCTTAGTCTTGGATTTGTCACAAAGTGATTTTGCTCACTATCAGGGTTCTATAATATAGGTCCAGTAGATATGCTGGAGTTCTTCCTGGGCAATGTCTCATGTATATGCACTTGTGTCAAAGTTATGACTGCCAAAATAAGTAGATTGGCCATGCACCAAATTATCAGCAACAACCTTCGTGCATTGATCCGTTGTCATGATAATTCATAACAGCAGCATATTTTGCAGTGTCGAAAATCATAAAACTAATTTGAATACCGAGCTTGGATACTGATAACAGAGTTGCATTTCTTGCATTGCTAAGCTACAGAGACCCAGAATTTAACAAAACATCATAGTATATGCTAGCTCGACAACATGTCAAATGTGGTACTCCACAGTTCAGAACATTATTATATACATACATGTATGCAAGATTGTTTCACAAACTTCTTTGAATAATATTATATACATACCCTCATTGATCCTAGAAATGCAACTAACTCATAAAAGAAACTTGAGATAATTGCCAATGCATAGGTGTTGAGCATGCAACATGTCCTCCAGTATCTGAATAGTGCACTCGACTGCCCGTCCATCTGAGGATGGAAAGTTGTGCTCAACTCAACCTGAATACCCAACTCTCGCTGCACAGACCTCCAAAACTGCAATGTAAACTGAGTGCCCCTATCTGAAATGATGGAAACTGGGATACCGTGCAAATGAACAATCTCCCGGATATAAATCTCTGCCAATCGCTCTGAAGAATAGGTAGCACACATAGGAATGAAGTGTGCAGACTTGGTCAGCCGATCCACAATCACCCAAATAGCATCGAACTTCCTTAGAGTCTGTGGAAGTCTAACAACAAAGTCCATAGTGATCCTCTCCCACTTCCACTCGGGAATATCCATCTGCTAAAGCAAGCCACCCGGTCTCTGATGCTTATATTTCACCTGCTAACAATTGAGACACCAAGCTACAAATTCCATAATGTCTTTCTTCATTCTTCTCCACCAATAATGTTGCCTCAAATCCTGATACATATTCGCGGCACTCGAATGAATTGAATACCACGAGCAATGGGCCTCCTCTTGAATCAATCCCGAAACCCATCCACATTGGGCACACAAATTCGGCCCAACACCCCATCATCACCAATGGTCACATCTCTGGCATCATCATGCTGAACTCTGTCCTTAGGGACAAGCAAATGCGGATTATCATACTGGCGCTATCTAATGCGATCATATAAGGAAGACCGAGAAACCACACAAGCCAATACCCGACTAGGCTCCGAAATATCTAACCTTACGAACCGATTGGCCAAGGCCTGAACATCAACTGCAAGAGGTCTCTCCCCAACTGGAATATATGCCAAACTCCCCATACTCACCGCCTTTCGGCTCAAGGCATCGGCCACCACATTGGCCTTTCCCGGATGGTACAATATAGTGATATCATAATACTTAAGCAACTCCAACCACCTCCGCTGCCTCAAATTGAGATCCTTCTGTTTGAACAAGTGCTGGAGGCTACGGTGATCAGTAAACACCTCACAAGACACACCATACAAGTAATGCCTCCAAATCTTCAACGCGTGAACTATGGCAGCCAACTCTAAATCATGGACGGGGTAGTTTTTCTCATGGGGCTTCAACTGACGAGAAGCATAAGCAATAACTCTACCCTTCTGCATCAATATACAACCAATGCCAACTCTCGAAACATCACAATATACGGTATATGAACCTGAAGCTGATGGCAAAACTAACACTGGAGTTGTGGTCAAAGCTATCTTGAGCTTTTGAAAGTTTTCCTCACACTCGTCCGACCATACAAATGAAGCACCCTTCTGAGTCAACTTGGGTAAGGGCGATGCGGTAGATGAGAATACCTAAATAAACCGGCGATAATAACCCGCCAAACCAAGGAAGCTGCGAATCTCTATGGCTGAGGACGGTCTGGGCCAACTCTGAACTGCCTCTATCTTCTTCGGATCGACCTGAATACCCTCGTTGGACACCACGTGCCCCAAGAAAGCCACTAAACTGAGCCAAAACTCACATTTGGAGAATTTTGCATAATGCTTCTCCTCTCTCAATCTTTGAAGCACAACTCTCAAATGCTCCGCGTGATCCTTCTGACTACGCGAATATACTAGAATATCATCAATGAAGACTATGACAAACGAGTCAAGATAAGGCCGGAACACATTGTTCATCAAATGCATGAACGTTCCTAGGGCATTGGTCAGCCCAAAAGACATCACCAAGAACTCATAATGACTATATCAGGTCCTAAAAGCTGTCTTAAGAATATCCGAGTCCCTGATCTTCAACAGGTGATAACCTGAACGGAGATCAATCTTGGAGAACACTCTCACTCCCTGAAGCTGGTCGAATAAATCATCAATACGAGGCAAATGATACTTGTTCTTAGTTGTTACCTTGTTCAATGCCTATAATCAATGCACATCATCATAGTGCCATCCTTCTACTTCACGAATAGAATCAGCGCACCCCAAGGTGATACACTAGGCTGAATGAACCCCTTATCAATGAGTTTTTGAAGCCGCACCTTTAATTCCTTCAACTCTGCTGGTGTCATACAATACGGTAGAATAGAAATAGGTTGAGTTCCCGGCACCATGTCAATAACAAAATCAATATCCATGTTCGATGGCATACCCGGCAGGTCTACAAGAAACACACCGGGAAAATCCCTCACAATTGGAACAGAATAAATACTGGGAGTCTCAGCACCGACATCCCTCACAAAGGCTAGATATGAAAGACAACCCTTCTGAACCATAGGCTGGGCTTTCAATAATTAGATCACTCTACTGGGAACATAATCGGGCATACCTCGCCACTCGATCCGTAGCACACGCGGCATAGCCAATGTGGCTGTCTTAGCATGACAGTCCAAAATAGCACGACACGAAGATAGTCAATCCATGCCCAAAATGACATCGAAATCCACCATACACAATAATAAAAGATCCACACGGGTCTCTAGACCCCCAATAGTCACCACACATGACCGGTACACACGATATACAACAACAGTATTGCCCACTGGGTAGATATATGAACAGGTAAAGCAAAAAACTTACGGGGCGTACCCAAATAACGAACAAAGTATGATGATACATAAGAAAAGGTGGAACCGGGATCAAATAATACAGAGGCATCTCTGTGGCAGACTGAAACAATACCTGTAATAACAACATCTGAAGCAATAGCATTGGGTCTGCCTAGAAGTGCATAGGAATAGGCATGACCGCCACCTGATCAACCACCCTTCTAGGGTGACCCCTAGCTGACTGACCTCTACCCCTCGCTGGCTGGGCGAGTGGTGGTGAAGTAACTGGTGCTGAAGCCGATGACTGACCCCTCTGCTGAGATAAACTCATAAAATGATGAGGGCACTGCCTCCACATATGACCCATCTCACCACACTCATAACAACTCCCAAGTGCTGGAGAAGGGGACTGAAGGGAACCCCTCACATCGGAGTGACTAGCAGATGCACTCAGCATAGAAGAGCCCTAAACTGATGGTGCACAGGACGAACTCTGAGCTGGAAGGGCACTAAGTGATGACTGGCCCTGATCAGAACTGTGAGAACCATGACCCGATGACGCCCCATGATAACCTGGGCGAGCTGGCTGAGCATGCTAGAACGAGCAGCCTCTATCGTGCTAAAACTAACCTCTCGAAGGAGTACCGCTATAACTACCACATCCTCGAGGCCTCTTGGCCTCCCTCTCCTCGCGCTCCTAGCGACGGACAGACTAAATCTCTCGAGAAATGTCTACAACCTCCTCAAAGGTAGCGACAATCACCCTCTCCCTAGTCATGAGAATACGAAGCCGATAAGTGAGGCCATAAACAAACCTCCTAATCCTCTCTCTATCTATCGGAACCATCCAAATAGCATGACGAGCTAACTCGGAGAACCTCATCTCGTACTGTGTCACAGTCATCTCTCCCTGACGCAACCACTGAAACTCCCTACGCAGCTCCTCTCTACGGGACTACGGAACACACTTCTCCAGAAATAGAATGGAGAACTGTTGCCAGGTAAGGAGTGCTACACCAATAGGCTTGCGCCTCTCAAAAGCCTCCCATCAAGTGAAGGCAGCTCCAGAAAACTGATAAGTAGTGAAAGCGACCCCGCTAGTCTCCAGAATACTCCCAGTACGAAACATCCTCTAGCACTTATCTAAGAAACCCTAGGCATCCTCGCCCTTTCACCACTGAAGGTCGGAGGCTGCAGTCTACCAAACCTCTCCAACCTACGCTGCTCATCCTCCGGTATAGAAAGAACTACATAGTCCTGAGCAGCTGCAACTCTAGGCTGGATGTGCCCCCGACGTCTGAAGTCCCTGCACGGCCTGCTCAGGTGTGCGAGCAGCAGGAGTCTGATTGCCTCCCCCGGCCTAAGAAGTAGTTGCAGCTGTAGTAGTTAAAACCGCCTGAGCTAGGCCAGTGCAAACTGATAAGATCTGAGCCAAGGCCTCCTAAAGACTCGGAATCACAACAGGCACAGCTGGTGCCCGAGCTGGTGCTGCTGGAGTGTCCATAACTGGGACCTTATCCTGAACTAGGGCAGCTGGTGAATCTTTAGGTGCTTCCCTAGTTGCTCTGCCCCTACCACGACCATGACCACGTCCTTAGCCTCTAGTGGCCACAGCTGGTGGTACTGGTGGTCGTCCATCCTAAACGGTAGCGCGTGTCCTCACCATCTGTGAGAGAATAGAACAACAGAAGTTTAGTACTCGAATCAACAAATTCGCACGACAAGAATTTCAAGAATATGAAGTTTTTCTTAAAGGTTTTGCAGCCTCTCGAGGATAAATACAAACGTCTCTGTACCGATCCGCGAAACTCTACTAAACCTGCTCATGACTCGTGAGACCTATGTAACCTAGGCTCTGATACCAACTTGTCACGACCCTAACCCGGACCCGGTCGTGATGGCACCTCTCCTGAATACAAGACCAGCCGACACTTCCCATTCTCCAATTTATTAACAATTAAGCATTTAGAAACAATCTAAACATGAATAAATAAACCAAAGTTTAAGCAAATGATAGTATAATATACGGAATACAGCCCAATATCGGGGTGTCACTAGTCATAAGCATCTATAAAACCTAATACACGTCTGAAAAGTCTACAAACTATTACAAATGTTTGATAAGAGATAGAAATGATAAAGAGGGAGAAACACGAGACTGCGGACGTCAAACAGCTACCTTGTGGACTCCGATATCTGCCGGGAGCTCTCAACTCGCATTGGCAGGATCCGCAATGCCTGAATCTGCACAGGGGGTATAGGGAGTAAAGTGAGTACTCCAACTCAGTGAGTAACATATGTAAATAAAGACTGAAAGCAAGAAATCACGTAAAACACAAAGCATTCTATAATGAAGCAGTAAAACAAATTAAAAATCAGTGAATCAGTGAAAGATAGGCCAAAATCCTTTATATCAAATGTAATTTCATGAAAAGCCTTTTTCAACAATTAAGCAGGTAATGGACAGTTAATTAAGAAAATAAACACATAAAGGTTCGCCCTTCGGGCACAATATCCACAATTCCGCCCCTTGGGCAACATCTCAGAACAATACCAGCCCCTCGGGCAATCATATAGGATAGTACCAGCCCCTCAGGCTCAATCTCATATCACAATGGGTACTCACGCTCATTGGGGGTGTAAAGACTCCTGGAGGGGCCCCTTACGGCCTAAGCACATTATCAAGCCACCTCGTGGTATCATCACTAGGCCCTCGGCCTTATATCAATCAAGCCACCTCGTGGCGTACATGTCTCAGGCCCTCGGCCTTACTCAATCAAAATCCTCACAAGCCCCTCAGGCAACAGTAAAACAGTGATTCTCAGCCCAATTATCATTTAAAAGATCATTTAAGTATTTAAAACATAGTAAACATGGCTGAGTACGAAACAATGAAATATATCATGACTGAGCTCAAGTATAAAGTCAAAACAGTGAGGAAATATCAATAAAAATTCCCGAAGGGTTCAAATAGTTTGCACAAGGACCAAATATGGCATTCAGCCCAAATCATGATGATAGTAAATAGATTTCAATCAAATACGCGGTAAAATAGTCATTCGGGACAGACTAAGTCACAATCCCCAACGGTTCCCAACCCCACGCTCATCATCAAGCGTGTGTGTCACCTTAATATAGCACAACAATGTACATTCTGGGGTTTCAAACACTCAGAACATCATTTACAATCATTACTCACATCGAACCGGTCAAATCTCTAGCTCGCAACGCCTTTGCCCCTCGAATCGGCCTCCACTCGCGTCGAATCTATCCAAAATCATAACGAGGATGTCAAAATATGCTAAGGGAATAAAACCCAAGCAAAAATAATCAATTTACAACATAAATCCCGAAATTACAAAAACTCGACCCCCGGGCCCACATCTCGGAATTCGATAATTTTTACATCAATAGATTCCTTATCTCCCCACGAATTCATACATATTAAAAGTTCTGAAATCCGACCTCAATTGGTCCTTCAAATCCTCAATCAAAGGTTTAAATTTTCAAGCCCTAGTTCTTCAATTTTTAGCTAAATTGCCATGATTATTTAGGTGGAATTCACATTAGAATCGAGTTTTAAGTCCAAGAATCTTACCTCTAAGGGATTCCCCTTGAATCCCTCTTCAATCCCCTTTAAAAAGCTCCAAAAACGACCAACAGTGGAAGAAATAAACCCCAAAATTGCGGACAAGACGAGTACTTAAACATTCTGTCCAGGCCTAAATTTCCTTCTTCGCGAATGTGGTCAAAGCCTCGTGTTCGCAAAGCACAAAAATTCCATTGACCAAGATTCTTCTTCGCGATAGTGACCACCCCATCACGAACGTGATGCTTTACCCCGACAGACCTTCGCAAACGCGCTCCCTCGCCCGCGAATGCGATGAACAAAATATCTCAAAACCCAACAGGACAATTTCTTCTATGCGAATGCGGAGCAGACCTCGCAAACGCGATGCATCATTTCCCAGCGCTTCGCGAATGCAAAGACTCCATCGCAAACGCGAAAGCCAAAGTCTCAGCCTTCTCCAGCTAACCCTTCGCGATCGCGGCTCCCCTCTCACGAACGCGAAGAGCATTTGTCTGCCAAAACTGAGCAACAGATTTCTACAATTCTAAACTTCATGAAATGGTCCGATTGACCACCCGAAACTCACTCGAGACCCCTGGGACCTCAACTAAACACGCCAAAATATCCCATAACCTCATTCAAACTTGTTCTAACCTTCGAAGAGCTCAAAACAACATCGAAACACCAAATTCGCATCGGATTCAAGCCAAAGAATTCCAAAATCTTCTAAATTACGCTTTTGATAAAAAAAAACCAACAAAACCACGTCCGAATAACCTGAAATTTTGCACATACATCCCAAATGACACAATTGAGCTACTTCAGCTCTCGAAATTCCATTCCGACCCCTATTTCAAAATCTCACCTACCAACCAGAAATTGCCAAAATATCAACTTCGCCAATTCAAGCCTAAATCTACTCCAAACCTCCAAAACTCATTTCGATCGTGCTCCTAAGTCCCAAATCACCTCTCGAAGCTAACCGAACCATCGGAACTCACAACCGATCCCTCTAACACATAACTAAATATTCGGTTGACTTTTCCAACTTAAGCTTCCTCAAAAGAGACTAAGTGTCTCAAACCTTACCAAAACCATTCCGGATTCGATCTGACCAACCCGATACCACATAACATGGATAAACAAAGCATAAAAAGCAGAAATAGGGAAAACGGAGTGGTAACTCATGAGACGACTGGCCGAATCGTCACAGGTAAATGATAACTCTTCAATTATTTCACCAAAATAAATAAAAGAAAGAAAGAAAGAAACTTATTGTACCAAGTTTTATTAAATTTCTTTGTGAAAATTAGACAATGCATTTCTAGCTGAAATTGGATGTATAACTTCATTACACATTTTAGTTTCTTCTTTTTTTAAAGAGTAATTTGAATATATGTTTGGCATCATATGTCACATATTTTTTCCAAAAAATTGGCAAACTCTAAAAAAGCTGAACTAATGAAAAAATAACCTCAATAGTTTGATTTGGTTTTTTTGTAACGACTCGGCCGATCGTTTCATGAGTTACCACTTTGTTTCTCTCATTTATGCTCCTTATTGTCTTATTCAGTTGTATCATGTGTTATCGGATTGGTTGGCTCGGGTTCGGAAAGGTTTGGTAAGGTTTGAGATACTTAGTCTCTTTTGATTAAGCTTAAGTTGGAAAAGTTAATCGGGTGTTGACTTATGTGAAAAAAGGCTTGGATGTGAATTCCAATGGTTCGGATAGCTTCGTGAGGTGATTTCGGACTTAGGAGCGTGATCAAAATGTGTTTTGGAGGTCTAGAGTAGATTTAGGCTTGAATTGGCGAAATTGGAATTTTGGCGTTTTTCGGTTGATAGGTGAAATTTTGATATAGGGGTAAGAATGGAATTCCAGAAGTTGGAGTGGGTCCGTTGTGTCATTTGTGATGTGTGTGCAAAATTTCAAGTCATTCAGATAGGGTTTGATGGACTTTTTAATCGAAAGCGGAATTTGGAAGTTTTTGGAATTCTTAGGCTTGAATCCGATGTAAATTTGGTATTTTGATGTTCTTTTGAGTGTTCTGAAGGTTAGAACAAGTTTGAATGATGTTATGGGATATGTTGGCATGTTTGGTTGAGGTTACGAGGGCCTCGGGTAAGTTTCTGGTAGTTAAACGGATCAAATTGCATGTTGAAAAGTTGCAGATTTTTTTCAGGTTTGTTGATGAAATTTTGTTCTTCGCGATCGCGTAGGCTTATCTGGGGGCAGAGGTAGAGTTGCTCTACGTGATCACGTGAGGTAGGTTGCGATCGCGTGGGTCTGTATAGTATAGTTTCGAGATCGCGTGGAGTTTGTTGCGATCGCATAAGGTTAAATGAGGTCTGTCGGCTTGTGTGCATCGCGAGGCATTTTCCGCGATCGCGGTGAAGGAATTTTAAAAGGTGGGTAGAATGTTTAAAAGACCATTTCCACAATTTTGGGTCTAAGTATTGTTGAGCGTTTTGAGGAGGATTGAAGAGGGAATCAAGGGGAAACATTTGGAGGTAAGATTTATGAACTTAATACTCGATTCTAATGTGATTTCTACCTAATTAAACATGGAATTTGTTGAATCTAAAGCCTAAAATTGGAAGTTAGGGCTTGGAAATTGGAGACCTAAATCTAGGGATTTGAGGGGTCATTTTTTGTCGGATTTTGATGTATTTGATATATATGAACTCGTGAGAGAGTAAGGATTCTAGTTTTGTGATTTTTGTCAGAATCCGAGATGTGGGCCCAGGTGTCGGGTTTGGCCAATTTCGAGATTTTCATGTAAATTGATTATTTTTGAGTAGGCTTTGATCCCTTAACATAATTTGATGGTATACATCTATTTTTGGATAAATTTGGAGCATCCGAAGGCCGATTCGAGAAGCAAAGGCATCGCGGGCTAGAGTTTGGACCGGATAGAGGTAAGTAATGATTGTAAATATTGTCTGAGGGTATGAAACCCCGGATTTACATCGTTGCGCTACTTTGAGATGACGCACATGCTAGATGACGAGCGTGGGGTCGTGCACCGTTGGGGAATGTGACTTAGTCCGTCCCGTATGACTGTTTAACCACGTATTTGATTGAAAACTGTTTGTTATCATTGTGTTTTGGAAAGTAATATCCTGTTTTGGGCTGAATGCCATATTTGGGCCTCGTGCCAATTGTTTTGGACCCTTAGAGGATTTTTACTACTATTCCTCACTATTTTGACTTTGTATTTGTACTCAGTCATGCTATATTCTATTGTTTTCATAACTCAGCCATCTCTACTCATTTTTGACAATTTAAATGATATTTTGGGTTGAGCATCATGTTTTACTGTTGCCCGAGTGGCTTGTGAGATTTTTGACTGAGTGAGGTCGAGGGCATGTGTTTTGAGGATACTATAGGATCGGGTTGCGCACCACAATAGTGTTATACTAATTTATGATTATGAGGCTGAGGGCCTGATTTGTTACGTCATGAGGTGGCTTGATATGAGGCCGAGAACCTGTTTGATTATGCCACGAGATGGCTTGTTATCGCGCTTGGGCTGTAAGGAGCCCCTCCTGTACACCCCCAGTGAGTGCGAGTACCTAGTGTGAGATGTGATATAGCCCAAGGGGATGATGTTGTTCCATATTATTGCCCGAGGGGCTAATACGAGTGATTGTGAGATAGCCTAAGGGGCTAGTTCTGTTGGTATTTTGCCCGAAGGGCTGATTTATGTTTCTATCTTTTCCCCCTTATTTTCATTCACTTGTTTGAACTGCTAAAAGATGTTTTAAAGACGTTTTTACTGAACTTAGGTGTTTCTACGAGCTCTTACTATTTTATTGCATTGTTCTGGTTTTGTACTGCCTCGTTGTAGCATTTTGTTGTGTTTTACATGTTTTCTTATCGCTCAGTTGCCTTTAATTTTATTACTTAATGAGTTGGCGTACTCACATTACTCCCTACACCCTGTGTGTAGATATGGGAGTCTTGGTTCATACTAGCGAGGGCTGATTTGCTTTCACCGTAGGCTTGTTCGGAGTTGACTAGGTAGTTGCTTGGTGTTTCGCAGCCCAGTGATTCTCCTTCCTATCTTTATTTTCCTTTGTACTAGCTTTGTATTAGACTATGTAGTCTCTTCATACTCTTAGATGGATGTTTAGATGCTCATGACTAGTGACACCCCGATGTCGGGTTGTGTTTATTTTCGTATTGTTTTATTCTACTCTATTTTTTGGGATTTACGGCTTATTAATGACTTAAAAATGAATTATTATAACTTTTTAATTGGTTTGGGGGTTTGTGTTGGCTAGACTTGTTTCACGATAGGCGTCATCACGACCGGGTCCAGTTTAGGGTCGTGACAAGTTGGTATCAGAGCCTAGGTTACATAGGTCTCTCGAGTCATGAGCAGGTTTAGTAGAGTCTCGCGGATCGGTACGGAGACATTTGTATTTATCCTCGGGAGGCTCTAGAACCTTTAGGAAAACTTCGTATTCTTGAAATTCTTATCATGCGAATCTGTTGATCCGAGTACTAAACTTCTGTTATTCTATTCTCTCACAGATGGTGAGGACACGTGCTACCGGTCAGGATGGACGACCACCAGTACCACTAGATGGGACCACTAGAGGTCGAGGACGTGGTCGAGGTCGTGGTAGGGGCAGGGGTGTGGCTCGTACAGTAGCTATGGCAGCACCTACAGATCCACCAGCCGCCCTAGTTCATGATCAGGTCCCAGTTGTGGACGCTCTAGCAGCACCAGCTCAGGCACCAGCTGTGCCCATTGTGATTCCAGGTCGTCAGGAGGCCTTGGCCCAGATTTGATTAGTATGCACTGGCCTAGCTCAGGCGGTCTCAGTTACTACAGCCACAGCTACTTCTCAGTATAGGGGAGGCACTCAGACTCCCGTCGCTTGCACACCTGAGCAGGTCATGCAGGGACTTCAGACACCGGGGGCACCTCCATCCCATCCGGTTGCAGCTATTCAAGACTATATAGCTCCTGCTATGCTAGAGGACGAGCAGCGCAGGTTGGAGAAGTTTGGTAGACGTCAGCCTCCGACTTTCAGTGGTACAAAGGGCGAGGATGCCCAAGGTTTCTTGGACAAGTGTTAGAGGATTCTTCGTACAGCGGGTATTTTGGAGACCAGCGGGGTCGCATTTACCACTTTTTAGTTTTCTAGAGCTGCCTTCACTTGGTGGAAGGCTTATGAGAGGCGTAGGCCTGTTGGTGCAGAACCCCTTACCTGGCAGAAGTTCTCTGTTATCGTTTTGGAGAAATATGTGCCGCAGTCTCGTAGAGAGGAGCTGCACATGCAGTTTGAGCAGTTGTGTCAGGGAGATACGATTGTGATGCAGTATGAGATGAGGTTCTCGGAGTTAGCTCGTCATGCTGTTTGGTTGGTTCCTACGGAGAGAGATAGGATTAGGAGGTTCGTTGATGGCCTCATGTATTAGCTTCAGATTCTCATGACCAGGGAGAGGGTGTCTGGTGATACTTTTGAGGAGGTTGTTGACATTGCTCGTGAGATTGAGTCAGTTCGTCACCAGGAGCGAGATAAGAGGAAGGCCAAGAGGCCTCAGAGATCTAGTAGTTATAGTGGAGCTCTTTCGAGAGGTTAGTTTCAGCATGACAGAGGCCGTCCATTCAGACATGCTCAGTCAGCTCGCGCAGGTTATCATGGGGTGTCATCGGGTCATGGTTCTCACAGTTCTCATCAGGGCCATTCATCACTTAGTGCCCTTCCAGCCTAGAGTTCGTCCTGTGCTCTATTAGTTTAGGGTTCTTCTATGACAGGTGCATCTACTCATCATTCTGGTGCTAGGGGTTCTCTTTAGTCCCCGTCTCCAGCACTCCGGAGTTTCTATTAGTATGGAGAGTTGGGTCATATATGGAGGCAGTATCCTCATCGTCTTGGGGGTTTATCTCAACAAAGGAGTCAACCATCAGCTTTAGCGCTAGTTATTTCACCACCACCCACCCACCCAGCTAGGGGAAGAGGTCAGTCAGCTAGGGGTCTCCCCAGAGGGGGAGGTCGATCAGGTAGTGGTCAGGCCCATTTCTATGCACTCCCAGCTAGACCCGATGTTATTGCTTTAGATGATGTGATTACAAGTATTGTCTTAGTCAACCACAGAGATGCCTCTGTGTTATTTGATCCCGGTTTCACTTTTTCATATGTGTCATTATATCTAGTTATTTGAATATGCCCCATGAGTCTCTTGTTTCATCTATTCGTGTATTTACTCCGGTAGGCAATACTATTGTTGTGGATTGTGTGTACCGGTCGGGTGTGGTGACTATTGGGGGTCTGGAGACCTGAGTGGACCTGCTATTGCTTGGTATGGTGGACTTTGATATGATATTGGGCATGGATTGGCTATCTCCGTGTCGTGCTATTTTGGACTGTCATGCTAAGACAATGACGTTAGCTATGCCGGGTGTACCACAGATTGAGTGGCGAGGTTCGATTGATTTTGTCCCCAGTAGGGTGATTTCGTTCTTGAAGGCCCAGCGGATGATTGGGAAAGGCTGTCTTTCATACTTAGCTTTTGTGAGGGATTTCGGTGCAGAGACTCCTAGTATTGATTCTGTTCCTAATGTGAGGGACTTTCCCGATGTGTTTCCTGCAGCCCTGCCGGGCATGCCACCGGACAGGGATATTGATTTTGGTATTGATTTGGTGCCGGGCACTCAGCCCATTTCTATTCCACCGTATCATATGGCACTAGCAAAGTTGAAGGAGTTGAAGGAGCAGCTTCAGGAACTCCTTGATAAGGGGTTTATTCGGCCTAATGTGTCACTTTGGGGTGCGCTTGTTCTATTTGTGAAGAAGAAGGATGGCACGATGAGGATGTGCATTGATTACAGGTAATTGAACAAAGTTACAATCAAGAACAAGTATCCTTTTCCTCGTATCGATGATTTATTTGACTGGCTTTAGGGAGCGAGAGTGTTCTCCAAGATTGATCTCCGTTCAGGTTATCACCAGTTGAAGATCAGGGACTCGGATATTCTTAAGACAACTTTCAGGACCCGATATGGTCATTATGAGTTCCTGGTGATGTCTTTTAGGCTGACCAATGCCCCAGCAACATTCATGTATTTGATGAACATCGTGTTTCAGCCTTATCTCGACTTGTTTGTTATAGTTTTTATTGATGATATTCTGGTGTATTCCCGTAGTCAGGAGAAGCACGCAGAGCATTTGAGAGTTGTGTTGCAGAGATTGAGGGAGGAGAAGTTTTATGCAAAGTTCTCTAAGTGTGAGTTTTGGCTCAAATCAGTGGCATTCTTGGGGCACGTGGTGTCCAGTGAGGGTATTCAGGTTGATCCGAAGAAGATAGAGGTGGTTCAGAGTTGGCTCAGGTCGTCCTCAGCCATAGAGATTCGCAGCTTTCTTGGTTTAGTGGGTTATTACCGCCGGTTTGTTCATGGATTTTCATCTATCGTATCACCCTTGACCAAGTTGACTCAAAAGGGTGCTCCATTCAAGTGGTCGGATGAGTGTGAGGAGAGCTTTCAGAAGCTCAAGACTGCCTTGACCATAGCTTCAGTGTTAGTTTTGTCATCAGCTTCAGGTTTATATACCGTGTATTGTGATGCTTCGAGAATTGGTATTGGGTGTATGTTGATGCAGGAGGGTAGTGTTATTGCTTATGCTTCTCGTCAGTTGAAGCCTCATGAGAAGAACTACCATGTTCATGATTTGGAGTTGGCTGCCATTGTTCACGCGTAAAAGATTTGGAGGCATTATTTTTATGGTGTATCTTGTGAGGTGTTTACTGATCATCATAGCCTCCAACACTTGTTCAAGTAGAAGGATCTCAATTTGAGGCAGCAGAGATGGTTGTAGCTGCTAAAGGACTATGATATTACTATTTTGTACCATCCAGGGAAGGCCAATGTGGTGGCTGATGCTTTGAGTAGGAAGGCGGTGAGTATGGGGAGTTTGGCATATATTCCAGTTGGGGAGAGACCTCTTGCAGTTGATGTTCAGGCCTTGGCCAATCGGTTTGTGAGGTTAGATATTTCGGAGCCCAGTCGGGTATTGGCTTGGGTGATTTCTCGGTCTTCCTTATTTGATCGCATCAGAGAGTGCCAATATGATGATCCTCATTTGCTTTTCCTTAAGGACAGGGTTCAGCACGACGATGCCAGAGATGTGACTATTGATGATGATGGGATGTTGAGGATTCAGGGCCAGATATGCATGCCCAATGTAGATGGACTTCGGGAGTTGATTCTAGAGGAGGCTCACAACTCGCGGTATTCTATTCATCCGGGTGTCGCGAAGATGTATCAGGATCTGAGACAGCATTATTGGTGGAGGAGAATAAAGAAGGACATTATGGGATTTGTAGCTTGGTATCTCAATTGTCAGTAGGTGAAATATGAGCATCAGAGACCGGCTGGATTGCTTCAGCATATGGATATGCCAGAGTGGAAGTGGGAGCGGATCATCATGGACTTTGTAGTTGGGCTCCCGCAGACTTTGAAGAAGTTCGATGCTATTTGGGTGATTGTGGATCGGCTGACCAAGTCTGCGCACTTCATTCCTATGTGTACTACCTATTCTTCAGAGCAGTTGGCAAAGATCTATATCCGGGAGATTTTTCGTTTGCATGGTGTCCCAGTTTCCATCATTTCAGATAGGGGCACTCAGTTTATTTCACAGTTTTGGAGGTCTGTGCAGCGAGAGTTGGGTATTCATGTTGAGTTGAGCACAACTTTTCACCCTCAGACGGGCGGGCAGTCTGAGCGCACTATTCAGATATTAGAGGACATGTTGCGCGTTTGTGTCATTGATTTCAGAGGGTCATGGGATTAGTTTCTATCGCTCGCAGAGTTTGCTTATAACAATAGTTACTAGTCGAGTATTCAGATGGCTCCATATGAGGTTTTGTATGGGAGGCGGTATAGATCTCTAGTTGGTTGGTTTGAGACGGGTGAGGCTAGGCTATTGGGTACAGACTTGGTGCAGGATGCTTTAGACAAGGTGAATGTGATTCAGGAGAGGCTTTGTACAGCGTAGTTGAGACAAAAGAGTTATGCTAACAACAAGGTTCGAGATGTGTCCTACATGGTTGGTGAGAAGGTTCTATTTTGAAGGTTTCACCCATGAAGGGTGTTATGAGATTTGGGAAGAAAGGTACATTGAGTGCTCGGTTCATTGGGCCTTTTGAGGTGCTTCGAAGGATTGGATAGGTGGCTTATGAGCTTGCTTTGCCACCCAGCTTATCAAGCGTGCATCTGGTATTTCATGTTTCTATGCTCTAGAAGTATATTGGCAATCTGTCTCATGTTTTGGACTTCAGCACGGTTTAGTTAGATGATGATTTGACTTATGATGTGGAGCCAATAGCTATTTTGGAGCGTCGGGTTTGAAAGTTGAGGTCAAAGGATATAGCTTCAGTAAAAGTGCAGTGGAGAGGTTGGCCCGTAGAGGAGGCTACCTGGGAGACCGAGCGAGATATGTGGAGCAGATATCCTCACCTATTCGAGGCTTCAGGTATGTTTCTTAACTCGTTCGAGGACAAACATTTGTTTAAAAGGGGGAGGATGTAACGACCCGGCCGGTCGTTTCATGAGTTACCGCTCTGTTTCCCCTATTTATGCTCCTTATTGTCTTGTTCAACTGTATCATATGTTATCGGGTTGGTTGGCTCGGGTTCGGAGAGATTTTGGTAAGGTTTGAGACACTTATCTTTTGAGTAAGCTTAAGTTGGAAAAGTCAATCGGATGTTGACTTATGTGAAAAAGAGATTGTATGTGAATTTTGATGGTTCGGATAACTTTGGGAGGTTATTTGGGACTTAGGAGCATGATCGGAATGTGTTTTGGAGGTCCGGAGTAGATTTAGGCTTAAATTAACGAAATTAGAATTTTAGCATTTTCCTGTTGACAGGTGAGATTTTGATATAGGGGTCGGAATGGAATTCCGAAAGTTGGAATAGGTCTATTGTGTCATTTGTGATGTGTGTGCAAAATTTCAGGTCATTCAGACAGGGTTTGATGGACTTTTTTATCGAAAGTGGAATTTGGAAGTTTTTGGAATTCTTTGGCTTGAATCCGATGTAAATTTGGTGTTTTGATGTTGTTTTGAGTGTTCCGAAGGTTAGAACAAGTTTGAATAATGTTATGGGATATGTTGGCATGTTTGGTTGAGGTCCCGAGGGCCTCAGGTGAGTTTCGGGTAGTTAAACGGATCAAATTGCATGTTGAGAAGTTGCAGATTTTCTTTAGGCATGTTGTAGACATTTTGTTCTTCGCGATCGTGTATAAGGGGCCGCAATCGCGTAGGCTTATCTGGGGGCAGAGGTAGAGTTGCTCTACACGATCGCGTGAGGCAGGTTGCGATCACGTGGGTCTGTGTGGTATAGCTTCGCGATCGCGTAAGTTAAATGAGGTCAGTCGGCTTTTGTGCTTCGCGATCGCGAGGCATTTTCCGCGATCGCGGTGAAGAAATTTTAAAAGGTGGGTAGAATATTTAAAAGACCATTTCTGCGATTTTGGGTCTAAGTTTTGCCATTGTTGAGCGATTTTGGAGCTTTTTGAGGAGGATTGAAGAGGGAATCAAGGGAAAACACTTGGAGGTAAGATTTATGGACTTAATACTCGATTCTAATGTGATTTCTACCTAATTAACCATGAAATTTGTGGAATCTAAAGCCTAATTAGAAGTTAGGGCTTGGAAATTGGAGACCTAAATCTAGGGATTTGAGGGGTCATTTGTGGTCGGATTTTGATGTATTTGATATGTATGAACTCGTGAGAAAGTAAGGATTCTAGTTTTGTGATTTTTGTCGGAATCCAAAATGTGGGCCCGGGAGTCGGGTTTGGCCAATTTCGGGATTTTGATGTAAATTAGTTATTTTTGAGTAGGCTTTGTTCCCTTAGCATATTTTGATGGTATACATATATTTTTGGATAGACTTTGAGCATCCGGAAGCCGATTAGAGAGGCAAAGGCATCACTGGCTAGAGTTTGGACAGGATAGAGGTAAGTAATGATTGTACATGTTGTCCTGAGGGTATGAAACCCCGGATTTCACACTGTTGCGCTACTTTGAGGTGACGCACACGCTAGATGACGAGCGTGGGGTCGTGCACCGTTGGGGACTGTGACTTAGTCCGTCCCGTATGACTGTTTAACTGCGTATTTGATTGAAAACAATTTGCTATCATTGGATTTTGGAAAGTAATATCCTGTTTTGGGCTGAATGCCATATTTGGGCCTCGTGCCAATTGTTTTGGACCCTTAGAGGATTTTTACTACTATTTCTCACTATTTTGACTTCGTATTTGTACTTAGTCATGCTATATTCTACTGTTTTCATAACTCAGCCATCTTTACTCGTTTTTGATAATTTAAATGATATTTTGGGCTGAGCATCATGTTTTACTGTTGCTCGAGTGCCTTGTGAGGATACTATGGGATCGGGTTGCGCGTCGTAGCAGTGTTATACTGATTCATGATTATGAGGCTGAGGGCCTGATTTGTTACGCCACGAGGTGGCTTGATATGAGACCGAGAGCCTGTTTGATTATGCCACGAGATGGCTTGTTATTGTACTTGGGTTGTAAGGAGCCCCTCCTGTACACCTCCAGTGAGTGCGGGTACCCAGTATGAGATGTGATATAGCCCGAGGGGCTGATGTTGTTCCATGTTATTGCCCGAGGGGCTGATACGAGTGATTATGAGATAGCCTGAGAGGCTTGTTCTGTTGGTATTTTGCCCGAGGGGCTGATTTATGTTTCTATCTTCCCCCCTCCCCAATTTTCATTCACTCGTTTGAACTGTTAAAAGATGTTTTAAAGAGGTTTTTACTGAACTAAGGTGTTTCTACGAGCTCTTACTGTTTTATTGCATTTCTAGTTTTATACTGCCTCGTTGTAGCATTTTGTTGTGTTTTACGTGTTTTCTTATCGCTCAGTTGCATTTACTTTTATTACTTACTGAGTTGGCGTACTCACATTACTTCCTGCACCCTGTGTACAGATCCAAGAGTCTCGGGTCACACTAGCGAGGGCTGATTTGCTTCTATCACAGGCTTGTTCGGAGTTGACTAGGTAGCTGCTTGGCGTTTCGCAGCCCAGCGCTTCTCCTTCCTATACTTATTTTTCTTTGTACTTGCTTTGTATTAGACTATGTAGTCTCTTCATACTCTTAGACGGATGTTTAGATGCTCATGACTGGTGACACTCCGATGTCGGGCTGTGTTTGTTTCCGCATTGTTCTATTCTACTCTATGTTTTGGGATTTATGGCTTATTAATGACTTAAAAATAAATTATTATAACTGTTTAATTGGTTTGGGGGTTTGTGTCGGCTGGCCTTGTTTCACAATAGACGTCATCACGACCGGGTCCGGTTTAGGGTCGTGACATTTTTAAAAAAAATGATTTAATTAATTTGGTTTATTTTTTTATTTTTTAAAAATCAGAGTTATTATAGCTAGAGAGAATTGATGTCCACACCCCAGGGGTGTGGTGGGATCAATTGGATCTACATCTCTGTTTGGAAAGCCCTGTGTAATTACTTGGCTGTGTAATTACTAGGGTAGTAATTACACAGCCTGGTAATTACATATTATTATAATTACAATGGCATGTTTGTTTCTCATGATGTGATTACAGTATAATTACATGTGTCATGTTTGGTTGTACAAGTGTAATTACATAGATAAATAAATATTTTTTCAAATTAATATATAAATAATTTTCATTGTATGATAAATATTTATATGTATAATAGATATTAAATTATTATATATTAAAAATGTATATTCTTTTATAAGAAAATATATTAAATAATTATAAAGTAATACGTAGTATTATAAAAATAATTGGTATCTTCCATATGAACAATATTGTAACTTAAAAGAGAACAATGGAAATTTCAATAACAAATCAAAATTCTTCAGCAACTCATTTGAATAAAAAAAAAGATAGATATGAGCTTATACAAAAAAAAAATCATAGTTAATATTTACGTTATTGATTAGAAAATAAAATTAGTAAAATATAAATTGTTTTTTCGCAAGTCTTCCTCATACAAAATTCTCATAACAATGATGTATATAAAATTTTATCTAATTGATCTAGCATTCCATATCTGATGAGTTATTCCTCCTCTTAGATTGCACATATATTGTTTGTCAACATTATTCGGGCCTCGTCCAAGTTCGTCATCATCTGAATCTGAATCAATATCATTCAAATTATGGGAATCTTCTATTTCCTCTCCCATGTGCTCTTCAAAATATGCATCTTCCCAGTTCCACTTACGAATAAAATTGTGAAGTATACAAAATGCTAGCACAATCCAGCCTTATTTTTTGATAGTATAAGGAGGAGGAGTCATCAATATAGGAAACCTTTTTTTTAAAACAACAAATGTCCTCTCCACCACATTTCGAAGTTTTGAATGTCTTAAGTTAAAAAGCTCGCGAGCATTTTGTGGAGCTTGTGTTTGGCTCCATTCTCTCAAATGATATTGTACTGCACGATAAGGTGCTAAAAAGCTTTTTGTATTTGCATAGCCTGCATCAACTATATAATATTTTCCTACAAAATTACAAGTACAAGTTAAATATTTTAAAAAAGATAATAAAAATGAATAGGTAATATGAATTATTTGTAAATTATCAGTTGGAATTTTCAACTTATTTGATGATCTCTCCCAAACGACATTTCTTAATTTTCTAGAATCTGAAGTAGAGCCTTCTCAACCAGCAAGCACATATTGAAAATTCATATTAAAATCTACCACAACAAGGACATTTTGAGAAAGAATTCCTTTACGATTTCTATATCTTGATTGATCTTCCATAGAAACAAGTACAGGAATATGAGTTTCATCGATAGCTCCAATACAATCCTTCAAAAACTTATAATAGTTTTAAGATATTGCACAAATAATTAATAATATTGTTAATAATTGTAGACTGTAATACTAAATATTAACCTTGAACCAAGGATAGAAAAGTGGATTAGACGATATCTCTTGCGGGACATCTTTTCCTGCTTGCTTGACATAGTATTTTTCTAATCGTAGACAAACTTTCAAACACTTGTTAAAATAATGGCTAATGGTTTCTCCTGAATGTTGAAAACGATTTTGTATGACTCTATTCCTTTTATTATGAGCTAATGTAAACAAAAATATGGCCAATTGTTCCTCAACTCTAACCGTTCTTGAATCAATTAATAGACCTCTTGTTTTCATCTCATCTGCAAGTTGTAAGAAACATCCGACATTCATACATAATAGGTCATAGCATTCACGGGAATGTCCTTCAATCAAATCTTTAATAAACTTTGCTTCAGTTAAAATTGAGCGGTGCACTCTTTCTTTTGGTCCAATACCTAAATATTTTCTAATAATTCTAATTAAAAGCACACATTTTGCAAGAAACATCATGAATTTATCTTCATTTGCCATCCTATATGACAAGAAAAAATTAAAATTTACAACTGTAATAGTATAAGAGAAAACATAATGCTTTCAAAAATAAATAAGATAAGTGTAGGTTCACGGAGCTCATTGTAGCAATTAATGAAAAAGAACAAAATAAGAAGAAGCTATATAAAGCATTGATGGTCCATTGATGGACTAAAATCCATGATTTTCACATAAAATATATAAAGCATAAGCAAAAGTAGAAGATGCTCATGTCTGCAGCTAACAGTTAACATAATCCAAAAAAAATAATAAGATACTAGTTTATAACTTTATCCGAATAACAAAAACACAACACTAACTGCATCAATCATATAATTCAAGTTTGTGCATAACCCATTTCTTTCTAAGCGAAGGAGCCATAGCAGCAAAGAATTCAGCATTTCTCTCATTTGTAAGGAGATCAATAACTCGAATATTCCATGCGCCGTGCAATTCTAGTTCCATTATCAAAGGCATTAATTTCTTCACAGAAGTATTTTTTGGTTCATGTTGTAGCCTTATTTGTTCTTCAGCTATGGTTGTCCATCTATCAACAGATTTAGCCAAACTAATCTCAATAGAGTTCCTAATTCTTTTGGAATGAGATGCCAAAGTTTGTTCCTCAGCTAAACGTCCTTTTCCTATTCTCTTATCTTGACCAGTTGATTGAGTTGTTTCAGTACTCGTGAAGCTTATGTTTTGATCAAGATATACATGATCAATAGACTGCGCATCTTCAGAAGCAGGTGTAGTAATTTTTTCCTCGGTTATCTCCTCAGCAGAAAATTTATTTTGAAAATCCTCTGTATCATTAACTTCATATCCATTCCTACCATCAGAGACAGTGTCTCCAAAAATCAAAGCCAACGTATTATAATCTAGCAACTTCTTCGTCTTATATTTAGCATCTTTTGGGTGAGCCTATAACATAACCAATGTTCTTAAGTAGAGAAACAAATAACTTATACTCAAATTTTAGCTATAAAAGGAAAAAAGAATAGTATGCCTCACTGCAAGGTACTGCTCCCAAACATCATCTTCAGCATCAAACTTTCGAGTTTCTTCATTCCACCCAAATCCACTATGTTGCGCCGTTCTCTTCATAGTAGCATAAGTTTTCTTCAAGGTTCTCATCCTATTTTTCATTTTCGTCTTATCTAATTTGTCCCCATATAACTTATTCATTTCTCTTTCTACACCATCCCATCCCTCGGTTGTTAAGCCTCCTTGTTGCATTCTTCCTAACGTAACTTATTCTGCGATAAAATAGATGAAATGTTTGTCTTGAACTTCACTCCATTTGATGTATGGTTTTCCAACCTTAGGTGTTTGGTTAGTTAACATCCTACATAAATATAATTATATGATCTGCAATATGTTTATGAGATTCATATATGCATAATCAAGTCGAACAAGACGTAAAAAATATACGTGGCAGAATATGAACAAAGCTCATCTATAATTGCACAAAAATTTATAATTGATTATCCAAGAGCTGATGAGCAACTTACTTTAAAGTGAATATTCTAATATATTAAGGTTCTCCATTTTTATTTTAGTGGCATAAATCAGGAAAAACTTAATGGTATAAATCACGGAAAACACAAAGATTTCTTTCCACACACAAATAGTACCACTTTTTTTATACAAATATATTTTTTTTCTCTTTCCAATATAATACACTACACAATATAGAAACTGAATATGACAAGAATAGTATTTGTATGCATTAGTTGTGAAGTTTTTGCCCAAATTTAAAATTATTGTTATACCCAGATTTCACCCTTCTAAAATTGAAAGGTAAAGATTCCAACACTAGGAATCAACTATTTAGAGAATAGTTCAATAGGAATCAACTATTTAGAAAATATGAAATACAAAAGGGGAAAAAAAAAAGGTTACCTGGAGCAGAGACGGTGCTAGAACTGAAAAAGTAAAGTAGAGATGTTTTGGTTTTTCTATCATCTTTTTTCCAATAATATAATATTGAAAGAGGGAAAAAAAGGAATTGGAAAGGTTGCCTTGTAATTGCATCATGTAATTACACCCAATTCTTTACTCCCCCATGGAATTGGAGAGTGTAATAATTACACCCAATTCCACACTAACTAAATAATAACTTGGTCAAACAAATATGCCAAAATGTGTAATTACACTCAATTACATCCAATTTCAATTCTTGTGTAGCTTTGGAAACAGACTCTTAAGGAGAAATCCCCCGCTTTGCTTAATGGCCCTCACAACATGAATATAAATATGAATATGAATATGAATTTATTGGATAAGTAGGGTGCAAAAAGATTAGAGGAATTACATATTCCCTTACCAAAAAGGAGTAACTTACATCTTCATTATCTAACGGGATAACTAGATAATATTGTTTGCAACAAATTTGCGAGATGCGAAAAATGACCTGCAATCCTAAAAATATATATAAAAAATTCTATTGTTTAATTTTTGAGGGTACAACTCTATTTGCTCCCTTGATTCTTCTCTCTATTTTTTCGAATATAGAATGATGTAGACTTCCTTGGGATGTACTTGATCTTCGTGAAAAGGAAGATCTTTTTATCACTTTAGTGACTTTGATAAAAATAATATTTGAGATCTTTGATCAGTTTGTGAATATTCCATGAATTTATAAAATTTCGAGATGTCTCTTTGAGAGAATATGTACCCCTTTATAGGTATCCGTTAGGGTTTAGGGAAGAATAGTATCCAATAAATCTTTGAAACACCTTTGGGGTTGAAGATCATGAATTGAGCTCGTCTTCTGGATGCCGGACTTAAAATCCAGTAAATTTTTTATGTATACAAATATATGTCTACCATCGGGGTAAAATCTTTGTTGAGAATCGTTGACAGCAAATACCATAAAACAAACAAAGAAGAAGAAGAAGTCATTAATAGCAGACAGGCCTTTGGCAGATTAAGGTGAAATAAAAGCGTTTGAAAACCACAAGAGATAACTATATAATAAACTAATATATTGACAATAATTTATGAGGGTCTATGGAAACAACCTCTCTACCTTCACAAGGTGGAGGTAAGGTCTGTCTGCGTACAAACTACCTTCCCCAGACCACACAAGTGGATTATACTGGATTTGTTATTATTGTTGTATTGACAATAATTACAACTGTATAAGGCTTCAGTGTTTTTCTCTTGAGTGTTGGAACCTATTGTACAATATTGAGACAAAAAAGAGTAGTACATAAAGCATATTTCACTGTTATGAACTCTAGTTTTTACATGCAGTTCAGTATTTGACAAAAATTAAGAAAGAGTAAGCTCCATTCATTGGATCTGTTATAAGGAAGAAATCAAAGTGGTCTTTTTGTTCAAAGACTCTCAAGCTTCAGGATTTAGCTATTATTGAGCGATTCATCTTCTACCCCCCTTATGATAACCAAACTCTCCGGAGTCACTGCTTGACGAAGAGGAAGGGTTGAGTCCATACTCACTTGTCGCTCCATATTCACTGCTATCGAATTCTTGGCTTGGTATCACCATTTTCCTAAACTTGATCATGTCAGCATTGCATGCACCAGTATCATAGGACACAGAGCTCCCACTTGGCTTTGAACGATCGCTCAAGTCTTCCAAAGATGAATCGCCATCCAAGGCTCGTACAATCTGCTCATTAGAATGTGTATCATTATTTTTCTCGCGAAAGTAGAAGAGAAAAGGAGCATATCCAATAAGCCTAATTGCAAATGGTGTGGGATATAAGTTTTAAAGAAATAGATATGTCCAAGGTAAACGACAGAATCATGTATTAACCGGAATTAACATAGGAGGATAGTTCTAATCGAGAAGACAACATACCTGACTCATCTTTGGGCGTCTTCTAGCAGAATGACGAGTGCTAGCAGCAGCACAGGCAACTAACCGATGCAACTCATCTGGAAAGTTTCCTTCAAGGGGAGCACCTACAAGTTCATCATAATTTCCCTCTTCTAAGGCTCTTTTAAGACGGGGCTTAGCCTGTTCATTTCATACGTTATGTCAACTAGGGAATCCAAAGATTAAAGTCTAAGTGCACTTTAAAATGTAGGCATGTTTATGACAATGCATGAAATTTGGGAACTTGAGATCAAGAACGAACCCAGTCTACTAAGCTGTCTTCCACCATATTGCTAGGATCAACAGGTTTCTTCCCAGTTATGAGTTCCAAAAGCACAACTCCAAATGAAAATACATCTGATTTGTCTGTTAGCTTGCCACTTGATGCATATTCAGGAGCCAAGTACCTGCAGTATGTCACAACTCACAAGGTAATATTCCTACTTAGCAACATGTTCCCGACTTGCAAATCCTTTGAAGGATACGATGATTTTTTCACTACTGAGGCTTGATTTCTTCTAGTTGTTCACACAGAATGTTGCTAAAATACTTAACTACCTTCTACTTGCTCAATCTCAAAAACAAGGACCCCCATTTATTACTTTAACCAAGCTGTCGAAAAAAACTAAAATGACTTCCAAAACATTTTTCATATATGCTAAAAGCTGTTTTTTTCTATCTTGCACTGTGCCTATCTCTTGCCTAAGCTACTACTACTGAGCTTATGAAAAGTGTTCCAAAAATTAGAAACCTTTAATTGAAGAGCAAGGTTCTCCTTTTGCTTAATCTACTTTGTATATATGGTGCCCAGCTTTTCCTTAATGCTGATGAATATACTGTTACCATTCTCAAAAATTAGAAACCTTTAAAAATGCACAAAAAAAAAAAAAAAAAAAAAGAACATAGGAAAGAAAGAATCAAACTGATTTTCAAGACATTCTAAAGAAATGCTCAGAATTAACAAATTTACTAGCCTTTTTGATTGATAACATGGCATATGATTGGATTTCGTTTAATTAAGATCGTTTAGTAAGTCATGGAAACACTTGAAGAGAATAGATTAGTTCACCTTTAAAGCTAAACACCAGCCTCCGCCAAATATTTCGTTTACCTCTCAACGAGTAGAGAAATGTTATGTTTGACTCACCCGAAAGTTCCCATAACACGGGTGGAAATATGAGTGAAGTTATCAGAAGAAAGTTTAGCCAATCCAAAATCTGCCACCTGAGAAACCACAATCATATTGAAAACCACCCTTCCAAGTTTCTTGACGCATCCAAAATACACGAGACAATAACGACCACTAATATTTTTACCTTAGCTTCAAAGTTGTCCTCAAGTAGAATGTTTGCAGCCTTTATGTCACGGTGGATAATTTTTGGATGGCCTGTGTATATAAAGCAAGGGATGAGATAGAAAACCAAAGAGAAAGAAAAGGGGAGCAGTGTTGAAAGAAAATTGTCATACAATCTTCATGGAGATAAGCTAATCCTTTGGCTGATCCCAATGCAATTTTAAGTCTTGTTCCCCAATCCATAACATGATGTCCCTTCCCTGCATTCATACTTGATTTAACATTAGCGCGGAGAGCATTTTCAACGGTTCAAATCGCTTTTAAAAAGAATTTAACTATATACACTGTCAGCGTAATGAAATTTTATACTATCAACGTATTTTCACCTGTAGTAGCATGTAATTGCTTTATTTTTCATGATAGTAATCCCACTTTTTATGAACAATTACCTGTAGTTATCTTTAAGGTGTAAAATTTCTTAATACTGCTAGTGTATATAAACTCTTTTAAGAAAGTTTTGCAACAATACAATTTTATACTCAATTAGGAAGTCATTTTAAGTGGTACATGATGTATCATAGAAGGGAGTAATGAATAACAGGGGAAGTACCATGAAGATGGAAATCCAAGGTTTTGTTCGGAACATACTCATAGACCAACATTCGCTGGCTATCAGCAATGCAATATCCAACAAGAGAAACAAGGTGGCGATGATGAACTCTGCTAATGATCTCAACCTCTGCCTGAAATTCTCGTTCACCTTGTCCACTGCCCGACTTCAAGCTCTTGACAGCTACCACCCTTCCATTAACCAAAACACCTTTGTGTACATACCCAAAACCACCTTGGCCTAAAATATTGGCCTTAGAAAATCCAGAAGTTGCTATAGCTAGCTCCTCATAAGTGAACTGGCTTTGTGAGAACCCACCAAAACTTGGCGATGGCACAAGAGCTTGGCCATAGACGGTAGAGCTGTTATCGCTACTTAGATTAGGTGCGGAAGGAACCTTAATAATGTGTTCCATGGGCTTAGGACCTTTGTAGTACGGATCATTACTACCTGCACTTCAAAAGACAAATGTATAGTTGAATAATTATAGCAGAAATTGGATATGCCTTTTGGCTACAATAGTAATAATAAGAAAATTTAATTATATACACTGATATCTCAACAAATTTTTGCACTATCGATAAACTTTAACAAATAATAGCAAATTGCTTAATCTTTTCCACGTTAAATTATATACACCGATTGTGTAAACAATTTTGAATGTGAGTGCATCTTAACATGCTATAGTAAGTTAATTCACTATTTTTGTAGTTATCAAATTAGACTTACTATCAAATTAGTAAATTAGACTTACAATCGACCTGGATGTCATCAGCTTATTCTGATGATGTAAAAAATCTATGCAATGTCATTGCATATAAGTTAAAAGAATTAGTTTTATTTACAATGTAACATATGAAACTTAAACTCGAAAAGAATTCAGAGATAAAGGTAACCGAACCTTTAGGTGGAAGTCCAGGAATAGGATCTGTATAGTAGGGTTCTTTCTTCTTCCTTCTCCAGTACACGATGCAAACAATGATAATAGCAAGAACCAGTACTCCTGCCACCGCTATTCCTGCAACTATAATCATATCCGACGAACCTGAAGCAGCCGGTGGCGAGCCATTGTTGCTTCCTGAAGAACCAGCTGCTGCTGATTTTTCTGAATGGGGTACGCCGACTGATTTTTCTGAATTAGGTGGATCGCCACCAGCTGGTTTTTCTGAAGGCGGTAGAGGAGGAGATAACTTTGCAGCAGGTGATGGAGGTGGTTCTGAGGAAACAGGAGGCGGGGGAGAAAATGTGGGTGGGGGAGGAGGCGTATCGGGAGAAGCAGGTGGTGGTGCCGAAGTGGATGGCGGTGGAGGTGAGAGTGCTGGCGGTGGCTCAGAAGCTGCCGGAGGTGGTGGTGATGATGGAGGAGGAGAGTCCTTTATGGTTGGTGGTGGTGATGAAGGAGGAGGAGAATTTTCAGGCAGAGAAGGAGATTGTGGTTGCGGGGGTGGGGAGGAAGGTGGAGGAGATTGTGGCGGCGGTGATGGGGGTGGTGAAGATGAAGAATTAGTTGAAGGAGGAGGAGGAGGAGGGGGAGTTCCATTAGGAGTCAGAGAATTAGTGCCATTTTTGTTGGACGTAGTAGTACTAGAAAGTGATTGCATTTTTCCAAGAAAGGTGAATTTCCAGAGGCTGGAAATTCAACCTTTCCCGTTAACTGCTTCGTCTCAACAGATCTTCAATTTTCCTATATTGCCATGAAAGTTAAAAGGAAAAAAATGTTATGAAGATCTTACTATATAATGTCACAATATTACATGATTGATCATATTTTCTTTTTTTGCTTTTCCTCTAACATGGCTCATTCTGTTAAATCTAACAATTTGGACATGGAGATTGATGACAGGGAAAAAATGAAATTTTCAGGAGAAGAAGAAAAATAGAAACATATGTTAGACGAAAGAGAAGAAATTTACCTGAATGATGTATGAGATCAAAGGGAAGAAAGAGAAATCTTAGCATTGTGAATTGTGATGTACAAAGAAAGTTTACACCTTCCCCCGCCTCTGTCCCCAACTGTTGCCTCCTACAAAGAAGGACCTCTCTCGCTCTCTCTCTTAAAGGCACACACTTTTTCTTTCTTGCTCTCTCCCTCAATAAAATGAAGTCATCTCAAAGAAAATAATTGTTCTCTCCATTTCCCTACTTGTTAATTTATTTTTCTTTATTTCATATTTAGACTAGTACTTTAATACTTCTGTTAAAAATATAACCAGTCATACAACTAAACATTTAGTATGGCTAAAAAGTACATGTTTCACCCTCCAATTCTAGTTTGCAAAAGGCAAATACCCCATAATAAAACTCGAACACCATGCCCCATTCAAAAGAACTGAGATTGCTCGTGGTTCGATTTGGTTCAATTTTTTAACACACACTAAACCAATTAAGTCGATTGTCTAAATATTCAAACCAAACTAAATCAACTACAGTGCATGGCAGTTATTACTATAGAGCTAAGTTGGACAGTGCAGTGATGTTAAAAGGTGTTCGTTTGGTGTACTATCCTGATCTTCATCATGGTAATATCTTCTAGTGTCAATCCAACTAATGGATTGCTATGATCTGAAGCCTGAGTAAAGTGAAGGGCTCTCAGCATCCAGGTTCAGGACAGGAATCTCAATGGAAAAATACCCACTGGAAGTCTGGAACCGAAACTAAAAATTTGCAGCCAGAATGTAAAATGAATAAAGGAAAAAAACAAGCATACTACCATCCAAATGACATCAGTTCAAACATAAATATCTCTAATTAAAGAGTTCCCTATGCTTCAAAGAAAGAAACAATTCTTCTACTAGACAGCAACCCCTAGAATATCATCAAAGGACACTACTACTTCTTCAGCTCATGCATGTACCATAGCGAGGCTGTTTATGTAGGGTAAAAACCTCTTATTGTAATCCACTGGTCCTGGACTCACCACAGTCTCAACCTTCTGCCCTTTCAAGTGATAAAAATATATCTTTTCATCGGTATGGATCACCACAGTGTCACTGTCAATACAGGGAAGGATCTCACAGCACACTAAAGAACAAGGGTCGTTGGGAATCCGACACACTTGATCAGTACGAGGCTTCTTACTTCCAAGATTCACACTGACACTACGCTTCAGGCTCATGTCCATGCCTCCATAGATATCTATAACGAAAACATCTCCACTGTCATTATAAGCAGTAACATAGCATACCTCGTCTCCTATTAGCGTTAAGGCACCACCCTCTCCCTCAGATTGGTCAGGCATATTCAGAACTGCCGGGATCTCATTTTTCACATCGAATGCTAGCACTTCATTTGATGACGTATTCCAGTAAGCCACCCCTTTGATATAAGATCCTCCACCCTCAAGACTTGTGCTATTTTCCAACTCAAGACAGTCTGAAGAAGAGCAACTCCAAGAATCTGATTCAGAAGAGTAAATCTCAAAGCAGACAACTGGATTACCAAGAAGAGGGACAGCAGCGATAACTTGATAAAATGATTCAATATTACACTGAGGATCAAATGCAAGAACAACTGCTGGATCAGATCCATGGTAATATTGAGGAGGAGGGAGCATTTTCCAGTCTTTGGTTGCAGGATTGCAAACATAATAACTGTCCCACCCTTGACAAAGGAGCAACCCGCTGCTACAGCTTAGGACCTTGACCCTTTCGGGCAAGAAATCAAGGGAAGGACTGGGGACTCCATTAGCAGAACGATCCAGAGACATGAAACCAATGGAAGGATTAGGATCAAATTGATCATCCACCCTTTGGAAAAAGTAGCCTGAAAGTTTCTGGAATGAAAAGCTTTGCTGGTATGCTAATAATGGACTAGCAATCCACTGATTCCATTCTTTAGACACTGCTCGAAACTTCATTAATGATTTAGCGGGGAGGATAGGAAGTACATGACTCTTTGCCACATCTTTGATCTTCATGTCCACTTTCCTTAAGATGTCTTTAGGAAATTCAGAAGCTTTCATCTCTCCATTGTGATAAGGGGCAGTCTTAAAATCATACTCGCAGAACTACAATCCAAGACAAAAGACTTTGTTAAAAAAGGTATATATGGTAATCAGAAGCAAGAGAAATATACTAATTACTAACTATGCACAAATCTCTTACTAGTTGTATCCAGTGTTATCAAAGGCGCGCTTAAAGCGCACTTAAGCCCTGAAGCGAGGCTCTAAACATGTTGAGCGCTTCGCCTCGCTTTGTGGGCGCTTTAGTGTCACATCAAGGCTCTAAAGCATATTTTTCATTGCTAATGAGTATAATCCTGAAAAAGGCAATATCAAACAATTGATATTTCACTTTATCGTAAAAAAAATTTAGTTTCTTTGTGCATATATTTGTTATTCATGCTTGTAATTATTAGTCTTGGACTACATACACATACTTTTTATTTTTCTTCGGGTGCGCCTTTTTTCATTAAATCTAACGCTTTATTTGCGCTTTGCGCTTTGCGCTTAAAGCCCCAACGGACCTTAGAGCTTTTTGGCGCTTTTTGCCTTTGATAACACTGGTTTTATCTGCTTCTCTAATATGCCAACGTGTTCACTAAGAAAGACTAAGAATCAATAGAAGAATAGTGCCAGAAAGTTAGTATATTTATCATCAATAAAACACCATGTTCAGCACAATACATTCATCAAAGAAAAAAATAAAGAGAGGGAGAAACAAATACCGACTGACTAGACTGAGGTTTGATAGCTAAATAGAAGTCCTGATCAGATTCAGTGGTGTCAATAGCGTCATCATCGTCATCCCAATTTTCTTCAGAGCTATCAGCCATGTCGACGCCGTCGTCCTCCGAAAATGCCATTTTTCTGCATTAAAAGCTGGTTATAAACCCTCAAAGTATCACTAATGAACACTCAAAAGAATCCCCCACTAAAAGAGAGAGTACTCTAGCAAATTGTATCAGTAAATGAGAAATTGCAAACGCATAGAAGGGCATGAAATACACTCTACTCCATAAATCAAGTAATCAGAGCCTATATTCTCTTAACTAAAGAAAAACAACAAAAAACTCAGAATATTGAAAGATAAGGATTTTAAAAGTAATCTCCTTATCACCTATTAGCAGCATTTCTATAACCTTGGTCACTTGGGTTTGATCAAGAAATTCCACTCTAGTAAAAATGAAAAATCACGAAAATAGTACGTTTCCATTACAAAAATATTGGTCAAGGAGACATCAGGGAAAAAGAGCAAAGAATCAAAAGGTGATGAAATAAGTCGATCGCACATTGAGAGAGCACCATATCAGAGATCTTAGTAAATCCGATGGTCCTTATAAACTATAACGTGAATATTCTTCTATACAACTAGTCGCACATAATCAAAATATAGTTACATGTCATGATGAATACAAATTCATTTCTCATATGATCACCCAACTATCCAAAATTATATACTAAAGTCACATTTCTTTCATTTGCAAGGGAAAATCACTCAACTATACCTACTTGCACACAAATGGTCAATCAACCGGAATTATCAAACTCTCTGGTGGAAAAAATGTGACGTGGCAGTCCATATGAATTTTTTAAATATTTTTGGACGAAATTAAAATAATTAACACCCTAATAAAATATAGAAAATTCACCAATACACCCAACCTGACTTGCTAAAAATAAAAATTCACCCGTTAAATAAAATCAAACGCTAAAACGCATCCCTATTACACATGCATCTCTCTTCTTCTTATAAAGAGAAACCTTTTTTTCTTCATTGTTTCACTCTAGTCCTTAATCTTGTACCCATTATTATTTTATTAAAAAAAAGTAGATGAAAAATAGAAAAAGGAAGAATACAGGTTATTGAGAAAAAAAAATAACACAAGTCACTTTAGTCTTTAGTCCTTAACCTCGTACCAATTATTATTGTATAAAACTAGAGTAAAACTATGAAAAAAGAAGACTGCTTTTTACAAGAAGAGAGATGCATTTACAACATGATGCATTTTAGTGTTTGGTTTTATTTAGGGGTGGATTTTTATTTTTAATCGGTCGGGTTGGTATATGAGTAAATTTTTTATGTTTTGTTTGAGTGTTAATTATTTTATTTGGTCCAAAAATATAAAAAGTCACATTTTTCCAATGAACAATTCCGAACGGAAAAAAAAAAAGTGACTTTAGTTCATAATTTTGGATAGTTGGTTGATCATATGAGTAATGGACTCACATGAATACTCGCATAAAAAATAAAAAATAAAATTGGAACCATGCAACGACCAAAAATGTCATAGGTTTTCATGCGAAACGATAGATTCAAAGAAGCAGAGGTTTTTTTAATTCATAAATGGAAAATACAAATAAGATACAAATATGCAATGATCACTTCACCAGTAAACAATATACCAAGAATTAGGGAATAAAAGAACTCACAGAAGTGCAATGCGCGCAGTTGAATAGATTTGCCGGAAAGAATGGAAAAAAGCCGCCGTAAAACCCTAATGACGGAGAGGAGAGAAAACCGTGCGGAGACAAGACAGTTCGAAACTGTAGTGAATGAGTTTTAGTTTTGAGGAGAAGAGAGAATCTTTGGCTTTAAGGAAGAATTTGAGGGCGGATATATATTTGACATGTCAATATAATAGCAGGTTATTCATTATTTTTACCTAATTATCAATACAGATTAATAGTTTAAAGATTTTATTACTAAGTAAATAATCTTTCGTTTAACTTTCCTCCCAAGTAACAGCGAGAGTCCTGGTTGTCTAATAAAACCAAAGATACACCAATATATATAGATTTTAAAATTTTACTAGTATCTATAAGCGTGCGTGGTTGTTAATATATAAATTTTAAAATTGCATTCTTTTGCTAAATAATTAATTGAAAGATTTAATTATTTGATCTTAACAAAAAAATAATTTATTTTATGTTGATTCAGATTCTTAATATTAGTTCATCTCTTGTTTTGAATATTTAATCATAATATAATTTTATCCACCGAATTTTTATTTTTAAAGAGTAAAAAGATCGATCTGACATTCCACTTTTAAATATTTATGGTTGTAGAATCATTAGTGGTATTGACTCTTACCAACTTTTTTTCTTTCTCTTTCTCACACATTTATATTCTTAAATATTTTCTTACTTGTTCTTTAAATATTTGGTATATTTTTAAATATTACTCACAAAAATTGATTAAAAAAAATATTATTTGAGAAGAAAAGCAGTTCAAATATAATATAAAAATATATTATCTTTTCCCCAATTTAACAGTTTATGTAGTCTATTTAACATTACTTTTATTTTTTCTTCATTTGGACATTACGGAGCAGTTATGTATTGCTAATACAAATGATTCTTGTGAATTTGATTTTATTAAACCTTCCTACATATTTTAATAAGAATTTAATAGATAAAATTTTATTAATTTCAAAATCTTAAATAATAAAAAAACTAACGTAAAAGGTAATTAATCTAAAAAATAAGTTATTATTGTTAGTCCTTTTCCTATGAGTTCTTCTGTTTAATATTTTAGGGCTATTTTGGTCTATCAATATGTATTTGTGCTTTTATAATATATAGGCTCTCTTTTTTCTAAACGAATTTGGACAATATAATACATTCTCAAATTAAATTAGTGATAGGACAATACAATATTTTCAAATTAAGTTAGTAATAGAAATTTTTAAGAAGTATATCCTAAAAGTAATAGGATTACACGGCTAAAAATATGTTTCAATCGCGAAAGTAATTATATTAATAGGGATGTAACGTGTTCCTAAAGGTATTGTGTTTACATGCTAACATGCAGTATTATATGTCTATAACCAGAAGCAATTATATGCTTTCTGCATCTAGGTATTTTGAAGAGTTTATGGGAATAGTGTTTCATAAAATATAGAAAAAGAATAAAAGATAATGACATGAACTCCTATTTGGTCACTGATCATAGGCTAAAAACTCGTGTTTTAGTCGTTGTAACAACACTTTAATTATTGCATTTTACAAAGGTTTGAGCTTAAATGATAATGAATTGTACTAAATTCATGCTTTATGCCTTGCAGGAAGCTAATCCGGCTTAAGAATTAACGTTGGGATGAATTTGATTAAATTGGGGCTTTGAAGTCTGAGTAAAAGCTAAATAAATCAAGTCGGCATCGTGTTCGGGGGTCGCAAAGCAAGCCCGGATAGCAAAACAAATGAAAAAATGAAGCAGCGCAAATATTTGCCCTGTCGCGCCGCGGGGTGCGACGCGGCAGGGCAAAATTCTGCGCTTGAATTGTTTTACTCCGTAAAATTGTATTCTGCTGTGTCCAATCCATGTACGCATCGTCCGGGACTCCGCGGGGCGCACCGCGGGTGTGTAAAAATCACAAAATTATTCTATTTCGGACTAAAAAGGGGATACTTGTCAAAATCACTTGGGAGACGACTTTAAGAGGAAAAAAAGCAGTGCCATTATTGGAGAGACCTGTTTTTAGAGAGAGAGGAAGAAGGAGATTCATCTTGGAGAAGAAAATCAAGGAGGAACATCAACTTGGAGCAAGGATTGAAAAAGTTTTTCTAAACCTTCTCCTAGTATTTATTTATATTATGTTTAAGATTTTTATTGTTGTTATTTGTATAATTATGAGTAGCTAAGAACTCAAATATTCTGGGGTTATGGGTGTTAGATGATTATGTTGTTTGAAGCTTAGATTGATGATCTTGAATTTATCGTTAAGGGTTGTTATTTGATTCTGTTGTTAATTATTTTACTGCGTAGCTAACAATGAAATACTATTTACGAATCTTGAGTTAAACTTGAAAAAGGAAATTCTGGATTGCATATAGAATCAAATAGAGCAAGATCTGGATCCTGGGCATCGGGTGAAAGATTCGCGATTAAGATAGAACTATACTTAATTGTCTTGTTTGGTTGAGAAATAGGATTTGTAAATGCATTTGAGTTAATATTAATACCATAGAAATATAGTTATTAATTTAACTTGAATAGGCGCATAAGAAATCGACAGATTCTTATGGGTATTATTAACCCTATAATCAATAACCCAGATAATTCAATAAATTATTTTTAAGCTAAAAACGTAGTATGATCTCTAGCAAGCCCATAACCCCGGGATATCTCCTTTATTAATTGTTAAAAGAAAAATTCATAAGTGGCGTAGTAACTTTGCGTTGTATTGTTGTTTGTCTACTAGTTAAATTGTAAATTGGTTATTTATGTATTTTGTGATGAATTAGCTTGAATCGATAATTGTTTGAGTTTGCATCAGTCGTTAAGATTAATAACAAGTCCTCATGGGAACGATGCTCTACTTATTACTATATTACTTGAAGATCGCGTACACTTGCGTGAGTGTTTTGGTCGTAACATGTTTTTGGCGCCGTTGTTGGGGACTTGGAAATTAGCTACTTGACTAAGTTAAACTTTTATCAGCTATTGGTTTAAGTATTAATTTTCAGTTCACTTTGTTTGTGTCACGCAGGCTCTTCTCTTGAATGCGGAGGAGTAGAAGCACAGGCAATCTCTTCCCTCTTGATCCTGAAATTGAAAGAACACTTCATTGAGCGAGGAAGGAGTTGGAAGCTAGATACAAAACAGAAAGAGAGTTGGACATTTTAGTTCAACCACGGCCAACAGTGATGGCAGTTAATGGAGGGCATCCGGTGATAGAAGCTGCATGGCCAAATCTTGCTAATATGACCCGGACTATTGTCAAGCCTGAAATCACTGGTCACTTTGAGCTTAAACAGTACATGGTACAGCTGATTCAGTCCACTAGGCAATATGTAGGTCTATCTCAAGAAGACCCGCAGAGGCACATTTAGAATTTTTTGGAAATCACGGATACTTACAACTATCCAAATGTTTCCAAGGACTATGTCAGGATAACCTTGTTTCCTTTTTCATTGTTGGGGGAAGCTAAAGAATGGTTGCAGAAGGAGCCTGCTAATTCAATCCATACTTGAGATGATTTAGCAAAGAAATTCTTAATCAAGTTTTTTCCCACTAAAAAGACAAAGTCTTTGCGGAGCCAGATTCTTGGGTTTCAACAACGGGATGGTGAAACTCTTCGCCAAGCTTGGGAAAGATACAAGAAACTACTCTGAGATTGTCCACATCATTGTCAAACTGATGAGGTATTGGGCCATACTTTTGTTGATGGATTAGATGAGACTTCAAAGATGAATCTTGATTCAGCTTGTGGAGATAGTTGCATGGCGAGACCATATAGTGAAATACAACTTCTACTAAACAACATCACTGCTAATGATCATAATTGGCAAGGTGAGGGAGAACCAAGGAGAGCAATCAAACAGAAAGCAGCAGGGGTACTTGAACTGGATGATTTTTCATCCATGAGAGCAGATATAGCAAAATTGGCAAATCAAATGAATAGAATGACAATGAACCAGACACAACAATTGCAACATGTTCAACAAATGTTGATTTGTTGTGAAATGTGTGGTGACAATCACACAAGTGACATGTGCCCAACGAATCCTGAATCTATTTATTATGTGGGACAACAAAGCAGAGGTCCGATGAACCAACAGGCACAATATGGGAACACTTACAATGCAAATTGGAGAAATCATCCTAATTTCTCTTGGGGTGAAAATCAATCAAATCAGAATCAATATAGACCCCAAGGAAATTTTAATCAACCTCAAAGGCCACCCCAACAGGTAGAAGAAAGTACAAATGATTTGTTGAAGAAATTGTTGCATGACAATCAACAACTCAGAACTGATTTCAAAAATCTGGAAAGGCAAATGGGACAGCTAGCTGCAAATCAAAACACTAGACCTGCAAGTGCTCTACCAAGTGATACAGAAAAAAATCCGCAAGTTAGTGCAATTACACTTAGAACTGAAAGGGAATTAGAAGAAGTTCCAAAGAAGAGAAAAGACAAATCTATACCTGAGGGTGAATTGATTCCCAAAGCAACACAGGAAGCAAAGAAAGATGATACAGTTTCAGCGCCTGTGAATGTTCCAAGGCCACCACCACCTTTTCCACAAAGATTGCAGAAAAAGAATGATGATCGCATGTTCAACAAATTTCTCTCTATGTTGAGTCAGATTCAATTGAATATTCCGTTGGTAGATGCGATTCGTGATATTCCAAAGTATGCCAAGTACATAAAAGATATTGTGGCTAACAAGAGGAGATTGACTAAATTTGAAACAGTTGCACTTACTGAGGAGTGCACTTCAAGGGTCCAAAATAAGCTTCCTCAAAAGCTTAAGGATCCTGGCAGCTTTACTATCCCTGTGAGAATAGGCAATGTTGATGTAGGCCATGCACTTTGTGATTTGGGAGCAAGCATAAATTTGATGTCATTGTCCTTGTATAAAAAATTGGGTTTGGGAGCTCCAAAACCCACCACTGTGATGTTGCAACTAGCAGATATGTCCATAGCTTACCCGGAAGGGGTGATTGAAGATGTGCTGCTGAAAATTGGGAAATTCATTTTCCCGGTTGATTTCATTATCTTAGATTTTGAAGCTGATGAAAAAGTTCCTATTATATTGAGAAGACCACTCTTGGCTACAGTTTATGCTATAATTAAAGTAAGAGAGGGAAAAATGATCATGAGAGTTGACAACGAGGAAGTTGTTTTTAATGTATACAAAGCAATTCAACTTTCTCGCCATTATGAAGAATTGTCTATGATATCTGTCATGGAGATGGATGAGCAACTTATTGCCCCAAGTGTATATTTGAAGGATTCTTTAGAGAAAACAATTGTGTTGTTCGAGAGTTTGGAGATTAATGATGAGGTTGAAGAGATGAAGCATATTTTGAATGCATCATGTGAATATATGAAAGGTTTACATCCCTTTGAACCTTTGAACAGGCCAAATGGTCCTCCCCCGAAGCCATCAATTGAAGAAGCTCCAAAATTGGAACTAAAGCCTTTACCTTCTCACCTTCATTATGCTTATTTGGGTAGTTCTGATACGTTACCTGTTATTATTTCTTCTGACTTGTCTGAATTGCAGGAGGAAAAATTGCTGAGAGTACTACGTGAGCATAAAAGAGCAATTGGGTGGACAATGTCTGACATAAGAGGTATTAGTCCAGCTTTTTACATGCATAAAATTCTCATGGAGGAAGGACACAAGCCGAGCATAGAACAACAATGCCGCCTAAATCCCAACATGAAAGAGGTGGTAAGAAAAGAAGTGATTAAATGGCTTGATGCAGGTATTGTATTTCTAATCTCTGATAGCAAATGGGTAAGTCCAGTCCAATGTGTTCCAAAGAAAGGAGGAATGACCGTAGTGACAAATGAAAACAATGATCTGATTCCTATTAGAACTGTTAATGGGTGGAGGATTTGCATAGATTATAGAAAATTGAATAATGCCACCCGAAAAGACCATTTTCCTCTCCCTTTTATTGACCAAATGCTTGATAGATTAGCTGGGCAAGAATACTACTATTTTTTGGATGGTTACTCGGGATATAATCAGATTGTTATAGCCCCAGAGGACCAAGAGAAGACCACATTTACATGTCCCTATGGGACATATGCATTTAAAAGAATGCCATTTGGTCTTTGCAACGCACCTGCGACTTTTCAAAGGTGTATGATGGCTATTTTTACTGATATGGTTAAAAGATTTGTGGAAGTGTTTATGGATGATTTTTCTGTATTTGGATGTTCTTTTGATGAATGTTTAATGAATCTTGACAAGGTACTTGCTAGGTGTGAAGAAACAAATTTGGTACTAAATTGGGAAAAATGTCATTTCATGGTACGAGAAGGCATAGTCCTAGGGCATAAAGTGTCCAAGAATGGATTGCAGGTGGATAAAGCAAAGGTGGAAGCAATTGAAAAATTACCTCCACCGACATCAGTTAGAGGCATTCGCAGTTTCTTGGGCCATGCAGGTTTTTATCGTCGTTTCATTAAAGATTTTTCAAAAATTTCGTCTCCTTTGTGCAGGTTTCTTGAGAAAGATACATCCTTCAAGTTTGATGATGCTTGTCTGAAAGCATTTGATGAGCTAAAAAGAAGATTAGTTACTGCATCAATTATCATTGCTCCAGATTGGAAACTTCCATTTGAGTTGATGTGTGATGCAAGTGATATAGCCATTGGAGCTGTTTTGGGGCAGCGGAAGGAGAAAATCTTTTATTCATTTCACTATACGAGCAGAACTCTTAATCCAGCTCAAATGAATTACATTGTTACTGAAAAAGAGTTGCTCACAGTATTATGGGCATTTGATAATTTCAGGTCCTATCTAGTGGGAACCAAAGTCATAGTTTACACAGATCACTCAACTATCAGGTATTTATTTGCAAAGAAAGATGCCAAGCCAAGGTTAATTCAATGGGTTCTTCTTTTGCAGGAATTTGATTTGGAGATTCGAGATCGAAAAGGGACAGAGAATCAAATTGCAGATCAGTTATCCAGGCTGGAAAATTGAGGCCATGTCACTGAAGGAGAATCAATCAAAGAAACATTTCCTGACGAACATTTGCTAGCCATCACTTCGGATGAAACCCCGTGGTATGCTGATTATGTGAATTTCATTGCAAGTAGGGTGACTCCACCAGAATTTACAGTTGATCATAGAAGAAGATTCTTACATGACATGAGATTCTACATGTGGGACGAGCTTTTTCTATACAAGCAATGCGCAGATCAATTGGTAAGAAGGTGTGTCCCTGATGAGGAGATGAATGCAATATTGCATGACTGTCATTCTTCTCTTTATGGAGGTCATCATGGTGGAGACAGAACTGCACAAAAGGTTTTGCAATCAGGTTTTTACTGGCCAAAATTGTTTAAAGATGCACATGATTTTGTTAAAAATTGTGACAGGTGTCAAAGAACAGGTACAATCACGAAGAGGAACGAGATGCCTTTGCAAAATATTTTGGCAGAGCTCTTTGATGTCTGGGGAATTGATTTCATGGGACCATTTCCATATTCTAATGGGCACAGATATATTTTGGTTGCAGTTGATTATGTGTCTAAGTGGGTTGAGGCCATTGCTCTTCCTACTAATGATGCGAAGGTAGTGGTAAGTTTCGTAAAGAAGCACATTTTCACACGCTTTGAAACTCTAAGGGTGTTGATAAGTGATGGAGGAACACACTTTTGCAACAAATTGTTGAAAAATGTTCTAGCAAAATATGGAGTAAGACACAAGGTTACTACTGCATACCACCCTCAAACGAGTGGTCAAGTTGAAGTGTCAAACAAGGAGGTAAAACAGATTTTGGAGAAAACTGTGAGTGCAAATAGGAAAGATTGGTCCGGTAAGTTAGAAGATGCATTGTGGGCTTACCGAACTACATACAAGACTCCAATAGGTACTTCTCCATACTGGTTGGTTTATGGAAAGGCATGTCATTTGCTTGTTGAGCTAGAACACAAAGCTTATTGGGCAATCAAAAAGTTAAATATGGATATGGACTTAGCCGGTGAAAAAGGGCTGCTACAACTCAATGAACTTGATGAGTTTCGGTTGCATGCTTATGAAAATGCCAAGTTATATAAAGAAAATACCAAGAGGTGGCATGACAAGCACATCCAACATCACGAGTTTGAGCCGGGTCAAGAAGTTCTCTTGTTTAATTCAAGGCTAAAGCTTTTTCCTGGAAAGCTTAAGTCCCGTTGGGCAGGCCCTTTCATTGTAGTAAGTGTAACTCCTCATGGAACAGTTGAATTGTGGGACATAAATTCAAGTGGTACATTCTTGGTGAATGGGAAGCGAGTAAAACACTATTGGGGTGGTGATATTAAACGTCACAAGACCTCGATAGATTTGGTTGATGCGTAATGACGTGTTGAGTCGTGACGCGACGTTAAATTAGGCGCTTGTTGGGAGGCAACCCAATGACTAACATCACTAACGCTTAATTGTAGTTTAGAATTATTAGATTTTATATGTATAATGTTTTTAGTCAGGTGCAAGCATGAATTTGGCATAACATCAGTGTACAATGATGTAGGGGGTGAATGGTGAGCTAAACAATCAAAAAATATGCTAACTCTGTGAAAAATTGGGCTACCGCGTCGCATGGGGCGTCGTGCCACACACCGCGCCAGGCAAAATTGCACAGATGAGGCAGAATACAAAATTTTTGGAGCAGCTAAAAAAGTGGCCTACCGCGCCGCAGGGTGCACCGCGTGGGGCGCCGCGGCAGGCCAATTTTATTAAAAAAAGAAAAAAAAATTTACTTAAATCTGAAACCCCCTCCCTCTATTTCATTATTTCACTCCCCAAACTCTCTTCTTCTCTATCACCAAACTCAAGCACCCCAACCAAACAATTTCATTCAAGGATTCATCCACAAATCCTTCTTCTTCTTGCAAGGTAAGTATTCTCTTCTATCTTTTCCTTCAAACTAATAGTATTTCATTTTGTATTTCTTTCTTATTTTCAAGAATATTTGTATAAACCCTAGCAAGAATTGTGTTCATAATCTTCATTTAGTTTCTTTTGTTAATATTGTTAAAAATAGTATTAGAAACTTAGCTTGTATATTCTTTATGGGGTTATGGAGGATTTGAAGGTGTGTTGAGGTGAAATGAGTTGAGTTTCTTGTTGAAGATTGTTAAGGAGTGTACTAATCCGAAAATGCATATGAAAAAAAGAGTGAAAAATTGTGTATTGAATATTATTGTGAAGATGTGGTGATGTTATAGTTGTGATGAGAGGCATATTGGTGTTGTTGATATGGTGATAGGCCTCTTTTGAAGTTGAAATTTTAAGAAAAAGAGACATGCTTACAATGTGTTTGTTAAAATGTCTAAGTGACATAAAATTGAATAATGTTGCAAATTGAGAAACAAATTGCATTGTGAGATGTTATTCTTGATAACAACTATAACATTAGGCCAAGCCGCGATTTTTTTCGCTTTCTTTATGTAAAAATGAGATGTAAGATTCGTGCTAATGTGCCTATGTAGTATATTTTGTATATAAATTTTGAATCTTGTAAAATAGACAAATTTCTTTTTATGTTTATGTTTAATATTAATTTAGCTTGTAAAATCTAGCTTAGTTTTTGATTTTTATTTTATTTTTAATTGTTGCAAGTCTCTTTAATGATCGAGTAGGCCACTAAGCATTATATCATTCTAATTGAAGAATAGGGTAATCTGAATCCCTGTTATACATCCTAAGTGTCAACATGATATAACATAAGTGTGGGGTATTTACTCCACTTGCTCTTAAAAGAATTTTGTGTATCTTTAACTAATATATCATGTTATGTAGGTAAAATGTCTCAACGCCCAAGCAAAAGATCAAACGTTGGCCTAACTGAGGCTGCATCTACTAGCCGACGTGGAGGTAGAAGGGCACCACCTCCGGCACCAGTGGAGGAGGAAGAGGAACACTTTGACCCTGATGCAGATGAGGTGCCAGAGTGTAAATATGGCATCAGGGCTATTCCAACCCATACAATACAATGGTTCCAATCCTTCGTCCCTGCTGTGCCACCAACCTCAAAAGTTGCCATAGATGAAGCAAAGCTTGCCCGTAAGTATAATTCCATATATACTAACATTAGAGCTTTGGGTTTTGAAGGGTTGTCTCGCCAAGGTGATAGTGTGAACATCGACTTGGTAAAAGAATTTTATGCCAATTGGCAACCGGGCGGTGATTTAGATGCCAGCTATCAAGTCAGGGTCAGAAATAGAGTGATCCCATTTTCGTCAAAGGTCATAAATCAAATAATGGGTTTCACTGAACATTCACATAAGCTGTTCCAGAGGTTCGTGCGTAGACCAGATTACCCAGACATCTGCAGACAGCTATGTGGTGAAGATTCCTTTGCCGTGTGGACTAGAGATACAAATGAGTGTCACAAGGAAATGAAAAAAGGAACATTCCAGCGGCCTGCACGAGTCGTTTTGAAGATAATAAATGCCAAAATCATGCCAACACAAAGTGATACAGACGTATAAAAACTAAAGGTTTGCTTGATTTATGCATTTTTAATAGGAATGCAGGTGGATCTTGGGAAAATCATGCTGGAACACATGTCAAAGGTGAGACCTTTTCGAGGACGCCGCCTACACTATCCGAGTATGATTACTCGGTTATTGCGGATGCACTTTAATGAAGAAGAGTATCACTATGATCGGCGGATAGAAGTAACATATCCTATCAGGGCGCTTGATGTCACAACTGTGATAGATCCGCCTGCAGCTGCACTTAATCCCGATCAAAGGATTGTCCGGGTGGAAGAGACTTTGCAGATATTATTTGTTGACATGCGCCTTCGCGCATCTAGAGGGGAAGTGAACTTGGAAGAGTTACAACAAAATCACCCTCTATCTCCTTTCACACAACAATGGTTAGGAATGGCACAGCATGGACAAATCCCACCGGATGAAGATGTAAACTCTATTCCCTCAGATGATGAGGAATATTTGCGCACCTTTGAGGATGATGATGCTTAGGCCAATGGCCTCAGGGAGTCTTTTCTGCTTTATTTTTAATCTTTTTGTATTAGGGACAATGCAATTTTTTTAAAGTGTGGGGTGGTTTGCCCCTATTGTAATGTACTTACTTTTATATTTTTCGTATTTTGTTTGATTGAGCTTAGTTATTTAGTTTGATTTTGTTTAGTTTGTTAAAATTGCTTTTAGTTTGTTTTGTTAGAATATAGTGTTGATAGATAGTAAGTAATCCTAATTTCGGTATAGATCCCTCCTAGATCTTCTTGTTGAAAAAAAAAAGCTTTAGCCTAAAAAAAATAAAAAAAAAATCCATCAGAAAAATTCGAAATTATTGAGTTTGCAATTTTGTTTTATTTTCAGTTTAGTGTATGCTAGTTTTGGTTTAAATTAAAACTTTCCCCTTGGTTTTTCTTTACACCACGGTTCTTTTCCAAGGGTCTTGAATCGGGTATAGTGTAATTTTTTATTTCAATTGAATAAAAAGTTCCTAACTTACAGAGTTGATCTCCTCAAATGCACATGCTTTAGATGTTATATGTACCTTATTTGTGATGTTCAAATCTCAGTTCTTGATTTTAAAGTAAGTGCCTTAAATTGTGTATTTATAACTATGTTTAACTGCTTTGACTAGAGAGTCGAGAAAGATCCAAGCTTGAGTGAGTTGTGTGCCAATGTGCGAGTAAGGATTGCTGAAATATTCTGTGTATAATAGTTGATATCTAGAACTTGCCCCCAAGTGTTTACCAAGCGAAATAGTAGCATTATTCAGTTTAGGAGATGATATAGGCATTTCTTTGTTGAACCAGTTTGATAATTATCTCCACCTAATTGTATATATCTTAGTTAAACCTTTTGAATCGTTAATCCTATTTCTTTGGCATCTACACTATAAACCTTACCAATTTATGTAAATATATCAGTTGTTTGAACCTCTATCTCTCATGAGCACTTAATGTTGTTTTAATGATTGAAGAAGTTGAGAAAAGATTGGTTGTTTATAAAAAATAAAAAAAAGGACAAGTGAAGAGTAATTCATATTTGTATATATATGTGTGTGTGTGTGTGTGTATATATATATATATATATAGGATGAATTTTCATTAGTAACATTCCTAACTTATGGTGCTTAAAGAGAATGGGATTTGTTGTTAGTATGAAAAATCTCAAAAAGGTTGGAGATGGTTTAACGTAGGAGTTATGCTGAAATTGTGAAATGAAATGGTGTACGTATGAAGTGCTCAAAGAGATGTAGATACTACCTTCTATATTTATCACACCCTTCCTTAGCCTGCATTACAACCAATTAAAGTCCTATTTGATCCTTGATTGAATAATTTCAATTAGTAGAGTATTACACTAGGGGCAAGCATATGGTATGTCATCTGTTGCACATGAATTTCAATTCTGAGAGTGAGTTAATTCTTCCTATTTTGAGTTCCTAAATATTTGTGAATATTATGTTGAGAGGAACTAGTCTATATTAGTTGTGGGAGGGCACATGATTTGTGAAAGCAAGGAAACGTTTTGACCTTTGTGTTAGAGTAAGTGAGCAAGTTATGAAAATACGTGGCACTTGTGAGTCATGTCTTGAGGATTGAACTATTTTGAATTGGTACTTAAGTGTTGGCATGTGTTGTTAGAGAAGTTGTTTGATAAAAAAAAAAGGGGTCGTCCTTATGTGAAATGTATGTTAATTGCTCGAGGACGAGCAATGGTCTAAGTGTGGGGTGTTGATCATAGGCTAAAAACTCGTGTTTTAGTCGTTGTAACAACACTTTAATTATTGCATTTTACAAAGGTTTGAGATTAATGATAATGAATTGTACTAAATTCATGCTTTATGCCTTGCAGGAAGCTAATCCGACTTAAGAATTAACGTTGGGATGAATTTGATTAAATTGGGGCTTTGAAGTCTGAGTAAAAGCTAAATAAATCAAGTCGGGATCGTATTCGAGGGTCGCAAAGCAAGCCCGGATAGCAAAACAAATAAAAAAACGAAGCAGCACAAATATTTGCCCTGTCGCGCCGCGGGGTGCACCCCGTGGGGCGCCGCGGCAGGGCAAAATTCTGCGCTTGAATTGTTTTGCTCCGTTAAATTGTATTCTGTTGTGTCCAATCCATGTACGCGTCGCCCGGGACGCCGCGGGTGTGTAAAAATCACAAAATTATTCTATTTCGGACTAAAAAGGGCATACTTGTCAAAGCCCCTTGGGAGACGACTTTAAGAGGAAAAAAAGCAGTGCCATTATTGGAGAGACCTGTTTTTAGAGAGAGAGGAAGAAGGAGATTCATCTTGGAGAAGAAAATCAAGGAGGAACATCAACTTGGAGCAAGGATTGAAAGAGTTTTTCTAAACCTTCTCCTAGTATTTATTTATATTATGTTTAAGATTTTTATTGTTGTTGTTTGTATAATTATGAGTAGCTAAGAACTCAAATATTCTGGGGTTATGGGTGTTAGATGATTATGTTGTTTGAAGCTTAGATTGATGATCTTGAATTTATCGTTAAGGGTTGTTTATTTGATTCTGCTGTTAATTATTTTACTGCGTAGCTAACAGTGAAATACTATTTACGAATCTTGAGTTAAACTTGAAAAAGGAAATTCTTGATTGCATATAGAATCAAATAGAGCAAGATCTGGATCCTGGGCATCGGGTGAAAGATTCGCGATTAAGATAGAACTATACTTAATTGTCTTGTTTGGTTGAGAAATAGGATTTGTAAATGCATTTGAGTTAATATTAATACCATAGAAATATAGGTATTAATTTAACTTGAATAGGCGCATAAGAAATCGACAGATTCTTATGGGTATTATTAACCCTATAATCAATAACCCAGATAATTCAATAAATTATTTTTAAGCTAAAAACGTAGTATGATCTCTAGCAAGCCCATAACCCCGGGATATCTCCTTTATTAATTGTTAAAAGAAAAATTCATAAGTGGCGTAGTAACTTTGCGTTGTATTGTTGTTTGTCTACTAGTTAAATTGTAAATTGATTATTTATGTATTTTGTGATGAATTAGCTTGAATCGATAATTGTTTGAGTTTGCATCAGTCGTTAAGATTAATAACAAGTCCTCGTGGGAACGATACTCTACTCATTACTATATTACTTGAAGATCGCGTACACTTGCGTGAGTGTTTTGGTCGCAACAGTCACGCCCAACTATGCCTTATAAAAAGGATTAAGCGGTCGTTGCAAATATAATCCGGTTTATAAGTCCGGAGTCGAATCCCATAGAGAACTAAGGCCTAGCTACAGTTGTTCACTATCACCAAGAAGACAAGCTTGAACAGTTCCTAACTTATAGATATTAAGATTCTTGTGTTTAACTAATTAACTAACAAATTAAAATAGTAAATTAACACGAAAGATACTATAGGTTGGAGAAAAGATTAAGAAGGTCTAAAGTTATGATTTCCCCAATTGTCGGAATCCTCCCCGCTATGTCTTCTATAATTTCGCCTAAGTATTCTCTACCGATCATGAACGTTCTGCGTGTTGTAATTCTCTCCCGAGTAATTACGATAATTCACTAGACGCACTCTCCCGAGTTAGGCTAGCTGGCTTTAATTACAGCTCACTTAGATCGCACTCAAGGTTTCGTTATCCCTAATCCCACCTTTAAACCTTTGGTTATTGATTCCTCACATACGTCGGGAGTGATGTTGTTCAACAACTATCTAAATATGCACTTTCTCCCGAGTAATACATACTAAATAGGCACAGCTAATTGAGGCCCCTTCAATCAACCACAAGAATAATATAGTTGAATAAATAGAGAAAATACTACGGCTCAATTATATAAAAACATAACAAGAATTTATCTTGCAAAAAGTTCCATCAAAACCCTAGATAACAAATTAGCTATTCATAATAGTATGCAAAATTAAATACAATACTAAAAGTCATAACCAATAATGGAAATAGGAAGAAGGAAGTGAGAAACTTGTGGAAGAATTGTCCGCCTTGCTCCTAATGTGTTCTTGCCTCCTTAGGTCGAATCCTCGGTCTCCTTAGCCTCCTTAGGTCTAAATTATGTCAAAAGTATGTCCAACCTAGTCAAAATACCGTTTTTCCATGTATATATACCAAGTAGGGGCGGGCCCAAACAATTATACATTCTCCTAGACGAAAAAAAACACTTTTCCTGGGTTTGCCTAGCGCGGCCGCGCTCGTGACCGCGCATATTGCCCAGTATTCTGCCTGACGAGCGCGTCCGCGCTATTTACGCGCACTTTTCACCCGGTTTCGTTTGGAATTTGGAAAAACGTAAAATATGAAAGTTGTAGCTTTTTGAGTTAGCTTTCCAACCATATATTGTGGAGCCCAAATGGAGTTCTGAGCAAATAGTTACGTGCATTTTACTAGACAATTCACAATATGCCTACTCGATTCTTCGTTTGTTCTAACTATCATCCGTTGACCCCCGAACACGATCCCGGCTTAATTCCTCGAGCTTTTACTCAGACTTCAAAGCTCCAAATCACTTAAATTTATTTCATAACATCTACATAGCTCGGAATCACTCCTACAAAACATAAAACATACAATTAGTGTAAGACACTAGTGATTAAAGCTCAAACATAATTAAAGTGCAATAAATTTGAGTGTAATAAGTGACTAAAATACGTAATTATACCCTATCATCACTATTCAAGTTGAGACATTAGCGAACGATTTCCTGTGCAAACGATAATTCCCCAACCACACTTTGTTTTAGACTTGAAATCTCAGTTAATTTTAAATTCTAAAATTTTAACTTTTGACATTTTATCTAACGTAGAGTTGTTTAGCGAAAGATATCTTAAGGATATTTTGGTTCACTAACATTGTATTCGTAAATATTAAATTGGAACTTTATCGTGTAGGATTCTTAACGTGTAGTATTATATCCTAAAATTAATCGGATTATAAGGCTAATATTTAAAATTCCGATTATGTTCTTTTATTATAAATTATATTCTTAATATTATAAGGTTATTTTTGTAATTCGACATTGTATTCACGCTTTTATAATAATATAGATATACAATATATTAACATTTTACATCATTCTATCGCTTAAAATTCAAGTAAAAGTAACTACTGATACTAAGCATGGATTAGTTGAAAAATAACGTAAGTAGCTTATTAAAATATGTTAAATTATACTAATAATGTAAAATTACTTCACATAGAAGTTAAGTGGGCATTTGGACATAAGAATTGTAAAATTCCAAAAAAAAAAGTGAATTTTTTTTCTAAGTTAAAATGATATTTAAAAATTAGAGTTGTGTTTGGACATGAATATCATTTTGAGTTGTTTTTGAAGTTTTGTAAGTGATCTGAGTGAAAATTTTGAAAAACAGTTTTTGGAGATTTTCAAATTTTCGAAAAATTTCAAAATTCATCTTCAAGTGAAAATTGAGAATTTTATGGTCAAACACTAATTTCGAAAAAAGTAAAATATTTTGAAAAAAAAATGAAAAGATTCTTATGTCCAAACGGGCTCTAAATCTTCGTGTGATTACCAAATCTGATTTCAAATTTTTGTTTAGGCAGTTGATTGAATTTGATATGATTGTATCATATCAAGCGAATAATGATTGCTTTGTCAGGATACTGAAACTTTCGACCTGATTGGTAAAATTCATTATTACATAAATATTAAAATAATACTAACAAGTAAATAAATAAACTTATCTCTCCTTTTAAATATTTTTTGGTGATAAACATAAAATAGCAACCGTCTAACGCAATCTAAGGGAATCCCAAACCCCTCAGATTTCTTAAACCCGGTTACTTTGTGGTGTTTGGTTAGCAGAAAATACATTTTCCTCCAACTAAGGAACAAACTAATTTCCTATAAGCCATTTCCCTTCGCAATTAATGTAACTCTTGACTTTAAGCCCGTTTGAATTAGTTGATCGTAAATAGTTGATAAGTATGAAATATTGAAAAGTATTTTTTCAAGTGTTGAAATTAATTTTTTAAAATAATCATTTACGTGCTTGGATAGGCATGCGATAATAGTCCGTTGATGTGTTTGGTACAAAAGTGATCATAAGTTGTTCTTTCATTAAAATGACTAAAATATCTTTAAAAACTTTACAAAAGATTATAAATTAAAAAAAAAATTGTAAAGAAAAAGATGAACAACGAATATGGAATGAAAAAGAAGTTAGAAAAATTATTTTGGGAAAAATATTTTGTAAATTAGAAAATATCATTAAAGATAACCTAGTAAAAGTATTGGTCAAACTATATGCTTTATTATAAATTAATAAATCTCTGCAAAGAGTGAATGTGTATCTTAAAAATGTTTTTCTTTGTTTGTTATTCTCTAAGGTCCTTTCTTCTGCTTCATTCTTATCAATTAAACCAGCAAGAGGAGTAGCGTGCTGAAAAAGTTAGTGGTCTTAGGTAACTTAATTACAACAATTACCTAAAGATATCTTTTTTAGAGTACATCAACATATTCATGTATTAAAGAGAAAACCCACTATCTTCGTTCCCCAACCCCCCCCCCCCTCCCCGTCTCCTGTGTGGGAGGTGGGGGTTTGGGGGAGGGGGTGAAAACCGATAACTTCCTTATGCTTGAAAGGTTGTCGTTTATTTGGATTTTTTAATTACCAAGCTAAACTAATTGTGTCAGATTTTTAAATCCATAAACCAATCAAACCAACAAAGTCGATTTTTTTAATCTTGATTTTTTCGGGGTTTTCGAATTTTTTTCGATAAAGTCTTCATAGAACAAAATATGTAATTTGTGCTCCAAATATTTCTTTAGTCCTAGTAGGACACAACTATATAATTAATTTTCAAGAAAATAACACAATAATATGAGATGAGTCATAGCATTGTATTAAAATATTCAATAACAAAGATAATAAAGTCGCATAAAACAAATATTGCTAATTAATAAGCCATAATAAAAATGAATATAATCCAAAAATACTATATAAGTCATGCTAAATTAAGTACATCTAATAACTACTATTAATTACATGACTAAGTATTAAAGATAAATTAAGTTATGCATTTTCATTATAAATTAATGCAAAACTAAAAAGTAAAAATAGATATCCAACACTATTGTCATTTGTTCTAGTGTTGAATTAAAGTTATTTTGTTAGCACTAGTATTGATTTAAACTTTATTTGAGTTACTACATTTATGGGCTATAAAACTTATTGGAGCATTCAAGAATGTTAAGGAGAAAATGACCCTCTATAGCCCCTCAAAATTTTAAGGAATTTTTACCTCCTATAGCAAAGGTTAACACCTTATTTATTTTAAATAAATACCATTTAAAAAAATTATATTCTATAGAACCTTTTAATGTTTATAGCAAAATATCTAATTTTGGTTACCTCTTACCCCTAAACCACTAAATACGCTATTCGGTTACACTATTTTCTTTCTCTCTCTATTTTGATACATGTCATTCTCTTCCCCCATTCCCTGAAAACACGATACTCAATCTCAAAATTCCTCTCACCCACATCACCTACCATTAGTCACAAACGGTGATTTTGCCTGGTATACCACGAAGACATCTCTGACTTTCTCTTTGTCTTAATTGTGGCAACAGCAGCATTCACATCCTTAGGCACAACATCACCTCTGTACATCAAACAACATGCCACGTACTTCCCATGACGTGGGTCGCACTTGACCATCATAGACGACGGCTCAAAAGCAGTGTTAGTAATTTCTGCAACCGAAATTGAATCCAAAGGAGATGAAGCCTCCGATCGGCACGCACAACACAGCAAACCCACGAAACTTTCTCAACTTCCGTCATCTTCAATATAAGATTCAAGCTTTAACAGAGTCCTTATTCTGTCACCAGAATTCATTATTGTCTTGCCATGATTTTTGATCGGTTACTTTACAGGATGCGTGGGAACAGTGAGATTCAGGGTTTTTGCTCGACAACGGATTCGCTGGAAATTAGGGTTTGTTCTTGAACAAAGACGACGGAGTTTGGGGCTGAGCAACTTGATTTTCTGTTAATATATTTCAATGTTTTTTCAACGTATCACGTTGTATTTCATTGTATTGATTATCTTTTTTTTCATTGTAATTCAATATATCTCGTTGTATTCCACGTATTTCATTGTATTCATTCTCTTTTTTCCATTATATTTCAATGTATCCCGATGTATTCTATGTATTTCATTGTATTCATTGTCTCGCTATATGCTATGAATGTATTCATATGTTTTTTTAATTAATACTCCCTCTGTTCCAGTTTATGTGAACCTATTTCTCTTTTGATCTGTTCCAAAAAGAATGACTCCTTTCTAAATTTGGTATTAATTTAGCTTAAACTTACAATTCTAACCTTAATGAGAAGTTTTTATAACTACACAAATACTCTGGGCCCTTTTTTGGCTTGTTTGAGACCACAAATTTCAAAAATCTTCATTTTTTTCTTAAACTCCGTGTCCAGTCAAACAGATTCACATAAATTGGAATGGAGGGAGTAAAATTTATGTATTCAAATGTATTATATAATTTCTCTGAAGATTGCTATATTTTTGGGGTATTTTTCGATTGAGAATCTTTTTTATAACTGGAAATACAAATTTTGTGTGTTATAATTGAGTTTGTTGAGTTATATTAGGAGTCTATTATGTTAATTGATTCACTTTCCGTTTAAAAACAGTGTAATCTCCTGTTTTACGCCGTGAATACAGTCGAATACAATAATCTGTCCAGCTGTAATCTCATGTTTCACGTCATGAATATAGTCGAATACACTCGAATACAACAACTGATTAGCTGGACTTCCCTGATTCACGCCTATTTTTGCTATTGTATTCATGAATACAGTAGCTTAAATACATCTAATACATCTTATAACAACAAAAACGTATCTACAATCCGTAATATAGCAAATGGTATCTATTGATAGCTAATTACCACTAAAAGATAGTGCTTTATGAAAATTTCTCAAATTTTTAATAGCCTATGTTTTTCCCCATTGACACGAAATGTCCTTCCGGCCGAAACATATTACATCTAATAGCTCGAAATGTCATTATCCATATATTGTATAGTGACGGTCTATTTTATATATTTGTTGTATAGTGATAGTCTATTTTGTATATTTTTTGTTTAGTGATTGTCTTTTTGTATATATTTTGTATGGTGACAGTCTATTGTATATAAATTGTATAGTAACAGTCTATTTTATATATTTTTTTGTATAGTGACAGTCTATTATATAGTGACAATCTATTTTGTATATATTTTGTATAGTGACAATCTATTGTATATAAATTGTATAGTGACAGTTTATTGTATATAAATTGTATAGTGACAGTCTATTTAGTATATATTTCAACGTTATGCATAATTATCTCAGAAAAAGCAATCATAAAACTTCTAGAATTCAAAAAGATAAATCCAATTAGAACAATCATCGATAAGCTTTCTTTCCAATTTTGCTCTCCAACTTCTTCTTTTTTGGGGTGTAAGGACTAAAGTAAAAGAGAAAAGAGAAAAAGGGAAGCGCATAATGGAATTTAACAAGGAAATAAAACTATTTGCCTTCATATTGCTGCTTTTGCATGCAGTTAATAGTTATTGCATTGTGTGGTTGTGGCATTTCTGTGAAATTCAAGTTACATCCAAGAAAGAATAATCATGAAAAACGTTGTGCAAAAAATGATTTTGCATTTTAGAGTTAAACAATGGCCAAAAACCATTTAAGTGGATTGTGCTAATCCATACACAGAAGAAACAAAGTTAGATGCTAACCTCAACCATAAGGCAAATTTCATTATAGGAATTCCAGAGAAAGGTTACCTGCGGTGAGCGGAAAAGTTATCAAAATAGATAAATTCCATTGTTTTTAGGCTATGACTTGTATGTGGCCATTTTGTGGCGACAGGAGCATTTGTATCTATATTCGCTTTTTGGGTCACGTTTTAAATTGTGTTCGCTTTGCAAAAAAAATTGCAAGCGTACCCACTTTTTCGCGTAACTTCAGCATACGGGGCTGAAGTAGCAAAGGCAATCACGCAAAACTTCAACATTCTAGTAGACGGGCCTGAAGTAGCAAGTGTGCTGAAATTTTTGTTTGTAATTGCTGAATTTAAGCATAGTAGCTGAAATTTTGTTCTCTATTTGCTGAAATTTTTGTTTGTAATTGCTGAACTTAAGCATAGTAGCTGAAGTTTTTGTTCGCAATTGCACTAAATAAGCTGAAATTTTTTTTGTCCTGGATTCATTAGTTTTGTCATTAAGCTTTTTCAAAAACTTCAGCAGAAGATGCTGAAATTATTTAGTTCATTTATAAAAACTTCAGCACTAAATAAGCTGAAGTTTTTTTGTCCTGGATAAGCTTTTTCAAAAACTTCAGCAGAAGATGCTGAAGTTATTTAGTTCATTTGTAAAAACTTCAGCACTATATAAGCTAAAGTTTTTGAAAAAGTTTTCTAACATACTAGATAAATAATCACGTTATTCTTTCATAGTGTATTACTACTATAAAATAATCAGATTGCCAACCGTATCTAAATCATAAATTTTGGAAATAATAAATGTGAAAAGAACAGAATTACGTGAAAATATTCACAAATTATTATCTACTAACTTACATAATTATTTATAATTTATTTTTAAATAATCTGATAAACATACTTATGGCAATCATCCCATGAACTGAAGTTTCATAGCAGCACCAACAGCAGCAGAAGAAAGAAGAAGAAGAAGAAGAAGAAGAAGAAGAAGAAGAAGAAGAAGAAGAAGAAGAAGAAGAAAACGAAATAGGAGAAGGGGGAGGAGAAAGGGGGCTGAAGTTGTTTAAAAAGTGGGTACAAGTTAAAACTTTTTTAAAAAATGGGTATAGGTTAAATGGGGGCGACTAAATAGGGCGCCTCGTGCAATTTTTACCTGCCGGGTGTTATAAGTTTGGTCCGAGTGGCTATAAATGAATTTTGCTCAATGTTAAGTCCAAGTTCGAAATAACACAGTAAAAGATAAAATTGTGAAAAAGTTTAAGAAATATTTATAAATTACATTACAATAAATATTTATATGTATAAAATATTTTTTAAAAATATATAAATGTAATGTCGGGTTGGTTTAGTTTCGATTTGACTTTTTTTAGTTAAAACCAAACCAATTATGGTCAGGGTTTTTTTGCCCAATACCAAACCAAATCAAACCACGTCGTTTTATTTTCGGTTTGATTCGAATTATCGATTTTATGCGGTTTATCGATTTTCTTTGTACACCCCTAGTTTATGCAACCTAAACTAGTGACAGGAAAAGTATAGGGTCACATTAATATAAACTATATAAAGGAATACGTAGGAAGGCCAATTTAAAATTTGAGAAACATATTTTGGGGAAGGGTTAATTAAGACAAAAAAAAAATCAGATTACGTGAGATGTATTTATAAAATCATGAAACGTACACATGGATCCTTCAACTTTTACCTTACGAGTTGCTTATATTTCTTTTTGTGTTTCCTCGATAGAGGGCCGTTTTCATTTTTCTTCTACTTGTTCTCTCTTTGATGGTGCCACAATTACGTGAGTTGGAAAAATAATTGGTCCTTCGTAAAATCGTAAGTAAAAAGGGAATAAGAATATGGGTGTGACAGTGTGTTTTGCACGGTAAATGATTGTGTAACGATAATTATACGTGTAGAAAGTCATTTTAGGCCTTGCCATTAATTATGTCCATTACCTTTACAAGTAAGTTGTAACCGGAAGGACGAACACCTATCTCAATCCACTACTCCACAAGCTGTAATTCTACAACATGAATATGTTTAAACTGCACAAAACACTTGGGAGTTAGAGAGCATAAAAGTTTGCAGAGACAAGAAAGTAGTAGTCACGGAGTTCGAACAAGATCTTCCACTAAGATAATAGTCCACAAACTGTAATTCTAATAAGTTACTAATAAGAAAACTAGTCTAATAAATAGAGAAGGGCCAATGCTGTATATAAGAGACTGCAACACAACATCAAAAATATTATTCCCTCAGGACAAGCATTCTTCTGAAAAGACAGCTTGTGTTCCCCAATAGGCTGGTTGCAGCTCCAAACAAAGAGAACCTTCTATAGCAGCCAAGGCAGATTAGAGAGAGACTAGGTTGTTCACATAGGGCAAGCATCGCATATTATAAATGTCGGATACATTGCTCATAACTTCTGTTGCACGGGACTTGAAGTCATATGAATACACTCTTTCCCTGCTATGAACCACCATTATATCACCGTCAACATGTAAGACCGAGTAGTCCCTTGCTACATCCCCAACAATTTTACTGTCAAGAACAATCCGCTGTTTCTCTGACCACATTCTGGTATTGCTTCCCATTTGCATCGTATTTGAATGGGCATTAGCCAAAACGTATACAATGATTGAATTACCAGAGACATTAGCCTTACAGAGCTTTCCACTAAAAGCCCCCAAAATCCCACGAGCGACATAGTCTTGAAGGAGCTGTGACCTCTCTTTGGTTAGATCAAAAGCAAGAATACTACCAGTTGTCATCCAGTAAACAACACCATTAACATGAACCCCCGATTTTGGTATAACCCTCCTAGCTCCAAAACAGATCTCACCGGCAATTTCCCAGGAACCCTCTTTGGAGGAATATATTTCAAACTCAGTTGCCTCACCAAAATCTGTGGATGGAAATGCACAGATAATTTTGTACTCTACGACAAAGTTGAGCAACGATGGATCAAATAAGAGCACAACTGCTGGATCTGATCCATGATTAGCATTTGATTTTGGAAGTTTCTTCCACTGCTGAGTAACGGGATTACATATGTAATAGGCCTTGTCAGCTCCATGACCTTGGCAGCAAAGCAGTCCATTAGAGGAGGACCTGATGTCGACAGGCTCAGGCAAAAACCTAAGGAATGGATCTGGAACCCCACAAAAGTTTGCGCCGATGGGTAAGAGAGAAGGAGAACCACCAGGAGTCTGGAGAAAGAGGCCTGATGTACTGCGACAGGAAAGTGACTGATTGTGGGCGAAAAATGGAGAGGAAATCTGGAGTCTCCAGTCCCTACAAACAGTGGTGAATCTGAAAAGTGATTTGGCAGGCAGGAAGGGAAGGGCATGTTCCCTGACAATGTCCTTAAGATCCATATAAATCTGATTATTCCGTGCAGCAAGCGACCGGCCTGGCCTTTTTCCACGATCCATTATTGCACGCTCCACTGTCAAACAGCAATACTCAAATTAATGATAGAACACATTATTCGAATAATCACTTCAGAAAGTTTGCAACTACTAGTTTCATTTTTCTATTAAGCAAATGAAATCTCCCACAAAGAATCTTTAACATGTTCCTTTTTTTATAAGAATTAAAAAAAACATGTTAAAGATTCTTTTTGGGAGATTTACAGTTGTGCTCTTATTTTTCTATTAAGCAAATGAAATCTCCCACAAAGAATCTTTAACATGTTCTTTTTCTAGATACAACAACCAGTTTACATGTTTCTTCTTGTTTAGTTTTACCTGGAACAGACCCTATCTCAGGCAGTAAAATTGTTTCCTATTCAGATGCAGAAACTTATACCATAGAAGCATACGTTTTCTGGTACAGCAAATGCTAAGACAAAACCTACACAGTACTACAGGGGGGACAAAAATACTAAAGAATTATCAAATTTCACCACAAAGTCATAAGAAGCATCCAGAAAAAAAAAAGCAGGAATTACAGTTTAGTCACTGAAAGGTTAGGACAATGCAACATCAGTCTTCTTTTAGTTTTTCCCAATCTCCTATCACTAATGATAACCACAATGCCTCCAACTCTTCCTGCTGGGTTTCTAAACCAAAGTTGTAGAATACATTCTTAATCCTACCAACTCCAAACAACTCAGCCAAGATAACAATAAAAGATGGAGAAAACTATGTATAATAGGATTATAGCCGTAAACCTTTCTTTAAATCAGGACTTAAAATGAAAAATATATGCTAGCAGAATAACAAATGATGGAGAAAAGAAAAAAGCAGTCTTGGAAAAATCAAACAAGAAGGGATAACAGTTAATTGCCCAAACGACCATTTCTTTCTTAAAGAATTTCATTTAATGCCTTCTGTTAGCGAAACTCAGCGCATAAATTATTAAATCTTAACAATTACCTGACATATATTCATAAATAATTCAGCAATAAAGACAAATATGACTACTCCACGAAAAGGAGCAGACAAGTTGCGAAAATTAGAGTATACAAAACCCGAACCCCAATTTCGCAGAATAAGATAGGATCAATCAATTATGAAGTTACAGCAAACTCTCTTACGAGCAAATCAAAACAACCATATAATAGCTGATCGAAACGAAAACCCCAAATTACGTATAAGCATATAAAACCCTAGATTCTTAGTACTGATATACATTGAGCGAACAGTTGAATGATCATTATTGAAGATTACGATTAATGATAAACGTGCAATTAAAGTAAATCAACGGGAAAAGAGAGCGATAAGAAGAAAATATACCTTAATAATTCTGCTATCGCGTCGGTACTTCTACCCTGTGGACTCTTTATATTGGCTTTTGAAGAAGACTAGAGTTGACTCTTCGAGTTCTTTTTTCATTTTCCTTTTTTTTCTTTTCTCCAAAATTGAATTTTCCTCATCAATTAAATTGTGAAAATGACACCAGGTAACTACTTTATAGCCTACCTTTATAGCCTGTTTGACCAAGCTTCTAAAATCAACTTATTTTGAAAAGTATTTTTTTTAAAAGTACTTTTGGTGAGAAGTAGTTTGTGTTTGGCTAATTAATTTGAAAAACACTTTTGAGCAGTAATTAGTGTTTGGCCAAGCTTTTAAAAACTATTTTTAAGTGTATTTTTCTCAAAAGTACTTCTCAGAAAAGTACTTTCGGAGATAAGCTACTTTTTTCTGTTTCTCAAAAACTGTTTCTGCTTCTCCTCAAAAGCATTTTTTTCTTTCCAAAAGCTTGGCCAAACACCTCAATATTTGGCCAATAGTGCTTTTGGCCCAAAAAAAGCTTGGCCAAACAGGCTATAAAGTTGTTTAAACTTTAAAATATATCCACAGTTTACATTATATTTAAAGATTAGCCATTCGCTTAAACTTCAAGACACGACGTCCTAAAGTTTAAACCTCAAGGTTCAAATTTCAGGACACCGTGTCCTGTCCAGAAATTTGAATCTTATGTCTTGAATTTTAAATTAGCAGTTCAGAAATATTGAACGCCTAATCTTGAATTTCAAATTAGTAGCTCAAAAATTTAGGACACTAAGTCCTAAAATTAGCAACTCAAAAATTCATGATACTGAAGTTTGGTGAATTGGATAATTTTTTAAATATATTACAAATTGCGAATATATTTTAAATAGTAGGCTTAAAAAACTTGTGCACTTCGCCCAATTAAATTGGCGTCAATTTTGATAAGAATTGTTGGGCTAATTTTGAGGGGAAAGTGAAGGGCGCATCCACGGAAGATGGTAGCGAAAAAAACGGGAGCACGATAGAAGTTTTTAACAACTGAAAATTCTCTTCGCAAAGCATTAAATGATTACTCATAGATAGAGCAACCAATTATCTTTGTATACGGCTAAAATCGGGCCCACCCGATTTTACTGATTTACCGGGACCGGGGTGAAGGATCGAAGACTGGGCATTGAGGCACGAAGACTGGATACCGAGTTCGGGATTCGAGATGCCTGTTGAGATCGATGCCAGTAATGATCGAGGCCAAATGGGACAGACAACGGGCAAGATCGATGTCTGCATAATAACGGAAAGGTGAGATGTCCTTGACTGGTCGAAGAGCATAGCGGTAATCTCAAACTGATCAAATCAAGGGCGGTTATTTAGGCTAACCATAGGATTTACTTCCGCAATTAGAATTGTACCATAGATATGATTCCTCTATTATATAAAGAGGGTTCTAATCATTTTGTAATCACTTTACATTCACGCATATCAAAGTAATACAATATTTTCTAGCTTATATTCTTGTTCGTCAGCTTGCTTATTTCTTAAGTATTCGGGCACCGACCAGTGTGAGGGCATTCAAGCTCGAGGGATGAATTACGTTTCAACACTGGTTTGCTTTATCTCATTGTTAATTTCTATCATTGATTTCAATATTCGTTAATTGGTATTAGGTGAAATCACGTGTCCTTAAAAACCACATTATAAGTTTAATTGTTATCCAATTTTAAGGGTAAACAGTTTGGCGCCCATCGTGAGGCTAAGGATAATAGTGATTGCCTGGTATTAATTCCCACACCACACACTGCTTTACGCTTGTTCTCATAAGTGTCTTTGATTTCAAGAATCAACATGTCAAACTCTCAAGTAGCACCCACTCACACAGACAACGACCTTGGTCTTCATGGCGAGAATGAAAACATAGTCGGCTCGGGAAATGGAGTACCTCTAGTCAAACTCGACGGACCACCTGCCGTAAACCCAGTCGATGTCAGCTCCCATATTGCCATTAATGGGAATTTGGGCGTCGACCTTGGAAATAGTGTCCGCAGAGATGCCCGAGCAGTCGATCAGAATGCACAAAGCGGCGAAGAGGGCGGAATTAGCCTTCGAATGATATTCGAAATGCTACAGACTCAACAAGCTGCGATAGTGCAACTCCAAAATTAGAATCGAGCACCAAGCAGAATTGAGCTCGAGACATCACAAGAAGTTGTTCATAGAGCCGAACTTGTACCAGAGAAATCGAACGCCATTGAATCGGGGACTAACCCCGCTATTATGAAGATGCTCGAGGAGCTCACTAAACGGATTGAATCAGGAGAAAAGAAAATCGAGGCAAATGATAAAAAGGTAGAAACATACAACTCTTGGGTCGATCAAATACCAGAGGTGCCACCGATTCTAAAGGGTTTGGATTCAAAGAAGTTCGTGCAGAAACCTTTCCCTCCAAGTGCGCTCTGAAGCCCATCCCGAAAAAATTCTGCATGCCAAAAATTTCCAAAATACAATGGGACCATTGACCCTAATGAGCATGTTACTTCTTGTACCTGCGCAATGAAGGGGAATGACTCAGAAGACGATGAGATTGAATCTGTTTTTGTTGAAAAAGTTTATAGAGACTTTATCGAAATGAGCGATGATATGGTACCACAATCTGCCGCCCAATTCCATCGATTCCTTCGCCATGCTTGCAGATTCGTTCGTAAAGGCACACGCCGGAGCAGTAAATGTAACGACTAGGAAGTCGGACCTCTTCAAAGTGAGACAAGAGGACAACGAAATGCTAAGGGAATTCGTATCTCGGTTCCATATGGAATTCATGGACCTACACCCATGTATAAATTATTGGGTTGTTCAAGCTTTAACTCAAGGTTTGAACGAACGAAGCTCGATAGCATCACGATAACTAAAGCAAAATTTAATTGAATATCCAGTTGTAACCTGTGCCGATGTATATAATCGATACCAATCGAAGAGCAAGGTCGAGGATGATCAATTGGGAATCCCTTCCAGTTCCGTTTACCAAATAGGCCCGTCGGCAGAATTCAAACGGACATCGACAGAGAACCCCGATCGAACAGAGATCGGTATCAACCATACATCGCAGATCGTAGAAGCGACGGCCCAGGACATAACCTCGTTCGAAATGATTGAAGCAATGATCGAGGACAGAGCTCCCGGGGGCTCATGAGTAAAAGTGGCTTCAATAAACATGTCGAGCCCACAGAAGCGCCGCAACTATCAAAATATAACTTCAGCATCGATGCATCGGGTAGTGTATCGGCCATTGGACAGATCAAGAATACTAGATGGCCCAGGCCCCTACAGACTGACCCAGCTCAAAGGAACCCGAATCAAATATCCAAATACCATGGTACCCATGGTCACAAAACCGAAGATTGTAGACAGCTGAGGGAAGAGGTAGCTCATTTATTCAACGAGTGTCACATTCGAGAATTCCTAAGAGATCGAGCCAAGAACCACTTCAAAAATAGAGATTCAAACAAACAGAATGAGCAGGAAGAGGCTTAGCATGTAATTCACATGATCATTGGTGGGGTCGATATCCCTCAAGGACCAATATTTAAACGCACCAAGGTGACAATCACGAGGGAGAAGCGAACTCGGTACTACTTGCCAGAAGAAACCTTGTCTTTCAACAACGATGATGCAAGAGGGATCGAACAACCTCACAATGGCACTGGTAATATTTATCCTTATAAATAAAATTCAAGTTAAATGTGTGTTAATTGATCCAGGTAGATCAGAAAATATTATTATATCAAGGGTCATAGATAAACTTGGCCTCCCAAGATCAAATCGTGCCCGCAGCTCGGGTACTTAACGGCTTCAACATGGCAAGTGAAACCACGAAAGGGGAAATCATTTTGCCAGTAAATGTAGCTGGGACCATCCGAGAAACAAAGTTCCATGTGATCGAAGGCGACATGAGGTACAATGCGTTGCTCAGAAGGGCTTGGATCCATAACATGAGGGCAGTATCCTCGACGCTTCATCAGGTCCTGAAGTTCCCAACATCAGAAGGAATCAAAACGGTGTACGGTAAACAACCCTCGCTAAAGAAATGTTTGGAATCGATGAAGTAGTACCAGTATCGGTGCTTTCATCAACAAAGAAATCGGAGTCAAAGGGAAAACAAGAAGTCAAATAGCAACCACAGTCGCCAGCCTCGGCCCAATCGGAGGAGCAGGAAACTTTCGAGGATGATGATTATATGTTACCTCGAAACTTCATAATCCATAACGATTCTGATGCAACAAAGTCAACGGTAAAGCAAAAAAAGGGACCCCAGTCCGAGGTTAAACATGCTTTCATCAAGGACGAAGTAACCAAACTTCTCAAAATATGGTCCATTCAGGAGGTAAAGTATCCCGAATGACTAGCAAATGTAGTCGTAGTCCCTAAAAAAGGAAATAAACTAAGAATGTGCGTAGACTATAAGGATTTAAACAAGGCATGCCCTAAAGATTCTTTTCCTTTGTCGAATATCGATCGCATGATCGATGCCACGGCCGGCCACGAGATCCTTAGTTTTCTTGATGCCTACTCCGAGTACAATCAAATACAAATGAACCCGGAGGATCAGGAAAAGACTTCATTCATCACTAAATACGGCACTTCTTGCTATAATATAATGTCGTTCGGACTAAAAAATGCTGGTGCTATTTATCAACGCCTAGTAAATCGAATGTTCGAAGAACAAATAGATAAATCAATGGAGGTTTATATTGATGATATGCTAGTTAAGTCCCTGTGAGCAGAGGACCATTTGAAATATTTGTAGGAGACCTTCGACATACGGAGAAAGTACAACATGAAGCTTAACCAGGAGAAATGCGCATTCGGGGTTGGTTCGGGCAAGTTCCTCGGCTTTATGGTATCGAATCAGGGAATCGAAATCAACCCTGATAAAATCAAGGCAATCGAAAACATCATAGTTGTTGATAATGTCAAGGTTGTACAAAGGTTAACAGGACGCATAGTCGCCCTGAGTCGATTTATTTCGAGGTCCTCAGATAGGAGCCACTGGTTCTTCTCATTGCTTAAGTAAAAGAGCAATTTCACATAGACCCCAAAATGTCAACAGGCCTTGGAGAAACTCAAACGATACCCGTCGAGCCCACCATTGCTTCACACCCTAAAGGCTGACGAGCAACTTTACTTATACTTGGCAGTCTCAGAGATAGAGGTAAGTGGGGTCTTAGTTCGAGAAGAGCAAGGTACACAATTTCCTATTTATTATGCTAGTCGAACCCTAGGTGAAGTCGAGACTCGATACCTACACTTAGAAAAATTAGCGCTTGCTTTAATAAGCACCTCTAGAAAATTAAAACCATATTTTCAATGTCACCCAATTTTTGTTTTAACCACCTACCCCCTTCGCAACATTTTACATAAGCCCGAACTCTTGGGTCGATTGGCCAAATGGGCCGTCGAGATCAGCGGGTATGATATCGAGTATCAACCCCGAACGACCATCAAGACTCAAATGTTGGCGGATTTCGTGGCTGACTTTACGCCAGCCCTCGTACCAAAGGTTGAAAAGGAACTATTATTAAAATCGGGTACATCATCAGGGGTATGGACACTCTTCACGGACGACGCTTTGAACGTGAAGGATTCCGGGCTAGGCATTATTTTAAAGCCACCCACAGGTAATACAATTAGACAGTCTATCAAAACTTCGAAATTAATTAACAATGAGGTTGAGTATGAGGCCATGATTGCAGGTCTAGAGTTAGCTAAGAGCTTGGGAGCGAAGGTCATCGAGGCCAAGTACGACTCCCAACTTGTGGTAAATCAAGTCAATAGAACTTTCGAGGTTCGAGAAGATCGAATGCAGAGGTACTTGGAAAAACTGCAAGTGTCTCTAAATCGATTTAAAGAATGGACCCTATAACACATACCTCGAGAACAAAATAGTGAGGCCGATGCCCTTTTAAATTTGGGGTCATCGATCTAAGATAATGAACTTAGCTCGGGGACTGTCGTACAACTTTTGAGGTTAGTAATCGAAGAAGGACACGCCGAAATAAACTCCACAAGTCTAACCTAGAATTGGAGGAATAAGTACATCGAATACCTAAAGAACGGGAAGTTTCCATCGGATCCTAAAGAATCGAGGACTCTACGCACTAAGGTCGCACGGTTCACATTGGCCGATGATGTAACATTATATAGGAGAACATTTAATGGACCATTAGCAAAATATTTGGGACCAGGAGACACCGACTACATTCTACGGGAAATTCATGAGGGAACTTGTGGAAATCATTCTGGTGTCGAGTCATTAGTTCACAAAGTCATCAGAGCAGGATACTACTGGGCCGATATGGAAATGGAAACTAAAGAATTTGTTCGAAAGTGCGACTAGTGTCAAAGGTATGCGCCGATGATCCACCAGCCCGGAGAGCAACTCTACTCGGTCCTATCCCTATGGACATTCATAAAATGGGGGATAGATATCGTCGGCCCTCTACCATCTGCCCCAGGTAAAGCAAAATTCATTCTGTTTATGACTGACTATTTCTCTAAGTGGATTGAAGCACATGCCTTCGAGAAAGTCAGAGAAAAAAAGTCATAGATTTCATCTAGGACCACATTATATACCGATTTGGAATGCCTATCGAGATCGTATGCAAAAATGGAAAGCAATTCATCGGTAGCAAAGTGACAAAGTTTTTCGAAGACCACAAAATAAAAAGGATCCTATCAACGCCGTATCATCCTAGTGGGAACGGACAGGCCTAATCAACAAACAAGACCGTCATCCAAAATCTGAAGAAAAGATTGAACGAAGCTAAAGGAAAATGGAGAGAAATATTACCCAAGGTCTTTTGGGCATATCGAACAATGTCGAAATCCAGTACAGGGGTAACACTGTTCTCTTTAGTCTACGATGCCGAAGCTCTGATCCCGGTCGAAGTCGGGGAACCTAGCTTCAGGTTTTGGTATGCAATGAAAGAGTCAAATTACGAGGCTATGAATATGAGCCACGAAATACTAGATGAAAAATGGTAATCCACCCTCGTTCGAATGGCCGCACAGAAACAACGGATCGAGAGGTATTACAACCGAAGAGCCAATCTTCGACACTTTAAAACCGGGGACTTAGTTCTGAGAAAGGTCACCCTCAATAATCGAGACCCAAACAAAGGGAAACTTGGCCCAAAATGGGAGGGACCGTATCAGGTCCTTGACATCGTCGGGAAGGGATCCTACAAACTTGGCACGATGGACAGCAAGCAATTACCAAACAATTGAAACGTATCACTCCTCAAACGATACTACTGCTAAGGTACGACCTTCTCCATTTTCATCTAAATTTTATAATAACCAATTGCAGGTGTTCAACCGAAGACATCAAGGGATTCTTCATCACAAAGTCCTTAGGTTTGAAAGCACGCGTTGCACTCTTTAATAAGGAAACCATTGTTCGTGCTAATTTAGAGCAATTCAACAGTATCCGAGGCTTTATTACAATCAACCTCGAATAATGAAGGGGCATCACCCTCGGATGCCGACTTTGTTACTAGGAAGATACTTCGTACCGACAGGGTATCGATAGGTAAAGCTTTGTAAGGGCCAAATGGTCAAATGAACCAATTCCATGTAGATTACTCGAGCCTTAAAGGCAAGCATGTACTCATGTATAATCTATTGAGAGAAGTATTTTTCCTTGCCAAATATTTCATGCATCAGAGAAATTTTTACTTTACAATTTCATACTTTTGGTCTGTTGTGGAAACAGGCTTAAGGGCCGATCACAACTGAAGTTCAAACAACTTACCCTGTACTCGGGGACTACCGTCCAAAAAATCAATGTAATCGAACTGCTAAAATCTCGAGATCATAAGACCATAAAAAGGCAACCCTTGTTTTTATAGGCCACGGCCACCCCACTCGGGGACTGACAGTTCGAACAAGTTCGAAGTGTAATCGGGAAACAAACCCAAGAGGCAAAATCCAAGTTAAAGGCTACAGCCAAACTAACACGGTTCGGAGACGTCCGAATTCTGTAATGAAACAGGCTTTCTAATATCTTCACAAAACCGGTTAAAAGGGCTACCCTCAGCAAAATTATAAAGGGTTTCGATAACATCAACCCTCGTAAACCCTAAAGGGTACCAGACTGTTCGAACAACCTTATTTCATGCTAAGGCATAACAAATTTCTATATGGTTAATTTTTTTAGCCAACAAGGGAAAAAAGCCATTCTTTCAAGGTCACACCAGCCTAATTCAAAAGGCCTAAGGGCCATGTTATTTTTGAGTTCGAGAGATCATCCTCACTTAATTACTACCTAAAGGTTATCCTACTTCGAGTTCGAGCAAGACTCGACATTAGTTAGTTTCGGCCCAAATCGCCTGAACCTCTAACCTATGAATGCAATTTCGTAAGGCATAAATAAAATAGAGTAAAGAAGAAAGGAAACGGAAAGAAAAGACCTTTTATATATCAAAAAGTTATTTACAAGGGCAACACGGCCCGATCGGAATTTCCAAAAATACCCTAAACACTTAATCTTCTCCAGAAGCAGCATTTTTGTCCTCAGAGCCTTCTCCACTCCCGGAATCATCATCACCAGAAGAGAGCAATGCTTTGGCTTCAGCCTTAAGCTCTTTTGCATTCTCGATCTCAATAGCAAGGTCAAAGCCGCGAGCGTGAATCTCCTCAAGAGTCTCTCTTCGAGATTGGCACCCGACATGCTTGGCAACCGAGTATGCTCGAATCTGAGCAGCATCGACAACTTCTTTTGCTCGAGTTTGAGCGGCCTTGGCGTCAGATTGGTAGACAACCACGATTGCCTCAGCATCGGCCTTAGCCGTCTCGGCCTTAGATTTCGCCGCTGCAATCTCTGTGTCCAACCGAGCCTGTAGCTCCTCAATTTTCTTGACTTGTTCTAAGTTCTTCTCTTCCATGCCTTGGAGTTGGCTTTCGGTTGAGGATAACTGAGCTCGAGCTGCCTCTTTTTCTGAGGCAAGGCGGTCCACCTTTTGCTTCCATAATGTAGTCTCCGCCTTCACCTCATCTACCTCTCCTCGGAGTTGCATGATCGTTTCATGCAGCCGCTGGACCTGTGAGATCGAATCATTAGCCATCACTCCCAAATCGAGATCATAAGAGTCTAAGACTTTGTTTACCCGTTCGGTCAGTTCACTTTGTTCTTTCTAGGCCACGACCAGCTCAGCTTGGAGGCCTTTTATTTCTTTTTCTTTTAGCTCACCGAGAAGCCTGAGAGCATTTTTCTCCTCGGTAAGCCCTTGAATTTCAGCCTCATATCGGCTCAACTCTCTTCGAGACTTAAACAAAGCCTCATGATGAAGTACTGAGGCTTGCACAAACAGAAGGAAAAGAATTAGTCAAGGAGAGAAAAACACAAGTATGAAGACCGATGTTAACAAAGAAAGTTAGGGCTTACCCGATTCAAAGCTTGCTGGGCCTCATTGAAGAGACACGGTGCTCCCACCTCATCTATCAGAGCTTCATGTCCCTCGGTGACTAGACCTTAAAGGGCAAAAACTCGTACATCCTTCGGGAGCGTAATAATAATAGTCCATTTGCACTCGGAATTGACACCGGGGGCCGAAAATTGGCTGGTCAGTCTGAAACTCGAGGAAGATTCTCCCAAGAACCTCCTCGGTATTTTAAAGTCATTCAAGCCAGCGACATTGTCTACCCCAGCAAAAAAAACTTCGAAAAGGTCCTACCCTCCGAGGGCGCCTTCTACCTAAGGGGCCTTCATGAACTGAGCCTCTCGAATTTCCCCTTCTGAGAGTGAAGGAAGCGGCGGGGAGCCTCTGATTTCTATTGTCCCAAGTGAGTCACTTGGGGCGTTCTCTTCATTTCGAAGGGCCTCGGAACCAGCCCCTTCGGACATACCCGCCGACTGCTTATTTTGGTGGGAGACATCTTCGGTCTCCAACAACTTGGGGACTTTGCCCGAGTCCTCTTCCAAGACCCCCTCGGTTCGAGGCGGAATCTCTTCAACCCTTACCGACTCAGAGGTCTTTGGGGCCTCGGTATTCCTCTTCACTTGGCCCACCAGCTCGGAGCTGTCGTCTTCATTTTCTTCTTCTTCCTCCCTTAGTCGTTGAACTACCTCTACAGGCAGGGTGACGGTGTCTTTCTTTGGCTTATGAGCCAAATTTTTCTTGGGCTTTGGATCCTTGGAGGTTGAGACCCTTTTTCTCTTCTTATACTTCACCGGTTTCGGTACCGGGGGCAAAGTCTCCTCCTTGCCAAATGGAGGCCTCATCGGCACATCCTTCCCGAGACCTGTAAAAGAAAAACAAGTATGAGGAGAAATTCAGAGAACGATCAAGGTTGTCGAGATATGTGACAACTTACCATGGTTTTGGTCCTCCCATCGGCCCTTCGACAATTCACGCCATACACGCTCAGCATGTGTAGACGTTGATACCAAGTTCCTGACCCAATTCTCTAGATTGGGAGTAGCACCCGACATCCAAGCAACAGTTGCACCAAGTAAAACACCGGTAAGAAAGGATGAAAAAAGAGAAGATAATAAACAGAAGTTAAAAGGTGGAATTATACTCACGTTTTATATGCTCTCGGCTAGGATCAGGTCCGAGGTCTTCACTCGGACAAATCGGCCCATCCAACCCCGGTCTTTGTCCTCATCCGTGCTCAAGAAGACCGCCTTCGTAGACCGACGTTGAAGTTTTGTTAGCCCACCTCGATAAAGTCAGGGGCTATACAGACGAATGGGATGATTGAGGGTGAAAGGAAGCCCCTCGACTTTGCTCACAAAAAATCGAAGTAGTGTCACTATCCTCCAAAAAGAAGGATGAATCTGGCCGAGGGTGACCTCGTACCTCTTGCAGAAGTCCACATTGATTGGATCTAGGGGGACCAAATGTGAAAGGGTAGGTGTAAACACTGAAAACCCTTTGCATGCGTAGTGATTGACTCTTCGGGCGAGGGCACCACCACGTGCTTGTCTACCTAGTTACAGTCCTTTTTAACTTGCTTTAAAAGGCCACCGATGATTGTGCATATGTACCTCGACATCGGCTCACATCGGCCCAGAACCGAGGAGGTCTTTTCAACTTTGAAATTGGAGTCAAGGATACACGGCGGAGGAAAAAATTCTCCAGGGAGTGGCTCTGCCGCTGGTTGTTCGTCGGTCGGCTAAGACGGGGAAGCTTTTTCTTTCTACGGCACAGTTTTGGATGTTTTCGCCATTTTGGGTTTGAGTTTAAAGAAAGAAGAAGAGAATAATACTTGGTGTTTTGAGAGAAAATTGATAACAAAACCTGGAGATTATGCAGAACGGAAAAACTTAAAGGATGTAAAAAGCTTTGAAAATGAGAGCAAAGATTAAGAGTAAAGTTTGGGCAAAGAGAAGGAAAGTGCATTTGTAGGATGAAGATGACGGTTCAGAATCGATAATGGCCGACAGTAACTGACATGCATTTAATGCCTCGATATACGAACCAACGGGACGTTTCGGTCGCCTCTGCCGCTTACGTCACGATGCTTACCTCATGGTAAATCGAGGGCAAATTCGAAGCCTCAATTCATTTCTTGTCATTACACTCCAAAAAACGAGAGGACTATTTGTATACGGCTAAAATCGGGCCCATCTGATTTTACTGATTTATCGGGACCGGGGTGAAGGATCGAAGACTAGGCACCAAGCCACGAAGACTGGGTACCGAGTTCGGGATTCGAGATGCTTGTTGAGATCGAGGCCAAATGGGACAGACAGCGGGCAAGATCGATGACTGCATAATAACGGAAAGGCGAGATATCCATGACTGGTCGAAGATCATGGCGGTAATCTCGGAACTGATCAAATCAAGGGCGGTTGTTTAGGCTAATCATGGGATTTACTTCCGCAATTAGAATTGTACCATAGATAGGATTCCTCTACTATATAAAGAGGGTTCTAATCATTTTGTAATCACTTTACATTCACGCATTTCAAAGCAATACAATATTGTCTGTCTAGCTTATATTCTTGTTCATCAGCTTGCTTATTTCTTAATTATTCGGGCACCGACCAGTTTGAGGGCATTCAAGCTCGAGGGCTAAATTACGTTTCAACACTGGTTTGCTTTATCTCATTGTTAATTTCTATCATTGATTTTCATATCGTCAATTGATATTAGGTGAAATCACGTGTCCTTAAAACCAAACAATCTTGTATCACATTGAAGTATCACCAAATCTTTCCTTTCCCCTTACTGTGTTTCTTAGAAACTTTCAAAGCAAGCGAATTTCTTACCTAAGGTCCAATATGGCAAATAAAATCATGTAAAGGGAGTATCTAAGATTTCCTTTCTCCACTTTTATACCATGAATGAAGAAGCATACGTAAAGATGAAAGAAAATATCACCAGCTGCAGTCGATACTTGGGTACCAGAGAATATTCCAAGCCAAATGCGTGAGAGAATAAAAAGTTTCTTGGCCATTTTAATTGATCATTAACTTGGTAGTCTTAAATCATTAACTACTTACTATAGGGTGCACACAGTCTACAACTAAATAGCGACAAATTGGAACAGAGTAGAATGCTAATGTCATTATCATTCTAACGGTGGCTTATTAGAAAGGATTACGATAAGTAGAAGGCAAAATCAGACTTGTCGAGTATGCAGAAAAATGCCCCTTTAAGGAACTGGCCGCTCAAAGCTCCAGGAGAGTACCGACTGAAATTTACTCGGAGGTATTTTTGTATGAACAATTCCTTATTCCTCCCTCTTGTCCTCTTCCCAAAGCAGCTGCTTATCTGTTTATCCGACCACATATGCCTCTTTATGCTGACTTAGTGGCTCCTCTATCTGCAGGGTTAGAGGCAACCTTTTGTGATGGTACATCTTGAGCATTGGATTAAAGCCAGGTGATACTGAAGGCTGAAGCTGCAACTGACAAGAAAACTGGCTAACCTCAAAGAACTAGAAGCAGTTTTTTCTACTGATGCAATGGTGCATCTTCCTGAGACTTGAATAATAAATCGATCTCCATTTCTTGAGTAGCACTTTGACTCTTCTCTGTAGCTGTTGTAACGCCACTTTCAACAGGAACTTGAGCCTTCCAAAATGGTGGTGGCCAAGATATTTGAGTTGTATGGACATTATCTTTGCTATGGGGGTCCTCCATGCCTCTGATCTGGGGGGATATATCTAATGAATCGCCTAGTTTAGCAGGCTTGTCCCTCTCAGACGAAGTTCCTTCAACTAAATCAACTCTAGGTGTCGATGAACGGCCTGTAGCAATGGTAGCTGTAGGAAAAGCCTTCTCTGGTGGAACGACAGGTTTATAGCTTGATGGTAGGAGATCATCCCAGTTCTCCAAAAGCTCCTTGTAAACCTTACGAAGAGTAACCTCAGTGAGTCCAGTCACTTTACATATTTCAGCCTGGGTTTTCCGCTTGTCTTCCAGTTGACAGGCCAAATATATAGCAGCAGCGGAGATGCTAATAGGATTCCTTCGTGTGCAAAAGCATTTATTGATGATTACCTCACCAATGTGAGTTGCCAGCTCCTAAGGCAATTGTCGTGCAAGATGAAGCCAAAAGTGTTAGTATATGTAAAGGAACCTTTAAGTATAAGTAAACACTAACTTGATGAAATAGATAAACACAGTGAACTATCCGACATGAGACGATTTATTATTAGTAGTCTCAAACAAATTGATCGCTAAAAGAGAGAACTTTTCTTTTGGATACTAGTTGATTAATTTGTTAATTTCACTAGCCTCTAGATTTGACCAAGGCGAACTGATTACTAGCTTTTCAATGAACCAGCTAGGTACCTGAGCAGATTTATTCAGCTGAAGAAGTGTACAAAACCTTGGCATATGGACTGATATAGAATTACTGTTGATAGGTTGACTGAGTTGTAAAGCTTCTCCAAGTATCTTTATGTACTTCCCAATTTCCTTCTGAGGTAAATTTGCTGCAACCGATATTTCCTAGTTATCAAATAATTCAAATTAGAGAAGCTTTTAAACATCAGATTCTCATGCATTATAAAGTTTATGAAATGGATGCCAGATTAACATGCGGATATAAAAGATAAGCATATAGTGGGAAAAATAAAACTTGAAAGACAACATTTTTTTATCTAAAAAAGAATGTTTGATTATTTCAAGTTAAACAAGGTATACAAGGTACAATTAATAACGATGGACAGACCCAGATCCAGGTGTTCCAAGGTTTCTCATGTTACCATATACCAATATTCGCATAGCATGGTATCAAGAATGACAATTCTGCAATCTTGAGACTATCTATCTATAACAAGTATCAACAAAGTTGATCTGTTTAAACACAAGCCCTTGACCATAAGAGTTGTTTCTGAGACAAAGAAGCGACAACGATAGTAACCTGCAAGGTCAGCATATCCTGCAACTTTCGATTCATAAGGTGTCAGGTGATGACCATTTTGTTTGGCTTATAGAAATTAAACAAGAACTAGGGAGCAGATACCTATTAACCACTTTATAATTATCAGCAGATTTAGTGCTCATGATCAAACTTTCATAGGGTATTTTTGTTGCAAATATGCTGTAATTCCAGGTTTAGCAGACTGTACTCACACAAACTAGTGAAGGGAAGAAAAAAGGAAAAAAGAAAAGTACATGATTTTCCCTACCCTTTTTGGTCCTAAGAAGACGAGGAAAAAAAACAGTGGGAAGAAGGGGAAGAGAAAAGTTCCCTTGCCCATCAAATATTTCCTCCCTTTTCTCAACTGTTAACCCTCGCTGTACTTTTCTTTTCTCTTCTCTTCTCCTGATTTCCAAGACATAAGGTATCTTTCAATTCCAACAAGAAATAAGAAGAAGAAAAGTAGTAAATGAAAGAGAGAGGTTAGGAGAAGGTAAAATTTTATCATGATTGAAATAAACCCTCGGATGGAAATAAGCTTGAATAAGAGAACCAGAAAAGAAATAGTGACATCCAATGAGCTGAACGTCACAAAGATTTCACTGAAATCAGATCATGTTATGAGAAACCCAAAATTCTGTACCTATTGATTGAAATGATAAACCAATGTCCAATAAGACGAGAACTAAGTTCTGGTGTGTTTCTCAAGAAAATGGACCTTAGGTTTAACTCAGTCTAAAAGCTAGCTCATAAAGTAAAGATTGTCCAAGAACATATAGGGAGACTACAATACATACTTTTAACAATGTTTGGTACAGACAAAATCTTTTCCATGGAAGATCTGAAAAGCATTTTACCTAATAATATCATGTTTTGAATAATCTTCTGGTGTTGGTCGGGTATAAAATAGGTGACATATGATAATCATACAAGGCAGATGACAGGTATAACCAGTGGGGAAACCATAATTCCTATGACCTAAAGCAATTTTGAACCCTCTTTACTACTATACTTGAATTTTTTTTCATGTCAAGGGGATTCAACAACTCACATATAACCAAAAAAGATTATTTTTACTCTATTTATGTAATGTAATTTTCTGATAAAGCTTCACTCTACCTAGTTCCACCCATGGGTATAGCAATACTAGTTTGGTGAATCTTTTAGCATTCGAGATTGAAAACCATATCTACATGTTGATTTAAGCAAATATAAGAAAGCGAGGGTTGTGATACTTGAAAAGAAAAATGACTTCCACCAATAAGTTAAGAAAACCATTTCTCCCTTTTGTTTGAAAATATTTTATTTTCCAGTAACTTAGAACTTCCCAGAAGATATTTTCTGTCATACCGAACACGTTAACTCTTTTTCCTATACGATACAGTACACGCAATATATTCTCCGCTAATATTCGTTACAGCAATATTTATCAAGATGCCAATAAGCTGAATTTAGTTCAGACAAAAGCATAGCTTAGAGCTTGATACATATTTAACATACCTGAAGAGTTCTTGGCTCTTGGGCTTCCCTGATAGCGTGAACTAGAGCAGCAGTAGCAAGCGCCTCAACGCTTCGATTCCTTAAGCACGTCGCCGACGAACAATCTCTGAAGAGCTGAAACGCGTGGTCCGAAATATCATAATCCAACCGCAGAATAGAAGCCACGTCAATAATCTGCAAATAAGCCCTAAGATTTTCCACAACAACGGATGACGTAGACGAACTGGAGGAGGAAGACGACGTCGTTTCAAGTACTCGTTCGAGCTCAGCAAGGTGACCGGCGAAAGAAATGGAGGATTGGGCAAATACTGGGTAGGGTTCGAGAGACCAAGTGGAGAAAGCTGTGATGAAACCTGTTGGCTCAAATGGGTCTTCATCGTCGTTAGTGGTGGAGATGGGAAGAGTAGGGAGGTCGGAAGTGGCGAGGCACAGAGGGGAATCTTGGGCACGGGTGTGGAAAAGATGGTGGGATTGAGTTAATCGCTCCTCCACTACACGGCCGCAGGATGTGCACTCGGTTATCGGTCTGCCGCTGGTGCTGGTGGTGCACCGCCCTTGCTCCGCCGAGCAGTACGGACACCGCATTTTTTTCGACTTCAATTAGTTAAGTGTGGGGGCTGGAGTAGTGGTCCTACTTTGGAACCAATAATTTGTTATAGAGTTTGGTTATCATCTCTAATAATAATATTTATAGTCTGCTGATGAGTATGATTTATCAACTTAGAAGCATTTTGGAATTTATCAAATATCAAAATGCTAACAGCAATGTTATGTAAATTTTCTTTCATTATGTTACTCAATTTAAAAGTTATCTGAAGCTAATATTATTAAAATCAAATTATAAAAAATATTTAAATTCCCTTTTTTTTATATTAAATATCAAAATAATCATAAAATACTTATAAATTAATTTGACCAACTTTTTTTTAATTAATCCAAACAGCTTCATAGTCGATAATTATGTCATTTCAATGCCAATCAACGAGATTGTCTTAGATTTTTCTCTCTTTTTTTCCCAAAAAAATAATGTGTTAAATTTGACGCTCAAAAACACCTTTGACTTTAAAAAATTAATCAAAAATAAATTACTTCTCAAATTAACTGGATGTATAGGAATTGCTACTATTTAAAGTACTAGCTTTAAGGTACGCGCAATTAATGAATTATTAAATTTTACAATTATATTCAATTTATATGAATATTTTCTTATTAAAATAAGATAGACAAATATGTTCATGCACATTTTATAGTAATAGATAAAAACAATATACACATAGTTATTATTATTAAACAAAGATCTAATGTGATTTGATTTTAGTCCTTTTTAATTAAAAATTTAGCTTTCAACTTGCGACTTTGAATAATTTTGATACATGGTTTTAATTTTATGAGTTAGACAACAATCTTTTCTAATAATAACACAGAACAAAAGTTTAAATCACCAAGTAAAAAATAAGCAATAACTTTTATTTCTATTTTTCCCTTCTATGCCAAACACCAATAAAATTTGCTACCTTTAAATATTAAAAAAAAGTACAATTCCACCAACCAAAACTTAATTAATTTTGCTAGTAAACTTTGTGAGTTTATTGATTAGTGCAAATTCAGAATTAATAGATCTGTACTTGTAGTCGTTCATCGTCATTACAATTAATGTGATTTCTGAGATTAACCAATTATTTATTTGGTTGGAGCTCTTGTTGTTAAAATAAACTAGTATTAGTATTCGCGTGGATGCACGGACATTAATCATGTCAAATATTTAAGTTATTTGGATTGTATGTAAATAATCTTAAAATTGCCAGTAAATATAGATAATCATTGGATATTAAATACATGTAAAAAATTAACAATTTCTTTTATTTTTTTTATATCATTCTTGCCGATGTCATTGGATCCTAAAAATAGTGAGAAAGCAAAATAATAACTCATATTTATGGCAAAACAATTAAATATTGAGACAATGAATGACTCTTTGGATAAAACTTAACTTTTTTACTATTACTTGAACTCTTTTTTTGTGTGTTGATATCTCTTAAAAAAATATTTCTTTCTTAAAATTTCAATTTCTAAAATATTATTTTTCAATAATAATTATTTTTATAATAATGTAATTGAAAATATTATTCTTAATTCAAAACTCATTTTAGTTGGCTATCTAAAAATATAAAAAAAATTCTTTAGCTAGTGAGTTTAGATATTTGACATTAATCATGTTAAATATCTGAGCTATTTGAATTATATGTAAATAACCTTAATATTTAAACCTTCTAAATAATTATAGATAATCGTCGGATATTAATTAAGAAACACTACATGAAAAAAGACTAACATTTTCTCAATTCTCGTAGTGAAAATTTTATTACTATTGTACGGGAGGGAGTAACTTTTCTATTGCAGATAATATATAGGACGTATTCGTTTTTAGATCTTTCTAATATTTTTTCAATATTTATTTTCTTTTATATTATTTTCTATGTCATTATTTCTTTTGTTACAAAAAATTAATTTATTTCACTATAAAAAGATGAGTTTTAATAAAAAAAATTGCCTACATATAAACTTTAGTTATACTTTTAGTCTTTGGTTGAAATTATTTCATATTTTTCTTTTGACTTTATCTAATAAGCCTAAATATGTGCTCACCCAACCACTTAAATTAAATAATTGAATTATGTGTAATTTATATATAATTCATATATAATATGTGTATATTCGTGTGTTATCGGTATATCATCTATTTATATTAGCTATAAAAAGTAAACAATAAATATGGCCGGATATTATGTAAATATTCCATAATATTGCGATTTTTGAGTTTATCCATGATATAACTTCTATTATAATAATTTTAAAACTCTCTACTAATGTTCAAAAATATCTTATCTTTTTATTATCTTTGAATTAAAAAAAAGTAAAGAGTTTTTTTGAAATAATTTATTTACATTTTTTTAAAAAAATATTTCACGTCATACCAATTTTTTCTTTATATATACTCTTTGTTACACTTAAAAGTCGTTATAGAAACTATCAATTAGAAACCAATTTATCTCTTGTTGAGTTTGAAAAAAAAAACCTTTCGCATAATAATGATTCAAAACTAATATTCTTCAACGAAAAAAATATTATACCCTTGCAATATTGGCTTGACTACATCTAAATGAAGGGGTTCAGTTTATACCCTTCTATTTCTTGAATGTGCTAAATTGAAATTAATGATAGCAATTGTATAGCCAAAGTTTTGTTATTTGTTTGATGTCCATTTATGCAAATTGACTCTTCAAACAAATATTCTTCAAGAAAAAAAAAGAAACAACTTTTTTTTCCTAATATTGACTGATTTTGTGAGCTTCTTTCTCCTGCATGTATGTTTACTTTATTATATATGTAAGTAAACTTTTATTTTTTTTTGTAAACTCTTTTTGTTATTTAGATAAACATAGACATGTACCCTATATATTACATTTATTTTAAAAGAATTTCATTTTAATTCAAATATAGCTACAGTATTTCAAAGAACTATACTTACAGGATTTTAAATGTGAAAGAGTTTTATAGTTATTTGGAGTAGTTTTATTTTTGTTAGAGGCGAAGTAGTATTTAAATAATTATAAAAATAACAAAAGTTCCTAACATGATTGCATATGATCATTAACCGAATTAAGTATGTACATGATAAAAAAAAGATAAATTTTATTTTTAATTTAAATTCGAATTTTAGAACGTTATCTATAAATTCAAAATTATCTTTTAATTATATATATATATATTATATTTAACTAAAATAGTTAAATATAGAATAAAGTTACCATATACTATTGACATTTATTAGCTTGTCACTTGGCTTAACCATAATGTCAATTATATATGGTAACTTTCTTGCTTTAATATATATATATATATATATATATATATATTATATTATATTATATTATATTATATTATATTATATTATATTATATTATATTATATTATATTTAACTAAAATAGTCAAATATAGAATAAAGTTACCATATACTATTGACATTTATTAGCTTGCCACTTGGCTTAACCATAATATTAATTATATATGGTAACTTTCTTGCTTTAATATATATATAGATTTTCATTTTTACTTATATATATATATATTTCATATCACTAATAAATTCACCAGTTTTCTACCTATTTAAAGTCTTTTAATTACTAATAAATATAAATTAATTCCCTTATATTAGTCGTATTTTGCTTATTTTACTCTGAATTCCTTATATGGCTCAAGTTGTAGTATAATGGATAGACCAAAAAATAACAAAAGATTAATAAAAGTACTTAGTTGTTTTCGTCAAATTAAAAAATGTTAGTAAGTCTTCAAAATTTTCCTAAAAATGACTTGAATCCAAAAATTTGAAATTTGCATTCCTAAAACGTATTTCAACATCAAAATTAGTTTTTTTATTGGACCTAAATATTAGGTCTTCAAATTATATATGGAAAATTTTAGTCGATTTTAATATCCTAAATATTAGGACTTCTTGTACCATATTTTAAATATGAAAGTCTTAATAAATAAAATTTTAGTTGAATTTAAAATTTTAAATATTAGAATATTAATAAAATAACTATTTTGTTCAGTGTGAAATTTATTTTTAAATAGTAAAAAAGACGAACTGTTATGAAGCAATAAAAGAAGAAGAAGAGTAATGCAGAGAAAAACAAAGAGAGGATTCTTATTGATTTGGGATCAATTACAATGGAATAGAACCCCTCTATTTACAGGGAAAAAGTGACTTAGCCACCAAGTAACAAACCCTAAAATGTCTCTAAAATATAGACATTCACCATAAATAAAATACTATTTATAACACTCCCCCTTGAATGTCTATCAAACAGATAATGTGCCTCGTTAAAACCTTAACTAAAATAAAATCCAATGGGAAAAAAATTGTAGAGAAGGAAAAAGAGTACACATGTTTAGAAATATGCCTTGTGGTTGTCTCACTAAAAACCTTAAAAGCAAAACCCAGTGGGACAAAACCTTATAAGGGAAAAATAGTACAACGCGTAATTACCCCCCCCCCCGATGAGAGCATCAATTCACATTTTTGAGCCTTCGCATCCCAGTCTTGTACACTAGCTTCTTGAAGGTTGACGTCGGCAAAGATTTGGTGAATAAATCACCCATATTAATTCCATTGAATATGCTGCACCTTGAAAATTCTCGCTATCACATTACCATGCGTATAATTATAGCAAGATACAAATGTGCACAAATTGTACTTAGGATGTAGTACATCATGACCAAGAAATCTATATGCTTTAAGCGATTTAAATCCTTCAAGGATTGTCGTATTAAGTCATATAAGTCATATAATAGACTTTAATTAGATGCATATCAAATTTCATGTCATGCTAGACAAATAATATATCAAAAACTGATTGCACATATCATTGACTTTATACTTTCAAGTATTTGAACTACATGTCCAAAACTACATGTCTTTCATATGAAACCAATTCTATTTGAATTGTGTCTCTTTTATTTGGCCAATATTTTTGTATCTATATTCGACAGACTTAAGATCCTCATCTATACTTAGCGCTATGATAGATGTCGTTGACGAACATTTTATATCGGTTCCAATATTTTTTTCACATAGACATAATATAGAGATCCATTCATTCATATATTCAGGTACCTGAATCTCTCTTGAGATTTTTTGAAGTGTTATGTCATGTGATCTTCTAGATCACTTGCCTCCTTATTATGATCATTTGCTTATCTTCTTTATCAAGAATTTTATTTGAAACCAATTTGTCTATACGCTTTAAGCGTACCATAGACTTTGTCCTTCTAGGACTTATTCTAATAGGAACATTTGCAGTGAGAATATAATTACTTTCTTTGGATAAGCAAATGCCTCTGGCATACTTTGCAATATATTGCACATGAATTATTCTTTTATGAACTTCAAGTTCATATTATTTTATTCGAGGATCTAGATGTATAAATGATAATTCATTCCACGTAATTTTTTCTCAATTGTTTATCATATCTCCCCCTCATGTTAGAAAAACTAACTTGTTTCCTCAACTTTGAGAACCTATCTTTATGCGTTATGGTATTAATCAAAATATACCCCCCACATCAACAATAATAAGATAGAATTATTTGATTTCTGACCTTGAACCACTTGTGAGGGGAGAAAATAATATACTTTGGTATATAACGTATATCAAATTGATAGAGATAACTTTGTTCTCATAAGCAATTGTTTAGTTATTAAGTGGAGGCACTCAATAAATCATTTTGCAAAACCAACTGTGATGTAAACTAATTTATCAAGATGAACTTCTTGAATAGAAAATCTGAAAATCATGCTCTAAATTAAACTATTAAGCAAGTTACCTCGCAAACACCATGTTGCGGGTTAATAATAATCGTACATGTAACCATCTCATAGATGCATCATATGTAGTATACATGGAATGTGAATGAGCTCATATTCACCTTTGATATTTCCAACATTCATGGGATTCAATCCCGATTTTAGTTGGTCTATTAACTAATGAGAACAAACAACGTAAGAGAATTCGTAAAGAACTTTGTAGTTCTTTAATATTTACCCATGTGAATTCTCTTTTATTTTTGCACATCATACTTAAATTAACATGGCTAAACCAATTATGCCAATTGAATAAATTATTAATATTGATAAAGTTCAGGTTTACACCATGACGTGTGCAATTATCAATAAACTTCAAGTTTATTATTATATGGGTTTTTATATCAATAAATTTTTACTTTATTGTGGTATTCTTTTATTTGTGTAGTACAAACTGGAGAATAAAGCGGGTAGCTTTTCACATGCATATTACCCCGCTACAAGTTGTAGTAATAGAAGATATTAAATCTTTTTTTTGTATAGTCTCAGTATGACCAACCGCTTTCGCGAATATTTTAGAAACTCAATTAAGTTTCTTTGAAATTTACTACAACACGATGCCTTATTGATAATCAATTTTATTCCTCCAAAATAGTAATAATTGGCTTTTCCAGAGCTCTCAATTAATTTAGTATTACCATATATTCATCAACATCCATATGGTGAATATCTCTTTTAAAGAGAAAGTTATACCATTATGGTTATAGTCAAAATTATATGCAAGATCTGTTTCTTGCATTACCCACTTTTAATAATCATATTGCCAAAATATTTTGGCGTACAATAAGTACATGACCAATAACCATTTATGCCATAATAATGACATTATTTTCTTATATCATCTCAAACCTCCTTCTAGAGGTGAGTGTGGTATATTCACTACAACTAGCACGTTCATATTCTTCCAAGAATGAATATGTATTCATAAATCACATGTTGTCATATTCACTTCATAAATGTACCATAATCATCTATATGTGCTTTATAAAATCTCATGTCAAATCGATGACAAATATTACTTTCATAGAGTGAAAGATTATTCTCATTATCACAATGATGACGATTATAATTTCGTCTATTGCCACGTCAACATCCATTGATACATCCATAGTAATAATTTTGTCTTCTTTCAGACTTATCACATACTACTATCACATTCTCTTAAGGGAATGAGAATGGAGCAAATTCAATGAGACGGGTTATCACTTTTTGTGCTCATGATCATACATGACTTTAATCATGGCAAGACATGGAAATTTTATCACTTCGAGTGGTTATAATTTCTTACTAACTCAATTAGAGTTATAATCAAAATTTATTGTCTTTACTTATATTTAAAATCAGTCTCTTGTTGCTCTCTTAAGCCGAGAGTCTCCTGGAAACAGTCTCTCTGCCCCTCGGGGTAGGGGTAAGATCTGCATATATATTACCCTACCCAGACCCCACTTGTGAGATTACACTGGGATGTTGTTGTTGTACTTATATTTAAAATCAAATTACAGAATAAAAGAGAAAAATACGGTAAAGTACATACCTTAAATCCAGAATTTAATCATGAAGGAAGTTCATGGAATAATTGACAATCATTATGCTCAATCTCAAAGCTTTTAGTCAATTGGTTGGAGTCTCGTGCTGATAACGTGTTATGAAACAATAAAAGAAGAAGAGTATTGCAGAGAAAAGCAGAGAGGGGATTCTTATTGATTTGAGATCAATTACAATGGAATAAAACCCCTCTATTTATAGGGAAAAAGTGACTTAGCCACCCATAAATAAAATACTATTTATAACACGAACGATATTTGCTAAGACTTTCGTGCTTTTAGTATAGTATATATATAGATTTTTCATGAAATTGTATTTGACAATAATATTTATTTTAAAAAGAAGATTTTTGGAATATCGGCCAAATTACAACAAAAAAAGTGGTGGCCCCCAGAATAGATAATCGCTGCACAATTACGATAACAGAGAATCCATTTTATCCCAATCGACTCGACATTGTTCAGATTGAACTCTGAAAATGCAAAAAGTTAAAAACAAATTAAAATAAACCAAACGTATAAATAAAAGGAAAGGGTAACAGAAAAATACAAAAAGCCACATTCGTTGCGCAGTTGAAAATTGAAATGAAGGATGACGATGCCCTTCCCATATCAACGCCGACGGCACCTTCCTCATCATCGTACACAACTTCCAAGAAGGAAACTTCCTCCTCCTATCCCGCCATTTTCGGCAGAGGTAGTTACAAGTTTTGGGCTTTTGCCGCTATTTTATTGCTAGCTTTTTGGTCTATGCTCACCGGAACTGTTACTCTCCGTTGGTCCGCCGGCAACCTCAACGCCATCTCCGATAATATCGACATTCCTCTCCCCGAAGATCTCGACGTTCTCGTCCGTACATATTTCCCCTTTACCTTTTTTCCCTCCTTGTTTATAAATCCTCCGATTCTCATTGTATTTTTTGGCCAGGCAATGGAAGAAAGGGAGAAGTTAGTGAAGCATATGTGGGATGTATATACAAACAGCCGTGGGATCAAAATGCCAAAGTTTTGGCAGGAAGCATTTGAGGCGGCATACGAGGAGTTAACCAGTGATGTTCCTGGAGTTTCCGAAGATGCCATTTCTGAGATCGCTAAGATGTCTGTTCGCTACATTCCTATTGAATCGCCACCTCTCCATTCATTGGTTAGCTCTCTCTATCTGCCCCTTTCTCTTTGATCCAATTCTTCCCCGTGGTCAGCTTTGGCTATGAACTCGTGATTTAACTTTTTGACATTTTAGGTTGGCGATTTGGGGGTGTTTTATTAGATAACTAGATAAGTTGAGAAATTCTTTTATCTGTGGTGTCGGGCCACCTTACGCGACTATTTCACCGGGTACCTGCTACATCCCACCAGCCTCCACCAATACACGTACCCGGTAACTCCTACCAAGCTTAGGCGATAAGAATAAATCACCTAGTGTTTTTTGCCTCCACCGGTTCCTCTATCTTAGTTTAGAAGCTAATTTGGTTCCTCTTTTCAATTGGATTTTTCTTTCGGGAACTATAATGTGAGGACAAAGAGGAGTTTCAGCCAAAAGTACACACAAGATACAAGCAGCTTTTCAGGTCACTTCAGTGAATTTTTTGTGCTGATGCAATATGGAGTTTACAGTTATAATGAGTTGCGATGTAAACATGAGGTTCCACTACCAAATGACGGAAGTAATTTAATTATGACCAAGTTAGAAACTGGTTTGTTCCATTTGTGCACTGTTGCGCCTTCTTACTTTTAAGTTTTTCCTAGTGTAGAACTTGATATTTGTGTTAATTTAGTTACATCTTTAGGAAATGATGGACTTTGACTATTTTCAGATAGAAATATGGGTTTTCCTTTGGAAAGAGTTCTTAGAGGGATGTTTTGTGTGCTTCAATTTTTCTTTTCTGTCACGCAACCGTATGAAGTGTGAAGGAGCAGTTCAGATTTCTTCAAGGTCTTACTTTTCCCTCTAGTAACTCAATGTTCCAGCTTACAAACTAGTTTCAAAAAGGAGCAATGCAATGCTTTCTGATAGCTCTGCTAGACAGAAGTGATAAAAGTTTGTATCAACATTATTTGTGCTTTGCAGTTGTGTATCTCAAGGCTCTGGAAGTAGTGTATGTCATTTAATTCAAAGCGGTGTCTATTAACTTTTCTGCTGTAAAATTGTAACTGTTTTTTTATAGCTATGGTCATAATAATACCAATTGAACATAGTTGGTGGGTAAATAAACATGAATATCTGTCACAAATTTGATAAATATGATACTGCTGAAACTCCTTGCTTTTTGAGGCATCACTTGCGACCTCCATTCTCACCAAAACTACTCAAAGAGATTGTCCTCCATCTTCACCAAATTTTCATCATGCACGTTATCAGAAAGCAAATAAGCAGCCAATGTTGATAGCAATAAACCCCATTAACTTGAATAGTCAATGCCACGTTGCAACCATCTAAATATTGATCAGTACATGCACCCAATATGGAGTTATCAACCAGGTCAACTGCTTCCAGCATCAACTCTTTGGATTGCTAGTTCCACTATATTCACATTCCTGCTGGGGGATACAGGAGTTAGGCAGGAAATGAAGGCCCTAGACATGCGGTGACCATGAAGAAAGACAAGATGCTAACTTGTCCTCTTCTGCCTCTTCTCTCCATCTCTCTTTCCCTATCTCTTTGTTGCCTTTTGTTTTCCTTAAAATTTATGTGATGCCTAGGAGATGATGGAGGCTTTCTTGTTTTCTAAAAGATCCTTTTACAAACTTCTTACCTTTCCCAGTTAATTCCATCCTGTTCCTCATGATACATGTAACCAAAGGGGGCTGGAGCATATGACAGTGGCGTTGGGTTGCTAGTGCTGTCTACTGGCGCGTAAGATGGAGACATGGAGTTTCCAGGGTCATTGATACTGAGAGGAAGTTTTCGAGCTGATTGGACTGGATAATAGCACAGTTCTCTGTTCGACTTTGGTCCGCCCATTCTTGTGTTATTTCTTCTTTTTCTCCGTCAAGCTTGTGAATTTTCTCATTGCTCCTTATAAGAGTTGAAAGTTCTCCTTATCAAAAATAAATAAATACATAAATAAAGTTGAATAAAGTTGTCTTTGCCTTCTATAGGGCTGCGTGCGTGAAATGTACAGCTACTTCTTACTTAACTACACAGTGATATGATTGGTGTATCTTTCTGCAACTTATTTTGTCAAATCAGCTGGTATGAAGCATAAATGCCTGAAAGTAATGCACCCAAAGCTCGACAGGTGATGGATAGTAAGATTTTTCCCTCTCAGAAGGCCAGTAACATTGGCTTGAGAAATAAGGTTCTTCATTTCTTTATGGCTGGATCTCTATCTTTATCTGTCTCAAACATGAACATGCACACATCTGCACAACTCACGGGCAGATGAAACAACCTTAGGTAGCACTGGATTCGTTGTAATTGAATCAAAAGAGTAAGGTCTACCTCATTAATATAGAATTCTCTTAAAAAGAAGTTTGTGGGAGAGCAACTTTTTTGGAAGCTGAAGGTGGCAGATGAATCTGTTCACTGACTTCTGCCACTATTTTGGGTTGTCTTTTGTTTAAATTTTAGAGAGAGAAACCAAGAAACAAAAGTACACACACACACACACACACACACACATATATATATATATATATATATATATATTTGGTGGTCTTTCTTCTCTCTCCAATCCTGAACTCCTGCTTCTCCCAGATTCTTGTTATGTTGTGATTGCTCCTTTAACATGTGCAGCGATTGTAATTGACGTGTGTTTGATCTCATTTTAAACTATTTCAGGGAGTGCGAGAATTAAGTCTAAGGCAAACGAAGAGCGAACAAACAACTGCAACAGGGAGAAGGTTATGACTTGGAGAAATCAAGAACCCCCATTTGCGTGGTTGCGGCTTTTTCACACACGATAAATGGTGATTTATGCCATCTGCTGTCTGGTATTGATGAAAGGGAGCATTTGGGAAAAGATTACACTGACATGCATTGCATTTTTGCTGTAAGGACAAAACGATGTATCTATTTAGGTTTTGATACTTGTAATTTTTTATTCTCCTTTATTTTCCTGTCTTCCTAATGAAAGCACATATTGGTGAAAAACTCAAACATTATCATGATTGGATTAATTCATGCAAAAAGAAAAATCTGGAGTTGTTGCTACAGTTTTGCACTGGAAGACATTTTCCATAGATTGATTTTCCGCTTATTTTTACTGACGATGTGAAATCGTAAGGGAACAGGAATTTCATTTTGGTTTGTTGTGGTTAAACTTATAATTTTTGCCTTAGGGTAATTATGTGTAGACACCAATCAGGCCATGTCCACGGGCATGTGCATTGTCTAGCAGTATTAGTAGTTCAACTCCTCTTATAAAGGACGGCGCTGTGTAATTTACTATACTGTTTTAGAATGAAGTAGTGTTTGTAAAAAGGCAGGGTGTAATTATTGTATATCTACCCGTTCAACTGTAGAAATCGTTGATGTCAGAATAACAATAAATCAAGGGTAAAGTCTGACTTATCACAAATTGATATATTTGAAGAGCTTTTAAAGATGATGAGCAATTATCATTATAATCGGAGTCCAAAATTTCATTCTTATCAAATACAATCCCTGTAATCAATCTTTAGTTTATCCACAAAGAAAAACCTTTTGTCCATTTTCTCTTCCCTTTCTTTTTTCTCCTCCTACTTTCCCTTCATCTTACTTTTCCTAGTTTCCAGTGTAGGATAAACGTTAACCTTTAATACTCTTTTTGAGGTGGATGGGGACGACTATATATGTTGTCACTGACATCTGCCGATTGAAGCATTTGCATTTGAAACTGCATCTTATTATATATAAATGATCTACTGTGTTTGATTATATGTTAGTTCTGACCACAACTCATTGACATATTTTAGGGTTAGGATTGAAGAAAGAGTTGTATCTTTATATGGAATAATATCATGAAGCCTGAAGTTTTTTTTTGTTTTTTTTTTGAAGAGTAACTGTGACCTTCAACTGCCTGGGTGGGAAACTGACCATAGATTCATAGAAAGAAGCGAATCAAAATGAGCGTGTTCTTATGATATATACACTTAAAATATCTTTTGTATATGTAAACATAGTTCGAGTAGAAAGTAATGTATTCAATTGAACCCACACAACTCGTCCTATATTTGCCTCTTATCGTAGATGAGGTATTGTTCAACAAGTGGTAACAGATACTTTCAGTTTTAATTTTCTGTATGTAAGAAACTTAAGGTGACTACGTGTAGAGGAAAACAGTTGTCATATGGTTGAGGAATTTGATAGAGTTAGTAAGTGCGCAAGCTTGATATCATTGAACATTCTACACAGGTAGTCCTCTAATTATAAATAAAAAACTAGACAAATTTCTCTATTTATACTGCTCAAATTAGTAGTTCTAGACTTTCTTGACAGGAGAAAAACCTTTCTGTTTCTTTATATACTGCAAAATTGTCTTAATTGCTTCAACAATATAATTTTCAACCCTCTTCTTTAAACCCGAGAACGTTCTTTGCTGAAATCAGAAGGTGGCATGAAGAAATCAGCTGTCAAACGTCCAACATTAAAATCTACCTCTTCAATTTTCCATCTTTCCTCAAGCTGCCTCTTGTGATTTGCAGAGTGCTCTCCATATCTGAAAACTGTGACAAAAGTTCTACCACTGTGTGCAACATTAACTCCGTCAACATATTTATAATCTTCCATAACAGATTCTGTGCTCGTCTCCCAGAATACACCTTCGTCGTCTCTGCTGGTCTTAACTGTTAGCAACCTGGAATCCTCAAACTTGACCATTAGGCCTGATCTTTGGCTAAAGTATCCCCATATTGTATGGTGAAGTATTTCATAATTTGGACCACTTTGTGCCTCTAAAGCTGATTGGTTTGTATCAAGTTTGAGAATGAAACAATCCTCATCATTTATTATCTTCTCTCCTATGCATACTGCATTCGCGAACAAGTTTGCTATTGACCGAGGATCTAGCCCCTACAACAATGGCAAATCATTTAGACCTTAGCTCTATTATTAGGTTGCAATATAATTAATCAACAAATTTAAGTTATATACACTGACAGTGTAATTACCTGCAGAAAGCGGCGGAGAGGTCTGGGCGGACCCTTAGAGATAGGCCTTTGTTGATTAGATGATTGTCTCCATGAGATTTTACCATTACTACCAGAAATTACTTTGCAACCAGAGATAAGTAATTCTAAACACCAAAGGTCAGGGTTTTTTTGCCAAAGCACAAACCCTCCGTTTTCGTCACTCTTTCTCACCTTCACACTTTGATCACCTTGATGGAAATCAGATGCAGTAATTTTAATATGCCCAATTACACACATGCTGTTCACTGCATTTAGTGCTTGTTGTCCCCCTGTTGCTGCTATGTATTGTTGCAATATGTATTTAGCTGTTGAAGCTTCCTGCATATATTTCCAGTCCAAAAATAAGATATCAAAAGAGAAACAATCAAGAATTGCTCAGATTAATACTTAATAATTTTGGTCATAATGGTAAATGTGGTCCTTTTTGGTCACTCTGGATTTGGAGCTGGCTGTCATGCATGTTTTCTAGGTCCAAATTTATCTTAAAACTGACAATCTCTATTTCAGGCTGAACGAAAGATCCAAGATCTACACTTTATGCGTTCAACCGTTATGATTTTTTGCCCTGAATATGTTCTACTTCTGAAATCATGAGTTCAGAATTTAATGTTTGTTGAAATCTTAATGGTCTTTACATATATCTATGTTTCGTGTCAGAAAATTCTGGCAATTGAACCCATTGAACATAGGATCCAGGGGTCGAGCTGGTATGCCGGTTACGGTTAGGCCTAACACAATAACTTTTGTCCAAACTATGTATTTGTCTAAAGAAATTCACTAAAGATGTATAGCATCCTGAAACTATTAGCTTCAAATCCTAGCTCCGGCTCTAAATTAGGAACCAGGCTCCGCCTCTGAATTAGGATCCATTTGCCTTGTTAAACTCAGAATGCATATGTTATCTACAACTCGATGAATGAAAATGCACAGGTATTAAGTGAAAAGATTTAAGCTTGGAGAATTCATATATTACAATGGAAGAATGTTTGACGGGACGATTAACGGATTGGCCCAACTGAATTTGGAAAGGGATAAGAGGAGATCCAACCATATAAAGGAGGAAACTAAGTTCATTATAACGAGCAGCAACAATAGGGGAAGACCATTTATCAGATGTTTGCGCTTTCATCCAGGTTGCCATATTTTGCCATCTGAGTGCAGCATTACTGCCCATGCTTTTGAACATTTCATCTGGAATTGGCACCTCAAGTACTGTCTCCAGCCCATCTTCTTTATCAACATTGGGACAAAGTGTCCTCATGTAATTTTTATTTTAAAAATTTAAAATGAAATTAAAACTTAGTATGTGTGTGTTTTGAATGTTAGGATGAATTTCGAATACTGAATGCATAAAAGAAAAAGAAGAAAGAAAGAGAGAGAGAATGTGTTTTGTATGTAAGAGAAACATAAGGTTAGAGAAAGGCTCAGAGATAATTAAGGATTGTTATAATGAAAAAACAACAGTCTAATTCTCTGTTTTTCTTGTTTGAAAAAAAAAAGTATTTTGAGGTGGGTAATTTTTTGCGGAGAGATTTCCAAAAATGTAAGGGTATTTTGAATTCACTATGCCTAAAGGTTCTCCCTTTCTTTTAGCAGTCGTGCGGGCACAATTTTATCCAAGATTTGTAAGTATAATTTTATTTTGCATCTTCATTGCTTATAATTAACTAATTTCATATTTGGGCTAGCATGTTAACCAGGGTTACGTTGAACGAGATACTATTGACATTAAGAAGGACGGATTCAAAATTTCATAAAAATTGTATATTATTACAATAAACTTGAACTTAGCAAGAATATGTAATTCTAATAATTTATTTAATTCATATTACTACTTTATATAAATGGTCAAGCTGTACAAACACAGTATTGAACCATTGTACATATAGTAGTTTCAATTGTTCAAAACGTATTCCCTTACAATAGGCTTCTGTACAAAAAACTGATGTAAAATTAGTGTATGTTTATTTAAGTAATTTTTACCTCATATAGCAAAGGTTAACACCTTATTTATTTTAAATAAATATCATTTTAAAAAATTATATTCTATAGATACCTTTTAATGTTTATAGCAATATATCTAATTTTGGTTACCTCCTACCCCTAAGCCACTAAATATGCTATTCAGTTACACTATTTTCTTTCTCTCTCTACTTTGATACATGCCATTCTCTTCCCCCATTCCCTAAACACATGATGCTCAATCTCAAAATTCCTCTCACCCACATCACCTACTATTAGTCAAAAACCCCATGCTCTCTCCTCCCTTCTGCACTTTCAGACGACCCTTCAAATCTTCAACATAAGGGAAGGGAGGTCCAAAACTATAACGACCCGACCGGTCGTTTTGAGCTTTTGCACCTTGCTTGTCAGTTCTCGGGCATGACTTGCCCCGTGTGAAGGATTATGACTTATGTAAATTGTTGGTTTTGGTTTTCAGGGTAATCGGAATGAATTTGGAAGAATAGTTCTCAGTTTAAAGCTTAAAATTTGAAAGATTTGACCAAGATTTGACTTGTTGGTATATGATCTCGGATCAAAATTTTTATGATTCAGTTAGCTCCGTTAGGTGATTTGGGACTTAAGAGCGTGATCGAAATGCATTTTGGAAGTCTGTGGAATGTTTAGGTTTGAATTGACGAAATTGAGATTTTGGCGTTTTCCGGTTGATAGGTGAGATTTTGATATAGGGGTCGGAATGGAATTCCGGAAGTTGCAGCAGCTTCGTTATGTCATTTGTGACGTGTGTGCAAAATTTCAGGTTATTCGGACGTGGTTTAGTCGGGTTTTTGATCAAAAGCGTAATTCGGAAGATTTTGGAATTCTTAGGCTTGAATTCGATGCAAATTTGGTGTTTTAATGTTGTTTTGAGCGTTCCGAAGGTTGGAACAAGTTTGAATGAGATTATGGTTTATGTTGGCATGCTTGGTTGAGGTCCCGAGGGCCTCGGGTGAGTTTCGGGTGGTTAATCAGACCATTTCTTGTTTTGAAAAGTTGCAGAAAATTGCTGTTCAGTATTGCAGGCATTTGGCCTTCACGTTCGCGAGTAGGCCCTCGCGTTCGCGAAGGGTTAGCTGGTGAGGTCGAGATTTTAGCCTTCGCGTTCCCGAGGGAGGCTCCATGTTCGCGAAGGGCTGGGTTTGTTGTGCATCGCGTTCGCGAGGGAGGCTCCGCGTTCGCGCAGGGGAAGTGACCAGCTGAGTTTGAGGATTTATGTGTTCTTCGCGTTCGCGGGAGGAGAGTCGCGTCCGCGTTGGGTTAGGGCGCCAAGTCTTCGCGTTTGAGAGTGGTAGGACACGTTCACGATGAAGGAAATTTTGTCAAAGTAATTTGTGCTTCGCGAACGCGAGGCTTTGACCGCGTTTGCAAAGAAGGATTTTTATGCCTGAGCAGAATGATTTAAAAGGGCTATTCCGCGATTTTGAGGCTAAGAACCTCCATTGTTGGGCGATTTTGAAGCTTGGGAGAGCTAATTGAAGAGGGAATTCAAGAAGATTTCTTGGAGGTAAGATTTTTGAACTCATAACTCGATTCTTGTGTGAATTCCACCTAATTAATCATGGAATTAAGCCTAAAATTAAGGAATTAGGGCTTGAATTTGGAGAGTATAAATTTGAGATTTGAGGGGCCATTTGAGGTCCGATTTTAATGTTCTTGGTATGTATAGACTCGTATGAGGATGAGGATTCCATTGATATTAATTTCGTCAGATTTCAAAACGTGGGCCCGGGGGCCGAGTTTGAGTAATTTCGGGATTTTAATGTAAAATTAGATATTTTCGAGTGGGCTTCATTCCTTTTGCATATTTTAATGATTATGTACTGATTGTGGCTAGATTTGGAGTATCTAGAGGTCGATTCGTGCGGGCGAGGCATCGTGGGCTAGAGGTTGGACGATTGAGGTGAGTAATGATAGTAAATGATGTTCTGAGGATTTGAAACCCCGGATTGCACATCGTAGTGCTATATTGAAGTGAGACACACGCTTGATGACGAACGTAGGGTCGTACACTATTGGGGATTGTGACTTGGTCCGTCCTAATTGATGATTTTACCACGCATTTGACTGAAATCTATTTGCTATCATCATTATTTGGGCTGAATGCCATATTTGGGCTTCGTGCCAACTATTTGAACCCTTCGGAGATTTTTGTTGATGTTTCCTCACTATTTTGATTTTATGCTTGAGCTCAGTCATGTTATTTTCCACTATTTTCAAAACTCAGCCATGTTTACTCTGTTTTAATACTTGAAATGATATTTTAAATCATATTTTGGGCTGAGCATCATGATTTACTGTTGCCTAAGTGGCTTATGTGATTTTTGACTAAGTAAGACCGAGGGCCTGTGTTGTGAGGATACTGTTTGGTCGGGCTGCACGCCACAACGGAGATACACTGATTTGATTATGAGGCCGAGGGCCTGAGATATGTACGCCACGAGGTGGCTTGTTGATATTGATATGAGGTCGGGAGCCTGTTTATGATGCCACGAGGTGACTTGATATTGCGCTTGGGCCATAAGGGGCCCCTCCAGGTGTCTGCATACCCCTAGTGAGTGCGGGTACCCATTGTGATGTAAGATAGCTCGATAGGCTGGTATTGTTCTATGTGATTGCCCGAGGGGCTGGTATTGTTCTGAGATATTGCCCAAGGGGCAGATTTATTGACATTGTGCCCGAGGGGCGAACCTTATGTGCTTATCTTTCTTATTTGCCTGTCATATACCTGTTTAATTATGTATTTGTGCCCGAGGGGCGACTTTATGTGCTTATCTGACTAATTGTTTTGCATTCATTTGCGCAACCGTTGAGAAAGTCATTTTCAAAGAAGTTTAAACTGAGCTAAGATATTTTAAGAGATTTTTTAGCTTCATTGCTTTCTTACTAGTTTGTGTACTGCTTCTATACAACATGTTGATGCACTTTTCGTGATTTCTTACCATTCAGACTTTAGTTATAATTATTACTCACTGATTTGGAGTACTCACTTTACTCCCTGCACCTTGTGTGCAGATTCAGGTATTTCTAAACTTGGTAGCGGGTATTGGCAAATCAGAGGCAGAGTCATCGGAGTTTAGCAAGGTAGTTGCTGACGTTCGCAGCATTGCTTATCTCCCTCTTGATGTCCTTGGACTGTATTTAGCCTATTTCAGAACTTAGTTGTATTTTAGACCTTAATAGATGCTCGTGACTTGTGACACCCCGATATCGGGCTGTGTTTGGGCTGTATTCTGCACATTATAAAATCTTTTGCTTAGTCTTTGGTTTATTTACTCATGCTTAGACTGTTTATAGATGTTTAACTGTTTTAAAAATTGAATTGGGACTAGTTGGGTGGCCTTATCTTCACGAGAGGTGCCATCACGACCGGGTCCGGGTTTAGGGTCGTGACAAGTTGATATCAAAGCCTAGGTTACATAGGTCTCACGAGTCATGAGCATGTTTAGTAGAGTCTCGCGGATCGGTACAGAGACGTCTGTATTTATCCTCGAGAGGCTGCAAAACCTTTAGGAAAAACTTCACATTCTTGAATTCTTATCGTGCGTCCTTGATTCAGCTTAAAATGTAACTCTTTGAATTCCTTCCATGCATTCGTGTGTGTGCATGAGCGCTCAATATCTGATGTGCATCAATGGCTTGTGATTCCTTGATCGAGGGGCGAGATGTGATCTCTGTGAGTTGATGTTGGGCCAGTCTAGAGGACTTGAGGCCGAATTTTGCCTATAGCTTGAGCACCGAGGTGCTGATTATGTGAGCAAGTATTTTTGAACTTATATGTTTGGTATTGTCCCTATTAGTGGAAGTGACGGCTGGATGGCTATGTGATGAGTATATTAGTACTGCGAGATGTATCCATATGATTTAGAAGCGATGAGAAGGGTCTGCTGGGGGATAGAAGAGCTATTAGGTGCTTGATTTCCATCTTGATTCGAGGTATAGCCCCGAGTTATGGGCGCGTGGAGAATCTTTTCATGTTTCTCAGTTGGGAGTGAAGTAAATTTCATGTTGCGCTATGAGTTCAGACTCAGGAATACTAAGTGACTGCGTAAAGTTTATGACGGTGGAAGGTATGCGGAAAGGTTAGTTCGAGGTGAAGCAGGTGGGGTATCTCCTGAGGAGTGTTCGGAAGTTTGTGCAATCTTTATGTTGTCTGATAGAAGATCTCATTTGCAAGTGAAAGATATGTGCTGTAATTTAAATTGGGTCGCTTAAGAGAGTGGGTTTAACTATTGTGAGAGTGAATGCGAGATTTGCAGAAGATTTAAAGTACATGATGATTTGTGTTTTCCCAAGCTTACAAAGGATTTGAGTTTAATCTCACTATGGTATTATGACAACAATAGAGTATATGCGTTATGAGTTATTGAGTGTGTTTTGATCTATGGCTTCGAACCAAGTGGGAGAGTCTGCTATTGATTAGTTGATTGCACAATTATGTGCTATGTTGGTCCCAATTCGAGGTGTTCGGACGAATCAGTTATGGCCTATGGAGATTGAGACCGAGGATGGCTCGAGTAAAGGAAAATTCTTAACAAAGGATATAGTATGCTTCATAGGTGTATGAGAATTACGGAATGTCTTGAATTGTTGTTGGTAAAGGATGTTTGGTGCATAGAGCAGGAAGTTGCTTGGTTGTTCTCGGATGAGGTTACACTCTCGATGTCAGAGTGCTATTGAGGCACAAGTGGTTCTGTTCGTTTGATCAGGCAAATTGCTATTTGAGTAGAGTGAATGACTCTCGAGAATATTTCTGATGTGTTCAAGATTTTACATGTAACAATTGGGTATTTTCAAGTTGTATATGTGGCTAGAAACTGAGTTTTCATTGGAAAATGTCAAGACTTGTGGTATTTTCTATATTAATTATGGAATTCTATATATCAGTATCAGGAAGATGAAGGTAATGGCTCTGGATTCGTAGAAAGTCTCTTCAGGGTAAGCATTTTGAATGCGGCGCTGTTGGGAATATCTAGAGAGTATTCAGCGGCTTATGGACCATAGGACGGTGTGGTTTTGATGCTTGGGTCTCGTGTGGTAAGTCTGAGTTAAGAAATTGTGATGTTATAGCAAGAAGGAGTATCAAGTTGAAGGTAAGTCAGAAGGGAACCCGGACAGATGGGATAGCTTGGTAGTAGGCCGAGTCGGTATGGTAAGGATATGATTAGATCTTGGATTCTTACGAGGTAATGAGTTTCTACAGGTATTTCGCGGCAATGCTCTTGGGTTTTAGTGGCTTGCGTAGGTTGGTTGAGTTAGGAGGATTCAGTCCTGACATGGCTTGTTTGTGTAGAGGGGAGTCAGAGAGTTCTTGTCGAGTTCTACCGTGGCTAGAGATGTATATTTTCTGCTGGCATGAGGAGCATGAGATGTATAATGATTTTCTTCTAGATTGGGCTCAATGGGAAGAACTTAGTTGTATTTTAGACCTTAGTAGATGCTCGTGACTTGTGACACCCCGATGTCGGGCTGTATTCCCCACATTATAAAATCTTTTGCTTAGTCTTTGGCTTATTCACTCATGCTTAGACTGTTTATAGATGTTTAACTATTTTAAAAATTGAATTGGGACTAGTTGGCTGGCCTTATCTTCACGAGAGGCGCTATCACGGTCGTGACAAAAACACAAAAACAGAAAGAAAAAGAGAGAGGACGAAGTAGATTTCGAGCCACATGAAGATTCATGAGGAACGAAGATGAAGACAATATGAAGATGAAGAACAAGATGGATGTAATTCGAGCCCAAGAAACCCAAGAATTTTTTGGGAATTCCAGTTTCACGAAATTTCGCAGCAGTATTCCTCTGCTTTTAGAAAATCTTGGCCTCGATTTGCTTCAATCAGTGCCCTCTTCTTTTCTGCTTCCTTGTGAATTATAGCCATCTTGTTCTTCATCTTCATATGGCTCGAAATCTTGTTCTTCATCTTCATAAAACTTGGAGACAGTGAATTTTGAGCCAGAGGAAGACAATATGAGGGACGAAGATTTGCTGGGTTTATGTTTTTTGCGATGAAAAGAGTTGCTGGTTCTTGGTTTTTACGCTGTATTTTCATGTATTTCATTGTATTCATTGTCTTTTTTTTCATTGTAATTCAATGTATCTCACTGTATTTCATTGTATTCAGTGTCTTTTTTCCCATTATATTTCAATGTATCCCGTTGTATTCTATGTATTTCATTGTATTCACTGTCTCGCTATATGCCATGAATGTATTCATATGTTTTTTTAATTAATATAATTTATATATTCAGATGTATTATATAATTTCTCTGAAGATTGCTATGTTTTTGGGGTATTTTTCGGTTGAGATTCTTTTTTATAACTGGAAATACATAATTTGTGTGTTATAATTGAGTTTGTTGAGTTATATTAAGAGTCTATTATGTTAATTGATTCACTTTCCGTTTAAAAACAGTGTAATCCCCTATTTCACGCCGTGAATACAGTCGAATACAATAATCTATCCAGCTGTAATCCCATGTTTCACGCCATGAATACAGTCGAATACACTCGAATACAACAACTGATTAGCTAGACTTCCCTGATTCACGCATATTTTTGCTACTGTATTCATGAATACAGTAGCTTAAATACATTTAATACATCTTATAACAACAGAAAATGTATCTATAATCTGTAATATAGGAAATGATATCTATAGATAGCTAATTACCATTAAAAAATAGTGCTTTATGAAATTTTTTCTTTATTTAATGGCTTCTGATTTCGTGCCCTTGGTGGGCCTATTGGATTGGCCATTTAACATTATGTCTTTTCTAATAACACAAAGCAAATAATTGGGGTCTCTCTTGGAATAGCAAACGTTCTCTCTTCTTTGATATTTTCGAAGTTCTCTTCCCTTGAGTTTCTCAATATTCTTTTTCTTTTTTACTCTTCATTATGTTTCTATTGATGTGGTAAAAATTCTACTTTTTTCCTCACTCTTTCAACGTCAGGACTCTCTGCTTTTTCTCTGATGGTCTATGATGGTAGTCTGATTTCTATTTACCTTGGTCTTACATATTGTGATTTTTGTTTATGAAGCTAAAAGTTCAATCTGTGCTTTGCAGATTTTCACATTTTCTTTATTTATTTCATATTTTTGTAATCACAATTTGTTGGGTATTAACTACTGTCGTATAGGTATAGTCAAACATAGGAGTGCAAACAAAGGATCATCCCCACACATTACTTTGATTTATCTTTAAAAACATCATACAAGTCACATTGTATTGGACATCGATCTCTTATTTTAACAAACTAGAAAGTAAACACAACTTCGTACTGACCGCATCACACAATAGTTAGTTAACCTTTTATCAGGTAGAAGCAAACTCCACTTTTTTCCCACAAAGAAAATAACTTAACAAGCAACTTCAAGAGATGGGTAATCAATGTAACCCACAACTGGATCAGTCATATAGAAGGTGCTCCTATCATGCTCGTTCAGTGGTTCATTAACTTCAAAACGCTTAGGTAAATCAGGGTTTGCCAAGAACAAACGTCCAAATGAGATCAAATCTGCATAGTTTTCAGCAATTGTTTCATCTTCCTCAGTTTTCTTGTAGCCACCAGAAGAAATAAGAGTCCCCTCAAAAGCCATTATATTCTTATATATTTGAGGCAACGTGGCTCTTCCCTTGGCTCAACCGCGTGAAGATATACAACTCCCATCCGAGCTTAGTGAGTTCATTAGCTAAATAGGTTGCTAGAGGTTCAGGGTTCGAGTCCCTTTTCCCGTGCACTTCCGAGAAGAGAGAGAGTTTTATGCCAACTTTATCAGCTCCAATTTCCTTCACAACAGCTTCTATAACTTCAAGAGCAAGACGACAACGGTTCTCTATGCTTCCACCATATTCATTAGGCCTGTCGTTGACTTGGTCATTCAAGAATTGGTCGATTATGAAGCCGTTTGAAGAGTTGATCTCGACTCCATCAAATTCTAAGCAATACCGTTAGAAGATAATTCTTATATCTCAAAAATAAAATATAATATATTCATTATCATTTAATTAATAGTTATTATTATAATATTATAATTAACTTTTTATTAGCCTTAATGGCTTTAATTTGTAACAACCATTTCAATAGCTTTTGAATGACATTTAATAATTTTTAAAACGTTGCTTACAATCTGAAGTTAAAATCTTTGGATGATATATATATAATCCAAAAAGTAGTCGAGTGAAAAAAGTTAAAATTTTTCTTTCCTTTTCTTTTGTGATGGGTTTTATTTTATTCAATCTTTGTTGTTTCTGCTCCTAGTTTATACTAAAAGAGCTTGTTGAATCCTAGGAATATGCCTAATTTTATTCATTAAGGTGTAGGCAAAATATCCTTAAGGATAGTGTCTTTGACACGCCTCAAGCTAAATCTTTTATTCTCCAAAACCATCCAATATTTTTCCAACAATACCAACAAGTGACTATTCATCAATTTTATGAGTTTTCACCACCATTAAATGCAACAACGCTGAAAAAGTAATTACTATAATGTATAACTCACTAGCTTTAATAGCATTGCGGGCTGCAATCCTAAAATCTTCGATAATGTGAGGGATTTCATTAGCTCTCAGGTGTCGGCATGATATACGCTTTGTCGTCAGGTACTATGCAATACATAAAACACATGTATTTCTCCAATACCAATCCCTATCTTCAATTTAAGTTAAAAAGTTTACCATCCAATCTATTCTCAGATTCAGTCCTCTTTTGCCACCAAACATTGGATGAAGGAGAATATTACCTAATACTTCGACCCTGTTTTCAGCAGCACTCGATCGAAAATTTAACCTAATTTTTGCCTTTAGTTTCTTTAATCACTTTGGTTACTCTTCTCTGGGTTCATTACTTTTTGGTTACTCATCGAGTTCAAGATTCAATTTTTATTTCTTAACTCTTCTCTGGAAACAGTGGAAAAGATTCACTGAAAACATTTCTTGATTGTGTGCTAAGATAGGATCAGTTTTTATTCTAGTTTTGTTACTATTGCTAGCTTGAGACCGTAGAATATTCAAAAAGAATTGCTTTCCTTCTTTGTTATTCAATACCCAGATCTAATACCCAGATCTAAGTACCCAGATCTGTTGTTCAATACCCAGATCTAAGTACAGAAAAATAATTTTTCCGGGAAGTCTCAACTGTTGTTTGCGTCTGCATCCGCCAAACACCCAATCTAGAGGTTCTATATCCAATACCCAAATCGAATTTCATAATTATTCAAACTTTTCTGTCAGTATTTAATTCATCATATTTATGTTAATTCGCTTGTGGTTTTCGATAAAAAATTAATAAATCGCTACTGTGCTACTCTTTTGACTGCGACGATCTCGATCGGATCTACCAAATAACACAAAATTCGGCTTCTTTTGCACTCTGGACATCTCTCTAAGCTGATGCTGAGCTGTAAACCATCAGCTTATTTCGGATCGACTGAATTTTATCCAATCGCCGAAAAGCAACCGCAAATTCTTCGACAGAAGAAAGCCGTGGAAAAAGATTTTCTCTGTTTTCTACCGGAAAACGCCATTTTGTTTTTCATTTGAAGCTCTTTTTTTGTTTCTGTACTTTGTATGATTTTTCTTCAGTTAATTTCGGCTGCTAGTTACTTTCGGTGCTAGACCAGTGGTAGCGGTGATAGCCCTTTTTGGTCTTTGGGTCGTGGTATTTTCTGTGTTTTCAGGGAATTTCTCAAAGTGGTTGGAGAGAAGTTGGGCGCACGAGCACTAGTAAAGGAGAGCAACCTGGACGAGCGTCAGCAAAGGGCGGTGGGAAGCGGTGCGAGAGCTTGCAAGTATATTGAGGGCTGCAAATCATCACAGGTTTGGTTCTCGGGAATTGGTACCTCCCGTTCTACTGTTTTCCTTTTTGTGTTAGCTAAATTGATGTTACTTTTGTTCACAATAGTTAAATCATTCAATAAGTGTACAGGTAGTCACTTGTTTCCTTATAGTTTGATTCGTTGTCCGTTGTGCACTAGCGAGTCTTTGGTATATCTGTCGTAGGTGTAGTGGCGGCAGTCTGGGATGATAGATTAAGGGTATGTCCTCAGGTGGGGCAGAGTGTGGGCCCGGGGTCAGGGGGTGGGTCGGGAGGCAGGGAAGGTAGAGGGGGCAAGGGAGCCTATAGATTGAGAATCGGGTCATGGAACATAGGATCGCTAACGAGTAAGTCTATAGAGTTGGCGAAGATCCTTCAGAAGAGGAAGATTAATATAGCGTGTGTCCAGGAGACTAGGTGGGTCGGATCGAGGGCGAGAAACGCGGATGGGTATAAGTTGTGGTACTCTGGAGTCGTGAGGGGTAAGAATGGAGTGGGTATCCTAGTAGATAGCCATCTTAGGGAGTCGGTGGTAGAGGTCAGGCGTGTGAATGATAGACTAATGACTATTAAATTGGTGGTGGGTGAGTGTACTTTAAACGTCGTTAGCGCGTACGCACCGCAAGTAGGTTGTGATGAGGAGATTAAAAGGCGTTTTTGGGAAGGGTTGGATGACATTGTTCGTAGTATTCCACCTTCCGAGAGGTTATTCATAGGAGGGGATTTCAATGGCCATATTGGGTCGTCTGCAAGTGGTTATACTGAGGTGCATGGCGGCTTTGGTTTCGGGGAACGGAACGGAGGGGGCATCTCACTGCTGGATTTTGCCAAGGCATTCGATCTAGTGATTGCAAACTCGAGTTTTCCGAAGCGAGAGGAGCATTTGGTTACTTACCAAAGTTCGGTGGCGAAGACTCAAATTGACTATCTCCTCCTCAGGAGATGCGACAGAAGGTTGTGCGAGGATTGCAAAGTTATCCCAGGTGAGACCCTTGCAACGCAACATAGGCTCTTGGTGATGGACGTTAGTATTATGATAAGAAGGAAACAGAGGTCAGTACGAGGCCGCCCGAGGATTAGGTGGGGCGCCTTGACTAAGGTTAAAGCCCAGGAGTTGGAAGGAAGGTTGTCGGCAATGGGAGCTTGGAGAAGTAGTGGGGACGCAAACACTATGTGGTCGACAACGACGGACTATATAAGGAAGGCGGCGAGAGAGGTGTTAGGGGTATCTTCAGGCCGCACCGGTGGCCACAAAGGAGACTGGTGGTGGAATGCAGTTGTACAAGGTAAAGTGGAAGCGAAGAAGGTGGCTTACCTGCGGTTAGTGGGGAGCACTGGAGAGGAGGAGAAGAGAGCAAACATTGCGAGATATAAGGTAGCTAGGAAGGAGGCAAAGATAGCAGTGACAGAGACAAAGACGACAGCTTTTGCTCGTTTGTATGAGGAACTAGGGAACAAAGGTGGGGAGAAGAAGTTACTCCGACTCGCTAAGGTGAGAGAGAGGACGGCTCGGGATTTGGACCAAGTGAGGTGCATAAAAGATGAGGACGGTAAAGTTTTGTTGGGGGATGACCAGATAAAGAGGAGATGGCAGACCTACTTTCATAAACTTCTAAGTGAGGAAGGGGATCAGGATATTGTACTAGATGAATTGAGGAACATCGAAAGCCCCCATGTACTAAGTGATTGTCGGGACATTAAGGTCGATGAGGTCATGGAGGCAATGCGTAAGATGATTAGGGGCAGAGCTACCGGACCAGATGAAATTCCGGTTGAGCTTTGGAGGTGTGTGGGTAGAGCAGGCTTGGAATGGCTTACTAAGTTGCTTAATGTTATATCCAAGACTAATAGGATGCCCGAAGAGTGGAGGTGGAGTACAATGGTCCCGTTGTATAAGAACAAAGGCGATATCCAGATCTGTAACAACTATAGGGGTATTAAATTACTAAGTCATACCATGAAAGTCTGGGAGAGAGTGGTAGAAATGAGAGTGCGAAGGACGGTGTCTATTTCAGACAACCAGTTCGGGTTCATGCCGGGGCGATCTACCACAGAAGCTATCCACCTTATTAGGAGGATGGTGGAACAATACAGGGATAAGAAGAAGGATCTCCACATGGTGTTTATCGATCTAGAGAAAGCGTACGACAGGGTTCCTAGGGAGGTCTTATGGAGATGCTTAGAGGCTAAAGGGGTCCCGGTTGCCTACATTAGGGCGATTAAGGACATGTATGATGGAGCTAAGACTCGGGTTAGGACAGCAGGAGGCGATTCAGATTATTTTCCGGTTATTACGGGGTTGCACCAAGGGTCTGCATTCAGCCCTTTCCTATTTGCCCTGGTGATGGATGCTATAACGCATCATATTCAGGGGGAGGTGCCATGGTGCATGCTATTTGCTGATGACATAGTCCTAATCGACGAGACACGATGCGGCGTCAACGAGAGGTTAGAGGTTTGGAGACATACCCTTGAGTCCAAAGGTTTCAGGTTGAGCAGGACGAAGACGGAATACCCTTGAGTGCAAATTTGGGGCAGAGCCGACGGAAGCGGGAGTGGAAGTGAGGCTTGATTCTCAAGTCACCCCTAAGAGGGGTAGTTTCAAGTACCTGGGGTCGTTTATTCAGGGGTCCGGGGAGATCGACGAGGATGTCACACACCGTATAGGGGTTGGGTGGATGAAATGGAGGTTAGCGACGGGAGTCCTGTGTGACAAGAAAGTGTCACTGTTACTGAAAGGTAAATTTTATAGGGCAGTGGTTAGGCCTGCTATGTTGTATGGGACCGAGTGTTGGCCGGTGAAGATCTCACACATCCATAGGATGAAAGTTGCAGAGATGAGGATGTTGAGGTGGATGTGCGGGCATACAAGGAAGGATAAGATTAGAAATGAAGATATTCGAGAGAAGGTGGGGGTGGCCCCCATGGAGGACAAGATGCGGGAAGCAAGACTCAGATGGTTCGGGCACATTCAGAGGAGGAACACTGATGCACCGGTGAGAAGGTGTGAACGACTGGCGGTGGTGGGTACGAGGAGAGGTAGAGGGAGACCTAAGAAGTATTGGGGAGAGGTGATCAGGCAGGATATGGCGCGACTTAGGGTTACTGAGGACATGGCCCTAAACAGGGAATTGTGGAGATCGAGCATTAAGGTTGTAGGTTAGGGGAAATTGTGATGTCTTTTTTACAGCGCACTAGAGTGAGACTAGCCAGTTAGGAATTAGTCTTAGGATGCTATTGATCAACTACCGATGATGTGCTTTATCTTCTGTGTATTAATACCTTACATCTTTCTCGTATTTCCTATATCTCTTATATTGCTGTTACTTTGTTTTTTATGGTATTTATGTTATGTTATGGTTTTTATGGTATTTTATGTTGTTTTATTATGAGTATATTGATAGTACTAATATAGTGTCTCTTGTTGCCTCTTCGAGCCGAGGGTCTCCTGGAAACAACCTCTCTGCCCCTTGGGGTAGAGGTAAGGTCTGCGTACATATTACCCTCCCCAGACCCCACTTGTGGGATTACACTGGGTTGTTGTTGTTGTTGTTGTGAAGCTTAAGAAAAAAAATCATACTATATATATTCGACTTGTTCTTTGATAAAACAAAATCAATAGAAAATACAAGAAATTTACCAACCTGCACGCCAAAATAATAGAAAATTGTCTGAGGGCTGAGTGGGGAAAAAGTGTTTACCCTTGTGAGATATCAGAGGCACTGGCTGATTCAGAAATGAGAAATCCCCCCTTTGTTGCTCTTTGAGCATAATATTCAATAGCATGTGGCTGTGGAGTATTATTGTATGATCTGTTCCTTGTCATTTACTCTGCAACTCATAACAATATACAGCTTAATATACATGCATGCAAAATGAAAAGGAAAAAGATAAACAAGGAAGTAATTAAATGTAAATTAAGACACAGTACCTATGACTATGAGAGAGCTCGAATTTCCCCATCTTGTAAGGAGTAAGGAGAGGAACTGGGGTGGAGTTAGCTTCCATCTCTCTAAACTCTCAACTCTCTCAAAATTGATTTCCTTTTTCGTTTGCTGCAGAAAATTAGAATAGCGACTGTCCACATTTAATTTATAGACAAGTCATCTTGCCAATTTCTAAATTTGTATATTCTAACTTCAAGGGGCAACTACCAATGTAATTATATTTTTAAGTATAGTGGCGTACCAACAGAAATAAAATTCTACAACTTGGACGAAAAATAATTTGTATGACAAGGAGTAGTCTTATGCGGAAGACTACATGATAAAGCATGTTAATATATATAAGAAGAATCAGAATATTAAAAAACTTGACTTTAAGTGCCTTTTATCATTTTATTACGATTTTGTTATAAATAGTATTTTATTTATAGTGAATGTCTATATTTTAGAGAGATTTTAGGGTTTATTACTTGGTGGCTAAGTCACTTTTCCCCTATAAATACTGGAGTTGTATTCCATTTTAATTGATCCCAAATCAATAATAATTCTCTCTTTCTCTACTTTTCTCTGCAATGCGCCTCTTCTTCTTTTATTGTTTTATAACACGTTATCAACACGAGATTCTAACTAATTAATCAGTAGAAGCTTTGGGATTGAGCAAAATAATTGTCAATTATTCCATGAATTTTCTTCATGATTAAATTCTGGATTTAAGGTAAGTATTTTACTTTATTTTTCTCTTTTAAATTCTTGAAATTCTATAATTTGATTTTATATACAAGCAAAGACAATAATTTTGATTATAACTCTAATAGAGTTATAAGAAATTATAACCACCTAAGTGGTAAAATTTCTATGCCTTGCCATGATCAAATTCATGTATGATTGTGGGCAAAGAATTGGAAACCGTCCCATTGAATTTGCTTTATTCTCATTCCCTTAAGAGAATATGATAGCAGTATGTGATAAGTCCGAAAGACAAAATTATTACCGTAAAGGTGCCAATGGATGTGGACGTAGTAATAGACGAAATTATAAACGTCACCATTGTGATAATGAGAACAATAATGATTCTCAAAATAATTCTTTACTTTGTGAAAGTAATGTTTGTCATCGATTTGATATGAGATTTTGTAAAGCACATATGGATGATTATGGTCCATTCATGATGTGAATGTGACAACATGAGATTTAGGATGAATTAAGAAACTAATTCCATTATTATGGCATGAATAATCATTTATCACATAATTATTGTGATTATGCCAAAATATTATGGCAATGTGATTATTACAAAACAAAAGTAATAGAAGCGACATATCTTGCCTAAATGATTTTGACCACGACCATAATGGTATAACTTTCTCTTTAAAAGAGATATTCACCATACGGATGTTGATAAATATGTGGTAGTACCAAATTAATTGAGAGCTCTGGAAGAGTCAATTATTACTATTTTTGAGGAATAAAATTGATTATCAATAAGGCATTGTGTTGTAGTAAATCTCAAAAAAACTTATTAAGTTTCTAAAGTATTCGCGAAAGCGGTTGGTTATATTGAGACTATAAATAAAGGAAAGATTTACTATCTTTTATTACTACAACTTGTAGTGGGGTAATATATATGTGAAAAGTTACCCGCTTTATTCTCCAATTTGTATTACACAGATAAAAAAGATGTCACAATAAAGTAGAAGTTTATTGATTTAAAAACCCATATCATAAAAACTTGGAGTTTATTGATAATTGCACACGTCATGGTGTAAACCTGAAGTTTATCAATAATGTAAATTTATCCGATTGGCATAACTAGTGTAGCCCTATCAATTTAAGTATGATTTGCAAAAATAAAAGAGAATTCACATGGGTAAACATTAAAGAACTTTCTAGTTCTTTACGAATTCTCTTATGTTGCTTGTTCTCATTAATTAATAGACCAATTAAAATTGATATTGAATCCCATGAATACTGAAAAATATCAAAGGTATATATGGGCCCATTCACCTGCCACGTATACCACATAAGATGTATCTATGAGATGGCTACATGTGCGATTATTATTAACCGGCAACTTGATATTTGTAAGGTAAATTGCTCAATAATTTAATTTAGAGCATAATTTCCAGATTTCTATTCATGACAGTTCATCTTGGTAAGTTGGTTTACATCACAATTGATTTAACAAAATGATTTATTGAGTACCTCTACTTAATAGCTAAATTGTTGCTTATAAGAACAAAGTTATCTATATCAGTTTGATATAGGTTTTTATAGGAAAGTATATTACATTCTTCTCTCACAAGTGGTTCAAGGTCGGGAACTAAATAATTTTCATCTTATTATTATTGATGTGCGGTATATATTTTGATTAGCACCATGACGCACAAAGATGAGTTTCCAAAGTTGAGGAAGCAAGTTAGTTTTTCTAACATGAGGGGGAGACATGATACAATAGTTAAGAAAAAGTTACGTAGGATGAATTATCATTTGTATATCTAGATCCTCGAATAAAATAATATGAACTTGAAGATCATAAAAAGATAATTCATTTGCAATATATTGCAAAGCATGCCAGACGCCTTTGCTGACCCAAAGAAAGTAACTATATTCTTATTGCAAATACTCCTATTAAGTCCTAGAAGGACAAAGTCTATGGTACGCTTAAAGCATATAGACAAATCGGTTTCAAATAAACTTCTTGATAAAGAAGATGAGCAAATGATCAAAATGATCATAATAAAGGAGGCAAGTAATCCGGAAGATCACATGACATAACACTTCATAAAATCTCAGGAGAGATTCATGTACCTGAATGTATGAATGAAGAGATCTCTATGTTATGTCTTTATGAAAAATAAGGAGGTTGTAACCGATATAAAATGTTCCTCGATAACATCTATGATTGAGCTAAGTATAGATGAGGATCTTAAGTCTGTGGAATACAGACACAAAAATATTGGCCAAATAGAAGAGACACAATTCAAATAGAATTAGTTTCATATGAAAGATATGTAGTTTTGGACATGTAGTTCAAACACTTGAAAGTATAAAGTCAATGATATGTGCAATCAGTTTTCGATATCTTATTTGTCTAGCATGACATGAAAACTTTATATGCATCTCATTAAAGTCTATTATATGACTTAATTTATATGACAATTCTTGAAAGATTTAAATCGCTTAAAGCATATACAATTCTTGGTCCTGAAGTACCATATTCTAAGTGCAATTTGTGCACATATGTATCTTGCTGTAACTATAAGTATGATAATATGATTGCGAGAATCTCTGTGGAGATATTGAAAAGGCCATTCAACGGCATTTTATGAAAACATTACATATCTCTCAAGAATGATGATTTCAAGGTACAACATATTCATTCAAGTTAATATGACTGATTTATTTATCAAATCTATACCAATGATCTTTTGAAGATGGTGCACAAGATTGAAATGCGAAGGCTCAAGGATGTGAATTGATGCTCTCATCAGGGGGAGTTAATACGCGTTGTACTTTTTTTCTCTTACAAGGTTTTATCCCATTGGGTTTTCCTTGCAAGGTTTTTAACGAGGCAACCAAAATGCATATTGTTAGATATGTGTACTCTTTTTCCTTCACTATATTTTTTTTCTATTGGGTTTTATTTTAGTTAAGGTTTTAACGAGGTACATTATCTGTTGGATAGACATTCAAGGGGGAATTTTATAAATAGTATTTTATTTATGGTGAATGTCTATATTTTAGAGAGATTTTAGGGTTTGTTACTTGGTGGCTAAGTCACTTTTCCTCTATAAATGCAGAAGTTGTATTCCGTTGTAATTGATCTCAAATCAGTAAGAATTTTCTCTCTACTTTTCTCTGCATTGCTCTTCTTTTTCGTTTATTGTTTTATAACAGATTTTAAGTTATATGTATTATTAATGTCATGTCACTCAAAGGATATTTGGAGCTACTATAAAATTTTAACTTATCCAAAAACTGTTTTCTTTTGGTTATTTTGCTTTCAATTCAAAATGAGAATTGGATAATTATAACTTCCCTGTTTTGGTTATTAAAAGATGGCTTTGGTTTTACCAAAAAAATAATACAAGAAAAGCATGCGATCCAAGTCCTAACTCCTAGAATAATTATCACGCAGATCATGCAAATGAATAATTAATACTACTTGAAAATTCAACTGGGAGAAGTGCTTATCTGGAGCTGTACATAGTCTGTATTTCATTTTCCAACACTGCTAAATATTTGGGCTTTTAACAATCAAAGATAACAGCGAGAAAACTAATCACAATAACTTGCCTATTGTTTTTGATGGCTTTGGTTCTCCCAACGAAATACAAAAGCATGTGACCCAAGTTCAAACTCCTAGAATATTTATCATGTAGATCATGCTAGATGAATAATTAATACTAGTTGAAAGTTCAATGGGCAGTGCTTATCTCCCGCCCCTCCTTCCTTCCGCTATATGATAACCCATCTAGGCCGATGATGGGGACTCACCATGGCATTAAGTTCACTGCCACTCAAAAGCTCAAAAGATCTATCACCCACAAACGGTATGGCGGGCTCAAAGAAAGTATCATCTTCAACGAGTATGATGCTGACAGTTTGACTTTCCCTCACAACGATGCTCTCGTCATTACTTTATGAATTTTAGATACTGATGTCAAACGTATCATGGTAGACTATGGGAGTGGAGTGCGCATTTTCCATCCCTGAGTCTTCGCCCAGATGAGACTCGAGGATAAGATAGTTCCACGCTACATCACACTAACCAGTTTCATTAATGCAGTTAAACAGACATCGGGTGAAATTACACTCCTCATCTTGGCCGGCGGCATAACTCTGGAGACAATGTTCCAGATCATGGACCAGGACACCACATACAACGCCATAGTAGGAAGACCATGTATACATCCTATGAGAGCATTCCCCTCTAGCCTATAACAAGTGATCATGTTCCTAACACCTTGGGGAATATTCAGCATACGGGGAGAACAACGTATGTCCCGGGAATGCTACCGCATGGCCTTGGATAGCACGATAATGCAATAGAAGAAAGATAAGGAAAAAGAGGCATAACAATCAACAGGGTTGAGGTCGATGCAAGAAGAGACCAGGGATGTCATCATTTACCCCAAAATGGTCAAAACCGCAGACTCAACTATGGAGGACCTCGACCCCATTCAATTAGATCCCAGCGACCCAGCAAAAGGCCTACATCAGCTGTAAGCTCTGAAAACCAGGTAAATTTAACCAATTTTTAATAACTAACGCCGATTTATTTGCCTTTAGCCATGCAGATATGTCACGCATCCCCAAGGATATCGCCACATATAAATTGAATGTCGACCTATTCTATCCCCCAGTAAGGCAGGTCAGACGAAAGTTCAACCTCGCCATCAATGATGCCATCCATGAGGAGGTAGAAAAGCTATTAGAAAATGGCTTAATCAGGGAGTCGAAATACCCCAAGTGGATCGCCGCCGTAGTGATGGCCGAAACAAAAAATGGGAAATGAAGGATGTGTGTAGACTTCACAGACTTAAACAAAGCATGCCTGAAGGATTTATTCCCGTTACCACATATCGACCAACTCATCGATGCGACAGTTGGGCACGAGCTGCTGAATTTCCTAGACGCGTACTCGGACTATAACTAGATACTTACGGAAGAAGAGGACCAGGAGAAAATCATGTTCATCACCCACTGAAGAACATACTGTTATAGGGTCATGCTATTCGGGTTGAAGAACGCAGGATCCACCTATCAAATATTGGTCATAAGAATGTTCAAAGACCAGCTTGACAAGACCATGCAATTATATATCGACGATATGCCGATCAAATCCGTAAAGGTGGAGGACCATATTGACCATTTGAAGTAAGCCTTCGACATATTGAGACGATATAGAATGAAACTAAACATAGAGAAATGCACGTTTGGCATAGCCTCAGGGAAGTTTTTGGGTTTCTTAGTGTCACAATGAGGGATCGAAGTCAACCCAGACCAAATCAAATCTATCGAAGGGATACCGGAGTAACTGACTACTAACAAGCAAGTCCAAAGGTTGATTGTTTGAATGACCGCCCTATCGAGATTTATCTCACGGCCATCCGATAGGTGTCACAATTTTTTTGCCTTGCTCATAAAGGATAACGGCCTCGAGTGGATGCCCGATTGCATACAAGCTTTGTGAGAACTAAAGGCGTATCTGTCGTTACCACTTTTGCTCTCGATGCCCAAACCTGGGGAACACCTCCTCGTCTACCTCGCCGTCTATGAAGTGGCAGTAAGTGCAGTCCTAATCCGAGAAAGTAGAGGTATGTAATCTCCCATTTATTATATTAGACCAACACCTGTTGACGCTGAGACGAGGTACCCCCACCTCAAGAAACTAGCCCTTGCACTGGTCGTAGCTTCGTGAAAGATTAGACTCTATTTCCAGTGCCACCCTATCTCGATCGTTACCACCTTTCCTCTAAGAAGCATTTTACATCGACCCGATTTGTCAGGGATGCTAGCCAAGTGGGCCATCGAGCTAAGCGAGCACGACATCACATATCAACCGCAAATAGTGATAAAATTGCAAGTTCTCGTCGACTTTGTTGTAGATTTCAGTGCAAAGATAATGCTTGAGGTCGAAAAGGAAGCCGTCCAAGCTTCTCTCCAAACATAAGACCTCTGGGTCCTATACACCAACAACGTATTCAATGCTTCTGGATCCGGACTGGGACTCGTATATTATTATTAAAGAGATAAAAATAATATAAACTAAAAACTACTAAAGAAAATAAATAAATAAATATAAATAAAATAGAATAACAAAAATATCACCAACCACAAACTATGCCCGACAAGAGCACATGATAAACAATAGTAAAACAAGCCCTGCAGGGGCACACAATATCCATACAAAAGCATAAGCCCGAGGGAACAAGTCAAACATCATTGTATAAATAAAGTGTACTCCCTAAAGCCACGCCAACTAAAAACACTGCAGTGTCCTCACTGCACAGTATCAGAATAAAATAAGAGTAGTTTTAGGGTCTCCCTGAGTTCTGCATCAGACTAGCAGACTACAGGAAAAGGCTCATCACTACCGTGTAGAGCCCTTGGCCTCATCATTAGTATCATCAGTATCAGCATCAACAACATTCAACAAGAAGAAATACTTTTCACTATCATCTTTGTCCTCGACCAGTATCTTCCTGTTTGGCTGCCCCAATTTAAAGATGGCCTTGATACCTCTCCACATCTTTACCATGAACTTTCCCTTCTTCTTATTTCTTTGTTTCTCTTTTTGGAAGTCTACCTGAAGATCTACATATGCCTTGGCCATATTTCCATAGGCTGCCTTGATCCTGCTAACAGAAGCTGCCAACTTCTCATGAGACTCTGCCTGCCTTTTCTGGACCTCCAGGTAGGTCTTCATTTCTTCCGTTCGGCATGTACAAGTAAATCTGCAACTCAGAGCAAGAACAACTCCCAAAACCCGATAGTTATAGGACACAAACTGTAAAGGAAATACTAAATATCTCTATACATCAAAGTCTAAAGAGAATAAGGAAAACAACATAATAAGGATAGAGGGGGAATCGGAGATCTGCGGACACTGGCAGATATACCTTAAGTCTCCAAGCAGCAACACAATGCTCTACTATCGAGTTTTGATAAGATGCACCTGGGTCTGCACAAAAACATGTGTAGAAGTGTAGTATGAGTACACCATAATGGTACCCAGTAAGTGCCAAGCCTAACCTCGGTAGAGTAGTGATGAGATCAGGTCAGGACCCTACTGGAATATAAGAAATAAGGCAGAAGGTAAAATGATAAAAATAAATGGTAGGTTAATGAAACAATGAGAATGTATGGAAAAGCAACAACACGGGAAAACAAGAAGACATTTACAACACGTAAGGAAATGAACATCTTACAAGTTAAGGAACAACAACAACAAATAATACATAAACTAGAGGAAAACAGTAACTGCATGGTAGAAACCTCGTGCCACAACAACAATATATATGGTAGAAACCTCGTTCCACAATAACACTTCGCACGAAAGAAACCTCGTGCCAATAACACTCTGAACTAAAGAAACCTCATGCCAATAACACTCTGCACGGTAGAAACCTATAACGATCCGACCGATTATTTTGAGAGTATTAGCCCCAGTCCCCTATTTACTGCTTCCTCTATTTCATTTAATGCTTATGTGACTTTACGGGTTAGTTGGTTCGGGTCCGGAGGGATTTCAGAATGAATTGAGACACTTACTCTTAAGGTTGGAAGCTTAAGTTAAAATGGTTGATCGGATGTTGACCTTTTGGTAAAAAACTTTGGAACAGAGTTTTGATGATTTTGTTAGCTCCGTTAGGTGATTTTGGACTTAGTAGCATGTCCGGATTATGATTTGGAGGCCCGTAGTTGAATTAGGCTTGGAATGAAAAAAGTTGGATTTTGTGAAGTTTGACCGAGAGTGGACTTTTTGATATCGGGGTCGGATTGGAGTTCCGGAAGTTGTCGTAGGTCTGTAATGTCTAATGTGACTTGTGTGAAAAATTTAAGGTCAATCGAACATGATTTGATATGTTTCGGCATCAGTTGTAGAAGTTGAAATTTTTCATAGTTCATTAAGCTTTAATTGGGGTGCAATTCATGTTTTTGATGTTGTTTGATGTTATTTAAGGGATCGACTAAGTTCCTATCATGTTTTAGGATTTATTAGTATTTTTCGTTGAGGTCCCGCATGCCTTGGGTGGATTTTGGATAGTTAAAGGATTAAATTTAGACTTAAGGAAAAAATCTGGAATTCTGCCCTCTGCTGTAATCGCACATGAAGAATTTTCATAGGAGGTGAGAGCTAGTAGAAGCGAGGAGTAAAGTGTAGAAGCAATCCAATATGAGATGTGCAGTGGTCATAGGAGCGAGGCCTTTTCTGCACCTGCGTGGTTGCAGATGCGGCGATTTGGGCGCAAAAGCGGAAGTTGGCCAGTGGGGAGGTTTTCGCAGGTGTAATGAGAGTTCCGCACCCACGGGGCCACATGTGCGGACAAAGGATCACAGAAGAGAAAGGGGGCCTTGAGGCCTATCCATAGAAACGTCATTATTTCTGCAAAAGTGGAACCGCAGATGCGGTTATGTTGCCGTATAAGTGGCTTAGCTGGGCAGAGTTAAAAACATAATGGTTTCGTGATTACTCTCATTTTGGACTTTGCAAACTTGGTCTAAGGCGATTCTTGAGAGGATTTTTGAGGGATTTATTGAGGCAAGCTACTTGTGATAATTTCTAATCAATAATCTTGTTTTCCCATTGAATTTCCCACCTAGTTTGTATGTGTTTAAGGTGGAATTTGGGAGTTTGAGGCTAGGGATTTGGAGAGTTTAATTTGGGGGTTTGAGTGGCAATTTGGTATCGGATTTGAGTAATTTTTGTATGGGTGTACTCATGATTGAACGGGTATTTGGATTTTATCGCTTTTACCCGATTTCAAAATGTGGGCCCGGGTCGACCTTTTGGGGCGGTTTTCTAATTTCTTGCTAATGTCTTGATTTCATTATTTAGATTAGTTTCTTATAGTTATATTTATGGTATGTAATTGCTTTTGGCTCGATTTGGGCCATTCAGAGTCGGAAAGTCGAGGGAAAGACATTCTTATTGACTGATTGAGCTTGGCTTGAGATAAGTGACTTGTCTAACCTTGTGTGGACGAAATCCCCTTAGGATTTGGTACTGTTGTAACAATTTGTGATATGTGAGTGCTTTGTACGCGAGGTGAAGAGTGCGTATGTGGGCTAATTGTTGAAATTCCAACCTTTGCTAAGTAGTATCCTGTTTATATCTTAAATGAGTTATTCCTGCATATGTAGCCTTCATGTTTAGTCTAATCTCACATGTTTACGTGTTTCTTCTCTCAGTTGTAATTGTACATCATGATTAGTTGAATTACCTGTTTTCCTTGATTCCTTATATGTTCTTTAACTTTGGATTTTCTTGCTTGTAACATCCTTGTTGTATTTATTGCGTGTTGACTTTCGTAACTCTTGTTGTGAGGATTGGTTGGTTGTAGCACGAGGTTTCTACCGTGCCATTGTGAGATATTTACTTTTGGATCTACGAGGCGGTACCTCAGGAGTGCTCCTGTGGTATATTTACTTTTGGGGCTACGAGGTAGTACTTCGGGAGCTCCCCTATTGCATATTTACTTTTGGGACTACAAGGTGGTACCTCAGGAGCACCCCTGTTGTTCCTATATTTGTTGTGTTGTTTATTGTAATTGTCTTCCTGTTTTTCCTGAGTTATTGCTTTCAGTACATTCTTACGGTTTCATTTACTTGCCAATCCTTTTTATCATTTCGCCTTCTCCTTTATTTCTTATTTTCCAGTAGGGCCCTGACCTGACCTCGTCACTAGTCTACCGAGGTTAGGCTTGGCACTACTGGGTACCAATATGGTGTACTCATACTATGGTTTTGCACATGTTTTAAGCAGACCCAAGTACCTCTTACCCCGCTATTAGTAGAGAGTACGTGCTACTGCTTGGTGACTTTAAGGTATATCTGTCAGCGTCCGCAGACCTCGGAGTCCCCCTCTATCCTTTTATCTCGTTCTTCTTTATTTTCCTTAGATGCTGATGTATAGATACAATTAGAACATTTCCTTAGAGTTTGTGGCTCGTGGCTACCGGGTTTTGGCAGTGTTATACTCGAAGTTGTGGATTTTACTTTTACATGCCGAATGGCAGTTTTCACCTATATATTTATCTGTTGAAGTTTAGTTGTTATTCTTGTTATTATTTCAATTATTCCGAAATTGTTAGGCTTCCCTAGTCGTAGAGACTAGTGCCATCACAACATCTTATGGAGGGAGATTTGGGTCACAAGTTGGTATCAAAGCTCTAGGTTCATTGGTGTTATGAGTCAGAAGCAGGTTTAGTAGTATCTCGCGGATCGGTACAGAGACGTCTATACTTATCTTCGAGAGGCTATGGAACTATTAGGAAAAAGTTTCACTTCTTTGATTCCTTGTAGTGCGAAATTGTTGTCTTCAAGATTCTAAACTTATGTCTTTCTCTCTCACAGATGATGAGGACATGTATAGCCAGATCAGATAACCAGGCACCCGTGCCCCCTACTGGAATCGTAAGAGGCCGTGGATAGAGTAGAGGCCGAGGACGTCCATGTGGTGCAACCACAACACCCACTTGAGATGCTATAGAGAAGCCACCAGTAGCTACAGTCAGAGTGCAGGCACCTGAGATGCCTCTTATTGTACAAGCTCTTCAGGAGACACTTGCCCAGTTTCTGAGCATGTTCAGTACCTTAGCTCAAGTAGGGTTGATCCCACTTGCTCCTGCCACATTCAGGTCGGGGGGGGGGGCTCCCCCCCCCGCCTGCACCCAGAGCAGTGGGTTCAGGTCGACCAGGTTCCAGAGGTCATACCAGTGCAGCCGGTAGCCCTTGTTCGGCTCGAGGCTAGAGCGACAATTTCTGAGGAGGAGCAACTCAGGCTCGAGAGGTACAAGAATTACCACCATCTACTTTTAGTGGCTTGGCGTTAGAGGATGACCAGGGTTTTCTTGAGGGGTGCCACCATATCCTCCATACTTGGGTGTTGCAGAGTCGAATAGGTTTTTTTCCCACTACATTCCAACTTAGAGGAGCGGCCTGTTAGTGGTGGCGTGCATATGAGTTGGGTAGCCTAGCCGAGGCAGCTTCGCTCACTTGGACTCAGTTCTCGGATATGTTTTTGTGGGGGTATGTTCCCTAGAGTCTAAGAGATGCATGGAGAGCAGAGTTTGAGCAGTTGCGCTAGGGTTCTATGACCGTGTTAGAGTATGTGGCATAGTTCAGTTATTTGGCTAGACATGCACTAGCCTTGGTTGCAACAATTCGAGAGCGGGTCTATCAATTTATCAGGGGACTCAACCCTACTATCAGATTTAGCATGGCCCGAGAGTTGGAGATGGACATCGCATACCAACAGGTAGTGAGGATTTCTAGGAGATTGGATTCTATACTGATTCAGGAGAGAGAGGCCAAGAGGTCTCGAGAGTCTGGCACTTATAGTGGTACTCTTGGCCCAGCTGTAGCTCGTCATGGTAGGGGCTATGTAAGTCACCCTGTTCATTTAGCACTTCCAGCTGCCAGCAATATTTCGGCCACTACTAGGCCCAAGGCTCCCTATTATGCACTGCCATTATCTAGTACACCTCTTGCATAGGGTACTTTTAGCGGTCAGTCCAGCCAACCTGGCCCAAGCCAGCCGCATCAGCTACATCCTCCGTTAGTTTGTTCTGAGTGTGGTAAAAGTCGTCAGGTGGTGATGGATTATCCCAGACTTAGGAGGGGTGTACCTCCACAGACTACTTAGGTATTATGTGCTCCACCGGGTCCTCAGGCTATGGTTACAGCACCAGCTACCACTCCACCTGCTCAGCCAGCACGAGGTGGAGGTCGGGTAGGTAAAGGTCACCCTAGAGGGGGAGGCCAGACAAGATATTATGCTCTTCCTACACGGACGGAGGCAGTTGCATCCGACTCTATCATTATAGGTATTGTTCCAGTCTGTCATAGAGATGCATCAGTCTTATTTGATCCAAGCTCCACTTATTCCTATTTGTCATCTTATTTTGCTCCATATTTGGGTGTATCCTGTGATTCTTTGAGTTCTCCTGCCTATGTGTCTACACATGTGGGAGATTTATTGTTGTTGACCATGTGTATTGGTCGTGTTTGGTTGTTCTTAGTAGTTTTGAGACCGGGCCAATTTATTATTTCTCAGTATGGTAGACTTTGATTTTATTTTAGGCACGGACTGGTTGTCGCCCTATTATGCTATTCTTGATTGTCACGCCAAGACCGTAATGCTGACTGTGCTAGGATTACTACAGATTGAGTGGAGAGGTACCTTAGATTACACTCCTAGAAGAGTTATTTTCATTTCTAAAGGCTCAAAGAATGGTTGAGAAGGGGTGTGACGTGTATCTAGATTATGTGAGAGATGTCAGTATTGATACCCCCACCGTTGAGTCAGTTTCGATTGTAAGGGATTATCCAGATGTATTTACAACGGATCTTCCGGGCATGCCACCCGATAGAGATATTGACTTTGGCATTGATTTGTTGCCGAGCACTCAGCCTATCCTTATTCCTCCATATCGTATAGCTCTGCCTAAGTTGAATGATTTAAAGGAGAAGTTACAAGAGTTGCTTGATAAGAGCTTCATTCAGCCCAATGTGTCGCATTGGGGTGCTTTGGTTTTGTTTATGAAGAAGAACGATGGTTCTATATGCATGTGTATTGATTATCGCCAGTTGAACAAAGTTGCGGTGAAGAACATATATTTATTGCCTAGTATTGATGACCTATTTGATCAGTTACAGGTTCCCAGAGTGTTTTTCAAGATTGACTTGCGTTCAAGCTATCATCAGTTGAATATTCGGGAGCCAAATATCCTGAAGACTGCTTTCAGGACTCGGTATGGTCACTACAAGTTCCTTGTGATTTAATTTGGGCTGACCAATGCCCCACAACATTCATGCATTTGATGCATAGTATGTTTCAGCCCTATCTTGACTCATTCATCATTATGTTTATTGACGATATTTTTGTGTACTCCCAGAGCCGGGAGGATTATGAGCAGCACCTGAGGACTGTGCTCCAGACCCTGAGAGAAAACAAGTTATATGCAAAATTCTCAAAGTGTGAGTTCTGGCTAGATTCAGTGTCATATTTGGGTCATGTAGTATCAAGTGAGGGGATCAAGGTAGATTTGAAGAAGGTTGAAGCAGTTTAGAGTTGGCCAAACCATCTTCAGCTACGGGGATTCAGTGTTTCCTTGGTTTGGCAGGGTATTACCTTCGATTTGTAGAGGGTTTCTCATCTATTGCAGCACCTATGACCAGGCTGACCCAGAAAGTTGCTCCGTTTAGGTGGATAGAGGAGTGTGAGGAGAGGTTTCAAAAGCTCAAGACCGCTTTGACTATAGCCCAGTATTGGTATTCCCTATAGGTTCAAGGGTCTTATACTGTATATTATGATGCATCGCGTATTGACCTCGGTACGGTGTTAATGCAGGACGGTAGGGTGATTGCCTACGTGTCTAGACAACTGAAGGTGTATGAGAAGAACTATCATTTCCACGACCTTGAGTTAGCAGCTATTGTTCATGCCTTGAAGATTTGGCGACACTATTTGTATGGTGTCACTTGTGAGATATACACCAATCACCAAAGTCTGCAGCATCTATTCAAATGGAAGGATCTTAACTTGTGTCAGCGGAGAGGTTTAGAGTTGCTTAAGGACTATGATATCACTATTATATACCATCCCGAGAAGGCCAATGTGGTGGCCTATGCCTTGAGTTGTTGGGCGGAGAGTTTGGGCAGCTTAGCATATCTACAAGCAACAGAGAGGCCATTGACATTGGATGTTCAGGCCTTGGCCAACCAGTTTGTTAGATTGGATGTTTCTGAGCCAAGTCGAGTTTTGACTTGCGTGGTTTCTCAGTTTTCTCTTTATGATCGTATCATAGAGCGTCAGTATGATGACCCCCATCTGCTTGTCCTTAAAGACACAATTCGGTACGATGATGACAACGAGGTCACTATTGGAGATGATGGTGCATTGAGGATGCAGTGTAGGATATGAGTGCCTCATATTGATTGTTTGTATGAGTTGATTCTCAAGGAGGCTCACAATTTGCGGTACTCTGTTCATCCAGGTGCCGTAAAGATGTATCAGGACTTGAGGCAGCATTATTGGTGGAAGAGAATGAAGAAGGACATAATAGAGTATGTAGCTCAGTGCCTAAATTGTCAGCAGGTGAAGTATGAGCATCAATAACCAGGTGGATTGCTTCAGAAGCTAGAGATTCCGGAGTGGAAATGGGAGCGGATCACTATAGATTTTGTTGTTGGGCTTCCACGGACTTCAAAAAAGTTCGATGCAGTTTGGGTGATTGTGGATAGGTTGACCAAGTCAGCTCATTCCATACTAGTAATGACTACTTGCTTTTCCGAGCAGCTGGCTCGGGTTTATATCCACAAGATTGTCAGGCTTCATGGTGTGCCGATATCCATCATCTCTGACCGAGGTACACACTTTACATTGTAGTTCTGGAGGGATGTACAACATGAGTTAGGTACTCAAGTTGAGTTGAGCACAACATTTCACCCTCAGATGGACGGATAGTCCGAGTACACTATTCAGATATGGGAGGATATGCTTCGTGCATGTGTATTAGAGTTTGGGGGTTCTTGGGATCAGTTTTTTCCACTTGCAGAGTTTGCCCACAACAACAATTATCAGTCGAGCACTCAGATGGCCCCATATGAGGCTTTGTATGGTAGGCGGTGTCGGTCTCTAGTGAGTTGGTTTGAGCTGGGCAAGGCTAGAGTATTGGGTACAGACTTGGTTCAGGATACTTTGGAAAAGGCTAAGGTGAATCAGGATCGACTACGTACAACCCAATCCAGACAGAAGAGTTATACGTATCGAAAGGTTCGTGTTGCTGTTTTTATGGTTGGGGAGCGAGTCTTTCCTGGTTTTCGCCCATGAAAGGTGTTATGAGGTTTGGGAAGAAGGGCAAGCTGAGCCCTAGGTATATCGGGCCTTTTGAGATCAATGAGAGGGTGGGAGAGGTCACTTACAGACTTTCATTGCCACTTAGTCTAGCTGCAGTTCATCTAGTATTCCATGTTTCTATGCTCCAGAAGTATCACGACGATCCGTCCCATGTAGTGGATTTTAGCTCAGTCAAGTTGGACAAGGATTTATCTTATGTTGAGGAGCCGGTGGCCATTTTGGACAGAAAGGTTCGAAAGTTGAGGTCGAAGAACATTGCTTTAATGAAGGTTTAATGGAGGGGTCAGCCGGTTGAGGAGGCGACTTGGGAGACCGAGCATGATATGCATAGCCGTTATCCTTATCTTTTCACTACTTTAGGTATGTCTCTATGCTAGTTCGATGATTAACAATTAATTTAACCGGGGGAGGATGTAACGACCCGGTCGGTCGTTTTGAGAGTATTAGCCTCGATCTCATATTTACTGCTTCCTCTGTTTCATTTTATGCTTATGTGACTTGCCGGGTTAGTCGATTTGGGTCAGGAGGGATTTCAAAATGAATTGAGACACTTAGTCTCAAGGTTTGAAGCTTAAGTTGAAATTGTTAACCAAATGTTGACTTATGGGTAAACGACTCCGGAATGAAATTTTGATGGTTCCATTAGCTCCATTGGGTAATTTTGGACATAGGAGCATGTCTGAATTTTGATTTGGAGGTCCATAATTGAATTAGGCTTGAAATGGCGAAAGTTGAATTTTTGGGAAGTTTGACAGTGGACTTTTTGATATCGGGGTCAGATTGGAGTTTCAAAAGTTGGTGTAGGCCTGTAATGTCTAATGTGACTTGTGTGAAAAAGTCGAGGTCAATTGGACGTGATTTGATAGGTTTCAACATCGGTTGTAGAAGTTGGAATTTTCCATAGTTCATTAAGCTTGAATTAGGGTACAATTCATATTTTTGATGTGATTTGAGGGCTCGACTAAGTTCATATCGTATTTTAGGATTTGTTGGTATTTTTGGTTGAGGTCCCGAAGGACTCGGGTGGATTTCGGATGGTTAATAGATCAAATTTGAACTTAAGGAAAAATCTGGAATTATGCTTTCTAGTGTTATTGCACCTGTAGAATTTTCATCGCAGGTGCGAGCTTGCAAAAGAAAGGTGTGAAGTGCAGAAGCAGCCCAGGACGAGGTGTGTAGTGGTTGCAGGTGCAAGGCCTTTTCCTTGGGCGCAGAATTGGAAGTTGGTCAGTGAGGAGGTTTTCGCAGGTGCAATAAGAGTCCGCACCTGCAGGGCCGCAGATGCGGACTAAGGATCGCAGAAGAGAAGGGGGTCTTAAGGCTTGCCCGCAGAAGCGGCATTATTTCAGCAAAAGTGGAACCGTAGATGTGGTTAAGTTGCCGTTGAAGTGGTTTACCTGGGCAAAGTTAAAAACATAATGGTTTCATGATTTCTCTCATTTTGGACTTTGCAAACTCGGTCTAAGGTGATTCTTAAGAGGTTTTTTGAGGGGTTTCTGGAGGTAAGATAATTGTGATAGTTTTTAATCAATAATCTTGTTTCCTCATTGAATTTCCCACCTAGTTTGTGTGTGTTTAAGGTGGAATTTGGGAGTTTGAGGCTAGAGATTTGGAGAGTTTAATTTGGGGATTTGAGTGGCGATTTGGTATCGGATTTGAGTAATTTTTGTATGGATGAACTCGTGGTTGAACGAGTGTTCGGATTTTATGACTTTTACCCGATTTCGAGATGTGGGCCTGGGTCGACCTTTTGGGGCGATTTTCTAATTTCTTGCTAATGTCTTGATTTCATTATTTAGATTAGTTTCTTATAGTTATATTAATGGTATGTAATTGCTATTGGCTAGATTTGGGCCATTCAGAGTCGGAAAGTCGAGGGAAAGGCATTCTTATTGAGTGATTGAGCTTGACTTGAGGTAAGTGACTTGTGTAACATTGTGTGGAGGAAATCCCCTTAGGATTTGGTACTGTTGTAATAATTTGTGATATGTGAGTGCCGTGTACGCCAGGTGAAGAGTGCGTACATGGGCTAATTGTTGAAATTCTGACCTTTGCTAAGTAGTATCCTGTTTATATCTTAAATGAGTTATTCCTGCATGTGTAGCCTTCATGTTTAGTCTAATCTCACATGTCTACGTGTTTCTTCTCTCAGTTGTAATTGTACATCATGCTTAGTTGAATTACCATTTTTTCCTTGATTCTGTATTTGTTCTTTAACTTAGGATTTCCTTGCTTGTAACATACTTGTTGCATTTATTGCGTGTTGACTTTCGTAACTCTTGTTGTGAGGATTGGTTGGTCGTAGCACGAGGTTTCTGCCGTGCTGTTGTGAGATATTTACTTTTGGATCTACGAGGTGGTACCTCAGGAGTGCCTGGTATAGTTACTTTTGGGGCTATGAGGCAGTACCTCAGGAGCTTCCCTATTGCATATTTACCTTTGGGACTACGAGGCAGTACCATATGAGCACCCATGTTGATTTCCTATCTTTGCTGTGTTGTTTGTTGTAATTGTCTTCCTGTTTTTTCTGAGTTATTGCTTTAGTACATTCTTACTATTTCATTTACTTGCCATTCCTTTTTATCATTTCACCTTCTCCTTTATTTCTTATTTTCCAGTAGGGTCCTGACATGACCTCGTCACTACTCTACTGAGGTTAGGCCTGACACTTACTGGGTACTATTGTGGTATACTCATACTATGCTTCTGAAAATGTTTTGTGCAGACCCAGGTACCTCCTACCAGCCCCGCTATTAGTAGAGAGTACGTGTTGCTGCCTGGAGACTTCATGGTATATCATCCAGCGTCCGCAGACCTCGGAGTCCCCCTCTATCCTTGTATGTTGTTCTTTCTTTATTTTTCTTTGATGCTGATGTATAAAGACAATTAGAACATTTCCTTAGAGCTTGTGGCTTTTGACTACCGGGTTTTGGGAGTGTTATAGTCGAAGTTGTGGATTTTACTTGTACATGCCGAGTGACAGTTTTCAGCTATATATTTATCTGTTGAAGTTTAGTCGTTATTCCTATTATTATTTCAGTTATTCCATAATTGTTAGGCTTCCCTAGTCGTAGAGACTAGGTGCCGTCATGACATCTTACGGTGGGAGATTCAATTTGTGACAAGTTGGTATCATAGCTCTAGGTTCATAGGTGTTATTAGTCACAAGTAGGTTTAGTAAAGTCTCGCGAGTCCGTACGGAGATGTCTGTACTTATCTTCGGAAGGCTATGGAACTGTTAGGAAAAAGTTTCACTTCTTTGATTCCTTGTAGTGAGAAATTGTTGACTTCAGGATTCTAAAATTCTATATTTCTCTCTCACAAATGGTGAGGACACGTGCAACCATATCAGATGACCAGGAATTGTTCCGGTTTTTCATAGAGATGCATCAGTCTTATTTGATCCAGGATCCACTTATTCCTATGTGTCATCTTATTTTGCTACATATTTGGGTGTATCCAGTGATTCTTTTTTTCTCCTGCCTATGTGTCTACACCCGTGGGAGATTTTATTATTGTTGACCGTGTGTATCAGTCGTGTTTGGTTGTTCTTAGTGGTTTTGAGACCAAGGCCAATTTATTATTGCTTAGTATGGTAGACTTTGATATTATTTTGTGCATGGACTGATTATTGCCCTATTATATCATTCTTGATTTTCACATTAAGACCGTGACACTGGCTATGCCAGGATTACCATGGTTAGAGTGGAGAGGTATCTTAGATTACACTCGTAGCGGAGTTATTTCATTTCTAAAGACTCAACGAATGGTTGAGAAAGGGTATGGCGTGTATGTAGCTTATGTGAGAGATATCAGTATTGATAACCCCACTGTTGAGTCAGTTCTGGTAGTAAGGGATTATCCAGATTTATTTCCAAGGTCCAGGCATGTTTCCCGATAGGGATATCAACTTTGGCATTGATTTATTGCTGGTCATTCAGCCCATCTCTATTCCTCCATATCGTTTGGCTCTACTTGAGTTGAATGAGTTAAAGGAGTAGTTACAGGAGTTGCTTGATAAGGGCTTCATTCAGCCTAGTGTGTCGCCTTGGGGTGCTTCGGTCTTGTTTGCGAAGAAGAAGGATGGTTATATGCGCATGTGTGTTGATTATCGCCTGTTGAACAAAGTTACAGTGAAGAAGAGGTATCAATTATGTCGTATTGATGACCTATTTGATCAGAGGGTACCAGAGTGTTTTCCAAGATTGACTTGAGTTCAGACTATCATCAATTGAAGATCCAGGAGCCAGATATCTCGAAGAGTGCTTTCAGGACTTGGTATGGTCACTACGTATTCCTTGTGATGTCATTTCGACTAACCAATGGCCCAACAACATTCATGCATTTGATGTACAATGTGTTCCGGCCGTATCTTGACTCATTCATCATTGTATTTATTGACGACATTCTGGTGTACTCCCGGAGTCGGGAGGATCATGAGCAACACCAAAAGACTGTGCTCTAGACCCTGAGAGAAAAGAAGTTATATGTAAAATTCTCAAATTGTGAGTTCCGGCTAGATTCAGAGGCATTTTTGGGTCATGTAGTGTCGAGTGAGGGGATCAAGATGAATCCGAAGAAGGTAGAAGCAGTGTAGTGTTGGCTCAAACTGTCCTCAGCTACGGAGATCCAGAGTTTCCTTGGTTTGGCAGGATATTACCATCAATCTGTAGAGGGTTTCTCAGTTATTGCAGCACCTATGACTAGGCTAACCCAGAAGGTTGCTCTGTTCAAGTGGACAGAAGAGTGTGAGGAGAGCTTTCAAAAGCTCAAGACCGTTTTGACTATAGACTATTATTGTTGCCTACATGTTCAGGGTCTTATACTGTAAATTGTGATGCGTCGCGTATTGGACTCAACGTGGTGTTGATGTAGGATGGTCGGGTGATTGCCTATGCTTCTGGAGAGCTAAAGATGTATGAGAAGAACTATCATGTCCACGATCTTGAGTTAGCAACTATTGTTCATACCTTGAAGATTTGGCGGAACTATTTTTATCCTTTCCCTTGTGAGATATACATCGATCACCGGAGTCTGCAGCATCTATTCAAACAAAAAGATCTTAACTTGCATCAACGAAGGTGGTTAGATCTGCTTAAGGGCTATGATATCACTATTCTATACTATCCCAGGAAGACCAATATGGTGGCCGATGCCTTGAGTCGCAGGGCAGAGCGTTTCGGTAGCTTAGCATATTTACCAGTAGAGGCCATTGGCATTGGATGTTCAAGCCTTGGTTAACTAGTTTGTTAGATTGGACGTTTCTGAGCTGAGCCGAGTTTTGGCTTGCGTGGTTTTTTCAGTCTTCTCTTTATAATCATATCAGGACGCGTCAGTATGATGACCCCCATCTGCTTGTCCTTAAGGACATGGTTCAGCATGGTGATGCCATAGAGGTCACTATTGGAGATAATGGTGCATTGAGGATGCAGGGCAAGCTATGTGTACTTAATGTTGATGGTTTGCGTGAGTTGATTCTCCAGGAGGCTCACAATTCAACGTATTATATTCATCCAAGTACCGCGAAGATATATCAGGACTTGAGGCAGCATTATTGGTTGAGGAGAATGAAGAAGGACATAGTAGAGTATGTCGATCAGTGCCTAAATGGTTAGCAGGTGAAGTATGAGCATCAACAGCCAGGTGGATCTCTTTAAAAGCTAGAAATTCCGGAGTGTAAATGGGAGCGGATCACTATAGATTTTGTTGTTGGGCTTCCACGGACTTCAAAAAAGTTCGATGCAGTTTGGGTGATTGTGGATAGGTTGACCAAGTCAGCTCATTCCATACTAGTAATGACTACTTACTCTTCTAAGCAGTTGGCTCGAGTTTATATCTGCGAGATTGTTAGGCTTTATGGCATGCTGACATCTATCATCTCTGATTGGGGTACGCAGTTTACATCATGGTTCTAAAGGCTATACAACATGAGTTAGGTACCCAGGTTGAGTTTAGCACAACATTTCACCCTCAGACGGACGGACAATCCGAGCGCAACATTCAAATACTGGAGGATATGCTCCGTGTATGTGTGATGGAGTTTGGGGGTTCTTGGGATCAGTTCTTGGTTCTTGCAGCTTTTCCTACAACAACAGTTATTAGTTGAGCATTTATATGGCCCCGTATGAGGCTTTGTATGGTAGGTGTTTTCGGTCTTAGTGGGTTGGTTTAAGGCGGGCGAGGCTAGACTATTGGGTACAAACTTGGTTCAGGATGCTTTGGGAAAGGTTAAGGTAATTCAGTTTTGACTTCGTACAACCCAGTCCAGACAAAATAGTTCTGCGGATCAAAAGGTTGGAGATGTCACATTCATCGTTGGGAAGAGGGTCTTGCTTTGGGTTTCACCCATGAAGGGGTGTTATGAGGTTCAGGAAGAAGGGTAAGCTAAGCTTTAGGTATATCAGGCCTTTTGAGATTCTTAAGAGGGCTGGAGAGGTGGCTTACAAACTTGCATTGCCACATAGTCTAGCTGTAGTTCATCCAATATTCCATGTTTCTATGCTTCAGAAGTATCACGATGATCCGTATCATGTGTTGGATTTCAGCTCAGTCCAGTTGGACAAGGATTTATCTCATGTTGAGGAGCTGGTAGCCATTTTGGATAGACAGGTTCAAAAGTTCACGTCGAAGAACATCGCTTCAGTGAAGGTTTAGTGGAGGGGTCAGCTAGTCGAGGAGGCGACTTGGGAGATCGAGCATGATGTGTGAAGCCGTTATCCTCATCTTTTCACCGCTTCAGGTATGTCTCTATGGTCGTTCGAGGACGAATGCTTGTTTTAAGAGGGGTAGGATGTAACGATCTGGCTGATTTTGAGAGTATTAGCCCCGATCCAATATTTACTGCTTCCTCTATTTCATTTTATGCTTATGTGACTTGCCGGGTTAGTTAGTTCGGGTCAGGAGGGATTTTGAAATAAACTGAGACACTTAGTCACAAGGTTGGAAGCTTAAGTTGAAATGGTTGACTGGATGTTAACTTATGGGTATACGACTCCGGAACGGAGTTTTGATGGTTCTGTAAGCTCCGTTGGGTGATTTTGGACTTAGGAGCATGTCTGAATTGTGATTTGGAGGTCCGAAAGTTGGTGTAGGTCTGTAATGTCTAATATGACTTGTGTGCAAAATTCGAGGTCAATTAGACGTGATTTGATAGGTTTCGGCGTTGGTTGTAGAAGTTAGAATTTTCCATAGTTCATTAAGCTTGAATTGGGGTACAATTCTTGTTTTTGATGTTGTTTGATGTGATTTGAGGGCTCGACTAAGTTCATATCGTATTTTAGTACTTGTTGGTCTTTTTGATTGAGGTCCAGGGGCCTCAGGTGGAATTCGGATGGTTAACAGATCAAATTTGGACTTAAGGAAAAATCTGGAATTATGCCTTCTAGTGTAATCGCACCTGCAGAATCATCGCAAGTGCAAGATCGCAGAAGCGAGGAGTGAAGCGGCCCAGAACAAGGTGTGCAGTGGTCGTAGGCACGAGGCATTTTCCGCGCCTGTGTGGTCGCAGGTGCGGCGAGTTGGATGCAGAAGCGGAAGTTGGTCAATGGGGAGGTTTTCGTAGGTGCAATGAGAGTTCTGCACCTGCAACGCCATAAATGCGGACTAAGGATCGCAGAAGAGATGGGGGACTTGAGGCCTGTTTGCAGAAGTGGCATTATTTCTGCAAAAGTGGAACCATATATGCGGTTAAGTTGCCGCAAAAGTGGTTTAGCTGAGCAGAGTTAAAAACATAAGGGTTTCGTGATTTCTCTCATGTTGGACTTTGCAAACTCGGTCTAAGGTGGTTCTTGACAGGATTTTGAGGGGTTTCTTGAGGTAAGCTACTTGTGATAATTTGTAATCAATAATCTTGTTTCCTCATTGAATTTCCCACCTAGTTTGTGTGTGTTTAAGGTGGAATTTAGGAGTTTGAGGCTAGGGATTTAGAGAGTTTAATTTGGGGGTTTGAGTGGCGATTTAGTATCAGATTTGAGTAATATTTTATGGGTGAACTCATGGTTGAATGGGTATTCGGATTTTATGACTTTTACCCGATTCCGAGACGTGGGCTCGGGTCGACCTTTTGGGGCGATTTTCTAATTTCTTGCTAATGTCTTGATTTCATTATATAGACTAGTTTCTTATAGTTATATTCATGGTATGTAATTGCTTTGGCTAGATTTGGACCATTCAGAGTCAGAAAGTCAAGGGAAAGACATTCTTATTGACTGATTGAGCTTGGCTTGAGGTAAGTGACTTGTCTAATCTTATGTGGGAGAAATCTACTTAGGATTTGGTACTGTTGTAACAATTGTGATATGTGAGTGCCGCGCATGCGAGGTGAAGAGTGCGTACATGGTCTACGAAGTACCGCCTTGTAGTCCCAAAAGTAAATATGCAGCAGGGGATCTCCCGAAATATTGTCTCGTAGTCCCAAAAGTAAATATGCAGCGGGGGAATCTCCCGAGATACCATCTCGTAGTCCCAAAGGTAAATATGAAGCAGGGGATCTCCCGAGATACCGTCTCATTGTCCGAAAAGTAAATGCACAGCTCGAAATCGATGGAAATAATTTACAACAAGAAATCCTACGGTTTAAGACTAAGTAGAAGTCAAGGAAAAATAGGAATTCAACTAAGCATGTTGCACAGAGTTAAAATAAGCATTTAAGAGACGTAGGCATGCTATACTAGGCTAAACAGGATAACTACACATGCTGGGGTAACTTAATTAAGATGTAACAGGTTACTGCTTAGTAAAAATCAGATTTTACAACAATCAGCCCGTGTACACATACATCACCTCGTGTACACGACACTCACATATCACAAAATTATCACAGCAGAACCAAATCCTAAGGGGATTTCCCCCACACAAGATTAGGCAAGCCACTTACCTCGAATTAAGCTCAGTCAATCAGTAAGAATGCCTTTTCCACGATTTTTCAACTCTGAATGGACCAAATCTAGCAAAAAGCAACTACATACCATAAATATAACTATATAAAACTAATCTAATTAGTGAAATCAAGACTTTAACAAGAAATTAGAAAATCTCCCCAAAAAGTCGACCCGAGCCCACATCTCGGAAATGGATAAAAGTCATAAAATGCGAACACCTATTCACCCATGAGTTCACTCGTACCAAAATTACTCAAATCCGATATGATCAAAATCTCAATCAAATCCCAAAAATTTGGTTGAAGAACTTTCCCACTTTTTCTCCAAATTTCTCTACCCAAATCTTAAATTAGAAGATGAATTTAATGATAGATTAGTGGGATATAACCAAAAATAAGTGAAGATACCCAATCGATGCCTCTGAAAATCCCTCAAAATCACGTTCAAATCCGAGCTCTCTATCTCAAATTTTGATAAAAATGGCTAAACCCTCATTTCGAAATGTTTATAACTGCCTAGTGATTCGTTCTTCGCAAACACAAAAACATCATCGCATTCGCGAAGCATAAAAATGCTTTAGTCCCAATTTCTTCATCGCGAACGCGATGGACTAATAGCGAATGTAGAGCTTACACAGCTTGACCCTATGCAAACATAGGACCCTCATCGAAAATGCATAGGGTAATTACCTGGGGACCCATCTGCCCTTTCTTCTAAGCAAACACGAGGGCCCATTCACAAATGTGTAGGCCTAAGACCACAATGCCTCGTGAACGTGGAACTTACTTCGCGAATGCGAAGGCCAATTTACAATAACACTCAAACTTCCTCTCCGCGAATACGGGAGAACCTTCGCGAACGCGTAGAAGAAAACTAGACAACAGAAGTTCCAGGAACTTCAGCTACAACACTAAGTCGAAATTGATCCGTTAACCAACCAAAAATCACCCGGGCCCCCCGGTACCTCAACCAATCATACCAACAAGTCCTAAAATATCATACAAACTTAGCCGAGCCTTCAAATCACATCACACAACAAAAACATAAATCACACTCCAATTCAATCTTATTGAACTTTGAAACTTCAAACTTCTGCAACCGATGCCGAAAACTATCAAATCACGTCCGATTGACTCCAAAATTTTCACACAAGTCATAATTGATATTACGGACCTACTCCAACTCGTGGAATTGGAATCCTACCCCGATATAAACAAATTCACTTCGGGTCAAACTTTCCAAAAAATTTAACTTTTGTCATTTCAAGCCTAATTCAGCTATAGACCTCAAATTCACAATCCGGACACACTCCTAAGTCCAAAATCACCCAACAGAGCTAATAGAACCGACAAAACTCCATTTCGGAGTCGTCTTCACACAATTCTAACTACGGTCAAAATCCTAGAAGTTAGGCTTTCGTTTTAGAAACTAAGTATACCAAATCACTCCGAAACTAAAAAAAAATCTCCCGTTAGTTACATAAGCATAAAATAATACGGGGAAAGCAATAATAGGGGATCAGGCTAATACTATCAAAACAAAACGGCTGTGTTGTTACTTTTTCTTTTAAGAAACTAATTTTTTTATAGTCATTGGACTTTTGCATTTGGTGCTATCATAGCATCAAAGAATACTTTACTGCTTAAGGATGCTGCATCTTCCCAGCAAATGACCTCAATCTTTTTTCAATACAAACACAAAAGACAATGTTGATATGTTATAGTAGTAAAGACCAAGTAAAGCAACTAAAAGACAGAAAAAGTACAGCAAATAAAAATAAAGTACAACAACTAAAGTAAAGACAAAGTGCAGTACTTTACCAAGTGAAATATTTAAACCAGGGGATTGTTTCTTCAACAGACAAAATACATTGTACCCACAAAATGCTTCCCAGTAGTTGATTTAAGACATACATACAACATTTACTATCCCCAAAATACTTTCAACCAAGTACTAACCAAATCACAATATTAAAGATAGCTATCAATATATTTACAATTTAACAAAGTAAAACATTAAAGATAGCTACCAACTATAGTGTATATATATATATATATATATATATATATATATATATATATATATATATATATATTAAGTAGTGAAAGCATGAACTTTTTCTTAAGACTCCTTCTTCATACTTTTCTCCCCATACTTAAACGCTTCATCCTCCTGGATGAAGTCGCCACTTTAGATGAAGCTAGTTTTCACTTGTCGCTCCCCTCTCATCATCGTTCTCAACCAAATAATCCTTCTCTTGTGGCTATGCCATGCTTGATTCTCCCACCTCAATCACATTTTATGGTTCCATACTTGTTTGTCATAACTGGACTACTTGAACTGATGTCCAACCATCCTCGTCATCTGAATACTCATCTCTTTCCTCCATTGGTTTCTTCCCTTTTTCTTCTACAAGTCTAGGATCTTTTGTTGCTCTTGTTTCTGGATTAGGCTCCCTAATTCTTGGGCCTCCAAATGCTGGTGTAAATATGGGAGAGGATATAGAAAAAATAGTAGTTAGATCTGGAAAATTAGAGAAGGTTTCGCTGCTATGATCGGATACAACATCGACAGTAGGTGGTGGTGTATTTTCTCTATTTGGGCGAGGGGGTAGTTGCGAGTTTTCTATGCCTACCATAGCTTCCAAATCTGCAAGTGAGTACCATCTTGGTACCATGTAAGTAGACAGATCTACGAATTCAAATGGTGAAAAAGTTATGTTATCGACCTGACCGGTCGTTTTGCTTTCTAGATCCCTATTCCCTTAATTAAGGCTCATAGTGTATGCTTTTACTATTTTATGACATGCAGAGATAGTTGGTTTAGGTTTGGAAGAGTTCGGGTTGAAATAAGAATACTTAGTTCCTTAATAGTAGCCTATAATGGTAAAGTTTGACTTGATTCAATATTTTGAGTAAACAACCTTGGAACCGCGATTTGATGGTCCCAATAGGTTCGTATGATGATTTTGGACTTGGGAAAGTGTTCGGATCGGGTTTCAAATGACCCAGCAGCATTTCAACGCTTAATATTGGAAGTTGGCACATTGAAGGTTTTTCAAGTTCTTTAAATTTGGTTTGGAGTAGAGTTATCGAGGTTCGTTTGGGATTCTAAGTCTGAAAATAGTTTCGTATGGTGATTTATGACTTCCATACAAAATTTGGAGTCATTCTGAGTAGTTAAAGTATGATTCGACGTGTTCGAAGTAAGTTGGAAAATTTTGAAGTACATAAGTTGATTTGATTTGGTTTTGGGGTGCGAATCATAGTTTTGATATTGTTTTACACGTTCCAAGGGTTAAAGCGAGTCTGTTTTATATTTATGAACTTGTTGGTATGTTTGGGCGAGACCCCGGGAGCCTCGGGTGCTATTCGAACGATATGCAAAACATGTTTGGACTTGGAAGAATTGCTGAAGCACCAGGGGTCTGGTGCTTTCGCACCTACGAAGAATTGGCCGCAGGTTCGACAACACAGAAGCGGCTGGATAGCCACAGGTGCAAAGCTTGGCTAAGTGGGTTGATTCCATAGGTACGGACATGGGGGGGCGGGGCGCAGTTACGCTGCCGCATAAGCGGTTAATGGCCAGCAGAAATGACCTGGCGCTGAAGGGGGCAATGACACAAGTACAAGAGCTCGACCGCATCTCTGAGCCCGTAGATGCGAAGAAGGCGTAGCAGAAGCATAAGGAGGCTAGCCGGGGAGGACCACACCTGTGATGCAACCTCCACAGATGCGGAGCCGCAGAAGTGGCCAAATACTCTACAGAAGCGGAAATCACTAGGGGTAGAAGGGTGTATTTTAGTCGGGATTTATGCTAATTTCTTCATTTCTCTCATTTTTGGATCGATCTTAGAGCTCCTTGAGGAGGGGTTTTTCATTTAGAACTTTGAGGTAAGTAATTCCTATACTATGTGAGTTTAAAGCATGCATTATGGGTAGATTTAAACATGACAATTGTGGAAATTAAAAGTTTAGTGGAAAAAACTAGTTTTTTGTTTATAAAAATAGGATTTGAGCATGAAATTGTTTATGTAATTAAGTAAAAATATTATATATTTGAGTTCGTGAGGTTATGGGTAATCTTTATCTTCGAAAATTTCTAAATCATGGCATGTGGCCCGGGGGTGAATTTCAAAAATCTTCCAATTTGGGTTTGGATTATCACTCTAGAAGCTAAATTATGAACTTTTGAGTATATATTGATTAAAATATATAACATTTGACTATTTTCGGGTTGTTCGGTATCGACTTGGGGCTTTTAGAGCGGATTAGTAGACCGGAAGTGAGCTTGCGAACGATTTAAGTCTCTTGTCTAATCTTGTAAGAGGGAATTCATCCCCTTAGGCATATTATAGTTGTTGCTTGTGTGGGGATCTACGTACGCACGAGGTGACGAGGGTCCGTGCGTAGCTATACTCCATGATATATCTGGGTAGGCTAGATTCACATCATGCTTTTAATTGTACAGTTGTAATTACCATGCGTATTAATTATTTTGATTAGAGCTGAGGCTAGGGATCTAATTTTGCAATTATCGACTTAGCCTCCTTATTTCGGAAAATTTGGGGAATACTTAATAAATTGTGAGAAATTCATGTCTTCTCGTCTCGCAAGTACTTCCGCGAGTGAGGTAAATATTTCTACTGTAATGGGATCGGGTCATTTGCCTCGCCAGTATGATAACACCACTCTTATGAAATTGAGCCATTACCCTCGGCAGTATGATAACACCACTGTTATGGGATCTGGCCGTTCGCCTCGACAGTATGATGGTAATACTATTCTTATGGGATCGGAACGTTCGCCTCGGCAGTACTAAGTACCACTATTATTATGGGATCGGCTGTTCGCCTTGGTGATTTCGTGCTTAATAATTGAAATGGGTTCCAATTTGGGTAATTGAGTAAGTGCCTTCACAGCCAGTTATGAGATGTTAGTGATGTGATACGGACTCCTGTTGTGTTAATTGTAGTTGCTTTTATTTGTTTTATTGATACCTGTTGTATGCTCACCATGTCTACTTTATGCACTTTTATTACTATTATTGACCTCTAGTAAGTGTCAAGTCGACCCATCGTTACTACTTCTTCGAGGTTAGACTGGATACTTACTGGGTACGCATTTTTTTTCGTACTCACGCTACACTTCTGCACTGATGTACAGGTACTGAGACAGGTTCCACCAGTGTTCATGCGGGCGAGTAGTCGATCAACTACAGAGACTTAGCGGTGAGCTGCTTGCCTTGATACAATCCGCAATACCGGAGTCTCCTGCTATCTTATTTACTATTTCTGTCTATCACTTTTGGACAGGAGTTTTAGTAGTTTTGTATCTTCTCTAGAATGCTCATATACTTGTGACACCAAGTTTTGGGAATTTTTAGCACTTATGTACTGCTATACTTGTTATTTCTTCTATCGTAGAGTATGTACTTATTATATTGGTATTTTGTTTAAAAAGATTGGTCGCAGTTGCATGAAATATAGTTTAAAGTTTTCTCTAAAAAGAAAAACTTCCGTATTAAAATTGTTAAAGAGGGGTAAATAAATTGTTGTTACACTTGTGGGATTGCCTAATGGCGACGTTAGGTGCAGTCACGACCTATTACGAATTTGGGTCATGATAAGTTGTTGGCTCATTGTTATTCCATTGGTGATCCATTCTTTGCGTAAAATTTTCTTGAGCCCAAGTCATGGTTGTACTATATATTATCTCCTGCATTATAAGATTCTCCAGCCTATCCACTTTCTTCATCAACCTATCCATTACACCATCAATTTTAGCATTCACTTCTTCCCTCATTCTTGCAATTTTTCCTCCATAGAAACAAACTTTTTAGCCAATATTCCCTGACTTCTCTCATTCCACCTGAAAAAATAGGTGGTTGTCTCTTGTTTCTTAAAAGAAGTTCTTCTTCTCCTTCTCTTTTGTATGGGCCTTTAGTTTTTGCAATTTTCGACCACACTTTTTTGTTAATCTTTTATTAGAAGGACTCAAACTCTTTGGATTTAGAATGACACCAGCTTCCTTGATCAGTCTAGTTATGGTTGATGGAAACCATAGAGTCCCCACAATGGGATCAAATCTACAGTACTTCATATTGATATTGATGATGTTAACCACATTCAGAGGCATTCTTGAGCAAATTACAAATAGCAAAGCTAATCTGTTCAAGTATATATCACTTCCATGGGTATTTGGAATCATTCTGCTACTTAAAATGGTAAGAAGAGGTCTAGATTTGTACATAATATTTTGCCCTTTTAAACGTACCTTAGCTGCATTTGTATCATACCCCTAAGTAGCTGCAAACGGACATAATATATGCTCCAGCTCATGTAGATTAGGATTGTTAATAAATGCTAAGGTTTGACTGTCATCCTCGTGTTAGATGGTACAAACAATTGATAGCTTGTGGAGAACAATCAACTCTCATTCCTCTAACTGTAGAAACTTGAGCATCTTCATTCAAGTTTTTGTAAAATTCTCTCATTAGTCCAAGAAAAACTTCCTAGTGGTGTAGAAAATTCACCCCTAGAATTCTATCACTTGAGACACATATTAATCCTCCTCCCCATCTTGAGGATCAAAAAATATTTCTTTCTCATGAATGGGGTTTCTTTCAAAATTTTCTTGAATCCATGACTCTCAATCATGATATGTATCTATTCTTGTAGGAGTAGTACTGTTGGGAGGTATTTTAGTAAGATAAACTAATATTAGAGTTGAGGAGAAAGAAGAGAGAACAAGGGAAAACAAGAGGAAGCCTGGGATAGAATATTCCAGTTAAAAGTTAACAAATTCCGGCAATGGTAAGTTTCATAAACTGTCCCCCTTAAATTAATCAGATTTCAGCCTAGGGACTGTTACAACAGTAAATTAGATTATTTGAAATAGAGAACTTACCGCGGCGACATTAATTCCTTTTGATGCGTCTTTGGCTTGTTGGTTCACTCATGGCCTTTAATTTCTCTATCTCTTCAATTTACCTTTTTTTGCCTATTTACTGCTACAACATTGATTGCTTTTGGTGCATTTAATGACATGACAAAGATAAATATTGAAATCAGAAATAAGTACAACAACTTTATGTGGGTAAGCAACACATATATGAAAAGGAAAACTTGATTCCAAAAAAGACACGTAGTGTATAATAGCTCATAACTAGAATAAGTATAAGCAGTATAACATTATATTTATCTCATATTCTGGCAAGATATAATTACTAATGATATTAAAATTATGTACATATTTACATCACTACTATATAGAACTTCTATATTAACTATACGAATTGGAAAATATTATTTTTATACATAAATAACTCATATGGCAAAACTATATAGACGTGAATATCTTGCAACCCACCAAAACAAGTGATTCTCATATGAATAATTACAAAATGTAGATTAGGTAATTAAAAACTTAACTAGTATATGAATATATGCACAAGTATATATATATAATCGTAGAAGCTATAATAATAATTATTTGTATGTATAATAATCTTAGGTATAATATATATATATATATATATATATATATATATATATATATATATATATATATATATATTATTTACTTGCTTAAAAAAATTAGTTCTGAGTTTAATGTCGCCAGCTCGATTTATTTTTGTTGCTTTCTCATTGTATCACTGTAATGGACGGATGTCTCTCGTACTTTCCTCCATTGTATAACTCAACATGTGTCCATTAACTTTGAATTTATCTCCACTATTGGCATTTTGAATTTCAAAAGCTCCAAATTGTGTCACATTGGTTATTACATATGGACCTGTCCACCTTCATCTGAACTTACCTGGAAAAAGCTTTAGGCGACTATTATACAAAAGAACTTTGTCTCCTACCTTGAATTCCTTGTACCTGAATAACTTCTCATACCCATTTTTCACTTTCTCTTTGTACAAATAGGCATTTTCATATGAGCTTAATCGAAATTCATGTAGCTCATTGACCTGCGACAAACGTTGTTGACCAACTTTTGTTAGTTCCATATTTAGTACTTTAATTGCCCAAAAAGTTTTATATTCTAGTTCGACTAGTAGATGTCATGCTTTTCTAAAAATACGCTTATATGGTAATGTTTCTATTGGTGTTTTATATGCTGTTCTATAGGCCCATAAAACATCATCTAGTTTTAATGCCCAATTTTTTCTAGATATTCCAACAGTTTTTTCCAAGATTCTTTTTAACTCCCTATTTGAAATTTCAACTTGGCCATTTATTTGAGCATGATATGGTGTACCTGTCTTATGTCTGACCCCATATTTAGATAATGTGATAACCCAAAAGGTCATCACTTGTTTTAGAAATAAATTCTGTGTTTTGAGACTTTAAAAACCTCCTTCTATCTCAGCTCGATTTGCGTGCGCAGTCCGGGCGTGTATTCGGAAAGCTATTTTGTGAAGATCTGTGAAAAATGATAAATTTTGCTTTTAAAATAAATTTGAGTTGACTTTGATCAACATTTTGGGTAAACGGACCCAGACCCATGCTTTGACTGTCCCGGAGGGTCCGTAGAAAAATATCGGACTTGGGCGTATGCCCGAAATCGAATTCCGAGGTCCCAAGCCCGAGAAATGAAATTTTAAAGAAAATTATTTTTTGGAAAATATATGAGTTTTTGAAAATAAAATATGTTTGTAAGTGATGGTATCAGGCCCGTATTTTAGTTTCGGAGCCCGGTACGAGTCTTATATAATATTTAAGTTGAGTCCGTAGAGTTTGGTAAGAAACGGACTTGATATGACATGAATTGGACCCTTGGTTGTTAAAAATGGAACTTAAGCGTTCATGTTATATTTCATTGATCTTGATACTAAATTCATAGTTAAAGGTGTTAATTTGGCGATTTGATCGCACGAGTAAGTTCATATGATATTTTTAAGTTTGTATGCATATTTGGTTTGGAGCTCCGAGCGCTCGGGTGAGTTTCGGATAGGTTTCGAGATGTTTTTACACTTAGAGAAAGTTGCATGTTCAGAGAAAGTTGTAGGTCTCTGAAGTCAGGTCTCGCGGTCCGCGGAGAAACCTTCGTGACCGCAGTGGGGACTTCGCGACCGCGGTGGGAATTATGCGGTCCGCGGTGGGGCAAGGCCATACATTTGCGGCCGCGCTCGATTTCTTGTGGTCTGCGGTGGAGCTCCGCGGCTGCAGTCCTTTTTATGTGGTCTGCAGAGAGGGTCTGAGAGGGGTATATTTAAACGGACTTTTCAGTTATTTTTCACTTTTCAAAACCCTAAAACATAAGAGGCAGTTTTCCAAACACTCTTTCTTCTCCCAAAACACTAGTAAGTGATTTCTAACTTATTTCTTTCACTCCTTAACTTTTTTTAACAAGATTTCATCCTAGAATCTAGGATTTTCATGGTGGAATTGAAAATTTTGGGTAACCTAAAAATATTAAAATTTGGGGATTTAGACCTCATTGAGATCGAATTCCAAAATCAATTATATATCCGAGCTCGGGGTGAATAGGTGATCGGATTTTGGTCCGAATTTTGGGTTTGGACCAAGCGAGCCCGGGGTCGGATTTTGACTTTTTGGGGAAAACTTTATAAAACCTATTTTCATGCATTGGAGTTGATTCATTTAGCATTTATTGATATCGTTAAGTAAATTGTGGCTAGATACAAGCAAGTTGGTGGTGGAAAAAAGAGGTAAAGCGGTAGTTGAGGCTTGAATTGTATTTGTGGCATTGGGGTAAGTGTTTGCTCTAACCTTAGCTTGAGGGATTAAGAGTCGTGTCTTATTTGCTATGTGTTAATTGTTGAGTACGATGTATAGGCATGGTGACGAGTATCTATAGGTTGGTGTCAAGCATGCCTATGAGTCTTATACTAGGATTAATGTGACTCCGTTTTGTATTGTTCGTGCCTTATGTGATGGTTTCTATTGTTGAACAAGGCTTGTGAACGTAATATTGGTAATTGAACATTTTAGAGCGTTGGCTCAAGTTGTAAGTTGATTTGTGGAAGTATTATTGCCAATTGAACATTTTAGAGCAATGGTTCAAGTTGTGAATTGAGTTGTGATGTAAACGTGAAAAGAGAAGAGGATTATGATATCATCTCCTTTGCCAGGATATTGTTGTTTTTGATGTTATCTTTCTTGCCGGGATGTTATTGCTTTTGATATTGTTTCCCTTGCCGGGATATGATTGTTGTACTATTGTTCCCTTGCTGTGATTTTATTGTGATTATATTGATTCCCTTGCCCTTATTGTTTTGTGATTGTTGTTTGGGTAAGGAAGAGTGTTAAAGCATGAAGGGTGATGACGTGCATGATATTTGTGAGAGAGTGTTAATGCACGAAGGGTGATGCCATGTTGCACGATGTACCATTCCGTGCTTTTATATGCGTGATAATACACGAAGGATCATTCCGTGCCATGATTATGTGAGGTAAAAGCACGAAGGGTGATGTTGTGCCGATTATATTGATTCTTATGGTGAGGACGAGAGTAAAAGCACGAAGGGTGATGCCGTGCACTTGTCTTAATTTTCCTGGTTCTTGCTGATAATTGAGTTATGGTGTTTTTTACGTTTATTTACTGATTCTCTGTTGTTGCTTGATTTTATTGTGATGTTATTGATTTCCTTGCCCAAATTGCTTTGTGATTGTTGCTTAGGTGAGGAAGAGTGTAAAGCACGAAGGGTGATGCCATGCACGAAGGGTGATGCCGTGCATGTTATTGTGAGAGAGTGTTAAAACACAAAAGGTGATGCCGTGCACTTGTCTTTGATTTTCCTAATTTTTTTATTGATGACTGAGTTATGGTTTCTCTACATTTAAGTGTTGGTTTTCTGTTGATACTTGTTGTACCCCGCAACATGTTTCCCCCTTCCTTTATTCAATTGAACTTTGAAGATCCTTATATTTATCTATTATTATTCGATGTCCTCACAACATGTTTTCCCCTCCCATCCTTAACTGTACATTCCTGCTTTTATTTTCCATTGTATATGATTTAACCGCACAAGTTTATTTGGTAGTTTGGTCCTAGCCTCGTCACTACTTTGCTGAGGTTAGGCTAGGCACTTACCAGCACATAGGGTCAGTTGTGCTGATACTACACTTTGCACTGTGTGCAGATCCCGGTACTGGAGCTTACGGACCTTAGTTTTGGGTGTCTACCTTCAATCCATTCGGAGATCCGAGGTAGTCCTGCAGGCGTCCGCAGACCTTGGCGTCTCCTTCTATCATTTCATTCTGTTTCTTTTATGTATTTCAGAGATAATGTTGTAATAAATCTTTCGGACCTTGTTTGTAGAACTCTTAGATGCTCTGTGAAATTGTGACACCAGTCTTGGGTAGTGGATGTATGGATTGGTACTGGAATCTTTATTAAAATATTACATATCAGTCTTTCGCTTATTAAATTCTGCTAATTATATAATGTTGGTTCTTAATTGTTAAAGGATTAAAATTGGGAAAAGGTAAATAATTCAAACGGTTGGCTTGCCTAGCTTTCACTAGTAGGCGCCATCACGACTCCTGAGGGTGGAAAGATCCGGGTCGTGACAAGTTGGTATCAGAGCTCTAGGTTACATAGGTCTCACAATTCACGGACAAGCTTAGTAAATTCTGAGGGATATGTATGGAGATGTCTGTTTTTATCCCCAGAGGCTACAGAGTTAGGAAAAACTTCACATCTCTTCCTTCTTGTCGTGCGATTTGATTTCTCAATGCTAGTTGAACTTCTATTCTTGTTCCTTCGTGAATGGCGAGGTCACGTACCGCTTCTTCAGCTGAGCAGCAGCATAGACCGGTTATAGATCAGCTACGTCTTTGGAGGCTTTGTGGGGGTTGGATAGGTTTCACCAAGCTCTTCATTACCACTTGCGGCGGTTCATCTTTCGATGATCCCCAAGATTATTAAGACGGCTGTCATGAGGTTCTCAGGAACGTGAGGATAGTGGAGACCAACGGGGTCGACTTTGCTACCTTTCGCTTATCTGGATCCACCAAGACTTGGTGGAGAGATTATTGTTTGGCTGGACCAGTTGGGTCACCAGCTTTGATTTGGGATCAATTTTCTCATCTATTTTGAGAAGTTTCTTCCTATCACTCATAGAGAGATCTATCGGAGGTAGTTTGATTGTCTCTAGTAGGGTTCTATGACTGTTACTTTGTATGAGACTAGATTTATTGATTTGGCCTGTCATGCTCTTCTTATACTTCCCACTGAGAGAGAGAGAGAGAGAGAGTGAGGAGGTTCATTGAGGGACTCGTTCAGCCCACTCAGCCAGCTAGAGATGGAGGTAGAGTTGTTAAAGGTGGAGGTAGAGGTATTAGATGTGGATGACAGGCTGCTAGAGGTGGAGGCCAGCCAGCAACAGGCCATCCCAGAGATGTAGTTCAAAGTGGTGGGGCTGGGCCCTGATGTTATGCTCTTCCAGCCAGGTTTGAGGCTGAGGCTTCCGATGTAGTTATCACAGGTACTATTCGAGTTTGTAGTATAGATGCTTCAATTTTATTTGATCCAGGGTCTACATACTCCTATGTGTTATCTTGTTTTGCATCGTATCTGGTCATGCCTAGTGATTCTTTGAGTGCTCCTATATATGTGTCTACACTGATGGGTGATTCTATTGTGGTAGATCGTGTCCATAGTTCATGCATAGTTGTAATTGGGGGTCTTGAGACTCGTGTAGATTTGTTACTTTTGGATATGGTTGATTTTGATGTCATATTGGGGATGGACTAGTTATCACCTTACCACACTATCTTAGACTACCATGCCAAGACTGTGACCTTAGCCTTGCTGGATTTTCCTCGTTTAGAGTGGAGAGGGACTCGTAGTCATTCTACCCGTAGTGTTATCTCATATATGAAGGCTCGATGTATGGTTGAGAATGGGTGTTTGGCCTATTTGGCATATGTTCGTGATTCTAGTGCTGATATTCCTTCTATGGATTTTGTGCTTGTTGTCCGTGAGTTTCCTGATGTTTTCCCTTCAGACCTGTCGGGTATGCCACCCGACAAGGATATTGACTTCTATATTCATTTGGCTCCGGGCACCCAGCCCATTTCTATCCCACTGTATCGTATGGCCCCGCCTAAATTGAAAGAGTTGAAGGAGCAGTTGCAAGACTTGCGTGATAAGGGCTTCATTAGGCCTAGTGTCTCGCCTTGGGGTGTGCCGGTGTTGTTTGTCAAGAAGAAGGATGGATCGATGAGGATGTGTATAGATTACCGGCAGTTGAACAAGGTTACAATCAAGAATAAGTATCCATTGCCGAGGATTGATAATTTTTTTGATCAGCTTCAGGGTGCCAAGGTATTTTCGAAGATTGACTTGAGATCTGGCTACCATCAGTTGAGGATTAGGGCATTCGATGTCCCTAAGACATCTTTTCGCACTCGTTACGAGCATTGTGAGTTCTTGGTGATGTCCTTTGGGTTGACAAATGCCCCAGCAGCTTTTATGGATTTGATGAAACGAGTGTTCAAGCCTTACTTGGATTCGCTCGTGATAGTCTTCATTGATGATATTTTGATTTATTCCCACAGCCGGGAGGAGCATGAACAACATCTGAGAGTGGTTCTTCAGACTTTGAGAGATAGTCAGTTGTATGCTAAGTTATCAAAGTGTGAGTTCTGGTTGAGTTCGGTTGCATTCTTGGGTCATGTCGTATTAGCGGAGGCTATTCAGGTAGATCCGAAGAAGATAGAGGCAGTCAAGGACTAGCCTAGACCCGTATCAACTGCAGAGATCCGGAGTTTCTTGGGTTTGGCAGGCTATTATCATCGGTTTATGGAGGAGTTTTCATATATTGCAGCCCCGATGACCAGGTTGACCCAGAAGGGTGCCCAGTTCAGGTGGTCGGACGGGTGTGAGGCGAGCTTTCGAGATCTCAAGACAGCTTTGACTACGGCGTCAGTGTTGTTTTTGCACACAGGTTCAGGGCCATATACAGATTATTGTGATGCATCTCATATTGGACTTGGTGCGGTGTTGATACAGGATGGCGAGGTCATTGCTTATGCTTCGCATCAGTTGAGGATTCATGAGAAGAATTATCCAGTTCATGATTTGGAGTTAACAACCATTGTTCACGCGTTGAATATTTGGAGGCATTATCTATATGGCATGTCATGTGAGGTGTTCACAGATCGCAAGAGTTTGCAATACTTGTTCAAGCAGAAGGAGCTAAATTTGAGGCAGAGAAGGTGGTTGGAGCTATTAAAGGACTATGATATCACCATCTTATATCACCCGGGGAAGGACAATGTAGTGGCCGATGCTTTGAGTAGGAAATCAACCAGTATGGGCAGTCTTGCGTATATTCCGAACGGTGAGAGACCACTTGCTTTGGATATTCAAGCTTTGGCCAATCGGTTCGTGAGGTTGGGTGTTTCTGAGCCTAGCCGTGTATTAGCTTGCATAGTCACTCGCTCTTCTTTATTGGAGCGTATCCGAGACCGGTAGTATGATGATCCTCATTTGTGTGTCCTTAGGGACATGGTGCTGCACGGTGGTGCCAAGCAGGTTACATTAGGAGATGATAGAGTTTTGATGCTGCAGGGTCGAGTTTGTGTGCCTAATGTGGATGGGCTCCGAGAGTTGATTTTAGAGGAGGCCCATAGTTCCCGATATTCTATTCATCCGGGCGCCGCTAAGATGTATCAGGATTTGCGACAACATTATTGGTGGAGGAGAATGAAGAAGGATATTGTTGCATGTGTGGCTCGATGTTTGAATTGTCAGCAGGTAAAGTACGAGCATCATGGACCTGGTGGTTTGTTCCAGAAGATTGAGATTCCTGAGTGGAAGTGGGAGTGTATCACTATGGATTTCGTTGTTGGACTCCCACGAACTCAGAGGAAGTTCGATGCAGTGTGGGTTATTGTTGATAGGCTAACCAAGTCAGCACATTTCATTCCGGTGTCAGTCTCCTATTCTTCCGAGAGGTTAGCTGAGATCTATATTCGGGAGATTGTTCATCTTCATGGTGTACCCGTGTCTATCATTTTGGACCGAGGTACGCAGTTTACCTCACATTTCTGGAGGGCAGTTCAGTGTGAGTTGGGCGCACAGGTTGAGTTGAGCACATCACTTCATCCTTAGACGGACGGGCAGTCCGAGCGGACTATTCAGATTTTGGAGGATATGCTCCGAGCTTGTGTCATTGACTTTGGAGGCTCGTGGGATCAGTTTTTGCCTTTAACAGAGTTTGCCTACAACTATATCTACCGGTCTAGTATCCGGATGGCTCCTTATGAGGCTTTATACGGTAGGCGGTGTCGGTCGTTGGTTGGATGGTTTGAGCCGGAAGAGGCTCAGTTGTTGGGTACGCATCTAATACAGGATGCCTTGGACAAGGTCAGGATCATTCAGGATAGGCTTCGTACAGCTCAGTCCAGGAAAAAGAGTTATGCCGACTGTAAGGTTCGCGATGTAGCATTCATGGTCGGTAAGTGGGTGTTGCTTCGGGTGTCGCCTATGAAGGGCATGATGAGATTTGGGAAGAGGGGCAAGCTTAGCCCAAGGTTATTGCCCCGTTCGAGATTCTTGATCGAGTGGGAAAGGTGGCTTACAGACTTGCGTTGCCATCGAGCTTATCAGCCGTGCATCCAGTGTTTCATGTGTCCATGCTTCGGAAGTATTACGACGATCCATCCCACATGTTAGACTTCAGCACTGTCCAGTTGGACAAGGACTTGTCCTATGAGGAGGAGCCAATAACTATTCTAGACCGGCAGGTTCGTCAGTTGAGATCGAAGAGTTTCCCTTCAAATCGTGTTCAGTGGAGAGGTCAGCCTGTTGAGGCATCGACCTGGAGTCTGAGTCCGATATGCGGAGCCGTTATCCCCATCTTTTCTTCGACTCAGGTACTTCTTTCTTATGTCCGTTCGAGGACAAACAATTATTTTAGAGGTGGAGAATGTGATGACCCAAAAGGTCATCACTTATTTTAGAAATAAATTTTGTGTTCCGAGGCCCTAAAAACCTCTTTCTGTCTTACCTCGATTTGCGTGCATAGTCCGGGCGTGTATCCAGAAAGCTATTTTGTGAAGATCTGTGAAAAATGCTGAATTTTGCTATTTAAAATAAATTTGAGTTGACTTCGGTCAATATTTTGGGTAAACAGACCCGGACCCGTACTTTGATGGTCCAGGAGGGTTCGTAGGAAAATATGTGACTTGGGTGTATGCCTGGAATTGAATTCCGAGGTCCCAAGAGCGAGAAATGAATTTTTAAAGAAAATTATTTTCTGGAAAATATGTGAGTTTTTGGAAATGAAATATGTTTGAAAGTGATGGTATCGGGCTCATATTTTAGTTCCGGAGCATGGTACAAGTCTTATATAGTATTTAAGATGAGCCCGTAAAGTTTGGTAAGAAACGGACTTGAAATGACGTGAATCAAATCCTTGGTTGTTAAAAATGGAACTTAAGAGTTCATGAGATATTTCTTTGATCTTGATGCTAAATTCGTTGTTAAAGGTGTTAATTTGGCGATTTGATCGCATGAATAAGTCCATATGATATTTTTGAGTTTGTATGCATATTTGGTTTGAAGCCCCGAGGGCTCAGGTGAGATTCGGATAGGTTCCGGTATGTTTTTACACTTAGACAAAGTTGCAGGTTCAGAGAAAGTTGCAGGTCTCTAAAGTCAGGTCTCGCGGTCTGCGGAGAAACCTTCACGATTGTAGTGGGGACTTCACGACCGCGCTCGATTTCTTGCGGTCTGCGGTGGAGCTCCGCGGCTGCAGTTCTTTTTATGCGGTCCGCAGAGAGGGTCTGAGAGGGGTATATTTAAATGGACTTTTCAGTTATTTTTAACTTTTTAAAACCCTAAAACATAAGAGGCGGTTTTCCAAACACTCTTTCTTCTCCCAAAACACTAGTAAATGATTTCTAACTTATTTCTTTCACTCCTTAACTTCTTTTAACAAGATTTCATCCTAGAATCTAGGGTTTTCATGGTGGAATTGGGAATTTGGGTAAAACCTAAGAATATTGAAATTTGGGAATTTAGACCTCAAATTGAGGTCGGATTCCAAAACCAATTATTTATCGGGGCTCGGGGGTAAATGGGTGATCGGATTTTGGTCCAAATTTCGGGTTTGGACCAAGCGGGCCTGGGGTCGATTTTTGACTTTTTGGGAAAAACTTTATAAAACCTATTTTATGCATTGGAGTTGATTCATTTAGCATTTATTGATATCGTTAAGTAAATTGTGGCAAGATACAAGCGAGTTGGTGGTGGAAACAAGAGGTAAAGCGGTAGTTGAGGCTTGAATTATTTTCGTGGCATTGAGGTAAGTGTTTGGTCTAACCTTAGCTTGAGGGATTAGGAGTCGTGTCTTATTTTTTATGTGTTAATTGTTGAGTACGACGTATAGGCATGGTGACGAGTATCTATACGTTGGTGTCAAGTACGCCCATGAGTCTTATACCATGATTAATGTGACTCCGTTTTGTATTGTTCATGTCTTATGTGATGATTTCTATTGTTGAACAAGGCTTGTGAAAGTAATACTAGTAATTGAACATCAAGAGCATTGGCTCAAGTTGTAAGTTGATTTGTGAAAGTATTATTGGCAATTGAACATTTTAGAGCATTGGCTCAAGTTGTGAATTGAGTTGTGAAGTAATTGTGAAAATAGAAGAGGATTATGATATTATCTTCCTTGCCGGGATATTGTTGTTTTTAATGTTATCTCCCTTTCCGGATGTTATTGCTTTTGATATTGTTTCCCTTGCCGGGATATGATTGTTGTACTATTGTTCCCTTGCCGGAATTTTATTGTGATTATATTGATTCCCTTGCCCTTATTATTGATTGTTGTTTGGGTAAGGAAGAGTGTTAAAGCACGAAAGGTGATGCCGTGCATGATATTTGTGAGATAGTGTTAATGCACAAAGGGTGATGCCATGCCGCACGATGTACCATTTCGTGCTTTTATATGAGTGATAATTGTTTACCGTGAAAATGGTAACAACAATTAAATTTGTAAATGAGATTCTAAAAATACGTGATCTATTCTCGAGCTAGTTGTTAGAGCAGTTGATGCTAATAATATGGAATCTAATGATGGAAAGCAAGATAAAACAAGATAGTAATCGAACCGTAGGGCCTGCTGCTCGGGTATAGGTCTGATAAATGAAGGGCCTCGGAGTCGACGTCGGGGTCGAGCTCGAGGTACCGGGGATAGTTGGGGATGGGATAACAGTTGAAGATATAATTATACAAGGCTCTTTATGGCCAATACTAAGGCATACGATGAAGAACGATTAAGAACGCGATGAATATCGAGGTGATCTCGGGGCAATGAGAACGAACAAGTTAGAAAGAAAAGATAGAGAGAGATATTATTGCACTTATGGAGAAAGAGCAACATCAGTCCGTTACAAGGTAGTGTAAGTCCCCTTTATATAGGAGGGGAGCACGACTACCAGTACGTGGAGATTAATTACAAAGTATGGAGATGGGATGGTTTGACGCAATGCCTCAGCATAGGCTCTATATAGGCCGGCCCCGTCAGGCCTAGCCGTGTGCCTTAGGAGCTTCCCCCTTCGTCTTGGCTTCGATCTTTGTTTTTTCCGAGTCGGGCTTCGACGAGCCTCGAGGTTGGGAACTCGATCGTGGCCTCCCATCCTTGGGGTCTCGAGGCGTTCTTCCGAAATGACTTGACAGCAAGAAATCAAGTCCTCTGATTTTGCCGCGTACAGATAGTCTCCGCGTTTCCTATAACGAAGTGATGGGAAATGATTCTGACTCCTCGACCTCCTTACAATGATGTCATTCCGATGATGCAACTCCTAGCACGAGCTTTGCGGTGACTAGGGAATCCATGGGCTCATGCATTTTCGACTTTATTCAATGCACTCCTGATTCCCGCTCTCCAAGGTGAAGGTACTGTCTTTGGTTCGTTTTTCCAAGGATGAATTAACTGCACCCGTCGGTCAATCTTCCAAGGCCTTGACGACCGCATCATAGCCCCCTATAAATGGGGATGTTCTAGCGTTGTCTTTCTTATCCCAGTGCCTTTGTTGGCTTGCTCGCCTATTTCCTCTTACTATCTTCTTCTACCTTTGAACATTATGCTTGGGGCTCATGGCCTCAAGGTCGTTTGGTGGAGTTTCCTTAGACCGTGTTGTGGCCTTCTGCCGGGGCTTCTCTTCGTCGAGCATAACCATGTTGTCCCACTACTACTGTGGTCATTAACATGCTCACTGTAGCTACTGCTGTTGGCCCGAGGTGATGATGGCGGAGAGTCGGTTTCTCCCTTATGTAGACAACCGTTCGGATTATGCACCGCTGCTCACTCTCCTACCCAGGCTTCGTGTGGCACTTCATCCCTAGGGTTTTTTCTTTCCCAAGGGATAAAGTGGCACGATCGGCCGTTGAGGCAGGGGCCCACCGAATCTTCAACCTTTGGCTTCGGCGGGCCATGTCTCTTTTCTCTGCCTCTTCTGCGTCCCCTCCTTTTCCTCTTCTTCATCTTCTCCGGCAGGAATCCCTCAGGGGATTGAGCTAGGAACCTATATGAGGTGGAGGTTGAGGGAATCACCCTCGAGGATGCGTGCTCGAAGGGGCGGTGCTCGAGGATGCTGATATCGGAGATAGATCTTCGAGGGCGGATCGGGCGCCCGAGTTTCATCACATGTACATCCTTTTGTTCCTCTACTTTCGGTGTAGACTTTTGTAGGCTTTTGTAATTGTGTGTAATGACCCCTCGAGGGCTGCTTGTACATAAATTTTTATGAATAAGAATACACTTTATTGACTTCTGCTTTCCTCACTACTGTATGCTCTCATGCCCCTTGAGGCCCTTTGAATGCCTTCTTTTATTTGTTGACTGCCGATATCTGACTTGGGAGCGAGCGTTCTCTACTGATCGACATGGATCTCTTTTGAACCCATCGTCGTACTTCAGACCAATCCTGGATTGATATGATAGGCCCGGGCTGCCGAGGCCCTCCGAGTTGTATGGAGATAATGCGTCGAATTCCGGGGCCTTCGGGAATGTTATCTTGAATGAAGGTCAGCTTCGGGTAGGGGTCGCTTTTGATCTTGTTGTAGATTGCCCTTTTTTAAAGTGTATAGGATAGACTTCTGCTGAGGAGTTGCCTATACTCAAGTGCTGTCTCGGTCCTCCGTGGAGCTTTCGTGATCCGAGCTTTTTGTTTTTATTCCTCTTTTTAGAAAGAGGGAACCACGAGACCAGGTATTTGCCTTGCGTCGAGTGATGGCGTTGAAAGCTTCCCGAAGTCCGACTTCTCCTTGGCGGGGATCCTCGGGGTAGAGCGCTATCTCGATATTGGAGATAATACAGACAATTTCTCAAACTTTGGCTCCTCATCAAAGGATGCTTTCGGGATCGGGTATGACCCCGTCGATCTGTATTGAGGCTGTAGGTTTCTCGGGGGTCGCTCCGGGTAGGCGAGTTGTCGCTGCTCCTTGCACATATGTAGGGTGGCTTCGGCTTCTTTGCAAGACCTTACTATTTTTAGATGGCTACTTTTTCACTTTGGCACATGGTACTTCATCTTTTCTGGTGCAAAAAGTGTTGGTGCATGCCTTTGCCTTGACCTGTTAGTTTTACCATAGTCAAGGAAACCACTTCGGGGCTGGTTCGGTAGGGAACGGGGAGTGTTGCTCCTTGTGCTCAGGAACCGAGAGTGTTCGCTCTAAAGACGATGTCTTTTATAAGAGAGGAACATCTGGAGGTGGTGAGGAAATACTGTGGATGGAGCGAGGGGGTAGCACTATAGGTGCTTCCCCCGAACGAGAGTATCACAGACTCTGCTGATGGATTCTTGAGCATGCATCTATATCCTTTCGCATTTGGTTCCCTTGATAGGGTTGTGCTTGATTTTTGCTCAAAGTATCGGGTTATTTTGGCGCAGATACATCTGTCGTTTTTGCGAGTGGTGCTGATGGTGAGGTTCTTTGCGGAGAGAGTTGGGCTTGAATTTATGCTAAACCATCTCGTTAGGCTATACCGACGCTTTCATCACCAGGGCCTGCTAACCTTGAGGTGTAGTTCGTCCATGCCCTTTGTACTTGACGACGAAGAGGATGGGGGTCGAGAGTGGGCTGGTTGGTCTATCCGAGTCCGGACGGTCGACATTATCCCCGTGGAGCTTTTGCCATTTCCCGAAGGGTGGAATTATGCACGTGAGTGGAGCATCTGGCGCTTTTTCAGATTTTGCCTATAGCGAAAATCGGTTGAGTAATAACGTTGTCCCTCCCTTGTTGTAGCAACTTCATAGACGCCAGGCGAAGTCCTTGACCTTCCCGGCTGTGTCCGGAGGCTGGTGATCCATTCATCCTGCGATAAGCATCGGTGGCAAGCTGTATTTCGGGCCAGATGGGGAGCGAAATACCAAGGTATGTGCGCACGCTGCCTTTGCCTTGGCCTTCGTATATTTGAAGTAACGTTTTCCCCTTTCACTTTTACTGGATTCGCCTCTTGCAGATATCGGGCGGTTCCTTGGGATGAGGCAATGCTCTTCGGAAGAGGGGAAAAAGCCATTGGCCTCCGAACTGAGGGACGATGGAAATAAGGGGGATCGACATCTGCTGTGTGATGGAGCTTTTAGTGGTGTTGATCGGGCACGTGTTTCCGAGGAGAGGGCATCATCCGAGTCTGCTGCTCCCAGAGTACCTCATTTCTGGTCGGCAATTCCTTTAAGTGAACATATTGCGCCCGAGGTTGGTTCTCCCGGGGCCGAAGAGGCAGGATTAACAGGAGTGTGTTCCGACTTGTAAGAAGTTCGTCAGCTTCACTTTGTGGTGAGTTTGGGCGCAGTTCCCTTGTATTCCGTGTCCTCCCCCCTTTATTGAACTTTCCTTGTGCAGGCCTTTGATGGGCTTATGCCCGAGCTGCTCTATCAAGGGGCCAAGCTTCAGAAAATTCTAGGCGAGGGCAAATCCCTTAGGCTACTTAGCGAGGGCAAGGAAGTTGAGTTGCAGCATTGGCGATATGAGGCATACTAGAGCTCGAATTATGAGAACTATTTGACGGAGCAGGTAACTTCCTGCAGCTCGTGCTTTGTTCCTCTTAGACCTCAAGGTTAACCCCCTTTTTGTTATATTATCTGCAAAAGGGACGGAGGCCCTGGAGTACCTCAAGGGCGATGTCGACCGTGTTAGAATTGCCTGTGGCGAGCTAAGGGCTCGGGTGCAAGCTCAAGCTTTAGAGGAGGCAGGAGCCTCAACCAAGGTCACCGCCTTCGAAGCCCAACTCCGCTTGACTTGTGATAATACCAAAGTTCAAGCGGATATGATCGGGAAACTTGGATCTGATCTCTCGAAGATCAGGGCTAAAATAATTGATGCCCGGGCTGAAGCGGCGCTAGGCCAAACCAAGGCTGATCAGGAGATGGCGATTCGTATGAAAGATGCTAGGGATGCTCAAGCTGAGTTGAAGCGAGCCCTCGATCGGGAGAAGAGGATCGAGCAATATGTTCATTGCCGATCCCGAAGAAAAGTACTTGAGGAGATTGATGCGAGGGGCTTCCTTCTATCAGAGGAATTGGCTCGAGCAAAGGCGGACGAGCGCGACGCGCAGTTTTTTCTTGATGATGAGGCAAAGAGCGAACCCGGCAAGCTGTAGCCCTTTAGAGCGGAGCATAGAATTCATCGTTTTGTCGCTTTATTTTTGATATATGTAGAGCATGTCCGTAGATGGAGAATGCTCACCCTTTGTTTTTGCATATGTAATATAAGAAGAAACTTGAAGCTTTATTTTTCTGAACTTCTTTTCTGTTATTGTTTTAAACTAGGCAGTCTAGTTTTAGTGTTTGGCGGGATCCTCGTAGGTCCGGAACTGATCGGACAGGCCTGAGGGCTCTTAAGTGTGATCCTCGACATGAGCAGGTGCTGGGGCCTCCGTGTTTTGCCCGGCTGTTTAGGCTTAGTCTCTGAGTCGGGCTTCTTCTTGAGCCTTCTTGCCCTTAAATTATTTATGCCCGTGCGGGCAGGTAATAATTACTCCCATTTTTTCCCCTGGGCATTTGCCGTTTAGACTAATTTGGGTCCAGTCTTCGAGTCGCATTGCGATTCGAGCTTTAATTGACCCTCAAGTTCTTTCCTGCCTGCATGGGCGGATGGCGATGGCCTTTTGTGCTTCAAGTCATAGTGACCTTACAGGTGGATGGCCCGGAGGCTCACTTGGCTGGCGATAGTGGCATTTATGTTGTGCCCTTAGGCATATTGTGGTTTAATTATTTGGGGTCCAGTCTCCGAGTCGCATTGCGATTTGAGCTTCAATTGACCCTCAAGTTCTTTTCTGCATGCATGGGCAGATGGCGATGGCCTTTTGTGCTTCGAGTCAAAGTGACCTTACAGGTGCGTGGCCCGGAGGCTCACTTGGCTGGTGATAGTGGCATTTATGCCGTGCCCTTAGGCATATTGTGGTTTAACTATTTCGGGTCCAGTCTCCGAGTCGCATTGCATTCGAGCTTGAATTGACCCTTAAGTTGTCATTTTTTTTAGCTGGAGACAATGGATCTTACGCTGTTTGGTCGTAGAGACCTTTTAATATATGGCCGGAGGCTTGCTTAGGTAACTATTTTGTATCCGGTCTCCGAATTAGGTTACGATTCGAGCTCATTTTAATCCTCAAGTTGTCAACTTTTTAGCTGGCGACAATGGCTCTTACGCTGTTTGGTCGTAAAAACCTTTTAATATGTGGACCGGAGGCTTGCTTAGCTGGCAACAATGGCTCTTACATTGTTTTTGCCCATAGGATTTTTCTAGGCTTTGTTTTCCGCTCGTTAATGTGTTTTGAAAGATTTTTGCTTGACCCATCGTCGATTCCGGAGAACCTCGATTTCAAGTCATTATCGGCGATGTTTCGAGCACCTCAGAAGGTTCATAGATCAGAGGCTGAGTAGGTCAAAGCCTTGTGATTTGGAGCTGACATGGTCGAAGCTCGTTTTTTCCTGTTGAGGGAAGCCTGTTTTAACCGGTTTTTCGAAGTATATTCGAAGTAGTGGCCTATGATTTTTGTTTGGCGACGGTCGGGCTTCCCTGAGTCACGTTAGTTTGGATGTATCAACCATTTTGAACATAGTAATATGCGTTTGGCCATAGCTATTTTTGATTCCAAGTGACAGTTCAGGCGTCTACACCGAGGGTATGCCCTTTCGGGATTCTTACAAATTCGACGTATAGCCTGAACTTCGGAATTTTCATGCCTGTTGAGGTCTTACCGTTTGTGATGCATGTTGAGGTCTTACAATTTGTGTAGAATAGATTTGGTTACACCGAGGCTGCCCGCTAGGGGTCTTATAGTTTCGGTTTTCCATCGCATGGCGATCGGCGATGATTGATAGTCTCCGAGTTGTAGAATTTGTTTAAGCGTGAAGACCGCTTTTCGTGAGCTCGGAGTTGCCTCGTAAGGGCTTTATGAGCCTGGAGTTCTGACCCTAGGGTTGTGTGGGTGCAGAATTGTTGATGCTAAGTCTCCGAGTATCTCGGGACGCGTTTGGTGGAGAGGCCCCTGTCGGGGTATATTGGAGATATCCTTGCTTGAAGAATAAGATGTTGAAAAGATATACTTTTATTGCTAGGTGTAGACATACATGGTCTCATTGTTGTGAGCTCGGCCCACATGTGCGCGGCTTCTCGGATCATTTGATTCGATACATAATTCTAGATTGGGGTTTAGCCTGCCATTTCCTGGTCCTCCCGAGGGGACGGTGCCCTTAGAAGCAGATCATCGCTTCGTCATTGGACTGTAGAGGAAGGCCTGCGACCTTATCGGATCCTCCTCTAGGGGTATGTTGCTTCGCTAATAATCTTGCTAACAAGGCCCTCTTTGGGGCGGAAGCCCGACTGAGGAGAAAGAGCGCGACTTCCCCCTTTTTAAGGCCTAGGGGTCTCCAGGTAGAGTTAGAACCTCCGAATATTCTAGACAGTTGTCTGCATGCAGGTTAGCAAAAAATAACAAGGGAGTAAAGCAGTTCTTCCTTACCGCGAGATGTATAGGTGATGTTTTGAGATTAGGTATGTTTCTATTCCTTTGGGGCGCGAGCCCGTTCAGCCCTCCGCCGTGTTTTATCAGGCTTGGCTGAAGATGTGGTTTGCTTACCCTTTGATCCTCCTAAGGGCGGGGGAATTGATACCGGTGACGCGTCATATGGTGAAGAACTTCCTCTTGTTGTGTATCGCTTTTTGTCGACTTAATTTAGTTCTGCCCTTTGCGAGAGGTTCCACGGTTTTGGAGAAATGGGGCCGACGCTGTCTTCGGGTGGTGTGCCAGTGGTCGTCCGAAAAATACGTTCGTGCTTTGCCTCTCCTCCAATGGTACAGAGCCCGACATCTTGGCCCGAGCTCGTACGGGCCGTATTAAGAGGATGGTCTTTGTGGTGATTCGTCATTAGGAATTCGCCAAGGATTCGGGATGCGGGAGTGATTTGGTCCGTTAACCCGGACCGCCTTATTGACTTTGGTTTGACATTGTTGTTGTACGTGATTGAACCACCTAAATTCATGAACACATGTTTATTTGAAAATAGATCAAATGAGGGAGAGGGTTACCAATGCGTCAGTGTGATGCCGAGGCGAAGTATCAATGTCCTTTTCCCTGGATGTAAGGGTGTCTTCCGGAATACTTACCTGGACCCGTCTTTTCTTAAAGGCGAACATTCTCACTTTCCATTTTATAAGTCCTCGGAGGGTGTCGCCGCTCCTTCACTGTCGTGGTAATACGTCGTGGCTTGTGCACTTCATCCTTCCCGGTTGCCTTTCTTCCTTGGGGATGGACTCGAACCTGGCCGCTCGATGGTACTTGGTAGTGACTTTTATTATGTAACGCAGCTGTCGTCTTCTGAGATGGGGGTCATTTATTACCCCGTGGCCGCACGCGCCCTACAATTCCCGCATCGGGTTGTGGTTCTTTTGAAAGGGTTTTGGTCGAATAGGCCTGAGTTGATCAACGCCCCTGTTTTTGTTTATGGTAATCATGATATTTGGTATAGCAATGTTAAAACCGTGCTCTACTGGGTGCGTCTCATCAGATCTGGTTCTACTGAAAGTTCCTCGAGGACGTTGCCCTCGAAATATTTCCTTACCGTTGTGAGGTAGGTTACATCTTGTGGCATTCCTCCCATTCGCAGCACATGGATGATATCTCCACCTGTTCGGCATTATTTTCTTCGCTGGGGGCCTGCTTGGGTATACCAGGGTCGTGGAGGCTCCCGGACGGTTGTCCATGGACCTAATTCATGACCGGTTTCGGGTACAGGCATACAGCCAGATCTCGGTTGGGTACGTCGTTTGAAAAGACCTGGGGTCATCGGGCATGCCTCGTTTAAACTTCGGGCGAAGACCTGTGTAGACCAGTCATCCGATATTGGGGACGATCTCACTCGTCCTGTCGGGGAATGAGGCGTGACTTCTTGAGGTGTTTCATTCTCTCTTTGTTCGGCCTCCGATGTATTGGGCTCTTCCATTACTACTTCGATGGCATCGGCGTATGCTTCTATGGAGGAATCTACTGGTATGGTAAGCGAGTATGTAAGACCAGGCACTAGGCTATGGCGCCACATCATGGTTTCTTTCAAGAGTGTTTCTCCGAACTTCTCCAACGAGACGGGGTCAAACTTATTATCTTGAAAGTCGCTGCCTTTCTCTGTGCAAGTGTAAGTGGTGGCACGCTCGTCGGGATTCGAGGTCATGTCGTGGCTGGGGAGTTCCGGCGTACCGAATTTCCATGAAGCATATTCCGGGACCGCTGTCGTTGGGGGGAGCTGTTGCATGAACTTCCATGAACCTGACTCGATCCTTTTTGAGAGATCCCCGAGCATCTTCGCTATGGTGGGGTCTGTTATCGATCCATTGTTGCTTGGTCTTTTGGGTACTCGTTCGGCATAGGGAGCTGTTTTTGGCGCTGCCGTGTTGGGAGTCATCGGATGGATCTGTAGCTGAGTGATAGCCAACTGTTGTACCTGCAACATTTGAAAAATATCGTGAAGGCTAACTTCCTGTGTTTCCCGAGCTAGGGTTTTTTGGGCTTCCTGTTGGTTGATATGCTGAATACTCCTATTTGTGTGAGAAGTTTGGTCTACTTGTTGTGCGTCCTGTGAATCTGTGTCCGTTGGAATTGGCCCAGATGCGTTATCGGGGTTCCGCGGCATCGTGCCAGCCGTTGGAACAGCCTCGCCGTTTCCTCCATGATTTTCGGGGTGGTCGTTCTCAACTTTGCTTACCGAGACGGACATTTTGACCTGAAATCAAGAGATCTTGGACAATAAAAAGTGTGAAGGATAATGTGCGTTTGTGTAATGGAACTAGCAAGAAAATAATCACTATTATTTTTAGCCCCATGGTGGGGCCAAACTGTTTACCGTGAAAATGGTAACAATAATTAAATTTGTAAATGGGATTCTAAAAATACGTGATCTATTCCCGAGCTAGTTGTTAGAGTAGTTGATGCTAATAATATGGAATCTAATGGTGAAAAGTAAGCTAAAACGAGATAGTAATCGAACCGTAGGGCATGCTGTCGGGTATAGGTCTGATCGATGAAGGGCCTCGGGGTCGATGTCGGGGTCGAGCTCGAGGTACCGGGGATAGTCAGGGATGGGATAACAGTTGAAGATATAATTAAACAAGGCTCTTTATGGCCAATACTAAGGCATACGATGGAGAACGAGTAAGAACGCGATGAATATCAAGGTGATCTCGGGGTAGTGAGAACAAACAAGTTAGAAAGAAAAAAGAGAGAGAGAGAGAGATATTATTGCACTTGTGGAGAAATGGAGCAACACCAGTCCGTTACAAGGTAGTGTAAGTCCCCTTTATATAGGAGGGGAGCTTGGCTACCAGTACATGGAGATTAATTACAAAGTATGGAGATGGGATGGTTTGACGCGACGCCTCAGCATAGGCTCTATATAGGCCGGCCCCGTCAGGCCTAGCCGTGTGCCTTGGGAGCTTCCCCCTTCGTCCTGGCTTCGATCTTTGTTTTTTCTGAGTCGGGCCTCGACGAGCCTCGAGGTTGAGAACTCAATCGTGGCCTTCTGTCCTCGGGATCTCGAGGCGTTCTTCTGAAATGACTTGACAGCAAGAAATCAAGTCCTCTGATTTTGCCGCATACAACAATGCGCGAAGGATCATTCCGTTCCATGATTATGTGAGGTAAAATCACGAAGGGTGATGCTGTGCCGATTATATTGATTCTTATGGTGAGGACGAGAGTAAAAGCATGAAGGGTGATGCCGTGCACTTGTCTTGATTTTCCTGATTTTTGCTGATAATTGAGTTATGATGTTCTTTACATTTATTTATTGATTCGCTGTTATTGCTTTATTTTATTGTGATGTTATTGATTTTCTTGACCAAATTGTTTTGTGATTGTTGCTTGGGTAAGGAAGAGTGTAAAGCACGAAGTGTGATGTCGTGTATTGTTTTGGTGAAAGAGTGTTAAAGCACAAAGGGTGATGCCATGCATGTTATTGTGAGAGAGTATTAAAGCACGAAGGGTGATGCCGTGCACGTGTCTTTGATTTTCCTAATTTTTTTATTGATGACTGAGTTATGGTTTCTCTACATTTAACTGTTGGTTTTCTGTTGATACTTGTTGTACCCCGCAGCATGTTTCCCCTTCCTTTCTTCAATTGAACTTTGAAAATCCTTATATTTATCTGTTATTATTTGATGTCCTTGCAGCATGTCTCCCCCTCCCATCCTTAACTGTACATTCCTACTTTTATTTTCCGTTGTATATGATTTAACTGCACAAGTTTATTTGGTAGTCTGGTCCTAGCCTCGTCACTACTTCGTCGAGGTTAGGTTAGCCACTTACCAGCACATAGGGTCAGTTGTGCTGATACTATACTCTGCACTGTGTGCAGATCCCGGTACTGGAGCTTACGGACCTTAGTTTTGGGTGGCTACCTTCAGTCCATTCGGAGATCCGAGGTAGTCCTGCAGGCGTCCGCAGACCTTGGCGTCTCCTTCTATCATTTCATTCTGTTCCTTTTATGTATTTCAGACACAATGTTGTAATAAATCTTTTGGACCTTGTTTGTAGAATTCTTAGATAGTCTGTGAAATTGTGACACCAGTCTTGGGTAGTGTATGTATGGATTGGTACTGACATCTTTATTAAAATATTACATATCAGTCTTCTGCTTATTAATTTCCGCTAATTATATAATATTGGTTCTTAATTGTTAAAGGATTAAAATTGAAAAAAAGGTAAATAATTCAAATGATTGTCTTGTCTAGCTTTCACTAGTAGGCGCCATCACGACTCCCGAGGGTGGAAAAATCTGGATCGTGACAGATAATAGGAGTTCAAATTGTTTATTCATAAAATGCGTAACTTGGTCATTGATGATTACTCGGGGAGTCTCAAATCATGAAAAAATATTCTTTTTCAAGAAACTGCATACAACTTTTTGCATCCTTTGTTCTGGTAGCTATTGCATCTATCCATTTTGACACATAATCAACTGCACCCAAAATATATTCAAAAGAATAGGAGTAAGGAAAGGGACCCTTGAAATCAATGCCCCATACATCAAATATCTCACAAATAAGAGCGGTGTCAAGAGGTATTTCATCCGTTTTTGAAATATTAACCATTCTTTGACAGTGATCATGTGATGATCCGAACAGTCGTTTTGCTTTCTAGGTCCATGTTTCCCTAATTCAGACTCTCTGTATATGCCTTTACTATTTTATGACTTGTGGGGATGGTTGGAAGGGTTCAGATTGAAATCAGAATACTTAGTTCCTTAATAAGTAGCCTATAATGGTTAAGTTTGACTTGGGTCAATGTTTTGAGTAAACGATCTCGGAACCGAAATTTGATGGTCCCAATAGGTTCGGTTGATGATCTTCGATTTGGGCGTATGTTTGGATCGGGTTTTGGATGACTGTCACGACCCTAAAATGGACCCGATCGTGATGGCGCCTATCATGAAACTAGGCCAACCGATACAAACCCCCAAACCAAATAAACAGTTATAATAAGTCATTTAAAGACATTAATAAGATGAAATCCCGAAATGTAAGGTAGAATAGAATAATGCAGAAATAAACACAGCCCGACATCCGGGTGTCACCAATCATGAGCATATACAACTCATCTAGAAATATGAAAAGACAACATAGTCTGAAACAAAGCTAGTACAAAGCAAAATAAAGATAGGAAGGAGAAGCACTGGGCTGCAAACGCCGAGCTGTAACTTAGTCAACTCCGAACAAGCCTGTTGGAAGGCAAATCAGCACTCGCTAGCGTGATCAGAGATCCTGGAGCTGCACACAGGGCTCAGGGAGTAATGTGAGTGTGCCAGCTCAGTAAGTTATAAAAGTAAAGGCAACTGAGCAGTAAGAAAACACGTAAAATACAACATAATACTACAACAAAACGATATAAATCCAGAACAATGCAGTAAAATAGTAGAACTCGTAAAAACATCTCAGTTCAGTAAAAACCTTTTAAAAACATCTTTCAGTAGTTCAAACAAGTGATGAAAATAGTGAGAAAAGGATAGAAACATAAGTCATCCCCTCAGGCAAAACAAGTACCATAACCGCCCCTCGGGCAAAATACCAACTGAACCAGCCCCTCAGGCTACCTCACAATCACTCGTATCAGCCCTTCGAGCAATAACATGAAACAAAAACATCCCCTCGAGCAATATCACATCTCACACTGGGTACCCGCGCTCACTAGGGGTGTGAAGACTCTGGAGGGGCTCCTACAGCCCAAGCGCTATATCAAGCCATCTCATGGCATAATCAAACTGGCCCTCGGTATAATAAGCCACCTCGTGGCGTAACAAATCAGGCCCTCGGTCTCATAATCATGAATCAGTACAACACTGCTGCAACGTGCATCCCGATCCCATAATATCCTCACAACATAGGCCCTTGGCCTCACTCAGTCAGAAATCTCTCAAGCCACTCGGCAACATTAAAACATGATGTTTAGCCCAAAATATCATTTAAAATATCAAAACGGAGTAAATACAATTGAGTTATGAAAACAGTAGAACACAGCATGACTGACTACAAATATGAAGTCAAAATATTAGTAAAAATCCCCTAAGGGTCCAAAACAATTGGCACAAGGCCCAAATATGGCATTCAGCCCAAAACACGATAATACTTTCCAAAACACAATGATATCAAACAGTTTTTAATCAAATACGCGCCTTAACAGACATATGGGACAGACTAAGTCACAATCCTTAACGGTGCACGGCCCCACGCTCATCATCTAGTGTGTGTGTCACCTCAAAGTAGCAGAACAATGTGAAATCCGGGGTTTCATACCCTCAGGACAATATTTACAATCATTACTTACCTCTATCCAGTCCAAACTCTATCTCGCGATGCCTTTGCCTCTCGACTCGGCCTCCAGATGCTCCAAATCTAACCAAAAACAAATTTATACCATCAAAATATGCTAAGGGAACAAAGCCCACTCGAAAATAACCAATTTATATCAAAAATCCCGAAATTGGCCAAACCCGACCCCCAAGTCCACATCTCGGATTTCGATAAAAATCACAAAACTAGAATCCTTACACTCTCACGATTTCATACATATCAAATACATCAAAATACGACTACAAACGACCCTTCAAATCCTCAAATCAAAGTCTCAAGTTCCAAGCCCTAACTCCCCAATTTTAGGCTTTAGATTCCATAAATTTCATGTTTAATTAGGTAGAAATCACAATAGGATCGAGTATTAAGTCCATAAATCTTAACTCCAAGTGTTTCCCCTTGATTCCCTCTTCAATCCTACTCAAAAAGCTCCAAAATCGCTCAAAAATGGTGAAATTTAGACCCAAAATCGCGGACAATGGCTATTTAAACATTTTACCCAGGTGACCCTTTCCTTCTTCACGAACGCGGTCAACGCCTCGCATTCGCGAAGCACAAAATCCGTTGACCACTTAAATTCTTCATCGCGAACGTGACATCCTGAACGCGAATGCGAAGCTTCAGCTCCTCAACCCATCGCGAACGCGAAGCACAATGAACCTGGACCCAGCTGCTCCCATTTACTCTACGCGAATGCGGGAAACTCATCGTGATGAACACTGCACCTAACCCTTTACGAACGCAAAGGCCAAACTTCCTGTCTCACACCCTAACCCTTCGTGAATGCGAGATCCCACTCGAGAACGCGAAGGCTAGATGTCTGCAACACCAACATCAGATTTTCTGCAACTTTTCCAACATGAATTTGATCCATTCAACCACCCAAAACTCACCCGAGGCCTTCGGGACCTCAACCAAACATGCCAACATATCCCATAACCTCATTCAAACTTTTTCCAACCTTCAGAACGCTCAAAACAACATCAAAATACCAAATTGACATCGGATTCAAGCCTAAGAATTACAAAACTTCTAAATTCCACTTTCGATCAAAAAGTCTATCAAACCTCGTCCGAATGACATGAAATTTTGTACACACGTCAAAAATGACACAACGGACCTACTCCAACTCCAAAATTTCATTCTGATCCCTATATCAAAATCTCACCTATCAACCGGAAAACGCCAAAATTCTAATTTCGCCAATTCAAGCCTAAATCTACTTCGGACCTCCAATACACATTCCGATCATGCTCCTAAGTCCTAAATCACCTCCCGAAGCTAGCCAAACCATCAGAATTCACTTCCGATCCCTTTTTCACATAAGTCAATAGCCGATTGACTTTTCCAACCTAAGCTTACTCAAAAGAGACTAAGTGTCTCTTTCCTTTCCAAAACCTCTACGAACCCAAACCAACCAACCCGATATCACATAATACAACTGAACAAGACAATAAGAAGAAGAAATGGGGAAAATGGAGTGGTAACTCATGAAACGACCGGCCGGGTCGTTACATCCTCCCCCTCTTAAACAAACGTCGAACGGGTCAAGAAACATACCTGAAGTCTCAAATAGGTGAGGATATCTGCTCCGCATCTCCCACTCGATCTCCCAGGTAGCCTCCTCCACGGGCCGACCCCTCCACTGCACTTTCACTAAAGCTATATCCTTTGACCTCAACTTTCGGACCTGACGCTCCAAAATAGCTACTGGCTCTATATCACAAGTCAATCATCATCTAACTGAACCCTGCTGAAATCCAAAACATGAGACGGATTGCCAATATACTTCCGGAGCATAGAAACATGAGATACCAGATGCACACTCGATAAGCTAGGTGGAAAACCAAGCTCATAAGCCACCTCCCCAATCCTCTGAAGCACCTCAAAAGGCCCAATGAACTGAGGTCTCAATTTACCCTTCTTCCCAAATCTCATAACACCCTTCATGGGTGAAACCTTCAATAGAACCTTCTCACCAACTATGTAGGACACATCACGAACCTTCCTATCAGCATAAGTCTTTTGTCTCGACTGTGCTGTACGAAGCCTCTCCTGAATCACCTTCACCTTGTCTAAAGCATCCTGTACCAAGTCTGTACCCAAAAGTCTAGCCTCGTCGGGCTCAAACCAACCAACTGGAGATCTACACCGCCTCCCATATAAAGCCTCATATGGAGCCATCTGAATACTCGACTGATAACTGTTGTTATAAGCAAACTCTGTGAGCAGTAGAAACTGATCTCATTACCCTCCAAAATCAATGACACAAGCACGCAACAAGTCCTCCAATATCAGAATAGTGCGCTCAGACTTCCTATCCGTCTGAGGGTAAAAAGCTGTGCTCAACTCAACTTGAGTACCCAACTCTCGCTGCACCGACCTCCAAAACTATGAAGTAAACTGAGTACCTCTATCTGAAATGATGGAAACTAGGACACCATGCAACCGAACAACCTCCCAGATATATATCTCTGCCAACTGCTCTGAAGAATAGGTAGTACACACCGGAATGAAGTGCGCGGACTTGGTCAGCCGATCCACAATCACCCAAATAGCATTGAACTTCTTCAAAGTCCATGGGATCCCAACTACAAAGTCCATGGTGATCCGCTCCCACTTCCACTCTGGAATATCCATCTGCTAAAGCAAGCCACCCAATCTCTGATGCTCATATTTCACTTGCTGACAATTGAGATACCGAGCTACAAATCCTATAATGCCCTTCTTCATTCTTCTCCACCAATAATGCTGTCTCAGATCCTGATACATCTTCGCGGCACCTGGATAAATAGAATACCACGAGCTATGAGCCTCCTCTAGAATCAACTACCGAAGTCCATCTACATTTGGCACACATATCTGGCCTTGCATCCTCAACACCCCATCATCACCAATAGTCACATCTCTAGCATCGTCATGCTGAACTCTGTCCTTAAGGACAAGCAAATGAGGATCATCATACTGGCACTCTCTGATGCGATCAAATAAGGAAGACCGAGAAATCACCCAAGCCAATACCCGACTGGGCTTCAAAATATCTAACCTCACGAACCGATTGGACAAGGCCTGAACATCAACTACAAGAGGTATCTCCCCAACTAGAATATATTCCAAACTCCCCATACTCACCGCCTTCCTACTCAAAGCATCGGCCACCATATTGGCCTTCCCCGGATGGTACAAAATAGTAATATCATAGTCCTTTAGCAGCTCCAACCATCTAGCTGCCTCAAATTGAGATCCGTCTACTTGAACAGCTACTGTAGGCTACGATGATCAGTAAACACCTCATAAGACACACCATACAAATAATGTCTCCAGATGTTCAACGCATGAACAATGGCAGCCAACTCCAAATCATGAACAAGGTAGTTCTTCTCATGGGGCTTCAACTGACAAGAAGCATAAGCAATAACTCTAACCTCCTGCATCAACATACACCCAATACCAACTCTCGAAGCATTACAATACACGGTATATGAAGCTGAAACTAATGGCAAAACTAACACTAGAGCTGTGGTCAAGGCAGTCTTGAGCTTCTGAAAGCTCTCTTCCCACTCATCCGACCACATGAAAGGAGCACCCTTTTAAGTCAACTTGGTTAAAGGTGATGCGATAGATGAAAATACTTGAACAATCTGATAGGTAATTACCAGCCAAACCAAGAAACTTGCGAATCTCTGTTGCTGAGGATGGTCTGGGCCAACTTTGAACCATCTCTATCTTCTTTGGATCAACCTGAATACCTTCACTGGACACCATGTGCGCCAAGAATGCCACTGAACTGAGCCAAAACTCACACTTGGAGAACTTTGCATAAAACTTCTCCTCTCTCAATCTCTGCAACACAACTCTCAAATGCTCCGCGTGCTCCTCCTGACTACGTGAGTATACCAGAATATCATCAATGAAAACAACATGAATGAGTCGAGATAAGGCCGAAACACGTTGTTCATCAAATGCATGAATGCTGCTAGGGCATTGGTTAACCCAAAAGACATCACCAGGAACTCATAATGACTATATTGGGTCTTGAAAACTGTGTTAAGAATATCCATGTCCCTGATCTTTAACTGGTGATAACCTGAACTGAGGTCAATCTTGGAGAACACTCTCGCTCCATGAAGCTGGCCAAACAAATCATCGATACGAGGCAAAGGATACTTGTTCTTGATTGTTACTTTGTTCAACTGCCTGTAATCAATGCACATAATCATCGTGCCATCCTTCTTCTTCACAAATAATACAGGCGCACCCTAAGGCGACACACTAGGCCGAATAAACCCCTTATCAAGGAGTTCCTGAAGCTGCTCCTTCAACTCCGCTGGTGCCATACGGTACGATAGAATAGAAATGGGCTTAGTGCTCGGCACCAGATCAATACCAAAATTAATATCCCTGTTCGGTGGCATGCCTGGTAGGTTTGCAGGAAACATATCAGGAAAATCCCTCACTACAGGAATAGAATCAATAGTAGGAGTCTCTGCATTAATATCCCTCACAAAGGCTAAGTATGAAAGACAACCTTTCCCAACCATCCGCTGGGCCTTCAAGAACGAAATCACCCTACTGGGGACAAAATCAGTCGAACCTCGCCACTCGATCCGTAGCACACCCGGCATAGCCAACGTCACTGTCTTAGCATGACAGTCCAAAATAGCATGACACGGAGATAGCTAATCCATGCCCAATATCACATCAAAGTCCACCATACAAAGTAATAATAGGTCCACTCGGGTCTCTAGACCCCAAATAGTCACCACACACGATCGGTACACACGGTCCAAAACAATAGTATAGACCGTCGGAGTAGATACATGAATAGATGAAAAAAACGACTCACAGGGCGTATCCAAATAGCGAGCAAAATATGATGACACATATGAAAAAGTGGAACTGAGATCAAATAACACAGAGGCATCTCTGTGGCAGAATAAAACAATACATGCAATTATAGCATCTAAAACAATAGCATCGGGTCTAGCTTGGAGTGCATAGAAACGGGCCTGACCACCACCTGATCGACCTCCCCCTCTAGAGCGACCCCTAGCTGACTAACCTCCATCTCTAGCTGGCTGGGTGGGTGGTGGTGAAGTAGCTGACGTTGAAGCCGATGGCTGACTCCTCTGCTGAGATGAACCTCCAAGACGATGAGGACACTGCCTCAACATGTGACCCGACTCTCCACACTCATAACAACTCCCTAGTGCTGGAGATGGGGAATGAAGGGAACCCCTAGCACCAGAATGACTAGCATATGCACTTGGCGTAGAAGAGCCCTGAACTGATAGAGCACGGGACGAACTCTAGGCTGGAAGGGCACTAAGTGATGAATGGCTCTGATGAGAACTGTGAGAACCATGACCCAATGATGCCCCATGATAACCTAGGCAAGCTGACTAAGCACTGAATGGACGACCTCCACCGTGCTAAAACTGACCCCTCGAAGGAGAACCACCAAAACTACCAGATCCCCGAGGCCTCTTGGCCTTCCTAAAAAATCCCTCACTACTGGAACAGAATCAATACTAGGAGTCTCTACATTGACGTCCCTCACAAAAGCTAAGTATGCAAGACAGCCTTTCCCAACCATCTGTTGGGCCTTCAAAAACGAGATCACCCTACTGGTGACAAAATCAGTAGAACCTCGCCACTCAATTCGTGGCAAACCCGACATAGCTAACGTCACTGTCTTAGCATGACAGTCCAAAATAGAATGACATAGAGATAACCAATCCATGCCCAATATCACATCAAAGTCCACCATACAAAGTAACAAAAGGTCTACTTGGGTCTCCAGACCCCAATAGTCACCACACACAACCAATATATGCGGTGAATAACAATAGTATTGCCCGCCAGAGTATATACACGAACAGATGAAATAAGAGACTCATGGGGCATATCCAAATAACGAGCAAAATATGATGACACATATGAAAAAGTGGAACCAGGATCAAATAACACAGAAGCATCTATGTGGCAAGCTGAGACAATACATATGATCACGACATCTAAAGCAATAGCATCGGGTCTAGCTGGGAGTGCATAGAAACAGGCCTGACCACCATCGGATCGACCTCCCTTTCTAGGGTGACCCCTAGCTGACTGACCCCTACCCCTAGCTTCCTGGGCTGGTGGTGAAGTAACTGGAGCTGAAGTCGAAGGTTGACTCCTCTATCAAGATGGACCTCCAAGAATACGAGGACATTGTCTCCTCATATTTCCGAACTCTCCACACTCATAACAACTCCCTAGTGCGGGGAACGGGGACTGAAGGGAACCCCTAGAACTGGAATGACCAATAGAAGGACCTGGCATGGAAGAACCCAGAACTGATGGAGCACGGGACAAACTTTGGGCTGGTAGGGCACTAAGTGATGAATGGCCCTGATGAGAACTGAGAGAACCATGGCCCGATGATGCCCTACGATGAACTAGATGAGCCGATTGAGCATGTCTGAACGGACGGCCCCTGCCTTGCTAAAACTCGCCCTCTAACACTTGTCTAAGAAACCCTGGGCATCCTCGCCCTCTACACCACTAAAACTCAGAGGCTGAAGTCTACGAAACCTCTCCAATCGACGTTGCTCGTCGTCAGGCATGACTGGTACCACAAAATCCTAAGCCGGTGCAACCGATTGGGCTAGAGGTGCCCCCGGTGTCTAAAGTCCCTGCACAACCTGCACAGGTGTGCATGCAGCGGGAGTCTGAGTGCCTCCCCCGACCTAAGAAGTAGCTGTGACTGTAGTAACTGAGAACGCCTGAGCCAGGTTAGTGCACACTAAGAGAATCTGGGCCAAGGCATCCTGAAGTCCTGGAATCACAATAGGCATAGTCAGTGCCTGAGCTGGTACTACTGGAGCATCCGCAACTAGGACCTGATCTTGAACTGGGGTGGTAGGTGGATCTGCAGGTGCTGCCCTAGCTGCTGTGCGGGCTACACACCTGCCCCTACCACGGCCTCGACCGCGACCTTGGCCTCTAGTGTCCCCAACTGGTGGTACTAGTGTTTGTCCGTCCTGACCAGTAGCACGTGTCCTCACCATCTGTGAGAGAATATAATAAAATAAGTGTAGTATTAGAATCAACAGATTCGCATGACTGAAATTTCAAGAATGTGAAGTTTTCCTAAAGGTTTTACAGCCTCCCGAGGATAAGTATAGACGTCTCCATACCGATCCACGAGACTCTACTAAACCGGCTCATGACCCCTGAGACCTATGTAACCTAGGCTCTGATACCAACTTATCACGATCCCAAACACCCCAGTCGTGATGGCGCCTATCACAATACTAGGCCAGCCAAAACAACACGAACAATAAGAAGATCTTTTGTAACATTCATTTTTCTAAACAGATTAAGTCTCAAATCTTTCATTTTTAAAATATCAAAAGAAATACGCGGAAACAAATACGTAAATACATCAACACAACCTGAATCTGTTGTCACTAGTCATGAGCCACTAAGTACAACTCAACACTGTCTGCTTAATACAAAATAAGTGAAATATAAAGTACTTGGATAGGAAGGAGAAAGGCAGGGCTGTAAACACCGTGCAACTACCTTACTAACTCCGGAAATACACAGAAGCTGCTGAAAACTCTCAATTTGATGCCATGGCATCTGGGTCTGCACACAAGGTGCAGAGAGTAATGTGAGTACGCCAACTCAGTAAGTAACCAAAGTAAATAAAGTCTGAGTGCAGTGACGAGCATTTAAAAAATCATATGCATACTTTATCAAGAATCTCAACAGAGATATCAAATTCAAAATCTGCAATTCAATAACCAAATATCTCGTAAATACTCCCGTTTCAATGAAAATCCTTTAAAACATTTGTTCAGCATTTTTCAATAGAGGCCCAGTATAAAAGAAGAGTGAAAACAGAAAATCTCATAAACAAGCCCATCGGGCAAAGTATCACTCATAAGTATAGCCTCTTGGGTAAGCTTCTCAGTCACTTGTGACTCAGCTCTCGTCAATCAGTACTCACACTCAGCTCTCCGGCTCAATAGATATCTCATAATAATAATCGCTGTGGCGTGCAGCCTGATCCATAATATATAGTCGACTATGCTCACTGGGGGCATACAGACTCCGGAGGGGCTCCTACAGCCCAAGAGTCATATCACTGCGGCGTGCAGCCCGATCCAATATATATTACTGCGGCGTGCAGCCCGATCCATATATATATAAATATTATTGCGGTGTGCAGCCCAATCCATAACATATATATAATCCTCACCATTAGGACCTCAACCTCTCTCAGTCATTAACCTTACAGCCACTCTGGCATTTTAGTGAAAATCAGGGAAACTCAGCCCAAACAGTTTTCATATATTAAGAAGTAGAGTAATGAAACCAGATTAAACAATAAACAGGTAAAACATGACTGAGTATATGCTTTCAAATCAAAACAGTGTGAGAAAAGTAGTAAAATACCCCTAAGGGTCTAAATAGTTCGACATAAAGGCCCCAAACATGGCATTTATCCCAAGTTAACAGATTCATTTCTAAAACACATGGATATCATATAAAGTATATTAAAATATGCAACTATACAGTCACTACAGGACGGACCAAGTCACAATCCCTACGGGTTCACACCCACACGCCCGTCACCTAGCATGTGTGTAACCTCATTTATCAAACAGTAAGAAATTCCGGGGTTTCATACCCTCGGGTCTAGATTTACAATCATTACTTACCTCAACCCGGATGAAATCCTACTCCGCGACACCCTTGCCTCGCCTCGAATCTATCCAAAATCGGAATCATAACATCAATATACGCTAAGGGAACAAAGCACACGCGAAAATAATCAAATTACATCAAAAATCCCGAAATTGGTCAAACCTGACCCCCGGGCCCATGTCTCAAAATCCGATAAAAATCACATTAATAGAATCCTTATCCTCCCACGAGTCCATACATACCAAGAACATCAAAATTGGACCTCAAATAGCCCCTCAAATCCCCAATTTACTCTCTCCAATTTCAAGTCCTAATTCTCCAATTCTAGGCTTTAAATCCCACCAATTTTATGTCTAATTAGTTAGAAATCACCATAGAATCGAGTATTGAGTTCCAAACCTTACCTCCAAGTGTTTCCCTTCGAATCCCTCTTCAATCCCTCTCAAAAAGCTTCAAAACCGTTCAAAAATGGTGAGAAATGGGCTAAAAATTGCGAAGATGGGTTTTTATACATTCTGTCTAGGCATTTCCTTCTTCGCGAACGCGACCGCCCTCTCGCGTTTGCGTAGACCAAACCATGCTGCCTCTCTGCTTTACTCTTCACGAACGCAATCACTGCCACGCAAACGTGATGCTTCGCCAGCCCAGACTTTTGCGAACGCGACCCTAACCTCGCGAACGCATAGACCAAGGACCTGGGGTTCCTAACTGCCTCACTCCTCTTTGCGAACGCGACTCCACTCACGCATTCGCAATGCATACTCTGCCTCACCCTTCGCGAATGCGGTATCTACATTGCGAACGTGAAGAGCAACTCCCTTGACTCACTCCACATCCCTTCGCAAACGTGAGAGACCTCTTACAAACTCGAAGAGCAAACCTCTACAACAGAAAACCAGCAAAATCTACAACTCTCAAAACCAAGAATTTGGTCCGATAACCTTCCGAAACTCACCCGAGGCCCTCGGTACCTCAACCAAACATGCGAGCACATCCCATAACATAATTCAAACTTAGTCAAGCCTTTGAATCACTCAAAACAACAATAAAACACCAAATCAACCTCGGATTCAAGCCTAAGAACTTAAAAACTTTCAAATTCCACAAACGACGCCAAAACCTATCAGATCAACTCCAAATGACCTGAAATTTTGTACACACATCAAAAATGACACTATAGACTACTCCAATTTCCGGAATTCTATTCCAACCTATATATCAAGATTTCCACTGCCGACCGAAAAATGCCAAATTTCCAATTTCTCTAATTCAAGCCTAAATCTACTACGGATCTCCAAATTACATTCTGAACACGCTCCTAAGTCCAAAATCACCTAATGAAGCTATCTGAATCATAAAAAACAAATTCCGAGATCGTTTACTCACAAGTCAACTTTCGGTTGACTTTTTCAACTAAATGGCCAACTTAAGAGACTGAGTGTCTCATAACATTCCAAAACTACTCCAAGCCTGAACCAACCAATACGATATGATAAAATGTAGTTGAACAACACATAAGAAAGCAAAAATGGAGGAAACGGAGCGGTAACTCATGAAACGACCGGCCGGGTCATTACAACACTTTAAATATGAATATTCCCATAAACAAGATTCAAGTGTTGGAAAAAATAATACACACTTAGATATTTAATATAAAGCAAGAAAATGAAGAGATGAACATAAATGGATAGGAAATTATCAACCAAAAGCTTCAAATCTTCAAGACCCAAGTGTGTCTGCAAGAACCCTAGCTCCAAAACTTGTCTTCTCTAGTTAAGAGACTGAAAATAAGCCAAAGATATGACAAAGATTAGCTAGTTCATGTATTTGTGGGTTTGGAATGGAGAAAATGTGAAATGCCAAGTTTGTACAGAGCTAAAGGCCGTTGACTGCACCTGCGAAAAATCATCGCAGGTGAGACTTCGCAAAAACAAATATTCATTCGCAGTTGCGAAACTTGTGGAGAACAACATACTCCGCAGATTAGGACATGTCGCTCCATAAGCGGCTCCGGGGATATGGAGTGTCAACTACAGATGCAATCACAATTGAAAATTGGTAATTTGAGCAGATCCAGGCCTCAACTCGCAGACGCGAGCTCGCAGAAGTGAGTTGTGTTTCACAGATGCGAAATCACTGAAGTTCACTTTTGCTTAATTCCACTTTATTTTATTTCAGTTCTCTTCAACACTCATTGTACCTAATAATCTAACAATGCACACCATAAATCACCTCATTTTATAATTAAAGGACACAAAAACTAAAGAAAAGAGACTAAAATAAATGGTAAAATCACCATTCATCAAGGTCCCCACCGGCGAAGTAATTTGCTAATCCATAAGATGTCTGATAGGTTACATGTACTTTTTTTATAAGTACTTTACTCTATGTTTTGATGATCTAACAAACTTGCTATCCAAAACCAGATAAGGAATCTGTTACATATTTACAAGAACTCAAGTTCACAAGATTTTAGGTTGGGACTCAGCGTGGAATACTATTCAACTCCTCAGAGTGGAAGGAACAACTGAGGGACCAGGTCCCTATCAGTTCTCAAGGAGACTGTACGAAGTCAACTCTGCAGCTGGAAAGTTGCTGCCTGCACATGCTACTGTGCAGAACAGTGATGTAGTCAACTTTCCAGAGAAGACTACTTACCTACCTTGGTTGCATCATTGGAAATTATGTCACACATGTATATATGCATTCAAGGGAGGTAAAACAACACACTTGAACACTTAGAGATTTTACACAAGCTCACCAACGTGACTATTTAGCTAGCAAGTCTTAAGTGCCTCAAGAGCAAAGAACGAAGCAACTACGAACCAGTTCCCATATCGAGTTATTGTGTGTCCTTGGTTAAATTGTAACTTTGTAATAGTTGTTCAAATTGTAAGTCCTGTCCAGCTTATTTAGAAGCACTCTATAGGAACATCTTTGTAAACCTTAAACCTGCGTGTTTAAGTCTTGGCTAGAGTTAGTCAAGTTTTAAAGTCTTTGTAATAGAGTTATTGCAAAGTAGCTTGTAATAGGTATATTACAAGTTAGTGAGGGATTAAGAGTTTAATTCCTAGGTTGCATAGGTTGTAATCTGAAAGTTGCTCAGTCATGAAGTTGAAATTAGGTCGTGGTTTTTAATCCCGTTGAGATGGGAATTTTCCACGTAAATTTCCTTTTGTCATTTAACTTTTGTTCTCTGTGTGTGTACTATCGAACCTGATAGATAACCTGGTTCTCTATAGAAGTTGGTGGACCTATATATTCTATCAATTCCCGAACATGACTAACAATGAGGCCAAGTATGAGGCCGTAATTACAGAACTGAGACTAGCACTCAAGTATGGGGCTGAGCGGTTGAAACTCTGTTGTGATTCACAACTCGTAGTCAACCAAGTCACAGGGACTTTACAAATAAAAGATTAAAGGATGCAAAATATCAAACCGAGATCTAAAAGTTGCTGCCCAAGTTCGATCAATACCATCTCAACCAGATCTCATGTGCCCAGAATCTCAAAACGACCGGCCTCGCCAAATTGGCCGCAGCCACCAAAGGCATCAGGACCGGGGATAAAAGTGTAGTCCACCTCCTTAACTCGTCATTGGACTAAATCAAGGTCCGATCTGTAAGTGTAACTTAGGATTTGCGCAATTGTATTATCGCCTACTTATAGGATGGCACACTCCCAAGAGAGAAAAAGGAAGCCAGAATACTGAGAATGCAAGCAGCCAGATATAACCTCTTTCATAATGACTTATACAAGAGAATATAGGCGACCCTTTGGCAAAGTGTTTGGGTCCAAACCATACCCAACGCGTCTTTGGAGAAGTCCTTAAAGGCCATTGTGGTGCTTATTTCGGCGATCAAGCACTTGTTAGGTATCTCGTACAGGCAGGATACTACGGGCCCACCATGAAAAATATGCTTTAGAATTTTTGAAGAAATGATAGCAATGTCAGAAATACACCCCAATAATTCACCTAGCAAGCAAACATCTTCACTCAGTCACCTCTCCATTGATGTTCGTCAATTGGGAAATAGACATCATGGGACCCCTCTCAGCAAGGTGAGGTAATGTATGATTTCTTTTAGTTTTAACTTACTATTTTACTAAGGGGTGGAAGTAGGAGCGTTCTTCCAAATACACCAACAAGAGGTAATCGCCTTCATATGGAAAAATGTTATCTATCGATTCGGCCTACCTGAAGAGATCAGCTGTGACAGCGGAATTCATAGGAAAGAAAACCATCGAATTCCTTGAGAAATGGCATATTAAGAAGATATTTTCAACCCCTTATCACCTAGCGGATAACGGGCAGGCAGAATCCTCCAACAAGTTCCATATTAAACATCATGAAGAAAAAACTCAAAGACGCCAGGGGATTGTGGCCGGAAATACTCCCAGGAGAATTGTAGGTGTATATGACCTCCCTGAAGACAAGCACAGGAGAGACCCCCTACTCTCTGGTCTGCAGAACTGAAAAAGTCAAGCAGTTGAGATCCAAGAGTTGAGCCTAAGATACTACCATGAAAGCGGCACTAGGAATGACACGAGTAGAAGGAAAGAGCTCGATGAGATCGACGAACGAAGATACATGGAATACATAAGAATGGTCACCCAAAAGTAGTAAGTAGAGGGTTATTACAACAAGAAAGCAAAGGTCCGACTGCTCAAAGTCGGAAACTACATACTCAAAGCCAAAACCCAAGCAAGCAGAGATCCGCGAGAAGGCAAACTGGGAACGAACTGGGACGGTTCGTACAAAATTAGCCAAAGTAAATAAGGGTTCATTCCAACTAGAGACAATGGAAGGAAAACAATTACCAAACAATTGGAACATCAGCCACCTCAAATACTTTAACTTTTAAAATGAAGAAGCGCCCCTCAAGTCGTACTCTTTTTCCCTCACTTGAGTTTTGTCTCATTAGGGTTTTCTCAAGTAGGTTTTTAACGAGGTGACAAAAGGGACACTTCGAGTCGAAGTATGCAAAGGGACTGGTTTCTCTTTCCTTGCTCGACTCCTCAATACTCTACAAGTCGAACAATGAAGGGACTAGATAGACCGGGACTGGGATTGGAACGCCAACCAATGTCAAAAGTTTGTATCTTTCTTCAATTATGTAATTAGAGAAACAACGTCAAAGTAATAGAAAATTATGGTTATAAAAATCTTCTTAACAAAAGGTTAAGCTCGACCAAGCTCGAACAACACCTATCGGCTCTTGGTCTTGCCTTAGCTAAAGTTTAAGTTCGACCCTATTCGAATAACATCTATGGGCCTTCGGCCATGCCTTAACCAAAGGTTAACTTTGACCAAGTTAGAACAACATATATCGGCCCTCGGCCATACCTTAACAAAATGTTAAGTTCAACCCAGCTCGAACAATCACCTATCAGCCTTTGGTCGCACTTTAACAAAAAATTAAGTTTGACCCAGTTCGAACAAACACCTATCAGCCCTCGTCTGCACCTTAACAAAAGGTTAAGTTCGACCAGATCGAATAAAAACTTATCGACCCTAGGCCGAAAAGGTTAAGTTTTACTGAGTTCGAACAACGCCTATCGACTCTCGGCCATAACTTAAGGAACGGATAAGTTTGACCCAGCTTGAACAAATACCTACCGGCCCTTGGCCACAACTTGATAAAAGATTAAAATTGTCCAAGTTCAAACAACACCTATCAGCCAAATCTGAATGAAGAGACATACTCGACCTATGTAAACAAATGACCGATATGGCCCATAAATATTCATCCCCAAGGCTAAGACTAGCTAGAAGGCAGCGACAATAAAAAGAGCAGAAAGCATAACGAGCAAACAACAAAAGCAAAAATATACAAGTACAGAAACAAATTACAAGAATGGAAGAAGGTGCAAAAACAACTTTAATATTCCACATATAAATAGAGAGTTGTTTACTGGCCATCGCCACTGCAACCCTCTGTGCCCTCATCAGCTCGATTTCCAATAGTGTCACATCCGAGACTACCAATGCCCTCATCGTCTCAATTCCCATCATCCTCATCACCCTCGCCCTGAGGTTAAATGGTATCGTACTAGGAGTCCTCTTCAAGCTGATCTATGCCCTCTTACCCATCCTTCTCATTGAGTTGAGGAGTGGCGGGATCGTACCCACAAGCGACTCAAGCTTCCCGAGCCTTAACTCGGGAATCCTCAAAGGTCACCTCAGTAATAGAGCCTACTATGTGCAAGTATCAAAATAAAACTACTCGGGCCTCGCAATGGATCCACTCTTCATACAGCTCCCAAGGGATACTAGGGAAATCAGAAGCATTGGAAGAAGACGGGCGCGCAAGTTGTTCGGACCAATCAGCCTCCAGGGCGGTAACTCAGTCATGAAGGTTGGAGCTCTCCTTTTCCAGTTCCCTGATCCTCTCCTCAAGCTGGTCCTTCTTAGCTTTCACCGTTGATTGATCATTTTCCCGCTTAGCTCGAAGAGTCTTATTTTCCAACTCAAGGATTTTTGCCTTCCTCCGAACGTCCAACCGGGAGGACTCTGCCTTCACAAGCTCCTCCTATTTCTCGGCAATCTTGCTGCTAAGGGCCTCTGCCTAGAACCAACACTCTTCAAATTTTCCTCGCAGCTGGACCACTTGGGTTTGAAGATCACTGCACTAGGCCTCTACGCCCCTACTAACCTCAAGAACCTCCTATTTTCTCCTCAATGTCCTTTCGAGGATGCTACACTTCTCTATGGACTGCATCAACTCCTCATCCCTCTTCTTCAACTCTTCCCTCAGGGCCAGCACATCGCCGCCCTTGCGAAGTCGACTTCAGAGATATGGTATTTATCGTGGTACTAAGTTTATTTCCCTTTCAACTTCATAAAGATCTCTTTTTCCTGTTTCTCCCTCGGGGCACTCTCAATTTCCAAAGTTACTGTCTACAAATCAATGGAAAAAATTTCAGAACATAAAATGTTATAAAACATTAGAAAAGGGTCTTACAATAGTACTTACCTAGAGAGCAAGGCTGGCAATGCTCTTCGACAGAGCATTGTCATCTATCTCCTTAAGGTTCTTACCCTCTACGTCGGAACAAGAGGGTCGAGGGAAGGTACTAACTCCTCGGTGTTCACCAACAAATCATGATCCATTGGGATTGTGATGGTCCTCAAACCCTCCATCCAACCTGACCTTGAGCTAGGTGAGTCCCTCATCAATCATTCTCAAGTCTCCAAATCGACATCAGAACCTGACTCGTCTCCATATTCAGCAAGAGTTTCCCCCTATACTTAGTAGCCGAAGAGGCATCCACGGCCATTCAGGAGGTTGAAACCTCCTTTTGTCACAGAAGTGCATGGCCGCCGCCAACAGCCACCTCCTCGATCTCTCTCCCCTCGGAAGAATGTAAGGGCACGCCTGTATCAACTTCTAATGGCCTCTGGGCCTCAAGACTCGGGTCAACATCATCATTTACAAAAATTATCATTGTTTCACATGACGTGAAACCTCCTTTCACGATGTCAAAAGACGAAGGGACTCTGCCACCCACATCCACGAACTTCCTTTTTCAGGGTAAAAGATATCCATCACAAGCTGAGTTTTCATTGTCCTCATCGATGAGTGAAAATAGGGGAGGATCAGAATTCACGACGGCTAGAATAGGGATGGGGGTGGAAGCAACTACAGCTATTATTAGGATGAAGGCAGGAGTGGCAATGGCTGACATAGGGGTGGAGATTGAAGGAGTCGTGGCCCTCCTCTTCCGGAACAAGGGTATGAGGGCCTTCAACCTACTCATAGATCCTCTGACTGAACCTAGAGAAAAATTGAGAAGGAAGGGCTCAGCATAAAGGATAGACATAGAGGGAAGAGCAACAACATTAACAATAAGAAAGAGACTACCTGCCAAGGGAATAGATGGTCTTGTATACGGTTAAAATCAGCAAAGACCGATTTTAAGGTTTCCATGGCATTTTCGAGCCCTGCCTCGATAGGATCGAAGCACAATCCAAGTCTCTCTCTCGAGGCACTCACCTCGGTAGGGCATATCGAAGACTCACTATGACGTACCTCGAGGCAGCATGGAGATCGGCGACTATTATGAAAAGGCGAAAGACCCCCAAGGGCACGTGATGAGGGCTGGTAGAGTCTACAAAGAATAGTACAAATCCACATTAAACCATTATACAATTATACCAATAACATTTCCCCATCATGATTAGACATGTACCATGTAAAGATCACCTCTCCTATATAAAGGGGACCCTTGTCATTTTTGTAAAGTGTCTCGGATTATTACACAACACATTGAATACAATACAACATTCTCTGCTCTGTGCTTAAACGAGTGTTCTACACGTTTATTGCTTATTCTTTCATTGTTCATTTATTGTTCATTATTAACCGCAAAAGGCCATCTTTGAGTCCCTTATTATCATTGGTCCTTCATCAATTGCTCATTGCTATTAGCCCATCTAGACCTCGAGGCCCTGCTCCAGCCAGCTCGAGGCTCAGCCTTGTAACTCTATTGGTTTGCATTTCTTATTTTCTTCACTTACACTTAGCATCTATTGCCTAACAACTGGTATTGAGATAAATCACATATTTTTAGAACCACAAAATCACATATAATTATAGTTACCATTTTCAAGGTAAATAGTTAGGCGCCCACCGTGGGGCTAAAAATAATAGTGACTATTTTGGTGCTAGTTTTCTGAAAACACGAGTTATTCTTCACACTTTTCTTGTCCAAGGGTCTTTGATTTCAGGTCAAAAAAAGTCTAACTCAGCAAATGCACATGAAAACAATGGTGTTGGGCTTCATGTAAAGAACAGGCCAGAAGAACCTCGACACGTCATTCACATGATCGTTGGAGGAACTGACGTCCTACAGGGACCCATGTTCAAACGTGCTAGAGTATCCATCACAACAGAAAGGCAAATTCGAAGCTATATACCCGAGGACGCCCTTATATTTAAAGAAGAAGACATCGGGACCTTGTCCCAACCACATTATGATGCGTTGATAATTTCTTTTCTTTGGAATAACATTCAAATTAAATGTGTGCTCGTGGATCCAGGTAGCTCAGCTAACATAATCAGGTCGAAGGTGGTAGAGCAGCTCGGACTGCTCAACCAGATCGTACCCCTCTTGAATCCTCCATGGATTCAACATGGCAAGAGAGACAATGAAGGGACAAGTAGAGTCCTCCCATTCACCGTGTCCGGTACAGTTTAGGACACCAAGTTCCATATCATCGAGGGTGACATGGGGTACAACGCCTTACTTGGGAGACCGTGGATACACAACATGAGGGCGATACCATCGACCCTTCACCAGATGATGAAATTCCCAACAGACGGTATAAAACGGTGTACGGAGAACAACATGTAGCAAAGGAGATGTTTGCGGTAAACGATGTGGCACCAACATCGACTCCCCCTGTTCAGGATGAGCTAGGAAATGGGCCAACCCCCGAGGAATAGGTGGTCTGTGAACATTCGAACGAAGACGATAAAGAAGATTTCCTCACTCCTCGGACCTTCATTGCCCCCAAGGAATCGGATGCAACAAAATCAACGATCGAAGAACTCGAACAGGCCGTCTTGATCAAACATCTTCTAGAGCAAAAGGTATACCTGGGAACGGGATTAACCCCCGAACTTAGGAAAAAACTCATCCAATTTCTTGTTTACAACATTGATTGCTTTGTTGGTCCCATTTAGACATGACAAGGATCCCACCAGAAATAGTTGCCCATCAATTAAGCGTCGATCCCAGGTTCAAACTGGTGAAGCAAAAATGGAGGCCTTAATGCGAGGTAAAACACGCGTTCATCAAAGACGAGGTAACAAAACTCCTCAAAATAGGATCGATTAGGGAGGTAAAATACCCTGAATGATTGTCTAATGTAGTAGTGGTCCCCAAAAAAAGAAATAAATTAAGAATGTGCGTAGATTATAAAGACTTAATAAAGCGTGCCCCAAGGACTCATTCCAATTGCCTAACACTGATCGCTTGATCGATACCACGTCCGTCCATGAGATCCTCACTTTTATAAACGCCTATTTCGGGTATAATCAAATTCTAATGAACCCAGAAGACAGGGAAAAGACTTCTTTCATCATGAAGTATGGTACATACTGCTATAACGTAATGCCTTTCAGACTAAAAAATGCAGGAGCTACGTACCAATTCCTAGTTAATAAGATGTTAGAACATCAAATAGGCCATTATATGGTAGTTTACATTGATGACATGCTAGTTAAGTCCCTGCGCACAGAGGACCATTTGACTCATTTGCAGGAACCGTTCTATATCCTTAGAAGTTACACATGAAGCTCAGCCCCAAGAAATGTGCCTTCAGAGTAGGATTGGGTAAATTCTTAGGCTTCATGGTGTCGTATAGGGGGATCGAGATTAACTCCAACAAAATCAAGGCCATTGAAGAAATCACATTGGTGAACAATGTGAAGGTCGTACAGCGGCTGACCGGGTGGATAGCGGCCTTAGGCCGGTTCATCTCAAGGTCGTCAGATCGGAGTCATCATTTTTTCTCCTTGCTCAAAAAGAAAAACAACTTTGAATGGACTTCGGAATGCCAGCACACTTTAGAGGAGTTAAAATGGTACTCTCGAGCCCGCCTTTGCTCCACACCCCGAAAGAAGATAAAATGTTGTAGTTATATATGGCTATATTTGAGAGTAGGGGTAAGTGGTGTGTTGGTTCGGGAAGAATAAGGTACGCAATTCCTTGTTTATTACGTAAGTCAGACTCTAGGAGATGCTGAAACAAGGTATCCCCACTTAGAAAAATTAGCTCTTGCATTAATAAGTGCATATCGGAAATAAAAACCTTATTTTCAATGTCATCATATATGTGTTTTGACAACATACCCTCTTCGAAATATCTTGCACAAGCCTGAACTATCAGGCAGATTGGTCAAATGGGCCATCAAGCTCGGAGGGTATGATATCGAATATCAACCCCGGACGTCTATAAAGTCCCAAATTTTGGCAGACTTCGTGGCTGATTTACACTCGCCCTCGTGCTTGAGGGAAAGAAGGAACTCTTGCTAGAAACAGGCACATCATCGGGGGTATGGACCCTATTCACCGATGGTACTTTGAACGTAAAAGGGTCCAGGCTTGGCATCGTTCTGAAACCACCAATGGGAGGCATGATTAGACAATCTATAAATACTCCGAAACTCACTAACAACGAGGCCGAGTATGAGTCTATGATTGCAGGTCTTGAGCTGGCCAAGAGCCTAGGAGTAAAAGTCATTGAAGGAAAATGTGACTCCCTCCTAGTAGTTAACCTAGTGAATGGGAGCTTCGAGGTTCAAGAAGACAGGATGCAAAGATACTTAGACAAACTTCGGGTCATATTGTATCGTTTCAAAGAATGAACTCTGGTCCATATTCCTCGAGATCAGAATAGTGAGGCCGATGCACTCGCGAACCTGGGGTCATCCGTCAAAGACGATAACATACTCCTAGGGGCTGTTGTACAGTTGTCCAAATCGGTGATCGAAAAAGGCCATGGCGAGATCAACTCGACAAGTCGAACATGAGATTGGAGGAATAAATATATCGACTATTTGAAAAGCGGGAAGTTGCCCACGGATCCAAAAGAGTCGAGGGCCCTCCGAGCCAAAGCAACTCGATTTTCACTCGAAGAGAATGGAACACTATATAGAAGGACCTTCGACGGACCTCTAGCAGTGTGCTTAGGGCTGGGAGACACCGATTATGTGCCGATTCTTTAGTTCGAAAGGTGATTAGGGTAGGCTACTATTGGGACAGCATGGAGAAGGACACCAAGGAATTCGTTCGAAGATGTGACCAATGCTAAAGGTTTGCGCCAATGATTCACCAACCTGGTGAACAGCTACATTCAGTCTTATCATTATGGCCATTCATGAAATAGGGGATGGACATCATCGGCCCCTTACCAACGACACCAGGTAAAGCCAGATTTATTCTATTTATGATTGACTATTTCTCAAAATGGGTGGAAGCACAAGCCTTCGAGAAGATAAGAGAAAAAGAAGTCATCGACTTCATCTGGGATCACATCATATGCCGATTCGGGATTCCTTCCGAGATTGCATGCGATAATGGGAAGTAGTTCATAGGCAGCAAGGTGACGAAATTCCTCGAAGACCATAATATCAAGAGGATCCTGTCAACCCCTATCACCCATGTGCGAATGGACAGGCCGAGTCCACAAACAAGACCATCATCCAAAACTTGAAAAAGAGGTTAGAAAATGCGAAGGGAAAATAGAGAGAGGTATTGCCCGAAGTACTATGGGCATACTGAACAACTTCAAAGTCAAGCACTGGAGAGACACCGTTCTCTTTGGTATACGGGTTCGAGGCTATGATACCGATCAAGGTCGGAGAGCCCAATGCTAGATTTTGGCATGCCTTTGAGGACTCAAACAGCGAGGCCATGACTATAGCCCTCGAGCTACTAGATGAAAAGCAAGAGGCTGCACTAGTCCGAATGGCCGCCCAAAAATAGAGGATCGAGAGATATTATAACAGGATAACAAACCTCTAACACTTCAGAATCAGTGACTTAGTCCTAAGGAAAGTCACCCTCAACACTCGAAACCCAAATGAAGGGAACCTAGGCCCGAGCTGGGAAGGAACGTACTGCGTCATCGGAATAGTAGGCAAGGGGTCCTACAAACTCGACACCATGGAAGGCGAACAACTTCCAAGCAATTGGAACATATCGTTTCTCAAACGCTATTATTGCTAAAGGTATAACCTTCTCCATTTTTTCACTTTATGACTCACACCGATTTCTTACATGTGTTCACCGAAAGACATCGAAGCACCCTTCAACTCGAAAACCTGGGATTTTAAAGCATGCGTTGAGCTCTTTTTCCCTTAGACCGGATTTTATCCCAAACGGGTTTTACCGATGATGTTTTTGACGAGGCAACATCCATATGCTACACAAGGAGAACTCATCAAGTATTCAAGGATTCTCTTCGATCAACCTCAAATACTGGGGGGCATCACCCCGGGAGGAGGTCACCTCTTCAAAGAACTCAAACTATGCCTAGGAGGCCCCGATAGGAGAATGATGTATTGGGCCAAACGGTCAAATGAACCGTGTCCATGTAAAATAATTGGGCCTCCGAAGGCAAAAAAACATGTACGCATACATCAAATAATTGAGGAAGCCTCTTGGCTCATCAAAACACTTTGTGCCTCAAAGAAGTCCACTATTTTCTCATAAGACAGATCGAGGGCCAAAAGCGTACTCTCAAACACTCGGGGACTGTCGCCGATAGTCATCTCATCGAGCCATCGGAAACTCGAATTTGTAAGTCCTCAATCTGGTAACTTCGAACTCGTAAGCCCTCAGTGAGGAAACCCAAATCTGTAAGACCTCAACAAGGCATGCCAAAACTTGTAAGACCTCAAAAGGGCATAATCCCAACATTAAGACAAAGGCTATATATCGAACTTGTAAGACCCCTAAAAAGGCATACCCTCGATATAGATGTCGAAGTCATCTCACCCGGGGACCATCGACTACGATCGTATCAAAAAGCTCCGGCCAAACTAACGTGGCTCGGAGGCGTCCGATCGCCGCCATAAAAATTAAAGGCCTTAAAATACTTCAAAAATACTTCGAAATGAACTGGTTAATCAGGCTACCCTCGGTATAAGCAAAGGAGCTTTTATCATATCAGCTCCAAACAATGACAAGGCTTCAAGAAAATCAGCCTTCATCAAAAGGCTTCAAAAAATCAGCCTTCAAGAGAACCTCCCGACGTACTCGATTATTGTCGCATATCGATTCGTAATCGAGGTTCTTATTTGAGTCGTCGAAGAGTCGGACGAACACAAAACATGCAAAGGCATAATCAAAATTTCAGCCGAAATAGGGAAAACTATAACCATATCAGAGGTCGCATCGACCCAATCTAAAAAGTGCCTAAGGGCCAATGCGTAAGAGCCTAAGGGCCAGCCTAAAGATCCTAAGGGCCAATATGTAAGAGCCTAAGGGCCAGTATGTCAAAAACCTAAGGGTCAATGCGCCTGAGTCAAAAATTGACTCGATGAACGAGCCCTGAATGGTTCACTATCATCAATTACTCATCAAACATAACCTAAGGGTTCCGATCTTAAAAGTCCAACATATCGGACTAATTATCGACAAACATCAACACTCAAAATATAAACAAAGACACAAACAAGTGGAAATTCATACGGAGGGAAAACCAAAGGTTTCCTTTGTTATTATGAATGATGGTACAAAGGTACATTTACACCACTCCCGCATGGAACCCTATACAAAGAACAAGAAAGAAAAACCTAGTCTACCCTCGGGAACTTAGCCTTTCCCCCTTCAGGGATTATGTCACCATCGGCCCTATCGGGACCAGCTCCCTCACCGGACCCCTCCTGGTTGTCTTCCTCATCGAAAATGAGGAACTTGGCAAGCCCCCCTCAACTTTATACAAGCTTCAGTGACATCTTTTAGATAGGTGGACACCTTCTTATCAGACCTCCTTGGCTTCGGTTCGAGTGTCCACAACTTCGGCCTTCAGCTTCAAAAGATCTATTTCAAGCTTAACAATTCTGCTCGTCTGGACTGAGTCACCTTCTTGAGCATTACGAAACTGTATCTTGGGGGCAGAGGCCTTAGCCAAAGCGTAAGAGCAGGGCTAGCCTAAAAGAGCCTAAGCGCCAAAGTGTAAGAGCCTAAGGGCCAGCCTAATAGCCTAAGGGACAATGTGTAAGAGCCTAAGGGCCAGCCAAAAAAGCCTTGGGGCTATCTTCATTTTGAGTTCGAGAAAACGCTCACTCGACTATCAAGCCTAAGGGCTACCTGAGTTCGAGACAATTCTCACTCGGGGACTATGTATAAAGCCTTAATGCTACATTTATTTCAAATTCAAACAAATCTTCACTCAAAGGCTACCCGATTTCGAGCAAACCCTCACTCGGGGACTATTTGTGAAAGCCTAAGGGCTATCCTTATTTTTATATAATCAAGAAAACACCCCCGGTAGCTAACTCCAAAGGTTAGTTCAAGAAAACTCTCAATTGAGGACCATCAAAGAAACCCAGCTCTCACCCAATTCGGACTCAGAAGTCCCGACGACCAAAACTCGCATCAAATCAATCCAAGCTTAGTCAGAAATAACAAAGGACTTTAAGATGCATCGTATCAAACAATTAATAACCTAAAGGTTTGTTATGTTCCGGATCCAGTATTCGGACTAATCATTAGAGTCATACACTTGAATTCTTTGCAAACGAAGACAGAATGGGGCTCAACACAAATTGAAGACGAAATAAAGAAATTCTTATATTGGTGAAAGATGTTTACAAAACACATGAGGGGACCTTACACAGAAACAAAAGAAAGCCTAAATCTTGGCTGGAGTCACTTGGTCAGATGGAGTTCCCTAGAGAGTTGCGCCCTCGACAGCTTGACCCTCAACACCCAGGACATCAATGGCCTCTTCCCCCTCGGGGACTTCTTCTTCTTCTCCACCGCTCTCTGAGCCACTAGTTGAATCCTCATTAGAAGTAAGTAAGGTTGTCGAATCTTCCTCTAAGGCCTTCACTTTCTCGATCTTAGCAGACAAATCAATGCCCCCTGTATATACATCCTCGAAAGCCTGTCTTCGAGATCCTAACCGGGCATGCTCCAAGGCTTGGTCCAGTTCAAACTTGGCATCCTTACAGACCTTCCTGGACTGAGCATTTGAAGCAGCGACATCTTTTTGGTATGAGGACATGAGCGCATCGGCCTCGGACTTAGATGCGGATAGCGCGGCGACCGATTTAGCATGGAGATCATTATAATTATCACTATCCATTATTGCCTCCTGAAGGCAACGCTCAACCGAATTCAACTTCCCCTGGAGGGTATCTCTCTAGGAGTCTATCTCGTCCACATGCTGCTTAAGTCCAAGAATCTCAATATCCCTGGCTCTGAGCCCCTCCCTCATCAGGACCTCTTTCTTCTCAAGCCGTAAAGATCAACCCAAAGTTGTTAAATACTGAGGTCAAACAAGCATGGAAATGAAAACATGTAAAGACTGTATTACCTGCTCAGCAAGATCGGTCCACTCTCGAGACATCGTCTCAAAATGAGCCCGAAGGTCATTGAGTTCTTCCTCCTTTTTGGCAAAAAAAGATCTGAGCTCGCCGGCATCTGATGAGAGCCTCCCACACTCTTCCTCATAGCGGGTCGACTCAGCTAGGGGCTTAGCTAAGGCCCGATTGTAGATCGCCATAGCCTGAACGCATGGAAAAACAAAATCAGAAAGATGAGAATCAAAGCTCAGAGCAGAGTCGGCAAAGGATTACCTATTTGAGCAACCTCTCGACTTCCCCAAAAATGAGTGAGGCATTAAGCTCGGGGTTTTCTTCGACCCTAGTGAAGAATCCTTCAAGTATGTCAATCCTTTCAAGGGATGCCCTTGCATCGGAAGTCTATCTATTACGGGTATCCCGTATCTCCCTCAGAAAGGATGTCGGATCCGGCGGAGAATCACTAACATCAATAACCCCGATTAGATCGATCGGGGCCTTCTTTTGCCTCAGAAGAGCCTAGGAGTTGGGGTCCCCTAACTCATCTATCAAACGCCCCTCAGCTCAAGGAATATTTTGGTCATCAATCGGCCCAGTGGCGTCACCCTCGAGAGTCTCTTCGGCCCTAGGTGGGACAACACCGGCAACTTCTGGCTCAACAGCCATCGGCTCAGCAAAATCCGAAGCAGACGCGTTTCTTTCCCCACGGGTGCTAGCGGGGAATTGTCTCCCTCTTCACCCCCAACTCAGGGACTCTCTGCTGCTTCCAAAGTTAAGGCTGCCGAATCGGCCTTCGGCTTTTGAGATTTAGCCTTCTTCGGTTTCGGGGACTTAGTCGGAGATTTTCTTTTCTCTTATTCTCCTTGGCAAGACTTGAGGTATCCACCCCCCCCCCCCCGGAGGAGTCTTCCCTTATCAAAGAGGCATCGCCTAGGCCTGGAAAAATGCAAAAGGTAGTTATGAAAGTTGAGAATACGGTTAAGGTGTACCCCCTAAGTACGACAGAAGAGAAACCTCACCATGGTTTTTAGCTTCCCATCGGCCCTTGGCTAGATCGCGCCATACGCTCTTATCATACGGGTAGATCGAATCGAGCTGGCGAACCCAGCCCGCAAGATCCTTAACCACGCCGAGGTACCACTCAACGACTGCACCAATAAAAGAAGTTAGGTCAGGAAGGGCAATGGTCCGAAGAAATGAAAAAATAGTTAATCAACATATTCACTTATGATTCATGTTCCATTCCTCGAGGAATGGCATCCTCTTAGAAGAATTAAATCTGAGGTCTTAACCCAGACGAAGCGGCTCATCCACCCCCTACCATTGCCTTCATCTGTACAGGCAAAGAAAGCCTTTAGAGCCCGACGCTGAAGCTTAATCACCCCCCCCCCCATAAAGTCGGGGGCAGTACATCCTAATCAGATGGTTAAGGGTAAAAGGTACCCCCTCGGCCATGTTTGAAAAATGCATAATCATATAGACGACGTGCCAGAACGATGGATGAATTTGACTGAGCGTCACCCGGTATTGTCCACAGAAATCAAGGATTTTGCGGTCTAACGATGAGGATGGTTCTACCGGGCCCAAGGTAAAAGGGTATGTATATACACTAAGGAAATCGGGTTTGTGTGTCGTTTTATCTTCCTCCTGGGAGGGCACCTTCACTTGAACCGCCTCTCTCCAGCGGTAGTCTGTTTTCACCTTTCCGATGTTGGTGATCAAACTAATGTATCGGGACATGGGTTCGCACCGCCCCGGTTTCGAAGAAGTCTTATCAATTGAAAAATCGGAGGATGTCTCACAGAGTTCGGGCACGCATTCTTCAAGACAGGAGGCGTTATGGGTTTTCCATTAGATGAGCGTGAAGAGGAGAAGCTTTATCACCTTGAGGGATGGTTCTAGAGGTCTTCGCCATTTCTACTGAAAGATTTCAGAGGAAAGAGAAAAACTGGGCGAGAAACAAATGCAGGAAAGAAGTAAGGAAAGCTATTGAATGTTTGGATATACGATAGAGAATAAGGAGTGGATGTCGTGCCCCATTTTTTTCCTCCGCGGAGAGAGGTCCGGGTTTTGACATTCATGGGGGTAATAACTCATATCCTTTTGGGATTTGGGTATTTGAAGAGTCACCACCTAACGGATTATGGTGCGTTAGGACACCTAGAGCGATTAACTCTTGGATTAGTTTGCATTACCAAAGATTAGGGTAAGGGCTCGAAATAACCTTGAGGGAAGGTGTTAGGCACCCCTCTTGGTCCACAAGTATGGGTCCCGACCGAACTTATATTTACGAATTAGTCCATTAACAAATAAATAGTTTGAATCAAATAATTTGCAAGTAAATCACGTTGGACACAAATAACAAGGCAAAGATTTTGAATACGTTGTATAAAACAAAGTGTAAACAAAAGGAATTTTGGAAAAGGGGATTCCTAGGTTGGTTAGCCTATAGGATCACCCCACACAATGTCCTGTAAACACATGAGGGGCTACACGTGACATTAGCGCGAGTCATCATATCCCATATCTACCCTTCCCACCCTTGTAGTGGTCATTAAAATGAGTGTTGATCAGCGATCTCTATTGTGTGTTGTTACCCGCCCCTTCTTAATGGTCCTAGAGGAATTTTAGGGCCTCTACCTATAGGTAGTTCTAGACAAACCCCTAAAGTTTAAAAGGTGAAAATACTAAGGCAACATGCAAGAACAATTAGGACCTTAGCAAATAAGAGCAGGAAGGAGAAAATAAGAAGCTCAGTTTACCTCCATAGATAAAGCATGTAGACAGCACAACTCAAACACAGATAAGGGCAACAGTATCCTAAAACATGATGTCTAGGTGAGTATCAGAACACAGTAGATATGCATGTTCATTTTATAAATCCGAAGCAAGGGCCCTAATCAGTTTGCCTACTGATTTTAAGCCTATTAATCATTAAGCAGTACACACAAAGAGGCAATTTCCAATAGGCCCAGATTTCCAAAATTTCCAATGCTGGATTGCCTCATAACCTTTCATATAATCCGGGTGTGTCAGGCTCCCTAAGGACCTCAAGGGATCCCGGGTAGTGCTTACATCCAGATTTCATAGCCATAATTGAATAAGTGCAATGTGGAAGGGCTAGCTCTAATGCATCAAAGTTCAGAGGGATCTCATAGGGATCCATAAGCAGTCACACATTAGAGGGTCAGAACTTAAAACCTAAGAGTAGGTGTGAGAGTGATTGAAAAGATTTAAGTAGGGAAACAGTTTGAAAAAGGGACTTGATTGAAATAGCTTTGTAAAAGACATCAAAGACAGTTTTGAAAAGAGAGTGGAGTAGTAAATAACAGTCCAAACACAGCACCCCTAAGACAGGTTCATACACAGCAAGAGATCATAGAACCAAAGCAGGTTTAACAGTCATAAACAGGGGGTCAAGGGATTTGGGGACATATAGGTAAACACATAGTTATAGGAGCACTTATGTACAAAATCAGCAGCATGCCAAAGGGTTAAGGAACCTCAGAATTAATACAGGATCAGGTCACTTAAAGATAGCCAACTAATTTGCTTAGAACATTAGTAAGGGAGAGTCATATTGGGGTACACTGGAAGGGGGTAACACTTCATAAACATGCTGAGTCTAAGGGGGGTAGACACATTTAGGAGCATGCTGATGAAGTGATGAAGTAAACATATTAGTTGCAAGTTGAACAACAGAACCATAAGTAAAAACAGACTAGAAACAAGAGGAAATGAAGTAATAAAAGAAACATATTGGTTTTGGAACTTGCATTGAAATCAGGACATACCAGTAAAGAAGACAGTAAATACAAAAGTGAAGGGGCAGGAGAGCACAATAGTTAGCCTTGGCTTGCAGACGGCTAAGCCGGCTAACTCAAAATGATAGTAAGTAGCACAAAAGAGAGAGCAGAAAGTTTAAGTGTGAGATAAAGATTTTTTGAACCAAAGTGTTCATTTGTGTGTGTTAATGAGAGAGCATATATATAGTTTGAAACTAGGTAGAATAATGTAAAAATCAAAGTCAAGCAGAACTAGGTATCAATTAGTATAAATTTAGTAGAAGTACTCCTTTAATTAAGGGAGTTAACTTCAAACGGTAAAGACAAATAAGGAAGGAGATCATATGAGACTGGAATACAACACATAAGGAAATAAGCATAGTACAGAGCATGTAATAGAGGCTAGGTTCGACAAATTCTAATTAAGGAAAATGTCTAAGAATCAATTTGACAGCATAATCAACCACAAAATAAGGCAAGAAATATTTCAGAGGTGGAAAATCAGTAAGGAAATCATCACAAGAGATGAGTGAAAGGTATCAATTACAGGAAATTAGGGATTCAAATAGGAGTAGTAAAGATTAAGGGAATTAACACAAATTGCTGTAAAATAAACGAAATAATCACAATATAGGCAAGAAGGAATAAAATCAGAAACCCTAATAAGCATAGTAAAGTAAAAATCACATAAAGTCAGGAATTCAACTAGAAAGAATGGTACTAATTAGTGTAATTAACACAAATTTATGTTAATAAATAGAATAAACACAGTATAGGCGGAACAAGCAAAATCAGAAACCCTAATGAGCATAATAGGGTAAAAAAAATCATAGAAACATAGAACATATTCATGAATAATAGACATGCGAACAAATTGAACGAACAAATAAGCAAGGACAGTTCTCAGAATCGAAGATTAAGACCAAGAATTAGGGTCTTCAACATAATGAATCAGATAAAAGGAAAAACTTAAATAAACCGTTTAAACATAGTAAAAATCTTAGATTAATACCAAAAATTAGAAGAAAAAGCATTTTGAAAAGGGGTTAAGAAACCCTAGTTTTGAAGATGAAGAGACGTCTTTGAAAAAAATCGGAAAGATTATCAAGAAAATAGTAAAGATAACTCGAATAGACTCAAATCTTGTTATAGATCTTAGAAATCAAGAGTCAAAATCAGGGTTTCAGAGAGAGAACCCAGAGATGGAGAGACTCCGGTTTAGAAGCCATAGATCTAGCCGAAAAATAGAAAGATCTTACTCGGACGGGCCAAGGTGGCCTGAGAACGGCATAGAAACCATGGGAGGTGACCGCCTTCTGGTTCCCTTGAGGGCTTCAAGGCAGCAACAAACGGCATAGAAAGAGAGCCATGGGGCTGGGGATGGTGGCGAGACCACTATTGTTACCGGTGAACCAACAGCCGATGAGAGGAGCTAGGTTTAGCAGAGAGGATTTTGAGAGAGATGAGAGATGTAACAGTGGAGAGCATGAGAGCAAATGAGAGGATGGGAATGAGGGTTTGGGGGGTAGTCATTTTAGGTTAATTATGGAAAGGGGGGATCTGGACCGTTGATTAGAATTGATCAACGGTCCAGATTGGACCAGGGATTGGGTCGGGTAGGATTTAGGTTTGGGCCTGGGTCTTTGGGCTAATTTAATTAGGTTGAGATCTGATTCAATTAGGCTAGAATTGAAAATGGAATTGGCTATTTGTTAAATACCCAATTAAATTAAATAAAATAATTTATAAAAATAGCTGATAATTGTAAAAAAAAATTATGCATGGAAATAGTTAAAAATGATTACTTAGTATTTTAAAATATAAATGATTAATTTTCAGTCAAAAAATAGTATAAAATCATATGATTGGGCTATAATTGCAAAGTTATTGCAATTATAGCCAAAAGATGTCAATTTGGCCAATTATGAAATAATTTGATTCAAATAAGACCATAAATAATAAGTTAAATCAAAAGATGCTTCTGAAATCATTTGTAATGCCATTTGCAATTATTTATTGGAAACCAAAATGCTAAATAAATTAATAAAGATATAGGAAAATTGTGGAAAAATACCAATTGCTATTAATGTATGATTTTGAAGGTATATATACAATTTTAATTTTTTGGGAAAAATTTAAGTATCACCAGTGGAGGATTGAGGTATTTATAGAGGCCAGTAGTGCGCACTAGGAACACCCAAAGGACGACCAACCATCGTGATCAGTTCGAGGCTTTTCGAGAACCGTGCAAACGTGAATTTTGAACGTCCCTTTTTTGTCACATCAACCGATCACGTGGAGTAACTGACATAATGATGGATGCATTGAAGAGTCAAAGAATTCAAGTCGTTCCTTGTTATTTCATTCCAAGAAACGCGGGGACTATCTGTATACGGTTAAAATCAGCGAAGGCCGATTTTAAGGTTTTCCTGGCATTTTCGAGCCCGACCTCGATAGGATCGAAACACAATCCAAGGATCGCTCTCGAGGCACTCGCCTTGGCAAGGCACATCGAAGACTCGCTATGACGCACCTTGAGGCAGGATGGAGATCGACGACTGTTATGAAAAGGCGGAAGACCCCCAAGGGCACGTGATGAGGGCTGACAGAGTCTGCAAAGAATAGTACAAATCCATATTGAACCATTATACAGTTGTACCAATAGCATTACCCCATCATGATTAGACATGTACTATGTAAAGGGGACTCTTGTCATTTTTGTAAAGTGGCTTGGATTATTACACAACACATTGAATGCAATACAACATTCTCTGTTCTTTGCTTAAACAATTGTTCTACATATTTATTGCTTATTCTTTCATTATTCATTTATTGTTCTTTATTTATTTCTAATTATTAACCGCAAAAGTCCATCTTTGAGGCCCTCATTATTATTGGTCCTTCATCAATTTCTCATTGCTATTAGCCCGTCTAGACCTCAAGGCCCTGCTCGAGCCAGCTCGAGGCCCAGCCTTGTAACTCTATTGGTTTGCATTTCTTATTTTCTTCACTTATACTTAGCATCTATTGCCTAGCAACTGGTATTGAGATAAATCATGTATTTTTAGAACCACAAATTCATATATAATTATAGTTACCATTTTTAAGGTAAACAGTTCTGAATCTCTAGGAAAAACTCGACCAATAACGTATCCCCGCTGTATGAGGAAAGATTTGTCTGACCCAATTGGCAATATGGGTCACCAACTGGAGAGGTCGTATAGTAACTGCATAAAAAAGAGTTGATTAACCAACCCATGGTAATAAAATGTTAACACAAATAGCACAAGCACTTACAAGTGGGGTTCCAAGCCTCAGGGAAGCCGACGACAGCGGACACTACGGCCGGGGTTCTGACAAAGAAATAATCAAGCCAGAAATGCCGACTAGCCTTATCGTCCATCCTCACTACCAAGCATTTTCCTCCACGGTGGTGAAAATTCAACAACGTCCCTCGATAGAAATGGTGAGCGAAGAAGTAAATCAGGTGGCGTACTGTAATCTCGACGTCGGCTAATTCGGCGAACTTCACTAACATTTTTACCACCTTGAATACGGGAGGGACGAGCTATGCTGGGCACACATTATAGTAGAGGCACAATTCTTCTATCAATGGTGGCGAAGGGCGCAGAATCTGGGATGATGGACGCGCAACTCGTCGTCACCTACAAGGACCAACTCCATGTGACCAAGAAGGCAGAGCCTAGCCTGAAATTTGGCTAAATGCTCAACCGTCATTGTAGATCAGAACCTCTCGATCACCACTTCCGGCGCCTTATGGAAATCGGGCTTGGTGTCAAGATACCGAGGTACAATCTCCTCTACAGTTGGGAGGGTTTCCTCCTCAACAACAACTGCACTGTCGTCCCCCTAATCAGGGAAAACGACATCTAGAGGAATATAATGATCTTCCATATGGATATCAGATGAAAGGTTCGACATTGTTGTAGAGAAACATAGAGAATTAGAGAAAGCAACAGAGAAGCATTAAAGTCATATGAAGGAGAAGAAGCTTAAGAAAATAGAAGAAGTGTGGAAAAACTTCAAAATCAACAAACCCTCCCTATTTATAAGGTTTGGGGGCACTAGAATCGAAACAGCTGGTCATGATTAGCACAGAGATCGAAATGTCAGAATCAATCAAGGGCCACATGAGAATCAATGCAATGCATCGGGAAATAGCATCATTATGGCTCATGACGACATGATGTCACCCCTTCTCTCGGACTGGATGGCTCCAACAGAGAGTCACATTGCCTACTTGCCACAACAACCATGACCCGTATAGTCTGCTCAATAAGCTTGACCACGAACGACATTATTTGCTCATCGAACTCGCTCGCAAAAGCGACCTCAACAAGCGGAAGGACTAACTCTATTGGCCAAAAATTACCTTTCATACAAGCATGTCGCATCAGCATTAAGGGGGCCTACATAGGCTGCCACGTGTTATCAGTACGACTTCAACAAAGGCATGTCCGAGGTCGAAGTAGTCCCTTAAGAGATGAAGGGTGGGGTCGACGAATCAGTAAATACCAAGGTCGAGAAGTAATCGTAGATCAAGGTCGAGGTCGAGCGTCTTAGACAGAGTTATAACGGCTAGTTTTAGGATAAGATACAAAAGAGAATATTATAGCGGATATTCTCTGTATCAGTACTACAGTCAAACCTCTCTATAACAGCCTCATTTATTTCGAATATTTTGGATGTTATAGCAAAGTATTATTATAGAGAATATAAATTATAACATAACATAAAATTGGTTCCAGAAAAACTTGGCTTTTATAGTGATGTATTGTTATATATGGATGTTGTTGTAGAGAGATCTGACTGTATTAGGGTTTTTAGGCATATGTTCCCTATAAATAGAAAGAGAGAGAATGATAGGGGACATAAGATATTCACTTGTAAGAAAATACATTTACTTTATAGAGAGAATTTGGCTTTATTGTAAGCACACAAGAAATATCTTTTTACTGAGATTCTTGCATAACTCTTCCACTTGATCCAAAAACAACTTGAATATTCGAGGTTTATCAATCATTCATCATTTTCAAAAGGAATATCCAAAGACCTCACCCCTTTTCGGGTGAATCTCATGTTCTTATTTAATTAAATGTCATTCGTTGCTATTTATAGTACTATTTAATGTTATTATCCTCCTTTTGAGTTATTGAATACTGTTAATGTTGTCCACTTTCATTGTTATTCGGTCAAACATACATGTTATCTACTACAAAATTAGTTGACATATTTTTGGAATATTAATATTAGCTAAGATTGACTCTACTTTATTTAAATCTAATTGATTGAATCCGAATCTGAATTTTGCGTGAAACAATATAGTCAGTTTCATTTCATATTTTTATCATAACCCATTCCAATTACCGTTCATACAGGCCATAACAAGTATAATTCTCTGTTCGCAAACTGATTGATTTTTGGGTCAAAAATCTTTTATTTAATGGTGTGAAGGGGTTCTTTGTGTTAAAGATTATTGTCCCCTTCTTTTAGTCCGTCAGCTCGCGCTATTTTCCATTCTATCTATTTATTTATATATATATACATGGTATATTAAGCATGTATTATATTTTTTGTTTTTTAATTAAGTGTGTTAATATAATTATATACATGCATAGTATAATAATGATATATTATTTGTTCGATGTATGTATATCTAACTATATGTATATGGTATAATAAGGGTATAATGTACAGTATAATAATAGTACATCGTAGATTTGTGTTTTTTTAATGTATATATCAAATTAATACACAGCATGTAGGTATATTGTGACAGAGATGATAGATTCATTCACCAAAACATTCTCAGATCTACATAAGAACAACTTCCGGAAGAGGTTGATCAAGATATTGGACCTCTCCAAGAAACTTACTTTCACTGTGTGTTTGTTCCAAATTAAATAATTTTCATATTTAATTATAAATTAAAATGACAATGCATATCAATTGATCATAGTTAGGTAATAAAAATTTATTACGGGTGCAAGTTTCTTCCACTTGCACCTCTTTCTAGGGGCAAGTGCATAAATAATCATTCTTAGGGATGTTATTTAGTTATTAGCTAATATTTATTTTTTTCTAAAATTCTAAATTAAAAATCTTAATTTGGAGACATTTTTGTTCTAAAAAAAATGAAATTTAAGACGTACTGGTTAATTCCTAAATACCAACCCTTCAGAGTGGCTACCTGTGTCATTTCTACCTCTTTCTACGATGGTAACTTATGCTATAATCAATCAGGAAAATTTTGCCTCCTATAACAAATTATTACTATAAACCAAAATAATTTTTAAATATTATTACTTATAGCTACCTTTTTTATTTTATAGCAAAGTAAATATTTATATTATATCCTATTATTGAGGTATGAAATACGTCAATTATATTTTTTTTCTCTATTCCTTTTTTCTATCAGCAAAATTCTCAATCCACTCTTCTCCCTCAAATCAGTAGAATCGCCGAGATATTGGATGAGAGATATTTGGGTAGTAAGGAGCACATGCTGCTGCAATATATTTTGGCTTCGTCTTGGGAATGCTCAAACTAAAATGTTGTAAGCTATGTATGTTATTAATAATTTTAGCAGAAGGAGCGTTACTCCAGTCAACAGATATTTGAGGGCCATGGCTACGCCAGAGAAGATTTGAGACCCGGATTTTTGTTCGTCTCCAATTTAAGTTTTAATACATTATATACAATATTTTGGTTGACCGAAAAATAAAATCTCCGGCGAACTTTCTTCTCTTATTTGCTATTTAGTCACAGATAATGATACAAATACATTACATTCTGTACAAATACACTCAAATACATTGTATTTTTGTATAAATATATTATTTTTTTCGTCTGTATTTATATATTCTGAAGGTCTATATTTTTTTAATACAACCGAATATCACTATGTTTTGTAATTTTTTGTTGTTTGAACACAGTCGAATTGAATAGAACAGTACACACCTTATTTCATGATTACCTCACTGTATTTATAAATATAGTCACGCGAATATATGGAATACAACATAGTAGCAGCGAAATTTATGTAGAATTGAGTTTGTTGAGTTTAATTTGCAGTAATACACACTAATTGATCCTCATTCCGTTATTAGACAGCTAGACTCTCCTATTTTAGGCGAATTTCGCTATTGTATTCATGAATATAGTAGCTCGAATATAGTCGCACAGCTGGATTCCCCTATTTTTTAGGGGAATTCCGCTATTATATTCATGAATACAGTAGCGCGAATACAGTTGCATAACAACTAAATAGTAGCTATATGAAGTAATTATGTATATGGTAGATATAGAAAGTTAATAGTCACTAAACAATAGTGATTTTTCAAAATTCCTCATCAATCAACTTTCACAACGCCCTAGCCCATTCTTCATGGATTCATGGGCCTATCGGCGGAATGCCGATCGGTAAAAATAGCTCAAACCCCATTTGGTGGTGTTATAGTTGAAATGGCACCAGGTAGGTATTATAAAGGACTACTATTTAGGGATTAATTAGTGTATTCTTAATTTTAGTTTTTAATTTAATTTTTTGGGACAAAATATCCTGAATTGTTACGAAATTAAGATTTTAATTAAAAATTTCATAAGAAAATATGTAGTGACTAATTTCTAAATAACACCCCTATACGTGAGAATGGTTGTTGGTGCACCTACCAGTGTTATACAATCTCGTTTGCATAAGGATGTCGTTCTCTTCAATGATTTCCTGGCCCTAGAGTGAAGTACCCGGTACACCAGAAGGCTAGAAGTACGAGGAAATTTTATAGATGGTCATGAAATGTAAAGAAAGTTTGGCAGAATCTCATAATTCAGCAAGTGTCCTTTTAATTCAATTACCATAACTATTTCAGAAATCTGGACCAATATGCATTACATATCCTCGAATTGGACCACGTGACTTTATTTTGATACTTGGCCAATCTGTCAAAAGCTAAATTTTTTTCCAGAAATACATTTTTTTTTTTAAAAATACTCTTGAAAAAAAAATAGTTAGTGTTTGGCCAATTACCTAAGAAGTACTTTTTGTAACATTTAGCAAATAAATTTTGTTTGGCCAATCTTTCTAAAAAGTGCTTTTGAGTGTCAAATTACAAAAAAAGAATAATACCAAAGTCATATAATTATTTTAAAGAGAAAAATAAACCTAAATATTTGTCGTAAGAGACTTTTATAATTTATTTTATTTAATTAAAATATAAAACATAAAGTAAACATACATATTAAAGATTTAAGTCAATATAACATATATAGTTATATCAAAGCATATAATATTATATAGTATAATTACTTATTGTCATCATTCAGTATGAATTAGAAGTACATTCCACAAATTACTACATATTGATAATCCACCATAAAATAATAAGCAAAGTCACTCACACATGATAATATTTCTCAATAATTTCGTCTCAAATTCTATCACACAACGCCTCCATATTAGTAGAAGACTTGCCTTGCATTTCTAAAGGAATGCCAAAAGACCCATCTCCTTCTTCAATCTCTACAATAATGTCTTCATTAGCATAATAGTTGAATCCTTATCGATGGAAGAATGTTATCGGATGAAACTATATATGTATAGCCATGATAGTTGTAACGAGTATCAAACTTAAAAGATGGCATTGAGCGTAAAATAGAAAAGATTTTAAATATATAAATAATTATTGTTTTCATAAAAAAAAATTAAGTATGTTTAAATTCAAATTCAAAAAGAATAACCAATTATTAACAACATGTAATGCAATTTTTTTTTTAAAATTTAAATTCAAAAAAAATATTACCTAATTAATTTTGTCCTATATTGCCAAGCTGACCAACTTTTAGACTGTCACTTAGCTTAATGTGGAGGTTTTTTCTTCTTCTTTTAATAATATATAGATTATGCGATGCAATTATAAATTTATCACCTATTTATAGGTAATTTTCACAAATTAAATTTAATAACTATTTTAAATATTCGGGAATTAATAGTGTATAACTGAAGAAATTATAAATAAGTGTTTGTATGAAGAGAATTTATAATCCAAATATGTAGATAATTTACTTTAGTGTGAAAAAGAAAGATAATTTGGAAAGTTACAAGATATTACACATACAAAAAAAATCAAAAATAAGAAAAGTCAAAAAAGAATTTGGAAAGTTACAATATATTCATATATATGATGTCTCTAATTTTAAAAGAATAGTAGAAGCTAGATTAAAAAAAATTAAATTAGTAAGAGATAATGTGATGACCCAAAAGGTCATCACTTGTTTTACAAGTCGATTCTGTGTTCTGAGGCCTAAAAACCTCTTTTTGTCTCATATCGATTTGTGTTCGCAGTCTGAGCGTGTATTAGGAAAGTCATTATGTGAAAATCTGTGAAAAATAATAAATTTTACTTTTAAAATGATTTTAAGTTGACTTCGGTCAACATTTTGGATAAACGGACCAGGACCCGTAATTTGACGATCCCGGAGGGTCCGTAGAAAAATATGGGACTTGGACGTATGCCCGGAATTGAATTCCGAGGTCCCAAGCCCGAGAAATGAATTTTTGAAGAAAATTATTTAGCTGAAATTATAAGAGTTTTTAGAAATTTGGATGTGTTTGAATTTGATGGTATCGGGCCCATATTTTGGTTCCAGAGCCCGGTACAGGTCGTATATGGTATTTAAGTTGAGCCTGTAAAATTTGGTAAGAAACGGACATGATATGACGTGAATCGGACCATCAGTTGTTAAAAAGGGGGACTTAAGAGTTCATGAGATTCTTCTTTGATTTTGATGCTAAATTCATAGTTATTGATGTTATTGTGATGATTTGATCGCATGAGCAAGTCCGTATGATATTTTTAGGTTAGTGTGCATGTTTGGTTTGGAGCCCCGAAGGCTCGGGTGAGTTTTAGATAGGCCACAATGTGAAATTGGACTTAGGATCAAATGCTGGTATCTGGTATTTTTGCCCAGGTCCCTGATCTCGAAATTGCGAGATCAGGCTTCGCAATTGCGAAGTTCTCAGGCTTGGTAATTGCGACCCAGGCGTCGCAAATGCGAACCAAGCCTGGGCAAGCCTTGGTCGCAAATGCGACCTATTTATCGCAAATGCGATATTGCAAATGTGAAGGGTCCCTCGCAAATGCGAAGGTGACCGGATTCCTTCAGGGTCGCAAATGCGACATAGTCTTCGCATTTGCGAAGTCAGCAGGTTTTGAAGGGGTTCGTAATTGCGAACCCTGGTCGCAATTGCGACATCTGCAACCTGCTAAATCATATCTTAGCCGAAAATTTCTCATTTTTCAAACCCTCTCAAACCTAAAACACCTTTGGGCAATTTTTCAAAGACAACTACTCTTCCAAATTGATTATAAGTCATTTCTAACTCGTTTTCTTTAATCTTTAACATCTTTTCACATGATTTCAACTCAAATCAAGGGTTTTCATGGGGAAAATTGGGTGTTTTGGGTAGAACTTAGGTTTTTCAAATTTTGGGGATCTGGACCTCGATTTGAGGTCCAATTTCAAAATAAATTATATATTTGGGTTCATGGGTAATCGAGTTTTGGTTCGAACTTCAGGTTTTGACCATGTGGGCTCGGGGTCGATTTTTGACTTTTTGGGAAAAACTTTAGAAAACCTATTTTCATGCATTAGAATTGATTCATTTAGCATTTATTGATATCGTTAAGTAAATTGTGGCTAGATACAAGCAAATTGGTGGTGGAAACAAGAGGTAAAGCAGTAGTTGGGGCTTGAATTGTGTTCGTGGCATCGAGGTAAGTGTTTGGTCTAACCTTAGCTTGAGGGATTAAGAGTTGTGTCTTATTTGCTATGTGTTAATTGTGAAGTACGACGTATAGGCATGGTGACGAGTATCTATACGTCGGTGTCAAGCATGCCCGTGTGTCTAGTATTGTAATTGTTGTGACTCCGTTGTGATTTATTCATGCCTAATATGATGATTATCATTATTGGTTCCCTTCCCGTGATGTTATTGTTTATGATATTGTCTTTCTTGCGAGGATATTATTGTTTGTGATATTGTCTCCCTTGTCAGGATGTTATTGTTTATAATATTTTCTCCCTTGCCGGGATGTTATTGTTTATGATATTGTCTCCTTTGCCGGGATATTGTTGTTATACTCTTGTTCCCTTGCCGGAATTCTTTTATGATTGATGTTGAATTGTATATGGGATCGGGTTGCACGTCGCAACGGTATCATATGAAATGGGATCGTGTGAAACTCCGCCACGGTAATATATGAAATGGGAGAGGGTGGCACGCCGCCACGGTAATATATGAAATGGGATCGGGTGGCACGCCACCACAGTAATATATGAAATGGGAGCTAGTGGCACGCCGCCACGGTATATATGAAATGGGATCGGGTTGCACGTCTGCAACAAGAAAGAAATGAAAGTGAATATTATGTTTGTTTTTCTTATTCTTGTTGGAAATTGAATTTTATTTTCTTTACATTCCTCTTTTGGTGTTCTGATACTTCCCGCAGCATGTTTTCCCCCCTCCCATCTTTAACTGTAAATATCTGCTTTTATTTTTCCGTTGTATATGATTTAACTACACAGGTTTATTTGGTAGTCTTGTCCTAGCCTCATCACTACTTTGCCGAGGTTAGGCTGGGCACTTACCAGCATATGGGGTCGGTTGTGCTGATACTACACTCTGCACTGTGTGCAGATCCCGGTGCTGCAGCTTTTGGACCGCAGTGAGGTTGTTGCCTTCAATCCAACAGGCAACCCGAGGTAGTCCTGCAGGCGTCCGCAGGTCTTGGCGTCTCCTTCTATCTTCCCATTCTGTTTCTTTTATGTATTTTTGAGAGACAACTTTGTATTTATATTTCAGACCTCTGTTTGTAGTATTCGTAGATAGTCCGTGACTTTGTAACACCAAATTCTGGGTAGTGTTGTATTTCAGATTCATGTAGCAATGTTTGGTTAAACTATTAAGTTTTCATCTTCCATATTTCTAGTTATTTAATTTGTTCCGCTGTTTGATCACTTATTATATCAGACTGTTGAAAAGGCTTAATAAAAAGGGTAATGAATTTATATAACACTCGGCTTGCTTAGCTTTTATGAGTAGGCTCCATCACGACTCTCGAGGGTGGGAAATTCGGGTCGTGACAAGTTGGTATCAGAGCTCTAGGTTAATTAGGTCTCACAATTCACGGACAAGCTTAGTAGAGTCTGAGGAATCGTTACAGAGACGTCTGTATTTATCCCCCAGAGGCTACAGAGTTAGAAAAAACTTCACATCTATTCTTTCTTGTCGTGCGGTTTGATTTCTCAATGCTAATTGAATTTCTACTTTGTTCTTTCGCAGATGGCGAGAACACGCGCTCCCTCATCCACTGATCAACAACCTGATCCCCCAGCAGAAGCTCCTACGAGGGGCAAAGGGCGAGGCCGAGGCCGTGCTAGAGGCCGAGGCAGGGGTAGAGCTCAGCCCAGAGCAGCAGCACCAGTGGCGGAGCCTCAGGTTGAGTTTGAGGATGAGGTTCTGGACCATGCAGTTCCGGTGGGCCCAACTCAGGTCCTAGAGGGGTTCATTGCTACCCCCAGTACTCCAGGATGCTCTGGTCCGTCTAGTGGGCTTTATAGAGAGTGACACCCGGGCAGGCTTTCTTCCGGTAGCACCAGTCGTCTCTCAGGATGGGGGAGGAGAAAAGATTCCTGCTACTCGCACTCCGGAGCAGATGGCTCCCCAGTTTTAGACTCTAGCAGCTCAGCCAGTTGGAGCAGTTCAGCTGGGTATGGTAGCTCAGACCAGTGATAGAGCAGCTATGTCTGTTGATGCCTTGTGGAGATTGGACAGGTTTACCAATCTCTTCACTACCACTTTCAGCGGTGCATCTTTTGAGGATCCCCAGGATTATTTAGATAGCTGTCATGAGGTTCTCAAGAACATGGGGATAGTGGAGACCAATGGGGTCGACTTTTCTGCTTTTTGTTTGTCTGGATCCGCCAAGACTTGGTAGAGAGATTATTGTTTGGCTAGACCAGCTGGGTCACTAACTTTGACTTGGGATCAGTTTTCTCAGCTATTTCTGGAGAAGTTTCTTCTTATCACTCAGAGGGAGAACTATCGGAGGCAGTTTGAGCGTCTCCAGTAAGGTTCTATGACTGTTACTCAGTATGTGACCAGATTTATTGACTTGGCCCTTCATGCTCTTCTTATACTTCCCACTTAGAGAGAGCGAGAGTGAGGAGGTTCATTGAGGGGCTCATTCAGCCTATTCGATTGTAAATGTCTAAGGAGACGGGGAGCGAGATTTCTTTTCAGAAGGCGACTAATGTGGCTAGGAGAGTTGAGATGGTTTTATCCTAGGGGAGTGGTCAAGGGTCTGACAAGAGGCCTCGTCATTCTGATAAGTTCAGTGGTGCCTCGTCTGGAGGCAGGGATTCTTTTGGTAGGGGCCATCCTCCCAGGCCATTTCATTCAGCACTTCAGGCTTCTACCCTAGGTGGTCGTGGTTCTCATATGCAATATTCTAATCAGCAGTCTTATAATGCATCGCCAGCTCCTATCAGTGCACCTCCGCTTCAGAGTTTTCAAAGTCGTCAGCCCTAGCAGCCGAGGGCTTGTTTTACTTGTGGCAATATGAGTCATATTGCTAGATTTTGCTCTCGAGCACCGAGCAATTCTCAGCACCAAGGTTACCGTGCCATGGTTCAGGCACCGAGTGTTCCACCGCCCGCTCAGCCAGCTAGGGGTGGAGGTAGGGGTGCTAGAGGTAGAGGTATTAGAGGTGGAGCTCAAGACGCTAGAGGTGGAGGCCAGCCAGCAGCAGGTCATCCTAGAGATGTAGTTCAGCGTGGTGGGGCCCAAGCCCGATGTTATGCTCTTTCAGCCAGGCCTAAGGCTGAGGCTTCCGATTTAGTTATCACATGTACTGTTATGGTTTGTAGTAGAGATGCTTCAGTCCTATTTGATCCAGGGTCTACATACTCCTATGTGTCATTTTATTTTGCACCGTATCTGGTCATGCCTAGTGATACTTTGAGTGCTCCTGTATATATATGTCTACACCAATGGGTGATTATATTATGGTAGATTGTGTCCATCGTTCATGTATAGTTGTGATTGGGGGTTTTGATACTCGAGTAGATTTGTTACTTTTGGACATGGTTGATTTTGATGTCATATTGGGGATAGACTGGTTATCACCTTACCACGCTATCTTGGACTGTCATGCCAAGACTATGACCTCAGCCTTGCCGGGGTTTCCTCGTTTAGAGTGGAGAGGGACTCCTGGTCATTTTACCCGTAGTGTTATCTCATATATGAAGGCTCGGCGAATGGTCGAGAAGGGGTGTTTGGCCTATTTGGCATATGTTCGTGATTCTAGTGCTGAGGTTCCATCTATGGATTCTGTGCGTGTAGTTTGTGAGTTTCCTGAGGTATTTCCTTCAGACCTGCGGGGTATGCCACCCGACAGGGATATTGACTTCTGCATTGATTTGGCTCTGGGCACTCAGCCCATTTCTATTCCGCCATATCGTATGGCCCTGCCTGAATTGAAAGAATTGAAGGAGCAATTGCAAGACTTGCTTGATAAAGGCTTCATTAAACCTAGTGTCTCGCCTTGGGGTGCGCCAGTATTGTTTGTTAGGAAGAAGGACGGATCAATGAGAATGTGTATAGATTACCGGCAGTTGAACAAGGTTACAATCAAGAATAAGTATCCATTGCCGAAGATTGATGATTTGTTTGATCAGCTTCAGGGTGCCAAGGTATTTTCAAAGATTGACTTGAGATTTGGCTACCATCAGTTGAGGATTAGGGCATCCGATGTCCCTAAGATAGCTTTCCGCACTTGGTACGGGCATTATGAGTTCTTGGTGATGTCATTTGGGTTGACAAATGCCCTAGCAGCTTTTATGGATTTGATGAAACGAGTGTTCAAGCCTTACTTGGATTCGTTCGTGATAGTCTTCATTGATGATATTTTGATTTATTCCCGTAGTTGGGAGGAGCATGAGCAGCATCTGAGAGTGGTTCTTCAGGCTTTGAGAGATAGTCAGTTGTATGCTAAATTTTCTAAGTGTGAGGTCTGGTTGAGTTCAGTTCCATTCTTGGGTCATGTTGTTTCAACAGAGGGTATTCAGGTAGATTTGAAGAAGATAGAGGCAATCAAGAACTGGCCTAGACCCGCATTAATTACAGAGATCTGGAGTTTCTTGGGTTTGGTAGGCTATTACCGTCGGTTTGTGGAGGGGTTTTCATCTATTGCAGCCCCGATGACCAGGTTGCCCCAGAAGGGTGTCCAGTTCAGGTGGTTAGACGAGTGTGATGCAAGATTTTAGAAGCTCAAGACAGCTTTGACTACAGCGCTGGTATTGGTTTTGCCCGCAGGTTCAAGGCCATATACAGTTTATTGTGATACATCTCGTATTTGACTTGGTGCAGTGTTGATGCAGGATGGCAAGGTCATTATTTAAGCTTCGCGTCAGTTGAAGATTCACGAGAAGAATTATCTAGTTCATGATTTGGAGTTAGCAACCATTGTTCACGCGTTGAATATTTGGAGGCATTATCTGTATGGCGTGTCATGTGAGGTGTTCACAGATCACAAGAGTCTACAGTATTTATTCATGCAGAAGGAGCTAAATTTGAGGCAGAGAAGGTGATTGGAGCTACTGAAGGACTATGATATCACCATCTTATATCATTCGGGAAAGGCCAATGTGGTAGCCGATGCTTTGAGTAGAAAGTCAGTCAGTATGGGCAGTCTTGCATATATTCCGGTCAGTGAGAGACCACTTGCTTTGGATGTTCAGGCTTTGGTCAATCAGTTCGTGAGGTTGGATGTTTCTGAGCCCAGCCGTGTGTTAGCTTGCACGGTCGCTCGTTCTTCTTCATTGAAGCGTATCCGAGATCGGCAATATGATGATCCTTATTTGTGTGTTCTTAGGGACACGGTGCAGCATGGTGGTGCCAAGCAGGTTACGTTATGAGATGATGGAGTTTTGAGGTTGCAGGGTCGAGTTTGTATGCCTAATGTGGATGGACTTCGAGAGTTGATTTTAGAGGAGGCCCATAGTTCCCGGTATTCTATTCATTCGGGCGCCGCTAAGATGTATCAGGATTTGCGACAGCATTATTGGTAGAGGAGGATGAAGAAGGAAGTGGGAGCGTATCACTATGAACTTCGTTGTTGGACTCCCGCGGACTTAGAGGAAGTTTGATGTAGTGTGGGTTATTGTTGATAGGCTGACCAAGTTAGCATATTTCATTCTTGTTCCAGTCTCCTATTCTTCCTAGAAGTTAGTTAAGATATATATCCGGGAGATTGTGTCTATCATTTCGGACCAAGGTACGCAATTTACCTCGCATTTCTGGAGAGTAGTGCAGTGTGAGTTGGGCACACGGGTCGAACTGGGCACAACATTTCTGTAACAACCCGACTGTTCGTTTTGCTTTTTAGAACCCCATCCCCCTAAATAAACCTTCCTCGGGAATTGGAAGAATTTGGGTAGAAATATGCTCATTTTATTCCTTAAGATTTTTTGAAAAGGCTAAGTTTGACTTTGGTCAACATTTTTAGCAAACGGACCCGGATTCGTGTTTTGACGGTCCCGGAGGTTCCATAGGAAAATATGGGACCTGGGCGTATGCCCAAAATCGAATTTCGAGGTTCCTAGGCCGAGTAATGAATTTTTATTAGAAATTGTTAAACTGAAATTCTAAGGATTTAAAGAAACTAAATAATGATTGATCACATGGGTATCAGGCTCGTATATTGGTTCCGGATCCCGGTACAGGTCCGATATAACATTTAAGACTTGCCCGCAAAATTTGGTGTCAATCCGAATAGTTTAAGTGTGTTTCGACTCGTTAGAGGAGAATTAAGAACTTGAAGTTCATAAGTTCTATTCAATTGCTTTTAGGAGGTGATTCTTAGATTTAGTGTTGTTTCGGGTGTTCCGAAGGTTCGAGCAGGTCCGTTTCATGATTTCAGACTTGTCGGTATGTTCGGGCGGGGCCCGGGAGCCCTGAGTGTCAATCAGACGAGGCATGAGTGAAGTTGGAAAGGTTGAGAAGAGTTGAAGCATCTGCATCTGTCATAACCGCATCTGCGGTTGGTCAGCCGCAGGTGCGAGACCGCAGAAGCGGTCGTCCTCTCATAGATGTGGCCAAGGCAGTCCAGGCCCAAAACCGCAAAAACGGCTTCAAGACCGCAGACTTGGCCAATTATGCAGATGCAGTCTCTTTCTAACAGAAGCGGGACCGCAGATGCGGTCCCCTGATCGCAGATGCGGAAATCACTAAAGCAGTGAGCTTCATTTATTATGGACTCCAAGTCATTTTGGCCATTTTTCACTCATCCATTGGGCGATTTTGGAGCTCTTGTGAGAGGACCTTCACCTAGCATCTTGAGGTAAGTTTATCCTACCTAATTTTAGTTTAATACTTGTGTCTTAGGTAGATTAAACACTAGGATTAAGGTAAAATTATGGGGTTAGAGCAAAACTTGGGGTTTTGACAAAAGTTAGATTTGACCATGAAAATTGTTATGAAATGAATTAGAAATCATACATTATTGATCCTTTTGTTATAAAGAACAACTTTCTTAGAAAAATTTCGGAATCTGGGCACGTGGGCCTGGGGTCGAATTTTAGGAAACTTGTGTTTAAGGTTGGGAAATTGCTTTAATAGTGACAATGTGATCTTGTGAGCTTATATTGCCTAGTTCTTACCCCATTTGACTAGTTTTGGATCGTTTGGCTCCAAATTGAGAGTTCGGGCTCGTTCTTGGTATTGGAAGTGCATTTTGGAGCGAGGTGAGTCTCCTTTCTAACCTTGCAAAAGGGAATTATCCCCATAGGAGTAAAAATTGTATAATTTGCATCTAAATGCGGGGGCTATGTACGTACTAGGTGATGAGAGTCCATGCGTATCTACTATCATGTTAATTGTCCAGGTAGTCTAGGACCCGTATCATGCTATATTGCCAATGTTATATGTCTTCTTGATAATGTGATCATTTCTGGACATGCTAGAGAATTGGAAATGAACATAAGTGAAAACATGCTGTGTTGGGCACTTGTAATATTTTATTTGAATGTAATTGCACCTTCCTATATTTTTTGTAGATAATTGAGATTTGTGGATTGGGCCGATTGCCTCGGTAGAAATAGATGCATCTATGGTTCGCGCCATTCGACCCTCCTGGCAGTGCACAGTTTCTTTTATATTGGATTGGGTCGTCGACCTCGGCATAACGTGCGCATGATATTTATGTGAATTTATTATTGATGACCTTCCTAATACATAGTTTAAATTGTAAAGGATTAACTGGGGTATTAAAATGACATGACTTAGAAATACTTATTTCAACTGTTATATATTGTGACCATCATGCCTGGCATAACGTCATATTATATTATTTGGCCCTAGTAGATAACAAGTCGGCCTCTCGTCTCTACTTCTTCAAGATTAGACTAGATACTTACTGGGTACATATTGTTTATGTACTCATGCTACACTTCTGTACTTAATTGTACAGGCTCTGAGGCAGGTTCATCTGGCTATCAGACCGGTGCGCGTCCCTGATCATAGTCTGAGACTTCCACGGTGAGATGCTTCCCTTCATGTGCCGATCAGCAGCTGGATGGAGTCTTCCTTACTTTTGACTGTCTATTCTGCTTCAGATAGTAGGATAAATGCATTATTTTGTATATTCTACTAGTTGTCCACAGCTTGTGACACCAGGTCTTGGCACACACATTAGTAGACGTTTCTTTTGGATTGTATAATTACTTTTGAATGTTGCATATTATCACCTGTTTTAGTTGGAAATTAAGAAAAATGTTGTAACTATTTTGGGTAAGTAAAATAAGAATTCACTAATACTTCCGCATTGGCTTGCCTGACAATAGTGTTGGGCGCCATCATGAACTATTATGGAAATGAGTCGTGACAACATGGTATCAGAGCACTAGGTTCGCGAAGGTCTTACAAGTCATGGGCAAACCTAATAGAGTCTTGCATATCGGTACGGAGACGTCTATATTTATCTTCGAGAGGCTATAGGGTGTTAGGAAACTACTCTCTATTCATTTCCTATCGTGCAGTGGATGGTACACTAAATTTCTCTATTCTTTTCTCTTACAGATGGTGAGGATACGCACGGCGGATGTTCCAGACCTGGGAAGGGTTGCTCCCCTTGTTGCTAAAGGCCGAGGCAGAGTCTGAGGGAGGGCACCGGCCCGAGGAAGGGGACAAGGACGTTCCAGAGCTGCCCCAGTAGCACCACCAGCAGATCCTGTGGGAGATCCTATCATTGAGGAGCAAGGCGAGGTGCCCATAGCTGAGCCTACCCCGGCGGACTTTATGACAGCATCGAGATTCCAGGAGGTCATGGGTCGTATGCTACGATTCATGGACACCATGACTCAGGCTGGTTTATTTCTAGTGGATCCAGCTACATCACAGGCAAGAGGGGGAGCATAGAACCCTACTGCTCAGGCTCCTAGTCACGCAGCTGCAGTGTATTAGACTTTGAGTGCACTACCCACAGTTGAGGCTCAGCCAGTTGCTGTAGTGGTGCCCCAGCCCAGACCAGCTGCGGATGGTGACCCGTAGAAGTTATTGGATAGATGGACTAGACTTCACCCTCCAATCTTCAGGGGTGAGCGTCATGAGGATGCCCAGGATTTCATTGATAGGTGCAGGGACATACTGTACAACATGAGGATATTGGAGTCGCATGGAGTTGACTTCACTACTTTTCAATTGGAGGGCAGGTCCCGTAGATGGTGGCAGTCCTATGTTTTTAGCAGGCCAGCAAGTTCTCCTCCTCTCACTTGGGGTCAGTTCACACAATTATTCTTGGATAGGTATATTCCACTCTCTGAGAGGGAAGAGCTGCGGTATCAGTTTGAGCATCTTGAGTAGGGTCAGATGTCTGTGATCGATTATGAAGAGAGGTTCTCTGAGTTGTCTCACCATGCACTCATGATACTTCCCATGGATGCAGAGAGAGTGCAGAGATTTGTTGCAAGGTTGCACCCCGATATTCGAGCTAGCATGGCTCGAGAGGTAGAGATGGGTACTGAGTATTAGCTAGTGGTGGAGATTGCTCGTAGGATTGAGGGTTATAGCTAGAGGGGTAGAGAGCAGTTTCAATAGGACAAGGGGGCACACGGGGAAGGGTCAGCCCAGCAGGTCCCCCATATTCAGTACCACCACCACCTCCACGTGGTGCTCCAGTGAGACCTTATTTCAGCGTGATGCCGGAGAGTTCATACCGCCCACAACTATTTAGGGTTCCTCCTGTGGGTATTCAGGTCCATAGGGTTCTTCTGATTCTTATTTTAGTGCTATGCCGGAGAGTTCATACCGTCCACTAGCTATTCAGGCTTCTTCCAGTGGGTCTACAGGCCATCAGGGTCAGCCATCAGGGCAGCAGGTCGCCGCACCGCGGGGTTGTTTCGAGTACGGAGACCTTGGTCATATGAGGAGATACTGCCCCAGGCTTCGGGGCAAGGCAGTACAACAGGGTCAGCAGCCTATGATTTCAACACCGACTACCCCGCCACCTAGAAGTAGAGGGCAGACTGGTAGGGGCCGTCCTAGAGGTGGAGGCCAGGCAGGGAGAGGTCAGCCAGCTACTGCTCAGTCAGGTGGAGGCCAGCCAGCCGGCGCTCCAGCCAGATTTATGCTCTTCCGGCTAGGCCAGATGCATTGGCCTCAGATGCCGTCATCACAGGTATTATTTCCATCTGCGGTAGAGATGCTACGGTATTATTTGATCTAGTGTCTACCTATTCGTATGTGTCATCTCTATTTGCTCATTTTCTGGTTATTGCTCTTGAGCCCTTGGGCACTCCTGTTTATGTGTCCACTCCTATAGGCGATTCTGTGGTTGTAGATCTGATCTATCGGTCCTGTGTGGTTATATTTTGTGGTTTCGAGACTAGAGCAGACCTCTTGGTGCTCGATATGATCGATTTTGAGATCATCCTAGCATGGATTAGTTATCTCCATATCACGTCATCCTAGATTACCATGCCAAGATTTTTACTTTAGCTATGCTAGGGTTGCCAGGGTTGGAGTAGAAAGGTTCCACAATTGATACATCTAGCCGGTTTATCTCTTTCCTGAAGGCTCGGCAATGGTCGAGAAGGGGTATTTGGCTTATGTTCGGGACACCACCGCAGAGTTTCCGACGATTGATTCAGTTCCAGTAGTTTGGGAGTTCGCTGATGTGTTTCCTTCTGATTTTCCTAGCTTGCCGCCGAATTGTGATATTGATTTCTGTATTGACTTGGCTCCAAGCACCCAGCCTATATCTATCTCACCATACCGAATAGCTTCGAAGAAGTTAAAGGAGCAGCTTGAGGAGTTGTTAGCAAAGGGGTTTGTTAGACTCAGTGTATCGTCTTGGGGTGCACCAGTGTTATCTGTGAAGAAGAAGGATGGGACTATGCGGATGTGCATTGATTACCGCCAGTTGAACAAAGTCACCATCAAGAACAAGTATCCATTTCCTCGTATTGATGATTTATTTAACTAGTTGCAAGGTGCTAGGGTGTTCTCTAAGATCGACTTGAGGTCAGGGTACCATCAGTTGAAGATTTGGGACTAAGATGTTCTGAAGACTGCATTCCAGACTAGATATGACCATTATGAGTTCCTGGTAATGTCCTTTGTCTTGACTAATGCCCCAGCAGCGTTTATGGACTTGATGAATAGGGTGTTCAAACCTTATATTGATTCATTTGTCATCGTCTTCATTGAAGACATCTTGATATACTCACATAGCCTGGGGGAGCACGAGCAACATTTAAGAGTAGTTCTTCAGACCTTGCGAGAATAGAAGCTATATGCTAAGTTCTCCAAGTGTGAGTTTTGGCTAGAGTCGGTGGCATTATTGAGGCATGTAGTGTCAAGAGAGGGCATTAAGGTGGATCCCATGAAGATTGAGGCAGTTCAGGGTTGGCCACGTCCTACTTCAGTGACCGAGATCAGGAGTTTCCTGGGGTTAGCAGGTTATTACAGATGATTCATGTAGGGCTTTTCATCTATTGCATCACCTCTGACTAGATTGACCCAGAAGGGTGCTCCTTTCCGTTGGTCCGATGTTTGTGAGGCGAGCTTTTAGAAGCTCAAGACAGCTTTGACTATAGCACCAGTTCTTGTGTTGCCTTCCGGTTCAGGGATGTATATGGTATATTGCGACGCTTCGCGTGTTGTATTGGGATGTGTATTGATGTAGGAAGGGCGAGTTATCGCATATGATTCGCATCAGCTGAAGATCCATGAGAAGAATTATCATGTGCATGATTTGGAGTTGGCCGCGATTATTCATGCTCTTAAGATATGGAGGCATTATCTGTACGGGGTATCATCTGAGGTTTATACTGATCATCGCAGCTTACAGCACTTTTTCAAGCAGAGGGATCTTAATTTGAGGCAGCGTAGATGGCTTGAGTTACTGAAAGATTATGACATCACCATTCTTTATCACCCGAGCAAGGCAAATGTGGTTGCAGATGCCTTAAGCAGGAAAGTAGAGAGTATGTGTAGCTTGGCATTCATTCCAGCAGAGGAGAGGCCACTAGCTTTAGACATCTAGTCCTTGGCTAACAAACTTGTGAGGTTGGATATTTCAGAGCCCAGTCGAGTTCTTGCGTGCGTTGTTGCTCAATCTTCATTATTGAGGCAGATCAAGGCCCGACAGTTCGATGATCTACATTTGGCAGTTCTCATAGAGATAGTGCTTCAGGGTAGTGCCAAGGAGGTTTCTATTGGGGAGGATGGTGTTTTGCGACTCCAAGGTCGCCTATATGTTCCTAATGTTGATGGTCTGAGGAAGAGGATACTAGATGAGGCACACAGTTCGCAGTATTCCATTCATCCGGGTGCTACGAAGATGTATCGTGACTTGAGGCAGCATTATTGGTGGCAGAGGATGAAGAAAGACATAGTGGAGTATGTGGCTAGGTGTTTGAATTGCTAGTAGGTCAAGTATGAGCACCAGAGTCCAGGTGGCCTACTTCAGCAGGTGCCTATACCGGAGTGGAAGTGGGAGTGCATTACTATGGATTTCGTAGTTGGCTTGCCCCAGACCTTGCGGAAGTTTGATGTAGTGTGGGTCATCGTGGATAGGTTGACCAAGTTGGCACACTTTATACCGGCTGTGACTACTTACACTTCAGAGAGTCTGGCTCAGATTTACATTCGGGAGATAGTCTGGTTGCACGGTGTGCCTGTTTCCATCATATCATATAGAGGCCCTCAGTTCACTTCTCAATTATGGAGAGCTGTTCAGGGTGAGTTGGGTACCCGCGTGGAGCTTAGCATAGCATTTCATCCACAGACCGACGGGCAGTCGGAGCGGACAGTTCAGATCAGCTTAGAGCATGTGTGATTGACTTTGGAGGACAGTGGGATCAGTTATTGCCTTTGGCAGAGTTTTCTTACAACAACAGCTATCAGTCCAGCATTAAGATGGCTCCATTTGAGGCTTTATATGGTTGGCGGTGTCGTTTTCCTATCAGGTGGTTTGAGCCTGGTGAGGCTAAGTTATACGGTACAGATTTGGTGCAAGATGCCTTGGACAAGGTAAAGTTGATTCGGGATAGGTTTCGCACAGCTCAGTCCAAACAGAAGAGTTACGCGGATCAGAAGGCACGCGATGTATCATTCATGGTTGGCGAGAAGGTCCTCTTGAAAGTCTCGCCAATGAAGGGTGTTATGAGGTTCGGGAAGAAGGGCAAGTTGAGCCCAAGGTTTATTGGCCCATTTGAGGTGTTGAGACGAGTTGGGGAGGTTGCTTATGAGATTGCCTTACCCCCCAATTTATCAGGAGTTCACCCAGTCTTTCACGTGTCTATGCTTCGGAGGTATCATGCCGACTTGTCCCATGTGTTGGACTTCAGTACTATTCAGTTGGATGAGAGTCTGAGTTACGAGGAGGAGCCAGTTGACATTATTGATAGACAGGATCGCCAGTTAAGATCCATGAGGATTTCAGCGGTAAAGGTCCAGTGGAGGGGCCAACCAGTCGAGGAGCCGACCTGGGAGTCCGAGGAGGACATGCGGAGCAGATAGCCACATTTATTCAGCACTCCGGTACTTTTCTATGTCCGTTCGAGGACGAACGTTTGTTTAAGAGGTGGAGAATGTAATGACCCGACTGGTTGTTTTGCTTTTTAGAACCCCCGTCCCCCTAAATAAAACCTCTCGCGCTTGCTTTAACTTACTTACGACCCGCGGGGATGGTTGGTTCGGGAATTGGAAGAATTTGGGTTGAAATATGCTCATTTGATTCCTTAAGATTTTCTAAAAAGGCTAAGTTTGACTTTGTTCAATATTTTTAGCAAACGGACTCGGATTCGTGTTTTGACGGTCACGGAGGGTCCATAGGAAAATATGGAACTTGGGCGTATGCCCGGAATCGAATTCCGAGGTCCCTAGGTCGAGTACTGAATTTTTATTAGAAATTGTTAAACTGAAATTCTAAGGATTTAAAGAAACTAAATAATGATTGATCACATGGGTATCGGGCTCGTATGTTGGTTTTGGAGCCCAGTACATGTCCGATATAACATTTAAGACTTGCCCGCAAAATTTGGTGTTAATCTGAGTAGTTTAAGTGCGTTTCGACTCGTTAGAGGAGAATTAAGAACTTGAAGTTCATAAGATTGATTCAATTGGTTTTAGGGGGTGATTCTTAGATTTAGCGTTGTTTCGGACGTTCCGAAGGTTGGAGCAAGTCCATTTCATGATTTCAAAGTCTGTATGTTCGAGTAGCGATCGAGAGCCCCGAGCATCAATCAGACGAGGCTCGAGTGAAGTTGGAAAGGTTGAGAAGAGCTGAAGCATCTGCTTCTGTCATAACTGCACCTGCAGTTGGTCAGCCGCAGGTGCGAGACCGCATCTGCGGCCGTCCTCTCGCAGATGCGGCCAAGGCAGGCCAGGCCCAAAACTGCAGAAGCAGCTCCGCATAAACGGCTTCAAGACTGCAGAAGCGGTCTCAGCCCATTTGACCAATTCTGCAGATGCGGTCTCTTCCTCGCAGAAGAGGTACCACAGATGCAGAAATCATTGAAGCAATGAGCTTCATTTATTACGGGCTCTAAGTCATTTTGGCCATTTTCACTCATCCATTGTGCGATTTTTGGAGCTCTTGTGAGAGGACCTTCACCTAGCATCTTGAGGTAAGTTTATCCTACCTAATATTAGCTTAATACTTGTGTCTTAGGTAGATTAAACACTAGGATTAAGGTAAAATCATGGGGTTAGAGCAAAACCTAGGGTTTTGACAAAAGTTAGATTTGGCCACAAAAATTGTTATGAAATGAATTAGAAATCATACATTATTGATCCTTGGGTTATAAAGAATAACTTTCTTCGAAAAATTTCGGAATCCGGGCACGTGGGCCCGTGGTCGAATTTTAGAAAACTTGTGTTTAAGGTTGGGGCTTTAATAGTGACAATGTGATCTTGTGAGCTTATATTGACTAGTTCTTACCCCATTTAACTAGTTTTGGATCTTTCGTCTCCAAATTGAGAGTTCCGGCTCGTTCTTGGTATTGGAAGTGCATTTTGGAGTGAGTTGAGTCTCCTTTCTAACCTTGTAAGAGGGAATTGTCCCCATAGGAGTAAAAATTGTATAATTTGCAACTAAATGCGGGGGTTATGTATGTACTAGGTGATGAGAGTCCATGCGTAGCTACTATCATGTTAATTATCCAGGTAGTCTAGGACCCGTATCATACTATATTTGCCAATGTTATATGTCTTCTTGATAATGTGATCATTTCTGGACATGCTAGAGAATTGGAAATGAACATAAGTGAACACATGCAGTGTTGGGCACTTGTAAGAGCTTATTTGAATGTAATTGCGCCTTCCTATATTTTCTGTAGATAATTGAGATTTGTGGATCGGGTTGATCTCCTCGGTAGAAATAGATGCATCTATGGTTCGCGCCATTCGACCCTCTCGCAGTGCACAGTTTCTTTTATGTTGGATCGGGCTGTCGACCTCGGCATAACGTGCGCATGATATTTATGTGAATTTATTATTGATGACCTGCCTGATACATGGTTTAAATTGTAAAGGATTAACTGGGGTATTAAAATCACATGACATAGAAATACTTATTTCAACTGTTATATATTGTGACCATCATGCCTGGCATAACGTCATATTATATTATTTGGCCCTAGTAGATATCAAGTCGGCCTCTCGTCTCTACTTCTTCAAGATTAGACTAGATACTTACTGGGTACATATTGTTTATGTACTCATGCTACGCTTCTGTACTTAATTGTACAGGCTCTGAGGCAAGTTCATCTGGCTATCAGACCGGTGCGCGTCCCTGATCATAGTCTGAGACTTCCACGGTGAGCTGTTTCCCTTCCTGTGCCGATCAGCAGCTGGATGGAGTCTTCCTTACTTTTGACTGTCTATTTTGCTTCAGATGGTAGGATAGATGCATTATTTTGTATATTCTACTAGTTGTCCACAACTTGTGATACCAGGTCTTGGCACACACATTAGTAGACGTTTCTTTTGGATTGTATAATTACTTTTGAATGTTGCATATTATCACCTGTTTTAGTTGGAAATTAAGAAAAATGTTGTAACTGTTTTGGGTAAGTAAAATAAGAATTCACTAATACTTTCGCGTTGGCTTGCCTGACAATGGTGTTGGGCGCCATCATGACCTATTATGGAAATGGGTCATGACAATTTCATCCTCAGATGGACGGGCAGTCTGAGCGTACTATTCAGATTTTGGAGGATATTCTCCGAGCTTGTGTCATTGACTTTGGAGGCTCGTGGGATTAGTTTTTGCCTTTAGCGCAGTGTGCGTACAACAACAGTTACCAATCGAGCATCTAGATGGCTCCTTATGAGACCTTATATGGTAGGCAATTTTGGTCGCTGGTTGGATGGTTTGAGCCGGGAGAGACTCGGTTGTTAGGTACGGATCTTGTGCAGGATGCCTTGGACAAGGTCATGATCATTCAGGATAGGCTTCGTACAGCTCAGTCTAGGCAAAAGAGTTATGCCGATCGTCAGGTTCGTGATGTGGCATTCATGGTCGGCGAGCGGGTGTTGCTTCGGGTATCGCCTATGAAGGGCGTGATGGGATTTGGGAAAAGGGACAAGCTTATCCCTTGATTCATAGGCCCGTTTGAGATTCTTGATCAAGTGGGAGAGGTGGCTTACAGACTTGTGTTGCCGCTGATCTTATCAGTCGTGCATCCAGTTTTTCATGTGTCCATGCTTTAGAAGTATCACGGCGATCCATCCCACGTGTTAGACTTTAGCATTGTCCAATTGGACAAGGACTTATCCTATGAGAAGGAGCCGGTAGCTGTTCTAGACCGGTAGATTCGTCAGTTGAGATCGAAGAGTTTCCCTTCTGTTCGTGTTCAGTGGAGAGGTCATCTTGTTGAGGCAGCGACCTGGGAGTCCGAGCCCGATATACGGAGACGATATTCCCATCTTTTCTCCGACTCCGGTACTTCCTTCTTATGTCCGTTCGAGGATGAATAGTTGTTTTAAAGGTGGAGAATGTGATGACCCAAATGGTCATCACTTGTTTTACAAGTCAATTCTATATCTGAGGGCTTAAAAACCTCTTTTCGTCTCACCTTGATTTGTATGCGCAGTCCGAACGTGTATCTGGAAAGCCATTATGTGAAAATCTATGAAAAATAAGGTTGTACTGTGGTCCGGTCCCGGGCCTAAATGGGCTAAACGGGCCGGGCCAAACGGTCCCGAGCTCTGGCAGGTAGGGCTCAAGCGGTCTCGGGCCAAACGATCCCGGGCTTAATGGTCTTGGAGGGTGGAACCGGCCCACTGTGGGCCTAAGCCTACATGGTCCCATGCTAAATGGGCTGGACCTAAACGGGCCTAAGTGTTTCGGGCTTTTTTTTTAATTTTTTTTATTTAAGGCAATTTCTTGTAAATTATATTATATAACTGTGACTTAAATCTTCTAATTCAAATTTAAACACAAAAAAATTGCAAAGAAATATTCAAGGGAATGCCTTATAATTTTTATTATTACGACATTAACAAAAATGGCAATATCTTTCTTAGTCTTCCTCCTCCCAATGGAATGAGCACAACAAGGTGCTAATACCACCATTAAAAGGAAAAAAAACTAATGAAGATGTGCCAAAATACAAGTTACATATTAGTTTATGTATTATCTCTAACAAATTTCATAAATCCTTCAAGGTTCGGAGGAATTTCCGTTGGTGGTGGCGGAAAAGAAGCTTGTTCATCGCCACTTCCGGGCGAAGCAGCATCCTCCGCAAGTTCCGCTAGCATTTCTTCATAAGCTTCGTCTATCTCTGTTTGTGATTCAGCAAGTCCAAAATTTCTTCTTTCCGAACGGATCCAATCTCTGAAGAGTACTGATTTTTCCAAGCTCTCCCTCATAGACGCTCTATGATCACCGATTTGAAGTCTGGCTTGACTGAAAGAGCTCTCTAATGCCACTGTTGAAGCTTGAATACTTAAAATATCTCAATCCATCCTTGAAAGAATCGGATAGTGTTTTTCTTTGTCCTTCCACCATTCTAAAATATCAAAGGAGTCGTCGGGATTCTCTGATTCAAGTTCCTGCGACAAATAAACTTGAAGCTCATTTAGTTGTGAACTATCACCAATATTATCACCTTGAGAACCCCTGAGCTCCATCCAAGAACTAAGTTCTTTTACGCCCGCAGTTCTATTAGATGATTGCGAACTAGACGAAGTAGGAGTTGGAACATTTGGTATAGCATGATCTAAGGCAAGTTGATAAGCATTATAAATTGTTTGAGCATTTATTTTAATTGAGGCTTTTGCATCTACAAGTGTAGCAAATTCCTCATCTGAAAGTGATAAAACCTTATAAATATTTTGTATACCAAAAGTGAGGACCTCCTAATTTCATGGTAGGATTTAACATGGCAGCAACACCAAAAATAGGGAGGATAGAAAAAATATTTTTTAAACTTATCTTTCGTAGAATTAATAGCAAATTGATAAATTACCCCACCCTCTGAAAATTGAGTAAACAAATCTGCAAGTACTGCAATATAAACTAAACAGTTAGAAATAGTAGGATAATATTGCCCAGATAATTCATTTGTAGCAACATGAAATTGTTCTAAAAAGTCTACAAGCATTTTAACATTAGTCCAAACCTGATTTGTAAGGTGCTCATCATCATCATCATCATCACCACCAACACGAGCATTAAACGTTGCGTTTATTAGGTTTCTATATTCATATGCAACAACTAAACTTTCATACATGTAATTCCATCTAGTCGGACAAGTTTTAGGAACCTTTCTTTCTCTAAGGCCAAATTCATCACATTTTTTAAAATATTCTCTAAGTCTACTTCTACGGTTTGAATAAAAAGGCCAATTAAGAGCCATTTTAACCTTTTCAATTTCAACATTTAATATTTTCATACCATCACCGACGATTAAATGGTAAATATGACAAATACATCTAACATGAAAAATATTACTAAATGCAGGATTTAGTGTAGTTGTAAGCAAGCCTATAGCATTAGCGTTACTAGAAGCATTATCCATTAAAATTGACATTATTTTATCTCTAATGTAAAAATATCTACAAATATTTGCAACTGTGTTAGCAATAAACTTACCTGTGTGACGTGAATTAATTATTCTATAAGCAATAATGCGTTTTTGCATTTTCCATTCCTCATCAATACAATGAGTGGTAACAGTAAGATAATCACAGTCATTACCACTTCTACCAATATCAGTAGTAATAGCAACGCGACAATTTATATGAGTAAATAAATAGCGCAAATATTGTTTATATTTATAAATATCGCTCTTTACAGTTGCGCGAGGCCATCCTTTATAAGTAGGATTAAAAACTCTTCTAATATAATGCAGAAAGTGAGGGCTAGAAGGAAACTATAGGGTAATCACATAACAGTAACCATTTTTGCCAATTCTTCACGATCTTTATTTGGATCGTAATATAAAATGCCACCGATAACAGTGTTAATTCCTGGTTGAACTAGATTTGAATCGGTACTAGGGTTAACTTGAGTACCTACACTTGTCCCCTCTTGCGCAACTTTCATTTGAAGAAATCTAGCTTTATCTCTAGGGTGTGTCTTTATATGTCTAGTCAAAATACCTGTACTGCTACGGTCTCCAGTATATTTATGAGCCATAAAAGTCTCACAAGTTTTACACTTAGCCTTATTTTGATCTTTTAGTTGAGTAAAAAAGTGCCAAACAAGAGATGTTTCGCACCGTCTAGAAAGTTGTCTATTAAAAGTAGGGATTACTACAGGAGGGTCAGGCGGGGCATCATTTGGATTATTATCAATTGGGTTAACAACAGGACTAGTAGGTGTATCATATAAATTCGGTCGCGTTTCATCTAAATCATCATTTTCCTCATTGTTTTCATCGATAGTTTGATTACCATAAAGAGCATTCATATATTCATCATTTAATTGTTGACCTGGTGCAATATCATGGAAAAATTGACTATTAGTAAATTAAAAATAAGGGTTATTACTATCAAGAATAATAGGTGGAGGAGGACGGGTAATAGGTCTGCGTCGGGGAGCCGGGGTAGGAGTAGTAGCTTGGCCACTAGGTTCACCAATTTTAGATTTTTCCTTACCACCAAACATTTTTTTCAAAGAAAAGGCCATATTAATTATAATTATACAAACTAAAACAAACAAAACTATAATATTAAAACTTAAGAGTTGGAACGAGTTTACTGAATTGATAAACAACTTCTTGAAAATTGTATATCGTTGAAGACTTGAATACTTCAATTCACCAACTTCACAATTTTTTACAAATTGCAATAATAAAGTAAGGAATTATAGAAGAAAATTAGAGAGAGATTGATGATTTTGTGAGTAAAAATGAAATAATGAGGGGGTATTTATAGTTGAGAATAAGGAAAAAGTGTAATTATAAAAAGTTTAGGGTTAAAATAAAGTTTGGGGGGGCAAATGGCTATTTTTTTTAAAATCCAAACAGCTAGTTTTTAAACTTCCAACCGCTGGACAATTTTTTAAAAAAAATTGAAAAATAGTTGTTGGGCCCGTTAGGCCCGATTGAATCGACCCAGGCCCGCCAGCCGGTCCCGGGCTAAATAATCCCGGGCTCGCGGTCTCTACGTGCAAGACCGGCCCATAGTGGGCTCCTAGGACCGCTTGGGACCGGACCATATGGGCCAGCCCATTTAGCCCAAAGCCCATGTGGGCTCGCGGTCCTGGGCTGGGCCCGGACCACAATACAGCCTTAGTGAAAAATGATAAATTTTGCTTTTAAAATGAATTTAAGTTGACTTCGGTCAACATTTTAGGTAAACGGATTCGAACACATGATTTGACGGTCCCGGAGGGTCCGTAAGAAAATATGGGACTTGGGTGTATGCCCAGAATTGAATTCCGAGGTCCCAAGCCCGAGAAATAAATTTTTGAAGAAAATTGTTTAACTGAAATTATAAGAGTTTTTAGAAATTTGGATGTTCTTGAATTTTAATGGTATCAGGCCCGTATTTTAGTTCCGGAGCCTGGTACAGGTTGTATATGGTATTTAAGTTGAGCCTGTAAAATTTGGTAAGAAACGGACTTGATATGACGTGAATCGGACCATCGGTTGTTAAAAAAGGGACTTAAGAGTTCATGAGATTTTTCTTTGATTTTGATGCTAAATTCATAGTTATTGATGTTATTTTGATAATTTGATTGCATGAGCAAGTCTGTATGATGTTTTTAGGTTAGTGTGCATGTTTGGTTTGGAGCCCCGAGGGCTCGGATCAGTTTTAGATAGGCCACGGAGTGAAATTGAACTTAGGATCAAGTGCTGGTATCTGGTATTTTTGCCCAGGCCCCTGATCTCGCAATTACGAAGTTCTCAGGCTTGGTAATTGCAACCTAGGTGTCGCAAATGCGAACCAAGCCTGGATAGGCTTTGGTCGCAAATGTGATATCGCAAATGCAAAGAGCCCCTCACAAATGCGAAGGTGACCTGATTCCTTCAGGGTCGCGAATGCGACATAGTCTTCGCATTTGCGAAATCAGTAGGTTTTGAAGAGGTTCGAAATTGCGGCATCTGCAACCTGCTAAATCATAACTTAGCCAAAAAATTCTCATTTTTCAAACCATCTCAAACCTAAAACACCTTTGGGTGATTTTTCAAAGACAACTACTCTTCCAAATCGATTGTAAGTCATTTCTAACTCGTTTTCTTTAACCTTTAACATCTTTTCACATGATTTCAACTCAAAATCAAGGGTTTTCATGGGGGAAATTGGGTGTTTTGGGTAGAACTTAGATTTTTCAAATTTTGGGAATTTGGACCTCGATTTGAGGTTCGATTTCAAAATAAATTATATATTTGGGTTCGTGGGTGAATGGATAATCGAGTTTTGGTTTGAACCTCGGGTTTTGGCCATGTTGGTCCGGGGTCCTTTTTTGACTTTTTGGGAAAAACTTTAGAAAACCTATTTTCATGCATTCGAATTGATTCATTTAGCATTTATTAATATCGTTAAGTAAATTGTAGCTAGATACAAGCGAATTGGTGGTGGAAACAAGAGGTAAAGCAGTAGTTGAGGCTTGAATTGTGTTCGTGGCATCTAGATAAGTGTTTGGTCTAAACTTAGCTTGAGGGATTAGGAGTTATGTCTTATTTTCTATGTGTTAATTGTGGAGTATGGCGTATAGGCATGGTGACGAGTATCTATACGCCAGTGTCAAGCATGCCCGTGAGTCTAGTATTGTAATTGTTGTGACTCCGTTATGATTTATTCATGCCTAATATAATGATTATCATTGTTGGTTCCCTTGCCGGGATGTTATTGTTTATAATATTGTCTCCCCTGCTAGGATGTTATTGTTTATGATATTGTCTCCCTTGTCGGGATATTATTGTTTATAATATTGTCTCCCTTACCGGGATGTTATTGTTTATGATATTGTCTCCCTTGCCGGGATGTTGTTGTTATACTCTTGTTCCCTTGCCGGGATTCTTTTATGATTGATGTTGAATTGTATATGGGATCGGGTTGCACGCCACCACGGTAATATATGAAATAGGATCGGGTGGCACACCGCCACGGTAATATATGAAATGGGAGCGGGTGGCACGCCGCCACAGTAATATATGAAATGGGATCGGGTGGCACGCCTCCACGGTAATATATGAAATGGGAGCGGGTGGCACGCCGCCACGGTAATATATGAAATGGGATCGGGTTGCACGCCTGCAACAAGAAAGAAATGAAAGTGAATATTGTGTTTGTTTTTCTTATTCTTGTTGGAAATTGAATTTAAGTTTCTTTACATTCCTCTTTTGGTATTCTGTTGTTATCTGATACTCCCCGCAGCATGTTTTCCCCCCTCCCATATTTAACTGTAAATATATGTTTTTATTTTTCCGTTGTATATGATTTAACTGCACAAGTTTATTTGGTTGTCTGGTCCTAGCCTCATCACTACTTCGCCGACGTTAGGTTGGGCACTTACCAGCACATGGGATCAGTTGTGCTAATACTACACTCTGCACTGTGTGAAAATCCCGGTGCTGCAGCTTTTAGACCGCAGTGAGGTTGTTGCCTTCAGTCCAACATGCAACCCGAGGTAGTCCTGCTGGCGTCCGCAGGTCTGGCGTCTCCTTCTATATTTCCATTCTGTTTCTTTTATGTATTTTTGAGAGACAACTTTGTATTTATATTTCAGACCTCTGTTTGTAGTATTCGTAGATAGTCCGTGACTTTGTAACACCAAATTCTGGGTAGTGTTGTATTTCAAATTCATGTAGCAATGATTGGTTAAACTATTAAGTTTTCCTCTTCCATATTTCTAGTTATTTAATTTGTTCCACTGTTTGATCACTTATTATATCGGACTGTTGAAAAGGCTTAATAAAAAGGGTAATGAATTTATAACACTCGGCTTTCCTAGCTTTCACGAGTAGGCGCCATCACGACTCCCAAGGGTGAGAAATCCGGGTCGTGACAGATAATTTGAAAAATAAAAATTTATGGTGAGGATAGCTTTAGTTAATAAATTAATTTTTTACTTCTACTTCTTGGAAGAAGCTAGAATTTTCTGCTTCTGCTTCTTGGAAGAAGCTAGATTTTTCTTCTTCTTCCCAAAAGCAGAGAAACTGCTTCTGCTGCTGGCCAAAAGTACTTTTATGTCTTGGCCAAACAACTCAAATGTTATAAAAAGTACTTTTTAAAGGAAAAACGTACTTTTGACCTCCGAGAAGCTTGGTCAAAAGCTCTTAGCCTTTTACTTTGATGGTGTTTGGATTGGCTTTTAAAAAGTACTAGCTTATAAGTTAATAGTCAAAAGCCATAAATTGATAATATCCAACTTTTGACTTTTGTGTTATTTTTGTACTTTTCACGCCTAAAAGCAAGTGTTTTTAAGTATTTTTTATCATTGTCAAATACTGCAAAAACTAAAAAAGTATTTAAAGGCCAATAAGCATTTAAAATAAGTCAATCCAAACCCCCTCTTTGTCTTACGCTAGCTCTCTATTTTTATTTTTGTTTCCAAAAATAGTCCACTTTATTTAAATGAAAAAAAAATAAAAAATGTAAATGAAATATTACAAAGAAAGTTATAGGGAACACCTTTTTCTTTTTTCTCAATACAACTTTATCCTTTGTTTTAATTTTTTTTTACACCGTGAATATATATAAAGTTAAATTCTATCAGAGTGCAAATGTCCTCAATTGTGCTTCTTACTAGCAACAAGTACTTCACAACAACCCATCCTTATGAAGCTACTAGTGTAAAGAGTAGCTTGTTCCAAGGAAAAGAGAGAAGAAAGGACAAAGCCCTTGGAATCAGATGATTTTGTTTTCTTGGATTCCCTTTATCTTTTGAGAGGTTTCTTATAATTTGTATTGGCTTTCCACAGGGCATATCATGCAAAATGCTTTTGTCAAAGACAAAGGTTAGCTCCTTGTCTTTCATTTCTCTCAAGTGGCCTAATAAACAAATGGTTTCATTATGATTTATCACGACAAAATATTACTTTTATTCTCAAATTTGCTTTTTTCATCTATCCTCGCATATCTCAATCTTATTTTGCTTATATATAATAATTTTTCTGTTAGTATTGAGGGGCGGATCTACCTTAGCCTAAGTGGTGTTACGTGACACCGCTTCATGAAAATCTTTACTAATTATTTATATATGATTCAAATGAATAAACAAGAGAAACGCCAAAATAAAATAAGTGACACCACTTGTCATAAGCAAGTGACTAGCTTATTTGTTCAAAGCCTGAATATTTCTATGTAGGGTTGTGAGTTTGAACCTGTGCAGCCTCATTCTATGTTTTAATACTTTTGTACTACTTGACTAGCAAAACACATTTTTTAAATTGAAGGGATGTTGCATTGTAAGTTGTGTTATTTCTTTTTCCTGATTGTTTTTTTAAAATATGATATTATTATAGTAATTTTTTTATTTGTTACTACTTGACTAGCAGAATACATTTTTTAAATTGGAGGGATGTTGCATTGTAAGTTGTGTTTATTTCTTTTTCCTGATTGTTTTTTTAAAAATATGATATTATTACAGTAATTTTTTTATTTGTTCACGTTTAAAATGGTGACACCGCTTCCAAAAACTCCTGCGTACGCCACTGTTAGTATTTTATGTGACACAATTACTATTTAGAGAATTTAGGAAGTTTTTCTTTGTTCATGATTTTTTCAAATACTTTTTAATATTTTAAAGTTTTAATAATTTTGTATGATAGTACTTTTCATGTAGCTTCTAAATATAATAATTATATTTTAAAAAAACTTGAAAATCTTATATTCGAATTGACACCAAATATTAAATAGTTTGACCCTTATACTCCGAATAGTGTCAGATAAAGTGGAACCGATGAAATAGCTAACTTATGTAAGGATTTGGAAAATTTAAAAGAAATTATTCTCAGTGATGGGAACACTGAATGTGTTTTATTTGGGAATTCTATGCTTGTGGTTCAATTGGTGAGTCTCGGAGCTGTCGCACCCAAGTAAGGGACTTCGACATCTATGTTGATGGGCACATATATATATTTCTTGTCACTTAAATATGAATGATAGATCTATTTGCTCTGTTCATTCTTTGGAAATGTTTTGAATATAATTGAAGTGAGACCCGTAAATAAGAGGAGGGAAAAAGAAGGAAAAAGAATATATAACGGGATCTTAACCATGCATCTAATTAAGCAGTGTAATGTAAAATTTTGATTATTCGACTATGCATGGAATTATATTTATTACTTGCTTTTTAAAAGGCAGCCGTCAAAAGAAAAATAATGCTCCTGTTGATAAATTTTGATTAGTAGAATTCTAACGTATGATTTTAACCATGATGTTTTCCATAACAATATAATAGAAGACATCATTTACTTGATCCTATTGTAAAAACTGCTGAAAGATCTTTTAAATCTTGGTTTCTTGTTTTTTGGTTCTTCTTTGAGATAGATAGATAGATCCTATATTAGATCGAACACCGATTTTAATTATTAATTGATAGCATACCTAGGCCTAGCTATGTACAATTATATTGCTATGTGAATGTTATGTGCTTAATCGAAACTAGGCACAATTCTGCAAAGATCTAAGAAACCAAGAGTAAGAATGGCTTCTGAACAATCTTCACAGGAGAAGGTTCTAGATTTTAGGAGCTTTAGAGGGATGAATCTATTTTATTGAGATTCTTCTAACAGCTCTCCGAACCATCTTCTGATAGTTTTCAACTAACTCCTGGTACAAAGACTGTTATGCCCCTTACTAACTATTTACAATGACTCTATTGCCCTTAACTACTTTGGTATATATATAACAGTGAATCCATTAAATAGAAAAATACTAACAACTCCTACTAACTAGAGCTAAGCAATATTGTATAAGTTCGGGAAAGGACCGTATCCGAACGGAGGGTGACGTAGGCAACTTATAAGTGGGTGATTTCATAACTCGAACCCGTGAGGTACAGATCACACGAAAACAACTTTATCGCTGCAAAGTTTTCCTTCAAATACACGTTACGCAAGTCAAGTGCTAAAAATTAATGCTCCATTTGTAATCTGTTGCAGGATTAATGGGAATTGTTGAAAGCTGAAACTTGGAAAGAAATGGGAAGGGTTCTCGAGAATTTGGAAGACGTACAGAGAATCCATCAGAATACGGTTGTGCACTCCGACCCTGGAATTGGATACAGTCACTTTATTAAATTCTCTACTGCTAGACGGCAACTAATTTCAAATTTGGATTGAGTTGAATTTTCTCCAAAGATGAGTAAATACTCAAAAACAGATGAGACTGTTTTCTGCAGCTTCGCCTGTTACTCACTTGCTACAACTTTATCCACAACCACAAACATGTCAATTTAATCATTTTAAGTTTGTCGTATTATCCTCTCGACTGTGTAATGCACGTCAAAAGCTATGAATGTTACTAGTAATATGCAAGAACTATCTACTCTACAGTTTGATAGTACCAAGAAAATTCTCTTGTGGATGTGAGTTCAATTTTGGTTATTTTTCTTTCGCAATTCCCTTTTTTTTAATGAAGGTAATATTGTTTTTAATGGGTGATATGTAAGACCCAAGGATGACATAATTTTATGACTTTAAGTCCCTAGCGTTCATATATATTACATATTTTCCTGCTACTTTAAGACCATAAAAAAAAGGCCAAAAAAATCTTCTATTAATGCAGTTCGTGGTTAGCTACTTAATCCAAAAAAGATTTTAACTTTTTTATATATAGACAATATAAAATTTGTTGACACCACAAATATATTTTAACATATTATAATCAATAGCGGAACTAGAATTTTCACAAATTAAAGGAGTTCATAAAATAAAAATATAAAATAAGTGGAGAGGCTAAGGAGATTCAACATCTCATATAATACATAATATATATAAATATATATATTGAAATTTTCAGCCAAAGGTGGTTTACATGAAACCCTCTCGTCCCTCTAGCTCCGCCGTAGGTGTAATAAGTAAAAGAGGAATTTTTAGAAACCACTATTATTGAGTAGTTATTAACTTTCTATAGCTACCATATACTGCATAATTACTTCCTATAGCTATTATTTAATTGTTACATGATTGTATTCGCTGTATTCGCGCTACTGTATTCATGAATACAGTAGCAGAATTCGCCTAAAAATAGGAAAGTCCAGTTGTGCGACTGTATTCGTTGTATTCGTGCTACTATATTCATGAATACAGTAGCGGAATTCGCCTAAAAAATAGGGGAATCCAGTTGTTTAATCGCGGAAAAAGAATCAATTAGTGTGTATCATTCCTAATTTAACTCAACAAAATCAATTCTACATAAATTTCGTTGCTACACGACTGTATTCGTTGTATTCGTATTACTGTATTCATGAATATAGTAATAAGGGAGTCTAGTTGTATGGCTGTATTCACTGTATTCGCCTACTGTATTCATGAATACAGTAGCGGAATTCGCCTAAAAAAATAGGTGAGTCCGGATTAATAACGGAAAGAGGATCAATTAGGGTGTATCACTCCTAATTTAACTCAAAAAAATCAATTCTACTTAAATTTCGTTGCTACTATATATGTTGTATTACATGTATTCGCGCGACTGTATTTATAAATACAGTAACGTAATCAATAAATATGGTGTATACTATTCTGTCCAATTCAATTGTATACATTGTATTTAATTCACAGATATTCATTATTCACTATTACATTTCGTATTCAATTCACCATATTTTATTTGATTGTATTCAAACAACAAAAAATCACAAAACACAGTGATATTCGGTTATATTAAAAAAATACAAACCTTCGGAATACATAAATACAGTGGAAAATAATGTATTTATACAAAAATACAATACATTTGAGTGTATTTGTAAAAATACAATGTATTTATATCATTCTATGTGACTAAAAAGTAAGAAAGAGAAGAAAATTCATCGGAGATGGCTTTTTCCGGCCAAGCAAAATATTGTATACATTGTACTAAAATTAAAAATGGGGACAAACAAATATTCGGCCTTCAAATCTTCTCCGGCGTAGCCATGGCCGGATCTGTTTGCCTAAGAGGATGAGCCAATAGTGGATGATGATGCCGACAATCAAAATTGAGAGTTTAGTGAGTATACCTCGTGTAACCCTTTTTGAAGTTGTTGAATCAACCATTGAAGACAAAATTTGAAGTTTTTTCCTCAAAACTTAACAATGGCGAAAATTATAAAATAAAATAAAATAAATAAATAAAGTGAAGAGAAAAGAAGAATGGCAGAGTAATTTGGCGTGAATCGGCCAAAAGCTTTACCAATTACCACGAACTTTTGGCGCAAAAACGTTGAGGATCAATTCTGAGAAATATGTTCCTACAATCTTACTGTGTGTGAGAGAGAGACCGTGGAGAGAGAAAGAAGAAAATCTTGACGTGTTTTGAGAGAGAACATGTGTTAACGGAAAGAAAGAGAGAGAAAAACTATAAATAGGGTATTCACGCCTATATGGTAGTGTATACAATAAATACTTATTTTGCTAGCATAAAATATAGAAGGTAGCTATAGATAATAACATTTTAAAATAGTTTTGGTTTATAATAAATAGTATGTAATAGTTTGCTATAGGCGGTAAAATTTCCTAAGTAAAATACATTATTTTTTTGGGTTACTAATTAATCATACTTTTTATTAATTATTAATTACGTGTAATTATTCTATGCTTATAAAAGGTAAACTCTTTCAAATGTTACAATGATTTGTCTCAAATGAATGAGCGTGAAAAAGATAATTAAACCGTTATCAATAAGACCAATTAACTTTGACTAAACCTCTCTGGTCACGCTCCTCGTCCCATGTCGACATATAATAACTCTCTCGCTACTCTCACAGTATAAGACAGTTCAAACTTTGTCGAAAGGTAGAAAACCCCCACTACATTATTAGACACAGAGAAGGCAGAGAGACAAAAAGAATGGGAAAAAGTTTTAAGCTTCGGTTTTCTAAAGTCATTGCCTCCTTCCATTCCTGCCGTTCCAAAGACTCTTTCACTCTTCCTGAAAATCCTGTTCCTTCTAATTTCTTCTCAAAGTCATCACATACTAAACCCACTACAAAACTCATCACCCTCGATTTCCCTGTTGTTAATAACTCACCTCCTTCTTCCTTCAAACGCCACGTGTCAGAATCCATGGTTTCTGTTGGCTGTGGGTTTAAGTCTCGGTCACAAGAATTCAAGTGGGAGAAAGAAGACAAGTTTCACGTGGTTTCCTCCTTTGAAGATTCTGAAGGGGAGAATTGCGCCTTACGACCACCTTCTACTCCTCCAAGATTAGCCGTTGAGAAGAAGAAACGCCGAGTTAAAAAGACGAACAAGACAAAAGCCAGACTCCGAATGAGCACCTCCTCAGCTGACGACAGTGGGATTTTAAGCACTACTGAAACTTGGGATAACTATAACGAAGAAGAAGATGAAACTGAAACCTTGGTTTCATCTTCGAGAAGCTTCGATTTCTCAACTGATGACTCGTCTACAGATTTCAACCCTCAGTTGGAAACCATATGTGAGACCACTACTATAAGGCGTCGTAAAAAGAGGAACGGAAACACCAAGAGGAGAGTGAAGCACTCAAGACGAAGCTTCTCGTCTTCAAAGGGTAAAAACATGGTCGCATTTCATTTATTTGTGTTACCATTTTAGCTTAAGATATAGTACTATATTTGATTATGTTATGTTTCAATACACGTCGTGTTACGTGTGGTGTTGAAGTGCACGAACCAATTTATATTCCAAGCTTAAATTATTAGATAAAATATATATTCCATTTATTATTTAATTATATTATGTTTCAATAGGTAGAAGGTCGTCAGTTTCTACGTCATCGGACAGCGAGTTGCCAGCGAGGTTGTCGGTGTTCCAGAAGCTGATACCGTGTAGCGTGGATGGGAAAGTGAAGGAGAGCTTTGCGATAGTGAAGAAATCACAAGACCCGTACGAGGATTTCAAGAGGTCAATGATGGAAATGATTTTGGAGAAGCAAATGTTTGAGAAGAATGAGTTGGAGCAGCTTTTACAGTGTTTTTTATCATTGAATGGAAAGCATTATCATGGGTTGATTGTTGAGGCTTTCTCCGAGATCTGGGAGACCTTGTTTTTAGGTAATGGTAATGGTAATGATAGAGCTAGAAATATGTCAACTCACCCCCCTCCACGTACTGTAAGCAGAACCCTTTGAATCCACTTTCTAGTTTAAATGTTTTCCTCTATCTTCATCTGTCAAGATTTAGGATTTAGTTAAATCTTTTAAGAGTTTAATTTCTATGCATTGCCCATGTAAAAAATATTGAAATGTTAATTTTTATATGTATGAAGTAAGTAGCACGTATGTTAAATTGCAGTGATAGCGTAAAATCTTTGTAAATTGTCAATATAACTTACACCTTAACCAACGAGTAAGTCGAATCTGAAGCGTTTTAGGTTGTATTCTTGCCATATTAATTATCATTTGGCTTCCTAACCCTACAATTTTCTTTGAATCGTTGGACCTCTGAATTCTGTTGCTTATTTTGAGAATCAAGGGAGAATTTATTTTTACCATTGTTCATGCATCTCCACACTTTTCACTTCTTAAATTAAATGGCAAAGTCGGCAACCCCTTATCCGTTTACTGACTCGAAGGACAGGAGAAACTATAGGAACAGTTCTACGATCGCAAGGCGGGCAATGTGAATGAAGCCCTGCACAAATTCGATAAATAAAAGAAGCTACATATACAGCACAAGAAAAAGCTTAATATTGTGTCCATTAATTCAAATGGATAGTATTGTATAGGCCAAAATCCGCCCTAAGGAAACTTAGCGTGAAGCGTCATTAAGGAAAGGGTCGGTCGAGGTTGACCAGGAAGCAGAGAAATTCGCGCCCAGGCAGTCAACAACGACCAAGGTCGAGCGACTGAACAATAACGGCTAATTTTTGTCATAGGATATTGAATATTCTCTACACTTGTACTATTATGATTTGTTAGGTGTAAGGGACAGAATATTCACTTAACAAGAATACTTTTTAAAAGAAGATTCTCTCTAGCAAAGATACAAACTTTACATTTTCATCAAGATCTCTACTCACATTATTCCATGCTTTTCCATCAGATCCGAGAATAGTTCAAAATTCTAGGATTTGTCTGTCATTCATCATTGTGAGAAGTAACAATCATCTATCTCATTCATTATTTGGTGAATCATTCTCCTTATTTACATAAATGTCATTTATTGCTAGTTGTTCTTCTATTATTGCACACATTTTTTGGAATATTAAATATGCGTTACTTTTGATCTCTTGCTGACTTTATCCTATCTCATCCATGTTGTCTAGTTCTATATCTAGAGATATTATCATTAGCTAAGTTTAATCCCTCATTACATAAAATTAAATAGTTTAACAGAAAATTTATATTTTTTTTTGGGTCAAACAAGTATCACTACATATTAAAAGTGTCTTTGGACTGATTTAGCTAAACAGAAAGATCAGTTGCGAAATATTTGGAAACTGTGATCAGTCTCTATGCAGAAATGGATTAAAGATTAAAGAGGAATTGATATAATATAGGAGCACAAAAAAATGCTTACGGCCCCAATCATGAATTCTTTTCGGTTTGCTTTGTTAACAAAGGTGTTTACCTCTTAGCATGAGAAAAGAACAAGGCTACTACTTTTTAGATTCTACAACACGCCTATATCTGTGCAATGATATGAGGTTATTTTCTACTGTTTCTTTGTGAATAGTCAAACTTTTTCTAAGCCCTACTCAGACCTTAGCTTAATTTGTGTCGGAGAAGAAACCTTTAATTGACAATTGGAAATTGATTTGCTAGCTGCTTCTGACTGGTCAGATTGATGGATGGATCGTAGATGTAACCCAACAAAGAAACTGCAAATTATAGATTCATAACGTCTTCCCCAAAATGTGACAAGAAATTTCCATCAACTTTAGATACTTTTATGTGATTCCGAGTAAAATATTCGAGGTTCAAAAAAAAATCAATCAATCGTTGATATATCACAGAGGCAATAAGAGTGGTGGACATTCTACCATTATTATTTTATAGAAGAAAGGTAATTAAAAAAACGGAAAGGGCTCAAAATGTCCTTAAACTACTAGAAAAGGTTTATAAATATCTTTTATCCATATATTGAGCTAAAAATATCTCCTCCATTCACTTTTTTTTTCGCTTATGGCCTTTGACCGTTAGGCCAATGCTAAATTAAAAATAATTATTATTTTTTTTATAAAACTTTAAAAAAAATTGCAAAATATTTTCGTTTTTTAAACTAATGCATCAATAGTCCACTAATTTAGTAAAGTCTTCTTATTTTATTTTTTTCAATTTTTACAAAAGACAATTCAGTTTTTACAAAAAAAAAATATTTTTTTTCATTTTTTCAGTTTTTTAAAGCATTTTTTTTTTGTGAAAACTGAAAAAAAATGGAAAAACAGAAAAAATATTTTTAATAAAATATTTTCGTTTTTGAAAAATATTTTTTTTTTCATATTTTCAGTTTTTTTCAAAAACGAAAATATTTTATAAAAAAAAAATTCCTGTTCTTACAAAAAAAAATTCAGTTTTTACAAAAAAAATGCTTTAGAAAAACTGAAAAATTTGAATTTTTTTTTGTAAAAACTGAAAGAAAAAAAAAAGAAAGAAGAAAACTTACTAAATTAGTGGACTACTGGTGCATTAGTTTAATAAACGAAAATATTTTATAAAATATTTTTTTTTATGTTTTACAAAAAGAATAATAATTATTTTTAATTCAGCATTGACCTAGCGGTCAAAGAGCATAAGTGAACCCAAAAGATGGATGAAGGGATATTTTTAGCCCAATAGAGGGATGAATGATATTTTTAAACCTTTTTCAATAGTTTTGGGGCATTTTGAACCCTTTTCCGTTAAAAAAAAAAATATATGTTATCGATAGTTTGAGAACAAATTTATGTTATATATACAATTACAACTTTTAATATTTTTAAGCTATATGCGTAATTTAAACCCAACATTGAAAGAGCTTTGCAGAAAATTCTCTCTAATCCCCCACCCTAACCCTCAAAAGGGATTAGAACGTCACTTTTATGAAGTTCATGTTTGAACTTTGTCTTTGTCAATTATTGAAAATCAAACAAGGTACTTGCTACAACAATAAAATAAGATCTGCTAATGTATATATTACACTGACAAGATATATAACTAAAACTTATTATTGAAACTAAAATTTTTATCATTTTCACTATACATTTGCTATTGAGTTTTTACTAATATTACCGTCGTGTGTAGAGCTTCCATTTTCTCTTTCACCTGCTTACTCCACTTTTAAAGCCTATCATACTCCTTTAACTACTTGGAATAATTAGAATGTACATTGTGGTAAAGAAAAATTTGTAGAAATGAATGAAACTTTTTCTAAATAACGGACTTTATCCGACATGAATTCTCATTGCTTTTCCCCTTTGACTAAAATCGATGTGACGTGCGAAAGGAGGTGATTAGCGATGTTACATTGACTGAAGCTAATTCACAACAAAGAAACCCATAAAACACGGATCAGAAATTTTGAGGGATTTAGATCACTTACTTCTATGATAGGTTCCTGTCCATTTCACTGATTTTGCTTGTTTTTGGCAATAATTGATTCCTTATAGCTATAGCTCCCAAGGTTTTGACACTATAAGGCAAAACAAAATCATGGCGGTAGTAGAAATAAGGCTCTCACCTTCCTACAAAATTACTGAGTAGTACAATTGAGTAGATTTTCTTTTTAATTGTGGGGTTTATCATACATATATAGGCTATTTTATTATACTTGGTCCATTAATATATAGGTGAAAAAATTACATAGGTAGTAGTATTTGTTTTGATGGCTTTGAGGATTAATTTATCCTACATTAGTATTTTCATAAAACTTTTTCTCTGGTTTTGTTATTGCCAATATGAGCCCTCTTGTGGGTAATATGTTCCTTCTACTTTAAAAAAACACATTTCAATCAAGTCATGGGTTGAAAGAGTGAAAACTAATACTCCTTCCGATTCACTTAAATTGATTTTTTTATCTTTTTTTATGGTTCACAATATTTAATTTTTTCAGATATCAAGAAAAAATTAACTTTTTTTTGCAATGTCACCTTTGGAGCAAAGAGCCTGAGAGTGTTTATTAATATATTTTCAATTAACAAATTAAGGTTAATATGATTAATTTTAGTTTTAGTTATTAATGCCAAAATATGAATTTCTTAAAATATGTAAAAATAACCAAAAAATTAATTAAAGTGAAGCGAAGGGAGTACTAAGTTATAACTATATATATGGCTTGGTATGGCCAAGACCTATTGCGTAACATCAGTTCTTTCGATTTACCGGCAGGGAAAGAAAAAAATGAAACCCCATACTTCAGCATTAAAGTAGGAGATGGAAATTAAATCAACAGTTATGAACTTAAATTGTTCCAGTACTTAGACATGCATTCTGTCCGGAAATTTTTTTTCAGGTGCTCCTAGTGAAAACTTTTTCCTAGATAAATGACAATAATTGAACCCATCCCATCCCATCCCATCCCCCCTTATGTCCAAGACAAGGGGAGGGAGGGACCTCTAGATTAAAAAACAGAATGATTAAGACAATTTGCATCCGAGGAAAGGGAGGGACTAGGGTGTTTGCCGGTGGACACGGTACGGTTGTTGTTTTAACTTGCCTCATTGTTCTATCTAAAATGTTCTTACCTTTTCTCATTGTCTCCCTAAACAATTCACAGTGCAGTAAATTTCTTACATGAATTAACTAGAAGAGACAAGATAATAAGAAATGCTCTTTTTTAGCTAGTGTGCATTATATTGAAGTGTAATATGTAAGATCTATCAGTTAACTGTTCCCCTCTGTATAAATATTTAGACCCTGCCTGCAAAAGTCGTAGACTTAGATTACCGGTACAACTAATATATACGCTGCATCAGCATCAAAGATGGGATAACGTAAAGGCGCTACCTTTTTCATGAATGCTATAAATACTTTTCCTCAAATGTTGAAAATGCAGGTACACGGCACCAGAGATTTTTCAACCCTTTTATCAAGAAACCATCCCAAAATGGAGGTGCAACTAGTTAAAGTGAATCATAGCTTTTTTTATTTGCAGATAGTGGTTTTCATATTCCATCAATTCTTACTGCTACTGGCTGAATCAATAAGCTAGTTGGCGATCTCCTTTGCTTTATGCTTCGTGATCTGGGCAAGAATCTTAAATAACAACGTGGTCATTAGGGACTTGGAGTTCGAGAATAAACTGCTATTTCTCCACTTTAATCTCATAGAAAAAACCCAAGAGATGTTAAAGGAAAATTACTTAATCACTCTCAGTGTATATGTAAAGAGTAATAGTCTAGCTGTCACCTAACCAATGTAGAGTTAAGTTAACTAGATAAGTAATAGTTAGTTGTTGACTGTGTGGTTAAGGAAGTCGGCTAGATTAGGTGTATTACTATTTCGTTTGTATCGTAATAACTGTAATTTTCAGTATAATGAGATGAATTACTTTTCTCTCTCCAGCTTTTCTCTTCCTTCGCCTACTCTTTCTCTGTTTTATGTTCTTCAAGGGCAGATGTATCTTCACTCTTCAATCACTAAATTGGAGATAGTTTACAGTATACACTGAAGCATTGAACATGTGAAATGTATATTTTATGTACACTTTTTTCATTTAATTGTGGTTAATTAATATAAATATTTATCTCGAGTACGAATATGTTTTTCTAATGGTAGGTCAGTCTGTTGGATAAATTGTGTCGCCTTGAGCAGATTCAATTTTCTTGTTTAGTTCATACATGGTGATTCGGATATTTGGTACAACATAATACTGGTGGCAAAATGAATTAAAAAAAATAGTTAACCATCTATATTATCCACTAAAAATTGGTTGTGATAATAAACTTTTTAAAATCAATATTATACATTTATAAAAAAAAAATAATCGATGAGTTTAACTTTTATATTTGCAAAGACTCAAATTGAAAGTTCTCAAATTTGAGAGACTAGTATTTAAGAAGTCATAGATACGGTTAAACTATTTCCTAATCATATTAAAAATGAGGGTAGAAATTCAAAAATAGTCAGATTTACAAGTGGTCATTCAAAAATAGCCACAGTTTTAAAAGTAATCGAAATTTAGTCACTTTTCATGTAAAGATAAACCTGAACGAAAACACTGTTCAAAATTCGGAAAAATACTCCAGTATAATATGCTGGAGTTCCAGTATGATATACTCGAACTCCAGTCTAATATACTGGAGTTCCAGTATAATATACCGGTCCAGCATAATATACTGGAGTTTGGAGCACCGGTGCTCCAGCCTCTAGTATATTATACTGGAGCCAGCAAAGTATATCGGTCCAGCATAATATGCTGGAAGTTCATACACAGGTGCACCGAACTCCAGTATATTATGTTGGACCGGTTTCTGTTGCAGCAAAATAGTGGCTATTTTTTATTGACTTGGTAAACGCTGACTATTTTTGAATGACCAGTCCGAAAACTGGCTAGACCGTGCTATTTTAACAAAAATGAGTCAAAACGTATATTTTATTTATTTTTACATTATCCGTTTTGACCTGTCCATAATGCTTAGTTGTTAGTAGTAACACAACACACCCAAAGATACAAGTTGAACCATAAGTATAGGCATAGGCCTCTGAACGAGTCCAATTCGTGAATTTGGGCTTAGCACAAAAAAATAAAAAGTACCAAAATGAACCCGACGAACAAGGAGCCTTTTTGGGTGTGTTTGGTACGAAGGAAAACATTTTAGGTTTTCCTATTTTCTCATGTTTGGTTGATTTAAATATTTTAAAAAATATTTTCCTTATCAAATTATTTTCCTTTAATTGGAGGAAAATGTTTTCTCTATCAAAAGAAGGGAAAATATTTTCCAAAACTCTTTTTTAACCTTCTTCACCCTATTCTCCATGCCCACTAACCCACCCCAACCCTCTCCCCCCGACCACACCCTACCTACCCCAACCTCGCCCACCACTCACCCTAATAGAACCATTATTAAGAGTACTTTCTTTTCATGTTATAGAAAAAGTATTTTTTTTATTTCAATAAAATGAGTATATTCTTTTTATGATGTGGTAAAAGTATTTTCTTTCATGGGAAAAAGGCTAAAATTACCCCCTACATTAGATAATTAGCCACGTTTATACCCGTTTTTACTTTCCGTCTAAAATTTTCCAATGTCCAACGTGGCACCTAGGACCCCATAATAATTTTCCAACTAAGCAAATATGAACCCATTTTTAAAAACCCGCCCGACCCTATTGGATTACACTAGAACCTATTAATTAGTCTTCTTCTTCATCGATTAAAGAAGACCAATAGTCAGCCAGAGTTGGATAAATGGCCGAAATCCGGTCAAAGTTCTTCAGATCTAGGTCCCTGAAACAGAAGAGAAAAAGTATAAGAGAAATAACATTAATGGGAGTGGGCGTCTCCAACTAAGTCCGGTTATAGTTTTGTCACCGGTGGTCGGCGTTCTCCAGCTAAAACCCGGGTGAAATTATGTTCTTAATTGTGCGATTTTGTGAGGCTGAGAAGTGAGAGGAAGATGGGAAGAAGAGAGAGATGTGGAGCAGTGTGGTGGTTGTCATGGTAGAGGGCGCTAGCAAATTTATCTCCATGTCCGATTGAGAAACACAATCTTCTTCCATTTAAAATCAAAGGGAATCCCCTAAAATTTACTAGTACAAATAGTCATCATAATGGTTTTCAAAAATTACACTGATAAAACAAGAGATATTTACTCTTCAAGAAGTGAGCTTTCCCACATATCATTCCAAACAATATATTTTGTCTAATAAATTGGTGAAAGAAGGTGGTGGACTGGTGAACTGGTGGTTGTTTTGATGAAGGTGAAGGCGACGACGGCGGCTAACAGATTTCTCTCATGTTTACACATCTAAGATACTTTTAGGCTTTGATTTCTTTTCTTCTGTTTATTTATTTTCTGATCTTCAACTCTTCACAAGAAGAGGGTGTAAGCACGTGATTTTTACCCTATGAAATAATTACTCCCAAAAAATTCAAAATAAACCAATTTTCCTTTTGTGTGCAATTTTTGTATTTTTGTGGTATTTTTGTATAATTATTTGTATTTTTGTCTGTGCATGCTTATTTGTTTAAATTAATAAAAATATAAAAATATGTCGCATTTTGCATGTAGGATTTAATTCTACAATTGTTAGTAATTAAGTTTGTTTTACAAAAATTGAAAATTACAAAATAGGCATCTTTTGCATTTTTAGCATTTAATGTCCAAATGTACAATTTTATGCTTAATTATTACTTAATTGTGTGTTAATTGTTATTGGGAGTTAATTTGCGCTTTTATAACTTAATAATAATTTAAGGATTTTTAGAATTTAGTTTTAGAAAAATAAAAGAAGAAAAGAGAGCAAAAATATAAAGAAAATCGGAATTGGGCTCTTCTTCAAATTCAAGCCACAAGCCCAAAAAATACCCAACCTTCCCCATTACCCGATCTATTTCAAACCGGGTCGACCCGGTCCATAACCCAAATACCCAACACCCCCTATCTTACACAAAACAAAACAAAAAAAAACAAAAAACCCTAAAAAACAAAAACCCATCCGCCACCCCCCTCTTTTTCTTTCTTCTTCTTCTTCTCCAAAAAAGACCCCAAGCTCCCCTCCCATGGCTTCCCCCCGTTGCTGCTGCCCTACCCCCTCATCCCCATGACTACCCCCCTCACAACCCCCCCCCCCCTTCACACACACACACACACATAAACACATACACAGCAACGTATACACACACACACACTTCGTCTTCTTCCTCACCTCAAACGACCTCCCATGGCTGCCCCTGCTGCGCATCTGCTTCTTCTTCTTCATCGTCTTTACGCGTCGTCGACCAAGCCAACCTCGACTCCTTCTGCTTCCCGCTGCCTCCAGCCCCGCCAAGCAGCTGGTTCGCCGCTGCTGCGTCTTCTTCAGCTCGTGTTGCTGCTGTTTCTTTTCCTCCGTCGCTGCTAACCATGGACGAGCTACAAGCTCGTCGCTGCTGCGTCTTCTTCAGCTACCTCCAGCTGTTGCTGCTTCTGTTTCGCTTCATCGCTGCTGCATCTTCTTCATCTTTCACCTCGACTGCTGCTGTCCGCTGATTCCTTCTTCGAGTCCGTTTATATCAAGGTTTCGTTGGTTTCATTTAAGTTCGTTCGAGTTCGTCGTTGTTCATTTACGGTCAGTTGTTTTAAGTTTTATTTTGTCCGTAATTTGTTTGATATTTTCAGATTTGATATTAGTATAAGTTTGATTCATTTTCTTGTTCGTTATTTTCACTTTGATTATTTCTTCAGTTTGTTTCATTTTTTCTTATTTATTTTTAGATAGAAATTGTTAGTTTAATAATGTTGTTAGATTTAAGTTGAAGATTCAATTAAATTATTTTTCAGTTTGTTTTTATTAATTTTAAAAGGATTTAGTTTTAATATAGAAGAGTGTTAGTTTAAATCGCTTGAATCCGTTATTTGTTGTAGATTTAATTCGTGTTCATTTTGTTTGAAGTTCGTTTTTAATTCAGTGATTTAATGTGAAGTTATGTTTTGGTTTTTAATTTTTTTTGATTCAATGTATCTTGGTTATAATTTTGTTGGATTTAATTTAAAAAGATCAATTAATTATTTGAAGTTTAGTGATTTGAATATGTTTATTTGTTTTGTTTAAGCTTAATTCGAGTTTAATTCGAATTTGAATAAAACTTGTTTGTTATTGTTGTTGAATCTTTTCATTTATGTCCATACTTTGTTTGATTGTTCTTGAATCCGAAATTAGGATAAGTTTGATTTTCTTGTTTGTTGTTTATCATTTATGATTATTTCTTCAGTTTGTTTCATGATCTTGTTTAGTTTAATATAGAAATTGTTGGTTGTAATGTTGTTAGATTTAATTTTAAGTTCAAATGATTATTGAATTTAGAAATCTGAATATACTTGTTTGTTGTTGTTGTTGTTGAATCTGAAAGTAGGTTTGTTTGTTGTTAAAAAATATTGTTCAATCAAAATAATTTTAGTTGTTTCTTTGTTGTTCATCATTTAGTTTGAATTTGTTGTTGAAAATTGTTTAGAAATTGGTCATATTTGCTGTATTTTGGTTGAAATTAATTAGGTGAATTGGTTATAGCTGATGGGGGTAGTTTGGTAATTTGCAGTACGTTCAGGGGTAATATGGTAATTTCAGTAAGGTTAGAGGAGTATTTTTGGAATTAAAATTCTGAACAATTATTTATTTTGAGTGCTCTGTCAATTAGGATTAAAATAATATTAAAATAATCAAGCATGGGGGACAAGACATAATGGTGGGGAATAATGTATTTGTTTAATGTAAGCATGGGGAACAAGACATAGTGGGATTGCGGGGCTCAAGAAAAGCTGTTTAAATAAATAATAATTGTATTTTTTAACTAGTAGTGGGTTTGGTAGGAGAAAGTGATTGTTTTATTAATTGATTAAAGGGTTTGAGATGGGAAATAAATAGGAGACTTGATCAGATTTTAAAAGAGAAGAAGAGAAAAAAAAAAAGAGGGGAGAGATAAAAAAAAGAGAGAGCTGAATATTGAAGATAGAGAGAAAAATTCCGAAAATACTAAGACTCCAAAAATAAAAAGAAAAACATTCTGGAAATTCAAAAGAAGAATAGTATACACCCGATATACAATTTAAATATTCTGATATACGGATTCAGAAATTAAGGGTTGAACATTAATTAGTCTTTCAAATCTAAAAAGATTCCTTTGGCTTCTGTCCGTTGATTGTTGTCGGTGTTTCTGGATTTTTATCTTGATTTTAAAATCTGTCACTGGTTTCTCGTTGCTGGTTGTTACTGGTTGCTGGGGTTGTTGTTGTTGTATGCTACTGAATTTCTGCTGATCTCCCTTTTCTTTTGCTTCCAATATCAGGTACACGACTGTAACACTAGCTATTGCAAGCTAATAATGTGGAAGCATGAAGACATATGAAGAATTGAATTTTGAAGTTTTAATGTCGCTTTTCTTTGTTCCTTTTATTGATTGTATTTAGGTTATTTCATGTATTACTGAATAATAATTGGAATAAGAGAAAATAACATAAGTTAGTCTTTAATGAATCAGTTTGGCAAAACGGGTTAATTCACTAGTTATGAAGGTTTTAAGATTATCAACAGTAGGTTAATCGTGAACAAGTAGCTAAATTTAGCTAAGGTATGAATTTAAACTGAATTTCGTGAATTAGGCATTAAGGCACGATTTGAGTTCAAACAAGATTAGAAGAACATTTAAGTTTAATAAACTTTCTAATAAGCATTAGTAATTATGGTTAAATCTAGTTTCAAATGATTGTGAATAATTAATCTCACTAGTTTTTTTTTATAATAATGCGAGTTTTAATCTAGCTATATTTGATTCTTTTGAATATTAGTTGTCGAATTTTTATTTTATTTATAATTTCAAATTTTTGAGTAAAATTCCTTTTCATCAATATTTGTATTAATCTAGCAATTAGTATGCCATGCTTTCTTAAATAAATAAATAAAAAAAGCTCGTAATTAATTAGGATTTTCTTTTTTTATTTTAGAGACTAATTTTAATAGAAAAATGTAGTCGCTTTAAGATTTGTCCATTTAAAATAAATGAGACGAGCCTCGCCTAGTAAAATATGTAGATTGCGGGGCCCTCACAAATGTATGCATTAATTATTTAGAACATCGGAGTTGGCCGTCTAATGAAATTTTACGGCCTTTCCCAAAACAACAATACGCTAGTCGCTCTAGGCGCGTCTTTAACAAATTATTTTCTTAAATATGTGTGTGCATTTATGTAACCCAAATCCAAATCTTTGTGTCGATAACCACGGGTGCATTGATTGCGACGTGGTTTGAAACACGTTTTCACAATGTTGCAATTCTCCGTAAAATAATAACAATAAATAAAAATAATAAAAGCGATTAGAAGATAAAATTTGCACATAAGTTTATAATATTTATTATATCAAATAATCAAGCCGAATATAACAATTGAGCTACCGTGCTAGAACCACGGAACTCGGGAATGCCTAACACCTTCTCCCGGGTTAACAGAATTCCTTATCCGGATTTCTGGTTCGTGGACTGTAATACAGAGTCAATTCTTTTCCTCGATTCGGGATTAAAATTGGTGACTTGGGACACCCTAAATCTCCCAAGTGGCGACTCTGAAATAAACAAACAAATCCCATTTCGATTGTCCTTTAATTGGGAAAAACTCCTTCACCCCTCGCGGGGACGGAAAAAGGAGGTGCGACAGCTCTGGCGACTCTGCTGGGGAATTAGATTTTTACCCAGAACCACCGGTTCAGGGTTAGAAATTCGAGCTTGATAAATTGTTGTATTTTGGCTTTATTATCTGATATTCTCATATGATTTGTGCTTAATATGCAAAATGATGCTTTTTACTGCTTTGATATTATTTGAACTGTACATATAAACTGTGCCGAAACCTTCTCTTCTTACCTCCGGGGATGTGCTTACTGGTTAAGACTCCCTATTCTGTTAGTGTCATACCCTGAAATAAAAGAGGCTCGAAAAGTTTCTAAGCCGGCTGGCCTTTTGGTTCCCGGAAAGGAGCTCCTTCCTCAACTCGAGTTATCCGCTCGGGTACACTATCTAGAACACCGACTCAGGTTTTGAACATAGAATAACGTGACTTCATGCCGGATCCCTAGTATGAACGCTTATTTGCATCGCGTTGCATTTGACTTAGGGGACTCAACACAGGGGTTGGGTCTGTCTAGGACTAGCAACCTGATATGAAAAGACCATCCTGATGCATCCTATTTGTTTTCCGTGCATTTATTTGTCTTGCGCCCGCATGTTGACCGGTTTTTGAATATTAAGAATATTGTGAAATTGAAAAAAAAATAGCGGTTAGGGAGTTAATTGTTTATTTTTGAAAAATCCAATGCCAAATACCGTCGAACTCTGCCGAAATTTTGAGAAAATAAAAAAAATAATATTTTATTAATTTGTTTTACTAAAAGCAAAGGAAAATAGAAAAAAGAGTCATTATTCTGTCTTGTTTTCAAAAAATAGAAAAAGAAAATAGTTTGTCTTGCCATGGAAAATGAAAATGAAAAAAAAAGGGTCTTATTTTTTAAAATAGTTTTTTTTTATTTTATGAAAATGCCCAAAATCGAAAAGGAAAAGAGTCGTGCTTTGAAAGTGGTTTTGATATTTGCTGCCAAAAATGAATGAAAAAAAAGGTTTTAAAATAGTTCAGTTAATTTCCCGAACTACGCGGGTTTGATTCTCACCGGATGTGAGATACGTAGGCAACCCTCATCGAGTCCAACCTCCCATTTTGCCAAAATAGCCAAAAACAAATAATAAACAATAATAATAAAAAAACATGTCAAAATTTTAATTTTGTCATAAATAAGTCGGGTGATGCTGTTTTGTCAAAAATAGCCGAATGTTCCCGAAAGGGACGCAGGAAGGTTGATCTTGCATAAACAACCACTTTTTGGGGCATGTTTAATATTTGGTCCAGTTGACTCCCACAGCCTTAAAAATCTTCGTCCCCGAGGCGTTGAAAGGCCGTGTTTGCAATATTGAGTTTTCTATTTTTGAAAAAATGATAAAAAGAGTCATAAATAAGTCGGGTGATGTTGTTTTTGTCAAAAATAGCCGAATGTTCCCGAAAGGGACGCCGGAAGGCTGACTTTGTATAAACAGCCACCTTGGGTCATTTTTTTTTTAGGATTTTGGTCCTGTTGACTCACACAACCTTAAAAGTCTTCGTCCCCGAGGCGCTGAAGGGCCGTGTTTGCAACACCAGGTTTTCATTGTAATTTAAAAAAAAAACAAAGAGTCAGCGGTCAGGTGAACACCGTTCGGATTTTTAGTCAAAAAAAAGCCAAGCCAGCTTCGGCCGCGTCTTAAACCGTTCTTGCCGAAATAGCCTCAGCGTATCTTTCAGTTGTCGAAAGGCTATTTTCGTAAAAGAATGGGCAAGTTTGTAAAGTGTCATAAAATAATCCTCCCCGGCCTCAAAATTCATATGAAATTTGGAAGGGGCCACATTTGCAAAAAATAACCGTTTGGTTACATTTGTCAAACGGGGAAAGGAACTGACCGTTTGTTTTTGAGTTTGTAATTCTTTGATTAGAGTATGCGAGTTATTTGATTTTCGAGGCCGTTTGTTGTCTTTTGTCAAAGTCTGTTAGTATGGTCAGTTTTTTTTAAACTTTTGTAATCAAGTTTGTTTTAATATGAAAATTGAAAATTCCAAAACAAAAAAAATGTTTTATTATTATTTATCTTTTATTGGTCCGAACTACGCAAGGTCTGATTCATGCAGGGTCATGATACGTAGGCAATCTCCATAAGATTCGACCACAACAAAAAAAAAGAGAAAGAAAAAATGAAAAAAAAAGCGAAAAAAGAAGAAAGAAAAATGAAAAAAAGGGGAAAAAGATATTGTCAATAATGAGGACCGACTGAGTCCATTCTAACCTGTTTTGCTTTGAATCACAAAGAAAGTTAGGTGGTTGGTTTGTGGTAAGCCGGAAATACAAAACCCAGAAGCACACTTTGCGGGGATAGGCCTGATAACAGAAGCACTCGAATCCTACTGGGACTTGTTGACTAAGGTTGATGATATTGAAGTTGGCAATGGTCTGGACAATACTGATGTGAAGCTCAGTGGCTGAGATGCCAGTTTTGATAAAATGGGAGGACGCTCCGTTCCTTGGTTAGCAAGAGAGAAGCTTTTGGTGGCTTATTTTGTTGTCATTTCTGTTGTCCGGATTATTCTTAGGGTTGTAATCCGGATATTGTCTTGTGTCAAGCCTTCTTATCTTTCCATTTTGTCATAGCGGTTTGTTTAAGTTTTGTCCAGGCTATTTTAGGATTTTATTCTGGTTTGTTTCGTTTGTTTTGTTATTCAAACCATTTCACCGGTAATCTAATGCGAAATCCGGTCTTTTATTATTTCCCGTCATCTTTTGTTTGGTCCTTTTATCATTTTTGTTCAGCGCCGATTCTGGTGACATGACATGCGCACACAGTTTGGGCTTGATCTTAAAAGATAATCATAAAATCATTGGGAGGTGATCAGAACATTTAAAGGAATAAAGACGGTTTGAGATTATTCGGAGCTCGAGTCATACGGAACTAGGGCAAGTAAAACACAAAGAAAACCATTAAAAGCAAGATTCACCAAATTGGCATGAGGGTCGTTCATGATAATGAGAGTGAGAGTGTCGCCCGACGGTGCTTTATAGAGGACAAATGAAAAAAGCAAATGTGTGAATATAATTGTCAAGTCCAGCACTATCAGAAGAGACTACAAATCTTTGTTTAATTGTATTGTTTGCACTTAGCATGTTTTGAAGACTGGAATGACGAAGGCATTTTGTTCTGCTACCTAAACACTTTATCCTTCGTTACCCCTTTTGAGCCTTATTTATTTTTCTTTTGTACCCCTCATTCGGAATCAGTAGCAACGACTAGAAAACACAAGCATGGCAGGTAAAGAAAAGAAAAAAAGAAAGAAAAAAAAACACAAAAAGAAAAAGAAAAAAAATCAACAAAACGACAAAAGAAAAATGAAAAAAAGAAAAGAAAAGAAAAATGATAACAAAAAACAAAAGAAAGTCAGAAGAAAACGGAGGAATTGGGAACTACGTTCGACCTGATTCCTCAAAAAGGATACGTAGGCGCCTCATGGCTCGGTCATAGGGTAATAAAAATTAAAAAAAATAAAAAAAAATAATCCCCAAGCAAGAAACTAGGGCAAGGGTTGCGCTTCTTGTAAATAAATATGGTTCCGAAGGTTGTAATTTTGAACCTCAAATTGATTTGTTTTTGAGCCTTTAATACCCTTTCTTTCTAGCCTATCCAAAAACCCACATTACGGTCCAAAGAAAGACCTTCTGATTAGTCTGTAAAAGATGTCAAGTCAGACAAATGAGAGTCTTACCGGTGAACATAACACTCTGTTCCACAGCAGAAGGGACTCTAATCCCCAGCAGAGAGAATCATACCGGCAACACTCCAAATCCCCAGTTGGAAAGTGATACAAATGAGAGAGTCTTATCGGTGAAAATCATCACGGACACCATAAGGCGATGAAAGCTGGGAAAAAAAAACAAAATGGGAGAGGCTTGATAGTGAAACCCTTCGGGCACTACAAGTCGAATAAGATTGAGAATCAGATGGGGAATCGCCAAATGAAAATCTTGAAAGACGATGACGGTAGAGGATAGGCCACATGCGCATGTCATGACCATTAGAGTTGGTATCTGCGTTTGATAGGTTTTTATTTATAGTTTCTCTTGTTAAAGAGTCATCTTTTTTCCTTTGTCTTTTATTCGGTTCCCTTTTTTTTTTTTTTATCTTTCTCCTTTCATAGAAAATTCTCCAATAGAGTCTGTTTGGTCAGAACAAGTGACAAATGACTTCAAAATCTGCCATCAGCTTTCCAATTAGGCAAGACCAGATCTGATTAGAAGATCCAAATGGTCTAAGTCAGGAAGGAACAAGCGCGAGGCCAGTGTCAAGAAAGATATCCCCAGCAAAAGGAGATTGACAAAAGGATTGACGAGTGTCAAGAGGGATATCCTTGCCGAAATCAAAGGTTATTAAACCTCAAGGCCAAGGCCCGTGGACAAATCAAGGAGAGCAATGAGCATGATTTGGGAAATTCATGCGAGACTAAAAGGTCGGGAAAATGACAGTTTCCGAACTATGCCACAAAAGAAGAGGGATATCCCCAGCAGAAAGGGATCATTCCCAGCAAATAATATCGTCCCCAGCAAATTTTTGGAACGCAGAGCAGGGAAGGAGAAAGGGAAAAACCATCCCCAGTAGGAGTATCACAACCAACCACCACAGTCAAATCTTAAAAGGAAATGGCATTGATGGCGGAAAGGCATGCCACAAGGGAGATTGTCAAACTGGGGCAGAAAATTTTCCTTTCATTTAGAAAATTTTCTGGAAGTCAGATACCCATTCGGGGAAGAATAAAGATAGCACCAGTCTCAAGGGAAGTGGTCTTTGAACCAGTTTTACCCCCAGCGTAACAAGTTTTAATAAAGGAAGTTGTTCCCCAGCGGACAGAACAAAAGGATGAAACTTGTGCTCGGAAAAAGCAAAAGGCCAGTATCATTCCCAGCAGCCTTCAGAAGAGTGAAGCACTAGTTTTGAAAGAATCAAAATCTCCCAGCAGTGTTATCCTCAACAGCGTTATCCCCGGCTGATAACATTTTATCCCCAACAATGTTGAGAGAGAAAAGTTTTGAAGGAAGTAGATTTGGAGAAAAGGGGAAGAAAGGAGACTCCCCAATGATATCATTCCCCAACAGGTAAGTAAATAATTCCCCAGCAGTGTTATCCCTAGCAATCTCGGGGAAAGACAACACGAGCTTTTAAAGGAGATAACCATCCCCCAGCAAGGCCACAAATCGGCCACCATTTTTTTTTTTAAAAAAAAAACACTGATAAAATTTTTCTTTGCTTGAGAGTTGAAACAGGAACAAAGCAGCGCAAGGGAAAAAGAAAAGAAAAGAGAAATTATCAAGGTAAGTTTCTCAAACCTTTGATCTCTACATTTTCCTCCTAGGATAAAAATCCTAGTCTGATGAAATTTTCTCCTGAGATATCAAATCTTAGTCCGATAAATCTTTCTCCAAAGCTCGAAAGGAGCTTGATTTATTTTTAAAGTATTAGAGTTGAAGTCAGGAGCCCGCCTGGAGAATGGAGGTGTTAAAATTTAAGAAATTGTTAAAGTCAGGAGCCCGCCTGGAGAATGGAGGTGTTAAAATTTAAGAAATTGTTGAAGTCAGGAGCCCGCCTGTAGAACGGAGGTTGTTAAATTTTAAGTTAAAGAAGTCAGGAGCCCACCTGTAGAATGGCAATTTAAATTTCAAGTTTTGAAGTTGGAATACATTTCAGTCTTTACATTTAAGTTGAAGAAATTGGGTTCATCCACCCTCAAAATAGGATATTGTGGGTTATTGAAATCAGGAGCCCGCCTGAAGAGAGGAAAGACGTTTTATTTTTGAAATCTCGCCAACTTAAAGAAAGGAATGACATTTTGTTTTCAAAGTTGTTGTCGAAATCACGCCAGCCTAAAGAAAGGAATGACATTTTATTTTCAAAGTTGTTGTTGAGGTCAGGAGCCCGCCTGGAGAATGGAGGTGTTAAAATTTAAGAAATTGTTAAAGTCAGGAGCCCACCTGGAGAATGGAGGTGTTAAAATTTAAGAAATTGTTGAAGTCAGGAGCCCCCCTGAAGAACAGAATGGCGTTTTATTTTAAAAGTTGTTGAAATCTCGCCAGCCTAAAGAAAGGAATAACATTTTATTTTTAAAGTTGTTGTTGAAGTCAGGAGCCCGCCTGAAGAGAGGAATGACATTTTATTTTCAAAGTTGTTGTTGAAGTCAGGAGCCCGCCTGAAGAAAGGAAAGATGTTTTATTTTATTTTATTTTTTTTAAAAAAAGTTGTTGAAATCTCGCCAGCCTGAAGAAAGGAATGACATTTTATTTTTAAAGTTATTGTTGAGGTCAGGAGCCCGCCTGAAGAAAGGAATGTCGATTTATTTTCAAAGTTGTTTATGAGGTCAGGAGCCCCCCTGAAAAACAGAATGACATTTTATTTTTGAAAGTTGTTAAAATCAGGAGCTCGCCTGAAGAGAGGAATGACATTTTATTTTCAAAGTTGTTGTTGAGGTCAGGAGCCCTCCTAAAGAAAGGAATGACATTTTATTTTCAATGTTGTTGTTGAGGTCAGGAGCCCGCCTGAAGAAAGGAAATGCGTTTTATTTTTCAAAGTTGTTGATGAAGTCAGGAGCCCGCCTGAAGAGAGGAATGACGAATTTATTTTCAAAGTTGTTGTTTGATGTTGGGAGCCCACCCATATAATAGAGGAATACATTGCAAGTCCGGAAGGTAGAAGGTTACAACAGGAATCCCCAGAGGGAAACAATAAAAATCCCCAGCACCGGAAAGCGGAAGGTTGCACCAAGAGATCCCAGCGCAAAATCAAGCGCATGAGTCAAAAGGGAGAAAAGACGCATCTTGAAAGAAGCGGCCTGTGAACATTGAATTATGCCCAACATAACAAAGCCTAAATGAAGAGAGCCATATCTCCAGCGGACTAAACCAGACAGTGAGAATTGGTATTCAGAGTAGCAAAAGGTCGGTGTCACCCCCGTCAGTTCTCGGAAGAAAGAAGCATCAGAATCGACGCAAGCCGACAAGAAAGCAAGGCATCAAGAACAAATGGAAGATAGGTGGGATCTTGTAATCCGTAGTCTAGCCTAACTTCTTGATTTTTCTTTTAAGCATGGTGTAATAAGGAGGTCAGCAAACAAGTAAAAGTAGCATACAACAGCAGTAACATTGCAGTCCCATGGTAGTCCCAGCTACCAAAACTTCCCGAACTACATTAACCTGATTCCCCTTTAGCCAGGGATATGTAGGAAACCTTTGAAGCAAAGGTTCGGTTAAATCTTTTTCAAAAAAATGCTTCACACGGAGTACTCGGATGGGCAAAAATCGCTCACTTTATCTTTGCACGAAAACCCTTCGTGTCTTCGGGCAAAGAGGGGCAGCTGTAAGCACGTGATTTTTGCCCTATGAAAGAATTACTCCCAAAAAATTCAAAATAAAATAATTTTCCTTTTGTGTGCAATTTTTGTATTTTTGTGGTAGTTTTGTATAATTATTTGTATTTTTGTCTGTGCATGCTTATTTGTTTAAATTAATAAAAAATACAAAAATATGTCGCATTTTGCATGTAGGATTTAATTCTACAATTGTTAGTAATTAAGTTTGTTTTACAAAAATTAAAAATTACAAAAATAGGCATCTTTTGCATTTTTAGCATTTAATGTCCAAATATACAATTTTATGCTTAATTATTACTTAATTATGCGTTAATTGTTATTGGGAGTTAATTTGCGCTTTTATAACTTAATAATAATTTAAGTATTTTTAGAATTTAGTTTTAGAAAAATAAAAGAAGAAAAGAGAGCAAAAATATAAAGAAAATCGGAATTGGGCTCTTCTTCAAATTCAATCCACAAGCCCAAAAAATACCCAACCTTCCCCATGACCCGGTCTATTTCAAACCGGGTCGACCCGGTCCATAACCCAAATACCCAACACCCCCTATCTTACACAAAACAAAAAAAACAAAAAAAAAACAAACCAAAAAACCCTAAAAAAACAAAAACCCATCCGCCACCCCCCTCTTTTTCTTTCTTCTTCTTCTTCTCCAAAAAAGACCCCAAGCTCCCCTCCCATGGCTTCCCCCCGTTGTTGCTGCCCTACCCCCTCATCCCCACGACCACCCCTCTCACAACCACCCCCCTTCACACACACACACATCAACACATACACAGCAACGTATACACACACACACTTCGTCTTCTTCATCACCTCAAAAGACCTCCCATGGCTGCCCCTGCTGCGCGTCTGCTTCTTCTTCTTCATCGTCTTCACGCGTCGTCGACCAAGCCAACCTCGACTGCTTCTGCTTCCCGCTGCCTCCAGCCCCGCCAAGCAGCTGGTTCACCGCTGCTGCGTCTTCTTCAGCTCGTGTTACTACTGTTTCTTTTCCAAAATCGATGCTGACCATGGACGAGCTGCAAGCTCGTCGCTGCTACGTCTTCTTCAGCTACCTCCAGCTGCTGCTGCTTCTGTTTCGCTTCGTCGCTGCTGCATCTTCTTCATCTTTCACCTCGACTGCTGTTGTCCGCTGATTCCTTCTTCGAGTCCGTTTATATCAAGGTTTCGTTGGTTTCGTTTAAGTTCGTTCGAGTTCGTCGTTGTTCATTTACGGTCAGTTGTTCTAAGTTTTATTTTGTCCGTAATTTGTTTGATATTTTCAGATTTGATATTAGTATAAGTTTGATTCATTTTCTTGTTCGTTATTTTCACTTTGATTATTTCTTCAGTTTGTTTCATATTTTTTTATTTATTTTTAGATAGAAATTGTTAGTTTAATTATAATGTTGTTAGATTTAAGTTGAAGATTCAATTAAATTATTTTTCAGTTTGTTTTTATTAATTTTAAGAGGATTTAGTTTTAATATAGAAGAGTGTTGGTTTAAATCGCTTGAATCCGTTGTTTGTTGTAGATTTAATTCGTGTTCATTTTGTTTGAAGTTCGTTTTTAATTCAGTGATTTAATGTGAAGTTATGTTTTGGTTTTTATTTTTTTTTATTCAATGTGTCTTGGTTATAATTTTGTTGGATTTAATTTAAAAAGATCAATTAATTATTTGAAGTTTAGTGATTTGAATATGTTTATTTGTTTTGTTTAAGCTTAATTCGAGTTTAATTCGAATTTGAATAAAACTTGTTTGTTATTGTTGTTGAATCTTTTCATTTATGTCCATACTTTGTTTGATTGTTCTTGAATCCGAAATTAGGAAGTTTGATTTTCTTGTTTGTTGTTTATCATTTATGATTATTTCTTCAGTTTGTTTCATGATCTTGTTTAGTTTAATATAGAAATTGTTGGTTGTAATGTTGTTAGATTTAATTTTAAGTTCAAATGATTATTGAATTTAGAAATCTGAATATACTTGTTTGTTGTTGTTGTTGTTGAATCTGAAAGTAGGTTTGTTTGTTGTTAAAAAATATTGTTCAATCAAAATAATTTTAGTTGTTTCTTTGTTGTTCATCATTTAGTTTGAATTTGTTGTTGAAAATTGTTTAGAAATTGGTCATATTTGCTGTATTTTGGTTGAAATTAATTAGGTGAATTGGTTATAGCTGATGGGGGTAGTTTGGTAATTTGCAGTACGTTCAGGGGTAATATGGTAATTTCAGTAAGGTTAGAGGGGTATTTTTGGAATTAAAATTCTGAACAATTATTTATTTTGAGTGCTCTGTCAATTAGGATTAAAATAATATTAAAATAATCAAGCATGGGGGACAAGACATAATGGTGGGGAATAATGTATTTGTTTAATGTAAGCATGGGGAACAAGACATAGTGGGATTGCGGGGCTTAAGAAAAGTTGTTTAAATAAATAATAATTGTATTTTTTAACTAGTAGTGGGTTTGGTAGGAGAAAGTGGTTGTTTTATTAATTGATTAAAGGGTTTGGGATGGGAAATAAATAGGAGACTTGATCAGATTTTTAAAGAGAAGAAGAGAAAAAAAAAAGAGAGGGGAGAGATAAAAAAAGAGAGAGTTGAATATTGAAGATAGAGAGAAAAATTCCGAAAATACTAAGACTCCAAAAATAAAAAGAAAAACATTCTGGAAATTTAAAAGAAGAATAGTATACACCCGATATACAATTTAAATATTCTGATATACGGATTCTGAAATTAAGGGTTGAACATTAATTAGTCTTTCAAATTTGAAAAGATTCCTTTGGCTTCTGTCCGTTGATTGTTGTCGGTGTTTCTGGATTTTTATCTTGATTTTAAAATCTGTCACTGGTTTCTCGTTGCTGGTTGTTACTGGTTGCTGGGGTTGCTGTTGTTGTATGCTACTGAATTTCTGCTGATCTCCCTTTTCTTTTGCTTCCAATATCAGGTACACGACTGTAACACTAGCTATTGCAAGCTAATAATGTGGAAGCATGAATACATATGAAGAATTGAATTTTGAAGTTTTAATGTCGCTTTTCTTTGTTCCTTTTATTGATTGTATTTAGGCTATTTCATGTATTACTGAATAATAATTGGAATAAGAGAAAATAACATAAGTTAGTCTTTAATGAATCAGTTTGGCAAAACGGGTTAATTCACTAGTTATGAAGGTTTTAAGATTATCAACAGTAGGTTAATCGTGAACAAGTAGCTAAATTTAGCTAAGGTATGAATTTAAACTGAATTTCGTGAATTAGGCATTAAGGCACGATTTGAGTTCAAACAAGATTAGAAGAACGTTTAAGTTTAATAAACTTTCTAATAAGCATTAGTAATTATGGTTAAATATAGTTTCAAATGATTGTGAATAATTAATCTCAATAGTTTTTTTATAACAATGCGAGTTTTAATCTAGCTATATTTGATTCTTTTGAATATTAGTTGTCGAATTTTTATTTTATTTATAATTTCGAATTTTTGAGTAAAATTCCTTTTCATCAATATTTGTATTAATCTAGCAATTAGTATGTCATGCTTTCTTAAATAAATAAATAAAAAAAAGCTCGTAATTAATTAGGATTTTCTTTCTTTATTTTAGAGACTAATTTTAATAGACAAATGTAGTCGCTTTAAGATTTGTCCATTTAAAATAAATGAGACGAGCCTCGCCTAGTAAAATATGTAGATTGCGGAGACCTCACAAATGTATGCATTAATTATTTAGAACATCGGAGTTGGCCGTCTAGTGAAATTTTACGGCCTTTCCCAAAACAACAATACGCTAGTCGCTCTAGGCACGTCTTTAACAAATTATTTTCTTAAATATGGGTGTGCATTTATGTAACCCAAATCCAAATCTCAACGGAGTCGAAATGTGTCGATAACCACGGGTGCATTGATTGCGACGTGGTTTGAAATACGTTTTCACAATGTTGCAATTCTTCGTAAAATAATAACAATAAATAAAAAATAATAAAAGCGGCTAAAGGATAAAATTTGCACATAAGTTTATAATACGTATTATATCAGATAATCAAGCCGAATATAACAATTGAGCGACCATGCTAGAACCACGGAACTCGGGAATGCCTAACACCTTCTTCCGGGTTAACAGAATTCCTTATCCGAATTTCTGGTTCGCGGACTGTAATATAGAGTCATTCTTTTCCTCGATTCGGGATTAAAATTGGTGACTTGGGACACCCTAAATCTCCCAAGTGGCGACTCTGAAATAAACAAACAAATCCCGTTTCGATTGTCCTTTAATTGGGAAAAACACCTTCATCCCTCGCGGGGACGGAAAAAGGAGGTGTGACAGAGGGTAAATGGGAAGGGAGGGGTCAAAGAAATGGGCATGGGTCAAAAAATGGGAATTGGTCAAAAAAATGAGTATGGGTCTCTACAATTCGGGTTGGTATTTGCCCAGTTGGCACATTAAGTGAGAGGTCCTACTGCCACGTTGGAAATCTGTTAGGGTTAGGGACGATTTTGCATACTTTACTAACATTAGGTGTATATTTGGACCGAAAGTGGAAATAGGTATAAACGTGACTAATTTTCGATAGTATAGGTACAATTTTGACCTTTTCCCCTTCTTTGATTTCACAAACTATTTCAACAAACTAAGTATTTTCTTTTCCTGAAATAGAAAAATTATTTTTTTCCAACAATGCGAGTACTTTCTTTTCATGATGTAGAAAAAGTATTTTCTTTCATTTCAACAAAAAGAGTACTTTCTTTTCATGCTTTAGAAAAAATATCTTCATTCATTTCAACAAACTAAGTATTTTCTTTTCTGATATAAAAAAAATATTTTATTTTATTAACAAAACTTGTACTTTCTTTTCATGATGTAGAAAAAATATTTTCTCATTTCAACAAACTGTGTATTTTTTTCAATGATGTAGAAAAATTATTTTCTTTCATTCAACAAAATGAGTAATTTTCTTTCATGCTGTAGAAAAGATACTTTCTTTTTTAATAAAATAAAATATTTTTAGTTATCAAGCTCAAATTTCAACGTAGTTCTTGTATGAAAAGGTAAAGTAGCAGAATAGTTCATTTGGGTTTGTGTAAAATTTTAAAAGAATAATTAAATTTTTGAAAAAAATAGAGTCTGCGGTAGGGGAGGGGGAGTATGTCCTTTTTTTATCCCTTTTTTCATTACGGGGGTTCTCCTTACCTTCGGTCTCATTCAATACCTGATCAAAGGATTTCCCCTTTTGACTTTTGGTGTATAGGACATTTCTTTTTGTTCTCCTTTGTCAAGCAATCGAAAAGAGACCAGAACCACGTGAAAAAAGGTTTCATGAGTAAATATTATTGTGGAAATCAAGGGAGAGCGGCGTTTTAGAAAGGATACAATAGTTTCCGATTTCCCCGAGCTTAAGGGTCAATAACGGGGGGTAACCGCTCGATCTATAACAATCTGACCGATAGTTTTGAGCTCTAACACATAATTCGGTGGTTTGAGGCCTTAGCTTCACGTCAGTTAATATGACTTGTACGCGTGGTCGAAATTGAATTTCGGAAAGTTCAGAGTTGATTTGGAAGGAAAATTCTCATTTCGGAAGCTTTAAGTTGGAAGAATTGACTAAGGTTTGAATTTTGAGTAAGCGACCTCAAAATTGGGATTTGAAGGTTCCAACATGTTCTGTGATGATTTTGGACTTGGGTGTATGTCTGGATCGGATTTTAGATGACCCGAGAGCGTTATGGCACTCATTATGGAAAGTTGACATTTTGGAAAAATTTCTTAAATTTGGCTTGAAGTGTATTTCAATATTATCAATGTTCATTTGGAATTCTGAGCTTGATAATATCTCCATATGGTGATTCTGGTCTTAGAAGCGCATCTGGATGTGGATTTGGAGGTCCATAGGTTATTTCGGGGTCATTTGGCGAAAGTTGAAAATTTGAAGGTTTTTGAAAAGCTTGACCGGGAGTGAACTTTTTGATATCGGTGTCGGATTCCGATTCTGGAAGTTGGAGTAGGTTCATAGTGTCAAATGTGACTTATGTGTAAAATTTAAGGTCAATCGGACGTGATTTGATAGCGGCATCGGATACAGAAGTTTGAAGTTCTTAAGTTTATTAAGCTTGAATTGGGGTGTGCTTCATAGTTATAGCATTGTTTGATGTGATTTGAAGACTCGACTAAGTTCGTATTGCATTTTGGGACATACTGGTATATTTGGTTGAGGTCCCGAGGGCCTCGGCTGGATTCCGGATGGCCAACTATCGAATTTGGATTTGGAGGAAGGGCTGAAGCACCTGGGATTCTGGTGCGATTGCACATGAGTGGAAAGGGCCACAGGTGCGAGCTTGCAGAAACGGCCCAATGGCTGCAGAAGCGGAAAGGGAATGAGGGATTGGGAGTCCGCAGGTGCGGAAGATTTTCCACAGAAGCAAATACGCACTTGCGGGTGAATGAGCGGAGGAGCTAGACTTGGGGGAGAGCCGCACCTGCGAGGAATCCTCTTGAGAAGCGGAGGCGCATAATCGGTTAAAGGACCGTAGGTGCGAAGGTCGGGCTGGCAGTGAGTTGTTTTAAGACGGAAGTTGGCCCATTTCTTTCATTCTCTCTTGGTTTGAGGCAATTCCTGGAGAGCTTCAAGTGTAGGTTTTCATCATCAATGTCAAGGTAAGTTATCCCCACTTACTGTGAGTTAAATACAAGGATTTTATGTGGATTCAAGCATGAAAATTTGTACAAAAAATTGGAATTTTGAAGAAAAACCTAGAAATTGGTATTTTTGAATTTGACCACGAAATATGGAATTGAAAATAAATTATATATTTGAGTTCGTAATGTTATGAGTAGTATTTATCTTCGAAATTTTTTGAAATCCAGACATGTGGGCCCGGGAGCGACTTTATTGACTTTTCGAGTGGAGTAGGAAATTGTTATAAATTGAATTATAACGAGTATTAGACAATATATTTACGAATTTGCACATTGATTGACTAGTTTGGAGCGATGAACATTGGACTGAGTTGTTGGGGAAAAAGCTTTGGAGTCGATTATGGAACTTCGGAGCGAGGTAAGTCTCTTTTCTAACCTTGTAAGAGAGAATTAACCTCGTGGGTGAATTGAATTAATATGTACTTTTATTTGTGGGGGCTACATACGCACGAGGTGGCGAGAGTCCGTACGTAGCTACTAATTATGCTTATGTTCGGGTAGTCTTAGGTTTACACCATGCCTTGTTGATACCGTTATTTGATTATGCTTATTATTTTGCTTTGAAAAGAGTTGATATTGAGGATTTCGAGATTTAAAAGTTTTCGGTTTGAATTTCTTGTTTTTGAAAAGAATTGAGAAATATTATGATAACTATGAGAAATCTATGTTCACTCGCATCGCAAGTATATTCCGCGAGCGAGGTAAATTCCACTACTCTCATGGGAGCAGGCCGTTCGCCTTGGCAGGTTAATAGATGCACTATGGTTCGTGTCGTTCGACCCTCGGCAGTGCACAATTTATATATTGGTATGTTGGATTGATCGTACGACCTCGACATAATTCGTGCGGAAAAAATTCTTGGAGCTCAATTATAATTGATATTGTTTCATTGGCTTGAGAGATTAAATTGTTAGATGATGGAAATTAATTTGAGATTTACTGTTAGTGAAACGATTTTTATGTATTTTTTGTTATTGAGTTTTCAGTTGTATTTATATAATCCATGCTTAATTATAATTTCGATACTTTATTGTTAGTCCATAATAAGTGTCGGAGTCGACTTCTCGTCACTACTTCTTCGAGATTAGACTAGATACTTACTGGGTACGCGTTGATTTACGTACTCTCACTACACATTTTATGCAGGCACATATATGTCTATAGGTCTTGTGGGCGCATAGGCGCAGCTATTGCTGGGACATACGGTGAGCTGCATTCCATGTACGAATCCGTAGCCTGCAGATTCTCCATCAGATTCCTATCTAATTTGCATTCCAGACAGATGTTGCATTTTACTATATTTTTTAGTTGATCTTCATGCACTTGTGATTCTGGATTCTGGGAATTTTTGTTAGATGTTTGATATGATGGCTCACATAATTACTATTACATCACCCTATAGATTTTACTTCATATCATTTGATTAAATGAAAGTTATGATTTTTAAAGTAATAAAAAGAGTAAATAAATTGATAAATCAACGTTGGCTTGCCTGACGGTAGTGTTAGGCATCATCACGACCTATAGTAGATTTTGGGTCGTGACACGATCGATCAACTCATTTCGGGTTAATCTGTCGATCAAATCTAGGTTAAGCTTCTAGTGAAAAACTAAACAGGAAACATGGGACTTTTGGGGAAGGTGTGTTAAGGAGAGTAGAATAAAAATTTATTTTCCTAAAAAGAAATTATATTCGCTAACCAAACACTAGAAAATATTTTCCGAAAAAAATTTTTCATTCACCAACCAAACAAGGAAAAATAAGTGACAAAACCACTTATTTTCCAGGAAAACCAAGCGCACCCTTTATCTTGGGATTTTTACATTCCTATACAACATATGAAACTTTATTACCCTCCTTAATCAAGTTTTAACTTAATTACATGGCCATATAAAATTTATCAAGTATATACAAATTAGTTTTAAATGAGTATCCCTTTATATTAGAAATGGGATAAGGAATCAGTTATTTCTCATCCATGTTTTCTTTCTCTCTCTCTCTCTCTCTCTCTCTCTATATATATATATATATATATATATATATATATATATATATATATATATATATCTTTCTCTGTTCTTTCTCCAATTTGTCTTTCTTTGATGTTCTCTACTTATTATCCTTTATATATAGTTTAATTGGAATTCATCAATGGATTTTAATCGTTTTACTATAGAGTAGTAACTTAGAAATTTCCTTTCATGTTGCACAATTGGTGTTTAAATAAAATTTTCAATCAATAAATTTTAAAGGTATATGACTCTCCACCATTGACATTCATTAAAAAACTTTAAAGCTTTGAATATTTTAGTAGTAGTAGTAGCTCCCTTGTTTTTTTCGTTCGCTCTGTGCAACGTATTTTTCAGTTTGTTACTATTTGATGCTATTTTTTTCTCTTACTTGTTTCGTTGTTGTTGTTGTTGTTGTCATTGTTGTTATTGTAGTTGTCTTTTCCCCCTTTTTCTTATCACCCTTTGTCTCCATATTCTTTCTTTCTTCTTCCTCTTCTTCGTTTCTCTCTTTTTCACTTTTTCTTAAGCCAAGAGTTTATTGGAAACAACCTCTCTACCTCGCCAGGTAGGGGTAAGGTCTACATACCCTCCCCAAACCCGACTTGTGGGATTATATTGGTATGTTGTTATTGTCGTTGTTGGGTTTTCAAAAATCATTATTTGTTTGGATTGGGTGTTATTACAAATAATTAAAAATATTGTTTGGAGTTTATATCTCAATTTTGAGAGTGTTCGGTGAAGATTAGACTTCATTTTGGCTGAATTTCATATTGAAACTCGAAGAAGAAAAGAAGAAGAAGAAGAAGAAGAAGAAGAAGAAGAAGAAGAAGAAAGAAGATATGTCATACAATATACTTACGAAATTATATTAAAGTTGTATTACAATTGTATGTAAATTGTATTTAAATCACTCATATATTTTTTAATTTGAATATTGTATGAAAGTTGAATATTAGTTGTATAATGTATAAATCGTTGTATAAAATTTGTATTGAAGTTATAAATACTATTTTTTTTTACATAAAGTTGTTGATACGTATCAAAATTGTATTAAGAGAGGACATATTTGTATATACAAATGTATACAAATCGTTTACAAAATACAAACAGAAGACATATTTGTATAAAATTTATATGAAAATTATATTTAAATTGTAAGATATTGTAGTTGTATTTAACAAGATAAAAACGATGTATGCAAGTTGTAGATAAGTTATATACTCTATAATTAGTTGTACAAAGTCTTTTTAGTTTATATGTTGTAGATATATCAAATTTGAATAAGTTGTATACTATATATCACGTCCCCTCCCCTCCCCCCTACTGTGAGAGACGTGATATATATCTTCACAAGAAATGTCTGTGGAGAACACATATGAAACTGTATAAATCATCTCCAACCAACTCTTAATGCAATGAGATCATGAAACTAATTTAAAGTGCGAATAGAATGTGCGCTGAATCCAAATTATCGGCATCACGTATGGTAATTAGATTATTTATGCATGGACTCCCTCAAACTATATGGAGAGGCGACAGATAATAGGAAAAGAGGAGAGTAGATAAAAAAGAAAAAAGATGTAACTGAATCTCCTAATTTAAGGCACTAATAATGAATTTTTATATGGAGAGAGGCGACAGTGATAAGGAAAGAGGAGATGAGAGAAAAAAGGAAAAGAGTGTAACTGAAACTCTAATTTAAGACGTTAATAATGGATTGTATATAATTTATAAATAATCCTTATTTAGGACGGGTAATATACCAAATTAGGATAATTTTGGTAAATAAGTTTCAAATATCGTATAGGAAGAAAAAAATCCCTTTTATCTTTTATTCGAATTTTGATCCAGTAAGATTTGTATCATTCAAAAGAGGAATGAATTTCTTGACAGACTTACCTTGATCCGTATTGACTTTTGATTCGTTAAGTTCAACATGAAATGGATGAATGAACCTGTTTAAGTTTTTGGAAAAAAATATCTCTTTTATTATAAAAAATAATCTAATAGTATAATTTTAATAAAGGATGGTTTCTCCTATGTTTTATCAAATTCGCGTGAAACAAAAGAGATTTATCGTCTCCTAAAAAGAAATCAAAAAAATATTTTTTTGTTAAATCTCATCTAATATTAATATTCAATTACTAATTAATGTAACAATTAAAATTTAATAATAAGTTATAAATTAAAGTTTCTATCTCAACGCGAAACAAAGGGAACATATATAAGATGAGTAGAACTACAAAGTACAGGCAAGACTATATAAAAATCATGGTATAAACAATGCAATGGGGTTTAATACATGCATTAGCTTAATTAAAAATAAAATTATCCTTCAAGATTTTGCTTAATTAAAATATACTATTATATTTAATGCAATTTTAAAATAATCCAAATAGTAAGAAATAAAATTATATCCCTAGTAAATAAATAAATACTTAATATATTTTCTTTTTTATAAATAAATATTTAGTTCTATACTACAATATAAGTAGACAAATCAAATAATTTTTTTAAAACCTTTTTCATATAAAAATTGTTTACCGTGAAAATGGTAACAACAATTAAATTTGTAAATGGGATTCTAAAAATACGTGATCTATTCCCGAGCTAGTTGTTAAAGCAGTTAATGCCAAGAACCTGAAGTGTAATGATAAAATGCGAGCTAAAGCGAGGCAGTAATCAAACCAAAGGGGTCTGTTGCCCGGATGTAAGGCCGATCGATGGGGACCTCGGGGCCAAGGCTTGAACCGAGCTTGAGCTACACGGGCAATCGGGAACGAGATAACAAGCAGAGATATGATTAAGCGAGGCTCTATATTGCCAATATTGGACGATATGGTGAAGAACAAATAAGAAAATGATAAATGTTAAGGAGGCCTCGGGCCAGTGAGAATAAACAACTTTGAAGAGAAGATATATATATATATATATATATATATATATATATATATATATATATATATATATATATATATTATTGCACTTGTAGAGAAAATGGAGCAACATCAGTCCCCTTTATATAGGAGAGGAATTTCTAGTAATATAAAACGTGTTAACCGTGAAAGTACAGAGATGGGATGGCTAGATGTGACGCCCCAAAAATAGACCTAAAATAGGCCGGCCTTGTTAGGTCGAGTCGCGTGACTTGGGAACTTCCCCCTTGCTTGCTTCGGCCCGCTAAATTAGTCGGAATGCTATACCCTTTGGATCAGCTCTAGACGAACCTCGGGGATGAGTCTCGACCTTGGCTCCAAGCTTCGAGGGGCATGACCGCGAGATGGCCTTGCGATGGAGAATTCGGGCCCCCGGATTCGCCGCATACAGATAGTCTCTGCGTTTCTTAGAGTGAAGGTGACGAGAAGCGATGAGAAATGATTCTGAACTCCTGTTTCTTCTGGCGTCCCTGAGAACGGTTGCGGCTGTCAAGGCGTGCTATGTGTGCCGTTACTGCGGATTCCAACATTGACTGTGGCAGTTGGCTTCCTTTAATGTACCCATGATGCTCTTATAAATATTTGCTTCCTCCTTTTCGGATCCTATTCAGAACCTTTTAGTGAAGTCTGTTTTCCCTTTGTTTATTGCTTTCCTTTTAGGAGCGTGATCCTCCCCTATATTCTTCTTCTCTTGGACTTTCTTAAGGATGACGAATATTTCCACCGCTACTTCTTAGGAGGTTGCGGGCTTGTCTTCTTCGTTTTTCTCCCAAGGTGAAGTAGCAGCTCCACCCCGTGTCAAGGAGTGCATCCTAGGTCCTTTTGCGATGACTTCAGATTTCAGGGTCGAGAGACCCTCTTCGAAGTCAGGACGTCGTGAGCCACTAACTCGATATATCAGTTCTATAACGGATATCAGGAGAGTGAGGGCCGATTGTTGCTAGGGGAATGCCGTGATAGTGGAGATTCCCGCTCAGGATGAAGACATTACGGCTCATAGGGCCGGCTTTCTGAGCGTGTATACCTACCCATTTACTTTAGGATCGGCGGGACCGTCTTCGCCCCTGATCGACCTTGAGGTTCTTAATTTCTGCCGGAGTTATCAGGTGACTCTGGGTCAGATCCATCCTTCGTTCTGGCGTATGGTTTATATGATCATGCATTATTCGAGCATGATAGAGGGAATGCCTTTCACTCTGAATCATTTGATCCGGATGTATAGCCCTCGTTTCCTTCTCGGGGGCTTAATCAAGCTTCGTTGTTGAGCCCCGAGATCCCTTTTCGCCCGTACCAAGGAATTTGGGGATGATGGGTGGCTGAGTCAGTTTGTCCGAGTGAGGACGTCTAATCTGATCCCAACAGAAGGGATGTCGTTCCCTGAAAAGTGGAACACCGCGCGTAAATGAATGCGGGGCCTCTACTTCCCTTTGATGATTTCTTCTTACGTCCCTGACTCTGTTGTTTCTTCTTTGTCTTTTTAGCTGCAGCGGTCTATCCTGAAGCGGTGCCAAATTTGCAGGGTTGGGTTGGCCATTTATACTCGATCTGCCCGTACAATGATTGTGCGTGGCGAGATTTATCCCGAACCCGGTGGGAAGCAAAATATCATGGTAAGTTCTGAGTTTTGACGTATCGCACATTTTAGCGCAGCTTGCTGTCAGCGGCTCTTTCCTTTCTGTGCGCCTGATCCCCGCATCTATGTAGGTCTAGGAGGAGTCCTACTGACGAGGGAGGTGCGACCCATTAGAGGGGACATCCTGGTGCTTGACGAGGAGAAGAAAAGGCAAAGGGGCGCATCGGCTGAGCCATCGAAGCTCAAAAGGACCAAAGTGGAGGAGTCCAAGGTTGATTCATCAGTTCCGACTTCCGGCGCGGCAAGAAATCCTCGTGCTGAAGGTGAGGGAGAAAGCAGTTTTTCAGCACCCTCCGAAGATCGTTTGGGATTGATTGCCCATTTGGCCGATGGACTAAATGCTTTCAGATAGGAGTCCGATGCTGGCGCGACCCGTTTTTATGGTGGCAAGGCAACATATGGGATATCGAGTATTGGTTTTGACCCGGCAGGTGGCCGGAGTTCTTCTCGAGCCAGGACGCCCTTAGTAGGCAATCTGAATGAGCCTCGATCGGGGACCTGGGATGAACGGGATGCGGTCATTCTGGCTGACCCTGTTGGCCCGTTGGTTATTGTTGATTCCTCAAAAGGGGAGACACTTCCATCTTCCGGAGGGCGAGACGAGCTTCGTAAGGATATTTCTGAGGAGGGAGCACTGATCGAAGGCGGAGACGCACTCGGGAGGTCGGCGATCACTCTTGAGGGTAGCTCTGAGATCAACGCTTCCTCTATTTTCGGCAAGATCGGCAGGCTTTGTGAGCGGGTAACTTTATCCATCCTCATTTGTTGCTTCGGGCCGCTCCGATCTTCATTCCCTTAACTTTTTTTTATGTGATTTCAGGCCGAAGCGCTTTATAATCAGGCCTTCGACAAGTATCAGGATGAGGTGAGCCGTCGCGAACATGAGAAAGCCCTTTTAACTGAACAGGTTAATCATCCCCTGTTCTCATTATTGTTTGAGATTCTGTGGGATTCTATTTTTTTAACCCCTTGGGCCCTGATTCATGCAGTTTAAGAAGGAGAAACTTTCACTGAGAGGGGAGCTTCGGGCCAAGGATGCTGAAATCTTCGAACTTGGTCGCCATGTGGATGAGGTGGTTTCTGAAAGGGATAGCCTTAGGAGGATAGTCACCTCTATTGAGCGTCAGCTTCAGGATGCGATGGAGGATAGCGGCAAGTACAAGAGTCTTCGTTCCGAGCTGGTGGCCGCACTGCTTCGGATCAGAGCCGAGGCCGAGGCGCTTATATCTTTACACGGGGAAGGAGCGGTCGCTGAAGATTCTTGTGTTGAGAGGACCTTTGAGGGGCAGACCCAGCTTTACCTCGAGCCGCGGACCGCGCTTGGCCGAACCTTCGGAGGTTAACTATCGAGGGCACATTGGAAGGCAGCTCGAGCAATGTAAAAAATGAGGGTGGATCTCCATAGAGAGAGGACGCCGTTGAGAAGGGACTATCAGGGGATTCGTAACCGCCTAGATACAGCTTTTGAAGCTGCCGATTTGGCAATAGGTTTAGGCTATGTTATTTTTTCCCGTTGATATCCTTGTCTGTATATGGTGTTTTTTGTTTTGGCATATGTATAAGGAGAAATCCTGTGGCTTTGTTCCCCTTATTGGCGAAAGAGCTTTGGATTCCTAATGTAGCTTTGTGGCCCGTTTAGGCTGGTTGATATGGCTTTTATGCCATACCCTTAGGTATTTTGCAATTTAACTACTCCGGGTCCAGTTTCCGAGTCGCGTTGCGATTCGAGCAGTAATCGACCCTTAATATTTCCATGATTTTCTGGTTGGCGACAGTGGCACTTATGTTGTCTGGTCATTGAGACTTTTTAGTATGTGGCCCGGAGGCTTGCATAGTTACCTATTTTGGATCCGGTCTCCGAATCGGGTCGCGATTCGAGCTCATTTTAATCCTCAAGTTATTAATTTTTAAGCTGGCGACAATGGCTCATACGTTGTTTGGTCGGATAGACCTTTCAATATGAGGCCCGTAGGCTTGCTTAGCCGGTGACAATAGCTCTTATGCTGTTTTTGCCCGTGGGCTTTTTGTAGGCTTTGTTTCCGCTCGTTAAGGTCTTCTTATAGTAGTTTTACCTGACTTGTCATCGGTTCGAGAGGAACCTCGATTTCAAGTCGTTGTCGGCGATGTTTTGAGCACCTCATAAGGTTCATAATTTGTAGGTCGAGTAGATCAACGCTCTTGCGATTTGGAGTCGACATGGCCAGAGCTCGTTTTTTCCTATTGAGGGAAGCCTATTTTAACCAATTCTTTTCGATGTATATTCGGAGTAGTGGCCTGCGATTTTTTTTAGCGACAGTCGGGCGTCCCCGAGTCACGTTATTTTGGTTGTATCAGCCGTTTTGACCGTAGTTATATGCATTTGGGCGTAGCCATTTTTGATCCCTAGTGATAGTTTAGGCGTCTACATCGAGGGTATGCCCTTTAGGGATTCTTACAAATGCGATGTATAGCCTAAACTTCGGGATTTTTCATGCCTGTTGAGGTCTTACAGTTTGCCATGCCTGCTGAGGTCTTATAGTTTGCCATGCCTATTGAGGTCTTACAGTTTGTCATGCCTATTTAGGTATTACAGCTCGTAGAATAGATCTGGTTATGCCGAGTCTGCCCGCTAGGGTCTTACAGTTTCAGATTTTTCCATTACATAGCGATTGGCGATAGTTTTTGAGTTATCGAGTTTGTTTAGGCTTGAAGACCGCTTCTAGTGAACTTGGAGTTGCATTGTGAGGGCTTTGTAAGCCCGGGGTTCCGACCCTGGGGTCGTGTGGGCACTAGACCGTTCAAGTCTCCGAGTATCTCGGGACGTATTTGGCGGAGATGTTTTTGTCGAGAGTATACTGCGACTTTCCCTTTTTTGGAGAATGAGATGTTGGAAGATATTCTCTGATCCATTGGTGCAATACATGTGTTGTTGTGCTGAGTTGACCTATTTTTGGTCGAGTGTGGTTACTTCGGTGATTTTCATGTTGCCTTACTCCGAGAAGGAGCCTCTCTCTTTTTTCATGGGAGAAAAAGGGTATTTTCTGATTGCCCGATATAATAGTACATGCTTCCGCTTTGGTGGGATCTGATTACATCGACCGTTTGGCCCTATACATCACCTCCCCGTAGGAACCTTTGCTTAGTTTTTCTCCACCTTCTTCGAATTGGGTGGCTTAAATGCCCCTCGCCGCTTGCAAGTTGGCCATAAGGGTAGCTTCGAGAAATTCTGTGGAGTTTCCCCTTTAAGCAGATTTGCAGGCGTTGCCTTGTTAAAACCCCTTCTTTTTTGGGATAAAAAACTCGGTCAAAGGAAAAGAGTGCAACGGGCGCACTTTTGGGGGTCTCGAGGTCTCCTAGTAGTGTTAATATCCTGGTATCTCCGATTGAGTGCCTGCATGAGGGTTAGTTCTTAATCCGAAATGAAATAAAAGGAATGGATGTACCTTGAAACGAGATAGGCTGGTGGCACCTTGTTAGAAAATCCTGTAGGGCAAGGAACCTGTTTCGGGGTAAAAGCCCGATTGCGGGAAAAAGAGTGCGATGCTTGCTCGAGGGCTCCTGTAAGGTTTCATGATCGGATACCCTAACAACATGGTACGACCCTTGCCAATTCTGGCCTAGTTTCCCTTTATTGGGGTTTCGGGTGCTGAGAGCAACCTTCCTTAGGATCAAGTCTCCGATTTCGAAATATCGGAGGTTCATTCTCCTGTTGTAGTATCTTTCGATTTCCTGCTTCTGGGCGGCCATCCAAACCAGCGAGGCCTCCCGTCTTTCATCAAGCAGCTCGAGGGCCGTTACCATGGCCTCGTGATTTGACTTTACGCTGGCGTGCCGGAATATGGCACTTGGTTCCCCACCTCTACTGGTATTAGTGCTTTAGCACCATACACTAAAGAGAAAGGTGTCTCCCCTGTGCTTGACTTTGGAGTCATCTGATATGCCCACAACACCTCGGTTAGTGTTTCTCACCATTTTCCCTTGGCATTTTCTAATTTCTTCTTCAGGTTTTGAATGATGGTCTTATTTGTGGATTCGGCTTGGCCGTTCGCACACGAATGGTATGGCGTTAAAAGGATCCTTTTGATTTTGTTGTCCTCAAGGAACTGTGTTACCTTACTCCCAATGAATTGCCTCCCGTTGTCGCATGCTATTTCGGAAGGTATCCCGAACCGGCATATGACATGTTCCCATATAAAGTTGATGACTTCCTTTTCTCTTATTTTTTTGAAGGCCTACGCTTCCACCCATTTCGAAAAGTATTCGGTCACAAACAGAATAAATCTAGCTTTACCTGGTGCCGTTGGCAAAGGGCTGACGATGTCCATTCCCTATTTCATAAATGGCCATGGTGATAAAACGGGATGTAGTTGTTTGCCGGGTTGGTGAATCATGGGGGCGAATCTCTGACACTTGTCGCATCTTCGGACGAACTCCTTAGCGTCCCTTTCCATGCTATCCCAGTAGTAGCCTACTTGATTACTTTTCGGACTAGGGAGTCTGCCCCAGAGTGGTTTCCGCAAGTGCCCTCATGGATCTCTCGGAGCACATAATCCGTGTCGCCCTATCCCAGGCATACTACTAGGGGGCCATCGAACGTTCTCCTGTACAGGGCCCCGTTTTCGTCGAGCGAGAACCAGGCCACTTTAGTTCGCAAGGCCCTTGATTCTTTTGGATCGGCGGGCAGTTTCCCGTCCTTCAGATAAACGATGTATTTGTTTCTCCAATCCTATGTCAGGCTGATGGAGTTGATTTCCGCGTGACCTTCCTCGACCATGGACCTTATTAATTGGACAACAGCCTCGGGGAGCTGGTTTTCCTCCTCAGCAGATGATCCCAGGTTCGCCAGGGCATCGACCTTGCTGTTCTGCTCTCGGGGTACATGGACTAAGTTCTATTCCTTGAAGCGGCGCAATGTGACTTGGATCTTATCCAGATACCTCTGCATCCTGTCTTCCCGGGTTTCGTAGCTCCTGTTTACCTGACTTACCAGGAGGAGCGAATCGCATTTTGCCTCGATGACCTCGGCCCCCAAGCCCTTAGCAACTCCAAACCTGCAATCATAGCCTCATACTCGGTTTCATTGTTAGTTAGCTTTGTAGTTTTTATGGACTGTCGGATTATGCCGCCGATGGGCGGTTTTAGAACTATACTGAGTTCGGATCCTCTGACTTTTGTGGAACCATCCGTGAACAGGGTCCATACCTCGGAGGACGTGCCTGATTTTAGTAAAAGTTCCTTCTCTACCTTGGGGACGAGGGATGGCGAAAAATCGGCCACGAAATCCGCTAGGATTTGGGATTTAATGGTCGTCCGAGGTTGATACTCGATATCATACCCTCCAAGTTCAATGGCCCATTTGGCCAGTCGACCTGACAACTCAAGTTTGTACAGTACGCTCCGGAGAAGGTAAGTCGATAGAACGCAAATGCGGTGGTACTGAAAGTAAGGCTTCAACTTGTGCGATGCGCTATTAGTGCGAGTGCCAATTTTTTTAAATGGGGGTACCGGGTTTTGGCGTCCCTCAAGGTTTGACTTACATAATACACAGAAAATTGCGTACCTTTCTCTTCTCGAACTAATACACTGCTCTTCACTATTTCGGACACGGCCAGGTACAGTTACAACGTTTCATCCTCCTTGGGCATGTGCAGCAAATGCGGGCTAGACAGGTACCGTTTCAGTTCTCCCAGGGTGTGTTGGCATTCCAGAGTCCATTCGAAGTTGCTCTTTCTTTTGAGTAAGGCGAAGAAGTGGTGGCTTTTGTCTGACAACCTTGATATGAATCTGCCCAGGGCCGCGATCCACCCAGTCAGCCGTTGGACGGCTTTCACGTTGTTCACCACTGCAATTTCTTTGATGGACCTTATTTTATCGGGGTTGATCTCGATCCCCTATTTAAGACCATGAAGCCCAGGAATTTGCCCGAGCTTACTCCAAAGACACACTTTTCGGGATTGAGCTTCATGTTGTTGCTTTTGAGGATGTTGAAAGTTTCCTACAAATGAGTCAGATGGTCCTCTGCGCGCAGGGATTTAACTAGCATATCATCAATGTATACTTCCATAAATTTACTTATTTGATGCTCGAACATTTTATTAACTAGGCGTTGGTATGTCGCTCCTGCGTTTTATATCCCGAAGGGCATCACGTTATAGCAATATGCACCATATTTCGTGATGAACGAGGTCTTTTCCCTATCCTCGGAGTTCATCTGGATCTGATTGTACCCTGAGTAGGCATCGAGGAAGGTGAGGGTCTCGTGGCCGGCCGTGGCATCGATCAGACGATTGATATTAGGCAGCGGGAAGGAATCTTTGGGGCATGCTTTGTTTAAATCTTTATAATCTATGCACATTCTTAGCTTATTCCCCCTTTTTGGTACTACCACTACATTAGCTAGACATTCGGGATATTTTACCTCCCTAATGGATTTTAAAAAGTTTTGCTACCTCCTCTTTGATGAAGGCATGCTTTACCTCGTACTGCGATCTCTTCTTCTGCTTTACGGGTTTGAATTTAGGATTGACGCTCAGCCGGTGGGAGGTTATTTCCGATGGGATACCTGTCATATCTAGGTGGGATCAGCCCCGTTCCCAGGTATACCTTGCGATCCAGGAGGTTCTCAATCAGAACAGTTTGTTCCAGCTCTTCAACCGTCGACTTGGTCGCATCCGATTCTTCGGGGGCGACAAAATTTCGGGGGGCGAAGAAATATTCCTCGTCATCTCCCAGAGTCTACATGTTTCTCTCCTCGTTTGAGGCCGAGTGTATGGGGGTTAGTGTCTCATGGTGGACCGCGAACATTTCCCTTGCTGCCTGCTATTCTCCATGTATTGTTGTGATGCCATCCCTTGTGGGGAACCTTATTACCTGGTGCAAGGTCAAGGGCACTACCCTTATATTGTGTATCCAAGGGCTGCCAAGTAAGGCATTGTACCTCATGTTACCGTCGATGACCTGAAACTCGGTGCTCTAGGTTGTGCCAGACGTGTTGATCGGGAGGGTGATTTCTCCTTTCGTCTCTTCTCCGACCATGTTGAAACCGTGGAGGACTCAAGGGATGGGGACAACTTGATTGAGCAACCCTAGCTGTTCTACTACTTCTGACCTGATTATGTTAGCCGAACTGCCCGGGTCCACAAGCACGCACTTTATCCTTGTGTTGTTTAAGAGAAACGAGATCACCAGCGCATCGTTATGTGGTTCCCCCCATGGCCTCGAGGTCTTCCTCGTTCTTTGGATAAGCATTTTCGGGCTGGTCCCTCTTCTGTAGCGGATGTTTTTGTTCATTTGGACATGGGTCCTTGGAGATCGTTAGTTCCTCCGATAATCATGTGGACACTATGCTGGGGACCCCTCTATTTCGTTTGGATTGAACTCGGGGGCGCACCGGACTCTAGGTTGGTCGTGTCCACTTTCTTGTCGCTTTTGAGGTCTCGGTTTCCCATCTTACCTGCTGAGTCGGGCGTCCTGCCCTGAAAGCGAAGATCTTGGGTAAGAAGAAGTGTGAAATATAACTTGCGTTTTTGCAACGAAACCAACAAGAAAATAATCACTATTATTTTTAGCCCCACGGTGGGCGCCAAACTGTTTACCGTGAAAATGGTAACAACAATTAAATTTGTAAATGAGATTCTAAAAATACGTGATATATTTCCGAGCTAGTTGTTAAAGCAGTTAATGCTAAGAACGTGAAGTGTAATGATAAAATGCGAGCTAAAGCTAGGCAGTAATCAAACCAAATGGGCCTGTTGCCCGGATGTAAAGCCGATCGATGGGGACCTCGGGGCCAACGCTCGAACCGAGCTTGAGCTACCCGGGCAATCGGGAGCGAGATAACAGGCAGAGATATGATTAAGCGAGGCTCTATATTGCCAATATTGGACGATATGGTGAAGAACAAATAAGAAAACGATAAATGTTAAGGAGGCCTCGGGCCAGTGAGAATAAACAACTTTGAAGAGAAGAGAAAGAGATATTATTGCACTTGTGGAGAAAATGGAGCAACATCAGTCCCCTTTATATAGGAGGGGAATTTCTAGTAATACAAAACGTGTTAACCGTGAAAGTACAAAGATGGGATGGCTAGATGTGACGCCCCAAAAATAGGCCTCAGATAGGCCGGCCTTGTCAGGTCGAGTCGCGTGACTTGGGAACTTCCCCCTTGCTCGTTGCGGCCCGCTACATTAGTCGGAATGCTATACCCTTCGGATCAGCTCTAGACGAACCTCGGGGATGAGTCTCGACCTTGGCTCCGAGCTTCGAGGGGCATGACCGCGAGATGGCCTTGCAATGGAGAATTCGGGCCCCTGGATTCGTCGCATACAAAAATACTCCTCAACGTATGTTTCTTTAAAAAAGATAGAGTGATGGACTGATTTTAAGGGCATTTTTGTAAACAAATAATTCTTTTAGAAATTGTGCAATGCTTTAATACATCAAACCAAACAATGGATAAAAAATATGTCAGTATAACTAATGTCAGCATAACTAATACCAGCATTACTAATCATCATATTCAGCATTATTCTTATGCACCCTACCAAACGACCCCTACCATTCTTAAGGATTCATAGGATTAAATATACTCCCTTCGTTCATTTTTACTTGTCCACTATTGATTTTGCACACCCCTTAAAAATAATAAATAAAATGCATAATTTACCATAATACTCATATTAATAGGTGTATAGTCTTAATGAATTTAGAAAATGATTTGGAATAAGTAATTAATGTTAAGAGAAAAATAGGAAAAATAATTTTTTTTGATATGCGAAAGTGAACAAATAAAAATAAATCTATTTTTAGAATAGTAAACAAGTAAAAGTTAACGGAGGGAGCACTTCTCAACTTTTAACTATAGTTTATACTCTGACGTAAAAGATTAAGGCCCCGTTTGGCCATACATTTTGGCAATATTTTTTCAAATCTTTTTTGAAAACATTGTTTGTTCATAGATTAGTGATCTATTTTTGAAAAATTTCTGAAATTATTTTTTAAGTTCCCAAAATCTAGTTTAGGGTAGATTTTGGGTGAAACTTGTTCTCCCACTCACAAACCTTCAAATTTTTTCCAAATAAAATGCATGTCCAAATATAATTTTAACTTTCAAAAATTATTTTTTCAAGTTTCAACTAAACTTATCTCCAAACGCTTGCTAATAAATCATAAAATTACTCAATTTCAAACGGAGTAATTTTTATAGAATGTCGAGGCACAAAATCTATCTAGTGAATAGAGTTTTTGGCCTTTCCCTCGTTCCTTCCACTTGAATAGAGTTTTCCCCTTAAAAATCCACTCAAAAATCCACTCAAAAAACCCTCGGCCTCAACGCTTCCCCGGCTCTCAGCCTTTATCCGCCGAGCTTCCCCGGCCTAAAATCCATTCTAGGCTATTCTAGAATTCGTCGGAGGACGGAGGATGATAAGCGCTTCTCTTAGAGGACGTTATGACGGTGACGTAAGCGGCGCCATTGGCACCGTCACCGTTGACGGCGGTGTTGTCAAGCTGAAAGCTAACATGACCGATGCCACCTTCGTCAATGGCCCCTCTTTAGAAGGTCTTTCTCTCTCCCTTGAAAAACCTGGCTCTTTCCTTATCGACTATGACGTCCCCAAAAAGGTACTGTATTTCTCACCTACTTCCTCAGTTTCAATTTGTTTGGCAATTTTTTTTAGCTTATCCAAACTCATATTCCCTCCGTCCCCCACAAAAAAAGGTACATATTTTGAAAGTCAAACAGGCTGTTATTTGATCACGACTTTATTCATATACCCTTAAATATTTCGAATTGTTAATTATTCCTTTTGGTTTTCACTTTATGGTAAAGTGACTCTTTAAATTTGAAAAGTATCATCCTTTTTGGGATGGAGGGAGTACTAAACTAGTAATTCTCTTAAAATTGATAACTTGGGACAAAAATTCTAATGATTAGCGGGTGTGCATAGCAACATATTAAAATGTACTCGAATTTCACTTAGTCAGAGATCTCGAAAAGTGAAAAGTACTGCAGTAGATTTTTTGGGACAGAGGGTGTGCATAGCAACATCAGTATCCAAATACCTTACTAGAAGTTGACTAGATTTGTCATTTGTCCTGTTTTTCAATAGGATGTGCGTTTTCAATTTATGAATACTGTGAGTGTTTTGGAAAAGCCTTTGAACTTAACGTATACTCATTGGAGGGGAGACAATAGAACTGCACTGGACGGGACGTTGGTGATTGACTCGGCTAACAAATTTTCGGCGAATTATGGGTTTGATTCTGGTAATTGCAAGTTAAAGTATAGTTATGTGCATAGAGGCTTGACTACATTCGAGCCAAGCTATGATTCTGCCAAAAATTCATGGGATGTTGCCGTGTCACAGCGAGTGTACGAGGATGATGTGGTCAAGGCTTCATATCAAAGTTCAAGCAAGATTTTGGGACTGGAATGGTCTAGGAATTCCAGTTTAAGTGGAGGATTTAAGGTACTGTACTGTTTCAATTTTTACTTGTGCATTGTAGTAGTAATGAATGCGGTTCTGTCCTCTCATTGCACTAATGGAATTTAATCTTTTAGGATCCCTTTCGAGTTGAATTCTTAAGGCATGAGAATTGTTAAAACCAAATAAGATGAATAGTTTCTTGAAGTGGATTATTTCCCAGTTATATCTCTTTTGATTCTATTTTCGACTTGAATTCACATTTTCTAGCTAACATGGTTCTTCTGGTTTTAAAATTGAGAATCATTCAAGCGTAGCAACTCAAGACTTAGTTTAACTACCCTAAAATAGGACTAGAATAAAAGCGTCCTTTTAGCTCAATTCATTCCGTCATTCTCTATAGTTAAGTAGATACACAATAGTCCAACATACTGTTATGCTTTTTTTTTTTGGTTGTTGGGGGGGGGGGTGTGTGGCTAAATTCAAAGACCTAAATGACCACTACCTCCATAATCACCTGGGAGCTCAATGCAACTGGCTCCATGTGTTGTATATTAAAAATAGTTTTATTATTATTATTATGAGAGTTATAAATGAAAATGTAAGATGGTTACAAACTTAAGTTTGTGGTTACCGCACCACACTTGAACTCCTACTATAAAACTAGGCTTCAATGGTAGCAATTCTACAGTAAGTCATATTGCTAACGTCTTTTCTCTCTATTATTATTAAATATAACTAATTGTCATACACAACACCATGCCCGTACTTGAAACACGAGACATGTAGTTCTTTGGGTTGATTTGGTCCATGATATTTGTGTGCCTTTTCCCTCTCTTGTCAACCATGTAGCTTGTCTTGGTTCGGCTGATTTATCAAGCAGGGAAAGCAAAAGGCAAACAGGCCTCATGTTTTTCATGATACTTCTGATTTGCACCTTATCCTTGGTTCTGTCACTGAAAGTGATCTCCAAAATAATACCACCATTAGAGATCTGGACAAAGTCAACTTTTTATGGTATTGATATTGCCTTTTATCTTTCTCTTAGCTATATAATAATATGGTTAACTTGCCTTGTTGTTGATGATATGCTGATGTTTCTACTCACTATCTATTTGTGTGTATATGAAGTAGAATTTGCTTACACTAGGACTCTTCTGCTTTGAAATATAGCTCTGTTCATTGCATATTAAGTTTCATTTTTGGAATCCCGTTACTAATGTGTGGCTTCTCTTTTTGTCTACTAGATCTCTGCGTCTGTGAATCTGGCAGAAGACTCCAAGTTTCCAACATTAAGTGCTGAGAGTAGGTTGAATTTTGATATGTAGCTTGTAAACTTCTGCGAGATTATACTTCAGGTGCCACATATGGGCCAGCTTGGTCACGCATACTGTTTTTGAAATGAATCAAAAAAGAAAGTTGTTGTCCTCTCAGTTGAATATTTCTCCATTAATGAATAACATCTCCCTTCTTGTGGCTACATAGCTGAAATTACATGACTTAAGCAGCATTCAAATTCCGCATATTGATACATTTCAATGAACTGGTGGGAGAAGGATATACTTTTATGAGTGCAACTACATCACCTCCCTTCTTATTTGTTGGTATGACATCTTGCCAGAGATATAGTTTCTTTAGAGCAGACAATCAATCTGAAACATTTGTAGCGCACGATACTTTTGCTTAACGATGGACACGATCCTATCACCTCCAGAACATCTGTGACTAGTTTATGAGGTCGAATGGCATGAGTATGAGCTTTTACCAGATCGTGTATCTGTTAGAATTCTTTGGACGGTTGTTCTACAAACCTAAGTTGATTTGGAAGGCCTTTGGAATCAGCTTATAATTAGAACTCGCGAGCATCACCTCAAGCTCATCTGTACCATCATTGAGCAATCTATAGCTCAAAGGAAAATGCCTAAAATGGTTAATGCACTGACTTCTCAAATTCGTGAATCTGTATATATTTTGGTTAGCAGTCCCCTATTTTACTCAGTCTATGCTATGGATACAGGGGTGGATCTGGTGTTATGATTCTAGATTCATCCGAACCCATTATTTTTGACGCGGAGCATAAATTTATATGTAAAATTTCACTAAATTTTCAACAAATAGTAAATATGAACCTATAAGTATAAAAATGTAATGAGTTTAATGCTAAGAAACTTAAAAGTGAGCCTATAGAATTCAAATCTTGGATGTGCCTCTATATGGATAACAACAACAACATCAAGTATATTTTCACATGTGGGAGACAACCCAGTGAACAAAGCATCTCGCGTTCAAGCAGGGTCCGGGGATGAGTCGCATCATGTAGATAGCCTACCCTAATATAAGCATTAGTGACTTCTTACTGTTTTAGTTATTGTTTAGCTTACTGTGCAAGTGATGAACTAGAGACAACTCATTCGTATTTTGAAACAATCCCTCTAAATTAGACACTCATCCTTAAATTTGGGCGCTCAGCCTAGAGCTTTATAGGCATCATGTCGTTGTTCTTGTTTTTATTAACAAAAAAAAGAAATAATCTTATGCTATATGTGAGGCAGCTCCAGTATCTGATAACAAAATCAATGAGACACCTCAACACTCACCTTCTTTCCATGTGAAGGTAATCCCCAACACGAAACTCGATCTTCCCGTCGTCTCTTCATTGCAGATCTGATGTCTCTAACGTAGCATACTGCTCCATTTTTCATTTGTAAACGTGTCTGTTTCTTTAGTCGTTTTCCCTTTCCTGTGTTTTTCACTTTAGGACGTTAATTAATTTTTGGTTGTTTTCTGTCTTGATTAGACGGGAATATTGGCAAGTTACTCCACATAAGTACAATATAACAAGCACTTGAGTCGTATACCAAACATCAGACTTCATTAGACAGGATTATCTAACACTATATAAGGATTATAATCAGGTCAATATACCCTCAGATTCTCGATAAGTTACAGTGGTATTCAAGAGTAATATAAAGGACAGGTTCCTTAGTTACCATGTCAATGCCTGAAATGAGGCTATAATAAAACCAATATCTCAGGGATATCCTGTCTCGGGATCTCCCATTATCTCCAACAAAGCGCGATGCACAACAATCTAACAAGTGACCACCTCATAAAGTTTACTAACAAGTTATACGGTTATGAAACAATGTCAATCATATATGGATAGTATTTGATCAAAAAGTGCTAAGCTTTTCGTTAAACCAATTAATAAAGAAAATGGAGGATAAATCTTAGCCAAACGTAATTAACTCTATATCTAAGCATATTGAATATTAGAATCGAAGGGGGTCGAACTTATATAACATTTCTTAAGATGATTAAAAGATATCAAACATAAATGATAAGCTTACATCTTTGATACATTGTTCGTACTTGTGAAAGCAAAGAAGGAAAGGAGGGAAAGTCGTTGATAACTATGAGATCTATCTTTATTCATTCAACAAAGATGATTACAAAAGGTTGTAACCAAACTAGGCCTTTGCTTTGTTGTTGGAGGTCCTCTCCTATTCTCATCTTTGATACATTGTTCCTCCTTTTTCTCGGACGGGAACCCCCCTCTTTCTTGCCTTCTTCTCTCACATATATATTACCAATTTTTCCTTTTATCCAACGATCTTTAACCAACATACCCTCTCATGACTGTACTCATCCTTACCTGCCCAAGTATTACGATATATGTTCTGTCGTGTAAGCCTTCTGATGGCTTGACCTCGGCAGTGGCCGAGATACTCGTCGCTATTACGCCCTCATGGGCACGACTATGTCTTGGTCGACCTCTTACCATTCCTTTTAATGATAACCCACTTGTGGTCAGATTTGATCCATACAGTTAGTCCCTCCGCCCATTGGGGTCGTCTCTTGGCGGGCTCGATGGGCGGATTCTGTTATTTCAAAAGTTAGGAGAAATATGATCTTTATGCGAGGAACGAGGTCTTTATGGCGAGGTAACGCTTTAAGAATTTCATCGGACCGTTATGTCAGTTCAGAGTTGGATCATCACATCGATTCAGGGTACCATGAATACTTATTATGCGTCATTATGGCGCACATTTCCCAAGTACCGTATCATTTCCTGTGCCCTTTCCGTTTCCTGATTGGCGGCTCTTGGATTTCCCGTTCAGGACATTTATGTCCCTATAAATAGGGGGAACCTCTCATTTGATTGTTGCGTTTTTCAATTTGTCTAAGAACTTTGCAAACTTCCTCCTCCTTATCTAGTCTTTCATAATTCTGCTTTCGCTAGAATTCGCCATGTCAATTACCTTATTTTCTTCACCATTCTTGTTTATTTCGATCAAGGAAGACAAATGGCTAGTGCTCCTTCCCAATCTGATAAAGCTGTTGGTGCTCCGGCGCCGGAAAGTGATATATCCCTATTCGAAGAGGGAGTAAAGGTGGTGGAATTTTCCAACGGTGGATGAGATAGTTCCTCGTCTGGGGAAGACGAGGACTGATTTTTATAGACTTTCCGGAAATGAACTAGAGCCCATTCCTTCCACTATGGATGATTCGGTGATCACGACGCTCAAATCTAAGTGGGGTATCCCCGATCATATCGAAATGGTGCCGGCGGGGAAGGACATGGTACATTTGCACCGCCTGGGCTACTGCGCGTTTTACGCTTACCCCTTCATCATCGGGTACACACTCCCCCTTCCTTCTCTGGTAGTGGATTTCTGCCGCTTCTACGAAGTGTGCCCGGCTCAACTCTCTCTGTATGCGTGCAAGATCTTTCTTATGCTCATCAAGTATGCGAAGCTGGCCGGCCGAGGAATTTCCATAGGGCACATGCTCCACATCTTCGCATTATGATTCATATGTGCCATCAAGGAACCAAGAGTTGGTAGTGAAGATGGACGATAAGGACAATCGCCACTTTTGAGAAAGCAACTTCTATGTGCGGACAGAGCACCTTGTGGCGAACTCGGCAGGGTTTCCAGAGATGTGGAACTTCACTCGTAAGTTTTCCCTTGTTTACTTTTGTGATTTTTTCTTAAGATGGTCGTCGATCGTCTCCCTTTTAGCGACCTTACTGAGGACTTGTTTTTTGCTTTTGCAGCCGAGAGACTACCTCCCCCGCTAGTTGCCAATATCTGCGAGTAGGTGAGCACAATTACCCCCCACACGGTGGGGATTCGTGAGTGGGCACCTTTCTATAAGAAGTTCGGGCGCAAACCTCTTACTGGTGAGTCGGCTTGTCGTAGTTTTGTTTTGTTCTCTGTTTCATAGTTTTTTCAACTTTGTAATTATATGATCTAATCCCTCCTTATTAACAGGTCGGAGATGAGTGAGAAGGACGAGGGATCCTCCGCTCGCATTCCGTCAACCGGCGCCCTCTGTCTGTCCTGTGCCGACGGCTGCTGCCTGGCCTGCACCAAAAGCTACTGTCTGGCCTGAGCCTGTGGCCGAAGTTGTACGCTTGGAGGTTACTCAGCCGGAGATTTCGATTCCTGCAGTTCATTCAACGGGTGAATCTTCCCGCTCTAGTAGTGGAGAGGCCCCGTTGAAGAGACAAAGGGTAGTATTGGAAGAGGTTTCTCCAGTCGAAACTTCTTCGAGGGGCGTCCTTGCCCCGGCGGTGACCGAAGTCAGAGGTGGTGCCAACCCAGCCGTGGAGACGACGCCCATTGCGAGCGTTCAAGGGGCTAATGTTGCGGAGAGACGGAGTTTCGAGGCCGCCGTTGTTGTTTCAGATGGTCCTTCAACATCTCGGTAGAACCGCACCCCCTTTTCAGCCAATGAGAGGGGGGAAGGCATCATGGTTGAGGATTATGAATCCGAGTCCGACATTGACCCTGAGGACATGAGGATGTTCGAGGAGGGCTTTACCCGAACTGTAGTAAGAGTCGGAGGCCCTTCCCGAATACTCAAAATTCCGTCTGATCTCAACCTGCTGCAAGACACGGTGAACTTTGTGCCACAACTCGATCTTCTATGCTCCGCCGCTGAAAGCGGAGCTATTTAGGATGTCAGCGACTCCGAGTTGTCATGCAGTGTGGCCGCGATGGGCCTAAGAGTGAGTTCCTTTTAGTTTCCTTTGCTTTGTGACCTTTGTCTTTACTAACTTCTTTCTTCTCTCTCTTCCCCTTTTTAGACTTGCATGCTGGAGGTCGAGAGTGCCACGTAGGGCTGAGACACATGCCAAGATTTTTCTGAAGATGGCCGAAAAGTATCGATAGTATCACAACAGATGCTGTGAGATGCACGAGCAGCTTAGAGCGGGCGCCAGTACCCAGTCTACCGGGGAAGAGTTGGAGAAGAGAGATGAGGAACTGATGCGGTCTATCCGCAGATGTAGTGAGCTTGAGGAGCTACTCCATGCCAAGGAAGAAGAGCTTGAGGTGGGCAAAAGAGTTTATCGCAATTAGTTTGTGAAGGTGAGAGGGTAAGCAAATCGGAGAAAATGAGTTTCGTCGAAGTTTGACATTTTGGGATAAAATACGGTCAAAGCTATAATACCCGATATTTATGGACTAATGTCATACAAGGTACCACAAGACCATGATAGTAAGGGGTATAAGGTATGTTAAAAGTGAGTAGTATTTTAAGTAAGTTGAGATAATTCTTAGTTTTGTGGATAATTGGTTAATTATTGGGTAATGGGATATTACCTAGTTAATTAAGGAGGTGTGATGATTAATTAAAGAATGTGGTTGAGATAAAATATCCCCATGTGGCAGCAAACTAATTCAAAAATTGTGACTCATAAGTCACTATATGTGGCAAGTCTTAAGGAAGTAAGTCATTTCCATTTTAATAAAGGAATGACGCATGTACATGAGTCATATCCATCCCTTAAGAAACATAAGCCTTGTAAATTCAAAGATATACATATCTTTTAGAAATTAAGAGATATATGTCTTTCAAGCAATTCATGACAAAAGTCTCCGAAGTACGGTAGATTTTGGAAATTCAAGCAATTCATGCAATTCTAAGCGATTTCAAGCAATTCATGGATAAATCGATTCAACAAAGATTTCTAAGCAATATGAGATTTTGCGATGTTAAGGTAGTACGGTACAATCTTTCTCAAGAGTATCATACGGATTATTCTCAATTTCAATCTCATCGTTACGTGTTTCATCGCAATTAATGTGTACTAGAGGGATTGTCAAGAGAATTGACTAAGGTATGTTAAGGCTATCCCTTCTTTCTTTTTGGCATGATCAATACGACACGAATGAAACGAGCAAATGAACAACTTCCATAAATGACTCTATTCGTAGAAATACTAGAGATGCTTATGTTCTTGATTCCCCATGTATCATATTATTCTATTATCTGTTCATGGGTCTCAAAAATACGTAAGTTAGTAAAGTTTATTTCATGATATTAATTAGAGGCATAATGGTCTTATGACGTACCAAGAGATTTTATTAATGTATTTCATATGCATTTCATGCATTTATATATGTACATTGACCCATGACCAAGATGGCGTTATATACGTATATATATATATATATATATACGCACCACCACCTGATCAGTTGGTATACGTTGATGATTTTGCCCACAGTGGCCGAGATGATATGATGGGATGCCTTCAGAGGCCTAATAATGTTATGAAACATGTACCTATGCACAACATGACATTCATATGCATATGCGTGACACTATAATTATTTCATGATTTACAGAGCTATCCAGACTTACAAGTTGAGTCATTTACTCTATATGTCTTTCATGTTTTGTTATGTACTTATTTATGTGCTTTACATACTCAGTACATTATTCATACGGACGTCTCTTTTGCCTGGGGACGCTGTTTTTCATGCCCGCAAGTCCCGATAGACAGATTGAGAGTCCTCCAAGTAGGCTATCAGCTTAGGGAAGATGTTGGTGTGATCCATTTGCTCCGGAGTTTCTTGTTTGGTCAGTATGATTTAAACACGTATTGTTTGATATGGTGGGGCCCTGTCTCGACCTTTATGTTAAGTGTGTACCCTTAGAGGCTTGTAGACAAATGTCATGTATACGAATGCTTGTATGGCCTTGCCGGCCTATGTTTTGAGTTTACAAATATTGGCCTTATAGGCGCGTTTGTCACATGTATAAGTTTTTATGTCAGGTTGGGTCGTTCTATATTGAGTATCCCCTTATGTTTATTCTGGTTAGCCCATGATGGTCCGTTTGGCCTATTTGCCAACAAAAGTACAATAATAAAGATATTTTATGTTGGTACTCGGTTGTGTAAGGTACCGTGTGCTCGTTGCAGCCCATAGTTTGGGTCGTGACAAAGTGGTATCAAAGCAATTCTGTCTTAGGGAGTCTACAAGTCGTGTCTAGTAGAGTCTTATTTATGGGTGTGTCGTGCACCACACTTATTAGCAATAGGCTACAAGGCATTTAGGACTGTCACTCTTTCTTCTTACTCTAGATCGTGTGGTAGAGCTCAGTTGTAAGAACTCAGTTTCCTAAAATTTATCTTATTCGTAATACAACGATGCCTACATCCAGAAAGATGGTTGGTAAGAGATATAGTTGTGGAAGAGTTGAGTCGGAGGAACTCAATTTCTGTATCATGCTTATGATGGATAAATATGAGGTATTCAGTAGATCATGTGTATACTAAGACGTGTAAGCCTCTTGATAAGGAACCTTAAGGCAAGAATATTTTTCCACATTTATGGTGAAAGACAATGAGAGATTCAGAAGATAAATACAAGTTTCAAGAAGTCTCGAAGCAAGATGAAGAAGTGCACGAGGTACCTAGTTAATAAAGATTATCATTATTTACCATCCAGGAAGGGAGATATAAGCATTTTGAGTTACCTTCAACAGTGACAGATGTATGTACAATTGGCCACAACGATATCAGTTATGCCTTATAGGAGCTAACAAACATAGTTTAAGAGAAGGACAAGTTATCAGGATCCGGCTGGGGATAGATTAACTCAAAATAGTGGATGGATTGGTAGAGTTAGTTGACATTTCCGAAGGATAGTGCAAACGTGGTAATGGATCTCCTTATGAGACATCTCGATGGTGCACCCTAAAATAGTATAGCTAGATATGAGTACTACAAAGATAAACACCGGAGGCCTGGAAGGGATAAATATTACCTTAGTGTGGCTCCCATCCATGTTAGAAAGAGAATGTTAGGCAATTCGAGGAGCCAATGGATAGAGCAAGAGGGGATAAAAGCAAAAGAATATTTTGTTCGAGTTTTTAGAATAAAGTGATAGACAAAAATGTCAGCAGGAAAATAAGAAGAGAGTTAGTGAAGCAGTATGAGTAAAATATGGTACATGGATGACAACGGTAGATCAAAAAATGATAGTATTACAGAGTCTATAGTCAAGTGAAGGAAAAAACGAGAGGTGGTAGGCCTTGCAACAAAAGAGTATAGGACATAATGACATATCCTCAATTCGAAAAATAAGTTCGTGACTCCAACGCAACTACTGGAAGGAAGAGTTAGACCCCAGAATAATAGAAATCAGTATGGACTGGTGAACAAGATAAACTACACATGAATTAGGGACTGAGTGATATAGTCAGCATCATGAGAATTTTAGATTTGCGTTCCGAAAATAATAGAATGGACAACAGAAGACATTCATGAGAAATTCAGAGAATGGTCATTCAGGAAGACGCTTCCCTAAAAGCAAGCAATATGAGCAAAGTTAAGCTTAAGGGATTATACATGCCAGTTGCACTAAGTGTCACCATCGCGAGTAAGAGAATTTGTTATCCTTGATATAGAAGGATCGCCGCAAGGCAAGTAAGGGTCATTGATGTTGTGAAACGACGCCAAAGATGAAGAGGTAAAACATCTATAGGTAGGTCCTCATGGCTTCAACTCTTAGTACTCCCCTAAAGGAGGGAATATGGAGTGATGTGACATTAAGTCGGAATTAAGTGGTTCTAGTGACTATGGAATGGTAAAGGAAGAATGCGATAAAATGGAAAAATGAATGAGATGGCACTTATCAAAAGCCTACAAATATGCTACGATTCCAGAATATTGTGCAAGAACGACGTCAAGGAGAGGAAGTAAAGGTTCCTGCCCGAGTTGTTATTAATAAATAAGGAGTCAGTGCGAGACATAAGTTATGACAAATGAAATAGCCCAAGAAATATTACACGGAATATTGCGATGAGAATGGGCCAACGAGTAGTTAGTAATTGATCAGGAAGAGCCTAGTTATGGCTAAATAGGAGGTTACAGACGAGTCAGTAGATTGTGTAAGATAAATATAGTAAAACCCAATATAGTGAATTCAGCCTCACAGTTATGACATCGTAATCATTGAGAAATATTTAGATAGGAGTTGGGGTAGTTAAAGGTACCATATGAGTGTTACGGAGATAAAAAAGAGTGCCACTAGGAAGTCAGTCAAAATATCAAGTTCAGAAGCAACCCTACAAGCACAAGGGGGTGGAAGAAAGTAACTACGGATAATTATAGGCAAGGAAGGACATCAAAGTTCCGTCGAGTATACAATGTAATAAGCTCACAAATTTACAAGAGTCAGAAGATCCCCCCCTAAATACTACAATGAAAGACTAGTTGAGGAAGTAAGGAAGAAGGCTTCAACCTAAGCTCAGTAACCTAAGGAGGAAATGGTTATGTAACAACAGTCTCACTACAAAATTATATACACTCCAAAAGAAAGTGGCACCTACCATAGCTAATGAGCAGGGAGTAAAACCAAAAGTAATATTCGAGACCATATGAGTTGCACAAAAATTTCGGCACGTATGAGAACTAAGATAAGCTAAGTATGTATGCAACAAGGCGGAAAAAAGACCATGAAAAACAATTGCTTACATTTGAAGAAAGTTGAAATGGAACGAAAGGAATTATTTGATTAATGATCAGCCATAAAGACTCCGGTATGAGTTAAAAGAAAGAATTGGGTCCAGGTCATAGACAAAGGATTTAATAATTACAAGATTGTATCATGGTTTTTCATAGCGTCCATGAAAGTCTAAAGTAATAACTAAATTCCATGAGCCACAGATCGAAGATAGCTTAAGCCTACATAAAGGCTGATCAGAAGGAAGAGAAAACTAAAGAGTTACATCAACCAAGTGAATCATAAGTCTGATTATTGGCCCCAGACAATTATAGAAATCGTATTAAGAACATTGTCGAATCACTCTTAATATTAGAGGTACAGGACAATACAACAACTATATTCTATAATGACTAAGGGTACCAACCTCATAAGAAGTCAGTATGAAGCTCTCACCGGATTGTGTAAGGAAGTGCGAGTATTATAATAGAGCTTCAAGTTGTGGATGTGAATCATGCCTATGTGAAAGGAAGGTCATGAAAGAGATAGAATATGTGATGTAAGATTTTTAAGGTAATTAAGGTAAAAGTGAACAACTTACGAGATACTCAAATGCAGAAGGTTGTGAATTGTCCATACTTCAGACAAAAGGCTAGAAGTACTGGGATTTATTATCCAAGAGTGATAGCAGCGTCGTTAGTGGCATATTTTCCAGCCTATGGGTTCTACGTATCGAGAGGTCTAAATTAAAAGAGTAAAAAAGAGTTTGAGAAAATACGATGTCTCGCTTGATATTCCAGAAATAATGTAAGGAAATCTATGGTGCAAGTAAGTTGAAGAGAGGTTGAGATTAGTGTAATGGATATATGTAAGTGGCAAACTAAAGTATGGTCAAGCGACAAGGTTTTAGGAAGTCAGGAATAAGGATAAGAAAGGGCGAGTGATAAGGTGACAAGAATGGATAAGTCCTTATGATTAAACCCATGAAAACAAGAAGAGCTGATAGTTTCTCTAAGTTATACAAAGCTCAGTATAGCCTGAATGAACTCAAAGGAGTCTAAGACTAATGGCATTTAGAAGAAATGGAATGCTGCCCTGGTAGTAGAATGATGGTATAATTGTGGTGGATAAAGAATGATGTTTGGGCCTTCGATTTAGTAATGACTTGAAGAGGATTTCGCGAATTGTACGGGATTAAACTACCCACGTAATGTGAATCACATTGGGATACTATGAAATACGGTTATGGAAATATAGTATTGCCCTTAGGCGGATCAATCATAATTACTCCAGATGTCCCCAATAAGACATGAGCCCTACCGACAGTGTTACATAAGAGATCAAGTTAGCAGTGGCAAATGATATATCAATATTAAGGTGAATCAACAATGGATGGTCACAAGTCAGAAAGTATGAGGTGAGATTATGCCGTTATTCTTAAGATGAACAAGTAATGATGAAGCATTACAGAACTTAGATTTATACATATGGGATAAGTAACGAAAGTAACCTGAAGTTCGGTAACAGACCTTAGTAACGATAAATTAAAGTAAGAGTTATGGTATAATATGACCTACCTAGATGCAGTAAATTCATACGAATGGATAAGTGGATCTATGAAATAAGATATAGCAATATTCGTAAGTTCAAAAAAAGTACCGAGCAAAGAACTTTAAGTATACCTATAGATGCCCAAAGGGACATCTTGTCAAACTCTGTATATATTTACAAAGTGAGGCCTAAAGATTGGCTAAAAGCTGGAGGGAAAAGGAGAGAAGAGTCGCATAGGTGCACTAACAAAGTCAGAGTCATACTGGCTGCATGATAGGAGCTAGAAGCAATTACGAGATTGGAAAGATTTCGACCCCAAGTCGTGGTATGAGAAAGAGGACAAGGGGGAATACCCTAGACTTTTGATTTATTCAAAGAACAGTTTCCTACATGGCTAGAAGTATTAAAGTATTCGCAAGAGTTATGAGTTATGTGAATGATAAGTGCGTCAGTCAACATTCGAGGACGAATGTTCCAAAAGGGGGGGAATGATGTTACACCCCATGTTTTCGTACGTAAAAATACGGCATAAGTAAATTGATGAAAGCTCGGAAATGAGATATTACATCCCGCATTTTCGTACGTTAAAGTTTCTTCGTAAGTTAATCGACGCAAGTTCGGGAATGAAATTATTTTATGATTATAAGTATTATGCTATTTACAACAAGTGATGAGTAAACTTGTGAAGGTGAGAGGGTAAGAAAATCGTAGAAAATGAGTATCGTCGAAGTTTGACATTTTGGGATAAAATACGGTCTGAGCTATAATACCTGACATTTATGGATTAATGCCATACAAGGTACTACATGACCATGATAGTAAGGGGTATAAGGTATGTTAAAAGTGAGTAGTATTTTAAGTAAGTGGAGATAATTCTTAATTTTATGGATAACTGATTAATTATTGGGTAATAGGATATTACCCTGTTAATTAAGGAGTTGTGGGTGATTAATTAAAGAATATGGTTGAGATAAACTATCCCCATGTGGTAGCAAACTAATTCAAAAATTGTGACTCATAAGTCACTATATGTGGCAAGTCTTAAGGAAGTACGTCATTTCCATTTTAATAACGGAATGACACATGTACATGAGTCATATCCATCACTTAAGAAACATAAGCCTTGTAAATTCAAATATCTACATATCTTTTAGAAATTAAGAGATATATGTCTTTCAAGCAATTCATGACAAAAGTCTCCGAAGTACGGTAGATTTTGGGAATTCAAGCAATTCATGCAATTCTAAGCGATTTCAAGCAATTCATGGATAAATCGATTCAACAAAGATTTCTAAGCAACGTGAGATTTTGCGATATTAAGGGAGTACGCTGCAATCTTTCTCAAGAATATCATATGGATTATTCCCAATTTTGATCTCGCCGTTATGTGTTTCGTCGCAATTAATATGTTCTAGAGGGATTGTCAAAAGAATTTACTAAGGTATACTAAGGCTATCCCTTCTTTATTTTTGGCATGATCTATATGACACGAACGAAACGAGCAAATGCACAACTTCCATAAATGACTCTATTCATAGAAATACTAGAGATGCTTATGTTCTTGATTCCCCATGTGTCATATTATTCTATCATCTGTTCATGGGTCTCAAAAATATGTAAGTTGGTAAAGTTTATTTCATGATATTAATTAGAGGCATAATGGTCTTATGACGCACCGAGAGATTTTATTAACATATTTCATATGTATTTCATGCATTTATACAAGTACATTGACCCATGACCAAGATGACGATATATATATGTATATGTATATGTATGTATATATGTATATGTATATGTATATGTATATGTATATATAGGTATGTATATGGGATATGGGAAAGGTTATGGTGTTATATACATACCACTACCTGATCAGTTGGTATACGTTGATGATTTTGCCCATAGTGGCCGAGGTGATATGATGGGATGCCCTTAGAGGGCTGATGATGTTATGAAACATGTACCTATGCATGACATGAAATTCATACGTATATGCACGACACTATAATTATTTCATGATTTACAGATCTATCCGGACTTACAAGTTGAGTCATTTACTCTATATGTCTTCCATGTCTGTTATGTACTTATTTATGTGCCTTACATACTCAGATATTATTCGTACTGATGTCTTTTTGCCTGGGGACGCTACGTTTATGCTCGCAAGTCCCGATAGATAGATCGAGAGTCCTCAAATAGGCTATCAGCTTAGTGGAAGATGTTGGTGTGCTCCATTTGCTCTGGAGTTGCTTGTTTGGTCAGTATGATTTAGGTGCGTATTGTTTGGTAAAGTGGGGTCCTGTCCCGACCCTTATGTTAAGTGTGTACTCTTAGAGGCTTGTAGACAAATGTCATGTATACGAATGCTTGTATGGCTTTGCCGGGCTATGTTTTGAGTTTACAAATGTTGGCCTTATAGGCATGTATGTCATATGTATAAGTTTTTATATCAGGTTGGGTCGTTCTATGTTGAGTATTCCCTTAAGTTTATTCTGGTTAGCCTATGACGGCCCGTTTGGCCCATTTGCCAATGAAAGTACAATAAGAAAGATATAAATATATTGGTGCTTGGTTGAGTAAGGTACCAGGTGCTCGTTGTGGCCCATAGGTTTGGGTCGTGACACATGGAATGTTCCATAGGCCGCCTTTGATGATGCTCGGGCGAAACCATGCGAGGCACATACTACCTACAGTTACGACCCTGCGACACTGGAGGCTGGCGAGGGCTTTGATGTTGAGGATGGGCTCCCTTCTGACAATGATGATATTGGGGAGAACGACGATAGAGATGATGCCGAGTGAAACTTTGCTGCAACTTTTGTACTTTTTTTTTTGTTCTTTTGTTGTTTATTTTCATCTTTCTCCTGAGGGCCTGTTTTGGCCTATTATAAGATGTGGCTGTTGCGTGTGTATATTTGAATGAAATAGTTGCTTCGCCTTCGTTTGTGTATCTTTTGATTTTCTTTCTCCTTGTTCTTTCCGATTGTTATTATATTATTTTTTGGCATAAACCTTTGAATTTCTTTATGATGAGTGCCTAATCTTTTTAATTGGGAACCGACCTTGACCGGATCGAGTAGGATCTCATCGTGTGAGTCCAAATTCAATCACTTTGGATCTGTAAGTTCGGGCGAGGTTGACTTCTAATTTGCCAGCTTAGGAGGAATCAACCAATTTTAGGCGAAGTCAATTTTTCCATATGCATTCGAGCGAGGTCGAACTTGGAGTTTCCATATTTGGTGAAGTCAACTTTTGACTTATATATTCTAACGAGGTCAAACTTGGAGTCGCCATCTTAGGCAAAGTCAATTTTTGACTTATATATTCGAACGAGGTCGACCTTGAAGTCGCCATCTTGGGCGAAGTCAATTTCTGACTTACATATTCGAACGAGGTCGAACTTGGAGTCGCCATCTTGGGCGAAGTTAATCTGACTTATATATTTGAACGAGGTTGAACTTGGAGTTGCCATCTTGGGCAAAGTCAATTTCTGACTTATATGTTCGAACGAGGTCGAACTTGGAGTTGCCATCTTGGGTGAAGTCAATTTCTGACTTATATGTTCAAACAAGGTTGAACTTGGAGTTGCCATCTTGGGTGAAGTCAATTTCTGACTTATATATTCGAACAAGGTCGAACTTGGAGTCACCATCTTGGGCGAAGTCAATTTCTGACTTATATATTCGAACGAGGTCGAACTTGGAGTCGCCATCTTGGGCAAAGTCAATTTATGACTTATATATTTGAACGAGGTTGATGGGCCGTGACGGGCACCGGGTACCTTACTCAACCGAGTATCGACGTAACATATCTTTCTTATTACATTATCATATACATGTGACATACGAGCCTAATAGGCTAACATGATTATTTATAAACTCAAGACATAGGCCGACAAGGCCGTACAATCTTTCACGTACACGACATATATCTACAAGCCTCTAAGAGTACATAAATGTCATAAAGGTCGGGACAGAGTCCCACCATACCAAATAATACACGTTTAAATCATACCAGCTAAACAAGCAACTCCGAAGCAAATGGAGCGCACCAACATCTTCCGCTGAGCTGATAGCCTACTTGGAGGGCTCTCGACCTATCTATCGGGACCTACGGGCATGAAACACAGCATCCTCAGGCAAAAGGGATGTCAGTACGAATAATGTACCGAGTATGTAAAGCACATAAATAAAAACATAAGAGACATGGAAGAAATATAGAGTATATGACTCAACCTGTAAGTCTGAATTACTTTGTAAATCATGAAATAATTATAGTGTCATGCATATGCATATGAATGTCATGTCGTGCATAGGTAAATGTGTTCATAACATCATAAAACCTCTGAGGGCATCCCATCATATCATCTTAGCCACTGTGGACAAATCATCAACGTATACCATCTGATCAGGTGATGGTGCATATATAATGCCATAACCTTTCCCATATACATATATATACATACATATATACGCATATATAACACCATATGGTCACGGGTCAATGTACATGAATGCAATGTATGAAAAGTACGTTAATAAAATCTTTCGAGATGTCATAAGCCATTTTGCCTTTGAGTAATATCATAAAGTAAACTCTTTTCAACTTTCATATTTTTCTGAGACCCATGAACAGATGATAAAATATTATGACACATGGAAATTCAAGAACACAGATGTCTCTAATACATCTATGAATATAGTCATTGATAGAATTTGTGCATTTGCACATTTCGTTCGTATTGTATGGATCTTGCCAAAAGAAAGAAGGGATAGCCTTAACATATCTGGAGTAGGAAAAACTCCGTATAACACTCTTGAAGAAGATTGCACGTGTTCCTCTAGAACCGCAAATTTTAATTTGCTACGATTCTAACAAATTCTCGTTGGAATTGTGTTGTTGCAATTTAAAACCGCAACACTGAATTGAGTTTTCTTTTGGCATTTGTTCTTGAGATATTCCAACCAGGAGTGAACGTTCCTTTCCTTATGAGTTTGGACCTTTATTTTGGTTCATTTTTCTATATAAAAATGGAGCAGGAATGGACGTTTGGATTCTGTATGACTTTGGACCATTTTTGGTTCATTAGTCTAAATGAAAATGGGGCAAGAATGTAGTGACTTTTTATAAATTAAATTCTAGATGTTTCTTAGTTAGCTACCTAATCTTTTGAATGACTAAGAGTCATTTTATGTGGTCTAGCTAATGCTTGCCACGTTACATTTCTTGGGGGAGGGTTTTTGGTTTAGTTTAGGCTTATCTCATAATTTTAATAATTAACTAGGTAATGTACCGTACTCCTTCATAACCGCAAAACTTTTACGTTGTTAGGCTTCTAAAACTTCTCGTGGTTAATGAAGTGTTGAAAATCAGAATTTTGTTTAAAGTGTTATAAGATGGCAACGTTCTGTTTTCTATAAAACTTCCTAACAATCAAGTCATTCCTAAGCTCTAATTGTAGGAGATAACTAAAATTTTGATTTGGTGTTATTGTTTGTAGGGATGGTATATCAAAATGTAAGGAATGAAGTGGTGTAGGATTTTTTTTTTAAGAACTAACGTGCAAAGGTTTTTCTAATTGTAGTGTTGACATTATAAAGTAGTCTTGCTCATGTTTTCATGATATGAAGTATTATCCATTTGTTGCCACCTATTCAAATGTGACCATTAGTCATTATTCAAGACCTCTATGGCTGCCACATAAATGATTATAAGGCTTATCCAAAAATCATCCACTTAATTCCTTAATCAATTCATTAATCCCCTAGTAATCCAATAATTAATAATTATCCATATAATTAAGAATTATCTCCACTTGCTTAATATATTACTCACTCTTCACTTACCTTATACACATTACTATCATGGCCACGTGGTACCTTGTATGGTACTAGTCAATAAATGCCGGGTATTTTAGCTCGGGCCATATTTTATCCCAACATGCCAAATTTTAACGAATTCCATTTTCTTTGACTTGCTTCCCCACTCACCTTCAGGAATTTAATAATCACTTGTGAAATAGCATAATCCTTATAATCTCCAAATAATTTTTTACTTGGACTGATGTCAATAACCTTACGATAAATTTAACGTACAATACTTCAGGGTGCAACATCGTCGTAACTTAATACTGCGAAGCGTAACATCACCGTAATGTAATACTGCTGGGTGCAACACTGTCATAACTTAATACTGCAAAGCGTAACATCACCGTAATGTAATATTGTTGGGTGCAACACTATCGTAACTTAATACTGCAAAGCGTAACATCATCGTAATGTGATACTGTAAGGCGTAACAATATCGTAATATAATAATGCAGAGCATAACATCGACGTAATGCTGCGGGGCGTAACATTATTCCCCCCTTTGGAACATTCATCCTCGAATGTTGACTGATGCACTTATCATTTTCATAACTTATATCTTCCGAATACTTTAGAACTTCCCTTGCCATCTAGGTGACTGTTCTTTGAATAAGTCCAAACTCCAGGGCATTCCCCCCTTAGGCCTCCTTCTCACACCACAACTTTTAGTCGGAATCCTTCCAATCTCGTAATTGTTGCTACCTTTCATGATGAAGCCTGTACGATTTTGACCTTATAAGTGTGCCCAATCTCTAGTCTTCATATGTAGAGCTTGATAAGATGTCCCTTTGGGCATCTATGAGTATACTGAAGTTCGTCGCTCGGTACTTTGTTGAATTCACGAATATTTATCTCATCTCATAAGTCCGTTTAGCCCTCCGTATGAATTTATTGCCATAACTCTTACTTTAATTTATCGTTTCTGAGGTCTGCTACCAAATCCTAGCTTACTCTCGTTGCTTATTCCATATGTATAAATTTAAGTCCTTTAATGCTTCCTCATTACTGCTCATCTTTAGAATGGCGACCTAATCTCATCTCATACTTTGTGACTTTTGTCCATCCATTGTTGATTCACCTCCATATTGATATACAATATACCAGTGATAACTTGAAACTTCTTACGTAGTTCTTTTCCCTCATGGCTTACGTTACATCAAGGAATATTCGAAGTAATTTTCCTGATCCACTTAGCGGCGATACTGCACTTCAATAACCATATTCTATAGCATCCCAAGGTGATTCTCTTACATGAATATTTTAATCCCGTACAATTCATGAATCCCTTTTCCTTTTTTTTTTCAAATTATTACTCAATCGAAGGCCCAAACGTCATCCTTTATCTATTATAATTACACCCTTACTCTACTATTAGGGCAGCATTCCATCTCTTCTAAATGCTACTTATGAAGAGTAACTCCCTTGAGTCCATTCAGGCTACACTGAGCTTAATATAACATAGAGGAGCCATTAGCTCCCTTGTTTTCATGGGCCTAATCATGAGGACTAATCCATTCTCGTCACCTTCTCACTCGCCTTTTCTCATTCTTACATCCTGTCATAGAACTTTGTCGCTTTACTATACTTTAGTTTGTGACATTTACATATCTATTTATACTACTCGTAATCTTCCTTCAACTTGCTTGAATTTTCTTGTATTATTTTAGAACATCAAGCGAGACATCACATCATCTCTAACTTTTCTTTACTTTCTTAATAGATCTCTCGTTACCTAGAAATCATTGACTAGAAGATATGCCACTGACAATTCCGCTATCATTCTTGGATATTGAATCCCCGTGCTTATAGCCTTCTATCCGAAGTATGGACTATTAATGATCTTCTGCCTTTGAGTATTTCATACATTGTTCACCTTTACCTTACTTACCTTAAAATCTCGCATCGTATCTTCTATCTCTCTCATGACCTCCCTTCCACCTAGGTGTAATCCACGTCCATAACTTGAAGTTCTATTATAATACTTGCACCTCTGGTACGTACACAATCCTGTGAGAGTTTCATACTAACTTCTTATGAAACTGGTACCCTTCTAACTGGCTTTATCGTAGAGCCGTTATAGAACATAGTTATTGTGCTATCTCTCTTGCACCTCTAATATTAATAGTGATTCTGCTATGTTCTTAATCATGATTCCTATAACTTCTGGGTCCAATAATCAGATTCCTGATTTACTTTGTTGATGTAACTCTTTAGTTTCCTTCTTCTTCTGATCGGTCTTTATGCTGGCTTAAGTTATTTTCCAATCTGCGGCTAATGGTATTAGTTATTACTTTAGCCCTCCATGGACGCTATGGAATATCCATGATACCTTCCTTTAACAATTCATTCCTTTGTCTATAACCTGGGCTTAATTCTTTCTTTTAACTTATACCGGAATCTTTTATGGCTGTATGGTTGTCAACATATATGCTGCATGTATAAAAATCCAAATTCTTAAGTGCATTTCATAACATCACCAACTCGGGATCATTGATCAAATAATTCCTTTTGTTCCTTCTTAGCTTTCTTTTAACGTAAGCTATTACCTTTCCTGATCTTTCTTTCCCCTTGTTGCGTGCATACTTAGCTTATCTTAGCCCCCACACATGCTGGAATTTTGTACAACTCATATGATCTTCGAATATTTCTTTTGATTTTTTACTTCCCGTTCACTAACCACGGTAGATTTCTCTTTCTTATGGAGGACGTACAATGTTGTTGTGAAAATGTTATTACAAGACGATTTCCTCTTTAGGTCACTCTACTTAGGTTGAAGCCTTCTTCCTCATTTCCTCAGCTAGTCCTTCACTGTAGTACTTAGGGAGGATCCTCTGACTCTTGTAAAGATGCAAGCTTATAATATCGTTCCTGATAGAATTTTTGATGTTTGTGCTCACTTGTAATTATCCTTAGTTACTTACCTCCACACTCATCTGCTCGTACAGCTGCTTCTGAACTCAAGTTTTGACAGTCTTCCTAGTGGAACTATCTTTTATTTCTATAATACTCATACGGTACCTTTAACTACCCGAACTCCTATTTGAATATTTCTCAAGTATTATAATGTCATAACTGTGGGGCTAAATTCACTATATTGAGTTTTACTATCTTTATCTTGCACGACCTACTGTCTTGTCTGTATCCTCTTGACTAGTCATAACTAGGCTCTTCCTGAATCAACTAGTAACTACTCGTTGGCCTATTCTCATATCAATATTTCGCAAAATATTTATTGGGTCATTTCCTTGGTCTTAACTTACGTCTCGCACTGGCTCTTTAATTATCAATAACAACTTGGGCAGGAACCCTTACTTCTTTTCCTTGACATTGCATTTGCATAATGTTCTGGAATCGTAGCATATCTGTAGCATTTGGATAAGTGCAATCTCACCCATTTCTCATTTTTATCGCATTCTTCCTTTATCATTCCATATTCCCCCCTTTAGGGGAGTACTAAGAGTTGGAGCTACAACGACCTGCCTATAAATGTTTCACCTTTTCATCTTTGGCGTCCTTTTATATCATCGATGGCCCTTGCGGTAATCCTTATGTACCAAGGACAACAAAATTCCTTACTCAAAATGGTGACACTTAGTGTAACTAGCACATACAGTCTCTTAAGCTCAACTTTGCTCATATTGCTTGCTTTAGGGAAGCGTCTCCCTAAATGACCATTCTCTAAATTCATCATGGATCTTCTTCTGTTGTCCATTCTATTATCCCCATAACGAAATATGAAATTCGCATGATGTCGATCATTATCAAATCACTAAATCCCTAATTCATGTTTACTTTATCTTGTTCACCAGCACATACTGATCTCTATTACTCTACGGTCTAACTTTTCCTTCTGTTAATCACATTAGAGTCGCGAACTTATTTTTTGAAATGAGGATGTGATTGTATGGCCTATACTCTTTTGTTGTCTTAAGGCCCATCACCTTTCGTCTCTTTCTTCATTTGACTATAGGTTCTGTAACACTCTACCGTTGTCATCCATGTATCATACCTTATTCATAATGCTTCCTTATCTCTCTTCTTATTTCCCTGCTAATAGTTCTGCCTATCACTTTTTTTTGAAAACTTCAACATGACATTTTTTTGCTTTTATCTCTCCTTGCTTCATCCATTAGCTCTTCGGGTTGCCAAGCCTTCTCGTTCTACTAGGGATGGGACCCATACTAAGGTAATATTTATCCCTTTAAGGCTTTCAGTGCCTATCTTTGTACTACTCATATCTATCTGTACTATTTTAGAGTGCACCATCTGGGTGTCTCATAAAGAGATCTATTAGCACATTTGCAATATCCTTCGAAAATGTCAACTTACACAAACAATTCATCCATCATATCTTCTTATACTACTTCTGTTAACCCCCATAGGGCATGTATGGAATGGGTGCATCCAATTGTATATACCTCTGTTACTGTTGAATATAACTCAAAAAGCTTATGTTCCTCTGCCTGAATTATAAACGTTGTTAACCTTCATTAACTGGGCACCTCGTATCCTTCTTCATCTTGCTTCTTTTGCTTGTTGAAACTTATATTTATCTTGTTAATCTATCATTGTCTTTCACCATAAATATGGATAGGCATTCTTCCCTTAAGGCTTCTTATCAGGAAGCTTACACCTTTCAGTACACCCATGATCTGCTAAAGACCTCACATTTACTTATCGTAGGCATCATACAAAAATCCAATTCCTCTGACTCAGCTCTTTCTCAACTATCTCTCTTTCCAACATTCTTTCCGGATGTAGGTATCGTTTTATTACGAATAAAATAGAATTTCGGAATTTGAATTCTTATAAATGAGCTCTACCATACGATCTAGAGTAAGAAGAAAGAGTGGCAATACTAAATGCTTCGTAGCCTCCTACTTATAAGTGTGGTGCAAGACACACCCATAAACAAGACTCTACTAGACACAGCTTGTACACTCCATAGGACAGAACTGCTCTGATACCACTTTTGTCATGACCCAAATAGATGGGTTGCGACGGGCACGCAGTACCTTACTAAATCGAGTACCAACGTAACGTATCTTTCTTATTACATTATCATATACACGTGACATACGGGCCTAATAGGCCAACATGATTATTTAAAAACTCAAGACATAGGCCGACAAGGCCATACAATCTTTCATGTACACGACATATGTCTACAAGCCTCTAAGAGTACATAAATGTTATAAAGGTCGAGACAAAGTCCCGCCATACCAAATAATACACGTCTAAATCATACCAACCAAACAAACAACTCTGAAGCAAATGAAGCGCACCAATATCTTCTACTAAGCTGATAGCCTACTTGGAGGGCTCTCGACCTGTCTATCCAGACCTGCAGGCATGAAACGCAGCATCCCCAAGTAAAAGGGATGTCAGTACGAATAATGTACCGAGTATGTAAGGCACATAAATAAATACATAAGAGACATGGAAGAAATATAGAGTACATGACTCAACCTGTAAGTTTGAATAATTTTGTAAATCACGAAATAATTCTAGTGTCATGTATATGCGTATGAATGTCATGTTGTGTATAGGTACATGTGTTCATAACATCATCAAGCCTTGAGGGCATCCTCTCATATCATCTTGGCCACTATGGGCAAATCATTAACGTATACCAGCTGATCAGGTGATGGTGCGTATATACCATCATAGCCTTTCCCATATCACATATACATATATATATATATATATATATATATATATATATATATATATATATATATATACACGTATATAATGCCATCTGATCATGGGTCAATGTACATGAATGCAATGCATGAAAAGCACGTTAATAAAATCTTTCGGGATGTCATAAGCCATTTTGCCTTTGAGTAATATCATATAGTAAACTCTTTTTAACTTTCATATTTTTCTGAGACCCATGAACAGATGATAAAATATTATGACACATGGAAATTCAAGAACATAGATGTCTCTCATACATCTATGAATAGAGTCATTGATGGAATTTATGCATTTGCATGTTTTGTTCGTATTGTATGGATCATGCCAAAAGAAAGAAGGGATAGCCTTAACATACCTAGAGTAGGAAAAACTCAGTATAACACTCTTGGAGAAGATTGCACGTGTTCCTCTAGAACCGCAAAATTTTAATTTGCTACGATTCTAACAAATTCTCGTTGGAATTGTGTTGTTGCAATTTAAAACCGCAACACTGAATTGAGTTTTTTTTGGCTTCTGTTCTTGAGATATTCCAACCAGGAATGAACGTTCCTTTCCTTATGAGTTTGGACCTTTATTTTGGTTCATTTTTCTATATAAAAATGGAGCAGGAATGGACGTTTGGATTCTGTATGACTTTGGACCATTTTTGGTTCTTTAGTCTAAATGAAAATGGGGCGTAGTGACTTTTTATAAATTAAATTCTAGATGTTTCTTAGTTATCCACCTAATCTTTTGAATGACTAAGAGTCATTTTATGTGGTCTAGCTAATGCTTGTCACGTTACATTTCATGGGGGAGGGTTTTTGGTTTAGTTTAGGCTTATCTCATAATTTTAATAATTAACTAGGTAATATCCCGTACTCCTTCATAACCGCAAAACTTTTATGTTGTTAGGCTTCTAAAACTTCTCGTGGTTAATGAAGTGTTGAAAATCAGAATTTTGTTGAAAATGTTATAAGATGGCAACGTTCTGTTTTCTATAAAACTTCCTAACAATCAAGTCATTCATAAGCTCTAATTGTAGGAGATAACTAAAATTTTTATTTGGTGTTATTGTTTGTAGGGATGGTATATCAAAATGTAAGGTATGAAGTGGTGTAGCAATTTTTTTTGTAAAAACTAACGTGCAAAGGTTTTTCTAATTGTAGTGTTGACATTATAAAGTAGTCTTGCTCATGTTTTCATGATATGAATTATTATCCATTTGTTGCCACCTATTCAAATGTGACCATTAGTCATTATTCAAGACCTCTATGGCAGCCACATAAATGATTATAAGGCTTATCCAATAATCATCCACTTAATTCCCTAATCAACCCATTAATCCCCTAGTAATCCAATAATTAATAATTATCCATATAATTAAGAATTATCTTCACTTACTTAAAATATTACTCACTCTTCACATACCTTATACACCTTACTATCATGGCCATATGGTACCTTGTATGGTATTAGTCAATAAATGCCGGGTATTTTAGCTCGGGCCATATTTTATCCCAACATGCCAAATTTTAACGAAATCCATTTTCTTTGACTTGCTTCCCCTCTCACCTTCAGGAATTTACTAATCACTTGTGAAATAGCATAATCCTTATAATCATCAAATAATCTTTTACTTGGACGGATGTCAATAACCTTACGATAAATTTTACGTACAATACTTCAGGGTGCAACATCGTCGTAACTTAATACTGCGAAGCGTAACATCATCGTAATGTAATACTGCTGGGTGCAACACTGTCGTAACTTAATACTGCAAAGCATAACATCACCATAATGTAATACTGCTGGGTGCAACACTATCGTAACTTCATACTGCGAAGCGTAACATCATCGTAATGTGTTACTATAAGGCGTAACAACATCGTAATATAATACTGCAGAGCATAACATCGATGTAATGCTGCAGGGCATAACATATAAGCCGTTTGATGATGGTCGGTGGCCTTAAAGGTGTTAATTCGAGCGAGGTCGAATTGTAACCCGTTTGATGATGGCCGGTGGCCATAAAAGTGTTAATCCGAGCGAGGTCGAATTGTAACCCATTTGACAATGGATGGTGACCATAAAGGTGTTAATTCGAGCGATGTCGAACTGTAACTTGTTTGACGATAGCCGGTGGCCATAAAGGTGTTAATTCGAGCGAGGTCGAATTGTAACCCATTGTATTATTTTTATTGGAGAACATTACACATCACCATACTGTTATGCGTGTGTCGGGGTAAGTCCCGACGTGCTTGGTTTTGCTTTCACTGGAGAATACTGTGCGTTTCCTTGGTGAGTCCCAGTTCGCTTAACTTTGCTTTGATTTGAGATTATTGTGCGTTTCACGGGTGAGTCCCAGTTCAATTAACTTTGCTTTCATTGGAGATTATTGTGCGTTTCATGGGTGAGTTGCCTATTCTGGAGATTTTCTTAATAATCGACCTGTGCTGAACCGTTTCTGTTATAAATGAAAACCAAACAAAATTTCTTGTTACCTTTGACCTGGTAAGTCAGTGAAAGGAGGAACGACGCCGTTGGGTTGCTCGCTTTGCCTCGTACTCGAATGATGATTTTAGATTTTGTGGCCATGTTTGGCTCCGTCGTTAATCGCATCTAGGCTTCTCGTGGGTTGGACTTACCTTGCCCATTGGGATGTCGAAATCGAGTCCCAATCCGACCCCGTCCGATGTGTATAAACAATAAGGTAAACATGTCATACTTTGTTCATAAATCATCCAGTGCATGTGGGTACGAAAATAAGGCAAGATATGCCCGCTATTTCAAAGGATCATACAGTAGGCTATCGTTCCTTCCTAAGAGATGGGAGTACGGGTCGGTATATAAGGTGAATACGTCAATTGGTATTGCGGTCATGCCAAGCGCATAGTGACAGTGATTCTACTTTAAACATGCATATGGCATGCCAAACCCATCGCTATAGGTAAGGCGTGGGTTTTGCATAGACATCGGTCACAATTTCTATTTTATGTAGAGATCTGACCTAGATTGGTTGGTTATCTCAAAAGCTTGCCTACAGTTCTTTCGAGTTGGTGTTTATACTGAGATGGTAAGGCTATGACAGCCTGGTAGTGATACTTGGCTGGTTCTAGATCTAAAGGAAACTAAGAAATTTGGCTAAGAAATCCCTAAAGACGGTGCCAAATTGTTTGACCAAAAAACGCTAAGCTTTTCGTTAAACCAATTAATAAATAAAATGGAGGATAAATCTTAGTCAAACGTAATTAACTCTAGATCTAAGCATATTGAATATAAGAATCGAATGGGGGCGAGCTTATATAACATTTCTTAAGATGATTAAAAGACATCAAACATAAATGATAAGCTTACATCTTTGATACATTGTTCCGTACTTGTGAGAGCAAAGAAGGAAAGGAGGAAAAGTCGTTGATAACTATGAGATCTATCTTTATTCATTCAACAAAGATGATTACAAAAGGTTGTAACCAAAATCTAGGCCTTTGCTTTGTTGTTGGAGGTCCTCTCCAGATATCATCTTTGATACATTGTTCCTCCTTTTTCTCTGATGGGAACCCCCCTCTTTCTTGCCTTTTTCTCTCACATATATATTACTAATTTACCCTTTATCTAATGGTCTTTAACCAGCATACCCTCTCAAAACTGTACTCTTCCTTACTCGCCTAAGTATTACGACATATGTTCTACCGTGTAAGCCTTTTGATGGCTCGACCTCAGCAGTGGCCGAGATGCTCATCGCTATTACGCCCTCATGGGCACGACTATGTCTTGGTCGACCTCTTACAATTATTTTAATGATAACCCATCTGTGGTCATATTTTGACCCATACAGATAGTGCAACATTAACCAAGACTTCAGCAACTTTATCTCCAAAAGTGTCTTGCAGAGGCTTCACTTCTAGATCAACGGAGCAGCAGAATGTCTCAATTGCTCTATAATTTAATAGTCACTTTTTCACTGAAGGAAACAGATTGCACCTTCTCAGAAACAATGATATAAAGTGTACATAGAAAAGGTGTACAAAGCCCTTTTAAGTCATCAGCTATCAGCAAACGGCATACAAGAGAAAGAACCTTCACATTGAACCACCATCTATGAAAAGCTATTAATTGTCAAAGTTGTGGCGACACATTTGATTAATGCCATCACAGAAGAGAGACCAAAAGTACCAGTTACTATTATGATTACGAGAGAAAAAAACAATGGATCAATAGGACATTCAGCTCATACAGCATTTACAGATGTTCAAAAGTATGCTTACAAACTTCATGAAGAGCTCCATATAAACTTTATATAAAGATCATAAGAAAATGGTAGGTCCCAACTCCTAAGTTGTGAACTCATGATAAACAAGAGAAATTCAATGATCTAAAAGCCCTCATAAATTATGGAACACTATCATCCATCAACATCCAACTAGTATGATTGGCCTTCTTATCACGAGCTTCAAGTTTAACCAGACCAAGCTCCTCTTCTAGCTTGGTCTAAGCTTTTACCAAGTTAGTAGGGAACTTCTTCTTCACTGTCCTACTCATCCCTTTTGCTTCTTTCAACTTTGATCTCTGCACCAACCCTTCCACCAAATACTTTAGTGTACTGAAATCCGAAATCTTGTGAACTCTCACAGTCTCATTATAAGCTTTATACCCTGTCTCAAACCGTCCCTTCTTACACAAATAAAAGTTCAAAGTCCTAAAAGTTGCAGCATTTGGATTGCACCTGTTTGACTCCAAATCTTCATAAACCTTCTACGCCTCATCGATCAATCTATTCTCACAATAATAAGTCATCAAGTAATTGTAGCTAATCGTGTCAGGTTTTAACCCTGCACCACTCATATTGGCCCAAGTAAAGATTAGTTTTGAAGAATGACAAAGAAACTCAGACATGAACTAGGTCCATCCTAGTAGAGCACAGATATGGACAGACTTAAGCATGTGAGATGCACGTGAAGGAGATAAACTTACATTGAAAGAAGTAATATCTCTTGATCCTGATCGAAAAGGTTGCATATTGGAGAAGGATAAGGACTTCTTACTCAAAAAAAACACGCCTTAAGAGAAGGATGGAGTTAGAGGTTGAGATCAACTAGAACTCTTCCACCAAGGAAGAGTAGCATCAGAATTCTAGTCAATCTCTATTTACTAACTCTATAAATATTAGTGTTGTTCTCTTTTACAGGTAACACACATAAGCAGAAGTTAAACGTGAATTGAGAGCAAAATAGCAAGGCAATTTTGCAAGCAATTTGTGTATGATTCAAGCGTGCAAACCTGAGTGTCTATCTTTTATTCTAGTTCAGTTGTAGTAGGTATTTCATATTGTACCTTTCAGTTTTATCTAGAAGCAATTGTATTAGGTACTCAGAGTTTTTCAAGTTAGTGTTAACTTGAAGTTGTCGCAATAGTTGAGGCTATGTGCTACAACGAGATTAGAGTTAGTCCTAGGTTTACAAAAGAGTTTTTGTAAATGCAGTTTTTGGCTCAGTGATTTTAATAGAAGTTTGGGAAAATCCTACTGGAAAGTAGGTCGCGAGTTTTTCACCTTTTGAGCCAGGTATTTTCTACGTAAAATCTTTGTGTTCTTTAATTTCTGTACTTAATATTCCACAACAGTGGTAGTTGGAACACATCGAAGAACCAGGTACTTCTAGAATCAGGTTAAGCGAAAAATTAGACACCACACAAATCACCCCCCCTCTTGTGCGGTATTGAAGTATAAAACAACAATTGGTATCAGAGCAGGTTATCCTTAAAGAGGCTAACACCTTAGGAATAGATCAAGATGAGTGCACCACCTGGAAAGTGGGAAGGACATTCCACTGCTAGGCCTCCACTCTTCAATGGCCAATACTACTCCTGGTGGAAAAATAGGATGAGAGATCACATCATCGGAGAGGATTATGAACTATGGGACATTGTTACTGATGGTCCCTTGGCTACCATGAAGAAGAATGCTGAAGGAGTGGATGTACCAAAGACAAGAGCTGACTACAATGCTGAGGACTTGAAGAAATGGGAAAAGAATGCTAAGGCCAAGAAATGGCTTGTGTGTGGACTTGGTCTAGATGAGTACAGTAGAATTCAAAGTTGTACTACTGCTAAGAAAATTTAACACACTTTACAAGTGGCTCACGAAGGAACTCCTCAAGTGAAGAGATCAAGAGGAACACTATTGTACTCTCAATATGAGAATTTCACCATAAAGGAAGGATAAACCATCTAAGATATGTATACAAAGTTTACAACACTAGCAAATGAACTTAAGTCTCTTGGAAGGATTATCCTTGAAGAAGACAAGGTTGAGAAAATTCTGACAAGGGTTTTGCCTGTTACTTGGGAAAGCAAAATCACTGCTATTCGAGAATCAAAGAACATTGCCACTCTCTAGAGGAGGATGAAATGGCTATGACCACGAGGGATTTCAAGAAGTATCTAATGATAGGAAAGGGTTCTTCAAGAGGTGCAACTTACAACAAACCAAGGGTCCGTGAAAAACATACCAACGAGGGCTATTACAAATTTGGTAAGATGGAACACATAATCAAAAACTGTCCTTAATGGGAAATTGAATGGAAGAAGGAAAGGGCTGAACGAAGAAATAACAAGAAGGAGCAGTTTCATCGCAAGAAGAACAAAGGATAAACAAAGGCTATAGTTGTTGTTTACGGAGAGAGCTCAGATGAGGATTCAGAAGATGAAGATGGAGATGAACAGGCACTTATGGCCATTGGAGAATCTGATGAGGAACCAAAGGTAAGTGTGATTCATCTCAAAGACAATATTAAATTTTTGTCTAAAGAAAGTCTATCTGAGGTACTGCTAGATTTCATTGATGAATTTGAGGTCATAAACAATGAAAAGGAACAGTTGTCTAAGGAATGTGTAATCTTGAAAGCTTAGTGCAAAAATCTAGAACTTTGGGTTAGCAAAAGTGATAGCAAAAATACTGAGTTGAAGAACCAGGTTTTTGAACTCGATTCCACTATGCTAGAGCTTAGATCTAAAAATTTAAAACTGAAATTAGGAACAGGTAAAAAGAAAACTGATCATAAACATCTCACCTTAGAAGAAAATCTAGGAAAAATGAAGGATGAGTTGTACAAAAAGGATGAGCAGATAAGAGCCCTAAAAGAAGATCTAAGCAAGGTTAAGCATGAACTAGACAGAACTTGTAAATGGAATAAGTCCTCTGATGCACTATCATGGCTATAAGAACACCACAGTAGCAATAAGAGAGGACTTGGCTATAGGACCCCTGCACCTAAGTGGGATCCTAAAAGCAAGTACATTATACTTCTTGAGAACAAGATCTGCACACACTGTGTTAAGATTGGTCACTACAAAAGTGAATGTAATACAAAAGAAAAGGCCAGTCAAAAGAACAAAACTTTTGTTCAAGGGAAAAATAGGCTGTTAGGATGGGCTAAAAAGAATTTAATTCACCCTTTTGCCTATAGAAATGGACCTAAACTAGATTGGGTTCCTAAGATAAACCCCTGAGTTCCTTTTGCAGGTCCAAGTGAAGGGGAGCAGCCAAATATGGTACATGGATAGTGGCTGCTCAAAGCATATGATTGGAAGCAAGAATCAGTTCCTTTCACTTGAGGACCTAAAAGGAGGTAATGTCTCCTTTGGAAATGGTAAGAAAGGTGAGATCATTGGGGTCGGAAAAGCAGGTAAGATAGACTCACATTCCATTGAGAATGTCTACTTGATAGATGGCTTAAAATATAGCCTAATCAATGTATCATAACTATGTGACAGAGGTAACTTGGTAGTATTCACCTCTACCAAATGTTTTGTGATAAATCTTACCACTGACAAGATTGTTTTGCAGGGAAAAGGAGTAAATAATATATACATTGTAGATCTGTCCTCTCTTTCAGAAAATGAACTCACTTGCTTAAGTGTGTTGGACAATGATCCCCTCGTTTGGCACAAAAGACTTGGACATGCAAGTCTAAGTCAACTAAACAAATTAGTCTCCAAGGACTTGGTAATAGGGCTTCCTAACATCACGTTTAAGGAAGACAAAGTTTGTGAGACTTGTGCAAGGGGGAAGCAGGTAAGATCCTCTTTTAAATGCAAGAAAGTGGTAAGCACGACCAGGTCAATGGAACTAGTTCATATGAATCTCTGTGGTCCAATGAGAACATTACAGATGTGGTAAAAAATATGTAATGGTGCTTGTTGATGATTACTCTAGGTTTACTTGGACATTGTTTTTAACATCTAAGGATGAAGCATTTGACATGTTTACTTCTTTTGTTAGAAAAACTCAGAAACAACTAGGTAATCAACTTGCACCAATTAGGTCTGACCATGGAACTGAATTTGAAAATGCTAAGTTTGCTGAATTTTGTGATGAGCATGGCATAGATCATAATTTTTCTGCCCCTAGGACTCCACAACAAAATGGAGTAGTTGAAAGAAAGAATAGGACACTTGAAGATATGGCTAGGACTATGTTTCTTTCTAGTAAACTGCCCCATTACTTCTGAGCAAAAGCTGTAAACACTGCATGTTACATCATTAATAGGTGCATGACTAGACCTCTTATAGAGAAGACTCCCTATGAGTTACCTAAAGGGAGAAAACCAAATATATCCCATTTTAGGGCATTTGGATGTAAGTGCTTTATGCACAACAATGGAAAGGACTCCTAGGTAAGTTTGATCCCAGAAGTGATGAGGGAGTATTCTTGGGATATTCTTCATATAGCAAAGCATATAAAGTGTACAACAAAAGAGCTGTGTGTAGAAGAAAGTATACATGTAGTTTTTAATGAAACTAACATTCTTTTTGAGAGATAAGAACATGAAGATGAAGCTTTTGGGCCGGTAAAAGGTTTAAATGAAGTCAAAGCCCAAGCTGAAGCTGCACCAGAAGAAGGAATAGGTGATGGAACAGGTTCTTCCATCCAGGGCAACCTGACAGGAGGAACTGAACAAAGAAGAACTGAATCTAATTCCCAAATAGAACCTGTCCATGAGCATGTTCCTCAGCAACAGAACATGGGAGAAACATCAAACAGAAACCAGTTGGTTGTGAAACCTTACAAGTATCAAAGTTCTCATCCCATTGAGAACATAATTACTGATCCAACTTTTGGAATTAAAACTAGATCTCAATTAAAGAATGTATGTGCTTTTGATGCTTTCCTATCTCTTATTGAACCTAAAGATGTTGTTGATGCTTTGCAGGATGCATATTGGGTAAATGCAATGCAAGATGAACTCAATCAGTTTGAAAGGAGTCAAGTTTGGCACTGGTTCCAAGACCCAAGGACAGATCAGTAATTGGCACTAAATAGGTCTTCAAAAAACAAACTTGATGAAGATGGAACTGTTACAAGGAACAAGGCAAGGTTGGTGGTTCAAGGTTATAGCCAAGAGTAAGGCATAGACTATGATGAGACCTTTGCTCTAGTTACAAGGTTGGAAACAATAAGACTCATCATAGCCTTTGCTGCATACATGGAATTTACTTTTCACCGGATGGATGTCAAGAGTTCCTTCCTAAATGGATACTTAAAAGAAGAAGTATTTGTCAAACAACCTCCAGGGTTTGAAATCAAGGAGTGTTCGGGTCATATATACAAACTAGACAAGGCACTCTATGGACTCAACCAGGCTTCTAGAGCATGGTATGAACGACTATCCAAATTCTTGCTTGAACATAGCTACAAGAGAGGTAAAATTGATAGCACTCTATTCTTGAGGGAAAAAGGTAAGGATCTTCTTGTAGTACAAATATATGTTGATGACATAATTTTTAGGGCAACCACTGAAAAACTAAGTAAGGAATTTGCTAAAATTATGGGGAGTGAATTTGAAATGAGTGTGATGGGTGAGCTTAATTTCTTCTTAGGCTTACAAATTAAACAAAACTCAAATGGAACTATGATCCATCAGCAGAAATATGCAAAAGAGTTGATTAAGAAGTTTTAAAAAATAGAATCAAAGGAAATAGACACTCATATTGCAACAATCACAAAATTGGACATAGATGTACCTGGTTCATCTGTTGATCAGAAGTTGTATAGGGGTATGATTGGTTCACTTTTGTATCTTACTGCTAGCAGACCTGACATTATTTTTAGTGTAGGGCTTTGTGCTCGATTTCAAGAAAATCCAAAGGAATCCCACTTGACTGTTGTTAAGAGAATACTGAGATACTTGAAAGGCACTACTGACCTTTGCCTTTGGTATCCAAAAGGTAGTAACTTTAACCTAGTGGGATATGCTGATGCTGACTATGCAGATTTCCTTGTGGATAGGAAGAGCACCTCAGGTATGGCACACTTCCTTGGTTCATGTCTTGTGTCTTAGGCTACTAAAAAGCAAAATTCAGTTGCTTTATCTACTGCTGAAGCTGAGTATGTTGTTGCTGCTTCCTGTTGTACTCAATTGTTGTGGATCAAACAATAGTTGATGGATTTTGGAATTGAAGTTGGTTGCATTCCTATTTTCTGTGATAACACTAGTGCTATTAGTATGACTAAGAACCCGGTTCATCATAAGATACCTAAGCACATAGATGTTAGACACCATTTCTTGAGGGACAACTATGAGAAAGGACTGATCACTATAGAATTTGGTACTATTGATAAATAGATTGCTGACATCTTTACAAAAGCACTGAGTAGAGAAAGCTTTGAAAGGAACATATTAAAACTAGAGATGATTAAGATCACCTAATGGAACCAGTTCAGAATGCACAATGAAAAAAAATGATTTTTTTGGTTAGGAAATTTAGAACTTGTATAAATAACTAGATTAATCTTTGCTCAGTCTCATACTGTAAATAGTATACTCTTGTGCCATGTATTGATATGACTCACTGATCTCTAACAAAATTTATTTTATTTTGGCAAATTAAGGCATGATCAAGAGGATTCTTAGTGAAGAACCTAGTTCATCTGAATAACGAGGTATGTTTATACACTTTGAACAATTAGAAATAATAATATTTAATTCATGAGCAGAGTCCTACCTATGTTCAGAAACTTCAAAAACCTATCCTTTTTAGTTTGAACCAGTTCCGTTTCAGTTAGACTCCTCACCGTATTAAAATGCCTAGATTCTAGGGAAGATTAATCGCCTATTCAACCTGAAATTTCATAGTGATTGGACTTCTAATTGACTACAAAAGCTATTGTTGGACATTAATTAACATTCTCCTTTTAAAATCCATCATCATCATCACTGCCACTCCCATAATTCTCAAAACCGTCAAAAAAATTTCCATTCTCTACTTTTCTCTCTTCTAACACTAAAATCAAAAGTTTCTCCCTGAATTAACGAAGATGACCAACCCCTAAGATAACCCTGGAACACCTCCACCACCTACCCCCTCCGATTCCTCTACTACTCCTCCACCCAGCATAACCCCCAACCTAGGTGAAGGCGAGTGAAGATGCTTGCTCGCAAAAATGTGGCTATAGGTGCGCTTTCAAGAAAACTAAATTCAAAATTAAAGGCTAGTCAAGCCCAAGATTCTAAAAATTCTGATGATTCTTTCAAGTCTACGAGTGAGGGGAAAGAACTAGGTCTTCTGATCAGGCAACATCTGTGCAAAATCCCCCTTCTGAGGTATGTTCTGTTGTAGTTGAAAATTTGGAAAATCATTTTGTTTTGGTTGGGTTTGTTGTGAATGTGGAAATGACTGAGTCAAGAAGGAGAAGAGGTAAAAATATAAAAGGAAAAGAAACTGAGAATGAGGTTGTTTGTAATGATGTGAGGGGAAAAGGGAAAGAAGTGGATGATTCCTCACCCACCTCTAAAGCGGTTAAACTGGCTATCTGTGGAGCTGAGCCAGAAAAGGTGATAGAGAGTAGCAAGAAAACAGAGGGAAATGGTTTAGGGAAAGCTGCTGAAGGGCTTGTGAATCTAAGTTCACATGCAGATGAACCTGGTTTATCTATTGAGAAAACCCTAGCAGATCTTCTGAAGAAGGTTGGTGCAAGCTATAACCCCAAGAAAAAGAGAACTCCAACACCAAAAGTTCCTAGCACTGCAAGAACCTTCAAGAAAAGGAAGGCTGCTTCTCCAACAACTATTTATATTCCTCTACCAAAAAGAAGGGCCACAAGAAGTAAGTTAAAGCAGAGTGAGGATGAGTTGCAAAAAGCTATGGAAGAAAGTAAGACGAAAAGAATAGACTAAAGGAAAGCTAAGGTGGCAGAGCCTGTTGAGGTGTTGATGTGGATGAGATGGACCCGGTTCATCAAGGTGAACATGTGATTGTGGAGGTGGAGTTTCAGACCCCTAAGCCCAAGAAGACTAAGACTTCCTCAAAGAAGTCTTCATCTGTATCCAAGTCTACTGAACCCTCTTTTTGGCTAAAAGAACAAGGTCTGTTGTGAAAGCCAAGCAAGTCAAAATTACCGAGGAAGAAGATTGGAGTGGTGAAGAAGAGGGTGAATCTGACAATGAACAAGATAAGCTGGCCAAGTTTGGCAAACGAACCATCTTGGCAAACGAGCCAAGTTTGGAAAATGAACCATCTTGAGGGGTAGACTTTTGAAGGATTTGGAGGAACCAGGGATGGTTCGACTGGTTGATGCCCTAGTTGTTCAGGGATGGAAGGACATGGTCCTTCAGTTGGATGGCAGGATCATGATAAATGAGATTATTGAGTTCATGGCCAATGCAGAGGTCAAGGATGGCAGAGTTACCAGCTAGGTGAAAGGGGTTCAAGTGACTTTTGATGCAAAAGAGCTGGGTGAAATCCTTGACATTCCTTCTGAAGGATATGATGACTACACAAGGCAAAAATGGACTAGTTTAGACTCCCTTCCTACTGCCCTTGCCATTACTAGAAAGTTCTGTGATGTCACAGAAGTGAATGAGCCCATGGTAGTGTATAAGAGTGAAATGAAGCCATGCCACAAAGTCCTGTTTGAATTTGTCAACAAGTGTTTGCTACCTAGGCAGGAAAGAAGACACATTGCTAAATACATGGATTTGATTTTGATGGAGTGTCTTAAAAGTGGGCGACAGATCAACTAGCCTGCATTTATGATCAAGCTACTTGATAGGGTTATTAAAGGATCCAAGGCCCATGCCACTCCTTATGGTTTTATTCTCACTACTGTTCTTGCTCGTTGTAAGGTGCCACTGAAGAAGTGGGAGATGGCCACATACAAAGACCATTTTGGAATCAATACGTTGATTGCTTGTGATTATGAGGTCAATGCCATTCCAAATGAACCTGGTTCATCTAAAAAGACACTTATCAGTAGCAATGTCAGAGCTCTATTATAAGAGAGTGGGGCTAAAGATGCTGAGAAGCTAGGCTAAAGACTCGTTTGGCAGAGGTTGAATCTGAGAGAGATGCTCTCGGAATTGAGCTCACAAAGGAAAAGGAGAAGAATGATGGCATTCTTCAAGACATGATGCACCTTCTCCAAGCCAAAACCCAACCCTCTAGTTCTTCCAACCCTTAATTTCTTTAGCCTTAATTTCTTGAACCTTGTCCAGACCTTTCAGTGACCCAGATTAGGGGTTTTTTTCTTGTTTTGCTCATGTTTTCACTGTTTTTGTTTCTTTTTGGGATTGTGGCAGAATCATATTCTCTATCAATGAAGTTTGCTATTTTTGCTCTTGATGACTATTTATTTTTTCTTGATAGTTTGAATATGTGTAATTTATTACTGATGAGTAGTCCATGAATGCATTTGCAGTTGCCTCAGTGGCCATGAGTTATTTTTAAAATTTGGGAATCACACTTTGTTTATGCAACTTTTTGATGATGCCAAAAGGGGAAAAGATATTTTGTTTTATATTCTTAATAGTGATGTTTATAACCTAATGAATCTGGTCCTTGATAATAAGTGAAAAATTTCTAACTTTGCATTAATGTTGAGCTGAGTTCTGGCAGGGCCTACTATATGAAAAGCACAGAGTTTGTCATCATTAAAAAGGGGGAATTTGTTGGCCTAAGTAAAGGTTAGTTTTGAAGACTGACAAAGGAACTCAGACATGAACCAGATCCATCCTAGTAGAGCAAAGATATGGATAGACTTAAGCATGTGAGATGCACGTGAAGGAGATAAACTTATCTTGAAAGAAGTAATATCTCTTGGTCCTAATCGAAAAGGTTGCATATTGGAGAACGAGAAGGACGCCTTACTCAAAGAGAATACGGTTTAAGTGAAGGATGGAGTTAGAGGTTGAGATCAATTAGAACTCTTCTACCAAGGAAGAGTAGCATCAGAATTCTAGTCAATCTCTATTTACTAATTCTATAAATATCAGCGTTGTTCTCTTTTACAGGTAACGCGCATAAGCAGAAGTTAAACATGAATTGAGAGTAAAACAACAAGGCAATTTTGCAAGCAATTTGTGTGTGATTCAAGCGTGCAAACTTGAAGCTACTTGAACTAGATAGAAGAACCAGTTCCAAGTGTCTGTCTTTTATTCTAGTTCAATTGTAGTAGGTATTTTCATATTGTACCTTTCAACTTTATCTAGAAGCAATTGTATTAGGTACTCAGAGTTTTTCAAGTTAGAGTTAACTTGAAGTTGTCGCAACAATTGAGGCTGTGTGCTACAACGGGATTAGAGTTAGTCCTAGGTTTACAAAAGAGTTTTTGTAAATGCAGTTTTTAGCTCAGTGATTTTAGTGGAGAGTTTGGGAAAATCCTAATGGAAAGTAGGTCGTGATTTTTTTTACCTTTTGAGTCAGTTAATTTCCATGTAAAATCTTTGTGTTCTTTAATTTCTGTACATATTATTCCGCAACAGTAGTAGTTGGAACACATAGAAGAACTATGTCCTTCTAGAATCAGGTTAAGCGAAAAATTAGACACCACACAAATCATCCCCCCTCTTGTGTGGTATTGAAGTATAAAACAACAACTAATTTCCTCAATTAATGCTTTCACGCCCTCCGGATCACCACCCTGAATGTTCATAGTCTTTACATTGTATGCACCAACATCTGGTCCACACCCTCTATTAACCATCTCATTCAAAACTCTTTCTGCCTCATCGTTCTTCCCGTTCTTATAAAACGAGTGCAGTATAGTAGTGAAAGTAACAGTAGTAATCTCCAGGTCTTTCTCTTCCTTCTTCTTAAGCATTTCCATTGCCATTTCTGGTGATCCATTTTCACAATATGACCTAATTAATATACCATATGAGACTTTATCGGGCAAAATACATACTTTACCGGAATTTCATCAAACAGCTGAGGGAAACGATCATACTGTTTTGCGTGCATGCAAGCTGATAAAAGCACATTGAAGGAAATTGTTGATCTGGGGGTGCCTAAATCATCCATGTCATGATAAATATTAAGCATGTGATCGAACATTTCAACGACTCCATATGAACGAATTATGGATGAAAGAAAAGGCTCTTGAGTAATTTGTGAGCTATTCTTGTGAAAGTCGACGAAACTTTCAATGTCGGAGAAATGGTAGGGTTTAGTGAGGTGCTTGACTGTGTATTCTTGAGCATAGCGGGAGGACTAAGGGGAAATATAACGGTCGAAAACGGAAGAGTAAATCTCTAGGGCTTTGTCAGGGTCGTGCTCGGCTTTGAGCTTTGATTTAGCTTTGGAGATAGAGATGGTGGTGCTGGAAGCTGACGAAACAGCGGCCACAATGGTTGAGAGGTGGCATGCCTAGCGCAAAGTGACGGAAAAAGACATTTGTTCTAGGGTTTAGTGGGGTCAGGGATGAGTTTTGATATGCCACTCAAGAGTGAAAATGGAGTAGGGCTTAAGGAGACGTTCTAAGGTTTTGACGTTGACTGGGTGAAAATGGAGTAGGTTTTGATGCTCAAGTTTCTACACGAGTAGAGGATAGGCTTTGATTCGTTAATGTTAAAGGTCTGATTTGTCCTTCTACTATCATAAATAGGACTTACTTATCCCCCGTTTGAGTTTCTTATCAAACATATCCCCCTCCCCCTCCCCCATTAAACATTAGTTGCACATTTATCCTCTACCCGTTAAAAACACCCTCCCAAATTTTTAAGGAGCACGTGGCATCCTCTTATTGGACCAACTAACCTGCCCCAAATTTTAATTAAAACTCGCCTACCCAACCAATTAAGTTAGACCCATCGGTACAATTTAGTCCATTTTCCCATCGCTATTTTCATCTCCCTCAGAATGAAATGACCTATGGTTCATGCACCCATTACAATCAATTCCTTCCACATGCTTTCTTCTACAACTGCAGTTAAAGGTAATTGCTTTCTTCAAGTAACTGTTTGTTTAAGCTGTTATATGTATTTTTCTTACTTATGTTTGCCGCGAATTAGGAACTTTTAGGGATTTTGTTCTTTAATGTTATTATGGTTTTGAGTATGAGCTTAAATCTTTAAAGTTGACCGTTGGCTGTATTGTTTATGAGTGGATTTTGTTTGCATGGGTTGTCTAGGTGGTTTTTCAGTTAGGGTTTATTCAAGATAGATTTGTTTTTGGGTTTTTGTGTAGTTTATGGTTCGTGTGGTTTTGGCCTTTTTGTTTGTATAATAAAAAAATTGGTGGCAAAATTGAGATTGTGGGGTCTTAAGTTTGGGGTTTAAGGTATTTTTTGTCGGTGTATGGTTGTTGACTGTGACAACCCGACCAGTCGTCTCATGAGTTACCCCTCTGTTTCCCCCATTTCTACTTTTTATTGCGTTGTTTATCGGTTCTACATGTGATCGGGTTGGTTGGCTCTGTCACACCTCCATTTTCCGCCCCCTCGAGGGTACAGGGAGTTTTTTCCAATTAAAGGACAATCGAAACGAAATTTATTTATTTATTTCAGAGTCGCCACTTGGGAGATTTAGGGTGTCCCAAGTCACCAATTTTAATCCCGAATCGAGGAAAAGAATGACTCTGTATTACAGTCTGCGAACCAGAAATCCGGATAAGGAATTCTGTTAACCCGGGAGAAGGTGTTAGGCATTCCCGAGTTCCGTGGTTCTAGCACGGTCGCTCAACTGTTATATTCGGCTTGATTATCTGATTTTATACAAATATGAACTTATGTGCAAATTTTATCTTTTTACTGCTTTCATAATTGTTATTATTATTTTTACAAGAATGTGAACATCGTTTAAAAACATGTCTTTGGATTGCGTCACATAAAATGCACCCGCGATCCGGAACGTATTTTTATTCAATGTTTTGGGATTTGGATTTGGATCGCATAAATGCGCACCCGTGTTTAGGAAAGTATTATTATTAAAATCGTGCCTAAAGCGATTAGTGTATTATTATTTCTGGGTAAGACCGTGGAATTCACTAAACAGTCCATCCCGAATTCTAAATACTCAATTAAATATTTATTGAGGGCCCCGCAATTGGTGCATTTTATTGGGCGAGGCTCATCTCATTTTATTTTTAAAGGACAATCCTAAAATGCCTACATTTTTCTCTTATTAAATTTGTCTCTACAAAATAAAAGAGAAAATATCTTAAATTATTTACATACTTTATAGATGGATTTCGAATATGATTCATAAATCTGAAAATGATGCAAACAGGACAGTCTGTTGCCAATGCGGGCCCAGGCCCAACGTGTATGACATAAAACTAGACCTGGGCCGTCTTATTCACATGTTACTACCTAGTTACATTATACTAGGCATGTTCTCAGTTTGTCAAATTAAAAAAAAACTTAGCAATCTAATTTTAATCCTAAACCATTTACATGCTTGACTCGACGGAGTTACTACACCATTTATTTATTTTTAGGCAATATATATAAATAGTTCATCCGTTAAGCTATCGTCGGATGTTCCACTATATGTATTAAATAGCTACATGATTCTGATTTTTGCAAGCTAAATAATTTGTACATACAAATAAAATTCAGAATATAATTAAAGTAAATTTAAAATTTCAACTCTTCATTTTCGTATTCATGCTTCATATTTCGGATTACAATAACCAGCGTGTCAGTTGTGTACCTGATATTGGAAACAAAAGAAGATGAAGATGAGAATCAGCAGCAGTAATAACAATACAGCACAGCAGCAACAGTCCAGCAACAGTAACAACCCAGGAACAGAGTTTGCAAACCGGTGGAGTAGTAATCCCAAAACAAAAGCTTCAAGCTTTTATGAAACAACAACAATTAATGCTGATTTCAAACAATGAAAGAAAGCAGAAGATTTTTTTTTTAGTTTTTTTTTATTTGAAAGTTTTAATATTTTTTCGGAATTTTTCTTTCTCTCTTAAATATTCAGCTCTTTTTTCTCTCTCTACCTGTTTTTTCTGTCCGTGTTTTTTTCTCTTCCTCCTATTCTCTGATTTAAGACCTCTCTATTTATTTCCCATCCCAAACCCTTTAATCAATTAAAATCAACCACTTTCTCCTACCAAACTCATTATCTTCCCACTCATCCCCCACTACATTAAACTAATATATCAAACCAACCCATTACATCTTGTCCCCCATGCCTACCATAAACAATTACCATATTCCCCTCCACTACATTTTGTCTTGTCCCCCATTTATATTAAACAACTATATCACCCACACCCCATTACATTTTGTCCCTCATGCTTAACATAAAGAATTATTCAAAATGTTCAATTACCAAACTACCCCTCCACCTTATTGCAATTACCATTTTACCCCGAATGTACTGCAATTTACCAAACTACCCCCATCAGCTATAACAAATTAATTAATCAAACTCAACCAAAATATAGCCAATATGACCAATTTCTACACAAATTCAAACAACAAATCACATGAACACGATTTCTGAACCAATTCAACAACAAATCACATGAACACAAATTGAACAACATCAAATTAATGTGCATAAATTAACCATATTGGGAACCAATCCTGGTTAACTTAGACCAAAAATTGATGAGCAAGGAAACAACAATATTAACAACACAATACATGATTCAAACTAAATCAACAAATCAAAAACCAAAACATAAACTCACATTAAATTAGATTATGAGACAAACTCAAGAAATAATCATAAATGATGACAATAAACAAGAAAAATCAAACTTATACTAATTTCGGATTCAAGAACAATCAAACAAAGTATGAACATAAATGAAAAGATTCAACAACAATAACAAGCAAGTTTTATTCAAATTTGAATTAAACTTGTATCAAGTTTAAACAAAACAAATAAACTTATTCAAATCACTAAACTTCAAATAATCAATTGATCTTTTAAAATTAAATCCAACAAAATTATAACAAAGATACATGATTCCAAAAAATTAAAACATAACTTCACATTAAATCACTGAATTTAAAACGAACTTCAAACAAAGATGAACATGAATTAAATCTATTTTTAAACAACAAAACATGACGGATTCACATGATTAAACCAACATACTCCCCGACTACAACTAAATTCTTTTTAGACAAATAACAAGATCGAACAAGAACCAATTATGAGCTTAAACTTGAATCTAACAATATTAACAATTTCTGAAAAATACATAAAATACATGAAACAAATTGAAGAAATAATTAATTAAATTTCAATTTGAATCTAACAAATATTAAACTAACAATTTCACATGAACAACTGAAAAATTAACAAAACAATGAACATGAACAAAACAAAAATCAAACATCTACCGATTTTAGATTCGAGAAATATCAAAACGAAATACGGACAAAAATAAAACTCAAAATCTACTAACCGGATCGAAACGGCGAACAACGACTAACCAACGACGATCTTGGACTATGTAGGGACTGTTTTGACGACCCCCAACCAAAACTCGAACAGAAAACTCGACGTACCGGACCTCGACTCAACGAAAGACCCTCGAACTTTGACGAAACGAAGAAGATGAAGCAACAGCAGAAGCAGAAACGTGAAGCAGAAGCAGCTGGCCATGGCAAAAAAGTAGCAGCGGTCGCGAGCAGCGGGTGAAGGAGAAAACTGAAGCAGTAGCAGCTGCGTGAGCAGCAGTAGCAACTGCGTGAGCAGACAGCAGCCATGGTGGAAACAGTAATGGCGATGAGCATCATGACGAGAAAGATGAAGCAGAAACAAAAGCAGTAGCGGCTCGTCGAGGAAAAAGATGAAGCAGGCAGCGATGGGGTTTCAGATTTTTTGGTCGAGGGTTTTCCGGCGGAGAAGAAGACGAAGCAGCGGCGGAGGAGCTGGTCATGAGGCGGAGGCTGGTGGACTGGAGGGTGGTTGACGTTGGGCAGCCATGGTTGGAGCTTGGTGAAGCTTGGAGAAGAAGAAGATAGGGAGGGGGTGCGGATGGTTTAGGTTTTTGTTTGTTTTGTAAAAATGTAAGATAATAGGGGTGTTGGGTCTTTGGGTTATGGACCGGGTCGACCCGGTTTAAAATGGACCGGGTCATGGGGAAGGTTGAGCAATTTTTTGGGCCTGTGACTTGAATTTGAAGAAGAGGCCCAATTCCGATTTTTCTTTGTATTTTGCTCTCTTTTCTACTTTTATTTTTCTAAAACTAAATTCTAAAAATCCTTAAATTATTATTAAGAACTAAAGTAAGTTACAAAAGCACAAATTAACTCCCAATAATAATTAACGCACAATTAAGTAATAATTAAGTATCAAATTGCATATTTGGACATTAAATGCTAAAAATGCAAAAGATGCCTATTTTTTGTAATTTTTAATTTTTGTAAAACAAACTTAATTACTAACAATTATAAAATTAAATCCTACATGCAAAATGCGACATATTTTTGTATTTTTATTAATTTAATAAATAAACATGCACAGACAAACACAAATAATTATCCAAAAATGTCACAAAATATCACACCAAGGAAAATCATTTTATTTTTGAATTTTTTGGGAGTAATTCTCATATAGGGCAAAAATCACGTGCTTACAGCTGCCCCTCTTTGCCTGAAGACACGAAGGGTTTTCGTGCAAAGATAAAGCGAGCGATTTTTGCCCATCCGAGTACTCCATGTGAAGCATTTGTTGAAAAAGATTTAACCGAACCTTTGCTTCAAAGGTTTCCTACATATCCTGGGCTAAACAGGAATCAGGTCAATGTAGTTCAGGAAGTTTTGGTAGCTGGGACTACCGTGGGACTGCAATGTTACTGTTGTTGCATGTTATTACCACTGCTTACCGATCTCCTTGTTACACCGTGCTTAAAAGAAAACAAGAAGCTAGGCTAGACTGCAATTTGTTCTTGTTGCCTTGCTTTCTTGTCCGCTTACGTTTCTTCCGGTGTTTTTCTTCCGATGCTTTTCTTCCGAGGCTTCTGGCCCTTTGCTTTTCTGAATACCAGTTTTCATCATTTTGTTCGGTCCGATGGGGACATGGCTTTCTTTATTAAGCTTTTCGGCGGTTCCTCTGGGGATACGACTTTCTTCATCAGATTTGTTATGTTGGGCATGATTTAACGTTCTCCAGCCGCTTCTTTCAAGACGCATCCTTTCTTCCTTTTGACTCAGGCGCTTGAATTTGTGCTGGGACCTCTTGTTGCAACCTTCTGCTTCCCGGTGCTGGGGATTTTTATTATTTCCTGCTGGGGATTCCTGTTGTAACCCTCTGTTTTACTGTCTTCTGACTTGATCTTGAAATGTATTCCTCTGTTGTATGGGCGGGCTCCCAACTTCAATACTTGAAAAGTAATACTGAAATGTATTCCTCTGTTATATGGGCGGGCTCCCAACTTCAACACTTGAAATGTAATACTGAATGTATTCCTCTGTTTTTATGGGCGGGCTCCCAACTTCAACGCTTGAAATGTAAAGACTGAAATGTATTCCTCTGTTATATGGGCGGGCTCCCAACTTCAACGCTTGAAATGTAAAGACTGAAATGTATTCCTCTGTTCTATGGGCGGGCTCCCAACTTCAACGCTTGAAATGTAAAGACTGAAATGTATTCCTCTGTTATATGGGCGGGCTCCCAACTTCAACAACAACTTTAAAAACATAATGCCATTCCTTTCTTTAGGTTGGCGAGATTTCAACAACTTTTAAAAATAAAACGTCTTTCCTTTCTTCAGGCGGGCTCCTGACTTCAGCAATAATTTTGAAAAATAAAACGCCTTTCCTCTCTTCAGGCGGGCTCCTGACTTCAACAACAACTTTAAAAATAAACGCCATTCCTCTCTTCAGGCGGGCTCCTGATTTCAACAACTTTTCAAAATAAAATGCCATTCCTTTCTTTGGCTGGCGAGATTTTAACAACTTTTAAAAATAAAATGCCTTTCCTTTCTTCAGGCGGGCTCCTGACTTCAACCAATAAATCGCCATTCTGTTCTTCAGGGGGCTCCTGACTTTAACCAATAAATCGCCATTCTGTTCTTCAGGGGGGCTCCTGACTTCAACAACAACTTTAAAAATAAACGTCATTCCTCTCTTCAGGCGGGCTCCTAATTTCAACAACTTTTCAAAATAAAATGCCATTCCTTTCTTTGGCTGGCGAGATTTTAACAACTTTTAAAAATAAAACGCCTTTCCTTTCTTCAGGCGGGATCCTGACTTCAACCAATAATGTCAAAAATAAATCGCCATTCTGTTCTTCAGGGGGGCTCCTGACTTCAACCAATAAATCGTCATTCTGTTCAGGGGGCTCCTGACTTCAACCAATAAATCGCCATTCTGTTCTTCAGGGGGGCTCCTGATTTCAACAACAACTTTTAAAAATAAATGCCATTCCTCTCTTCAGGCGGGCTCCTGATTTCAACAACTTTTCAAAATAAAATGTCTTTCCTTTCTTTGGCTGGCGAGATTTTAACAACTTTTAAAAATAAAATGCCTTTCCTTTCTTCAGGAGGGCTCCTGACTTCAACCAATAATGTCAAAAATAAATCGCCATTTTGTTCTTTAGGGGGCTCCTGACTTCAACCAATAATGTCAAAAATAAATCGCCATTCTGTTCTTCAGGGGGCTCCTGACTTCAACCAATAATGTCAAAAATAAGTCGCCATTCTGTTCTTCAGGGGGGGCTCCTGACTTCAACCAATAATGTCAAAAATAAATCGCCATTCTGTTCCTCAGGGGGGCTCCTGACTTCAACCAATAATGCCAAAAATAAATCGCCATTCTGTTCTTCAGGGGGGCTCCTGACCTTGAAATTTGAGTTATATTCTCTTGTTCTCCAGGTGGACGTCTGCTTGCTATTTCCACTGTTCTTCCTTGTTCTCCAGGTGGACGCCTGCTTGCTGGGGATAATACCACTGGGGGAGTCTCCTTTCTTCCCCTCCTTCAAATTCATTTTTTTTCTCTCAACGCTGCTGTGGATAAAAGTGTTATCTTCTTGGGATAACGTTGTTGAGGATAATACTGCTGGGGAATTTTATCCCTACAAATCGATGCTTCATTATTCTGGAAGCTGCTGGGGATGATAATGGCTTTTTGCTTTTCTGAGCACAAGTGTCATCCCTTTGTTCTGTCTGCTGGGGAATAACTTCTTCCATTGAAACTTATTATGTTGGGGTAACACTGGTTCAAAGACTACTTCCCTTGAGACTGGTGTTATCTTTATTCTTCCTCGAATGGGTACCTGACTTCCAGAAAATTTTCCAAATGAAAGGAAAATTTTCTGCCCCAGTTTGACAGTCTCCCTTATGGCATGCATTTCTGTCATCAATGCCATTTCCTTTACCTGTTTCAAATCAAACAAAATTTGTTAGTTTAAAACGTGGTGGTTGGTTGTGATACTCCTACTGGGATGGCATTTCCTTTTCTCCTTCCTTGCTCTGCGTTCCACAACTTGTTGGGGGTGATATTATTTGCTGGGAATGATCCCTTTCTGACGGGGATATCCCTCTTCTTTCGTGGCATAGTTCGGAAACTGTCATTTTCTCGACCTTTTAGTCTCGCATGAATTTCCCAAATCATGCTCATTGCTCTCCTTAATTTGTCCACAGGCCTTGGCCTTGAGGTTTATAACCTTTGATTTCGGCAAGGGTATCCCTCTTGACACTCGTCAATCCTTTTGTCAATTCCCTTTTGCTGGGGATATCTTTCTTGACACTGGCCTTGCGCTTGTTCCTTGCTGACTATACCACTTGGATGTACTAGCCATATCTCATCTTGCATAATTGGAAAGCTGATGGCCTATTTTGAAGTCATTTCCCACTGGTTCTGACCAAACAGACTCTACTGGGGAATTTTCTATGAAAGGAGAAAGATAAAAAGGAACAGAATAAAAGACAAAGGAAAAAGATGACTCTTTAACAAAAGAAACTATAAATAAAAACCTATCAAACGCAGACACCGACTCTAATGGTCATGACATGCATATGTGGCCTATCCTCCGTCGTCAATCGTCTTTCAAGATCTTCCCTTGACTATCCCCCATCTGATTCCCAATCTTATTCGACTTGTAGTGCCCGAAGGGTTTTCACTATCAAGACTCTCTCATTTTGGTTTTTCTCTCAGCTTTCATCGCCTTATGGTGTCCGTGAAGATTTTTACCGATAAGACTCTCTCATTTGTATCACTTTCCAACTGGGAATTTGGAGTGTTACCAGTATGACTCTCTCTGCTGGAGATTAGAGTCCGTTCTATTGTGGAACAGAGTATTATGTTCACCGATAAGACTCTCATTTATCTGACTTGGCATCTTTTGAAGACTGATCAGAAGGTCTTTCTTTGGACCGTAATGTGTTTTTTTTGGATAGGCTAGAAAGAAAGGGTATTAAAGGCTCAAAAAACAAATCAATTTGGGGTTCAAAATTACAACCTTCGGAACCATATTTGTTTACAACAAGCGCAACCCTTGCCCCAGTTTCTTACTTGGGGATTATTTATTTATTATTATTATTATTATTATTTTACTTTTTATTACACCATGCACACTATGCATACTATGCACCCTATGACCGAGCCGTGAAGCGCTTACGTATCCTCTTTGCGGAATCAGGTCAAACGTAGTTCCCAATTCCTCTGTTTTCTTCTGAATTTCCTTTGTTTTCTGTTATCATTTTTCTCATTTTTTTTTCTTTACCTGCCATGCTTGCGTTTTCTAGTCATTTCTACTGATTCCGAACGAGGGGTACGAAAGAAAAACAATAAGGTTCAAAAAGGGGTTAACGAAGGATAAAGTGTTTAGGTAGCAGAACAAAATGCCTTCGTCATTCCAGTCTTCAAAACATGTCAAGTGCAAACAACATAATTAAACAAAGATTTGTAGCCTCTTCTGATGGTGCTGAACTTGACAATTATATTCACACGTTTGCTTTTTCATTTGTCATTTCTAAAGCACTGCTGGGCGACACTCTCACTCTCATGCACGACCCTCATGCCAATTTGGCGAATCTTGCATTTAACGGTTTTCTTTATGTTTTACTTGCCCCAGTTCCACATGACTCGGGCTTCAAATAATCTCAAACCGTTCTTATTTCCTTTAAATGCTTTGATCACCTTCCCAGGGTTTTATGATTAACTTTATAGACTAGGCCCAAACTGTGTGCGCATGTCATGTCCCTAGAATCGGCATTGAACGAAAATGACAAAAGGACTAAATAAAAAGATGACTGGAAATAATAAAAGACCGGCTTTTGTATTAAACTTCCGGCGAAATGGTTAGAAAAACAAACAAAACAACCAGAATAAAATCTTAACACAACATCAACGAGACTTAAACAAACTGATACGACAAAAATGGAAAGATAAGAAGGTTTGACACAAGACAATATTCGGATTACAACCCTAAGAATAATCCGGATAACAGAAATGACAACAAAATAAACCACCAACAGCTTCTCTCTTGCTAACCAAGGAACGGAGCGTCCTCCCATTTTATCAAAATTGGCATCTTAGCCACTAAGCTTTGCATTAGTATTGCCAAGACCATTATCAGCTTCCATATCATCAACCTCCGTCAACAAGTTCTCGATAGGGTTCGAGTGCTCCATGTTACTGTTATCGATCACAATCCGCCCTTCTTGGATCATTTTCTCTACTTCCCTTTTCAAATTACGACAACTCTCAATGTTGTGCCCTATGACATTGGAGTGGTACGCGCATTGCGCTGCCGGATCAAAGTTTCTTGCATGTGGATCTGGAGTATATGCGGGGAGCGGCTCAATCAAGCCAGCATGCTTTAGCCTTTCAAACAGACTTGCATAAGATACTCCGATAGGGGTGAGAGCCTTTCCTCGTTTCAGCAACCTTTCGTTCCTAAATGCTTGATTGGGCCGGAAACCTGATCCAGGGGGCTTCCGGTAGGCTTGTGAGGGTGGATAGGCCTTCTGTGGAGCTGGGTATTTGGAAAGTGAAGCCCGTCTTTGGGAATCTCGTGGAGAGAAGTAGCATTGGGGAGGGGAGTAGCGTGGACGAGTGATGGAGCTACTCGGGTAGCTAGGAAAGCTGTCATAAGTGGGTTGGGATGGAGAGTATGGGGGATGGGTAATGCCAGAGTTTGAAAAGCTTGGCGGTGGTGGGGGTGGTGCTTTCCCAGTTATCCATGCTTGATACATGTCTGCCACATGTTGTCTCAGCATTTTCACTTCTTCTACCAACCCGTTGTTCTGTTCGACCAATTGTTGTCGGTCATCAGTACCGACCCACCCTGTTCTGAGGTTCTGTGTCATTTGCTTTGCAGGGAGGAGTTACCACAACCAACCACTTTTCTATATATGAACACAGCAAAGGGAAGCCATCACGTTAGTGTTAGGGCATTTGACAGATAATCATATATCAGAGATGCAATGCACCTAAGCAGTTAAACCGTTCTATCAGAGATGCGATGCACTCACGCTTTCCTTTATTTTTCTTTCTTCCTTTTTTTCTTTTTCAGTGGTGGTCGAATCTTATGGAGATTGCCTACGTATCATGACCCCGCATGAATCAGACCTTGCGTAGTTCGGACCAATAAAAGATAAACAATACTAATCATATTTTTTCAATTTTCATATTAAAATAAACTGGGAAATCAAACAACCCACATATTCTAATTAAAGATTTATAACCTCGAAACAAAAAGGCCAGCTTCCTTTCCCTTTTGACAAATGCAACCAAACGGCTATTTTTGCAAATGTGGCCCCTTCCAAATCTCACATGAATTTTGAGGTCGGGGAGGATTTTTTGACACTTTACAAACTTGTCCGTTCTTTTACGAAAATAGCCTTTCGACAACTGAAAGATACTCTAAGGCTATTTCGGCAAGAACGGTTTAAGATGCGGCCGAAGCTGGCTCGGATTATTTTGACCAAAAATCCAAACGGTATTCACCTGACCGTTGACTCTTTGTTTTTGTTTTTTTTTTCAAATTACAATAAAAACCGGGTGTTGCAAACACGGCCCTTCAGCGCCTCGGGGACGAAGATTTTTTAAGGCTGTGTGGGTCAACTGGACCAAAAATCCTAAACATGACCCAAAAGGTGGCTGTTTATGCAAAGTCAGCCTTCCGGCGTCCCTTTCGGGAACATTCGGCTATGTCTTGATAAAACAGCGTCACCCGACTTCTTTATGACTCTTTTAAAATTTGACATATTTTTTTTTCGGCTATTTTTTAGCAAAAGGGGAGGTTGGACACCGCCCGACTTATTTATGACAAAATTAAAATTTTGACACGTTTTTTATTTATTTATTGGTTTTTGGCTATTTTAGCAAAAAAGGGGGTTGGACCCGATGAGGGTTGCCTACGTATCTCACATCCGGTGAGAATCAAACCCGCTCTTTTCGGCAGCAAATAACAAAACCACTTTCAAAGCACGACTCTTTTCATTTTCATTTTGGCATTTTCAGAAACAAATAAAAAAACTATTTTAAAAGTAAGACTCTTTTTCATTGTCATTTCAGGGGAAGACAAATTATTTTCCTTTTTTTTTTTTGAAAAATAAGACAGAACAACGACTTTTTTTCTTCTTCTATTTTTCCTTTGCTTTTTAGTAAAACAAACTAATAAAACATTTTTTTTTCATTTTCTCGAAATTTTGGCAGAGTTTTGACAATATTTGGGCATTGGTTTGTTTTTTTCAAAAATAAACAATCAATTCCCTAACCGCTATTTTTTTTTTTCTTTTTTTAATTTCAAAATATTATTCCTGATATTCAAAAGTTTGTCAACACACAAGTCCGAATTAAATAAATGCGCAAGTAGCAGCAAGTAAGATGCATCAGGATGGTCATTTTCATTTTTGGTACACCTGTCCTAGACAGACCCAACCCCTGTGTTGAGCCTCCAAAGTCAAATGCACGTGATGCAAACAAACGTTCCTACTAGGGATCCGGCATGAAGCTGAGTTATTCTAAGTGAAAAACCTGAGGCATATTGTTCTAGCCCTGGCTTACCCAAGTGGACAGCTTGAGCCGAAGTGGGGGCAACGTACCGGGAGCACGAAAGTCTACCCGGCCTAGTTACTTGTCCCAACTTCGTTCTATTTGGTATGACTTCTAATAGAAAGGTGGGTCACGCGCACGTGTGCACCATAAATTCAGAAGACTCAGAAAGAAGAAGGGTTTCGTAGCAGTTTTATATACACAATTCAGATAATATTAAAGCGGTAAAAGTATCATTTAGCACATTAGGCATATATCACGTAAACATCAGATAATAAATAAAGCCAACTATAACAGTTATTTTAAGCTCGAATTCTTAAACCCTGAATCAGTGGTTCTGGGTTAGCACTTAAATTCCCCAGCAGAGTCGCCAGAGCTGTCACACCTCCATTTTCCGCCCCCGCGAGGGTACAGGGAGTTTTTTCCAATTAAAGGACAATCGAAACGGGATTTATTTATTTATTTCAGAGTCGCCACTTGGGAGATTTAGGGTGTCCCAAGTCACCAATTTTAATCCCGAATCGAGGAAAAGAATGACTCTGTATTACAGTCTGCGAACCAGAAATCCGGATAAGGAATTCTGTTAACCCGGGAGAAGGTGTTAGGCATTCCCGAGTTCCGTGGTTCTAGCACGGTCGCTCAACTGTTATATTCGGCTTGATTATCTGATTTTATACAAATATGAACTTATGTGCAAATTTTATCTTTTTACCGCTTTCATAATTGTTATTATTATTTTTACAAGAATGTGAACATCGTTTAAAAACATGTCTTTGGATTGCGTCACATAAAATGCACCCGCGATCCGGAACGTATTTTTATTCAATGTTTTGGGATTTGGATTTGGATCGCATAAATGCGCACCCGTGTTTAGGAATGTATTATTATTAAAATCGTGCCTAAAGCGATTAGCGTATTATTATTTCTGGGTAAGACCGTGGAATTCACTAAACAGTCCATCCCGAATTCTAAATACTCAATTAAATATTTATTGAGGGCCCCGCAATTGGTGCATTTTATTGGGCGAGGCTCATCTCATTTTATTTTTAAAGGACAATCCTAAAATGCCTACATTTTTCTCTTATTAAATTTGTCTCTACAAAATAAAAGAGAAAATATCTTAAATTATTTACATACTTTATAGATGGATTTCGAATATGATTCATAAATCTGAAAATGATGCAAACCGAACAGTCCATTGCCACTGCGGGCCCAGGCCTAACGTGTATGACATAAAACTAGACCTGGGTCGTCTTATTCACATGTTACTACCTAGTTACATTATACTAGGCATGTTCTCAGTTTGTCAAATTAAAAAAAAGCCTTAGCAATCTAATTTTAATCCTAGACCATTTACATGCTGAAATTAACCAATATTAGTTAACTAAACAATATTCCTACCAAGTTCCTACTAGATGGCCTATTCGTTTAATTTTTGACTCGACGGAGTTACTACACCATTTATTTATTTTTAGGCAATATATATTGATAGTTCATCTGTTAAGCTATCGTCGGATGTTCCACTATATGTATTAAATAGCTACATGATTCTGATTTTTGCAAGCTAAATAATTTGTACATACAAATAAAATTCAGAATATAATTAAAGTAAATTTAGAATTTCAACTCTTCATTTTCGTATTTATGCTTCATATTTCGGATTACAATAACCAGCGTATCAGTTGTGTACTTGATATTGGAAACAAAAGAAGAGGAAGATGAGAATCAGCAGCAGTAATAACAATACAGCACAGCAGCAACAGTCCAGCAACAGTAACAACCCAGGAACAGAGTTTGCAAACCGGTAGAGTAGTAATCCCAAAACAAAAGCTTCAAGCTTTTATGAAACAACAACAATTAATGCTGATTTCAAACAATGAAAGAAAGCAGAAGATTTTTTTTTTAGTTTTTTTTATTTGAAAGTTTTAATATTTTTTCGGAATTTTTCTTTCTCTCTTAAATATTCAGCTCTTTTTTCTCTCTCTACCCGTTTTTTCTGTCCGTTTTTTTTTCTCTTCCTCATATTCTCTGATTTAAGACCTCTCTATTTATTTCCCATCCCAAACCCTTTAATCAATTAAAATCAACCACTTTCTCCTACCAAACCCATTATCTTCCCACTCATCCCCCACTACATTAAACTAATATATCAAATCAACCCATTACATCTTGTCCCCCATGCCTACCATAAACAATTACCATATTCCCCTCCACTATATTTTGTCTTGTCCCCCATTTATATTAAACAACTATATCACCCACACCCCATTACATTTTGTCCCCCATGCTTAACATAAAGAATTATTCAAAAATGTTCAATTACCAAACTACCCCTCCGACCTTATTGCAATTACCATTTTACCCCGAATGTACTGCAATTTACCAAACTACCCCCATCAGCTATAACAAATCAATTAATCAAACTCAACCAAAATATAGCCAATATGACCAATTTCTACACAAATTCAAACAACAAATCACATGAACACGATTTCTGAACCAATTCAACAACAAATCACATGAATACAAATTGAACAACAAAGAACAACTAAAATTTTGATTGAACGATATTTTTAGCAACAAACAAACCTACTTTCAGATTCAACAACAACAACAACAAACAAGTATATTCAGATTTCTAAATTCAATAATCATTTGAACTTAAAATCAACTCTAACAACATTACAACCAACAATTCCTATATTAAACTTAAACAAGATTATGAGACAAACTCAAGAAATAATCATAAATGATGAACAATAAATAAGAAAAATCAAACTTATACTAATTTCGGAATCAAGAATAATCAAACAAAGTATGAACATAAATGAAAAGATTCAACAACAATAACAAGCAAGTTTTTTTCAAATTCGAATTAAACTTGTATTAAGTTTAAACAAAACAAATAAACTTATTCAAATCACTAAACTTCAAATAATCAATTGATCTTTTAAAATTAAATCCAACAAAATTATAACAAAGATACATGATTCCAAAAAATTAAAACATAACTTCACATTAAATCACTGAATTTAAAACGAACTTCAAACAAAGATGAACATGAATTAAATCTATTTTTAAACAACAAAACATGACGGATTCACATGATTAAACCAACATACTCCCCGACTACAACTAAATTCTTTTTAGACAAATAACAAGATCGAACAAGAACCAATTATGAGCTTAAACTTGAATCTAACAATATTAACAATTTCTGAAAAATACATAAAATACATGAAACAAATTGAAGAAATAATTAATTAAATTTCAATTTGAATCTAACAAATATTAAACTAACAATTTCATATGAACAACTGAAAAATTAACAAAACAATGAACATGAACAAAACAAAAATCAAACATCTACCGATTTTAGATTCGAGAAATATCAAAACGAAATACGGACAAAAATAAAACTCAAAATCTACTAACCGGATCGAAACGACGAACAACGACTAACCAACAACGACCTCGGACTATGTAGGGACTGTTTTGACGACCCCCAACCAAAACTCGAACAGAAAACTCGACGTACTGGACCTCGACTCAACGAAAGACCCTCGAACTTTGACGAAACGAAGAAGATGAAGCAACATCAAAAGCAGAAACGTGAAGCAGAAGAAGCTGGCCATGGCGAAGAAGCAGCAGCGGTCGCGAGCAGCAGGTGAAGGAGAAAACTGAAGCAGTAGCAGCTGCGTGAGCAGCAGTAGCAACTGCGTGAGCAGACAGCAGCCATGGTGGAAACAGTGATGTCGATGAGCATCATGAAGAGGAAGATGAAGCAGAAACAAAAGCAGTAGCGGCTCGTCGAGGAAAAAGATGAAGCAGGCAGCGATGGGGTTTCAGGTTTTTTGGTCGAGGGTTTTCCGGCGGAGAAGAAGATGAAGCAGCGGCGGAGGAGCTGGTCGTGAGGCGGAGGCTGGTGGACTGGAGGGTAGTTGACGTTGGGCAGCCATGGTTGGAGCTTGGTAAAGCTTGGAGAAGAAGAAGATAGGGGGGGATGGTTTAGGTTTTTAGGGTTTGGGTTTTTGTTTGTTTTGTAAAAATGTTAGATAATAGGGGTGTTGGGTCTTTGGGTTATGGACCGGGTCGACCCGGTTTAAAATGGACTGGGTCATGGGGAAGGTTGGACAATTGTTTGGGCCTGGGGTTGAAATTTGAAGAAGTGGCCCAATCCGATTTTTCTTTGTATTTTTGCTCTCTTTTCTTCTTTTATTTTTCTAAAACTAAATTCTAAAAATCCTTAAATTATTATTAAGAACTAAAGTAAGTTATAAAAGCGCAAATTAACTCCCAATAACAATTAACGCACAATTAAGTAATAATTAAGCATAAAATTGCATATTTGGACATTAAATGCTAAAAATGCAAAAGATGCCTATTTTTTGTAATTTTTAATTTTTGTAAAACAAACATAATTACTAACAATTGTATAATTAAATCCTACATGCAAAATGCGACATATTTTTGTATTTTTATTAATTTAATAAATAAACATGCACAGACAAACACAAATAATTATCCAAAAATGTCACAAAATATCACACCAAGGAAAATCATTTTATTTTTGAATTTTTTGGGAGTAATTCTCATATAGGGCAAAAATCACGTGCTTACAGGCTCGGGTTCGGAAAGGTTTTGAGATGGTTTGAGACACACTGTCTTTTTTGAGGAAGCTTAAGTTGAAAAAGTCAACCGGATGTTGACTTATGTGTTAGAGGGCTCAGATGTGTGTTCCGATGGTTTGGATAGCTTTGGGAGGTAATTTGGGACTTAGGAGCGTGATCGGAATGTGTTTTGGAGATCCGGAGTAGATTTAGGCTTGAATTGGCGAAATTGGATTTTTGGTATTTTCTGGTTGATAGGTGAGATTTTGAAATAGGGGTTGGAATGGAATTCTGGGAGTTGTAGTAATTTAGAAAATTTTGGAATTCTTAGGCTTGAATCCGATGCTAATTAGGTGTTTTGATGTTGTTTTGAGCGTTCCGAAGTTTGGAACAAGTTTGAATGTTGTTATGGGATATGTTGGCATTTTTGGTTGAGGTCCCATGGGACTCAGGTGAGTTTCGGGTGGTCAATCGGACCATTTCATATTTTGGAAAAATGTAGAAAAATTGATGTTCAGTGTTGCAGACAAATGACCTTCGCGTTCGCAAGTAGTCCATCGCGTTCGCGGAGGGTTAGCGGGTGAGGCTGAGGATTTAGCCTTTGCGTTCTTGAGGGAGGCTCCGTGTTCACGTAGGGCTGAGATTTTGTGCATCGCGTTCGCGAGGTATCGGACGCGTTCACGTAGAGGAAGTTGAACAGCTGGGGTTCAGGTGGAATTGTTCTTCGCGTTCGCGGAAGGGGAGTCGTATTCGCGGTGAGTAATGGTGCTAACCTTCGTGTTCACGAGCTTGGTGTCGCGATCGTGATGAAGGAATTTTGGTCAATGTAAGTTTGTGCTTCGCAAATGCGAGGCATTGACCATGTTGGCGAAGAAGGATTTGATGCCTGGGCAGAATGTTTAAATAGACATTTGGTCCGCGATTTTGGGGTTAACTTCCACCATTGTTGAGCGATTTTGGAGCTTTTTGAAGAGGGATTCTAGGGGAAACACTTAGAGGTAAGATTTATGGACTTAATACTCTATTCTAATGTGAATTCTACCTAATTAATATTGGAATTTAAGCCTAATATTGAAGAACTAGGGCTTGTAATTGGAGACCTAGAATTTGGGATTTGAGGGGTCGTTTGTGGTTGGATTTTGATTCTTTTGGTATGAATGAAATCGGGGAGTGATAAGAAGTCCATTGATGTAACTTTTATTGGAATCCGAGACGTGGGCCCGGGGGTCGAGTTTGGCTAATTTCGGGATTTGTGTTGTAATTTGATTTCTTTCGAGTGGGCTTTGTTCCCTTAGCATATTTTGATGGGTTTGCACTGATTTTGGTTAGATTTGGAGCATCCGGAGGCCAGTTCGAGGGGCAAAGGCATCGCGAGCTAGAGATTTGGACCGGGTAGAGGTGAGTAATGATTGTAAATGTTATCCTGAGGGTACAAAACCCCGGATTGCACATTGTTGTGATATATTGAGGTGACACACACGCTAGATGACGAGCGTGTGGTCATGCACCATTGGGGATTGTGACTTAGTCCATCCCGAATGATTGTTTTACCGCGTAGTTGATTGAAAACTATTTGCTATCATCATGTTTTGGGTTAAATGCCATATTTGGGCCTCATGCCAACTATTTGGATCCTTAGGGGATTTTTACTGATATTTCCTCACTGTTTTGACTTTATACTTGTACTCAGTCATGCTATATTCTACTGTTTTCATAACTCAGCCATGTTTACTCTATTTTAAACATTTAATAATATTTTTAATGATAAATTAGGCTGAGCATCATGTTTTACTATGTTGTGAGGATACACTGATTATGATTATGAGGCCGAGGGCCTGAGTTGTACACCACGAGGTGGCTTGATATGAGGCTGAGAGCCTATTGATTATGCCACGAGATGGCTTGATATTACGCTTGGGCCGTAAGGGGCCCCTCCAGGAGTCTTCACACCCCCAGTGAGCGCGGGTACCCATTGTGATGTAAGATATAGCCCGAGGGGTTAGTATTGTTTCTGTTGGTATTATGCCCGAGTGACGGTTATTATGTGTTTATCTTTCCTAGTTGCCTGTCATTTACTTGCTTAATTGTTAAAAATGAATTTTTAATAAGTTTACACTGAACTAAAGTGAATTCACATATTTTTATTGCTTCATTATTTTACTAGCTTTTACTGCTTCTTTATAGCCTACTGATGTGCCTTTACGTGATTTCTTATTACTCAGTCTACATTTATTATTATTACTCGCTGAGTTGGAGTACTCACTTTACTCCCTGCACTTCGTGTGTAGATTCAGGCGCATCAGGTCCTGCTTGCGAGGGTTGAGAGAGAATCCAGCAGATTCCGGAGATTCACTAGGTAGGCCTGGTGATTCACAGCTCAGTGCTTCTCCCTCTATCTTATTTTCTACTATTTTAGTTATGTAATAGTTGTGTAGACTCTTTTCAGACTTGTAGTTTTTATGATAGATGCTCATGACTGGTGACACCCCAATGTCGGGCTATGTCTTTTTCCGTAAACTGTATTAATTACCTTATTTTAGGATTTATTATTATGATTAAGGCTTAGTTCTATTATTTAATTGCTTAAAAATGAATTGGGAGAGTGTCGGCTGGCCTTGTCTTCATGAGAGGCGCCATCACGATCGGGTCCGAGTTTAGGGTTGTGACAAGTTGGTATCAGAACCTAGGTTACATAGGTCTTATGAGTCATAAACAGGTTTAGTAGAGTCTCGCGGATCGGTATAGAGACGTCTGTATTTATCCTCGAGAGGCTACATAACTTTTAGGAAAAGCTTCATATTCTTGAAATTCTTGCCGTGCGAATCTGTTGATCCGAGTACTAAAGTTCTATTATTCTATTCTCTCATAGATAGTGAGGACACGTGCTACCGGTCGGGATGGACGACCACCAGTACCACCAGCTGTGGCCACTAGAGGCCGAGGACGTGGTCGTGGTCGCGGTAGGAGCAGGGGTGTGGCCCGCATAGTAGCTAGGGCAGCACCTACAGATCCACCAGTCGCCCCAGTTCAGGATAGGTCCCGGTTGTGGATGCTCCAGCAGCACCAGCTCAAGCATTGTGCCCATTGTGATTTCGGGTCTTCAAGAGGCCTTGGCTCAGATTCTGTCAGTATGCACTGACCTAGCTCAGGCAGTCTCAATTATTACAACTGCAGCTACTTCTCAGGCTGGGGGAGGCACTCAAACTCCCACCGCTTGCACAACTGAGTAGGTCATGCAGGGACTTCAGACATCGAGGGCACATCCAGCCCAGCCGGTTACAACTGCTCAGGACTATGTAGTTCCTGCCATGCCAGAGGACGAGCAACGTAGGTTGGAGAGGTTTGGTAGACTTCAGCCTCCGACCTTCAATGGTGCAGAGAGCGAGGATGCCCAAGGTTTCTTGGATAAGTGTTAGAGGATGCTTTGTACATCGGGTATTTTGGAGACTAGCGGGGTTGCTTTCACTACTTATCAGTTTTCTGGAGCTGCCTTCACTTTGTGGGAGGCTTTTGAGAGGCGTAGGCCTGTTAGTGAAGCACCCCTAACCTGGAAGTAGTTCTCCGTTCTCTTTTTGGAGAAGTATGTGCCGCAGTCTTGCATGGAGGAGCTACATAGGCAGTTCGAGTGGTTGCGTCAGGGAGAGATGATTATGATGCATTATGAGATGAGGTTCTCTGAGTTAGCTCACCATGCGATTTGGTTGGTTCCGACAGATAGAGAGAGGATTAGGAGGTTTGTTGATGGCCTCACTTATCAGCTTCGTATTCTTATGACCAGAGAGAGGGTGACTTGTGCTACTTTTGAGAAGGTTGTAGACATTGCTTGAGAGATTCAGGCATGCTCAGCCAGCTCGCCCAGTTTATCATGGGGCATTATCGGGTCATGGTTCTCACAGTTCTCATCAGGGCCAGTCATCACTTGGTGCCCTTCCAGCTCAGAGTTCGTCCCGTGCTAAATCAGTTCAGGATCTTCTATGCCAGGTGCATCTGCTAGTCATTCTGGTGTTAGGGTTTCCCTTCAGTCCCCGTCTCCAGCACCCGGGAGTTGCTATGAGTGTGGAGAGATGGGACACATGTGGAGGCAGCGTCCTCATCGCCTTGCGGGTTCATCTCAGCAGAGGAGCCAGCCATTTGCTTCAGCACCAGTTACTTCACCACCACCCGCCCAGCTAGCTAGGGGTCGAGGTCAGTCAGCTAGGGGTCGCCCTAGAGGGGGGGTCGATCAGGTGGTGGTCAGGCTCATTTCTATGCACTTCCAGCTAGACCTGATGCTATTGCTTCCGATGTTGTTATTACAGGTATTGTCTCAATCTGCCATAGAGATGCTTTTATATTATTTGATCCCGGTTCCACCTTTTCTTATGTGTTATCATACTTTGCTCGTTATTTGGATATGCCCCATGAGTCTCTTATTTCAGTTGTTCATGTATCTACTCCGGTGGGCGATACTATTGTTGTAGACTATGTGTACCGGTCGTGTGTGGTGACTATTGGGGGTCTGGAGACCCGAGTGGATCTTTTATTATTATGTATGGTGGATTTCGATGTTATTTTAGGCATGGATTGGCTATCTCCGTGTTGTGCTATTCTGGAATGTCATGCTAAAACAGTGACATTGGCTATACCGGGTGTGCCACGGATCGAGTGGCGAGATTTGACTGATTATGTTCCCAGTAGGGTAATCTCATTCTTGAAGGCCCAGCGTATAGTTGGGAAGGGTTGTCTTTCGTATCTAGACTTTGCGAGGGATGTCGGTGCATAGACTCACAATATTGATTATGTTCCAGTTGTGAGGGAGTTTCCCGATATATTTCCTACAGACCTACTACGCATGCCACTGACAGAGATATTGATTTTGGTATTGACCTGGTGCTGGGCACTCAGCCCATTTCTATTCCGCCATATCGAATGGCACCAGTGGAGTTGAAAGAGTTAAATGAGCAGCTTGAGGAACTCCTTAATAAGGGGTTCATTCGGCCTAGTGTGTCGCCTTGGGGTGCGCCGGTTCTATTTGTGAAGAAGAAGGATGGCACTACGAGGATGTGCATTGATTATAGGCGGTTGAACAAAGTAACAATTAAGAACAAGTATCCTTTGCCTCGCATTGATGATTTGTTTGACCAGCTTCAGGGAGCGAGAGTGTTCTCCAAGATTGATTTCCATTCTGGTTATCACTAGTTGAAGATCAGGGACTCGGATATTCTTAAGACAACTTTCAGGATCCGATATGTTCATTATGAGTTCTTGGTGATGTCTTTTGGGCTGACCAATGCCCCAGCAACGTTCATGCATTTGATGAACAGCGTGTTCCGGCCTTATCTCGACTCATTTGTCATAGTCTTCATTTATGATATTCTGGTGTATTCGCGTAGTCAGGAGGAGCACGCGGAGCATTTGAGAGTTGTGTTGCAGAGATTAAGGGAGGAGAAGCTTTATGTAAAGTTCTCCAAATGTGAGTTTTGGCTAAGTTCAGTGGCTTTCTTGGACACGAGGTGTCCAGCGAGGGTATTCAGGTTGATCCGAAGAGGATAGAGGCGGTTCAAAGTTGTCCCAGACCGTCCTCAGCCATAGAGATTTTCAGCTTTCTTGGTTTGGCGGGCTATTATTGCCAGTTTGTTCAGGGATTCTCATCTATCGCATCGGCCTTGACCAAGTTGACTCAGAAGGGTGCTTCATTTGTATGGTCGGATGAGTGTGAGGAGAGCTTTTAAAAGCTCAAGACAGGCTTGACCATAACTCCAGTGTTAATTTTGCCGTCAGCTTCAGGTTCATATTCCGTGTATTGTGATGCTTTGAGAGTTGGTATTGGGTGTGTATTGATGCAGGAGGGTAGAGTTATTGCTTACGCTTCTCGTCAGTTGAAGCCCCATGAGAAGAACTACCCCGTTCATGATTTGGAGTTGGCTGCCATAGTTCACATATTGAAGATTTGGAGGCATTACTTGTATGGTGTGTCTTGTGAGGTGTTTATTGATCATCGTAGCCTCCAATACTTGTTCAACCAGAAGGATCTCTCAATTTGAGGCAACGGAGGTGGTTGGAGTTGCTAAAGGATTATGATATCACTATATTGTACCATCTAGAGAAGGCCAATGTGGTGGCTGATGCTTTAAGGCGAAAAGCGGTGAGTATGGGGAGTTTAACATATACTCCAGTTAGGGAGAGACCTCTTGTAGTTGATGTTCAAGCCTTGGCCAATCGGTTCGTGAGGTTAGATATTTTGGAGCCCAGTCAGGTATTAGCTTGTGTGGTTTTTTGGTCTTCCTTATATGATCACATCAGAGAGCGCCAATATGATGATCCTCATTTACATGTCCTTAAGGACAGAGTTCAGCACGATGATGCCAGAGATGTGGCTATTGGTGATGATGGGGTGTTGAGGATGTAGGGCCGGATTTGTGTGCCCAATATGGATGGGCTTCAGAAGTTGATTCTGGGGAGGCCCATAGCTCGCGGTATTTTATTTATCAGGGTGCCGCAAAGATGTATCAGGATCTGAGAATGCATTATTGGTGGAGGAGAATGAAGAAAGACATTGTGGGATTTGTAGCTCGATGTCTCAATTGTTACCAGGTGAAATATGAGCATCAGAGACCGGGTGGCTTGCTTCAGCAGATGGATATTCCGGAGTGGAAGTGGAGTGGATCACCATAGACTTTGTAGTTGGGCTCCACGGACTTTGAAGAAGTTCGATGCTATTTGGGTGATTGTGGATTGGCTGACCAAGTCCGCACACTTTATTCCTTTGTGTACTACCTATTCTTCAGAGCGGTTGGCATAGGTCTATATCTGGGAGATTGTTCTTTTTCATGGTGTCCAAATTTCCATCATTTCAGATAGGGGCACTCAGTTTACTTCACAATTCTGGAGGTCGGTACAGCGAGAGTTGGGTACTCAGGTTGGGTTAAGCATAGTGTTTCACCCTCAGACGGATGGGCAGTCCGAGCGTACTATTCAGATATTGGAAGACATGTTGCGTGCTTATGTCATTGATTTCGGAGGGTCATGGGATCAATTTCTACCACTTGCAGAGTTTGCTTATAACAATAGCTACCAGTCGAGTATTCAGATGGCTCCATATGAGGCTTTATATGAGAGGCGGTGTAGATCTCCAGTTGGTTGGTTCGAGCTGGGTGAGGCTAGGCTATTGGGGATAGACTTGGTGCAGGATGCTTTAGAAAAGGTGAAGGTGATTCAGGAGAGGCTTCGTACAGCGCAGTCAAGACAAAAGTGTTATGCTGGCAAGAAGGTTCGAGATGTGTCCTACATGCTTGGTGAGAAGGTTCTGTTGAAGGTTTCGCCCATGAAGGGTGTTATGAGATTTGGGTAGAAGGTTAAATTGAATCTTTGGTTCATTGGGTCTTTTAAGGTGCTTCAGAGAATTAGGGAGGTGGCTTATGAGCTTGTTTTGCCACCTAGCTTGTTAAGTGTGCATCCAGTATTTCATGTTTCTATGCTCCAGAAGTATATTGGGGATCCGTCTCATGTTCTGTATTTCAGCATTGTTCAGTAGGATGGTGATTTGACTTATGATATGGAGCCAACAACTATTTTGGAGCGTCAGGTTCGAAAGTTGAGATCAAAGGATATAGCTTTAGTGAAAGTGTAGTGGAGAGGTCGTCCTGTGGAGGAGGCTACCTGGGAGGATGAGCGGCAGATGCGGAGCAGATATCCTCACCTATTTGAGGCTTTAGGTATGTTTCTTGACTCGTTCGAGGATGAACGTTTGTTTAAAAGGGGGAGGATGTGATGACCCGGCCAGTTGTCTCATGAGTTACCGCTCTATTTCCCCCATTTCTGCTTCTTATTGCATTGTTTATCGGTTCTATATGTGATCAGGTTGGTTGGCTCGGGTTTGGAAAGGTTTTGAGAAGGTTTGAGACACTTAGTCTCTTTTGAGGAAGCTTAAGTTGAAAAAGTCAACTAAATGTTCACTTACGTGTTAGAGGGCTCGGATGTGAGTTTCGATGGTTTGGATAGCTTTGGGAGGTGATTTGGGACTTAGGATCATGATCGGAATATGTTTTGGAGGTCCGGATTAGATTTTGGCTTGAATTGGCGAAATTGGATTTTTGGCGTTTTCTGATTGATAGGTAAGGTTTTGATATAGGGGTCGGAATGGAATTCTGGGAATTGTAGTAGTTCCGTTGTGTCATTTGGGATGTGTGTACCAAATTTCAAATCATTCGGACGTGGTTTGGTAGACTTTTTGTGCAAAAGCGTAATTTAGAAGATTTTGGAATTCTTAGGCTTGAATCCGATGCGAATTTGGTGTTTTGATATTGTTTTGAGCGTTCTGAAGTTTGGAACAAGTTTTAATGTTGTTATGGGATATGTTGGCATGTTTGGTTGAGGTCCCAGGGGACTCAGGGGAGTTTTGGGTGGTCAATCGGACCATTTCATGTTTTGGAAAAATGCAGAAAAATTGATGTTCAGTGTTGCAGACAAATGACCTTCGCGTTCGCGAGTAGTCCATCGCGTTTGCGGAGGGTTAGCGGGTTAGCCTGAGGATTTAGCCTTTGCGTTTGCGAGGGAGGCTCCGTGTTCACGAAGGGCTGGGATTTTGTGCATCGCGTTCGCGAGGTATCGGACGCGTTCGCGTAGAGGAAGTTGAGTAGCTGGGGTTCAGGTGGAATTGTTCTTCGCGTTCGCGGTAGGGGAGTGGCGTTCGCGGTGAGTAAGGGTGCTAAGCCTTCGCATTCGCGAGCTGGATGTCGCAATCGCGATGAAGGAATTTTTGTCAAAGTAAGTTTGTGCTTCGCGAATGCGAGGCGTTGACCGCGTTCGCGAAGAATGATTTGATGCCTAGGCAGAATGTTTAAATAGCCATTTGGTCCGCGATTTTTTGGTTAACTTCCACCATTTTTAGTGATTTTGGAGATTTTTGAAGAGGATTGAAGAGGGATTCAAGGGGAAACACTTGGAGGTAAGATTTATGGACTTAATACTCGATTCTAATGTGAAATCTACATAATTAATCATGGAATTTAAGCCTAATATTGAAGAACTAGGGCTTGTAATTTGAGACTTAGAATTTGGGATTTGAGGGGTCGTTTGGGGTTGGATTTTGATGCTTTTGGTATGAATGAACTTGGGGAGTGATAAGGAGTCCATTGATGTAATTTTTATCGGAATCCGAGACGTGGGCCCGGGAGTCGGGTTTGGCCAATTTCGGGATTTGTGTTGTAATTTGATTCTTTCGAGTGGGCTTTGTTCCCTTAGCATATTTTGATGATTTTGCACTGATTTTGGTTAGATTTGGAGCATCCGAAAGCCGATTCGAGAGGCAAAGGCATCGCGAGCTAGAGATTTAGACCGGGTAGAGGTAAGTAATGATTATAAATGTTATCCTGAGGGTACGAAACCCCAAATTGCACATTGTTGTGCTATATTGAGGTAATACACACGCTAGATGACGAGCGTGGGGTCATACACCGTTGGGGATTGTGACTTAGTCCATCCCGAATGACTGTTTTACCGCGTATTTGATTGAAAACTATTGGCTATCATCATGTTTTGGGCTGAATGCCATATTTGGGCCTCGTGCCAACTATTTGGATCCTTAGGGAATTTTTACTGATATTTCCTCACTGTTTTGACTTTACACATGTACTCATTCATGCTATATTCTACTGTTTTCATAACTCAGCCATGTTTACTCTGTTTTAGACATTAAATGATATTTTCAATGATAAATTGGGTTGAGCATCATGTTTTACTGTTGCCCAAGTGTCTTAAGAGATTCTGACTGAGTAAGCCCGAGGGCATGTGTTGTGAGGATACACTGATTATGATTATGAGGTCGAGGGCCTGAGTTGTACGCCACGAGGTGGCTTGATATGAGGCCGAGAGACTATTGATTATGCCACGAAATTGCTTGATATTGCACTTGGATCATAAGGGGCCCCTCCAGGAGTTTGCACACCCCCAGTGAGCATGAGTACCTATGTGATGTGAGATATAGCCCGAGGGGCTAGTATTGTTTCTGTTGGTATTGTGCCCGATGGGCGATTCTTTATGTGTTTATCTTTCCTAGTTGTCTGTCATTTACTTGCTTAATTGTTAAAAAAGCATTTTTAAGAAGTTTAAACTGAACTAAAGTGACTTCACATATTCTTATTGCTTCATTGTTTTTACTGGCTTTTACTGCTTCTTTATAGCCTGTTGATGTGCCTTTACGTGATTTTTTATTACTCAGTCTGCATTTATTATTATTACTCACTGAGTTGGAGTACTCACTTTACTCCCTGCACCCTGTGTGTAGATTCAGGCGCATCAGGTCCTGCTTGCGAGGGTTGAGAGAGCTTCTAGCAGATTCCGAAGATTCACTAGGTAGCTGCCCGGCGATTCGCAGCCCAGTGTTTCTCCTTCTATCTTATTTTATTCTGTTTTAGTTATGTAATAGTTGTGTACACTCTTTTCAAACTTGTAATTTTTATGATAGACGCTCATGACTGGTGACACCCCGATGTCGGGCTATATCTTTTTCTGCAAACTGTATTAATTACCTTATTTTGGGATTTATTATTTTGATTAAGACTTAGTTCTATTATTTAATTGCTTAAAAATGAATTGGGAGAGTGTTGGTTGGCCATATTTTCATAAGAGGCGCCATTACGATCCAGTCCGGGTTTAGGGTCGTGACATTGACCCCCAACTGAATATTCTAAAGCTAGTGGGACTTCACTTTCTTATTATATGTGGTCCTGTTGTTGCATATTTATTTTTTTATTTCTGGTCCCCCATGTTTATCTTTCCTTGTGGTCCATTAATTTATTATTTGATAATATTTCTTTATTATTTAACAATCATTTTTTAGAGCTTTCAGTTTAACCTTTTTTAAACATTTTTTTATGTGGTCCGAGATAGATTTTCTTTATTGTTTAACCTGTATAACAGTTTTGTTGCCATAGCCATTGCACATTATTATTCATTCTAATTTATTTTCTTAATTTTTCAGGATATTAAAGATGACGTTGGTGGACATAATGTTCCATCATGGTGTGGATTGGATCATAAAACCCCATGTGTTATATTCAAAGAAGCTTGTTCACTCTTGGGAAGGTTATGACTCTGACCTTCTTTCCTTTATTGGTCTAGTAAATGAGTACACTGGGGAATTGATGTATTTAGTTGTTCAACAACTAATTGTAAATGGACCTTCTAGTAACTATTATGAAGTGGTAGATGATTCTGGGATAAGGCATTTACTGTCTTTAATATCTGATGATTTTAAGTGTCTTAACTTCTATGCAGTAGATGAATGTGAATTATCTGCGAATGTTCCTAATATTGTCCATTATTTTGATTCACATGCATCAATAACTGAAGTTGGTACAGATTGTAGTGAGGTTGAGTGTGAGAGTGAGAGTAATAATGAAAGTGAGGGTGATGAGGTAGTGTATGATTCTGAGGAATTACAATCAATTGCTTGTCAAAAAAATAGAGAAATTGATGTTGGACTGCAAAATTACAAGGAAATGTATAAGGGCATGAGCTTCAAGGACATACCTAAAGCAAGAAAATGTATTAACTTTTATGCCCTGGCAAACAAAAAGGATTTAAAGCAAGTAAAAAGATAAAGAAAGATTAAGGTACAAATGTATTCCTGGTTGCCCTTTTGTTGTTCTCATTTCTGGGGATGGAAACCTTCCAGGGGTTAGGATAAAGATATTAAAATCAGAGCATACTTATGATGAAGCATTTGATAATAGTAGGGTTGATTATCATACAATTGCACATTACTTCAAGAAAAAGCTACAAGATAATCCTATGTATAAGATTAAAGAGATGAGAGCAGATATCGAAAATGTGTTTAATATAAATGTCAGTTATGGAAAGTGTAAGAGGGCTAAAAGACTGATTTTAGAGAAACTAGAAGGCAGTTTTACAGATGGCTACAATAAAATTGAGGCATATGCCAATGAACTTAAAGAAAGTAATTCAGGGAGTGATGTGATCATTAACTTGTCAAAGGATGCACTTGCTCAAGGTGTTAGAAGATTTTTGAGAATGTATATTTTCTTCCATGCTCTTAAGATGGGTTTTAAAGAAGGTTTGAGACCTTTCATTGGCTTGGATGGACCTTTCTTAAAGGGAAAGTCAAAGGTCAATTGTTAATTATTGTTAGTTTGGACTGTAATAACCAAACCTATCCTCTATCTTGGGCAATTGTAGATAAGGAAACTAAGAGAACATGGAATTGATTCTTGGAATTGCTTCAAAGGTCATTGGATCCCAAAGAGGGTGAAGGAATTACCTTCAAGTCAGACATGCAGAAGGTAGTCTTTCCATTCTAATTATTTATTTCCTTACTGTTAAGTCTATCTTATTTGTGTCCTTTAACTATTCTTCTTTTTACTTTTATTTTATGTAGGGATTGATTCAGGCCATCCATAATGTGCTTCCAGAGTCAAATCATAGATATTGTGTGAAACACATTGAGGCAAACTGATGCAAAAAATGGAAAACAAATGAGTTCAAGAAGTTCTTCTGGTGGTGTTTGTTGTGCTCATATGAGGAAGAATTCATGGACCAATGAAGAGCATTGGTCAAATGGATAAGGAAGCTGCAGAAGCCTTACTTAAATATCCTTCTCAAGCTTGGTGTAGAGCCTATTTTGACACAATGTGTAAGAATCAAAGAGTTGCAATAATTTCACAAAATCCATAAATACATGGATTTTAGAAGCTAGGCAGAAGCCAATCATTAACATGCTTGAGGATATAAGGACTAAGCTAATGAACCAGTTGAGGGAGAGAGAAGAATCTGCTAGATTATGGACTACATCTTTCAGTCCACATAGCAAGAAGTTATACAATGAATACCTCAAGATAGCTAATAGATGTGTTGTTAACTCCAATGGTGAATTTGAATATAAAGTCAGAGAAGAGGGAGATAGGCATACTATCAATATGGCTATAAAGGGATGCACATGTAGGGGATGGGATCTTACTGGAATTCCACGCCCCCATGCCATTAAAGCCATCCAGTACAAGAAGATGGATCCTTTGAAGGAAATAAATTGGTGGTATAGTAAAGAAGCATACATGCTTACTTATAAACACAAATTGTAGTTCATTTCCAGCTTTTGAGCATCCAAAACTCAAAATAAAACCAGCTATAAGGCCTATGGTTGTATTTGAAGAAAATACAAGGCTTCAACAGAGACAACAACCATCACAACCTTCAAGATCAAGGGTAATTACATTCAAAGGTGATCATAATGGTTTAAGTGTTTCATCAAATCTTTCTTACTCACCAGACACCCTCACATGGAAGGGAAAAGCTGATATTACTGGAAGACAATTGAAAATGTAAAATAGGCAAAGAATTGAGAAGTTGGTGCCAAGGAAGAGAAACAAATGATGTGTGGTAGTTCAAGTATTTTGGGCTTGTAGTTACTGCATTCTGATAATATAATCAAACTGCTATTTTTTTGTTTAATTTGATGGTAAATTGGAGGTCGTATTATGACCAAGGGTCTGTAAGTTTTTGGGGGTCATAATTTTGCATCCAATAGTCCATCAAACAGAAATTTGCTAAGTTAAGTATTATGTAGTTTATTTTAGTATTTGTATCATTTTAGTGCTGCTGCTAAGCAATATGCAGATTTGTTTAGTTTCAGTAAGCAATATGCAGATTTGTTTAGTTGAAGTTTATATCATTTTAGTGTTGTTGGTAAGCAATATGCAGATGCAAATTTATTTAGTTTCAGTAAGTAATATGAAAATTATCTCATTTCAGTAACTAGTATGCTTTACTTATTTCAGTGTCTCAATATGCAGTTCGTTTTTAAAGTGTTGCTGATTTTCAATACGCAGTTATCTACTTGTTGTGGACTAGTGTTGCTGCTACTCTTATGAGTAAGGATGAAATGAACAAAGTGTCTCATTTCAATAAGCAGATAACAATTCTAGACTAAAGAACCTAGAAACACCAAGTTTATATTTACCAAGTACATATTTACCAGAAACTACAGAATACACGCTAAGACTTCATATTTAGGCACCAAGTTAAGACTTCATATTTAGGACTTGGTACCAATACCAAGTTAAAACATCACTAAAATACTCTTCATTGTTTACAACTTAAGTACCAATATAGAAACTTAAAAAGTTGCACTTCATATATCAAATTCAATTCATTAGCATTGCAGCAACAACTCCTATAAATATTGCCCATGAAATCATAATGAAGATCTTCATATTTAGGGCTTTCTCTTCCAATTTACGGGCTTTGTTCACTTCCGAATTCTTTAAAGCCTTCAAGACATCCACTCTTTCCTTTAATCTGTCCCTTTCAAGAATAATCACATCCAACGTCGACTTCATATTGTTGAGTTTAATATTAGCGACATCCAATTTGTAATTCATATTGTTAATTGTAATGAGCACTCGATCTGGAACAACATCATCTTGCCATTCCCAATAACCGCATGAGCTTATCTACCAACACAAAGCATACAACTTGTAATTATGAACCACTAATACAAGGGGGATAATTAAATTATCGAAAAAAATCAAATGGAACCAAAATAAAAGAAATAATACATACATCAAGTTTAGGGCACTTAAAGAATCTCCTTCCGGAATTATATGGAGTCGTTGAATTATATGGAATTATATGGCACCTCCTATTTGATGAATAACAATGTGATATGAGGAAACTTGCTATGGTGGAAAACCTTCACAACCCAATGTATGAAGTTAAGAAGAAAGAAAATGGGAGAGAAAGAGTTTACAATGGAGATGAAAACAGCGATGGGAATGAACCCTAAGTCTTTTCTTTCTGAGGGAGATGAAAATAGCGATGGGAAAATGGACTAAATTGTAACGATGAGTCTAACTTAATTGGTTGGGTCAGGCGGGTTTTAATTTAAATTTGGGGCGGGTTAGTTGGTCCAATAAGAGGATGCCACGTACTCCTTAAAAAATCCGAGAGAGTGTTTTTAACGGGTGAGGGATAATGTAAGGCCCCATGAAATTTCTGCTCAAAAACCCGAGTCTTGTGGTGTCAAGTAAGGATCATGTGTTATGAATTCATAAAATTCTTCGCGGCGAGCTTGCTTGCCGTGGTTAGGACCCTTTGGATTGATATGTGCATTAAAATGTTAAAGAATAGTGTTTTCCAGAAAAGTGCAATTTTACGGTCGCATAATAGCTATGCGGACCGCATAGTCACCGCAAAGTCAGGCAGTGCGAAGGTTAATTTTGAGGTCAACTATGCGGCCAAATATGCGATCGTATAGTCGATATGAGGGCTGCATAGTCGTCGCATAATCCCCTTGGAACTTTTGCGAGGAGCGGTTCTGTGGTGCATTTTGCGACCGCAGAACGGGTATGCGGACCGCATTCTGATCGCATACCCAGGAAGATTGTTCAGGTTTTTGGGAGCATTTTTGCGGTCCATTCTGCGGGCCGCATGTCAATTTTATGCGATCGCAGATCTGAGTCGGGGCTCCAGATTTCTAAATTTTAAACCCGACCCCCTATCGTTATACTCTGTGCAATAGCTCATTTTGAGCCTATTTCCTGGTGCTTTTAGAGTGAGAAGGAGGGTGTAAGAGAGGGCAAGTGCCTTTCATCAAAATTGCTCCACAAATCCTTGTTAAAAACATTAAAAATAATCAAGTGGAGCACCAAAACCTTCATCCCAGGAGGTAAGACTTCATCACCTCAGCTCTTAATTTTATACATAGCTATAAGGAGTCATTAGTGAGGAAATTCATGAGAATAAGGGTGATTGCCTTGAATGCATGTGTTCTTAGAAGATATGGAAAAATTATAAATAGAGAGGCATGGAGAATGGGCTAAGTGTAATCTTGCATAAAAGGACCATAAGGCCGTAATGAACACTCAATGCTTGATAAAATGCTCAAGTGAGCTTAGATTATGATCTTTTCCAGATTATGGGTTCAATTGTGCTATATTACTTAAATAGATTGAAGTGCGAACATTTCGGAACGTTATAGGATTAAGGAAAGCTTAGTTGAGGTATGTATGGCTAAAACCCTGTCTTTTAAAAATCGAGCTCCGTCGGTGTTTGCGTAATTATGGTAAGATTAAAGTTGAACTGTTTGTATGGATTGTTGTTTCACATGAATTTGGGGTTACAACTTTATATGCGTGAAAGATGTGTCTCAATATGATAAATGTGTTATTCTTGATAATTTGAAAGACTGCCAGGAATATGAATCATGTACTGAAATGCTTAGACCTTAAATTGAGATTGAAGTTGTATATGTTGTGTCTTCTATGTGAAGTCTCATCTACACTTACAACTTTATTTGCTCTTATGTGCACATATTATCCTAAATTACCAATCTAACATTGAAATTGGGAATGATGTGAAATGTGGCCTAGTGCCAAATATATGACGTGATAGCTGTGGCTCCAAGTGTCTATGAAATGATATATGTGATACAAAGATTGAATTGAGATGATTGATGGAAAAGGGAAACGCCTTGGTAAAGCGGCCTAGCCGATCGGGCCGAGATCGGACGCCATGCCGCACACATGGTGGTATTGTGTTGATATTGAGCCCCGGATAAAAAGAGGAAAAATGAGATTGTGATTGAAGTGTATGTCTCAAATGAGGCAACCTAGCCGATCGCATCGAGATCGGACTCCACTGAAGCTAGCGGTGGTATAGCGAACAATGATGAACAATATGAAATGGCCCAAATTAAAGGCTATGGAAACATAATGCGAAAATTGTATGATTCTTCTACATTGATAATGTTGTGATCGTTTAAAGCTTTTGAGTTATACTTGTGTTTTCCTTATGTTTGGTATGAAAGTTCTTTCTAACTAGATGGTGTTTAGTTATACATACTAGTACTATTCCATGGTACTAACGTCCCTTTTGCCGGGGGTGCTACATTTTTAAATAAATGTAGGTGGCTCCATTGCGGATAGTGTCGATCGCGCGTAGCGGAGTACCTTCTTCTCAAAGTCTTGGTGAGCCCCTTTCTCCTTCAAGGGGTTATATTGCACATCTTTTGTTGTGGACTTCCACTTTTGAGGTATAGCCGGGGCCTTATTGCCGGCATTGTCATACTTGTCTTTTACATCTTTAGAGGCTCCGTAGACATATGTGTGGGTTATGTACGGGTGTTGGATGAGTCTACGAACTATGTTGTAATTCTAACTCTCGCTTCTCTAAAGTGTAATTGTATGGAATCTTGGAACTTAACTACGGCTTAACGTTATGATATAAAATGATCTAACAACGTTGAATGTACTATATTTCCTCGTCTAAATAAATGAAAGCATGGTTTCCTTATTCATATTGAGTTGGGTAGGAAGTGTTTGATAAGGCTTGCTCAGTTGGGTTCACTCGATTGAGTGTCGGTCGCGCCTCCCGAGGTTGGGGCGTGATAGATAAATGTGCAACTAATGTATAACGGTGGGGATATTTTTGATAAGAAACTCAAACGGGGGATAAATAAGGCATGTTTATGATAGTAGAAGGGCAAATCAGACCCTTAACTGTAATTATAATGGGTTTTGCAAATAATAATAATTTCTATTTATCTATTATCTATTTATTATTACTATTTACTTTGCCACTTAAGTTTTTTATATATAAACGGCGGCTTTGCCCTAAACTGAATTTTTTGTTCATCGCCTTCCCAGCGTTTTAGCATCTCTCTGCGCCTTTTTCCCCCTATGCCGTAGGAAGCTTTTTGTATTATCCTTTGTATACAATATAGTTGCTCTTGGTACTGGGCTATTCTTACAGTCCTTTGCGGCTACCTTCGCTTGAAGATTTATGTTATTTCACTGCTTTTGATCGGTGAGTGTTACTAATATTCTATCTCATTTTCTTCTTTTTCCTTGCTTTCATAGTCCAAATCTGCATCTACAGCTTTGATTTGGATGAATAGCCATTAGAATAGAGGAGTAAGACAGAGAGAATTCTAGAGCTGGAAGCTGGAAAGAAGGTAAAGATTAATTACAAACTGAAATAGCATAGTTGAAATGCAAACTATTGCATAAAGTTCTTTTGATTCTTGTTCTTTATTTTTTTTATTTGACGGTAGAAAAAACTTTTATAATACATATTTGAATCAACCAAACAATTCCTTCATATTTTCATTCCAAGAAAATAAATAAATTAAGATACTTAAAAATTCTAAGAAAATTAAACGAAAAGAACATAAGCCTGTAATGGGCCATTGGAAATAAACAGGAAGGAAGAAACTAACTCAAACTCAGCATCCATTACCATTTTAAGATGGAGTATGAGTATTAAGCTTCTTCAACCCATCTTCAACTATCTTATTCTCTTATTATCCACCTTCTTCTTGCCGTGATTGCGAAGTATCTTTTTGTCCATACATATAAGCAGGCGCAAAGAAATAAAAAAATGAATAGAACTGGAAAAATAGAGTTTTTTGAAAGAGAAGATTAACAATGTCAAAAAAATATTAGGATCTGTCTTTTCTCAGTCATGTAGACAATAAATTGCGTCGAGAAAATAAAATCAAAACCGAAAATATTGCAAAAATCGTAGTATTTTATTTTGAATATTTGAGTGTTACAATCTCTGTGAATCCTCTGATTCTTCTTTTCAATAATAAATAAATTCAAGGGCCTTTGAGCTTGATCTTGAATCTATGTTTATTGCCACCAACGATGATCTTATTCTTGAGCTTGAGCTTGGTTGCTTGAACTTGATCTTGATTTGTTCTTCATTCTTGAGCTTGAATTTAATTTGTTCTTCGTTCTTGAGCTTGAGCTTGATTGCTTGAACTTGAACTTGGCTGCTTGAAGCTTGAAACTTGTGGAGGAATTTGCAGCGTTTGATCCACGAGCTCTTTCTTGCTTCTTGTTAAGTTTCTGGTGTCTTTTCTGGGTTATGAAGACCCCTATTTATAGTTGTGGAAGGGAGGAGTTATGATAAGAACAAACTCTTTCCGACCAATCAAATTAAAGTGTGACAAAGCTGCATTTGATTGGCCAGAACATGTCACTTGTACACGTGTCGCAATTTTATTGGCCTTTTAATGTGACTTGGCATGCCTTGTCATTTTGACAAGTGGCATGATCCTATTGGCTCTTCCGTTTGATTGGACGTGCCACATCATTTGACACGTGGCACCAAATTGGGCCTCTAGGAACATGACATCTTGGGCTTAATGAATTGGGCTCATCACTTTAGCCTAATTAAATGGGCTAGCTCAATAGATTAAGACTTATTTATTTAATCCATATACATTGGACTTATATAATTAATTCAATTATATTAGCCCATAATATTTATTTGAACTAATATATCTTGAATTTAAAATATAGTCTAAATTACTTTACGGATTTAATTCCAATAGAATTTATATGCCTGCAATTCAATAAATGAATTTTCAAGGCGATAATAAGGCATCAACTCTGTATATAGGAGAACCATCTCATGTGCGTACTATATATATAGTTCATTTTTACTCCACCAATTCGAATACATGTTGCAATGTGATTGTCATGACCCCAACTACCCGGTCGTGATGACATCTATCACATTACTAGGTAAGCCAACCCAAACATTTAATCACAACGAATTTCTTTTATAAAACCATTTTCTAACACGGGTTTAAATCTCAATTTTCATAAGAAATGTATAAAATAGCTAAAAATGTGCGGAAATCAATAAAACATTAAACCAACACAGCCCAAACATCTGGTGTCACGAGTCTAGAGCCTCTAAATATACAAATCTAACTGTCTCACACTCAGCACTCAGGCTCAAATACACCTCATAATAGTAATAATCATAATAACAGTTGCGGCGTGCAGCCCAATCCATAGTTTATAGTCAACTACGCTCATTGGGGGTGTACAGACTCCGGAGGGGCTCCTACAGCCCAAGCGTCATATCGGTGCGCTGCACAGCCCGATCCAATATATATATATTGCTGCGGCGTGCAGCCCGATCCATATAAGTATTACTACGGCGTGCAGCCCGATCCATAATGTTTATAGTCCTCATCATTATGTCCTCAACCTCTCTTAGTCATTAACCTCACAGCCACTCGGGCGTAACAATAGAATTTAGGGAACTCAGTCCGAACAGTTCTCACATTAAGAAGTAGAGGGATAAAACCAGTTTAAAGCAATAAATAGGTAAAACATGACTGATGATATGCTTTTAATCAAATAGAGTGAGGAAAAACAGTAAAAATGCCCCTAAGGGTCTCAACAGGTCGACACAAGGCCCCAAACATGGCATACAACCTATAATACAGTATAAATGTCTAAAACATGAGATATCATAAGGGTTCAAGTCAAGTACGTGGCTTAATAGCCGCTACGGGATGGACCAAGTCACAATCTCTACCGGTGCATGCCCACACGCTCATCACCTAGCATGTGCGTCACCTCATTTATCAAAACAATTCGAAATACCGGGGTTTTGTACCCTCAGTTCCAGATTTACAATGGTTACTTACCTCAAACCGGGTGAATTACTACTCCACGACGACTTTGCCTCTCGCCTCGGCCTCAACTCGTGCCGAATCTACCCAAAATTAGAATCATAACATCAGAATATGCTAAAGAATCGAAGCCCAAGCGAAAATAATCAAATTATACCAAAAATCCCGAAATTGGCCAAACCCGACCCCCGGGCCCACATCCCAAAACTCGATGAAAATTACATCAACGGAATCCTTATCCTCCTACGAGTTCATACATACCAAGAATACCAAAATCCGACCACAAATGGCCCCTCAAATCCCTAGATTAAAGTCTCAAGTTTCCAAGCCCTAACTCCCCAATTTAGGCTTCAAATTCCCCAAATTTCATGCTTAATTAGGTAGAAATCATAATAGGATTGAGTATTAAGTCCAAAATTCTTATCTCCAACAAGTTCTCTTTGATTCCCTCTTCAATCTCTCTCAAAAAGCTCCAAAACCGAGTCAAAAATGGTGAACTTAGGCCAAAACTCACGAAAATGGCCTTTTAAACATTCTGCCCAGTGATCAGAAGTCCATCTTCGCGAACGCGATCAAAGCCTCGCATTCGCGAAGCACAAAAATTCCATTGACCAAAATTCTCCTACGCGAACGCGACCACATCATCGCGAACGCGATGCCTCAGCCTCACCAACCATCGTGAACGCGGTCAGGCATCTCGCGAACGCGATTGCTTCCCATTCCGACCCTTCGCGAACGCGGGACCCCTCGCTGAATCCAAAATCTGCAACTTCCTTTTAACTTAAAATGGTTTGTTCGACGATCCGAAACTCACCCGAGACCCTCAAGTCCTCAACCGAACATGCCAACATATCCCATAACCTTATTCAAACTTGTTCCAACCTTCGGAACGCCCAAAATAACATCAAAACATCAAAATCACATCGGATTCAAGCCTAAGAATTCCAAAAACTTCTAAATTCTGCTTTCGATCAAAAAGTCTATCAAACCACGTCTGAATGACCTGAAATTTGCACACACATCCCAAATGACACAACGGACCTACTGCAATTCCCGAAATTCCATTCTGACCCCTATATCAAAATCTCACCTACCAACCGGAAAATGCCAAAATTCCAATTTCGCCAATTCAAACCTAAATCTACTTCGGACCTCCAAAACATATTTCGATCACGCTCCTAAGTCCCAAATCACCTCCCGAAGCTATCCGAACTATCGAAACTCACATCCGAGCCCTTTTAACACATATGTCAACATCCGATTGACTTTTCCAACTTAAGCTTACTTAAAAGAGACTAAGTGTCTCAAACCTTACCAAAACTTGTCCGAACCCGAACCAATTAACTCGATAACATATAATACAACTGAACAAAGCAATAAGAAGCAGAAATGGGGAAAACGAAGCGGTAATTCATGAAACGACCGGCCTGGTCGTTACAGTGATATTTTTTTTTTGTGCGAAAAGAATGTATTCTTACATCTCCAAATATGCCTTTATTTGATCATAAAGGGTCTTTATTGTGGGGCTTAGTCCTGACAATTTTATATTTGGATTAATTTTTTTTGCTTTATAATCTAGCTTTCTTATAATAATTATTTTTTGATGAAGTAGGGGAATTTCATTAAATGGCATTAAGAAGATGCATAGCAAAAATTACAACATAAAGGTATTGTCTGCTCATATACAAAAACTTACAGGACAACTAAGGAGCAGACAAAATCCACAAATAGTTCAACACTAGTTACAGGGGCCTGATTGAAGCAACTAAATAAGTTAATTAAACAAGTGGCTTTAAGAGTGTGGTTGGGAGTTAGCTTTCTTATAATAAAATTGTATGCGGAAAAGTGGATTCATGATCACATCATCTACTAATAAATCACCTTTAATTATCTTTGGAAACTAAAAAAGTAGATAGATGATAATAAATCTATGGCTATGTTTTTCATAACTATAGTTATTTGATTCTCTGAGAATTCTTTTGAAGGCAATAATGCCTGATTGGACGATTATTTGTGATCCATTTAGTTCGCACATTATTAAGTTATGAATGATTTTTCCTTATGTGTATTTCTCCAAATAGTAGTCATCATATGATGTGCTGTTGAGAGTTTTTCATCAATAAGAAGTATCAATGTCTTGTTTCTGCTGCTCTAACCTTCTTTTTTTGGGTTGAGAATAATTACAAACTCTGACTTTGTTGTTCCAATTTTATATGATAATGTTAAATGGTTGTGCTTTATATTTCATATTATACTGTATAGATGGGTGTACTTTAGGAATAAATATTAAGATACAAAATTTAGACTATTAAATAAAGAGTCTCTATGAAACGCTTGAAAATAAATGTCTAACAGTACAAAGCCCAAGTTGAGCAAATGACAACGCCCATATCTTGGCTTTGAGATGTTACTGAACCCCACACCTCAGATGATATCAAAAGCTAATTTTGTAAGTTATTTTACTGTTTTAGAGTATGTACTCTTTTGCTTAACCTCCACGAAAATCAGTTGGATGGAACATCAACCATTAGCTTTCCCCAATCTGGTTAAGAATTTGATTTGTGAGTCATCAAAACTCCTGTAATGGATAGATTATATGGTGTCTTTTCGTGGCTCACGTATACTTGGTGGAGGACTTTGCAAGTTTATGCAGAATGCCCCGTAAGGCTCAAAACCTCTCTCTGTCAATACTAATTAGGCAACCGATAAGGCAATACTGGCATCTTTATTGTGTGTTGCAGGCAAATCAAGAATTTTAGCATTCGCAATAATTATATTGCATGGTTATTTTCTTAAGTGATGGTATGCTTTATTTATTTTTTAGTCTAAAGCAGTAGTTACATATCAACGTGGAGGCTTTTATAGCACCAACAATTCTCGATTCTACATCAAAGATAGATGCATACAATTTATATTTGTGAGTTTGATAGTAATTTCGTGCATGCTAGATGGATGTACTCTTGAATGTAAAACCTCAAAGGAAATTTTTTTGTACCAACATCAACTTTTCTTCATCAAAGGCAATTGCAGGTTCAAATAGGGGGAGAAAAATATTTATAGGTTCTTATTTGGATATCAAAGTGTTCTTATGCTTTATCTAAATAAAAGTTGTTTGGATATCCTTTGCATTTCTATGATTTCGCTCTTCAAGTTGGAAAAAATCAAAAAAATAAAGTTCCTGATTTTTCTGCTTGGTTCCAGTATCAATCAAATTGTTTACAATGACACATTATCTTATTCCATAAGTGTGTGTTCACTTTATATTCTTTGTTATTAATACTAAATTCTACTTTAGTATATTGCTTTGATGTAAAGAGTATATCTTTCTTCTAAGTAATTGTGAATCATCTTTTAAGACAAAAGTTTATTGTAAATATAAAATATTCTACATAATCCCGTCTTTTGAAATTCCAATCTTTCAAAATTGATACGTTCGCAATTACCTTGATGGGTCTTGTTTAAGGCTCTAAATGAAAGTTAATATTATTATTATTATGTATCTTCTTCAGCTTGAAAGAAGTTGAAAGATGTAGATAGAGGAAATATATTGTAAAGACATGTTAGTTAGCAATACCTACAGGTTGAATCAAGTGTGCAAGCATAAGTTGTAGGCTTTATGCACGGTGAATGTAACGACCCGGCTGGTCGTTATCACACATCCTTTTTTCTGAGGGGATATAGAGTTTTTCCAATTTAAGTGACAATAATCGAAATGAGATTATTTAATTAATTCAGAGTCACCACTTGGGATAATTTATGGTATCTCAAGTTCCCGATTTATTTTAAATTGCAAATTAAGGACAATTGACTCTGTTTTAAAGTCTGCGAAACCAGAAGACCGGGTAAGGAATTCTGTTAACCCGAGAGAAGATGTTAGACACTACCGGATTCTGTGGTTTTAGCACGGTCGCTTTAATCATGCGTAGCTTAATCAATTTGTTTAATTACGTGTTTTAGAACCTATGTGCATTTCACCTTCGCTTTTAATTGCTTGATTATTCGTAATTTTGGAATCATCTTAAAACGAGTCACGCGTACGTGTACTCATTTCGTTTGGCGCATTAGGAATCATGTCACACGTACGTGTACACAATCAATCACGCTTTGTTAATATTAAGAAAGATTGGCCGATGTTACGCGAACGCATACCTCGATTTATTTTGAAAATCGTAAACATGTCACACGAACGTATACATAATTACTATAATTTAATTAAGAGCGTACCTAGAAGCATACTAACGATATGAATTACTTGTAAAAATAATAGAAGAAAAGCATATTTCCTCGTCTCAATCCTTTATTCTATATTGTAATTGCATCCTATCTTTTCTTTTCATTTTCTTGGATTTACTTTGGGGCACACATTTTGTATACTTTTTAGGCGAGTTGCAGTTTAATTGTCCACCTTGATTGACTCTGTTTATTTTCAAATAGTTCAAGATTTGAAGAGTTTATGAATTAGAATTCCTCCAATATTTTGCTTTACATATACTTTTGTACTCAAGGCGGCGTTTCCACTTGCATACATTTCAACGATGAAGGCTTTTATTGGACTTTAATATATATTCAAAAAAAATAAATTGAATTTACAAACCAAATCTTATAATCCACATTAATTAAATACATAGAATAATAAAGATTGCCACACAAAGAAAAAGAACAAATATATAGAATGTGAAATACAACAAGATTCCATATATCCAAATCAAATACTATTCAACAAAAAGAGGTAGAGAGATAAACTGGAAATTAAAGAAGGCAAAAATGAAGAGCTTACCTATTGAAAGCAAAGAAACAGTTCGAAGTACCAAATAAAAGTCGGACATGAATCGGAATGGGCTTCACTCGACGGAAAATTGCTACTGAACAAAGACCTCGGACCACGACCTTCAACGACCTCGAAGTTTGCCGGAATACTTAAACTAAACTAGTGACCAACGAACAGAGCATAAAGCCGATGCTGCGTTTTTGAAGAATGGATGGCTGCTCTAGTTTTGGAGATTTTGTTTCTTTGGCCGTTGCCCTCTCGTCCGTCCTTCCCTTCCCTCCGTTTATTTATGTATACGTTTGCTTATATTTGATTGAATATTTAACAATCAACCACTTTCCTCTTTCTGGACTGATTTGATTATCAAAGAAGAAAGATGTAAAAACTGAAGCTAAGTTTATTATTGGACAACAGAGCTGGGTTAAAAGTATGATGGGTTTTGGGGTTGTTTGGAAGAAGGCAGCGTCTTTTTTTTATGGTGGTGGGATGCCATTCTTTTCTCTAAGGGATGTGGGTGAGGCTCGTTCTCTTCTTCCTTTGACGGTGTGTGGCGGAGATGAAGTTTTGGAAGGAGTTCTGGCCGTTGGGTCTTGGAGAAGGAGAAAGAGCAGTCGTTGTCTCTCTTTCTCTTGAGTGTGTTGCTGTCGATCTTTTTGTCTAGTGAATTAGGTTAGCTCTATATAGAAGGAAATAGGGTATATCTTAGAGATGGGGGATATTGAGTAGTGGGCTTGGCCAAATTTGGGCCTCTTTTGGGCCAAGTCAAGCTTAAAATAATAGTTCTCACATAAAAACAAGACACATTTAGTCTAAAATTTTTCTTCTTATCTTTTTTGGAAAAATATAATATCAATACTATTTTCTATATATTTTTTTTAATTTTATGAAAGGTAATGTGTAAAACCTCGGGAGGGTCAAAAATTACATGTCTACAGCTGCCCCTCTTTTACTGGAAACATGAAGAGTTTTCAGACAAAGAACTATGAGATAGGTTTTTTGATCTGACCCTTATTTAGAGAGACCAAAAATCAAAATTAAAAAGAATATGACCGAGCCATGGTGTCTGAGCTGCCTACATATCCTTGGCTATAAAGGAATCAGGTCACGTGTAGTTCAGAAGTAGGAATAGTGATAGGGTATACCGAGGTGGAAGTCTAGTGAAATGTCGTCGAGGTTCCGGTCCGCGGTTCCTGCCATTACATAAAAATAAAAAGAAAAATTACAGCAAAAAAAAAAACACAAGATCTCATCTACTTCTTGTCTTGAATCTTCTTTGAATCTCCACTTGCTCTTTCAACATGAAACAAAAAATTCACCATGTTCTTCAGGTGGACATCCTACTGACTTGAATTTGAAGAAAACTGAAAGTTGACCATGTTCTTCAGTCGGGCATCCTGCTACTTGCACTTGAAATAAACTTGAACTTGGAGTAGACTTTGAGCTTGAAAACCTTTCTCCTCAGGCAGCTTGTGCTACTTTCTGATTTTGAATTAAAAATTGCCTCTATTCTCCAAGCGGGATCCTGCTGTTTTTGACTTGAATCTTGAAACTGAAAGTTAATCCTGTTCTTCAGGCGGACTCCTGCAGTCTTTGACTTGAACTTGTAAACCGAAAGTTGACCCCGTTCTTCAGACGGGATTCTCCTGATGCTTCTTGAACTCGAATATTGAAAATTGACCATGTTCTTCAAGCGGGCTCATGATGCCTCTCAGGCTTGAAATTGCAAACTGAAAGTTGACCCTGTTCTTCAGGCGGGATTCTCCTGACGCTTCTCTAACTTGAAATTGAAAGTTGACCCTGTTCTCCAAGCGGGCTCCTGATATCTCTCCGACTTGAATCTTGAAAACTGAAAGTTGACCCTGTTCTTCAGGCGGACTCCTGATGCCTCCCTAACTTGAACTTGTAAACTGAAAGTTGACCCCACTCTTCAGGCGGGATCCTCCTGCTTGATTTTGAACGAAATTGAAATTTGACCCCGTTCTTCAGGTGGGTTCTTGGTGCTTCTTTGACTTGAACCTAAAATCGATTTCCGAAATGTTGCCCCTCGTTCTCCAGGTGGGTGTCTGCAATCAAAAACAACAAAACAAATAAAATTTTCTACCCCAGTTTGCACTAGGAAGATTTCGGCAAGCCAATCATATATACTTAATTTAGGCCTTGTTGTAATAATTTTGAAAACTATGTTTTTTCCTTCAATCTTACTAATAAAAGATAACTGTTTCACATTAAATAGAAATGTTTAGGAAATTAATACAAATACCCCTTAGTCATCCCAGAACCCGGTGTCACAAGTGCATGAGCATTTACTAGGTATTGAAATAAAATACAATAACTGTCTGGAATACAATTAGACAGAGAAGAAAATATAGTACAATACTCTGAAAGAGACTCTGCTGGTTGCGGATCGTCTCGAGATGTACAGCTCGCCTGAGTCCCAGTATCAATCATGCGGCAGAGCTAAACTAGGCCACTAGACTTACATGCGTCTCTGCAACAAAATGCACAACAAGTGTAGTATGAGTACGAAAATAACGTGTACCTAGTGAATATCTCGTCTAATCTCGAAGAAGTAGAGATGAGAGGTCGACTTCGACACTTACTAGTGATCCAATAGTAATATATTAATAATGCAAATAATCATCGATTTATTAAAAGCGGCAGTAAATTTAAGTAAGTCACGAAACAAGTAAACATTCCTTTTTATATTAAGAAGTCTCCAAATTCATAATCTATTATTTATCAATTTATCTCAGACCTGGGGGGCAATATCAGTTCATAAATCTCAAGCAAGCATTACAAACATGCGCAAAACATGCCGAGGTCATACGACCCGATCCAACAGGTATTTAAACTGTGCACTGCCAGAGGGTCGAATGGCGCAAACCATAGATGCATCTATTTAATCTTCCAAGGCGTTCGGTCCGTTCTAAAATTAAACACACGCAGACAGTCAATCAAGAAGTCATCAGGGAACAATTATCCAAAGAAAAGCCAATTCTCTTTTTAACAATTCAAGAAAATGAAGTTTAATCTTTTTAGAAATTCATTTACTAATTTGATGTGATTTAAGCAATTCAAAGTGTCAACAAGATTACAAATATTCCAAGTATAGCATGCTTTTGGGTCCTAGACTACCCGAACTTAAACATAATAGTAGCTACGCACGGACTCTCGTCACCTCGTGCGTACGTAGCCCCCACAAATAGAAGCACAATCCAATTAATTCACCTATGGGGACAATTCCCTCTTACAAGGTTAGAGAGGAAACTCACCTCGCTCCGAAGAGCCATCACCGGTATCCCACGTCCTTCTGAATCCTCAAATTGATGCACGACGCTCCAAAACTAGCCAATAATTATGTAAACCCATTAGTATATGTTCAATTACTCATTATAATCCAATTTATAACAATTCCTAACTCCGATCGAAAGGTTGACAAAAATGCCCTCATGCCCACGTGCCCGGATTCCGAATTTTTTTGAAGATAAGGTCTACCCATAACCTCACGAACTCAAATATATAATTTACTCTAATTTCATGTTCAAAATCGTGGTCAAAATCCAAGAATACTAATTTTCTAGGTTTTCCCTCAAACCCTAAGTTTTCCACAAGTTTTCATGCTCAAATCCATATACAATCATGTATTTAACTCAAAATTAACATAAACCACTTACCTCATGCTTGGTGGTGAAAATGACACCTCAAAGTTGCTCCAAAATCGATTCCAATGGAAGAAATAAGGTTAAAATGAATCTAACCCCCGATTTAAAAGAACCTCACTGCCTCCAACATTTTCGCACATGCGGTCACTTGACCGCTTCTGCGGTTGCGCAAGTGCGACCTACTAACCGCTTCTGCGGTCCTCCTTTAAGCCCCAAACTTCCGCATTTGTGTCCTTCCTTTCGCAGGTGCGACCCCGCTTCTGTGGCAAGATGACTGCATCTGCGATCCCAGCCTAGCCCAGCCACTTCCGCTTCTTCGGCACCTACGCCGCTTCTGCGGCTCCGCACCTGCGGCCAAAACCTCGCAGGTGTGGTTACACCAGATACCAGGTGCTTCAGTCCTTCTTCAAATTCCAAATTTGATCCGTTAACCATTCGGAATCCTCCCGAGGCCCTAGGGACCCCAACCAATCATACCAACCTGTCCCATAATATAATGCAGACCTGCTTGAGGCCTCAAATCATATCAAACAACGCTAAAATCATGAATCGACCTCCAATCCAAGCTTAATGAACTTTAGAATTCAAACTTCTACATTCGATGTCGAAACCTATCAAATCCCGTCTGATTGACCCCAAATTTTGCACACAAGTCATATTTGACATTACGGACCTACTCCAACTTCCGGAGTCAAAATCCGACCCTGATATCAAAAATTCCACTTTTTGTCAAACTTCTCAAAACTTCAAATTTCTATCTTTAGCCAAATGACTCCAAAACAACCTACAAACCTCCGAATTCACTTACGATCGCGCTCCCAATACCATAATCACCATGCGGAGCTATTGCCAGTCTCGGAATCCCAACAGACATCGATGTATGTGGCGAAATCATAGGACTCAATTTCTCGCTATCAAACCACTTCGGAAGAATACCTTGAGACCCCGAGCACGTGGAGTCGCGATTGAGTCCCCTCCCTCGGGGCCCCGACTTAAAGAAGACGAAGGTGGGGGCTAGAGCAGAAAGGGAAGTTCCCAAGGCACACGGCTAAGTCTGATAGGGCCGGCCTATCCAGGGTCTATGCCTAAGCACCACGTCTAAGCCGTCCCATCTCCATATTTTATAATTGACGTATGTTGTACTATATCCGGGTTCCCCTCCTATATAAAGGGAGCCCACACTACTTTGTAAGGGGCTGATGTTGCTCCAACTATTCTCTACAAGATCAATAATCTCTCTCTCTCTCTATCTCCCTCTTCTCTCTAACTCGCTCATTCTTATTAGCTCGAGGCCACTCTTAACGTTTACTGCTTTCTTACTTGTTCTTCATTTATTGCTTGGTATAGGCCATAAAGAGCCTTGTTTGATCATACCTTAAATGTTATCCCATTCCTGACTATCCCCGATATATCAAGCTCAAGCTAGATATCGACCTCGAGGTCCTTCATCGACCAGTCCGAGGCTCGGGCTGCAAGTATCTCAATTTGATTACTGCCCCGTTTTAGCTTGTATTTCTTCATTAAACTTCATATTCCTAGCATCAATTTCTCTAACAACTAGCATAAAAATAGATCACGTATTTTTAAAATCTCATTTACAAATTTAATTGTCGTTACCATTTTCACGATAAACAGTTTGGTGTCCACCGTGGGGCTAAAAATAATAGTGATTATTTTCTTGCTAGTTTCATTACACAAACGCAAGTTATCTTTCACGTTTTTTCTTTTCCAAGATCTCTTGATTTCAGGTCGAAATGTCTGGCTCGGCAAACGGGGTTAAGAACGATTACCTTGAAAATCAAGGAGAAAACGGTTTGGCTGTTCCAGTCGTTGGCGCGCCATCGCAGAACCCTGGTAACACACCTGGACCAATTCCAGCGGATGCGATTTCGCGAGACATGCAGCGGGTTGACGAAACTTCACGCACCAACGGAAGCATACAACATGGCGACCAACAGGAAGCCAAAAGACCCCAGCTCGGGAAGAACAGGAAATTAGTCTTCATGTTATTTTTGAAATGTTGCAGGCACAACAGTTGGCCATTGCTCGGTTACAAAGCCATCCGAAGACTTCCAACACAGCAACGCCGGAAGCAGCTCCGAGCAAGTACCCGAGAGATCAAGCAATGACGGATCGATAGCTGACCTTGCCATAGCAAAGATGCTTGGGGATCTCTCCGAAAGGATCGAACCAGGTTTGTGGAAATTCGTGCAATGGGCGTTCCACGAGGAAGCGGCCCCGGAACCCATTTCAAAGAAGTCCAGAACGCCAGAACTCCCTAAATACAACATGACCTCAGATCCTAGCGAACACATCACCGCCTATACAGGCGCGAGAAAAGGCAACGACCCAAAAGATGATGAGATCGAGCCCGTCTTTTTGAAGAGGTTCGGGGAAACACTCTCGTAAGAAACCATGATGTGGCATCATAACCTAGCGCCCGACCCCATAAACTCGCTTACCATACCGACATATTCCTCCATAGAGACACACGATGATGCCATCGAAGCAACAACGAGGGAGCCCGACACATTCAGGTCCGAACAAAGGGGGAATGAAATGCCACGGGAATTCGCACCTCATTCCCTGATGGAACGAACGTGAGCCCCCAATCTCGGATAACTGGGAAATAAAGGCCTTCACTTAAAGCCTAAACAAACCAGGCCCGACGATTTCAGGGAAGTTCAAAAAAAACTTGATCAGGTACCCGGCCAAGACCTGGTCGGATGCCTGTACCTGACATCAGTTGCAAATCAGGGTTGTGGATGACCATCCGGGAGCCTCCTCGGGCTTAGTTTACCCAAACAGGATCCTGTCAAAGAAATCAATGCCAAACAAAAGGATGTACCACCCGTGCGCCGCAGATAGGAAGAACGCCCCACAATGCAATCTACCTCGCAATGATCGGAGAATGGCTCGAGGACAATATCCTCGATGAATCGTTAACAAAGCCAGATCCGACGAGGACGCATGGCCGACAAGGGCGCTTCGCCCATCAGAGTACAATTTCCAAATCGTTATACCAAACATCGTGTTCATCATAGGCGAAACCAGGGACGTTGAATGGCTCGGACCAATTCGGTCAAATTCCTCTCAAAGGGATTGCAGCCTGGCGCAGGAACTACATAGCAAGTACGACCGCAGGGTCGAAGATAGCCACTAGCTCCAAAGGAAAGACACCAAGCCGCTCGACAAAAATCACCACCGAGAACTGATGAGCGACCGAATTCAAGTTCAGTCCCCAGTATGGAAGTCGACCGAGAGGAACAAAGCAAACGAGCCCCATTGCATTGCCACGACAATGGAGGTGCAACGACCCTTTCCAAGAACTTGTAAAAGGGATAGCAAAATTTCTGGTCACCGGAGAAAGGCAGATCTGGGGATATACCCCCAAGGATTCCCTCAACAAAGAGGGTACCGAGGCCTCATCTCGACCACACAACGACGTACTGGTAACCTTCTTCCTCACTCAATTCATTTTAAATAAAACATGTGCACATGAGTGCAGGTGGCTCGATCAGCACTGTCGGTCCAAGGATGATGGGGCGGCTCGGGCCGCCGGGTCAAAACACAACCACCTCTCGAATCTTTGACAGATTCCGAACGACGATCGCTACGACAAGGAGAAAGACCATTCTCTCAGTACAGCATGACTGGTCCAGACCGGAACGCCGAGTCCCATATCACCAAGGGAGGCGTAAGACACGGACGCTTTATTCTAACGACTGCGGGCGCATCGCCCGAAGACAGGGCCGCCCCCACTTCGCCAAAGATGAAATTCCACGCAAGGGGCGGAATTAAAACCGTTGGCAGGAAGCAATACGCGACAATGGGAAATTCTGCATCACATGACGCATCGCCGACACCAATATCTCCACTCTCGAAAGAGTCAAAGGGTAAGCAAACCACATCTTCAGCCAAGTCCTATTAAACGTAGCGGAGGGCCATACTAGAGTCCATGCCCCGAAACAGCAGGAACATACCAAACCCCGGAACGTCGCCTACACATCCCGCGGTAAAGAAAACTACCTCCCTCCTTCGTTATTTTTCACTAACCTATATGCAGACACCCGGCTAGGGCATTCGAAAGTTCTAACACTACCCAGAGACCCTAAGGGCTTAACGGAACCTACTGTGCTCTTTCCCCCAGGTCGGACTTCCGTCCCGAAGAGGGTCTCGCTAGCAAGGTCCTTGGCGGAACAACGTACCCCCTAAGGATGATCCGACAAGATCACATGTTTTCTTCTACAATCAAACGATGAGGGACACCCCCCACCCTTTTGAAGGCGTCGTGTGCTCGGAAGGGCCAGGGAATGGCAGACTGAGTTTCAATAGGGAATCGTGTACCAGACCAAATGGTTCAAGGAGCCGCTCCCGCGCGGGCTAAGCTCACAATAATGAAATGATATGTATTTATGCCAAGCAATAAAAGAATATCTTTTAGCATCTCATACTCCAAAAAAGGAAATTTCGGCATACTCTCGGCAGGGATCCCTCCACCAAACACGTCCCGAAATACTTGGATACTTAGCGTCAACAATTTGGCACCCGCACGACCCCAGGGTCGGAACTTCGGGCTCATAAAGCCCCAACAAGGTAACTCCGAGCTCATAAATAACGGCCTTCGAGCCTAAGCAAACTCGATGACTCGGAGACTATCGCCAATCGCCATACACTGGAAAACCCGAGGCCGTAAGACCCCGAGCTGGCAAACTCGGTATAACCAGAACTATTCTACATAGCAACAAAAACTGTAAGACCTCAACATGCATGACAAATTGTAAGACCTCAGTAGGCATGAAAATTTTGTAAGACCTTACTACAGGCATAAAACTCAATCCCGAAGTTTAGGATGTACGTCGCATTTGTAAGAATCACGAAAGGGCATACCCTCGGTGTAGACGCCTAAACTATCACTCAGGATCAAAAATGGCTCCGGACAAACACATATGACTATGGTCAAAATAGCTGCTCCAGCCAAATGGGACGCCCGACTGTCGCTTGCTAAATCACAGGCCATTACTTCGAATATACTTCGAAAAGAACCGGTTAAAACAGGCTTCCCTCAACAGGCAAACGAGCTTCGACCATGTCAGCTCCAAATCACAATGCTTCGAGCTACTCAGCCTACGAGCTAAAAGTCTTCTGAGGTGCTCGATCATCGCCACTAACGACTTGAAATCGAGGTTCTTCCTGAACCGATGACGGGTCAGGCAAAATCATTTCAAAAAAGATCTTAAAGAGAGGAAAAAAAAGCCTACAAACTGCCCACGAGCAAAAGCGTAAGAGCCATTGTCGCCTGCCAAACGAGCTTCCGGGCTGCACACTAAAAGGTCTCAACGACCAAACAACGTAAGAGCCACCATCGCTAGCGTGAAATTTGAAAACTTGAGGATTAAAATGAGCTCGAGTTATAACCCAATTCGGAGACCAGATCCAAAATAGTTAACTACAAATGCCTAAGGGCACAACATAAGTGCCATTGTCGCCAGCCAAACAAGCCTCCGGGCCACACACTTAAAAGTTCGCTTCGACCCGAAGCGCAAGAGCCATCGTCATCCGCCTATGCAGACACGAAAAAACTTGAGGGTCAATTAAAGCTCGAGTCGCAACGCGACCCAGAGACTGGACCCAAAATAGTTGAAAAAATAAATGACCAAGGGCAGAGGACAAAAACAACCATCATCCGCCCATGCAAGCACAAGAGGTTGAAGGTCAGGTAAGCTTTAGTCAAAGTCTAACTCGAAGGCTAGGACTAAAACAGCTGGGCAAAGCACAAAGGCCCTAACGCCTACTCACGTCAAAAATCGCACTTAAGAGCCTCTGGGCCTGCCTAATTAGCTCTGGACCCACGGGGCTCCCGCCAAACACCAAAACCAGCCCGCCTGGTCGAAAGCAATGCAGAAAGAGATACAAAAGAGATAAAGCTTCAAGTTTTCTCTTATTTACATACGCAAAAGGCGCATTCTCCATCTACAAATATGTCCCACAAATATCAAATACAAAACAAAAAAGCGGCAAAATATACGCTCCGTTCCAAAAGGCTACAACCTGCCAGCCTCAGATTCACTCTCCGTGATGTCAGCAAGAAGTGATCGAGCATCACGCTCGTCCGCCCTTGCTCGAGCCAACTCCTCCGAGAGAACGAAGCCCTTATCGCCGATCTCCTCGAGTACCTCTCTTCAGGATCTGCAATGAACATATTCCCCGATCCTCTTCTCACGATAGAGGGTCCAGTTCAACTCGGCTTGGGCATCAGTAACGTCCTTCATATGAATTGCTATCTCCTAATCAGCCTTGGTTCGGCTTAATGCTGCTTCAGCCCGGGCATCGATTATCTCAGCCCTGACCTTTGAGAGATCGGACTCGAGCTTCACGATCATATCCGCCTGAACTGTAGCATTGTCATAAGCCAAGCGGAGTTGGGCCTTGAAGGCGGGAACCTTGGCCAAGGCGCCCCTCTCTTCTAAAGCTTGAGCATGCACCAGAGCCCTCAGTTCACCGCAAGCATTCTTGACGCGGTCAGCTTCGCCCTTAAGGTACTCCGAAGCCTCCGTCTTTTTCTGCAACTAAGATAGGCAAAGGGATTAACCTTAAGCGTCAAAAAGAGTGAAACGCATGCTACAAAAGGTTACCTGCTCCATCAAATAGCTCTCGTAATTCGAGCTTTGATACGCCTCATATCGCCAGTGCATCAAATCAGCCTCCTTCTCCTTGTTAAGGAGCCTAAGGGACTCACCCTCATCCAGAGCTTTCCGAAGCCTAGCCCTATGACGGAGCAGCTCAGACCTGAGCCTATCAAAGGCCTGCAAAAGAAAAGCTCGATAAAGAAAGGAAGATGTGAAATACAAAAGGACTGCGCCGAAACTCACCACGAAGTGAAGACGGCGGACTTCCTCGAAGGCGGAGCACACTCCTATTGGTCATGCCCCTTCGGCCCCAGGAGAACCAACCTCGGGCAAAGCATATTCACTCGGAGGAACCACCGTTCTGGAATCGAACACTCCGGGAACAGCAGGCTCAGACAACGCCCTCTCCTCGAAGACACAGGCCCGTTGAGCCCCATTAAAAGCTCCACCACACTACTGGAGAAAATCTCATTTATCGCCATCGTCTCTTAGCTCGGAGGCCGATGACTCCTTCCCCTATCCGGAATAGCACAACCTCGCCTCGAGGAACCGCCTGATACCTACAACGGCAAATTCGATACAAAAGAAAGATAAAAATGTCATCTCAAATATATGAAGACCAAGGCAGGAGTAGCGTACGCGCATACCCTGGTATTTAACTTCCCATCTGTCACGGCACACATCTCGCCACCTACGCTCAAGAATCCATCAACAGAGTCTGTGATACTCTCCTCTAGGGAAAGCACCTGCGACATTATCCCCTCGCTCCATCCACAGTATCTCCTCACCATCTCTAGATGTTCCTTTCTTATCAACGACGAAGTCTTCAGAGTGAACCCCCGCGGATCCTAAACGCTGGGAGTGGAACTCTCCCCTCCCTGCCGGGCCGGCCCCGAAGTAGCTGCCATGGCTATGGTAGAATTGACAGACTAAGCAAGGACGTGTGCCTGAAGAGACGAAGGACCCGATGCCAAGGTGGAGGGATAATTATCCAAAATAATGAGATCTCCCAAAGAAGCAAAAGCCACCCCACATATATGTGGAAACAACAATGATTCGCCTATCCAGATTAAAGCCCCGAGAGGCCAACGACCTCGGTACAGATCCCGGGGTGGTACTCGACCCCAAAGGCTTCCATCGACAAGAAGTTATGCCTCAAGGAGTCAACTGTATCATCTCCAGTCTCGAGGTAGTGCCCAACCTCGAGGATCTCCACCAAAAAAGAAGTCAGGCTTCGGGAAGCCTTCAACGCCATCATAGAACTCGAGGCGGTACCCGATGTCATGGTTTTTCTTTCTAAAAAGAATAATAAGCACGCAAAAGCTCCGACCATGAAGGCTCTAAGAGGGCTCGAGGCATCGCCTAAGCATAGGCAACCCCTCGACGGAAGCCTATCTACTACACTTTAAAAGGCTATCTGCATCAAGTTCAAAGCAGACCCCCAGGTACCCGAAGCTAACCTTCTCTCAGGATACCACTCTCGAAAGCTCCAAAACTCAGCGTACTATCTCCATGCAACTCGGAGGGCTTGATAGCCCGAGCCAATTAGATCAATTCAGGCTTGATCCGAGGTACGACGATGGGCTCGGGAAAGAGCCATGTCAATCGGTAGAGGATTAGAAAGTACGCTCGCATCGGAGTTAGATATCAGCGGTCAACAACAAAGGAAAACATTCAAAGGCCTCGAAGGGCACGAAAGCATACAATAATAGGGCAAGAATCAAAAACAGAAGGAAGTATCTTCATATTCATAAATATCCATGTACAACAGCCCTCGAGGGGTCCTTACATACAATTACAAAAGCCCACAAGAGGTTCTTACGCATAAAGGAAGAAACAAAAGGGCACACATGCGAGATAAAAGCCTAGAGACTAGTTTACCTTCGAAGGTCCGCCTCCTGCAACAGGCGTCTCTGGGCATGCATCCTCAGAAGCCTCATCCCGGCCCTTCACACTGATTTCCCCAAAGGATAGGGCGAGAAGCAGGGAGGGATGAAAAAACGTCGTAGCTCTCTGAAGGTCGAGGACCCTCGCTGGCCAAGAGAACCTCAGAGAGACAGCAGACCGAGCGAGCCTCGGTCCCGCTTGCACAGCTACTTAGAGTCCACTTCTTGGAACACCTAGTCGCACAAGCTACCGGCTCGGGGCAGAGTGCCACGTCAAGCCGGGGTATGAAGGTGAGCAGTGGAGTATAATCCGAGCCCCCTTTTGAGCAGCGATATATAATCCGAAGAGCTTTTAACGAGCAAGGAAAGTTGACCCCCGTATGTCATCATCTCAAGCAAACAAGGGCAGGAACAACAACCACAACAACAACAGGACGACATGGTTATGCTCAATAAAGAGAAGCTCCGGCAAGAGGCCACAACACAGCCTACGGGAGCTCTGCCGAACAGCCTTGAGGCCATGAACCCCAAACATAATATTCAAGGATAGAGGAAGATGATAAGAAGAAATGGGCAGATGAGTGGACGAAGTTACTTGGATAGAAAAAATAACACCAAGGGATTTATAGTGGTAACATCACGGTCATCGAGGCTTTGGGAGATTGACCGGCGGACGCAATTACTTCATTCTTGAAGAGCCGAACCAATAGCGGAGCGTTCATCTTGGAGAATGGGAATTGACAGTACATTAAATGATGTCAAATACACAAGTCCATAGGACATCCCGATTGCCGCAAAATCTCGTGCCACAGGTTGCATCATTGGTATGACGTCACCGGAAAAAGCTCGTGGAGTCAGGTGTCAGAATCATTTCCCATCGCTCCGTTCTAGGAAACGCAAAGACTATTTGTATGCGGCAAAATCAAAGGACTCAATTTCTCGCTATCAAACCACTTCAGAAGAATACCTCGAGACCCCGAGCACGTGGAGTTGCGACCGAGTCCCCTCCCTCGGGGCTCGTCGGGGCCCCGACTCAAAGAAGACAAAGGTCAGGGCTAGAGCAGAATGGGAAGTTTCCAAGGCACACAACTAAGTCTGACATGGCCGGCCTATCCAGGGCCTATGTCGAAGTGTCACGTCTAAGCCGTCCCATCTCCATATTTTATAATTGATGTATGTTGTACTATACCCGGGTTACCCTCCTATATAAAGGGAACCCACACTACTTTATAAGAGGCTGATGTTGCTCCAACTATTCTCCACAAGATCAATAATATCTCTCTCTCTCTCTTCTCTCTAACTCGCTCGTTCTTATTAGCTCGAGGCCACTCTTAACGTTTATTGATTTCTTACTTGTTCTTCATTTATTGCTTGGTATAGGCCATAAAGAGCCTTGTTTGATCATACCTTAACTATTATCCCATTCCCGACTATCCCCGATAGCTCGAGCTCGAGCCAGATATCGACCTCGAGGTCCTTCATCAACCAATCCGAGGCTCGGGCTACAAGTATCTCAGTTTGATTACTGCCCCGTTTTAGCTTGTATTTCTTCATTAAACTTCATATTCCTAGCATCAACTGCTCTAACAACTAGCATAAAAATAGATCACGTATTTTTAGAATCTCATTTACAAATTTAATTGTCGTTACCATTTTCACCGTAAACAATTGATAACACTGAAATGCACTACAACCCAACTTATGAAATTCTTCCAAAATGCTAACTTCCACAATAGGTGCCGAAACATTCCCGGGTCTTCCAAAACCCGATCCGGACATACACCCAAGTCTGAAATCATCATAAGAACCTGTTGGAACCTTCAAATCCCGATTCCGAGGTCGTTTACTCAAAAATCCAATCTTAGTCAATTCTTCCAACTTAAAGCTTTCGAAATGAGAATTTCCTTTTCCAAATCAACTCTGAACTTCCCAAAATTCAATTCCGACCATGCGCACAAGTCACAATACCTGATGTGAAGCTGCTCACAGCCTCAAACTGTCGAACGACGTGTTAGAGCCCAAAACGATTGGTCGGGTCGTTACATTCTCTCCTACTTAAACATACATTCATCCTCGAACGTGCTGAGTACTGTACTGGAGCTGTACGAAATCACTGTTTAACACCTTGAGCACCTACCCGTGCTACCACAGCTCAACTAAGCACATTAACTTGATCAAATCTGAAGATATTCTCCTTTATTCAACAAATAAGCTTAGAACCCAGTTTCAACATCCAAAATTCTCTGCGAGGCCTGCTTTTAATATTTGAACACTGTATCAATCACTACACGGTGTGCCAGAACATGACTGCATACCTTTGCCGAATTCTCACAATGCACCACATCCTCTACAAGACCATATTAACATTCTCTGATCATAATAACCGACATTCCCCGAATCTGATGCTCACAATGCACTCATGACATGTATAAGTCTCGTTCCAATTCTAACAATACTGCCACAACGAAAGAGACGTGCAGAAATTCATAACCGACTGTCGAGTCAACAAATCATTGAGGTTATACTCCTGACAAGAACCATTACCTCATTCTGAACCACTTAATGGTATTTTCTCTTTGATATACTTTATATAATCCGATCGCACTGATCCTAGATCCAATAATCTTATCTCACCCAGTACGAACTGCTCAGGCAACAAGCCACCCCTGACATGACCAAAAGTCTCATATGATGTCACAATGTGCTAATAGGCTACCAACTCGAACACGATACATAAGGAAACTGAAGTCTGGAAGGGACTACTCAACTCACGCTGCTAATATGGACTTTCCTCAGAAAATGGAAAACAAAACACATAAAAATTAGAATATAGAAAACTGTACTCAACATCATACCGTTACGGCGTGCAACCCGATCCAAACAACATACCCATGGCAGCGTGTCATCCGATCCACACATAAAATTCACATAAGGAGATACACACCGAGCTAAATTGTTCATTACAACAAAATACCGAATATCGGTCCCAAGCATACTAAGTGCATAATACCATCCCTGGGGAGACATATAGCGCCATAAGCCACAAACTCAAGCACAATTGAGGTGCGATATATGTTCTGAAACTAAAGAGCCATCCTGCTCACATAACACCATCGCTACGCGGAATCTCAACACATAAGAAAATTATCGAGCCGTTCATAACTCACACGGCACAATATAGCATTACATGAAATAGCCGACGACGAAATTACATCCAACGTCTGAATACTCCTCCATAAGGAGCGCTATGCCGAAATGAACACATCCGGCCTGATATAAAGCCCATATTCGTACTTAAATCCATTCACAGACCTCAAGTCGATTCTAATTGTACCGAACTAAGTCCATAATCTTTCCTAGGTCCATAATAACCCTCTTTTCTCCTATACACACAGGAATAACCATCATAACCGGAGTAATCCTCCGCAGTCCACAACCCAATAAATTGAGTACCCTCCAGGCATTAATTCTCAAATTAACAATATCACCACAATCTTCATACTTGGTTTAATTCTTCAATCAATCAAGTGGCTATATGCCACACTTATACAACCTCCCCGTGGGGCATGCTCTCACGACCTTTTATAACAGATAACAGGTTTGTACATCCATACCACCGACCGCAATAACGCTGAAAAGCGATCAAGAATCCTTAACCAGGATGCGAAGCCTTTTTCACAAATCACCGATCTCAGGCGACGTTGAAGACAATGCCAGCTTACTCTAAACATTCAAATCCCTTTCCTGCTCATCCGAGCTCGTGACATCCTTGTCAACACCGAACTGCAACCTTGATCCTCACTTTCAAGTTCCATACCACTCACTGCACCTACCACGCCAATATGCGACAGCACCAGAATTTCATCATAATTCCTGGACCACTAATAGATTACTACTTCATCATATAAAAACTATTCACTTAACTCATTTCAAGAGAACCATAGCATCACGCGAGTGAATCCTCATAACCGTAGAACATGCAAATCCTCAAGTAGTGGTCTAAGCCACCATAGCCCTTCCGAGATCTTCCTACCCATAACAGGCCACAATAGTTGAATATTTCCAAAATAGGATCAATCACGGCGGCCATCAAGCCTCACACGTACTGTCACAAATCACATGCATAACTTAATCATGCTAAAAGACCTTATCACTGCCACCAGCATGCCAATTCAACCTATTCTAATTTATCCTCAACTGCCTCAGAAATAATAATAACTCAATTCGACACATAACACACTCCATCCGCTCTCACCCCGAGTAACCTTGAATCACGAGACCGTGTTGTCTCAAATCCCACAAACCATCTCTTACTTTCCTTGTGCACATATCCGCATCCTCAACCGGTATACCCATTCAGATAACCCCGCTATGGATTCGAAGTCCGTTTCCTCCCATTCCTCCAAATGCTACACTGCAAGCCAAAAGTTTCATAGAACATTCCGATTCTCTTATCATGATCCGCTGCAAAAGCTCAATTCTTAACCATACTTATGGACTCGAAATCCTTAGACACCACTCTTTAACCTTTGGATCCACTAGGACCGTTGTTGAGAGTCACCCGCTCTGGCTTGGTCCCAAATATAATCAACTCCGAGGCTTCGCTGGCACATGGACACCCATCTCAATAAAGCACTTTATTGAATCACTTCCCTTGCAAATCACCTCTGTACGAAGCATAAATCCTGAATCTTCCCAAAGCCTGAACATGAGCCAGTAAGGCTAACTTTAGCACACCTTTATCAATTCATTTGCTCTAATTACCACTTTTGTTCTTTTTCCTTAGCTGAAATAACCCATCAATATGCTAATAACCAGAAACCTCGCAAGTAGTTAACCATGCAACCCAATCATAGGCGGTGAGGCTCTCCCACTTAGCTTGAAGTCACTATTACACAACTCTAGAATCCACCAATATTCTTTATCTCTCATTGACATAACCTTGCGCAATCAACCGCCAAAATTCTCGGAATCTTTCTGTAAAACCCTTTTCGAATACTCTAAATCATCAACCACATTCGCATGACTGATCTCTGTGCTATATAGCAAATAGAATTCTTCGCAGAAGCTTCTCCAACCATGCGACCGCTGATATGCTCACAGGAGATAACCCACCTATGGAAATTACGTGCCGACATGTTCCAACGCTGCTGCACGGAGTACAATCACTACGACATCAATAACTCATCCTGAGTCCCAGCTCACTCTCTAGCTGCATAAGTCCATTCACTCCTCGTGGACATCAATTAAATGTGCGACAATATCCTTACATCCCAAGTCATGTTGCATCCTTCTTCATATCAAACAACTCCCTTCTGTCATATCTAACCTCCCGCCGAATAATAGCCAATACTTCAAATTAAATTCGTAGACCCAACCACTGTCCACTAACATTCTCGAATCATTCCAAACTTTCCTCCAGGGTGCGTAGTCATCCTACCATAAAACCCATATGCAACTCCGCCACTCTCCCACTTTGGCGGAACTCACTCCTTTAATCAGCTACTCGATCTTCGCTTCTTTTGCCTGGTGATCGTGGCCAACCCTCTGCACTACTATTGAGTAGCGAGAGAGGTCGAAGCAACTTTTACCCGATTAAGGTCTGGATCGATTTCCACAGGGAGCTAGAAGTTGGAGTCGGGTGTCTATCTAAATCGGAGTTGTGTATTTGATCCAAATTGCACTTCTAAACATTTTTGGGTTTTTGTTTTACTTTTAATTATATAAAACTACAATGCTCAATTAAACTAAAATAAGCTAAGATTAAACTATTGCGAGTTGGTCAAATAGTTAAAAGGCACTAGGGTAGTGACTTTTGCCTAGGTGGTCAATTGACGGATACTTGGGGATAAAGCTAGATTGTCACATTCGGGGAGTATGATATAACCATTGCACGATTCTACTCACTCTACACCTCTCGGTAGTTCGAGTGATTTTGTCCGAATTGACTTTCTCAAGACCAATTGGGTATGCAAATTTGCACAAGCAATCAAGGTTCGAGTCGGGTATTACTATCTCTAGGTTTAACCCTTTAATTGGGGCTATCAATCTCTTGAGTACGCCTCAATTCCCTGTTGGACCAATTTCAGAGACTTAGGCTCTCTTTCTCAAGAAAATCCAAAGTCAACTAAACACAAACTAGTGTTTGCAACCACTAATTCAGCAATTAAACATGAAATTAGTCCAAATATCAAACACCCATAGCCAATCAAGACTTAAAACACAAGACCCATCAATTACCCACACTAGGGTTGAGCCACAACCCTAGCTTATGGGTCTAGTTACTCATAAATAGAGAAGAAAACAAAGAAATAGATGAAAAAAACTCATATTAATTAATTACTAAATTAAACTAGAAGATTCAATGTTGAAATGAAGCTAAAATTACTCAAAACAACTAAAACATATCGAAGTCACGAGTGCAGCCCAATACAAAAACTATCTGATGACCTAAAAATGGGAAAAGAAGCTATTTATACTAAGCTGAAAAATCTGGACAAAAATACCCATGCGGGGTTAGTGAGGACCGCACAAAATCACGTGCGGCTGCACTAGGGCTCTGAACTTGAATAAACGGCTCTCTGAACCTGGGAATGCGGACCGCACAGAATCGAGTGCGGCCGCGGTGGCCTCTAGTGCGGTCTGCATGAAATGGAGCGCGGACCGCATTGGGTTTCAAACTTGGAATTGGCAACTCTCTGAACCTTGGCTCTCCGTACCGCACTAAATGGAGTGTGGCCGCATTGATCCCAGTGCAGACCGCACAAAATCTCGTGCGGTCGCATTGCCTTTTCGCCTGAATAGCAGCCTCTCTGAACCTCACTTGTGTGGACCGCACAGAATGGTGTGCGGACGCACTGGCCTTGTTTTGCCTGAGCTTTGTCTTGTCTTGATACTTGTGCAAGTTTCACTCCTTTTTGAGCTGATCTTTGACATATTGTCACCTTGTAGATCAAACCTGCAATCAAGCAGAACTTGTGAGCCTTTTGGGACTATTTTGTACACATTTCTAATCAAAACTTTAGCATGAAGGAGTATAAAATGTATCAAAATCTCTAGTTATCAACTCCCCCAAACTTAAGCTTTTGCTTGTCTTCAAGCAAACAAAATAAGACCCATCCCTTAAGAGAAAATCCAAGAAAATTCAGTTGTCCTAAAGTGACCTCATATAGCATCAATTGGGACTAACAATTGCCCTCAATACAAATGAATCATTAACAACATTTACTCTTTTAAACACCATGGATTAAGTGTGACACAAGAGCATCAAGAATTGACTCAACACATCAAAGAACTCTTTCTATTACTTTGGTCATTGTGGAACCCAAACTCACACATCTTCAGCTCTCCCTAAGCAAACCTCACCTTTAGAATAGTAGCATCCAGAATGAGATTAATGGAAAATCACTCATCTCTCTCAAGGAAAAGTCACAAGTCTGGCTCTAAGTATCATACACTTGCCCCTTATGTGAGTCACCACTAATATAAGTTTCATTCAACTAGAGATCATATAGGGCTTTTGTGGAGACATAGTGAAGGCTTTTGGTTCCGGATAGGCAATGTTTGGTCTAAGTAGGTTCCATCTTCTCTTAAGCACTTCTTTTGTTTCATTTTGGCACAAATTCATTTGACTTTTTGAAGCTTTTCACTTCTTTCTAAGGGGTTAGAGAGACACACTGTCACTCTTTCTTATATATTTCAAATCATTTCTCCTTTCTCAACTTTTCACACCTTTCATTCTTTGCTCTTCTTGAATCCCTTTTTTCAATTCTATATTGAGCATTCTTTTTGTCTTTTTACTTTTCTTTCTTTTTCATTGTCTTTCCTTTTCTTCATTTGTATCCTTTTATCACTTTGTTGTCATCCTCGTCTCTCCCCCCAAACTTATACTTTTTCCATATGCTAATGAAAGATCGGGTGCCAAGAGAGGGTATCTTTTAGAACGGGTAAAGGCTTGTATCATGGTTCTTGAAGGAAAAAGGTCTAAGGCTCAAAAGGGTTTACTAGGGATTTTATCATTGGTAGGCTATGGACGTGTTCAAGCTATCATTTGGATCAATGAGAGCCTATAATCATGTCTCAAGTCAATATTCACTTAGGATTTTGCCTCAACAAACATTCAGGGCAAGTTCTAGACCAATGGCTCGGGACTTGGACTTGCAATGCAATTTCTCACCACACAAGCTATTGGATCACTAAAGACATAGAGTCGGGGGGCCACAACTACCTTAGATAAGATTTGAGAACACAATGGTCCCAAAAAATTATTTGATGATTATCGGTCAACACAAGAGTCTCAAGGTCACGACTCTCACCATCCTAAACACAACAATCAACAATTTGTTTTTAACCATGAGATCAAAGGCAAATGTGCTAGGCCCAAGTAAAGCTTTGCTTGAGGCACCCTTACCACTAACTACTAAAAGCAAAGAGAAAAATGGACTCAAACCCTTGAGAAGGTTGTCACGCCATCCATTATTGGGAAGAGCCAACCGGCTCACACAAACTCCACCTTTGGAACCGTGGCATTAAGAAAATCAAAGGCTTATTGCAAACGTTCAAAACAAGAAGCTACGAACATAAATAGCAAGCTACAGAAAAGAAAAATGTGGAAAGTAAAATGAATGTTTACAAGAGGGGATTTAATTGAATATACAATAGAGGGGATGAATATATAAAATGTAAAATAAACTTTATATACAAGCCCAAAGTAAAAAGTACGAAAAATTTAAAGAAGTGCTAAAATTATATACATACCAAAGATGAAAAATCAAGAAAGCATAAAAACTGTCAAATATATACAATCATCTAACAAGTCAATGTAGGGCCTACCCCCTTAAATGAAAGTTGTCATTGTCCTCAATGCCAACTAAACCAAATAAGCTCCAAAAATAAAAGGGAAAAGGATATAGAGACTCCCTATGACCCGTCTATCTGCATGGGATCCTGAGTGGTCCCTGGGTCCTCAAATATGCTCGGGAACCTCAGATTGGTTCCATATGGCTTGCTACTCTGCTGCTGGGACTGGGCTTGGACCTGGACAGTCTCGTGGGCTGTATCTTGTGGATGACTGGAGGAGGTCTCTGGTGGGTCTGCCAACTGGATGACTGCATCATTTGCTCGAGGAATCATCCTCTTCCTCTTGGGAGGCCTATAGGACTGCTCTGGCTGGGGATGAGCTACTGCCACAGGGTCCTGTAGCAATAAATCCAAAGGCAAATGATCTGCCTTCAACCTGTCAACCTCAACCCTCAACTCCTTCACGGACTCCTTGGAAGCCCGAGTCTTTCTCATCTTCTTGGCCTCCCTAGCAAGCTCCTTGAGAGCTTTCCCATGAGAACTCATAGCCTCTGTAACCACTTTCTAAGTGTCTAGGATCTTCTTCTGGTTATCCAGGATATCCTTGAAGGCGTCCTCAATAGACTATGGTACCTGTGAAGGCGAAGGTGCTAACTGAGCTGCCACTGTAGATGTAAGGACAGACAACTTAGAGGAAGTTATCTGCATCCACTTGTTGATGCTGAGAAGGGCTTGGCTCAGACGGTGGGCAGTCACTGGGTGGGCCGGGGTAGAGGGTATGTCTGGAATAGCTGAAGTGGATGGACCAAGGGGCAAGTCTACTGAGGTGGACAAAGGTTGAGTAGGAGTCACTACCACTACTGGCTCTTTAGACTGGCCAATTTCAGCAGTAATTGTTCCCTTGTAGTTCTTGCTTTTAGGGTTGTCATCACCCTGCATGTTGTACCATGAGAACGGGGCCTTTGCTTTCACTTTGATATCAAATGGCCGCATTTCGACCTTTAGGTCCGTGAAGTACATGGTTAAGAAGCTGGGGAAGGTGTAGTTTCTGTCACCTTCACTGCCTACCTGTGTAATCACCCAAGACATCACCTTTCTGACGTTAATCGGGTACCCCACCATGATTGATGCTACCAATACTACTCGGTGAAGAGGGAGTGAGTTATCATGAGTAGTGGGGTCCAATCTGCTACATACGAATGTTTCCCACCCCTTGGCCTCAAAATTCAAACTTCTTCTCAAAATCTTCACTCCTGCATTCAACCAATCGAGGGCGGTACCTGGGATTGCCAGATACTGTGCCAACCAAGGACAGACCTCCTCACCTAATTCCATTTTTGCCAAATACAGCGACTCATCCTCCTCATCGAAGCCCAAGTAGTTATTTATTGTTTTCCCATCAAATATCACTTTCAAATTGCGCACCTTGGTCACTTTAGTGCCCTTCTTAATGTGGGCAACATTGGAGTAAAATTCCTTGACCAGGTGCTCATTTGCATCTTCACAGTTGTTTAAAAAATATTCCCAGCCCACACTCTCTCTAAACTGCTTTCTCACATTGTGGTTGTGAGGCAAGAGGTCTCTATTAACAAAACTCCTCTTCGGAATCAATTTCCTCACAGGCCACCATTCTCTGAATTAATGGTAGGCCACCTTACTCACAAACCGGTCTTGCCACACCTCTGATTTTCTAGTTCTAGCAATTCCTCCCACCTGAGGTTCACTCCCTTCTCCTACTACCTCTTCTTCTCCTGTTGCCCCCTCTTCTCCTATTGCACCCTCTTCGGATAATGAAGCTGTGGGAGAGGTGGAGTATTCATCCCCACTGCCTTCAGTTGAGCCCTCAGACGACCCAGAAGATACATTTACTGAAGCTTGGGCAGTGGGGGAAGGGGGAGGAGTGTCACTCAGTCTGGTTCTCTCCGGTCAGTTAGGGATGTACTCTGGTATTGAGTCTGAAGATATATCTCGGGAGGGCTCGTATTCACTCCCAGACTGGTCAATAGCCCTATCAGCAGCTTTAATGAGCTTCCTCATATTTTTAATGTTTTGCCGGGCTTTGGGAGTCAATCTTAGCATCTTTTGTTTCCCTCCCCGGGAGGATTCTCCTTTACCAGCTTGTTTAGAACCCTTGCCTCTTTGTTTCACCATTGTCTGCAAACAACAACCATCAAACTTGTTAGTATCAGTAGAAGCAATTAAGTTCACAGTTGCAGAAAAGAAAAGGTTGTAGACAGCAGCAGATGTTGTACAGTGCGGACCGCACAAAATGCAATGTCGTGGTCTTCAATGATCGGATTCCAGGACTTGTAGCAATGCGGTCCGCACAAAAATCCATTACGGACCTCACAATTTCCTCCGCGGTCCGCACTAAGTGCCCAATCACAGCACTAATCTTAGGGTTCAAGATAATTTGATTTTTAGTCCAATTTTACACCTAAGAAAGGTTCCTAAGTGTTTGCCCAGTGTTTTTAACTACCTAATCTAACAATAAACAAGAATTTACTAACCCTAGTCTACATTACTGAAAGAAATAAGGGAATGGCAAGAAGAAGAACAAGAAAAACAAAAACTAAAAGAAAATAACAAAATTAAAACAATTAAAAAAAGTTAAAATTACCAGTTGTGAGAAGAACTGAAGATTAACGATTCCTAACAGTTAATTACGAGCAATAGGGATGATGAACATTGATTTTATGAGTTCTGAGAGCAAAAGGATCGAAAAGTTCAACTGTTGGGCCTCAGGTACTATTTATAGAAAAAGTCCTGGGGTCCAGCTTACCTACCCCAATGCGGACCGCACAAAATGCAATGTGGTCCGCACCACATAGTGTAATGCGAAGTTTGAGAAGGCAACCACTGCGGTCCGCACAAAATGTAATGCGGCCGCGGTGGAAAAATTCAGAGAGCTGGTATTTTCATCCTTCATCTATGCGGTCCGCACTGAGTTCTTTGCGGCCGCACACAATATAGTGCGGTCCGCATTGAAAACTTCAGAGACTTGAACAATTTTTTTTCCACCATGTCTTGCACTGCATCAACACAAACCTATAACATCTCACAACCAGTCAATCCAAAAAATAAATCCTATCCTACAATGAAAATCAAAGAAAAACACATGGGTTGCCTCCCAAGAAGCACCTGATTTAACGTCGTGGCACGATGCAGGTTACCATCAATCATTTGAGATGAAGAAGTTTCACCACGTGGCTGTCATCAATTTTTCCCAAGTAGTGATTGACCTTATGCCCATTCACTCTGAAAACTTCCCCATTTTTGTTCTTTAAATCAAGTGCACCAAACTGGGTCACACACACCACTTCAAAAGGTCCACTCCATTTTGACTTAAGCTTTCCCGGAAATAGACGTAACCGAGAGTTGAACAAAAGAACCAAATCACTCACTTTGAACTCCTTGCTACGAGCATATTTATCATGAAGGTACTTCATCTTGTCCTTGTACAAGGAAGAACTGGAGTAGGCATGGAATCGGAATTCATCAAGTTCATTAAGCTGCTCCACACGAAAATTGGATGTAACATCCCCTTCAAGTTTTAGCTTCCTCAAAGCCACATGGCCTTGTGCTCTAACTCAACCGGTAGATGGAAAGCTTTCCCAAACATCAACCGATACGGAGACATACCAATCAGAGTCTTGTAAGCAGTCCTATAAGCCCATAGAGCATCATCCAACTTCTTTGATCAATCGGTCATACTTGCATTGACCGTCTTTAACAATATGCTCTTGATTTCCCTATTGGAGACTTCAACTTGGCCACTCGCTTGAGGATGATAGGAAGTAGAAACCTTGTGATTGACACCATACTTTGCAAGCAAAGTGTCAAAAGCTCTATTGCAAGAATGAGACCCCCCATCACTTATAATTGCACGAGGAGTACCAAACCTTGTAAAAATGCTCTTCTTGAGAAATGCAACAACACTCTGGGCCTCATTGTTGGGCAAAGCCACGGCTTCAACCCACTTTGAGACATAGTCAACCTCCACAAGAATGTATGTGTTCCCACACGAGCTAACAAACGGGCCCGTAAAATCAATGCCCCATACATAAAAAATATCAACCTCAAGAATCGTATTGAGAGGCATCTCATCTTTCTTCGAAATTCCACCCGCTCTTTGACATTTGTCACACCTCTTCACGAGTTCACTTGCATCTTTGTACAAAGTTGTCCAATAAAACCCACAACTGAGAACTTTGGAAGCCATCCTCGGCCCGCCATGATGGCCACCATAGGGAGAGGAATGAAAAGCCTCCAAGATACTCAATTGCTCTTCCTCCGGGACACACCTTCGGATCACACCATCCGTGCAAATCTTGAACAAGTACGGCTCATCCCAATAGAAATCCAAACTATCGTGCTTGAGCTTCTTCCTTTGGTTAGAAGAGAGCTCACACGGGATTATACCAGTCACAAGAAAATTAGCAACATCCACAAACCATGGCATATCATTCATCGACACCGAAAGGAGTTGTTCGTCGGGAAATGAATCATTGATCTATAGGCCATCACGAGGCCTCCCCTCCTCCTCCAAGCGGGACAAGTGGTCCGCCACTTGGTTTTCACTACCCTTCTGGTCCACAATCTCCAAATCAAACTCTTGAAGTAACAAGACTCATCGCATCAGTCTAGCTTTGGAATCCTTCTTCGTCATCAAGTACCGGAGTGTACCATGGTCGGTATGAATAATAACCTTAGCACCCATGAGATATGGCCAAAATTTTTCCATTGCGAACACAATAGCCAAAAGTTCTTTATCGGTCATCGTGTAGTTCACTTGAGCATCATTCATTGTCTTGCTCGCATAGTACACCGAATGAAACATTTTGTTCACTCTTTGGCCCAAAATTGCCCCAACCGCAACATCGCTCGCATCACACATGAGCTCAAAGGGTAAGCTCCAATTAGGTGCAGTAATGATAGGAGTGGTGGTCAACTTATGCTTGAGAAGTTCAAAGGCTTGCATACATTTTTCATCAAACACGAACTTGGCATCTTTTTCCAACAACTTGCACAAGGGATTCACCATCTTCGAAAAGTCTTTGATAAACCTCCGGTAGAACCCCGCATGCCCAAGAAAACTTCAAACTCCCTTGACAGATGTAGGGGAGGGAGCCTTGAAATCACATCAATTTTTGCTTTATCTACCTCAATACCATGCTTTGAAATTTTATGCCCAAGAACTATGCCCTCTTCCACCATAAAGTGACATTTCTCCCAATTTAGAACAAGATTGGTTTCTTTACAATGGGCCAAAACTCTATCAAGATTCTTCAAACATTCATCAAATGAATCTCCCACAACACTGAATTCGTCCATGAACACCTCCAAAATGTCTTCCATCATATCGGTGAAAATGGCCATCATATACCGCTGGAATGTAGTTGGTGCATTACACAACCCAAAAGGCATCCTAGAGAAAGCAAAGGTGTCATATGGACAAGTGAATGTGGTCTTCTCCTGATCTTCTGGAGCAATGAAGATTTGGTTGTACCCAGAATACTCATCCAAGAAACAGCAGAAGGTATGCCCAGCAAGTCGGTCTAACATCTGATCAAGAAAAGGCAAAGGAAAGTGATCCTTGCGGGTCACTTTATTCAACTTGCGGTAGTTCATGCATACCCTCCAACCGGTGATGATTCTGGTAGGAATCAACTCATTTTGTGAATTTGCAACCACGGTCATGCTACCCTTCTTCGGTACACATTGCACCGGTGAAGTCCAAGAGCTATCAGAGATGGGGTACACAACCCCGGCATTCAACTACTTGATCACCTCCTTTTTCACAACTTCTTGCATTGCCTCGTTCAACCTCATTTGATGTTCCAAGGAGGGCTTTGCATCATCTTCCAGAATAATCTTGTGCATACACATTGTGGGGCTTATCCCCTGAATATTAGCTAAAGTCCATCCAATTGCCTTTTTCCACTTATGAAGCACCGCCAATGTGGCATCAACCTGCATGTTAGTAAGACAAGAGGAAAGAATAAGTGGGAAAGTAGAATTTGAGCCTAAGAACTCATACCTGAGGTGTGGAGGCAGTGGTTTCAACTCCAACACCAGAGGCTCCTCAATTGAAGGTTTTGTTGGTGGAGTTTTCCTATTCTCGAGGTCCAAAGATAATTTCCTAGGCTCATAAGAGTAAAAGCTCATTCCATGTAAAGCATTCACGCACTCCACTCGGCCCTCATCATCATTGACATCAAGATTCAACAATACGACCTCCAATGAATCCTCCACATTAATCATTGCACTAGTGTCATCAACTATCACTGATGTGACGAGGTCCACAAAAGAGCACACCTCAGTGTTGTTGGGCTGCTTCATTGATTTGCAAACATGAAATACCACTTTTTCATCATCCACCCGGAAGGTGAGTTCCCCTGCTTCCACATCAACTAAGGCTTTCCCTGTAGCAAGGAAAGGTCTCCCCAAAATGATAGGAACTTCATAATCTACCTCACAATCCAAGATCACAAAGTTAGCTGGCAAGATAAATTTGTCCACCCGGACAAGCACATCATCAATAATACCCAATGGTCTCTTCATCGTTCTATCCGCCATTTGCAATCTCATGGAAGTCGGCCTAGGTTGCCCAATACCCAAAGTTTTGAAAACTGAGTTGGGCATCAAATTGATACTAGCCCCAAAATCACATAGAGCCTTAGCAAAATCCGCACTCCCAATGGTGTAAGGAATAGTGAAAGCACCGGGATCTTCAAGTTTTGGGGCCATTGAATGCACTATTACACTAACTTGGTGAGTCATTTTTATAGTTTCACAATGCATAGACTGCTTCTTTGTCACCAAGTCCTTCATAAATTTAGCATAGCTCGACATTTGTTCAAGAGCCTCCACCAAAGGCACATTAATGGATAAGTTCTTCATCATGTCAATGAACTTTTTAAACTGATTCTCATTTTTCTGCTTCGCGAGCCTTTGAGGATAAGGTGGATGTGGTCTTGGCAAAGGATCCTTGGCTTTAGGCACAACCGGTTCCGGCATGTCTATTATGTGTTCCCTAGACGGGTTCACATCATTTTGAAATTCCACCTCAGCATCTTGAATATCAATCTTCACTTCTTCATTTACATTGTCATCAATCACATTTTCAACCACCAAAGGAACTTCATCTTCTTGCAACTCAACATCATCACTCAAAACTTGCTTTTGTTTCGAGGCATTCATATCACCGCCTCGTCCACTCCTTGTAGTCACCGCCATAACATGATTGTTCCTACCCTTCGAGTTCACTACCGTATCACTTGGTAGAGCACCCTTAGGGTGAGTATTCAAGGACTGTGAGATTTGGCCCAACTGAACCTCCAAATTCCGAATCGAGGTATTGTGGGAAGACAACTAAGCATTGGAATCCACACTCTTTTTCATCATCTATTCAAACATCAGTTCAATTCTCCCCATATCATTGCTCGAAGAACTGGACCTTGAAATGGAAATGGGGGTGGATTGTTCAGTTGTTGGTACATTGGGGGCCTTTGAAAGCCTTTCCCCCGATTTCCTTGGTTTCCATTATTCTATCCACTTTGATTGTTGTTACCACCCCAATTGTTGTTACCATTCCAATTTCCTTGATTGGTTTGATTGTTGTTCTGATTGCCCCAGTTAGAGTTTTGGTTGTTATTCCCCCAGTTACCATTGCCTTGTTGTTGATTGCCCCAATTGCCTTGGGGTCTCCATTGTTGTTGGTTAGAAGAATTGCCCCTTTGGCCTTGATAATTACTCACGTATTGCACCTCTTCACTTTGTCCATCAAAACATCATCTTGAAATCCACCCCAATCATTGTCAAATTGCTCCAAATTTCCTTAGTTCTGTTGACCTCTTTGTCTTCTTTTGTTGACAAGCATGTTAACACCCTCCATGGCATTCACTTGGCGAGGATTTTGAACTTGTTGCAACTGTGCCTTTGCTAGTTGGTTCATCGTAGTTGTCAACTTAGCTATAGCCTGCCCATGATCATGTAATTTCTTATGCAAATGAGTAACTGTAGGGTCACCCTGGGGCACATTGGCTCTACTTTGCCATGCAGAAGAACTGTCAGCCATCTCGTCAAGAATGTCACAAGCATCATCATAAGACAGCTTCATAAAGTTGCCCCCAGCAAGTTGGTTCACTATGCATTGGTTTGTTGTATTAATGCCCCGGTAGAAGGTTTGTTGGATCATCGCCTCAGTCATATCATTGTTGGGGCATTCCTTCACCATTGTTCTATAATACTCCCAAATCTCATGCAAAGGTTCCGTGAGCTCTTGCTTGAACGCCAAGATCTCATCTCTCAATGCAGCCATATGCCCCGGTGAGAAAATTTTGCAATGAACTTATCCTCCAACTCATCCCAAGTAATGATGGAATAGTTGGGAAGTCTCTCAAGCCAATCAAGTGCTTTCCCTCTAAGTGAAAATGGGAAGAGTCTCAACCAGAGAGCATCCTCGGACACATTAGTTTGCTTGCTCCCCCAACATGTATCCACAAACCCCTTGAGATGTTTGTAAGCATTTTGATTTGCAGCACCCATAATATACCCACGCTGCTCTAGCAAAGTTAGCATTATATTGGTTATTTGAAAATTGCATGCCCGGATTCGGGGTGGCACAATAGCACTTGCATAGCCCTGGTTCGGAAGCACTCTAGAAGCCACTCTTGGAGGTGGCGGGGGAGGGTCTAGAATATTATCATTAGCTTGGTGGCCTCTCCTTTGTCCGTGAGGCACAATAGGGAGATCATCTTCAACATTATCATCTACTTTCTCTCCCGGCAGAAGATCTCCAAGAGGTGCATTGTTTAAGTTCGCTGCCATTTTATACCTGAAGTTGTGACACAAACAAATTAGTAACAAAGAAGGAAAGAAGAACAATACACAAATCTATCTAGATAGATAGCCAAAACCATTAACTCCCCGGCAACGGCGCGAAAAAGGCGATCGTGGCCAACCCTGCACTACTATTGAGTAGCGAGAGAGGTCGAAGCAGCTTTTACCCGATTAAGGTCGGGATCAATTTCCACAGGGAGCTAGAAGTTGGAGTCGGGTGTCTATCTAAAGCGGAGTTGTGTATTTGATCCAAATTGCACTTCTAAACATTTTTGGATTTTTGTTTTACTTCTAATTATATAAAACTACAATGCTCAATTAAACTAAAATAAGCTAAGATTAAACTATTGCGAGTTGTTCAAATAGTTAAAAGGCACTAAGGTAGTGACTTTCGCCTAGGTAGTCAATTGACGGATACTTGGGTCTAAAGCTAGATTGTCACATTTGGGGAGTATGATATACCCATTGCACGATTCTACTCACTATACACCTCTCGGTAGTTCGAGTGATTTAGCCCGAATTGACTTTCTCAAGACCAATTGGGTATGCAAATTTGCACAAGCAATCAAGATTCGACTCGGGTATTACTATCTCTATGTTTAACCCTTTAATTGGGGCTATCAATCTCTTGAGTACGTCCCAATTCCCTATTGGACCAATTTCAGAGACTTAGGCTCTCTTTCTCAAGAAAAGTCAAAGTCAACTAAACACAAACTAGTGTTTGCAACCACTAATTCAGCAATTAAACATGAAATTAGTCCAAATATCAAACACTCATAGCCAATCAAGCCTTAAAACACAAGACCCATCAATTACCCACACTAGGGTTGAGCCACAACCCTAGCTTATGGGTCTAGCTACTCATAAATAGAGAAGAAAACAAAGAAATAGATGAAGAAAAACTCATATTAATTAATTACTAAATTAAACTAGAAGATTCAATGTTGAAATGAAACTAAAATTACTCAAAACAGCTAAAACATATCGAAGTCACGAGTGCAACCCAATACAAAAACTATTTGATGACCTAAAAATGGGAAAAGAAGCTATTTATACTAAGCTGAAAAATCTGGACAAAATTACCCCTGCGGGGTTAGTGCGGATCGCACAAAATCACGTGCGACCGCACTAGGGCTCTGAACTTGAATAAACGGCTCTCTAAACTTGGGCAATGCGGACCGCACAAAATTGAGTGCGGTCGCGGTGGCCTCTAGTGCGGTCCGCATGAAATGGAGCGTGGACCGCATTGGGCTTCAAACTTGGAATTTGCAACTCTCTGAACCTTGGCTCTACGGACCGCACTAAATCGAGTGCGGCCGCATTGATCCCAGTGCGAACCGCACAAAACCTCGTGCGACCACATTGCCTTTTTTCTGAATAGCAGCCTCTCTGAACCTCACTTGTGTGGACTGCACAGAATGGTTTGCGGCCGCACTGGCCCATTTTTTCCTGAGCTTTGCCTTGTCTTGATACTTGTACAAGTTTCACTCCTTTTTGAGCTGATCTTTGACATCTTGTTACCTTGTTGATCAAACCTGCAATCAAGCACAACTTGTGAGCCTTTTGGGACTAGTTTGTACACATTTCTAATCAAAACTTTAGCATGAAGGAGTATAAAATGTATCAAAACCCCTAGTTATCACCTGGCTTTCTAGAAAATTTAGCCACCGCCTGACACTTCCCACATGTCCTTCCTCATCCTTTGCTGCTCAGTTGTTGCTCTAATTCAATCTCTATCCTTGTAACATTTGAGCCAACAGATCATCACTAACTTTAAACTTTTTTGAAGATCATCTTTTCTCGAGCCGTCAACATTAGAAACACCGATTCAATCCTGAACCACCATACCCCACGATATCTGACAGCCGCTTCTCCAATACTTTTGCACAATAACATGCCCCAAAGGCGAATCGTAGAAGATTATAACACCCGCGAACATAACACATCCAATCGAGGACGACAATACCACGTCGCAGATGAAAATTCCACCACACTTGAAAACACCAGTCTCATTACTTCATCAATCCAAATCTGGACATTCATAGCCAACTGTTTTTCCTCCGCCGGTAATGAAATACCGAATCTCTGAATCATGTGCTGAGTAGACCTCCTTCCAAGTTATTCACTGCCCCAACACATAGGCAGGTATCCTATTATCACGTCAATACTGTGCGATAACCAATCATAAGCAATCATAGCAATCTACGTATAACCTCAAAGCTCTCAAAAGTGCAGCTACCGAGCTGAAATGGAAGAATATCCTTCTGCCAGGTGACGACAATAGCCTAATCCACTATGCAGGGAGTATCATACTGCACCACATCTTGTAGCACCTCTAGAATTCTTCAATTCTCAATTTATAATAAGCGTTTTGCGCGCGTAAGATTGAGTAGGAAGGAAACAAGGGCATAAGCCTCAAAGGAATCAAATCGCACGATGAGGAATCAAGAAAGGAAGTACTCTTAACAACCCTGTAGCCTCTCAAAGATAAGTACAGACGTCTCTGTACCGATCCACAAAACTCTACTAGACTTGCTCATGACTCGTGAGATCTAAGGTAACCTAGTGCTCTGATACCATGTTGTCACGACCTAAAATTCACTTAGGGTCGTGATGACGCCGGACACCGTTGTCAGGCAAGCCAATCATAAATACTTAATTTAGGCCTTGTTGTAATAGTTTTAAAAACTATGATTTTTCCTTCAATTTTACTAGTAAAAGATAACCGTTTCAAATTAAATAGAAATGTTTAGGAAATTAATACAAATACCCCTTAGTCATCCCAGCACCCGGTATCACAAGTGCATGAACATTTACTAGGGAATGAAATAAAATACAATAAATGTCTGGAATACAGTTAGACAGAAAAAATACAGTACAATACTCTGAAAGAGACTCTACTGGTTGCGGATCGTCTCAAGATGTACAGCTCGCCTGAGTCCCAGTATCAACCATGTCGCTGCGCCAAACTAGGACACTAGACTTACATGCGCCTCTGCAACAAAATGCATAGCAAGTGTAGTATGAGTACGAAAACAACTTGTACCTAATGAGTATCCCATCTAATCTCGAAGAAGTAGAGACGAGAGGTCGACTTCGACACTTACTAGTGGTCCAATAGTAATATATTAATAATGCAAATAATTATGGATTTATTAAAAGCGGCAATAAATTTAAGTAAGTCACGAAACAAGTAAACATTCCTTTTTATATTAAGAAGTCTTCAAATTCATAATCTATTATTTATCAATTTATCTCAGACCAGGGGGGCAATATCAGTTCATAAATCTCAAGCAAGCATTACAAGCATGCACAAAACATGTTGAGGTCGTACGGCTCGATCCAATAGGTATTTAAATTGTGCACTGCTAGAGGGTCGAATGGCGCGAACCATAGATGCATCTATTTAATCTGCCGAGGCATTCGACCTGTTCCAAAATTAAATACACCCAGACAGTCAATCAGTCATCAGGGAACAATTATCCAAATAAAAGCCAAATCTCTTTTTAACAATTCAAGAAAAGAAGTTTAATCTTTTTAGAAATTCATTTACTAATTCGATGTGATTTAAGCAATTCAAATTGTCAACAAGATTACAAATATTCCAAGTATAGCATGCTTTTGGGTCCTAGACTACCCGAACTTAAACATAATAGTAGCTATGCACGGACTCTCGTCACCTTGTGCGTACATAGCCCCCACAAATAGAAGCACAATCCAATTAATTCACCTGTGGGGACAATTCCATTTTACAAGGTTAAAAAGGAGACTCACCTCGCTCCGAAAATCCATCACCGGTATCCCACGTCCTTCCGAAGACTCAAATTGACGCATGACGCTCCAAAACTAGCCAATAATTATGCAAACCAATTAGTATATGCTCAATTACTCATTGTAATCCAATTTATAACAATTTCTAACTCCAGTCGAAAGGTTGACAAAAACGCCCTCGGGCCCACGTGCCTGGATTCTGAAATTTTTCGAAGATAAGGTCAACCCATAACCTCACGAACTCAAATATATAATTTACTCTCAATTTCATATCCAAAATCATGGTCAAAATCCAAGAATACTAATTTTCTAGATTTTCCCTCAAACCCCAAGTTTTTCACAAGTTTTCATGCTCAAATCCATATACAGTCATGTATTTAACTCAAAATTAACATAACCCACTTACCTCATGCTTGGTGGTGAAAATGGCACCTCAAAGTTTCTCCAAAATCGGCTCCAATGGAAGAAATGGAGTTGAAATGAACCTAACCCCCCGATTTAAAAGAACCTCACTACCTCCAGCATTTTCGCATCTGCGGTCACTTGACCGCTTCTGCGGTTGCGCAGGTGTGACCCACTAACCGCTTATGCGGTCCTCCTCCAGGCCCCCAACTTCCGTATTTGCGTCCTTCCTTTTGCAGGTGCGGCCCAGCATCTACGGCAAGATGACCACATCTGTGGTCCCAGCTTAGCCCAGCCACTTCTGCTTTTGCAGCACCTAGGCCGCCCCTGTGGCTCCATACCTGCGGCCAAAACCTCACAGGTGCGGTTACACCAGATACCAGCTGCTTCAGTACTTCTTCAAATTCCAAATTTGATCTGTTAACCATCCGGAATCCACCCGACGCCCCCAGGATGCCAACTAATCATACCAACTCATCCAATAACATAATGCGGACCTGCTTGAGACCTCAAATCATATCAAACAATGCTAAAATCATGAATCAACCTCCAATCCAAGCTTAATAAACTTTAGAATTTCAAACTTTTACATTCGATGTCGAAACCTAACAAATCCCGTCCGATTGACCCCAAATTTTGCACACAAGTTATATTTGACATTACGGACCTACTCCAACTTCTGAAGTCGAAATCCGACCCCGATATCAAAAAATCTACTTTCGTTCAAACTTCTCAAAACTTTCAAATTTTTATCTTTAGCCAAAAAACTCCAAAACGACCTACAAACCTCCGAATTCACTTTTGATCGCGATTCCAATACCAGAATCACCATGCGGAGCTATTCCCAGACTCGGAATCCCAAACAGACATCGATAATACCGAAATGCACTACAACCCAACTTATGAAATTTTTCCAAAATGCTAACTTCCACAATAGGTGCCGAAACATTTTCAAGTTTCCAAAACTCGATCCGGACATACGCCTAAGTCTGAAATCATCATACGAACCTGCTAGAACCTTCGAATCCTGATTCTGAGGTCGTTTACTCAAAAATCCAATCTTAGTCAATTCTTCCAACTTAAAGCTTTCGAAATGGGAATTCCCTTTCCAAATCAACTTCGAACTTCTCGAAATTCAATTCCGACCATGCGCACAAGTCATAATACCTGATGTGAAGCTGCTCAGGGCCTCAAACTGCCGAACGACGTGCTAGAGCCCAAAACGACCGGCCAGGTCGTTACAAGGTGGGACCCCTAAACTTAAGGAAAGCTAAAGATTAACAACTTAAGAAAACTAAAATTGACCCTATTCTCCAGGCGGGACCCCTGAACTTAAGGAAAACTAAGACTAAAAACTTAAGGGAACTAAAAATTGACCCTATTCTGGATCCCTGAACTCAAGGAAAACTAAAGACTAACTACTTAAGAAAATTAAAAATGACCCTATTCTCCAGGCAGGACCCCTGAACTTAAGTAAAACTAAGACTAACAACTTAAGGGAAATAAAAACTGACCCTATTCTCCAGGAGGGATCCCTGAAGTCAAGGAAAACTAAAGACTAACCACTTAAGAAAATTAAAATGACCCTATTCTCTAGACGGGACCCCTGAACTTAAGGAATGCTAAAGATAAATAATTTAAGGAAACTAAAACTAACCCTATTCTGCAGGCGGGACCCCTGAACTTAAGGAAAACTAAAAACTCTTCTGACTAGGGAGAATGCCTATGAGGTAATGGTCATCTCAACTAGGGGAATGCCTAGCAAGTAAAAACCTTCTCAAACAAACTTTTGTGCTGACCAGATTTGGGCACTGCACTTGAAAAATTCAAGCTTCCAAGCATTGATTTGGACATAGTCTTCGTCTCTGTTTCAAACAAAGAAAACTTGTGAGTTTAAACATGGTGGTTGGTTTGTGGCCTTGACTTTGAGGGCGATTGCTCCTTCACTTGCCATGATAACTTTGATTTTAACTTGAAATACCTTGCTTGTTTATTAACTAACCATTTTCTCTATCAACCCTTATCAATGAAAACACCTCTGATCCTTTCAAACCCCAAATCCCTCTATCTGGTTCATTGTGTTCATGAATTGACATATACCGCACCTTTGTATTTCACATGAGTCCTAAATTACGTCAATTGTCACCAACACAGTGTGCATACTACTCTTCCTGACTTAAGCCACTTTGATGTACTAGCCAGACTCCACTTTGTGCAATTGGAAAGCTGGTAGAAAATTTTGAAGTCATTTCTCACTTGTTTTGATAAAACAGACTCAAAAAGAGGACTTAAACAAATCAAGAGGAACATAGTAAGGGGACAATGGAAAGAAATGATATCTAACAGGAAAATCACCAAGTAGAAACTTATCAGATATGGATACCAACTCTAATGACCATGACATGCACTTTTGGATTAAGTGGCCTAATCTGTCAAGCAAGTCTAATGTTCAACTCTTGTTGTACCTCTTCGCCATGAAACTGGGCTTTAATGCTCCGATTATCCTATCTGATTCACGATCCTCATTCGACTTGTAGTGCCCAAAGGTTTTTCACCATCAATCCACTCTCATTTTGTTTTTTCTCTCAAATCAATGTTGCCTTATGGTGCCTGTGAAGGTTTTCACTAATAAGACTCTCTCATTTTGTTCTTTTCTTCTTATTTCCTCTTATTCTACAGACGATAAGGCATTAACCATGGTAAAAATATCATATGCTCTTGGCATGTCTAAACTCGCCACTCTTAAAGATTATCCGGGAGGTCTTTTTTGGACTGTAATGTGGCTTTTGGACAGGGTTAGAAAGAAAGGATATCATAAAGGCTCAAAATAACTAAGATAACAGGGTTAATTTATTTACAACTTTTGGAATCCATTTCAAAACTTTGCCCCAATTTCTAAAACAAGAGAATTTGATTCTAAGGAAAATCCCCCCACTCTTGACTTCGTGGGATTATGAAATATTTTATTTGGTGCAACCGAACCGTAAGGCTGCCTACGTATCTTGTGGTGACAAGAATCAGATCGAACGTAGTTCACACGCATAATTTTTGTTGTTGCTATTTTTCTTTTTCTTCTTTTTTTCTCTTCTTTTTTTTTCTTTATCTCTTTTTTTTTGTTTTTTATTTTTTCTTTTGGAATGAACTTTCTAAAACAAATCTATGGGGACATGAACTCTTTTTTTTTTAAGACTCTAACTTGATTCCAAAAAAGGAGAGGTCAAAGAAATTAGCGCAGGCTCAAAGGGGTATCGAAGGGTATAAAGTGTTTGGGTAGCTGAAAGAGGGCCTCCTAATCTCTGAAAATGCCAAGTACAACACATGCAGCTTAAGGATGAAAATTGAAGATCATGATAGCCCTTCCTTGCAGCAACGGCATTGATATCACATATATGTCTTCCACCTTCCTTTAGTGTTTTGCCAAGTACATAAATCTTGTTAGGTAGTTTCTTCTTCACAATGGATGTTCTCCGCTAGTTTGGAGCAAACTCTTTTGGCTTTATCTTGTAACTTGAGATGCACTGAACTGAAAGTTGCTCGTTCTTTGTCGGAAAACTCTTCGTGTTTCCAGTCAAAGAGGGGCAGCTGTAAGCACGTGATTTTTGACCCTCCCCGGGAATTTTTACGTTCTTAAGCTTAAATATCTAATTTAGGACTAGTATAGCTATTTTAACTATTTTACTTTATTTCGTTGCAAAAAGAAAAATTTCAAAAAATATATATATATAAATTTTAGTTTATGTATCTCTCATAAACTTGAAAAATACAAAAATTGCACTTTATTTTTGTACTTTATATAATTTCGAAAATTACAAAAAAATATAGTTCTATTAAGGTTTTATAGTCATTTTTAACTTTGAAAAATACAAAAATGTTACCTCATATTTTATCTTAACATTTAAAAACGAAAATTACAAAAAAATAGTTTTATTAATATTTTGTAGCTATTTTAAATGTTGAAAAAATATTTAAAAGGATATAGTTTTGTTAAATACTAGTCTTATTTTTGGTAGTTATTTTGCTTACATAGGACTAGTTAAGCAACGTGTTCCTATTTCTCGGGTCTGGGCAAAAGAATAATATTCGGGTTCAAACTACCCGGTTTTAGGCCTAATTTTCGGACCTAGCCCATAATAAACCGTGTCCAGGACACGTGGGGAACCCCACCACGCGTGGGGGACATATGCCTCGAACCCCACCACGCGTGGGGCTCATTTTCATGGGCATTGCATTACAAAAACACGGACAGAATTTGAAAAGAGGGGGGACCAACGAAAAGGGATTTGGGAAATTTTAAAAGAAGGAAAAAGCCAACAAAAAGGGAGGACTTGAGGACTTTTAAAAAGTTGAAAAAAACGGGGACCAAGAAACGGACTTTTGGAAAGATTGGAAATACTACTGTTCTTCTTCCTCCTGAAAAGGAAAAGAAGAAGCAGAAACCAAAAGAAGCTTTTGGACCACCGGATCCCTACCTCCCCCAGCGTCCAAAACCAAAAGACCTACCTCGTCACCTTCCCCGAGCTCCCTCTCCGCCATAACCACCAGCTCCTAGCCATCGTCCAAAGACCCCCACGCACCATCACCCATCACAGAACCAACCCAAACAACCAGCTCCATCCTGTCCGATACCAACAAACCATCACCTTCCTCCTCCTTGAATCCGCCATTGTTGCCGAAGGGACAAATTGCGGGGCCCTCTAAGTGTATATATTAAATACTTAGATTCCGGGACGGGCCGTTAGCAAATTTCACGGCCCTACCCAAAATAATAATGCGCTAGTTGCTCTAGGCGCGCCTTTAATAATTTAATTTTCCTAAATTCGGGTGCACATTTATGTGACCCAAATCTAAATCTCAACGAAATCGAAATGTGTCTTTAATCACGGGTACATTGACTGTGACGTGGTATGAGATGCATTTCCATGACGTTGCAAATTCCTTTTAAAAAATAAGAATGAGATGAGCCTCGCCGAATAAAAAACACAAATTGCGGGGCCCTCAGTAAATACTTGTTTAAAATTACTTAGAATTCAGGAGGGTCGTTTAGCGAATTTCACGGCCTCCGCAAAAATAATAACGCGATAGTCTCTTTAGGCGCGTGTTTAATAATTTACTTTCTTAAACTTGGGTGTGCATTTCATGTGACCCAAATCCAAATCTCAAAACATCAAATAAAATGCGTTCCGGATTGTGGGTGCATTTCATGTGACGCAGTCCAAAGACGCGTTTTAAGCGATGTTCACATTCTTGTAAAAAAAAAATAATAATAATAAAAGCGGTCAAGAGTTTAAAACTTGCACATAGGTTTAACATGTATAAAATCAGATAATCAAGCCAAATATAACAGTTGAGCGACCGTGCTAGAACCACGGAACTCGGGAATGCCTAACACCTTCTCCCGGGTTAACAGAATTCCTTATCCGGATTTTTGATACGCAGACCATAATATAGAGTCATTCTTTTCCTCGATTCGGGATTAAAATTGGTGACTTGGGACACCCTAAATCTCCCAAGTGGCGACTCTGAAATAATTAAACCAATCCCGTTTCGATTGTCCTTTAATTGGAAAAACTCCCTTGTACCCTCTCGGGTACGTAAAAAGGAGGTGTGACAGCTCTGGCGACTCTGCTGGGGATGAAAACCCCGAACCACTGGTTCAGGGTTAAGAATTCGAGCTTAGAATAATTGTTATTATTTGGCTTTATTTATTATCTGATTTTATTACATGTTTTGAGCCTAATGTGCTAAATGTTGCTTTTACCGCCTTGATATTATTTGGACTGTATATATAAACTGTGCCGAAACCCTTCTCTTCTCTCTTGAGGAGCGCACGCTGGTCGTGGCTTCTTTATGTTAGTGTCATATGCCAAAATAGAACGAGGATTCGGAGGAGTTGCAAAATCGGATGGCCTTTTGGTTACCGGTACACAGCTCCCATCCTCGGCTCGAGTTGTCTGCTCGGGTAAGCCAGGTCTAGAACAAATACCCAGGTTATCAACTTAGAATAACTCAGCTTCATGCCGGATCCCTAGTAGGAACGTTTATTTGCATCATGTGCATTTGACTTAGGGGACTCAACACAGGGGTTGGGTCCGTCTAGGACAAGCAACCTGAAAATAATAGACCATCTTTTGGCATCCTAAGTGCTACATGTTGTATTTATTCAAGGGTGAATGAGTCGTTTGGCGGACCAATAATAGTTGCGGACAAATAACACACCTTGTTAGGTTGATCACATTTAAATAAGAAGGCCGCACGTTTTTCCAGCATGATATTATTTTAATCAAAGCATGGGGAACATTTGTGGAATCCAAGAATTCTTGGAATTCCCTATGTCCCCCACGCTTGCTTTTTGGGAAAGCACATGGGGAACATTTGTGGAATCCAAGAAGCCTTGGAAATCCACTATGTCTCCCACGCTTCATTTTGGGAAAAGCACATGGGGAACATTTGCGGAACCCAAGAAATCTTGAAATTCCCTATGTCCCCCATGCCACATTTTTGAAAATATAATAAATATAAAAAATAAAATATATATGTATATATGTATATATAAAAAAAACGTTGAAAAATTCAAAAAAAAAAGATTTTGTATGTTTTCATCATCATCCACAAGTTAGAAATAGTGGAAAAGAGGAAAAAATAACAGTTTATAAATGTGAAAAAAAACAAATGTCCAAGTAGTGTCGGAACTCTGCCGAATCTTTGAGAAAATAAGGAAAATATATGTCTTATTAGTTAGTTTTATTAACAACAAAGGAAAAGTAGAAAAAATCATCATTGTTTGGTTTTGTTTTTCAAAAAAAAAATAGTTTGTCTTGCCATAAAAAAAAAAGTAAAAAAGGGTCTTGTTTTTAAAAAAAATATGTTTATTTACTTGTTTATGAAAATGCTGAAATTACAATAATCCAAAAATACTTTCCATTATTGATTTCTTTAGAAATTCTTTCTAATTGTTTTAAAAAAAAAATGTATATATAATAAATAAAAAAATCCGAAAATATTTTGATTCTTTTTCAAAATTGAAAAGAAAATTCAAAATCCAAAAAAAATATTTTTGAGAAGCATTCCTTTTATTAAAAGCAAAATTCCGAAAAATATTTTTCTTCTTCTTCTTTAGAATAAAGAAAAAAAAGAGCAAATGAAAATTCAAAAAATATCTTAGAAGTCTTTCTTTTAAAAGAAAATCAATCAAAAAAAATACTTCCTTGCTTCTTTTATTTGCCTTCCTTCGCAAATTCAAAAAAAAGTTAGTTCATCTACTTATTCTTATTTGCCTACTTATTCTCATTCGACCGAACTACGCGGGTTTGATTCTCACCGGATGTGAGATACGTAGGCAACCCTCATCGGGCCCAACCCCACCTTCTCAAAAAAGGAGGAATGTTTTATGTTTTTCATTAATTTGTTTGTTTGTTATGAGTGAAAAATAATAGTCTATTTGATTGTTGTAAAAAAAAAAGAATAATAATAAAAACAGAAAATGGAAAAGGGTCATCTCAAAAATAGTTTATTCGACCGAACTACGCGGGTTTGATTCTCACCGGATGTGAGATACGTAGGCAACCCTCATCGGGTCCAACCCCACCTTCTCAAAAAGAAGGAATGTTTTATGTTTTTCGTTAATTTGTTTATTTGTTATGAATGAAAAATAATAGTCTATTTGATCGTGGTGAAAAAGAATAATAAAAAAAAAATAGAAATGGAAAAGGGTCTTCTCAAAAATAGCGTATTTGCCCGAACTACGCGGGTTTGATTCTCACCGGATGTGAGATACGTAGGCAACCCTCATCGGGTCCAACCCCACCTTTTGCTAAAATAGCTAAAAATCAAAAATTTTAATCTTGTCATAAATAAGTCGGGTGATGTCCAACCCACCTTTTGCTAAAATAGCCAAAAAACAAATAAATAAAAAATATATGTCAAATTTTAATTTTGTCATAAAGAAAGTCAGGTGACGCTGTTTTATCAAGACATAGCCGAATGTTCCCGAAAGGGACGCCGGAAGGCTGACTTTGCATAAACAGCCACTTTTGGGTCATTTTTAAGACTTGGTCCAGTTGACCCCACAGCCTAAAAATCTTCGTCCCCGAGACGTTGAAAGGCCGTGTTTGCAATATTGACTTTTCTCATTTTGAAAAACGATAAAAAAGAGTTATAAATAAGTCAGGTGATGCTGTTTTGTCATAAAAAGGGCCGAATGTTCCCGAAAGGGACGCCGGAAGGCTGACTTGGCATAAACAGCCACCTTTGGGTCATTTTGAGATATGGACCCACACAGCCTTATAAATCTTCGTCCCCGAGGCGCTGAAGGGCCGTGTTTACAACGCCAAGTCTTTTATTGTAATTTTTAAAAGAAAAAAAATCAAAGAGTCAGCGGTCATGTGAATACCGTCTTTTGTCATAATAAGCCGAGCCAGCTTCGGCCGCGTCTTAAACCGTTCTTGCCGAAATAGCCTTAGAGTATCTTTCAGTTGTCGAAAGGTTATTTTCGTAAAAGAATGGACAAGTTTCAAAGTGTCAAAATAATCCTCCCCGGCCTCAAAATTCATGAGAAAATTGGAAGGGGCCACATTTGCAAAAAATAACCATTTGGTTGCATTTTTCGAACAGAGAAAGGGAGCTGGAATTTTGTTTTAAGTCTACCAATCTTTTGATTAGAACATGCGGGTTGTTTAATTTTCAAGCTGGTGGGTAATCTTTAAATCCTTGAAACCCAGTTTGTTTTAAATTTTTTAAAAATGTGTGTTTAGTGTTGTTTATCCTTTGTTGGCACGAACTACGCAAGGTCTGATTCATGCGGGGTCATGATACGTAGGCAATCTCCATAAGATTCGACCACAACAAAAAAAAATCAAAAAAAATCAAAAAAGGAAAAATGAAAAAAAATCGAAAAAGAGAAAGAAAAAAAAACATCAAAAAAAAAGAGAAAAAGAAAAAAATGTTGTCAATAATGAGGACCGACTGAGTCCATTCTAACCTGTTTGTTTTGCAAATAAGTTAAGGTGGTTGGTTTGTGGTAAGCCGGACAATGACACCCGGAATCCTTTACTTGCACCTCATGATGCACACTCTGCGGGGATCAGGCCTGATGATAGAAGCATTCCAGTCCTATTGGGAACTTGTTGACTAAGGGTAATGATATTGAAGTTGGCAATGGTCTTGACAATACTAATGCAAAGCTCAGTGGCTAAGATGCCAAGTTTGATAAAGTGGGAGGACGCTCCGTTCCTTGGTTAGCAAGAGAGAAGCTTGTAGTGGCTTATTTTGTTGTCATTTCTGTTGTCCGGATTATTAAGGTTGTAATTTGGATTTTGTCCTGTGTCAAACCTTCTTATCTTTCCATTTTGTCATAGCAGTTTGTTTAAATTTTGTCCGGTTTGTGTTAGGATTTTATTATGGTTGTTTTGTTTGTTTTATTAGTCAAACCATTTCGCTGGTAGTCTAATACAAAGCCGGTCTTTCGTTATTTCCAGTCATCTTTTGTTTAGTCCTTTTACCATTTTGTTCAATGCCGATTCTAGGGACATGACATGCGCACCCAGTTTGGGCCTAATCTTAAAAGTTAATCATAAAACCCTGGGAAGGTGATCAAAGCATTTAAAGGAAATAAGAACGGTTTGAGATTATTTGAAGCCCGAGTCATGTGGAACTGGGGCAAGTAAAACATAAAGAAAACCGTTAAATGCAAGATTCGCCAAATTGGCATGAGGGTTGTTCAAGATAATGAGAGTTAGAGTGTCGCCCAACGGTGCGTTAGAAGTGACAAATGAACAAACAAATGTTGAATATAATTGTCAAGTCCAGCACCACCAGAAGAGACTACGAATTTAAACTGTATTGTTTGCACTTGGCATGTTTTGAAGACTGGAATGACGAAGGCATTTTGTTCTGCTACCCAACCACTTTATCCTTCGTTAGCCCTTTGAGCCTTATTTATTTTCTTTCATACCCCTCGTTCGGAATTAGTAGCAACGAATGGAATACGCAAGCATGGCAGTTAAGAGAAAAGAAAGAAAAGAAAACAACGAAACGGGAAAAGAAGAATAAAAGAAAAAAAGAGAGAAAAAAAAACGACAAAAAGAAAGGAGAAATGAGAAAAGGAAAAGAGAAAAGAAAAATGATAACGAAAAAAATCAAATGAAAAGAGGAATTGGGAACTCCGTTTGACCTGATTCCTCAAAGAGGATACGTAGGCGCTTCACGGCTCGGTCATAGTTTTGAAAAAAAAAAAAAAAACCCAATCAAAATATCCCCAAGCAAGAAACTGGGGCAAAAGTTACGTTTGTTGTAAATAAATCTAATTCCGAAAGTTGTAACTAATAACCCAAAATTCATATATTTTTGAGCCTTTTATACCCTTTCTTTCTAGCCTGTCCAAAACCCACATTACGGTCCAAAGAAAGACCTTCTGATCAGTCTTTAAAAAATGCCAAGTCGGACAAATGAAGAGTCTTACCGGCGAACATAACATTCTATTCCACAGCAGAAAGGACTCTAATCTCCAACAGAAAGAGTCATACCGGCAACACTTTAAATCCCCCCAGCTGGAGAGAGATACAAATGAGAGAGTCTTATCGGTGAAAATCTTCACAGGCATCATAAGGCGATGAAAGCTGAGAGAAAAGCCAAAAATGAGAGAGACTTGATAGTGAAAACCCTTCGGGCACTGCAAGTCGAACAAGATTAAGAATCAGATGGGGAATCACCAATTGAGGATCTTGAAAGATGATTGACGGTAAAGGATAGTCCCCATATGCATGGCATGACCATTAGAGTCGGTATCTGCGTTTGATAGGGTTTTATTCATAGTTTCTTTTGTTAAAGAGTCGTCTTTTTCCTTTATCTTTTTATTCTGTTCTCTTTTATCTTTCTCCTTTCATAAAAAAAAATTCCCCAATAGAGTCTGTCCGGTCAGAACAAGTATGAAATGACTTCAAAATATGCCATCAGCTTTCCAAGATGAGATCTGACTAGTATATCCAAATGGTATAGTCAGTGAGGAACAAGCGCGAGGCCCGTGTCAAAAAAGATATCCCCAGCAAAGGGAATTGACAAAAGGATTGACGAGCGTCAAGAGAGATATCCTTGCCAAACCCAAGGTTATAAACCTCAAAGGCCAAGGCCCATGAACAGAGCAAGGAGAGCAGTGAGCATGATTTGGCGAAATCCATACTAGACTAAAAGGTCGGGGAAATGCCAGTTTCCAAGCTATGCCACAAAAGAAGAGGGATATCCCCAGCAGGAAGGGATTATCCCCAGCACATAATATCATCCCCAACAAGTCGTGGAGCACAGCGCAATGAAGGAGAAAGGGAAAGCAATCCCAATAGGAGTATCACAGCCAACCACCATGTTTTAAACTAACAAATTTTGTTTGATTTGAAACAGGTAAAGGAAATGGCATTGATGCAGAAACGCATGCCACAAGGGATATTATCAAACTGGGGCAGAAAATTTTCCTTTCATTTAGAAAATTTTCTGGAAGTCAGGTACCCCCAGCTGATAACATTTTACCCCCCAACAGGTAAGTAAATCAAGGGAGGTAGTCTTTGAAGGAAGAAGCTATGCAAAAACAAAACAAAAAAGGAATAAAAAAAAAAAAAAGAATAATAATAAAAAATTGGGGAAGGTAGAAAAGGAAAATTCATCCCAATCCCCAGCAAGTATTCGAGGTAAGACATTTTCAAGTCTTAAGGATATGTCGGGTTCATCCGCCCTCAAATAGGATCTGTTGGGTTAATCCGCCCTCAAATAGGATCTGTCGGGTTCATCCGCCCTCAAATAGGATATGTTGGGTTCATCCGCCCTCAAATAGGATATGTCGGGTTCATCCGCCCTCAAATAGGATATGTTGGGTTCATCCGCCCTCAAATAGGATATGTCGGGTTCATCCGCCCTCAAATAGGATATGTTGGGTTCATCCGCCCTCAAATAGGATCTGTCGGGTTCATCCGCCCTCAAATAGGATATGTTGGGTTCATCCGCCCTCAAATAGGATCTGTTGGGTTAATCCGCCCTCAAATAGGATCTGTTGGGTTCATCCGCCCTCAAATAGGATCTGTCGGGTTCATCCGCCCTCAAATAGGATCTGTCGGGTTCATCCGCCCTCAAATAGGATATGTTGGGTTCATCCGCCCTCAAATAGGATCTGTCGGGTTCATCCGCCCTCAAATAGGATATGTTGGGTTAATCCGCCCTCAAATAGGATCTGTTGGGTTCATCCGCCCTCAAATAGGATCTGTCGGGTTCATCCGCCCTCAAATAGGATCTGTCGGGTTCATCCGCCCTCAAATAGGATATGTTGGGTTCATCCGCCCTCAAATAGGATCTGTCGGGTTCATCCGCCCTCAAATAGGATATGTTGGGTTCATCCGCCCTCAAATAGGATCTGTCGGGTTCATCCGCCCTCAAATAGGATATGTTGGGTTCATCCGCCCTCAAACAGGATATGTTGGGTTCATCCGCCCTCAAATAGGATATGTTGGTTTCAGTCTTTACATTTCTTGACCAGGCGCCCACCTGAATAACGAGAGGAATACATTTTCTGTCTTTTCATTTCTGTTCAAGGTCACCCACCAGTATAATGCGGGCATATCATTTTTCATGTCTTTACCAGGCGCCCACCTGAATAACGAGAGGAATACATTTTCTGTCTTTTCATTTTTGTTCAAGGTCACCCACCAGTATAATGCGGGCATATCATTTTTCATGTCTTTACCAGGCGCCCACCTGAATAACGAGAGGAATACTTTTATGTCTTAGTTTAGACAGGCGCCCACCTGAATAACGAGAGGAATACTTTTGTCTGTGCATTTCATATTCTAGGCACCCACCTGTATAACAAGGGAACACATTTTGTGTCTTTACCACTAGGCACCCACCTGTATAACAAGGGAACACATTTTGTGTCTTTACCATTAGGCGCCCACCTATATAATAAGGGAATACATTCCACGTCTTTACCCATAGGAGATGCATTTCCTCCTAGGTTTGTTTAGTTTTACCCATAGGAGATGCATTTCCTCCTAAGCTTGTTTTAGTTTCATTCATAGGAGATGCATTTCCTCCTAAGTTTGTTTTAGTTTCATTCATAGGAGATGCATTTCCTCCTACCATAGGAGATGCATTTCCTCCTAAGTTGGTTTTAGTTTCACCCATAGGAGATGCATTTCCTCCTAAGTTTGTTTCAGTTCTGCCGATAGGAGATGCACTTCCTAAGTTCAGTTGTACCAATAGAAGACGCACTTCCTGAGAATAGTTGTACCAATAAGAGACGCACTTCCTAAATCCATTGTACCAGTAGGAGACGCACTTCCTAAAAAGTTTCACCGACAGGAGACGCACTTCCTCAAAGTTAAGTTTTACCCATAGGAGATGCATTTCCTCCTAAGTTGTTTTGAAAAAAAAAACAAAAAATGACCTAGTCCGATGAACTTTCTCCTAGGATCAAAATCTTAGTCTGACGAATTTTTCTCCTAAGATAGAGACCTAGTCTGATGAACCTTCTCCTAGGATCAAAATCTTAGTCCGACGAATTTTTCTCCTAAGATAGAGACCTAGTCTGACGAACCTTCTCCTAGGATCCAAATCTTAGTCTGATGAATCTTTCTCCTAAGATAACCAAAAAATGACCTAGTCTGACGAACCTTCTCCTAGGATCCAAATCTTAGTCCGATGAATCTTTCTCCTAAGATACCAAAAAGAAAAGACCTAGTCTGATGAACCTTCTCCTAGGATCAAAATCTTAGTCTGACGAATTTTTCTCCTAAGATAGAGACCTAGTCTGACGAACCTTCTCCTAGGATCAAAATCTTAGTCTGACGAATTTTTCTCCTAAGATAGAGACCTAGTCTGACGAACCTTCTCCTAGGATCAAAATCTTAGTCTGATGAATCTTTCTCCTAAGATAACCAAAAAACAAAAAATGACCTAGTCTGATGAACTTTCTCCTAGGATCAAAATCTTAGTCTGATGAATCTTTCTCCTAAGATACCAAAAAGCAAAATCTTAGTCTGACGAATTTTTCTCCTAAGATAGAGACCTAGTCTGATGAACCTTCTCCTAGGATCAAAATCTTAGTCCGATGAATTTTTCTCCTAAGATAGAGACCTAGTCTGACGAACCTTCTCCTAGGATCCAAATCTTAGTCTGATGAATCTTTCTCCTAAGATACCAAAAAGAAAAGACCTAGTCTGATGAACCTTCTCCTAGGATCAAAATCTTAGTCCGATGAATTTTTCTCCTAAGATAGAGAAAAAACAAAAATGACCTAGTCTGATGAACTTTCTCCTAGGATCAAAATCTTAGTCTGATGAATCTTTCTCCTAAGATACCAAAAAGAAAAATCTTAGTCTGACGAATTTTTCTCCTAAGATAGAGACCTAGTCTGATGAACCTTCTCCTAGGATCAAAATCTTAGTCCGATGAATTTTTCTCCTAAGATAGAGACCTAGTCTGACGAACCTTCTCCTAGGATCAAAATCTTAGTCCGATGAATTTTTCTCCTAAGATAGAGACCTAGTCTGACGAACCTTCTCCTAGGATCAAAATCTTAGTCTGATGAATCTTTCTCCTAAGATAACCAAAAAACAAAAAATGACCTAGTCTGACGAACCTTCTCCTAGGATCAAAATCTTAGGAAATTCTGTTTGTTTTGTTTGTTTTGATTGCCAGGGGCCTGCCTGTAGAGCAAAAGATTGTTATATGTCAAATATTGAAGAAGTTAGGGGTCCGCCTGCAGAACAGCGGGATCGTTCAAAGTCAGGCCGTAACTCATTGGAAGGCAGAAAGCCACAACAAAAATCCCCAGCACTCAATCCAAGATAGAAGCAACAAGAAGCTCGCCCCAAGAATGCGAGTCAACAGTCTGAGAGGGTCAACAAAAGCTAGTCACAAAAAGAAAAAAAAGAGAAAAAAGAAAAAGAAAAAGAAAAAATGAATGAATCCGAAGCACGGAAGTGGAGAACGGATGTGATCTGCTCAAGAACTAGCGCCTACAACTAGCAAGTATCAAGGTTCAAATCCAAAGTCTGTATGAAGCACCATTCAAGACTCAAGACCAAGTTTCAGAAGACTTGAAGATAGGAATCCTTGTAACTAGTAGCTGATAGGCTTAGTTAGTCTTTTTCAGTTTTCATTTTTGTTGTAATGACAGGACTGCGGACCGGAACCTCGACGGAACGACACCTCGATCGGCTCTTCACCTCGGTACAACTTCACTATCTCTCTCATTCCCGAACTACACGTGGCCTGATTCCTGTATAACCAAGGATATGTAGGCAGCTCAGATACCAGGGCTCGGTCACATTCCCTCCCTTTCCTTAAGTGTAGTCCGTCCAAGTAATGGTCGGGTCAAAAACACGTCTAGTCGTTCTTTGTCGGAAAACTCTTCGTGTTTCCAGTCAAAGAGGGGCAGCTGTAAGCACGTGATTTTTGACCCTCCCCGGGAATTTTTACGTTCTTAAGCTTAAATATCTAATTTAGGACTAGTATAGCTATTTTAACTATTTTACTTTATTTCGTTGCAAAAAGAAAAATTTCAAAAAATATATATATATATAAATTTTAGTGTATGTATCTCTCATAAACTTGAAAAATACAAAAATTGCACTTTATTTTTGTACTTTATATAATTTCGAAAATTACAAAAAAATATAGTTCTATTAAGGTTTTATAGTCATTTTTAACTTTGAAAAATACAAAAATGTTACCTCATATTTTATCTTAACATTTAAAAACGAAAATTACAAAAAAATAGTTTTATTAATATTTTGTAGCTATTTTAAATGTTGAAAAAATATTTAAAAGGATATAGTTTTGTTTAAATACTAGTCTTATTTTTGGTAGCTATTTTGCTTACATAGGACTAATTAAGCAACGTGTTCCTATTTCTCGGGTCCGGGCAAAAGAATAATATTCGGGTTCAAACTACCCGGTTTTAGGCCTAATTTTCGGACCTAGCCCATAATAAACCGTGTCCAGGACACGTGGGGAACCCCACCACGCATGGGGGACATATGCCTCGAACCCCACCACGCGTGGAGCTCATTTTCATGGGCATTGCATTACAAAAATACGGACAGAATTTGAAAAGAGGGGGGACCAACGAAAAGGGATTTGGGAAATTTTAAAAGAAGGAAAAAGCCAACAAAAAGGGAGGACTTGAGGACTTTTAAAAAGTTGAAAAAAACGGGGACCAAGAAACGGACTTTTGGAAAGATTGGAAATACTACTGTTCTTCTTCCTCCTGAAAAGGAAAAGAAGAAGCAGAAACCAAAAGAAGCTTTTGGACCACCGGATCCCTACCTCCCCCAGCGTCCAAAACCAAAAGACCTACCTCGTCACCTTCCCCGAGCTCCCTCTCCGCCATAACCACCAGCTCCTATCCATCGTCCAAAGACCCCCACGCACCATCACCCATCACAGAACCAACCCAAACAACCAGCTCCATCCTGTCCGATACCAACAAACCATCACCTTCCTCCTCCTTGAATCCGCCATTGTTGCCGTTGCGAGCTCCGCCATCGTCGACCATTGACCACCAAGCTTCCAACGAACCTCCATCGTCAAAACCACCCTACTGTCCAAATCACCATAACCCAGCCGGACGAGCAGCAGCTGTCGTTGTTGCGTCGTCACTGTCCGTCGCGCCACCAACTCCCTCCCGTTTGTCGACCGCTGCTGTGTCACCTTCCTCAGCGCCACGACCAACAGCAACAACCCGTTTCCCTGTCGTTTCCTCACGCCCAGCAGTGGATCAAACGACCACTGAACACCGTCCAAACACCCTTGCTTCAGCTATACTGTCCAAACGCGACCACCACTGCTTCAGCTGATGTTATCGTTGTTCTTTCACTATTGTCGTGCAGTCCGTTGAGGTCCGGCTTGAGTTCCGTCGGGGTCGTGTTTGTCGTCCTGAGTTTGCCGAGGTTCAAAGGTTAGTAAACTTCAAGCATTAGATAAGGAAATGTTACGTTGAACATTCGAAGATGCAATATATAAATTGATGCGATAATGTTCTGCTTATGCTTTCACCATATGCGTTTTGTTCATTTTTGGTGTTACATATTTTTGTTTGTGTGATATCATTTAATTAAGTAGGGTTAGTTGTTCCATGACACAGTTTAACGTTAATTTGTTCGTCTTTTCTCTTGCTTAGTTCATTCGGACAAAACTAGCATTACTCGTTGTTATTACTTCCAAAACACTCATTTTGCTAGATTCCTTTTATTAAAATTGTAACGAGTTATGAGATTTCAGTTGTAAATAGGCTATAAGGTTTAGTATTGTTAAAGGCATAAAAATGGCATCCCTTTAAAAAATATAAAAATAAAAATAAATAATAAAAAAATAATAATAAGTAAAATGAGACGAGCCTCGCCAAATAAAAGGGACAAATTGCGGGGCCCTCTAAGTGTATATATTAAATACTTAGATTCCGGGACGGGCCGTTAGCAAATTTCACGGCCCTACCCAAAATAATAATGCGCTAGTTGCTCTAGGCGCGCCTTTAATAATTTAATTTTCCTAAATTCGGGTGCACATTTATGTGACCCAAATCTAAATCTCAACGAAATCGAAATGTGTCTTTAATCACGGGTACATTGACTGTGACGTGGTATGAGATGCATTTCCATGACGTTGCAAATTCCTTTTAAAAAATAAGAATGAGATGAGCCTCGCCGAATAAAAAACACAAATTGAGGGGCCCTCAGTAAATACTTGTTTAAAATTACTTAGAATTCAGGAGGGTCGTTTAGCGAATTTCACAGCCTCCGCAAAAATAATAACGCGATAGTCTCTTTAGGCGCGTGTTTAATAATTTACTTTCTTAAACTTGGGTGTGCATTTCATGTGACCCAAATCCAAATCTCAAAACATCAAATAAAATGCGTTCCGGATTGTGGGTGCATTTCATGTGACGCAGTCCAAAGACGCGTTTTAAGCGATGTTCACATTCTTGTAAAAAAAAAATAATAATAATAAAAGCGGTCAAGAGTTTAAAACTTGCACATAGGTTTAACATGTATAAAATCAGATAATCAAGCCAAATATAACAGTTGAGCGACCGTGCTAGAACCACGGAACTCGGGAATGCCTAACACCTTCTCCCGGGTTAACAGAATTCCTTATCCGGATTTTTGGTACGCAGACCATAATATAGAGTCATTCTTTTCCTCGATTCGGGATTAAAATTGGTGACTTGGGACACCCTAAATCTCCCAAGTGGCGACTCTGAAATAATTAAACCAATCCCGTTTCGATTGTCCTTTAATTGGAAAAACTCCCTTGTACCCTCTCGGGTACGTAAAAAGGAGGTGTGACAGCTCTGGCGACTCTGCTGGGGATGAAAACCCCGAACCACTGGTTCAGGGTTAAGAATTCGAGCTTAGAATAATTGTTATTATTTGGCTTTATTTATTATCTGATTTTATTACATGTTTTGAGCCTAATGTGCTAAATGTTGCTTTTACCGCCTTGATATTATTTGGACTGTATATATAAACTGTGCCGAAACCCTTCTCTTCTCTCTTGAGGAGCGCACGCTGGTCGTGGCTTCTTTCTGTTAGTGTCATATGCCAAAATAGAACGAGGATTCGGAGGAGTTGCAAAATCGGATGGCCTTTTGGTTACCGGTACACAGCTCCCATCCTCGGCTCGAGTTGTCCGCTCGGGTAAGCCAGGTCTAGAACAAATACCCAGGTTATGAACTTAGAATAACTCAGCTTCATGCCGGATCCCTAGTAGGAACGTTTATTTGCATCATGTGCATTTGACTTAGGGGACTCAACACAGGGGTTGGGTCCGTCTAGGACAAGCAACCTGAAAATAATAGACCATCTTTTGGCATCCTAAGTGCTACATGTTGTATTTATTCAAGGGTGAATGGGTCGTTTGGCGGACCAATAATAGTTGCGGACAAATAACACACCTTGTTAGGTTGATCACATTTAAATAAGAAGGCCGCACGTTTTTCCAGCATGATGTTATTTTAATCAAAGCATGGGGAACATTTGTGGAATCCAAGAATTCTTGGAATTCCCTATGTCCCCCACGCTTGCTTTTTGGGAAAGCACATGGGGAACATTTGTGGAATCCAAGAAGCCTTGGAAATCCACTATGTCTCCCACGCTTCATTTTGGGAAAAGCACATGGGGAACATTTGCGGAACCCAAGAAATCTTGAAATTCCCTATGTCCCCCATGCCACATTTTTGAAAATATAATAAATATAAAAAATAAAATATATATGTATATATGTATATATAAAAAAAACGTTGAAAAATTCAAAAAAAAAAAAATTTTGTATGTTTTCATCATCATCCACAAGTTAGAAATAGTGGAAAAGAGGAAAAAAATAACAGTTTATAAATGTGAAAAAAAACAAATGTCCAAGTAGTGTCGGAACTCTGCCGAATCTTTGAGAAAATAAGGAAAATATATGTCTTATTAGTTAGTTTTATTAACAACAAAGGAAAAGTAGAAAAAATCATCATTGTTTGGTTTTGTTTTTCAAAAAAAAAATAGTTTGTCTTGCCATAAAAAAAAAGTAAAAAAGGGTCTTGTTTTTAAAAAAATATGTTTATTTACTTGTTTATGAAAATGCTGAAATTACAATAATCCAAAAATACTTTCCATTATTGATTTCTTTAGAAATTCTTTCTAATTGTTTTAAAAAAAATGTATATATAATAAATAAATAAAATCCGAAAATATTTTGATTCTTTTTCAAAATTGAAAAGAAAATTCAAAATCCAAAAAAAAACATTTTTGAGAAGCATTCCTTTTATTAAAAGCAAAATTCCGAAAAATATTTTTCTTCTTCTTCTTTAGAATAAAGAAAAAAAAAGAGCAAATGAAAATTCAAAAAATATCTTAGAAGTCTTTCTTTTAAAAGAAAATCAATCAAAAAAAATACTTCCTTGCTTCTTTTATTTGCCTTCCTTCGCAAATTCAAAAAAAAAGTTAGTTCATCTACTTATTCTTATTTGCCTACTTATTCTCATTCGACCGAACTACGCGGGTTTGATTCTCACCGGATGTGAGATACGTAGGCAACCCTCATCGGGCCCAACCCCACCTTCTCAAAAAAGGAGGAATGTTTTATGTTTTTCATTAATTTGTTTGTTTGTTATGAGTGAAAAATAATAGTCTATTTGATTGTTGTAAAAAAAAAAGAATAATAATAAAAACAGAAAATGGAAAAGGGTCATCTCAAAAATAGTTTATTCGACCGAACTACGCGGGTTTGATTCTCACCGGATGTGAGATACGTAGGCAACCCTCATCGGGTCCAACCCCACCTTCTCAAAAAGAAGGAATGTTTTATGTTTTTCGTTAATTTGTTTATTTGTTATGAATGAAAAATAATAGTCTATTTGATTGTTGTGAAAAAAGAATAATAATAAAAAAAATAGAAATGGAAAAGGGTCTTCTCAAAAATAGCTTATTTGCCCGAACTACGCGGGTTTGATTCTCACCGGATGTGAGATACGTAGGCAACCCTCATCGGGTCCAACCCCACCTTTTGCTAAAATAGCTAAAAATCAAAAATTTTAATCTTGTCATAAATAAGTCGGGTGATGTCCAACCCACCTTTTGCTAAAATAGCCAAAAAACAAATAAATAAAAAATATATGTCAAATTTTAATTTTGTCATAAAGAAAGTCAGGTGACGCTGTTTTATCAAGACATAGCCGAATGTTCCCGAAAGGGACGCCGGAAGGCTGACTTTGCATAAACAGCCACTTTTGGGTCATTTTTAAGACTTGGTCCAGTTGACCCCCACAGCCTAAAAATCTTCGTCCCCGAGACGTTGAAAGGCCGTGTTTGCAATATTGACTTTTCTCATTTTGAAAAACGATAAAAAAGAGTTATAAATAAGTCAGGTGATGCTGTTTTGTCATAAAAAGGGCCGAATGTTCCCGAAAGGGACGCCGGAAGGCTGACTTGGCATAAACAGCCACCTTTGGGTCATTTTGAGATATGGACCCACACAGCCTTATAAATCTTCGTCCCCGAGGCGCTGAAGGGCCGTGTTTACAACGCCAAGTCTTTTATTGTAATTTTTAAAAGAAAAAAAATCAAAGAGTCAGCGGTCATGTGAATACCGTCTTTTGTCATAATAAGCCGAGCCAGCGTCCCAAAACTTCATTCTTTCCTCTCATTTCTCCCGTCCCAAAACTTCATTCTCTCTTTTTTTTAATTCTTTTTTATTTAATGATGATTAGATCGAACCCTATGTAGGTTGCCTACGTATCATGTCCCTCATGAACTAGATCAAGCGTAGTTCTGGAAATGTAATAAACTAAAAACAAAATCTTTTGGGTTTTCATTTATAAATTTTTTGGTTTTCAAATACATCATAGGAAGTACGATAATGAGAGACTCGACAAATTCAACTATACTGCAACAAATTATGACACCAACTAAAAGAATCGGTACTATTGGACATGACTTTAAAGAACAAAACAACACAAAAAACAAACTCAAAATATAAAAAGTCTCCTTAAGCTAGCTCCTGAATGCAGTGATCCTGACTGGATGTTCCTAGGGTGTTTGTCATGCTCAAGCTCTGGTAAGCAGATCCACACCTATATGAGAAAATAAGACCAAATAGAGTTAAAAACTTAGAATACTATGTGAGACAATATCACTCTCTATTGGACACATGCAAGACATGATTGTGGCTAGTTTTTTAAAATTGACCTTCGTGGCTTATTAGCGCAAACTCATCAAAGGTGACCTCATAGATATGGAAATACCTCACTAAAGTTTATGTGGATTCAAACTCCCAATAATCATGGCCCAAAATTAATTTGCAAAAATGATCCATTTTGCAAGAATGACCGATGTGGCCAGAAGTAGCTAAAGATGCAAACTCAAAAAAGGATGGGCCTTAAAGTAATATGACACCTATTTGTGGACTCAAGATTCTAAGACATGGGTCATTGAACCACTTTTGCACAAATGACCCCATTTTTGCAAGAATGGCCGATGTGGCCAAAAGTGGCTAAACATGCAAGATTTGGCTAAGACCTCGCGAAGCCAAGAACCTAAGACTCACTAGGAAGACCGAACCCTATGTGGACTACCTACGTATCCCGCCCCGAAAGACGAAAATCAGTTATGCGTAGTTCGGGAAGATTGGATACGGGCAAGAATAAAAAAATTACTGATTTGGAGAAAATATATTGTCTTTTTTTTAAAATGATGAAACATGTAAACTCTTTTTGGACGTTCTTTTTCCCCTTTTTTGATTTTTTTTACGGAAAATGATGGGAAAATGCAAAATCTTTTGTGGGATTTTTCATTTTTTTGTCTTTTTCTTAAAAACAATATGAAAGAAAAACATAACTGGGCCCTACTTACTTTATTTTCACACTCCACCCTCTTTTCTCCCTCATTTACCCTCAACCATCATTGGTCCGCCAAATGACCCTTTTTACCCTTGAAGAATGGAACATGTAGCACATAAGATGCATCAGGATGGTCTTTTATTTTTGAGTACACTTGTCCTAGACAGACCCAACCCCTGTGTTGAGTCCCCAAAGTCAAATGCACGTGATGCAAATAAACGTTCCTACTAAGGATACGGCATGAGGCTCTGTTATTCTAAGTTTAAACCTGAGGTTGTGTTATAGACCTGGCTTACCCGAGTGGACAGCTTGAGCTGAGGCGGGGGCAACGTACCGGGAGCACGAAAGTCTACCCGGCCTTGTTGCTGACCTAAGCCTTGTTCTATTTGGTATGGCTTCTAACAAAAAAGTGGGCCACACGTACGTGTGCACCATATTTTTAGAAGACTCAGAAGGGAGGCGTAAGAAGACAGTTTAATACAGTTCAAATAATATCAAAGCAGTAAAATAAGCGGCAATTAGCACATTAGGTCTACAAATACAGTAATATCAACAAACAATAAAGCCAAGCATAGATCATATTAACAAGCTCGAATTTTGAATCATGAACCAGAGATTCTGGGTTCTTATCCCCAGCAAAGTCGCCAGAGCTGTCACACCTCCTTTTTTACCCGAAATAGATATAATGGAGTTTTTCCAATTAAAGTGACAATAATCGAAATAGAATTATTTAATTAATTCAGAGTCACCACTTGAGATAATTTATAGTGTCCCAAGTCACCGATCTTAAATCCCAAATCGAGGAAAATTGACTCTATTTTAAAGTCTACGAAACCAAAAGACCGGGTAAGGAATTCTGTTAACCCGGGAGAAGGCGTTAGGCACTCCTGAATTTCGTGGTTTTAGCACGATCGCTTTAATCATACGTAGCTTAATAAATTTATTTAATTACGTGTTTTAGAACCTATGTGCATTTCACCTCCGCTTTTAATTGCTTGATTATTCGTAATTTTGGAATCATCTAAAAACGAGTCACGCGTACGTGACTAAATTCGTTCGGCGCGCCAAGAATCATGTCATGCATATGTGTACACAATCAATCATGATTTGTTAATATTAAGAAAGTTTGGTCGAAGTTGCGTGAATGCATACTTCTATTTATTTTTTAAATCGTAAATATATCACGCGAAAGTATACATAATCACGATAATTTGATTAAGAGCGTACCTAGAAGCATACTAACGATATGAATTACTTGTAAAAAAATAGAATAAAAGCATATTTCCTCGTCTCAATCCTTTATTCTATATTGTAATTTCATCCTCTCTTTTCTTTTCATTTTCTTGGATTTACTTTGGGGCATACATTTTTTATACTTTTTAGGCGAGTTGCAGTTTAGTTATCCACCTTGATTGACATTGTTTATTTTCGAATAGTTCAAGATTTGAAGAGTTTCTGAATTAGAATTCCTCCAATATTTTGCTTTACATCTACTTTTGTACTCAAGGCGACGCTTCCACTTGCATACATTTCAAGGACGAAGGCTTCTATTGGACTTTAATATATATTCAAATAAATAAATTGAATTTACAAACCAAATCTTATAATCCATATTAATTAAATATATAGAATGATAAAGATTGCCACACAAAGAAAAAAAACAAATATATAGAATGTGAAATACAACAAGATTCCATATATCCAAGTCAAATACTATTCAACAAAAAGAGGTAGAGAGATAAAACTAGAAATTAAAGAAGGCAAAAATGAAGAGCTTACCTATTGAAAGCAAAGAAACAGTTCGAAGTACCAAATAAAAGCGGGACATGAATCGGAATGGGCTTCACTCAACGGAAAATTGCGACTGAACAAACACCTCGGACCACGACCTTCAACGACTCGAAGCTTGCCGGAATACTCAAACTAAACTAGTGACCAACGAACAGAGCATAAAGTTTTTGCTGCGTTTTTTGAAGAATGGGTGGCTGTTCTAGTTTTGGAGATTATGTTTCTTTAGTCGTTGCCCTCTCGTTCGTCCTTCCCTTCCCTTTATTTATTTATGTATACCTTTGCTTATATTTGATTGAATATTTAACAATCAACCACTTTCCTCTTTCTGGACTAATTTGATTATCAAAGAAGAAAGATGTAAAAACTGGAGCTAAGTTTATTATTGGAAAACAAAGTTGGGTTAAAAGTATGATGGGTTTTGGGGTTATTTGGAAGAAGGCAGCATCTTTTTTTGTGGTAGTGGGATGCCGTTCTTTTCTCTAAGGGATGTGGGTGAGGCTCGTTCTCTTCTTCCTTTGGCAGTGTACGGCGGAGATGGAGTTTTGGAAGGAGTTCTGCCCGTTGGGTCTTGGAGAAGGAGAAGGAGCATCTGTTGTCTCTCTTTCTCTTGAGTGTGTTGCGGCCGATCGTTTTGTCTAGTGAATTAGGTTAGTTCTATATAGAGGGAATTAGGGTATATTTTAGAGATGGGGGATATTGGGTAGTGCGCTTGGCCGAATTTGGGCCTCTTTTGGGCCAAGGCAAGCTCAAAATAATAGTCTTCTCACATAAAAACAAGAGAAAATTAGTCCAAAATTTTTATTCTTATCTTTTTTGGAAAAATATAATATCAATACTATTTTTTGTATTTTTTTTAATTCTACAATCGTTTCATGAGTTACCGCTCTGTTTTCCTCATTTTTGCTTCTTATTATCTTGTTCAGTTGTATTGTGTGATATCGAGTTGGTTGGTTCTGGTTCGGAGAGGTTTTGGAGAGGAACAAGACACTTAGTCTCTTTTGAGTAAGCTTAGGTTGGAAAAGTCAACTGGATATTGACTTATGTGAAAAAGGGCTCGGATGAGAATTCCGATAGTTCAGATAGCTTTGGGAGGTAATTTGGGACTTAGTAGCATGATCAAAATGTGTTTTGGAGGTGCGGAGTAGATTTATGCTTGAATTGGCGAAATTGAAATTTTGGCGTTGTCGCGCCCCCTTTTTTTCCCCCTCCACGGAGAAAGTCCGGGTTCCGACATTCATGGGGACAACTCATTTCCTTTTGGAAATTGAGTATTTGAAGAGTCTCCATCTAACGGGTTATGGTGCGTTAGGGAACCTAGAGCGATTAACTCTTGGATTGGTTTGCATTACCAGAGATTAGGGTAAGGGCTCGAAATGACCTCGAGGGGAAGGTGTTAGGCACCTCTCTCGGTCCACAATGGGTCCTGGCCGAATTTATATTCACGAATTAGTCCATTAACAAATAAATAGTTTAATCAAATAATTTTCAAGTGAAGCACGTTAGGACATTGAATAACTCAAATAATAAGATAAAGGTTTTGAACAAGTTGTATATTAAACAAAGTTTTAAACATAAGGGATTTGGGAAAGGAGGGGTCCTAGATTGGTTATCCTACAGGAACACCACACACAATGTCCGGTAAACACTCCTCAATGAGGGGCTACACGTAACATTAGCCCATAGTCGTCATATCACATATCTACCCTTCCTACCCCATAGTGGTCATTAAAGCGAGTGTTGGTCAGCGATCTCTATTACGTGTTGTTACCGTCCCTTCTTAATGGTCCTGGAGAAAATTTAGGACCTCTATCTATAGGTAGTTCTAGACAGACCTCTAAGGTTTAAAGAAGAAAATATTAAGGCGACAAGAAAGAACAAATAGGACCTTAGCATATAAGACAGGGAAGAAGCAATTTGAGGCTCAAGTTTACCTCCACAAACAATGCACATAAGCAGCACGACTCAAACACAAATAAGGGCCTTTTGTTAAACAGTATCCTAAGGCATGATGTCTAAATGAATATCAAGACACAGAAGATAGACAGTTTATTTATTTTGTAAACTCAGAAGTAATGGCTCTATCAGTTTGCCTACTGATTTTTAAGCATATTAAAATCAGAATGACATTAAGTAACAGAAACAGTTTCAAAGTTAAAGAATTGAAAATGCCCTATAGGGTTGCCTACACACGGAATAATGATAACTACGTTTTATATGGTAAAACAGAGCAGATTTTAAAAACAGACTCTTGAATCCCTATAGGCATGTTGTCTAATGATAGATTAAGGCAGTTTTGAAAGAATTCATTTCAGGGAAAATAAACCGCTAATTAAACTAGTTTTAAAGTGAACTAATCGTGGACTAGATTGATTTATTTAAACTAAACTGGTTTAAATCTACAGGCGGAATTTCTGGTGTTGTTTCCTATAGGCATGATATCTAATTGTTTGAAAAACTGACGTTAGAAACTGGTAGGCATGATAACAAATGAAAACACATATAAACACTCGATGTAACAGAAGTTGAATTAAATCATATCCTATAGGCATGGTATCTACTTGTGAAGATGATTTTAAGACCTATAAGAATGATTTCTATTATTGGAACCATAAGGCAAACACAATAAATAAAAAATCCTATAGGCATAGTTTCTACCCGTATTACACCACAAATATGTAACTACCCACCCTTTTCACTAGTTACCCCAATATACATTTACAAATTATTACATGCCAATACCGAATGAATTACATAAGTAGATAAGAAAATGAAGTTATTCTATAGGGAGCCTACAAATAGGCCCAGATTTCCAAAGCCTCCAATAGCCTCAAATGCCCAAATTCCATAGACAATGTCATTGTCTAGGTGCGTTAGAGTTCTCTAAGGATCTCAAGGATCCTAGGCAGTGCTCAAATCTAGAATTTGTAACCAAATTGAGTGAGTGCACTGTGGAAGGGCCAGCCTCAGTGTGCCAGAGTTCAGAGAGTTCTCAAGAGGATCCCAAGGCAGTACACACACTGGAGGGGGCATAACCTAGTGACTTAGGAGTATAGTGAGAGTGCTTCACATAGTTTGAAAGGTTTCAGTAAGAAAACAGTGTTAAATAGAGATTTGCTTGAAATAGTTTTGTAAAAAACATAGGGAGTTATTAAATAAGATAATTTGAAAAGGGTAAGGTGACTAACAATCAATCAGACCAAATACAAAACTAGAAGAAGCTCATCAGCACTTTAATACATGGAGTCAAACAGGTGCACACATCCATTTAGGGGGTAATGGAGGTTTGGGTTAAGCATAGGGCACATAGTAAACATAGATGCACATAGGTACAAAGCCAGAGGAGCCTTTAAAAGGGGCCAAGGCTTTTAAAGTGTAGCATGAACTGTAGCGTTAATACAGAATCAATAGGCTTAGGATAGCCACTTACTTCATACGAGAAGGTGCATGCCAGGGATCAGAGAAACATAGTCACATTTAGAGGGATCCTAAGGGGGTATATAGCATGCAGTAAATAAGACAGTGAAGTAGACATGCTAATTGCTGGTTGAACAACAAAACCATAGATAGAAGCATATTAGAAACATGGCAAATTGAAGTAATAGGAGAAGCATGTTGTTTTGAGACTTAAATTGAAATTAGAACATACCGGTAAGGGGATAGTAAACACAAAGTGAAAGAGAACCCAGTAGTCAACCTTGGCTTATAGCCGGCTGACTTTAGACAGTAGTAAGTGACACAAAAGAGAGAAGAAACTTTTTAGTGTGAAAGAGAGAGTTTGTGAGCCAATGTTCGTGTGTTTGTATTAATGAAAGAGTGTGTGTATATATAGTAGTTCGAAATTAGGTAAAATAAGGCAAGAATCACAGTAGTATAGTAATTATGGAACTAAGTATACTAATCAAAATCAAATCAATGCAAGCATTCTTTTAATTAAGGGGTAATCAACCAACGGGAATGGGCAGAAAATGTTTAAGGAAAGAAATCAAGTAGGGCATCAGGTACAATATAGACAATTAGGGGTAAGTACATAAGGGTTCAAATTAAGTAAACAACTAGTGAAGAATCAGTAAAATACTCGGTTAACCAAATAAGGTAAGAATATAAAATAAAGTTGCAAAATATGGAAATAATCGAAAATCAGCATATAGCAAATTAGTGAATCAAGGACTTGAAATTACTGATTTAAGGAGAGTAACATGGGTTCCCATGAATAAGAAAATAAACCAAGTTTAAACAGGAGAATCGAAGGTCTAAAGGGATTTTTTCAAATCAAGCCAAGAAACAGGGAGCTCAGAGTCAATCAAAGAGAGAGCCATGAGTCAATGTTTAAGCATATAAATAGAGTGAGATAGGAGTAACCAAACATAGCAAGCAAAGAGGCAAGTATTGACCAGTCAAGATGAATCCCAGCATATAGAGCTGATGTAATTAAGCATAAAAACTCCGTAGAAACATATCGAGGCAAGATAGTCACAGAAACTCAAACAAGAACAGGCCAGTCACAAAATCAGACGAAGAAGCCTAGAAAAATTAAGGCTTTCAACACAGACGAGTTAAAGATGTGATAAACTCATAGAATCAGTTAAAATAATGCAAGAAGTAGAAGTTTAAACACAAAGAATCAGTTAAACAAAATTTTAAAAGAAGTTTTGAAACCTTAATTTTTAGAAGAAGGTGAAAAACACTTGAAATCAACAATTCTTGTAAAAGAGTTCCAAGGACAGTGCAAAACATTAAAGAAACAAACTCGAATCATCATAGATCTGTACAGATCTAAGAGATATAGGAAGAAATTAGGGTTTCAGAAGAAATCCATATAGAGATGAAAGAACCTGTCTAGAATCCCAAGGATCGCAACAAATACAGCATGATTTTGCTCGAAATCACACTGGATTAGCCAAGAACAGACAAGTGACGAACCATAGATGTATGTCAGCGTGGCCCTGGGCCCTTCAAGACCTTAGAGAAGGCAAGCATGGCATGAGAGAAACCATTGGAGGCTTAGGAGTCGATGAGAGATCACCGGAGAAGACCGGAGAAGAGAGGTCGGCGGTTGAAGGGCTAGGGTTTGAGGGTGAGGAGAGGAGATGAGAGAATACAGAGGTGTCGGATTTGGGAGAATGAGTTAGGGTTAGGGGTCATTTAGAGTTTAAAAAAAAGGCAAGAGTTCATACGGGCCGTTGATCTCTTAGATCAACGGCCATGATTCAATTGGTTCTGGGTCGGGTAGGCGAGTTTAGGGTTTGGGTCGGGTAATCTGATTAGAAATTGGGCTAGGGTTGGGTTAAAATTGGGGCTAAAATCGAAATGCAATCTGACTATGTTTTAAGTAACCAATTTAATTCCATATAATTTATAATAAATAGTAAATAATTTTTATAAAATAATTTCATGTACTAACATGATTTAAAATAGATATTCAACATTTTAAAAGTATAGAAGGTCGATTTTATGCATATAAAACGTAATTGTACATTAATAAGGCTAATATTGCAATTATATGCAAATTAGCTTTAAAATGCAAAATGCAATTATAAAAATGCATTAAAATATTTTTACAATATTTAGGCATAAATATAAAATTTAGATGACTAAATTACCACAACAATAATTTGAGGGATAATTATTGGGGATTTTATGAGTAAAATGGGAGGAAATAAATCAATTTAAAATCTTTAAAATTATAGGAAAATTATAAAAATCTTGTGCATGCTTATATATGCATATATATGCTATTTTGAAAGTAATTATGCATATTAAAATATATAGGGAAAAATTGGGTATCAACAGCTGTCTCTCTTTATCTGGAAAGGATGAAAGAGTTTTCGGGAAGAAATGATGGCCAATTTTGACCGGATGGGATGTTTTGAAAGATAAAGGCCGGACTCTGGTCTTCGAGCTACCTATATATTCCTGGTTTTACAGGAATCAGAACATGTGTAGTTCTGGGTTCATATGCGGAATATGCTAATGAAATTATTGCAAGAACGGACACATGGTGCCGAAGCGGCTATGGTGAGCGGTTAAAGCTTGGGATAGTTGAAGGAATTGGAGCGAGGTCACTCCTTCTATGATAGAGGTTGCTTACTGGTTATCTACAGATAAAAGATGCTACAAACATGTATTTGCAAAAAATTAAACATGATGCAAATTCCTTTTGGACCATGACGGTTGTCTTTGGACGGTTAAAGATGATGTCATTGGACCATGAAGTCCTGGGCCATGAATTATTTAGTGAGGGATTCGTAGGATATGAAATGATGTTCTCGGGCCATGAAGATGGTGCCTCCGAACCATGACGCCTTTGAATAATGATATGCAAATTTGAGAGATCCTCAGGCCATGGCATGGTATCTTCCGGCTATAAGGATGATGCCTTTGGACTATGATGCCTTCGGATAGATTGACGATATTTCAGCCCATGATATGCAATAGTAATGATGTTGTCAAGATAATGCTTAGTCTTGTGAAATAGAGGGCGGAGCTTAGCCCGATTGAAAAGCGAATAAAGAGTACTTAGAAATAGAGCAATATTCGTGCAAAGTGGGACATTGCTTAGTCCCGTATAGATGGTGAGGCAATGATTAGCCTCATGCAAGTATGGAGTCAAGGATTAGACTCATACAAATAGGGAGGCAGGGATTAGCCTCATGCTAGTAGGGAGACAAGGATTAGCCTCATGCAAATGTGGAGTCAGGGATTAGACTTATGCAGATAGGGAGACAAGGATTAGCCTCATGCAAATGTGGAGTCAGGGATTAGACTCATGCAAGTAGGGAGGCAAGGATTAGCCTCATGCAATGTGGAGTCAGGGATTAGACTCATGCAAATAGGGAGGCAAGGATTAGCCTCATGTAAATATGGAGTCAGAGATTAGACTCATGCAAATAGGGAGTCAAGGATTTAGCCTCATGCAAATAGGGAGTCAGGTATTAGACTCATGCAAATAGGGAGGCAGGGATTGGTCTCATTCAAATAGGGAGGCAAGGATTAGCCTCATGCAAATGGGGAGTCAGGGATTAGCCTCACGCAAATAGGGAGGCATGGATTAGCCTCATGCAAGTATGGGCAGACAGGGATTAGCCTCATGGAGTTAAGGATTAGACTCATGCAGATAGGGAGGCAAGAATTAGCCTCATGCAAATAGGGAGGCAGGGATTAGCCTCATGCAAGTATGGAGGCAGGGCTTAGCCTCATGCAAGTATGGAGTCAGGGATTAGACTCATGCAAATAGGGAGGCAAGGATTAGCCTCATGCAAGTATGGGGACAGGGATTAGCCTCATAGAGTCAAGGATTAGACTCATGCAGATAAGGAGGCAAGGATTAGCCTCATGCAAATAGGGAGTCAGGGATTAGACTCATGCAAATAGGGAGGCAAGGATTAGCCTCATGCAAATAGAGAGTTAAGGATTAGACTCATGCAAACATGGAGTCAGGGATTAGACTCATGCAAATAGGGAGGCAGGGATTAGCCTCATGCAAGTATGGGGAGGCAGGGATTAGCCTCATGGAGTCAAGGATTAGACTCATACAGATAGGGAGGCAAGGATTAGCCTAGGGATTAGACTCATGCAAGTATGGAGTCAAGAATTAGACTCATGCAAATATGGGGGACAGAGATTAGTCTCATGCAAAGAGCGAGCAGCGAATAAGAGTAGTGTATGTCTTAGCTGGAGATGTATTCGATGTCTGGTAGCCTAATTGATAGTGAATTATCTCTATGTATACATGTTTTGCGAATGCTATCGTTATGTCAAACGTGCCTGCATTCAAAGAAAAATTGTAAGTTTGTAAGGGGAGGTTGGTTTGTGCTTCATCCGCCGGCCTTACTTTGCTCCGTTCTGAAAGCCTTTCGAGTTCCCCTGGGTGACACCTGACTCTTATGGAAATAGAGTTTTCAAAAATATGTAATTATTGATAAAAATAGAGTTGTTTTTGAAACGTATTGATATATCAAGTAATTTTGATGAACTAGTGACTGTGACACATCTCAAAGGCATTGCAGCTCTCTTATATTGGAATTTTGAGGGTCCTCCTCAAAATTCTGCCCTAGTTTGGTAGATGATATTTTGACCGTTTGCGAATCTTGCTGAACCTTCTCCGAAATTTTGAGAATCCTTCTCAAAATTCTGCCCCAGTTTCTTAACTGGATACTGACCGTCTGACACATGTTAGCGTTGGCTGGACTTGCTCCGGAATTTTGAGGACCCTCCTCAAATTTTTGCCCTAGTTTCTGAACTTAGGGAAATGAAAATTTTATTATGATATAACCGAACCCATAAGGATACCTACGTATCCCCTCTTAAACTGGAATTAGGTCAAGCGTAGTTCAATTACATCAGATGAGGAAATATACATAATCTAAGCATAGTATCTCTTGACTGTGTCTGAATTGATTGGTTTTGGCTAGATTTTTCCATCCATTTCTGCAAGTATGAGTGCTTCTCCTGTTAGCACCCTATGGACCATGTATGGACCCTGCCAATTGGGAGAGAATTTCTCTTTGGCTTCATCTTGATGCGGGAAGATTTACTTCAATACCAGCTACCCTGGTGCGAACTGTCTTGGTTTGACCCTTTTGTTGAAAGCTCTAGAAATTTTGTTCTGATAAAGTTGGCCGTGACATACTACGTTCATCCTCTTTCCATGTATAAGGGCCAATTGCTCATAGCGGCTCTTTATCCACTCTACATCGCTGAGTTCTTCTTCCTGTATGACTCTTAAAGAAGGAATCTCTACCTCGGCTGGGATGACAGCCTCGGTACCATAAACCAGCATGTAGGAAGTTGCTCCGGTTGATGTGCGAACTGTGGTGCGGTACCCCAACAAGGAAAAGGGTAACTTCTCATGCCATTGTTTGTAGTTCTCTATTATTTTCATTAGTATCTTCTTGCTGTTTTTGTTGGCGGCTTCTACGGCTCTATTCATCTAAGTCTGTAGACTGTGGAATTCTTGGGCTTGATTTTGAAAGCCTCACATGTAGCTTTCATTAGATCAATGTTAAGATTGGCGGCGTTGTCAGTAATAATGGACTCGGGAACTCCGAATCGGTAAACAATACGATCCTTGATAAAATCTGCGACGACTTTCTTGGTTACAGATTTGTAAGATACAACTTCTACCCATTTTGTGAAGTAATCAATGGCTACCAGAATAAACCTGTGTCCGTTTGAAGCAGTGGGCTCAATCGGACCAATAACATCCATTCCCCAGGCGGTGAATGGCCAAGGTGAGCTTGTTGCATTGAGCTCATTTGGTGGCACTTTTATCATGTCGGCATGCATTTGACGTTGAAAGCATTTGCGTACATACTGAATGCAATCCGTCTCCATGGTCATCCAAAAGTAACCTGCCCTGAGTATTTTCTTAGCCAAGACGAAACCATTCATGTGTGGACCACAGGTCCCGGCATGTACATCCTTAAGTAGCTTAGAAGATTCTTTTGCGTCGACACATCTTAGCAATCCCAAATCGGGAGTTCTTCTGTACAGATTTCCTCCATTGTGGAAGAAGTGATTGGACAATCTCCGGAGTGTGCGTTTCTGAGAGTGTGGTTTGCATGCTCTGGATACTCTCCTTTCGCTAAATACTCCTTGATGTCATGGAACCAAGGTTTTCCATTTGTTTCTTTTTCAACATGGGCATAATATGTCAGCTGATTATGAATTCTCATCGGGATAGGATCAATGTAATTCTTATTTGGATGTTGTATCATGGATGACAAAGTGGCCAATGCATCGACAAACTCATTTTGAATTCTGGGCACATGTCGGATTCTATCTCCGTGAACCTCTTTCTCAATTCCTGCACATGGTGCAGATATGGCAATATCTTGCAATTCTTGGTGGCCCACTCTCCTTGTACCTAGTGCACAAACAAATCTGAATCACTGATTACCACAACTCTTAAATGTCCATATTGACTGCCATGTTGAGTCCTAGTATGCAGGCTTCATACTTTGCCATGTTATTGGTGCAGGAAAATCTGAGTTTAGCAGATACCGGATAATGCTGACCCATTTCTGACACCAAAATTGCTCTAATGCCTACTTCTTTGAAATTTTCACCTCCGTCAAAGAACATCCTCCAAACGTCGTATGCTTCGGTAATGTCTTCTCTTGCGAACGACACTTCTTCATCAGCAAAGTACATTTTCAATGGTTCGTATTCTCATCCCACCGGATTTTTAGCAAGATGATCTGCCAATGCTTGTCCTTTGACCGCCTTTTGAGTTACGTAGACAATATCGAACTCACTCAATAGTATCTGCCACTTAGCTAACTTCCCAATTGGCATGGGTTTCTGAAATATGTATTTCAAAGGATCCATCCTGGATATGAGGTATGTAGTATAGGCACAGAAGTAATGCCTCAACTTCTGGGCCGTCCAAGTTAAAGCATAGCAAGTGCGTTCTAGCAGAGTGTACTATGCTTCGTAAAGCGTGAACTTCTTACTCAAGTAATATATGGCTTGCTACTTTCTTCCTGTCTCGTCATGTTGTCCCAAAACACACCCGAAGGCTCCATCTAATACAGATAGATAGAGTAGCAAAGGCTGCCACAGCTCTGGCGGGACCAAAACTGGTGGTGTGGATAGGTACTCCTTAATTTTTTCAAAAGCTTTCTGACAATCCACTGTCCAGCTTGTTCCAGGATCTTTCCTCAGCATCTTGAAGATGGGTTCGCATATGACTATGGACTGTGCTATGAATTGACTGATGTAGTTGAGCTATCCTAGGAAGCTCATTACGTCCTTTTTGCTCTTAGGTGGTGGTAACTCTTGAATAGCCTTGACTTTAGACGGATCCAGCTCGATCCCTCGACGACTGACGATGAATCCTACTAACTTTCTTGTGAGAACCCCGAATACACACTTTGCGGGGTTAAATTTCAAATTGTACCTCCTTAGCCTGCCAAAGAACTTCCTCAAGTCTGCTATGTGATCTGCGGCCCTTTTGGATTTGATAATGACGTCGTCCACATACACCTCTATTTCTTTATGGATCATGTCATGGAAGATAGTTTTCATGGCTCTCATGTAAGTGGCCCCAACATTTTTCTGACCAAATGGGATCATCTTGTAACAGTATACACCCCATGGTGTAATAAAAGTTGTCTTCTCTGCATCCTCTTCATCCATCCGAATCTGGTGATAACCCGCGAAACAATCTACAAAGGATTGGAGTTCATGCTTGGCACAATTATCGATCAGGAGTGTATGTTTAGCAGTGAAAAGTCGTCCTTGGGACTTGCCCTATTTAAATCCCGATAGTCAACACATAATCTGACCTTCCTGTCCTTCTTAGGAACTGGCACGATGTTAGATAACCAGGTTGGATATTCAACCACCCTGAGAACTTTGGCTTTGATCTACTTGGTAACTTTCTCCTTGATTTTCAGGCTCATGTCTGGTTTGAACTTTTTGAGTTTCTGTTTTACTGGCGGACACATGGGATTAGTAGGCAACTTGTGAGCCACTATGGAAGTTCTCAAACCTGTCATGTCATCATATGACCATGCGAAAATGTCGTCATATTCTTTTAGGAAACGAATGTACTTTTCCTTCTCTATTGATGACAAGTGAATGTTGATACGAGTCTCCTTGACGGTCTCGGTGTCTCCCAAATTTACTGCTTTGGTCTCGTCTAGATTGGACTTAGGCTTGTTCTCAAAATTTTCAAACTCCCTGACGATTTCCTCGGGTATCTCATCTTCTTCCTCTGAATCACTATTCTCATGTTGCGTTGCCTCATTACATGTCACAGTCACTGGTTCATCAGGAAAAGTAATAATAATATTGTAGAAAGGAAAAATGTAAAGATAGTAGTGAATAATAAAGAGAATATGCATTTGATTAAAACTTGAAAAATTGTCCAGACAAAGCACGGCTCGATGAATCGAGCATTTATTTTGAAACAAGTAAAACTTAAACAAAATTACGGAAAATTTTAAATTCCTAAAATGGCTAAGAAGTAAATTCTGCCAAGCTACCTAGGGACTCGGTGGGCTCGGGATGGTGTGGCGGTCCAGTTCCTGAGAACAGCTCCCTTCGCCATAGTATAATAGTGAGGCCTTCTTCCTCCTCCTCCTCAATTATGGCACCACAGTCCATGTCCTCATCCTCCAAGAACAAATTCTTCAACCCAGCTAGCGCTTCTTCCTCTGTAGTCCCCCATATTGTGTCATCCTGGTGAAAAGCTTGTTCCAAACATGGCACTGGTTGCTCAAGAGGGTAATACGGTCCGCGCCATGGAGGCGACCAATCATTGTACTCTTGCCATGTATACTGGTATCCGAGCCCAAATGTGATACCATGATTTTTTAGCTGTATTAGTTTGGTGATGCCTTGGAGATTCTTTCCCAACCCCTTGCCTGGTTCATATCCAGATCATGCTAGTATGTTTTCTATTTTGTTACTCCACCACTTATCTTTCTCGACGGCATTGACCCGTTCGATGTGATGATTGGTTTCCCCTCCTAGACTTCTTCTATGTTCAATGGTTGGGATGGTTTGACTAGTGTAGATGGGGTTACTCCCATCTCCATGGATGATCACCTCCTGATGGTTCCATTCGAATTTCACGGCTTGATATAGTGTGGAAGGCACGGCTCCAGCGGCATGGATCCATGGCCGGCCCAACAAAAGATTATATGAGGCTGGTATGTCAAGCACCTGAAATTCAACGTCAAACCAACTTGGCCCCATCTGCAAGCAAAGGTTGATTTCCCCGATCGTGGCCCTATGGGACCCATCGAAAGCCTTCACATGCATGCTTCCTACCCATATCTCGTGGAAACCTCTTGTCCAACCTTTTCAGAGTGTCCAATGGACAAATATTTAGGCTCGAACCTCCATCAACCAAGACCCTGGAAATGAACTTGTCTTTAAATTGCACCATGATATGCAGTGCTCGATTGTGATTCAAGTCCTCAGGTGGTAGCTCATCTTCGTGAAAGATGATCTTATGACTTTCTAGTACTTGCCCAACCATGTTGGCCATTTCTCCGCCGGTGATGTTATTGGGTACATAAGCCTCACTCAACACTTTCATTAAGGCGTTCTTGTGTGCCTCTAAATTCTGCAATAGTAACAGGATAGATATATGAGCAGGAACTTTGTTCAGATGGTGAACAACAGAATACTCCTTTGCCTGTACTTTCCTCCACAGGTCATCTAGCCCGATCTCAATGATAGGCTGCCTAGTAGTGGCCTCCTTACTTGAACCTCCCAGGTGTTCAAGTGTATAGACTCTTCCGGTTCTAGTCATTCCTTGTGTAGCATCAGATTCCTCTATCTTGGCTTTCCCTTTTTGCCGAACATCGGTAACATAATCCCAGGGTATTGCTTTTGAGTTGAATGGGGGTGTGGTTGATACTATCACAGTGAAAGGTGTGACCACTTCTACTTCAAATGGAGCGGGGGTGGCTGAGGGCGGAGCCACTTCCACCTCGAATGGAACCGATGCAGTTACCTCAACCTCGATTGGTGCCTGAGTCTGAACCACAATAAGTGTGACTACAACCTTAAAGTCATTGCTTTCTCGAATAAACCCGATCGACCCCTCAGGGTCCCATTCTTCATTTGTCTCTATCACATGTACATCATCACCTCTATGATCAGGGAGGGGATTGTTACGGACATTAGTTGCGGCTTCATTTGCTTGTATGACCTTGTTGTCAATTAGCGTCTAGATTTTATCCTTCAGTGTTCGGCACTCAGCAGTGGTGTGCTCTTTCATACCAGAATGGTACTCACAAGTTTTGTTAGGATTGACCTATTGGGATGGATTTTCTAATGCCACTGCGGGAACGGTAGTGATGTAACCTGCGGCTTTCAACCTCTCGTACAACTAGTCAATGGGCTCAGCAATGGCAGTGTATTGTCTGGGTGGTTTGTGGTCGAAGTTGGGTCTTGGTCTTGGATAGTTTTGGCGAGCTGGTGGTGATTGGAAGTGGGGTGGTTGGGAGTTATAGGTGTGATGGACAGTGGCTGGTTGGGAATATATAGGAGATGAAGTTTGATATGTAGGTGGTGATGCTTGGTATGTGGGTGTAGGTGTTGGATATGTAAGTAGAGATTTTGGGCCCTGGGCTACCATTACTGCCCCAACATCTCTCTTCTTTGATATGTCGCCTGATTGTAATGCTTTATTTGTGGCCTGTAGCACCTTGAAGTTTGTTACCATCCCGCTCTTGATTCCTTCTTCAATTCTTTTTCCAAGTTTGATGATGTCAGAGAATTTGTGATTTTCAATAACCATCAACCTATAATATTGTGGATCTTGTGCCTTGATGAAGAATTTATTCATCTGTTCTTCGTCGAGGGCCTGACCGTGGTGGCTTTTGACCTCCAACGAGTAGCATATTCACAGAAATCTCAGTAGGTTTCTTCTTAAGATTCTGAATGTAAAAGACATTCGCTGCGTTCTTTGTGTTGAACCTGAACCGGTCCATGAAACCTGACGCCATACTTACCCAATTGGACCATTTCTTGGGATTTTGGCTGATATACCAAGACAAAGCGTCCCCAGTAAGGCTCCTCATAAAGAGCTTCATCCGGATCTTTTCATCTTTCCTGACCCCAACAAGCTTGTCACAATAGGTCCTTAGATGAACCTTGGGATCACCTGTGCCATCGAACATTTCGAACTTGGGAAGTTCGTACTCCTCTAGCAGTTCGACATCCGGTTGTATGAACAGATCTTCATAGTGCAAACCTTCTATTCCTCTGTCGCCTTCAACATCTTGAACTCGGCTTGTTAACTTCTTGAGTTCTTCAGCCATATTTTTAATGAGCAAGTCCTTCTTGGAGGATTCTGGTGTATATGAGTGAGGTGTAGTTTATCCATATATAGGGTTGCTTTGATGGGTGCCAGGGGTTTGGGTGTAATGATGGTCATTAGTGGAGTTTTGGGGATCGGGAATGGGTTGTGGTGTGTTTTGGGGAGTGTGGTAAGTGGTGGTTGGTGGGTACTGAATTGGTTGATGGTGATGTTGTGGCGAAGTTGGTATTGGCAATGGATTGGGATTTTGGGGTGGAGCTGTGTATTTATTTGGTGTGGGAGGATTTTGGTTTTGTGTGTTCTGAGGAGGTGCTGGGTTCTTTGCGTTTTGTTGGTGGATGTTGGGGACATTTAAAGAGAGTGACAGGTTTGCCAAGTTGCAAACCTGCTCAAGTTCTCCTTGCAATTCCAGTATCTTTTGTTCCAATCTCAGGACTAGATCATTTGGGCCGGAGTACTACGGCCATCTGAGGTTTCTGCGTTCTCAATATTCTCCTTTCGGATACCACTTAAGTCGTCCATTTTTGTATTTCCTTTGCCCTTTGTGTTGCTTGGAGGAGGAGGATGTGGAGGGACTCTAGATCTGGTGTGGTATGTTGACGAGGCCAGTATGAGTGAACCAGCCTAATGGGATGGAAATAACAATAAAAAAATAAACAAAAATAAAAAGGTAACAAGTTAGTGAGGATCCTGAAATATTTGCAGTAATTAAACACATATTGCGGAAATGTAAATTTGTGTCCTACTTTGGGAACCTCATTGTGCCCGAGGTAGGCCTAGCTACAAATAAATTTGGAAAACTTTAAATGCCAATAAATGTTTCATTTCATAATATAAAAATAGACGAATCCCAAAATGACACTAAGATAATAAAAATAAGTCACTACTGGCACTTGGCCTTATTACATTTGGAAAGCGAGTAAACCTAATCTATTTGGTCTCAGAAAGACCTTCCTCAGGTTGAATGTTCTCGTTAATCAAATCCTCCAGTTCGCGTAGGTTTACCAGTAAGAATGCCTTTGCCAAATGTCCTATTTCGTTTCCCTCAGCGTTCTGGCAGTCGGTGACTCTCTTCCTCACTTTTCCTTCCAATTCCAACAGGTTGTATTCCAGATATTCCAACTTTCCGCTAGATTTGGTAACCCTCTCTTTACATTCATTGATTTGGTCATCTGATGGAAGATTCCTCCACCAGTCTAGCAAGAGTAAGGGTGTACTAACCATACCGAAGCTGGGGACCTCGTGACTCATTTTCTACAAAACAAAAGAGTTAGGCCTTTCTCCCCCACCAGACTCGACAATTTATACATTCATGATTAGCATATTGGCATTTAGTTCTCCAAATTAATGCACATAACGTGGTTGTGTCCATTGGGATTATGGAAAACCCGATGGACTTTGGATAAGGCTTATCTTAAAGGATCATTATGTGGACAACATAACTTATCCGACTAGGTTTGACCATGATGCATGCACAATTTTAACCAGAGTAAGGTTTCTATGGGGTTTTAGACTGGTACCCTCAAGCAGACAACTCGAGGAACCGTCGACTGCACCACTAATCGACTGGTTTTACCGCAAATAAGCATTTCTGAATTTAAGGGTAGTAAATAGGAAGAGCGCAACCACTCATTAAAGTGTTGCTATAGGATTTGATACGCACAAGTGGAATATGATGCGGAGCATGATATATGCAGCAATTAATAGCATATAGTCAAGTATTTGCACGTAGGAAAAATAAATACGGTATTTAAATAATTGAAAGACTGTTACAAGAAAAACAAACAAAAAGACAAGTCAGTTTTAGGGATAAAGAATCATAAATGCTTAAAATAAAACAGACAGTTAAATTAAAACAAGAGGAAAGGGTACGGGATAAATCATGCTTGGACTAATTCGTAAGAATAAATTCATTATGGTAAGAGCCTAAAGGTATCCCCAGCAGAGTCGCCATGCTGTTGCGCCCCTTTTTTTCCCCTCCGCAGAGAAAGTCCGGGTTCCAACATTCATGGGGACAACTCGTTTCATTTTGGGAATTGGGTATTTGAAGAGTCGCCACCTAACGGGTTATGGTGCGTTAGGGCACCTAGAGCGATTAACTCTTGGATTGGTTTGCATTACCAGAGATTAGGGCAAGGGCTCGAAATGACCTCGAGGGAAAGGTGTTAGGCACCCCTCTCGGTCCACAATGGTGGGTCCCGGCCGAACTTATATTCACGAATTAGTCCATTAACAAATAAATTGTTGAATCAAATAATTTGCAAGTAAAGCACATTGGGACATTGTATAACTCAAATAATAAGACAAAGGTTTTGAACAAGTTGTATATAAAACAAAGTTTTAAACAGAAGGGATTTGGGAAAGGAGGGGTTCTAGTTTGGTTAGCCTACAGGATCACCCCACACAATGTCCGGTAAACACTTCTCAATGAGGGGATACACGTGACATTAGCGTGTAGTCATCATATCTCATATCTACCCTTCCCACCCCTTAGTGGTCATTAAAGCGAGTGTTGGTCAGCGATCTCTATTGCGTGTTGTTATCTGTCCCTTCTTAATGGCCCTGCAGGAAATTAAGGACCTCTATCTATAGGTAGTTCTAGACAGACCCCTAAGGTTTAAAGGAGAAAATACTAAGGCGACATGCAAGAACAAATAGGACCTTAGCACATAAGACAGGGAAGAAACAATTTGAGGCTCAAGTTTATCTACAAACAATACACATAAGCAGCACGACTCAAACATAAATAAGGGCCTTTTGTTAAACAGTATCCTAAGGCATGATGTCTAAATGAATATCAAGACATAGAAGATAGGCAGTTTATTTTTTTTATAAACTCAGAAGTAATGGTCCTATCAGTTTGCCTACTGATTTTTAAGCCTGTTAAATCATAACGACATTAAGTAACAGAAACAGTTTCAAAGTTACAGGATTGAAAACACCCTATAGGCTTGCCTATACGCGGAATAATGATAACTACGTTTTATATGGTAAAACAGGGCAGATTTTAAAAATAGACTCTTGAATCCCTATAGGCATGTTGTCTAATGATAGATTAAGGCAGTTTTGAAAGAATTCATTTCAGGGAAAATAAACCGCTAATTAAACTATTTTTAAAGTGAACTAATCGTGGACTGGATTGATTTATTTAAACTAAACTGGTTTAAATCTATAGGTGGAATTTCTGGTGTTGTTCCCTATAGGCATGATATCTAATTGTTTAAAAAATTGACGTTAGAAACTAGTAGGCATGATAACACATGTAAACACTCGTTATAACATAAGTCGAATTGAATCATATCCTATATGCATGGTATCTATTTGTGAAGTTGATATTAAGACCTATAAGCATGATTTCTATTATTGGAACCACTTGAGACCTATAAGCATGATTTCTAACATGGTAAGGCAAACACAACAAATAAAAAATCCTATATGCATGGTTTCTACCGCTATTACCCCACAAATATGTAACTACCCACCATTTTCACTAGTTACCCCAATATACATTTACAAATTATTACAGGCCAATACCGAATGAATTACATAAGTAGATAAGAAAATGAAGTTATTCTATAGGGAGCCTACAAATAGGCCCAGACTTCCAAAGCCTCCAATAGCCTCAAATGCCCAAATTCTATAGATAATGTCATTGTCTAGGTGTGTCAGAGTTCTTTAAGGATCTCAAGGATCCTGGGCAGTGCTCACACCTAGACGTTGTAACCAAATTTAGTCAGTGCAGTGTAGAAGGGTCAGCGTCAGTGTGCCAGAGTTCAGAGGGTTCTCAAGAGGATCCCAAGGCAGTGCACACGCTGGAGGGGGCAGAACCTAGTGACTTAGGAGTAGAGTGAGAGTGTTTGACATAGTTTGAAAGGTTTCAGTAGGAAAACAATGTTAAACAGAGATTTGCTTGAAGTAGTTTCGTAAAAAACATAAGGAGTTCTTAAATAAGATAATTTGAAAAGGGTAAGGTGACTAACAATCAATCAGACCAAATACAGAACTAGAAGAAGCTCATCAGCACTTCAATACGTGGAGTCAAAGAGGTGCACACATCCACTTGGGGGGTAATGGGGGTTTGGGGTAAGCATAGGGCACATAGTAAACATAGATGCACATAGGTACAGAGTCAGAGGAGCCTTTAAAAGGGGTCAAGGCTTTTAAAGTATAGCATGAACTGTAGAGTTAATACAGAATCAATAGGCTTAGGATAGCCACTTACTTCATACAAGAAGGTGCATGCCAGGGATCAGAGAAACATAGTTACATTTAGACATACTAGAAGGGGATCCTAAGGGGGTATATAGCATGCAGTAAAGAAGACAGTGAAGTAGACATGCTAATTGCAGGTTGAACAACAAAATCATAGATAGAAGCATATTAGAAAAATGACAAATTGAAGTAATAGGAGAAGCATGTTGTTTTGGGACTTAAATTGAAATTAGAACATACTAGTAAGGGGATAGTAAACACAAAGTGAAAGAGAACTCAGTAGTCAGCCTTGGCTTACAGCCGGCTGACTTTAGACAGTAGTAAGTGACACAAAAGAGAGCAGAAAGCTTTTTAGTGTGAAAGAGAGAGTTTGTGAGCCAATGTCTGTGTGTTTGTATTAATGAGAGAATGTGTATATATAGTAGTTCGAAATTAGGTAAAATAAGGCAAGAATCACATTAGTATAGTAATTATGGAACCAAGTACTAATCAGAATCAAATCAATGCAAGTAATTCTTTAATTAAGGGGTAATCAACCAACGGGAATGGGCAGAAAATGTTTAAGGAAAGAAATCAAGTAGGGCATCAGGTACAAGATAGACAATTAGGGTTAACTACATAAGGGTTCAATTAAGGAAACAACTAGTGAAGAATCAGTAAAATACTCGGTCAACCAAATAAGGTATGAAAATAAAATAAAGTTGCATAATCTGGAAATAATCGAAAATCAGCATATAGCAAATCGGTGAATCAAGGACTCGAAATTATTGATTTAAGGAGAGTAACATGGGTTCCCATGAATAAGCAAATAAAGCAAGTTTAAACAAGAGAATCGAAGGTCTAAAGGGAAGTTTTTAAATCAAGCCAAGAAACAGGGAGCTCAGAGTCCATCAAAGAGAGAGTCATGAGTCAATGTTTTAGCATATAAATAAAGTGAGATAGGAGTAACCAAACATAGCAAGAAAAGAGGCAAGTATTGACTAGTCAAGATGAACCCCAGCACATAGAGCTGATGTAAGGTAGGCATAAAAACTCAATAGAAACATATTCGAGGCGAGATAGTCATAGAAAGTCAAATAAGAACAGGCCAGTCACAAAATCAGACGAAGAAGCCTAGAAAAATTAGGGCTTTCAACATAGACGAGTTAAAGATGTGATAAACTCATAATCAGTTAAAATAATGCAAGAAATAGAAGTTTAAACACAAAGAATCAGTTAAACAAAATTTTAAAAGAAGTTCTGAAGCCTAATTTTTAGAAGAAGGTGAAAAACACTTGAAATCAACAATTCTTGTAAAAGAGTTCCAAGGACAGTGTAAAATATTAAAGAAACAAACTCGAATCATCATAGATCTATACATATCTAAGAGATATAGGAAGAAATTAGGATTTCAGAAGAAATCCATATAGAGATGAAAGAACCTGTCTAGAATCCCAAGGATCGTAACAAATACAACATGATTTTGCTCGAAATCACACTAGAGTAGCCAAGAACAGACAAGTGATGAACCTTAGATGTAATTCGGCGTGGCCCTAGGCCCTTGAAGACCTTAGAGAAGGCAAGCATGGGATGAGAGAAGCCATTGGAGGCTTAGGAGTCGATGAGAGATCACCGGAGAAGACCGAAGAAGAGAGGTCGGCGGTTGAAGGGCTAGGGTTTGAGGGTGAGGAGAGGAGATGAGAGAATACAGAGGCGGTGGGTTTGGGAGAATGAGTTAGGGTTAGGGGTCGTTTAGAGTTAAAAAAGGCAAGAGTTGATACAGGCCGTTGATCTCTTTTATAAACGGCCATGATTCAATTGGTTCTGGGTCGGGTAAGCTGGTTTAGGGTTTGGGTCGAGTAATCTGATTAGAAATTGGGCTGGGGTTGGGTTAAAATTAGGGCTAAAATCGAAATGCAATCTGGCTATATTTTAAATAGCCAATTTAATCCCATATAATTTATAATAAATAGTAAATAATTTTTATAAAATAATGTCATATACTAAAATGATTTAAAATAGATATTCAACATTTTAAAAATATAGATTCTCGATTTTATGCATATAATACGTAATTGTACATTAATAAGGCTAATATTATAATTATATGCAAATTAGCTTTAAATATGCAAAATGCAATTACAAAAATGCATTACAAATATTTTAACAATACTTTAGCATAAATATAGAATTTAGATGACTAAATTACCACAACAATAATTTGAGGGATAATTATTGGGGATTTTATGAGTAAAATGGGAGGAAATAAATCAATTTAAAATCTTTAAAATTATAGGAAAACTATAAAAATGTTATGCATGCTTATATATGCATATATATGCTATTTTAAAGTAATTATGCATATTAAAATATATAGGGAAAAATTGGGTATCAACAAGCGTTTTCCGGTTGATAGGGGAGATTTTGATATAGGGCTCGGAATGGAATTTCGGAAGTTGCAGTAGGTCCGTTTGTCATATGTGATGTGTGTGCAAATTTTCAGGTCATTCGGACGAGGTTTGATAGACCTTTTGATCAAAAGTGGAATTTGGAAGTTTTTTGAAACCTTAGGCTTGAATCCGATGTTATTTTGTTGATTCAATGTTGTTTTAGGTGTCTCGAAGGTTGGTATAAGTTTGGATGGTGGTATATGACTTGTTCATAGTTTTGGTTGAGTTCCCGGAGGCCTCGGAGTGATTTCGGATGGTTGACGGGGGGTTTGGTGGAAGAAATTTGAAGCTGAAGCTACTGAATTACTGTCATAACCGCACCTGCAAATTGGGGACCGCAGAAGCGGAAAAGTGGACGCAGATGAAGAATTGGGCGAGATGGTCTGGAGGCGCAGGTACAGAAGGTTATGCGCAGGTGCGGTTCCAAGGGTTTAAGTGAAAACCGCAGGAGCGGTTTGGTTGACCGCATAAGCGGCTCCGCATGTGCAGAAAAGGTACCGCAGGTGCGAAAACCCTGGGCCAAAAAGTATATAAACCCTCCTTCGCGATTTTTGAGTTGTTCTTCACCATTTTCATTCGGGTTTGAGCTTGAGGGAGCAATTTGAAGAGGGATTTCAAGGGGATTTCGTGGAGGTAAGATTTTTGGACCCTAAACTTGTTTCTATGATGGTTTTTGACTAATTATGCTTGAAATCTATGGAAATTAGTAGCTAATATCAGGGGTTTAGGGCTTGAAAATTAAAGACTTTAATCTAGGGATTTGAGGGGCCATTTATGGTCGGATTTTGGTATTCTTGATATGTATGAACTCATGAGAGTGTAAGGATACTAGTTTTGTAAATTTTATCGGAATCTGAGACATGGGCCCGGGGGTCGAGTTAGACCAATTTCGGGGATTTTGGATGTAAATTGAATATTTTCGAGTGGGCTTTGTTCACTTCACATATTTTGATGGTATAAATCTATTTTTGGCTAGATTGGAGCATCCGGAGGCCGCATTGAGAGGCAAAGGCATTGTGGGCTAGGGTTTGGACCGGATAGAGGTAAGTAATAATTGTAAATGTTGTCCTGAGGGTATGAAACCCTGGATTTCACATCATTGTGCTGCTTTGAGGTGACGCACACGCTAGATGACGAGCGTGGGGTCGTGCACCATTGGGGATTATTACTTAGTCCATCCTATATGACTGTTAAATCGCGTATTTGATTGAAAACTATTTGATATCATTGTGTTTTTGGAAAGTATTACCCTGTTTTGGGCCGAATATCATATTTGGGCCTCTTGCCAACTGTTTTGGACCCTTAGGGGGATTTTTACTACTATTCCTCACTATTTTGACTTTATATTTGTACTCAGTCATGCTGTATTCTACTGTTTTCATAACTCCGCTATATTTACTCTATTTTGATATTTTAAATGATATTCTGGGCTGAGCATCATGTTTTACTGTTGCCCGAGTGGCTTGAGATATTTCTGACTGAGTAGGGCCGAGGTCCATGTTGTGAGGATATTTTGGGATCAGGCTGTGTGCCGCAGCAGTGTTATACTGATTCATGGTTATGTTGAGGGCCTGATTTGTTACGCCGCGAGGTGGCTTGTTATGAGGCCGAGGTCCAGTTTGATTATGCCACGAGATGGCTTGTTATAGCGCTTGGGCTGTAGGAGCCCCTCCGGAGTCTGCACACCCCAGTGAGTGCGGGTACCTAGTGTGAGATGTGATATTGCCCAAAGGGCTATTGCTGTTTCATGTTATTGCCCAAGGGGCTGATATGAGTGATTGTGAGGTAGCCCGAGGGGTTGGTTCTACTGATGTTATGCCCGAGGGGCGGTTGTGGTATATGTTTTTCCCGAGGGGCCGTTTATGATTCTATCTTTTTTCTCATTGTTTTCATTACTCGTTAAACTACTGAAAGATGTTTTTAAAAGGTTTTTACTGAACTGAGATGTTTTTATGAGTTTTACCGCTTTACTGCATCTATTCTGGACTCATACTGGTTTGCTGTAGCATTTTGCTGTGGTTTACGTGTTTTCTTACTACTCAGCTGCCTCTACTTTTATTACTTACTAAGTTGGCGTACTCACATTACTCTCTGCACCTTATATGCAGATTCAGGAATCTCGGGTCACGCTTGTGAGTGCTGATTTTCTTCCAGCAAGCTTTTGGAGTTGGATAGGTAGTTGCTTGGCGTTCGCAGCCTAGTTCTTCTCCTTCCTATCTTTATTTCGTTTTGTATTACCTTAATTCAGACTATGTTGCCTTTTCATATTTCTAGACGAGTCATAGTTGCTCATGACTGGGGATACCCCGATGTCAGGCTGTATTTTGTTTCTGCACTATTTTATCCTACCTTATACTACGGGATTTTAGCTATTAATGTCTTTAAATGACTTATTATAATGTTTTGGTTGGTTTTGGGGGTTTGTCTCGGCTGTCCTAGTTTCACGATAGGTGCCATCACGACTGAGTCTGTTTTAGGGTCGTGACAAGTTAGTATCAGAGACTAGATTACATAGGTCTCATGAGTCATGAGCAAGTTTAGTAGAGTCCCGCGGATCGGTACGGAGATGTCTCTATTTATCCTCGGGAGGCTGCAGAACCTTTAGGAAAATGTCATATTCTTGAATTCTTATCGTACGAATCTGTTTCTAAGTACTAAACTTTTGTTATTCTATTCTCTCACAGATGGTGAGGACACATGCTACCGGTTAGGATGGAAGACCCCCAGTACCACCAGCTGGGGCCATTAGAGGTCGAGGATACGGTCGAGGTCGTGGTAGGGGCAGGGATGTAGCCCGCACAGCAGCTAGGGAAGCACTTGTAGATCCACGAGCCGCCCCAGTTCATGATCAGGTCCCAGTTGTGGATGCTCCAACAACACCAACTCATGCACCGGCTGTGCCTATTGTGATTACAGGCCTTCAGGAGGCCCTGGCCCAGATTCTATCGATATGCACTGGCCTAGCTCAGGCGGTATCAGTTACTACAGCCGCAGCTACTTCTCAAACCGGGGGAGGTACTCAAACTCCCGCTGCTCGCACACCTGAGTAGGTTGTGCAGGGACTTCAGACACCGAGGGCACCTCCAGCCCAGCCGGTTGTAGATGATCAAGACTATATAGCTCCTGTTATTCCAGAGGACAAGCAGCACAGATTGGAGAGGTTTGGTAGACTTCAGCCTCTAACTTTCAGTAGTATAGAGGGCGAGGATGCCCAGGGTTTCTTGGACAAGTGTTAGAGGATTCTTCGTACAATGAGTATTTTGGAGACCATCGGGTATTCAGCCTCCTACTTTCAGTGGTACAAAGGGTGAGGATGCTCAGGGTTTCTTGGACAAGTGTCAGAGGATTCTTCGTACAATGGGTATTCTGGAGACCGACGGGGTAGCATTTACTACTTTTCAGTTTTCTGGAGTTGCCTTCACTTGGTGGGAGGCTTATGAGAGGCGTAGGCATGTTGGTGCAGTGCCCCTTATCTGGTAGCAGTTCTCCATTCTCTTTTTAGAGAAGTTTGTGCCACAGTCTCGTAGAGAGGAGCTGCGTAGGTAGTTCTAGCAATTATGTCAAGGAGATATGACTGTGACGCAGTATGAGATAAGGTTCTCGGAGTTAGCTCGTCATGTTGTTTGGTTGGTTCCTACGGATAGAGAGAGGATCATGAGGTTCATTGATGGCCTCACATATCAACTTCGGATCCTCATAACCAGGGAAAGGGTGTCTGATGCTACTTTTGAGGAGGTTGTTGATATTGCTCGCGATATTGAGTCAGTTCGTCGCCAGGAGCGAGATGAGAGGGAGGCCAAGAGGCCTCGGGGCTCTGGTAGTTTTGGTGGTGCTCCTTTGAGTGGTCAGTTTCATCATGGCAGAGGCCGTTCATTCAGACATGCTCAGTCAGCTTGCCCAGGTTAACATGGGGCATCATCGGGTCATAGTTCTTACAGTTCTCATCAGGGCCATTCATCACTCAGTGCCCTTCCAGCTCAGAGTTCATCCCGTGCTCCATCAATTTAGGGCTCTTCATACCAGGTGGATCTGCTAGTCATTCTGGTGCTAGGTGTTCCCTTCAGTCCCCGTCTCCAGCACCAGAGAGTTATTATGAGTGTGGAGAGTTAGGTCACATGTAGAGGCAGTGTCCTCGTCGTCTTAGGGGTTCATCTCAGTAGAGGAGTTAGCCATCGGCTTCAGCACCAATTACTTCACCACCACCCACCCACCCAGCTAGGGGTAGAGGTCAGTCAGCTAGGGGTTGCCCCAGAGGGGGAGGTTGATTAGGTGGTGGTTAGGCCCGTTTCTATGTATTCCCAGCTAGACCCGATGTTATTGCTTTAGATGCTGTGATTACAGGTATTGTCTTAGTCTGCCACAGAGATACCTCTGTGTTATTTGATCTCGGTTCTACTCTTTCATATATGTCATCATATTTTTCTCATTATTTGGATACGCCTCGTGAGTCTCTTATTTCATCTATTCGTGTACCTTCTCCGGTGGGCGATACTATTATTGTGGACTGTGTACCGGCCGTGTGTGGTGACTATTGAGGGTCTAGAGACCCGAGTGGACCTATTGTTGCTTTGTATGGTAGACTTCGATGTGATATTGGCCATGGATTGGTTATCTCCGTGTTGTGCTATTTTGGACTGTCATGCTAAGACAGTGACATTGGCTATGTCGGGTGTGCCACAGATTGAGTGGCGAGATTCAACAGATTTTGTCCCGAGTAGGGTGATTTCGTTCTTGAAGGCCCGACGGATGGTTGGGAAGGGTTGTATTTCATACTTAGCCTTTGTGAGGGATGTCGGTGAAGAGACTCCTAGTATTGATTCTGTTCCTATTGTAAGGGATTTTCTCGAAGTGTTTCCTACAGACCTGCTGGGCATGCCACCAGACAGGGATATTGACTTTGGTATTGATCTGATGCCGGACACTCAGTCCATTTCTATTCCATCATATCGTATAGCACCAGCAAAGTTGAAGGAGTTGAAGGAACAACTTTATGAACTCCTTGATAAGGGGTTTATTTGGCCTAGTGTATCGCATTGGGGTGTGCATGTTCTATTTGTGAAGAAGAAAGATGGCACGATGAGGATGTGCATTGATTACAGGTAGTTGAACAAAGTAACAATCAAGAACAAGTATCCTTTGCCTCGTATCGATGATTTATTTGACCAGCTTTAGGGAGCAAGATTGATCTCCGTTCAGGTTATCACCAGTTGAAGATCAGGGACTTGGATATCCTTAAGACACCTTTCAGGACCCAATATGATCATTATAAGTTCCTGGTGATATCTTTCAGTTGAATAATGCCCCAGCAGCATTCATGTATTTGAAGAGAAACGTGTTTTGGCCTTATCTCGACTCATTTGTCATAGTGTTCATTGATGATACTCTGGTGTATTCGCATAGTCAGGAGGAGCACGAGGAGCATTTGAGAGTTGTGTTGCAGAGATTGAGGGAGGAGAAACTTTATGCAAAGTTCTCCAAATATGAGTTTTGGCTTAGTTCAGTGGCTTTCTTGGGGCACGTGGTGTGCAGTGAGGGTATTCAGGTTGATCCGAAGAAGATAGAGGCGGTTTAGAGTTGGCCCAGACCGTCCTCAGCCATAGAGATTCGCAGCTTTCTTGGTTTGGCAGGTTATTACCGTCGGTTTGTGCAGGGATTTCATCTATCACATCACTTTTGACCAAGTTAACTCAAAAGTGTGCTCCATTCAGATGGCCGGATGAGTGTGAGGAGAGCTTTCAGAAGCTCAAGACTGCCTTGACCACAACTCTAATTTTTAGTTTTGCCATCAGCTTCAGGTTCATATACAGTGTATTGTGATGCTTTGAGAGTTGGTATTAGATATGTGTTGATGTAGGAGGGTAGAGTTATTGCTTATGCTTTTTGTCAATTGAAGCCCCATGAGAAGAACTACCATGTTCATGATTTGGAGTTGGCTACCATTGTTCACGCGTTGAAGATTTGGAGGCATTATTTGTATAGTGTGTCCTGTGAGGTGTTTACTGATCATCGTAGCCTCCAGCACTTGTTCAAGCAGAAAGATCTCAATTTGAGGTAGCGAAGATGGTTGGAGCTGCTAAATGACTATGGTATCACTATTTTGTACCATCCGGGGAAGGCCAATGTGGTGGCTGATGCCTTGAGTAGGAAGGAGGTGAGTATGGGAAGCTTGGCGTATATTCTTGTTAGGGAGAGACCTCTTGCAATTGATGTTCAGGCCTTGGCCAATCAATTCGCGAGGTTGGATATTTCAGAGCCCAATCGGATATTGGCTTGTGTGGTTTCTCGGTCTTCCTTATTTGATCGCATCAGAGAGGGCCAGTATGATGATCCTTATTTGCTTGTCCTTAAGGACAGAGTTCAGCACGACAATGCCAGAGATATGACTATTGGTGATGATGGAGTGTTGAGGATGCAGAGGCGGATATGTGTGCCCAATGTAGATGGGCTTCGGGAGTTAATTCTAGAAGAGGCCCATAGCTCGCAGTATTCCATTCATCTGGGTGATGTGAAGATGTATAAGGATCTGAGACAGCATTATTGGTGAAGGAGAATGAAGAAGGACATTGTGGGATTTGTAACTCGGTATCTCAATTGTCAGCAGGTGAAATATGAGCATCAGAGACCGGGTGGCTTGCTTCAGCAGATGGATATCCCAGAGTGGAAGTGGGAGCAGATCACCATGGACTTTGTAGTTGGGCTCCCACAGACTTTGAAGAAGTTCGATTCTATTTGGGTGATTGTGGATCGGTTGACCGAGTCCGCGCACTTCGTTCCTATGTGTACTACTTATTCTTCAAAGTGGTTGGCAGAGATCTATATCTGGGAGATTGTTCGTTTGCATAGTGTCCCAATTTCCATCATCTCAGATAGAGGTACTCAGTTTACTTCACAGTTTTGGAGAGCCGTGCAGAGGGAGTTGGGTACTCAGGTTGAGTTGACCACAACTTTTCACTCTCAGATGGATGGGCAGTCCGAGCGCACTATTCAGATATTGGATGACATGTTGCGCGCTTGTGTCATTGATTTTGGAGGGTTATGGGATCAGTTTCTACCGCTCGCAGAGTTTGCTTATAACAACAGTTATCAGTCGAGTATTCAGATGACTCCATATGAGGCTTTGTATGAGAGACAGTGTAGATCTCCGGTCGGTCTGTTTGAGCTGGGTGAGGCTAGGTTTTTGGGTACAGACTTGGTGCAGGATGCTTTAGACAAGGTGAAGGTGATCCAGGAGTGGCTTCGTACAGCGCAGTCGAGACAAAAGAGTGATGCTGACAGAAAGGTTCGAGATGTATCCTACATGGTTGGGGAGAAGGTTCTATTGAAGGTTTCACCCATGAAGGGTGTTATGAGATTTGGAAAGAAGGGTAAATTAAGTCCTCGGTTCATTGAACCTTTTAAGGTGCTTCGGAGGATTGGGGAGGTGGCTTATGAGCTTGCTTTGCCACCCATCTTATCGAGTGTGCATCCGATATTTCATGTTTCTATGCTCCGGAAGTATATTGGCGATCCGTCTCATGTTTTGGATTTCAGCACAGTTCATTTAGATGGTGATTTGACTTATGATGTGGAGCCAGTTGCTATTTTGGAGCGTCAGGTTCGAAAGTTAAAGTCAAAGGATATAACTTTAGTGAAAATGCAGTGGAGAGGTTGGCACGTGGAGGAGACTACCTGGGAGACCGAGCGGGAGATGCGGAGCAGATATCCTCACCTGTTTGAGACTTCAGGTATGTTTCTTGACCCGTTCGAGAACGAAAGTTTGTTTAAGAGGGGAAGGATGTAACGACCCGGCCGGTCATTTCATGAGTTACCACTCTGTTTCCCCCATTTCTGCTTCTTATTGTCTTGTTCAGCTGTATTATGTGATATCGAGTTGGTTGATTCGGGTTCAGAGAGGTTTTGGAAAGGAATGAGACACTTAGTCTTTTTTTAGTAAGCTTAGGTTAGAATTGTCAGCCGGATATTAACTTATGTGAAAAAGGGCCGAATGTGAATTCTAATAGTTTGGATAGCTTTGGGAGGTGATTTGGGACTTAGAAGCGTGATCAAAATGTGTTTTGGAGGTCCGGAGTAGATTTAGGTTTGAATTGGCGAAATTGGAATTTTATCATTTTTCAGTTGATTGGGGAGATTTTGATATAGGGGTCGGAATGGAATTTCAGAAGTTGCAGTAGGTCCGCTGTGTCATATGTGATGTGTGTGCAAATTTTCAGGTCATTCGGATGAGGTTTGAGAGACTTTTTGATCAAAGCGGAATTTGGAAGTTTTTGGAAACCTTAGGCTTGAATCCGATGTTATTTTGTTGATTCGATGTTGTTTTAGGTGTCTTGAAGGTTGGTATAAGTTTGGATGGTGGTATATGACTTGTTCGTACTTTTGGTTGAGTCCCGGGGGCCTCTAGGTGATTTCGGATAGTTGACGGGAAGTTTGGAGTTGGAAATTTGCAGTTGAAGCTGCTGAATTACTGTCATAACCACACCTGCGGATTGGGGACCGCAGGTGCGGGCCCGCAGAAACGGAAGAGTGGATGCAGATGCAGAATTGGGCGAGATGGTCTAGAGGCGCAAGTGCGGAAGTTTCAGCGCACCTGCAAGACCGCAGGTGCGGAAGGTTATGCGCAAGTGCGGTTCCAGGGGTTTAAGTGAAAACCGCATGAGCAGTTTGGTTGACTGCAGAAGCGGCTTCGCATATGTGGAAAAGGTACTGCAGGTGCAAAAACCCTGGGCCAGAAAATATATAAACCCTCTTTCGCGATTTTTGAGTTGTTCTTCACCATTTTCATTCGGGTTTGAGCTTGAGGGAGCAATTTGAAGAGGGATTTCAAGGGGATTTCGTGGAGTAAGATTTTTGGACCCTAAACTTGTTTCTATGATGGTTTTTGACTAATTATGCTTGAAATCTATGGAAATTAGTAGCTAATATCAGGGGTTTAGGGCTTGAAAATTAAAGACTTTAATCTAGGGATTTGAGGGGCTATTTATGGTCGGATTTTGGTATTCTTGATATTTATGAACTCGTGAGAGTGTAAGGATTCTAGTTTTGTAAATTTTATCGGAATCTGAGACATGGGCCCGGGGGTCGAGTTTGACCAATTTCGGGGTTTTTGGATGTAAATTGTATATTTTCGAGTGGGCTTTGTTCCCTTCACATATTTTGATGGTATAAATCTATTTTTGGTTAGATTGGAGCATCCGGAGGCCGCATTGAGAGGCAAAGACATTGCGGGCTAGAGTTTGGACCGGATAGAGGTAAGTAATGATTGTAAATGTTGTCCTGAGGGTATGAAACCCTGGATTTCACATCATTGTGCTGCTTTGAGGTGACGCACACGCTAGATGACGAGCGTGGGGTTGTGCACCATTGGGGATTATTACTTAGTCCGTCCTGTATGACTGTTAAATCGCGTATTTGATTGAAAACTATTTGATATCATTGTGTTTTTGGAAAGTATTACCTTGTTTTGGGCCGAATGTCATATTTGGGCCTCTTGCCAACTGTTTTGGACCCTTAGGGGGATTTTTACTACTATTCCTCACTATTTTGACTTCATATTTGTACTCAGTCATGTTGTATTCTATTGTTTTCATAACTCCGCTATATTTACTCTGTTTTGATATTTTAAATGATATTCTGGGTTGAGCATCATGTTTTACTGTTGCCCGAGTGGCTTGAGATATTTCTGATTGAGTGGGGCTGAGGGCCTGTGTTGTGAGGATATTTTGGGATCGGGTTGTGCACCACAACAGTGTTGTACTGATTCATGGTTACGAGGCCGGGGGCTAATTTGTTATGCCACGAGGTGACTTGTTATGAGGTCGAGGGCCAGTTTGATTATGCCACGAGATGGCTTGTTATAGCACTTGGGCTGTAAGAGCTCCTTCGGAGTCTGCACACCCCTAGTGAGCGCGGGTACCCAGTGTGAGATGTGATATTGCCCCAGGGGCTATTGTTGTTTCATGTTATTGATCGAGGGGCTGATACGAGTGATTGTGAGGTAGCCTGAGGGGCTGGTTCTGCTGATGTTATAACCGATAGGCGGTTGTGGTATATGTTTTGCCCGAGGGGCTATTTATGATTCTATCTTTTTTCTCACTGTTTTCATCACTCGTTTAAACTACTGAAAGATGTTTTAAAAAGGTTTTTACTGAACTGAGATGTTTTTATGAGTTTTACCGCTTTACTGCATCTATTCTGGACTCATACTATTTTGCTGTAGCATTTTGCTGTAGTTTACGTGTTTTCTTACTGCTCAACTGCCTTTACTTTTATTACTTACTGAGTTGGCATACTCACATTACTCCCTGCACTCTGTGTGCAGATTCAAGAGTCTCGGGTCATGCTAGCGAGTGCTGATTGTCTTCCAGCAGGCTTTTGGAGTTGATTAGGTAGTTGCTTGGCGTTCGCAGCCCAGTGCTTCTCCTTCCTATCTTTATTCTGTTTTTTATTAGCTTGATTCAGACTATGTTGCCTTTTTATATTTCTAGACGAGTCGTAGTTGCTCATGACTGGTGACACCCCGATGTCGGGCTGTGTTTTGTTTTCGCACTGTTTTATCCTACCTTATACTATGGGATTTTAGCTTATTAATGTCTTTAAATGACTTATTATAATGTTTTGGTTGGTTTTGAGGGTTTGTGTCGGCTCACCTAGTTTCACGATAGACGACATCATGACCAGGTCCGTTTTGGGGTCGTGATAGTGAAAATGTTCGTACTTGCTTTCCTTCCCACAAGTCGTGTAAGCAGAAGGAAAAGGGGGTTAATTTAGCCGGTATAAACGTACAAGAAAAAAAAAGGGGGGGACACTGGAAGTTTATAGAACAAAACATATTGCCTTGGCTACATGTAATTGCTCAAGAGAAGAGTAAGGCAACTCTTTTCTTTAATAATTTTCATGGCTAACACACCCATGGTGGGTGATTTTCAAGATACCACATCTATTATAACTAATAAATATTGAAAGCAATTTTTACACGACTTGAAGATATCAGTCAATGTGCATACATTTCATCATGCAGTTTTTACTTTTAATTTTGTCTTTGTCTTTGTTCTTTTGCATATTCGAATTTTAGTATACATTATCATGAAAATTGTTAATAGGATTTGATTTCTTAGTTGCTATGTAAAGTAAATCTACATTAGAATTTATTCTATATATTTCTAAAGGGAAGATGGTCGACCAAGGATAGGAGAGTCATTTCGTTCAACCATAAAAGTGTTTACCTGTTGTAACTATGTTATTGAGCTTTTCAGCCAACCCCAATCTTCATATTCTTTTCTTACCTGCTTTTCAGTTCTCTTCATATTCTTTTCGTACCTATTTTTCAGTTCTATTTTCTCTTAAGTGTGGTGCTAGATTTTCAGGTTAGCTATTCTTTTAATTTTTGCCCAAATCTTCCTCTTTTTTTCAAATCTATATAAGGTTTTTAAAAAATCTTATAGTATAACTCTTCGTAGGAAATAATGGTAAACTTCACATTATGGGTTTTGAAAAATAATTTTTTGGCGAAATCTTAACTCATTTTTCCTTCAATCTGTCAAATTCTTTATGCTTATCATATCTGATTTAAATTTTGTCTTTTTTTAAGTTTCGATTGGGATTTGAAAGTAAGGCATGAGGGAGAAGAACTCCCTCAATTTGTTTGATGCTCTGTCTGTTTAAGTGAATACAATCTAATCTTCAATTGGCTTTCATGGGAGAAATGCAATTTACTACGAAGAAACCTATCTACTTTGGTTATAATAAGTTATAGTGACAATTCATTTTTGTCTCATTACCGAACTTCCCACTATTCAATTTCTTATGAGAGGCATATTCAGAAGGTGAGTATTTAATTTACTTCAATAACATTACATTATTGGCGTAGTATTATTGTTGTGCTTAGAAAGATTGAAAAAGCATATGTTTTGTCTCCTGACACAACCCAAGGTAAGCAAGAAATAATACCTCTCTTTTTTATGTCTCAACTGCATGTCCATTACTGCTTTATTTGGTGATGTAAAATTTCGCCTTCTTCCGACTTTTTGTTTGGGAATGTCTATTACTGATGTTTTTATTACTTTGTTTTGTTTCCTCTTGTTTACTTTAGCCTTTTGCTCTTTGTTGTGGTGGTTGTACGTTTGTTTGTCTGTTTAGCATTTCGGAGCCCGACAAATATTGTTCTTTTATTGGCTTTCATTTTTTCTTAGTTTCTTCATATTGAGGAGTCAAAATGATTCTGTTTGTATATTTGTATGTATGATTATGTCATGCTTATATAATAGGTACTACATGTCTTATGTTATCTATTAAAAGACCAAATATCTATTTTCTTTACATACTAAAGTGCAATAAATTGCAGATATTGTGACAAAGTTCATTGAGGGACTTATCGAGACCTATTCCAGGTTGCAATATCATAATGATTTCTCCGAGGTGATCTATCTTTAGTTGCTTCATTCACTTTTTTTGTTCACATATAACTCTGTTGAGATAATAAGAGTTCTAAGGTTTAATTCTAATATGTTATCTTTTGTGTTGAACGTTAGGTTAAGGTTGTCTTGAGTGCTAATATTTTTGGTGAAAAAGTATACCAAGATAGTGTTAATATCAAGTCTTCCATTTGAACTATGTCCCATCTGTCTATTTCAACACTTGAATTTTCTTTTCATTAGTAGCACTAACAACTGTGTATTCAAAGCTCCATACATAAGTTGGAAATGATTGAAGCTTGATAGATTAGTTTAATTTGTATATTGATGAAACTAGAAAGCTTCTTATAATGAGTTACACTACACTACGGGTCTCTTCTGCGTAGCTTGCTTACCTCTTTCGAAAGAAAATAATAATTTTTATGAGATCCTCTACAGTTTTGCGCCTAAAACTAAATACAATTTTTAGTAGTTCTTTAATATGCGATGACTAATCATTTTTATTTGATAGAGATGGAAAATTGTCAGTATAGAAGCAGCATACAAAAGTACTATAGAGCCTTAAAAAATTGGATCTCTACAAATAACACCCAAATATCTATATTGATCAAGTCCTAATAAGTGCACCAAAATTTCACTAGATATAAAAAACATGCCCTCATATGCACAAAATTATTGTCCACAACTTCAAGGCTTTCTTATTCATTTTCCTTCAAAGTACGCACATAATACTCAAGGAATTACATCCAATGGAGCAAGACTTTAGGTTTCATGTCTTTTATCTAATGCTTAGGTTTGACGATCTATATTTGAGGTTCAAAATGAACGATAATATTTATTTTTTGGTATAGTCAGTCTTCTTGAAGATTGCACTTTTGAAAGATGTAGCTTTATTCAGTTGAATCAAAATTGAGTGAACTGCTAAAAGGAACCTTCTTGATAAAAATAGATGCATGGGGATGAAAGATTTATATGTCAGTTTTATCTTAGTTATATTTTATTATTTTTAGTTCGCAGGATGCTAAACCTTAGAAACCAAAATAGTCAGAACAAATCGATTGCCTGAAACTGACACATTATGCTTAACATCGTGTCTGTCTGAGACATGTTGCTTACAGCTTATTCAAGGATATAGAATATAACCTTGATCTTAAATATCTATATGATTTTTTGCCGAAAGGTGCAGGACTAAATATCAAAGGACGAAAAGCCTGAAATTTTTTCTTTTGATCATCTTGGTCTAGCTTTAGCTTAAATGTTCGTGTTTGTCCCTCAATGTGTAAATTCTCTTCCTTCCCACCCGGAGTGGGAGAGGTGGAAGGACCATGACCCAAAAAATTAATCCTGGAATTATGATATCCTTATTATCAATATTTTCCAACTCATAGAAACTTTCGTCTTATGCACTAGAATATAGCGCGGAGCTTTGTTGTGATGACCCAAAAGATCATCGCTCGTTTTAAAAGTAAATTCTGTGTTCCGAGACCTTCAAAATCTCTTTTTGTCTTACATCGATTTGTGTGTGCAGTCCGGGCGCGTTTCCAGGAAGCTTTTATGTGAAAACTAAGTAAAATAAGGAAATTGACTTTTAAAATTGAATAAAGTTGACTTTGGTCAACATTCTTGGTAAATGGATCCGGACCCGTGATCCGACAGTCTCATAGGGTCAGTGGTAAAATATGGGACTTGGGCGTATGTCCGAAATCGAATTCCGTGGTCTCAAGCCCGAGAAATGAATTTTTAAAGAAAATTGTTTTCTAGAAAATATAAAGGTTTTTAGAAGTGAATTGATGTATTTTCTTGATGGTTTCGGGCCCGTATCTTAGTTCCGAAGCCCAGTACAGGTTTGAAATAATAATTAAGTTGAATTTGTAAAATTTGGTAAAGATCGAAATTGGTTTGGTATAAAACGGACCTATAGTTGAGAAAATAGTAATTTTGATGTTCTTGAGTGATTTCATGAATTTGAGATTTAAGTCATAGTTGTTGATATTATTTTGATGATTTGATTGCACGAGCAAGTCCATATGGTATTTTTGGACTTGCGTGCATGTTTGGTTTGGAGCCCCGAGGGCTCGGGTGAGTTTTGGATAGGCCACGAAGTGAAATTGGACTTAAGAAAACTACTGTTGTGTTGCAGGTCTGCAGGCTTTGTAATTGCGAAGCTTGGCTCGCAAATGCGAGCTCGCATTTGCGAAGAAACATCGCAATTGCGATGATGGGCTAGGGCAGGGAAACTTCGCTTTGCGAGGCTTATGTTGCAAATGAGACCTTAGCAGGCACCGCAATTGCGAACAGTTGTTCGCATTTGCGAAGAAAGCAGAGGCATGTCTTCCTTTGCAATTGCGAAGCTTCGGCCTCAATTTGCGAGTTCCCATTTGCAAACATGACTTCGCAAATGCGATATTTGCGCCTGTGCAAATTAGAACTTAGCCGAAAATTCTTTATTTTTCAAATTCCCTCAAACCCTAAGCTCTCTTGGGCGATTTTTCAAAGAAAAATTCTTCTCTAAATTGATTATAAGTCATTTCTAACTTATTTTCTTTAATATATAACATCTTTTCACATGATTTCAATTCAAAATCAAGGGTTTTCATGAGGGAAATTGGGTGTTTTGGGTAGAACTTAGGATTTTTAAATTTTGGGGTCCGATTTCAAAACAAATTATATATTTGAGTTCGTGGGGGAATGGATAATCGGGTTTTGGTTCGAATCTCGGGTTTTGACCATGTGGGTCCGGGGTCGATTTTTTACTTTTTGGGGAAATCTTTAGAAAACCTATTTTCATGCATTAGAATTGATTCATTTAGCATTTATTGATGTCGTTAAGTAAATTATGGCTAGATACAAGCAAATTGATGGTGGAAATAAGAGGTAAAGTGATAGTTGGGGCTTGAATTGTATTCATGGCATTGAGATAAGTGTTTGATCCAACCTTAGCTTGAGGGATTAGGAGTTGTATCCTATTTGCTATGTGTTAATTGTTGAGTATGACGTATAGGTGTGGTGATGAGAATCTATACGTCGGTGTCAAGCATGCCCGTGAGTCTTATACTATGATTAACGTGACTCTGTTTCGTATTGTTCATGCTTTATATGATAATTTCTACTGTTGAATAAGGCTTGTGGAAGTATTATTGGTAATTGAACATTGTAGAGCGTTGGCTCAAGTTAAGAATTGAGTTGTGAAGTAATTGTGGAAAAGAGAAGCGGTTTATGATATTGTCTCCCTTGCCGGGATGTTATTATTTTTGATGTTATCTCCCTTGCCGGGATGTTATTACTCATGATATTGTTTCCCTTACCGGGATATTGTTGTTATGTTATTGTTCCCTTGCCGGGATTTTATTGTGATATTATTGATTCTCTTGCCCAAATTGCTTTGTGATTGTTGCTTGGGTGAGGAAGAGTGTAAAGCACGAAAGGTGATTCCGTGCATGATTTTGAGAGTGTTAATGCACGAATGGTGATGTCATGCCAATATTGTGAGGTAAAAGCATGAAGGGTGATGCCGTGACGCACGATGTACAATGACATGCCATGATATGAGTGATAATGCACGAAGGATCATTTCGTGCCATGATTATGTGAGGTAAAAGCACGAAGGGTGATGCCGTGCCGATTGTATTGATTCTTATGGTGAGTACGAGAGTAAAAACACGAAGGGTGATGTCGTGCACTTGTCTTTGATTTCCTTATTCTTGCTTACAGTTGAATTTTTGTATTCTTTTCACTTCTTTACTAAGATTTGGTTGTACATGATGTTCCCCGCAACATGTTTTCCCTCCCCATCTTTAACTGCTAGTTTCTGTCATTATTACTTGTTTTATATGATATAATTGCACAGGTTTATTTGGTAGTCTTGTCCTAACCTCGTCACTACTTCGCCGAAGTTAGGCTAGGCACTTTCCAGCACATGGAGTCGGTTATGCTGATACTACACTCTGCACTGTGTGCAGATCCCGGTGCTGCAGCTTTTGAACCACAGCGAGGTTGCTGCCTTTAATCCATCAAGTGACCTGAGGTAGTCCTGCAGGAGTCCGCAGGCCTTGGCGTCCCCTTCCTATCTAGTTTTCTTTTGTTCTTTACTATTTTAGAGATAGGCATATATCTATTTTGTTCAGACCCTGTTTGTAGTATTCTTAGATAGTCTGTGAGATTGTGACACCAGTTCTGAGTAGCTTGTGTTTATGGATTGGTATCGGTATTATTATTAAATTGTTACATTTTATTCTTTCGCTTTATTATTTCCGATGTTTATATAATTTTAATTCACAACTGTTAAAGGATTAAAAATGGAAAAGGTAAAATATTTGGAATGATTAGTTTGCCTAGCTTTCACTAGTAGGCGTTATCACGACTTCCGAGGGTGAAAAATGCGGGTCGCGACATTTGTGATTTGAGGATTTACACTGCTAGAATACTTAGGTTGAACCCTCCACTAGAGCTTCGGTCTAGTTGCATTATTCAAAATGGGACATATACGAAACTATGTTACTCGTTTAGATATCTTAGATCAGAAATGCTTGAGATTGTTTCGGTAAGAAGATTTTAATGGTAACTAATTGAGATGTGAATTATTTTAATCAGTTCAACTTTGCAAAATTAGATATGTACGTTCGTATTATTGGCAATTCATATCTTTGCTCACAGGGACAACTTACATTTCTTCAACTACACTCTAATATGCCTTATAAAATGGTCATGCTCAATAACTAACTAATATTAAGTTTATCCAAGAAATAGACAAAGTAATCTCCGCCAACTAGCTCAACCTTGCCAACCTGCAGTTTTAACCACACAACTCACTTACTTGATCTATTATTAATCTTTGGTAAAAGTGAGCAATTAATTAGGCGTTTAGACATAAGAATTGTAAAATTCAAAAAAATTGTGAAAAAATTTTCAAGTGAAAATGGTATTTGAAATTTATAGTTATGTTTGGACATAAATTTCTATTTGGGTTGTTTTTGAAGTTTTGTGAGTGATTTGAGTGAAAATTTTGAAAAACAGCTTTTTGCAGTTTTTCAAATTTTCGAAAATTTCCAAAATGTATCTTCAAGTGAAAATTGGAAATTTTATGAACAAACGCTGATTTCGAAACAAAATGAATTTTTTTTTTTGGAAAAATCTTCCATCAAATTTTATGTCCAAACGGGCACTAACCATATTGACATAATCTTGTATCTCTCCGAACTTATGTTCATATGCCTATTGTTCTTCAATTAACATTCCAATCTGACATATGTCATCATCTATCGCAATGTCAATCTTGCTATGGATAAACAATGTTGAAGAAGCGATTTTGGTTTAAAAAAATAGTTTTTCTTCTCAATGTTTTCTAGAAAGGCTGGTTAGAAAGCTAATCACTTTGCTAAAAAGGTAAAATTGTACAAATCAGTATTTGAATAGAGTATGGAAAGAACACAATATTTGAATGAGGAAAAGTTGGTTTTCGCATTGATGCATAGCTCCTTTGCTTTTCTTTCCCCTACAAATATTCTCCATGCACAATTCATGTAAATGACAAAAAAAAAAAACAATGCTTTAATTTTCATAGCTAAACATTTAATGTGACACGAATAGACATTTGATGAGAAATTTACTATCCGTATTGTAGTTCATAGTATTTCACTTAATTTATACATAAGTTGATAACTCTATAGCTTTTGTCAATTATTTACTGCCTATTTTATGTTGCATTATAGTGCACATATCATAATAAATATTCTGCCACCGGTGAAAACTTTTTTCCCCATTTAAATATTGATTTCGGATTGATTAAATTAGGAGAAGACTTGATATAGATCCTTTGTGGAATGAAAATTGGCCAATTTATGCTGGAATAATAGAACTTTTGAAGATGCTCTCCCTATTTTTAAAGGAAAAATTTCACATAAGAACAATTTGGCTCCCTACTTTTTAATTTTATAGCTCATATTTCAATCTACAACCAACTAGCCCAAAAATAATAGGCTAAGATTCAACATCCAACTCCAATAGGTTCTCAAAATTATTATTTAATTTTTAAAAAGGATTGCTCAAGCTTTTAAGTTAATTTTCGAATCAATAACTATGACCTAAATATTAGTTCAACAAACCAAATCCTTTTGGGTGGTAAAAATTAGATTTTTAACAAGCTTAAATATGTGGGTTTAAATTCCGAATTTGATTTTGTGAGAAATTTGGAGCGGGTGTTATTTAAACTTGTTAGAAATAACTAGTTTCTCGACACGTGCGTGCACGTGTATGTCAAGTCATACAGTATACAATATTTTGTATAGGCTAAATAGATATGCGTGAAAAAAAGTATAGGTTATGTGGCTGACTTGTTTGTCGAGATCAAGATAATTGGTTACTGTCCAAACCTACAAAGATGAATAATCGAAGTTTAATTAGATAAATGTGATTTGTTTTTCTCATTTTATTTTTATGAGGTACAGACATATATACAATAAAATGCATCTAACCTAATACTTCCTTATAAATGACATTCCTAGTGTAAGTTCATGTCTTGATTGCGTTTTGTTTAATCGAGCAATACTTTGCTTCAAATAAACTATTAAAATCAATAGTTGATATCCAAATTTATGAAAATAATGAATCATCTAACTAAACAAATATAATAACATAGAATTGATCATTTCATTATACTTATAGTATGTATGACGTTGACGTCTTTTTTGAATGAATAATAATTTTTATATGAAAATATTGGTAGATTAAATATTTGTGAAAATCAATAGAGAATAAAAGCATTAGAATAATTATGGATCAAAATGATGAAAGGGATCGTTTTGTCTCAATCAATTAAGAATGCCTTAACCGGATAAATTCACTTATTTCACATTGTATCTAGAAAGCAAGAGTAAAAAATTAAATTTTGAGTACTATGCCAACTTAAGTTACTTTTATATGAGCAAAAATGCTAAAATTGATATTTAAATTGACACACAAATTATTAAATTAGATTCTAAGGCTAACATGATTATTAAATTAGACCTAGAAAAGGTCTTCGATGTCTGGAACAGTCATTTATTTATAGAACTCTTGTATACTTCAAATTCCCCCCAAAAATCACCAATCTTATTATGAATTGTATTACCACTAGTAACATTGCAATTCTCATTAACGGCACTAGCACAAACTATTTCAAGCCTACTAGAGGCATTCGTCAAGGAGACCCACTTTTCCCTTATATTTTCGTCCTTTGCATTGACATGTTATCCAAATATATAAATTACCAAGTTGATTGTGCTAATTGGGACCCCATTAAATTAAACCCAAAAGTTTCAAATCTATCTCATGTTTTCTTTGTAGACTACCTTACTTTGATGGCCAACGTTAATAACAAAACATGTGCCACGATCTCTAATACTCTCTCTACTTTTTGTAATTTATCGGGACAGAAAATCAACAACAAAAAATCAAAGATCCTTTTTTCAACAACTATCCTAAATATTTTCTAGAAAAAAATTTCAAAATTCTTAACATTTCAATAAGCAATAATTTTGGTAAATACTTATATTTTTCAATTATTGATAAATCTCCTAAGCCTAAGGACTTCCTTTATATTCTTGATAACATGAGAACAAAGCTTGCAAACTGAAAAATTAATTGCCTAAACCTTGTTGGGTGAACAATTTTAATATAATCCACTCTTAGTAATATTTCAAATCACGTCATGCAATACTTTCAACTACCCAAACAAACCCTTAAACACATCAAAGAAATTTCCTATGGGGCACTACTCAGGAAAGAAAAATTTCTTCACCTTATAAATTGGGATATTGTTGCCACTCCTAAGTAGAAAGGGGGAATTGGTTTAGTCAAAGCTAACATAAAAAAACAAACACTATTAGCTAGCCTTACATGGCGCCTTTATAGTAATACAATGGCCCCGGAGCTAAGGTTCTTATTAACCAATACTCCACTAAAACAACCCAAGGAATTCATCTTTTATATGAAAAAATATTGTGCATGGATGGAGCCTATGCAGCAAAGGTCTTGCATGGAATATAGGTAAAGGAGATCTTATTAACCTTTGGAACAATAGATGGATCCCTAACCTCCCCCCTCTGAGAACTCTAATCCAAGGCTCCCTTCCCATTAAAGAAGAAAACATGCTAGTAAGGAATATCCTTGTCCACCACAACTGGAAATTTGATGATCTTTCCTTTTCCATCCCTAGTGATATCAAGGATGCTATACAAAACATTCATATAAATAATTCTATCCTCACCAATGATAAGCCATACTGGTTTCTCACGAATAGCGGAATTTTTAGCATAAAATCAGCCATAAGCCTTATCACCCTTCTAAGGATCCCATCCTAAATATCTCATGGATTTGGAAGCTAAAAATCCCTAGGAAAATAAGTTTCTTCCTTGCCTTTGCTATCATAATAAGCTTCCCACTAGGTCATATCTTCTTCGCATAGGCCTTAACATTGATGACCTATGCCCAGCCTGTAGAAAAGATAAGGAAGATATCACCCACATCTTCAAAACATGCCCCATAGCTGTGAGATTTTGGGAAAACTTAGGTATCTCCCTACTAAACTCAACTAATTTCTCGATTCTATTAAGCTCATGCAACCAACAAAATCTTTTCCCTCGCTGGATTGGGAGGATATTTATCCTTATGGTCTTTGGCATCTTTGGTTCAATCGTAATAGCAATAACCTTAACAATGACTCTAAAGATGTCTCAGTCTCCCAAACTCTTAATAGAGATGCCGAGTTTAAGTACCTTACTGGTGCCCAACACCCCTCCTCAAATGTCATAAATATCACCATCACTTGGCAAAAACCTAGCATGGACTCTTACAAACTTAATTGTGACAGTGCTTATAATATCAATAAGAGCATTGGTGGTTTGGGGAGGGGGGGGGGGTCATACGCAACAATCATGGCCAATGGATTGTTAGTTTTCAAAGGCTATCTAACGCCATTAGCAACACTCAAGCAGAGCTCCTTGCGCTGGAAACAGGTCTAAGAGTTGATGTACAGTTTAAGCTCCATCTTCTTGAAATCGAAACGGACTCAACAGAGGTAATAAATCTTCTCAATACTGATCATCAAATTTATAACCACATTATCTCTTCATGCAGGTGGTCAATGGCCCAGTTGGGGATTCCGCTACCCAGACATAACTTCTGAGAAGTAAATTCAATGGCAAACCTCTTGGCAAAAGACAGTACCAAGCTTAGGAATATGAATAAAACAATCATCCATCATGCACCTACGCCAATGGTGGAGGCTGTTGGGAAATCCTACCTTAGATCTATATCGGAAGAATCTTGTATTAAGCTAGCTAGTATGGGTAATATCGATGTAATGAATAGCTCTAATTTTTTTGTAACATTTCTCAGTTTCGATCCCAATGGAATGACTGTGAATGATATATAGTATCTAATAAAATTTCCTGTTTACAACAACAAAAGAAAAAGAAAATTGGCCAGTTTTCTCATTCTGTTTTTGCTTTAGAAAAGGTAAAACTTTGCAGAGAGAATATTGGATAAAACCTTTACATTTTATTAGTTGTTCATCTATCCTAAATTCACTAATTTATGAATAGTCACATGTAATTATTGTTAAGTTGTTTGATAATGTAAATTTTTTGGTATATATAATTTAAATCCATAAAATAAATATTTGACATTCCAAAATATTTTACAAATTAGTTGCTCGGGTACAATGGCAAAAAACCAGGAAAACGATAAAAAGAGGTCCCGCAGCTCCAATTAATAAACCCTAAAACCCTTCCCTCACCTTTGATTACTTGCCGTACTTGCGTTGAAGTTCACTTTTCCGGCAGACAACATGGCAGAGATGGATTTGGACTTCGACGGCCCAAGTAAAGCTCCAACTAGGCCATCCCGTTTTGCTCCCAAAAGCTCTAAATTGAAGCCCCAACCCCAACAAGTAACCAAACCCAAACCTGAAACACCGTTATCATCTTCTGATCCTCCTATTCCAACTAAAAAGGAAGAATTAGTTTCAAAACCCTCAGTAAAAGATCATCCAGCCGAAAATGGAGCCGCAATGGTTAAAGATGACGTTCCATTGGATGAAAACACTACGGGAGACGACGTGGCAGAAGAAGAACAAGTCACCATGGATACTGATAGCGTTGAAGATGAAGTTGTTCGTGAAATTGATGTGTTTTTTACCCCTTCCTCTGATCCTAACTCTCAGGTATATTTATCTTTTATTTAATTAGCTGGTTTATTTGTTGAATTTGCAAAATTTTCTATTTGCTAAGTATTAATTTCTCTATTTTCGTCAGCTATATGTGTTCCAATATCCGTTGAGGTCCGTATGGCGTCCCTATGAATTGGAGGAAAGATGTCAAGAGGTGAGTTACAAAAATTGCTTTTCGTGTTTCTTACTCAAAATAAATGAGTAGTATCAATCATTAGATAGAAAATGCTGGTTTTAAATGACCAGTTTGTACGTCTGAATCAGATTTTATATATTTGCAGGTGAGATTGAGACCTTCAACTGCACAAATGGAGGTTGATTTGGCAGTAGATTTTGATTCTAAAAATTTTGACCGAGACTCTGTTCATGCAGTAAAGATGGAAAAGCAGGTTCGTTCGATTTATCCTCTAAATTAAAAGAGTAACTCTTTGAGCTAATTTCCTGCGTTATTTGCTTCCATGCATCTGTTAACCTTGAGCCTAGGGTCTATCGGAAAACAGCTAAGGTCTTCATACACACTACCCTCCCTGACCCTACTTGTGGGATTATAATGGGTATGTTGTTGCTGTTGTTGTTGCATCTATTAACCTTCAATGTTGGTCTCTATATATTTTTTGCTTTCCATGTTCATGAAACTGCTCGACTTCCTCTAATATCTGATCTTCCTTATTATGTGTCTATCCATTGCTCCACCTTATATTCCGTTTAATACCATTTGTTTTGGACATACTCCTTGCTATTCATGGACATGTATTATATATCTTCCAGCTTCATGGTTGCATCTGTGCTGTTAGGTGAAGGATAAGGAGGTTGACATCTAGATTCTGGAAACTCTGCACTTGATATTTGTTCCCTTAGCAGAAATTACAGTTCTAATTGTTTTACCAATAATCTGATTATTTCTCATTTTTCAGACCCTTTCTACATCATGGATGCCATTATCAACTTGCACCTCTGGATATGCTGTTGGGGTCCTCATTGGTGATAAGGTAAACCATTTGTTATTGATGTGCATCTCTGACTTCTAGATTTATAGAGTTCTGATTGACAGAAAATTAGTTTTCCGCAGGTTGTGTATGTGCTTATACATCTCCAGCTTTTGCCCTTTTCCAAAAACTAATTTGGACAATAACAATGTTACTCTTTCAAGTTCAAGTTTAATCAAGTTAATTCTGTGTCAGCTTCAAGTTGAAGCAAATTTTCCGCTGTCAAATCTGACACTACCTTAAGTATGCAGTGGGGAACTGCTGTAATGCTTCTGGCTCTCATATTTACCCAAGATCTGCTACTTAGTATTAGAAAATTGTCAAGTTTGTTTAATTATATTCTTCCGTTTCTTATACACTTCAGCATGAGAAACTTCCACTAAAATTTCTTAGTTTGCTGATAGCAATTTGAAGCTCATTTCTGTGTTGAAAGGAAAAAAATTAACGCTTATTAGTGTTCTCCATAGTTACGCTCTTGCTTCCTGTTTGTTATGCAGTTGCACCTCAATCCTATTCATGCAGTTGTACAGCTCCGACCATCACAGCAGCATCTTAAGGAAAGTGAGTTGAAGAAGAAGAACATTGCCACCGGCAGTGATGGAAAAACTGTTGAAAACAAAGAAGTCGAGGAAAAAAAGCCTGCGGGTCCATCAAAGAAGCAGGTTCATTTCATGATTTGCTCTTTGATGCCCAGCTCCTAAGCAATTTGAATGGACCTTGTTTATGACTAATCTTCATGTGATATTATTGTACAAATTAGTGGCTAGCACTTAAGATATTTTATGTGGAGGACTATTTGGTTCCGGACTAGGTTTGCCACATTTTCGGGTAAATATGATAAGGCAATGCCTAAAGATTGATCTTCTTTTGTTAATCATTCTGCTACTTTCAAGACTAAGCTTTTTCCTAGTATTGTGAGCTCCACACCCAAACCCCTACCCTGGAGCCCAATACCTGCTTTTCCATTTTGCTCACTTGGTGTCTCAAGTCAACCCCAACCTTATTGTTGGAGGTGGAGGGTCTTTGCCACTAGGCTATCCCTCCCTCAATGCTGCTTAAAGCTTTACCATTCTTCGATTTATTCTTATAACATATACCTTTTGTGCAGAACAAACCACCTGGGAATGTCAAGGATATTGAAGAGGTATGATAAAAGTGACCATGTACTGACAAAATTTCCAGTTTTCGATATTAGCTAATAACTCTCCATAGTTCTTTAGCTTGAGTGGCTGCTGATTTTGCATCTACTATGATTTGGATTGACATTTCTGTTCGTAGTGTTTCTATTTATAATCTGGTCAAGAGCAGTTAGCTTTTTCCATCCAGTCGCAAATATCATTTCAAACGGTTTCGTTAATTCAGATCTTTGTGAGAAGTTATTGGTATCTTCTTCATTTCCTGTTTTAGCATTGGGTACATCTAAAATACCATGGAGCTAGGAGTGACATTTCAGCCAGATATCTACAGGAAATGGCCATGGAGGAAGGCTCTCCAGTATCATTTTCAATGAGCCCGTATGTGTCCCCTAATATGGTTGATTTTTTCCGTTTGAGAAACTGCTCTGTTCAGGACAATTAATAAGAAGCTTTTTTTCTCAAAGCATACATTCATCCACCGTCTTATTCTAATACCAGTTTTCTGTTCTGTTAATTTGATACACAGGATTGATTATCTGAACGCTGTGTGTCCTGGCAGACCAACTGATACTGACAGATTAAAAATTCTTCGAACAAGGTACTGCAGCTTCTCTAATTGATCCTTCTCTTCGTCGATTATTTTGACATCGAAAGGTTTTGGAGGTGCTGCTAAGGACAACACCAAAGTTTTTATTTGCATTTATGATCATAGAGCTGTCTTCTCTAGTATTGCCACAATTCTTTAGCATATACCTGAGGTTGAAATTGCAAATTAATCACCTCGTTGGGGCTTGACAATGTGGTTTGACATAAATATGCAGCTCATGACTTGAATTGCTTCCATTTGTGATTCTTCTATTATCTTTCTCTAGCCAGATATTTGCTATTTCTTTTTATCAATACCCAGCCATGTGAATAGTAGATAGCTGTTCTTGAAATGCCGTATTTCTCAACTATCTTAAATTAAACATTTTCCCCAGTCATTTAATGCCTCCTAACTTCTAAATTGTCAAATGTTTGGTTTTCAGGTTGTCTCAATTACCTCTTGAAGAACGCATTAGAACTTGGCTTCTTGAGGTTAATATCCACTATTTGAATTATGCGCTACTTGTATATTTTTATGCCTGCAACAAAGTTTGTTTACAAGGTCTCATGATCTTGATAACTCATAAAGGCAGCATATTTCTAAATCTGGGTTCTTTTGGCAACAGGGGCCTCCAATTCATCGTTTTGATGCTCTAAAGCACCTGGCTCTGGATGATCCTGTTGATGAAATTTTGAGAGTCCTCCAAAGATACGCACAATTAGTTCAAGGATTATGGGTTCCAAAAAGTTCATTAATCTATGGAAAGAATGATGGACTGGAAGTTTTAGCAAGGAATTTTATTCTCTTTGAGTTTAGCAAGAGTACCATTATTAAGCAGAAAGTTTTTGCCAGGAGGTTGGATTTCCTTAAAGCTGCGAAACCAACACTAAAATCATTAGCTGTTGAGAGGCTTGACCTGAATGATTGGAAGCTCAAAGAGCATCCTGACAAGAAATTTGAAGTTCTTTATGGTGATGTTGTGAAAGAGCAGCAAGCTACCTGGGAATGCATGGGGAAACAGATCAATGGTATTTTGTCCGGAGGAAGAAACAAGCCTCCTATGAAGAATTTAAATTCAAATGCCAACATTCCTGCACTTCCAGGTGGCGGTAAACCCGCTCCTGGGTCACTTTCGCGAACATCTATGTCAGAAAAGACTCGAGAAGCTTTACCAAAGGCGCTTCAAAAAGTTTTTAGAATCTATAAGGCTTGCAGGTGAGATCTCTGAGATTTGTGAACTTTTCTGCCCTTTGTTGTTTACCATTCAGTGATTTTGGGTATTCATCTTAGTCACACAAATTGTTACAGCCTGAGAAAAAATGCAGAAACCTTTGTAAATAGGTTGTTTGTTGACCTTGGTTTGATTGCTCTGCAACTTTACAATCATTTCCGTGCTTGGCTTTTTTGAACTGCTTGAAGCTCCTTGCTCCAACTTCTGCCACCTGTTGGAGTTCCTTTGTGTTTGGTTCAAGAACTCCGTTTCTCGCTCACTCACTCTCTCCCCCCCTCTCTCTCTCATAATCTTGTTCTGCTAGCTGTTGCACCTTTTATGGCTTTTGATATTATCTTTCGGATCTTAAGGATTGTGTAAATAGGCGATTGTTTCATCCTGAATATGACTTCTAAAAGGATGAGATGGTCTAGTTATAGGACATTTTTCTTTGCTTTGGCATCATCTCAGAACCTTACTTTGAGCAGTGGTAATCCATTGTCCTTCAAAGTCCTGTTTATGTTGACTTGTTAGTTGAGGTGAGTTGTGCAAGTACTTAGGTCGAAATTGTCCATCACAAAATTTATGCTGTCTTCCTGTTATGTTATACTATACTTTTCTAGAATGGTAATGGATCATAACATAGAAGAAAACTCTATTTTCCATTGTCTTTACTCCATTGCGCCTCGCCTGTCTGATATTTAGATTTAATAGAGTTGTTTGCTGTTCAAGGAAAAACTGTATATGACTTTCTTAAATTAAAAAAAAAAAACGATTTCCTCCATCTAAATTTGTGACCCCCTGACAGATCGGAAATCCATTGTTTAATTTTGCCAGTTTCCAGCAAATCCGCCAACGTCTGCGAGATGTGGCAGTTTCTGAGTCTCAAAAGGGAGATGCAAAGAAGGCCATAACTGCAGCCAATTCTGTGGATGATGCACCTCCCGAGGAGATACAGGCAGTGATTAATCAGGTTGCTGTAAACATCCATGGTGTCTATGTTTTAAAGTCATCACCAGATAATCCACAATATGACGCATTGAGGTTAGTAAGTGTTGCTATTATAACTAAAACTACTTGATAATTACCTAGGCCCGTGGCTAATACATAGTTTTGGTTCTCAGGAAAGTTGTAATTGACCTTCTTATGGCTGAAGGGCCGAGTGCAAAGCTAAAGAAAGCCTCTATAGTTGAAGCTGCCAAGTTGCAACTGAATAGGGATATTACCGATATTGAGTTTAAAAAGGTGAGTAGTTCTTTTCTTACTTGTCAAGAGAATTAAGGAATGTCTTCTTTGAGTTTATTGTATGGAGTTTCACATGGCTGCTGAAGTCAAGATCAGAACAGTTATTATCATAGTTGATGTAGTGTCAATTAGTCAACCTATTGAAAATAGTAAGATGTGTAAGTGTCTAGGTTTATATGTCTTTTTAGTTACCCTAGGTGCATGACCTTTTATATTATCTAAGTATGGCTTTATGTTATTGTGGTTAAGTTCATAGTGTGTGTGAAATCATTTATTAGGTATGAGTCTAGAAGTTTCCCTTGTCACCTATAAAAGCACCCATTGTATCTCCCTCTTCCTTCCTCTTTGTGCCTTATGATATTATCAAGGGCCCATCTTTATATTCCAACAAGTAGTATCAGAACGGTGGTTCGATTCTGGTAGGTGTAAAGGCGAAATTCAGTAATTCAACAGAAGGTGCTTCTCCATATTTGAGGACCTGTTGAGAGGCCGGCAATTTTCAAAGAGAAAACTGATTATTTCGGGGTTTTGAAGAATAAAGCACCATCGAGAAGGTGTAAGTCTTGAAGGACTTAACAAGACGGGAAAAAAAGACAGAAAAGTCTTCCATGAGTGTATTTGCAATAGCCAAAAGTTAGAAGGAGATTGAATGAATTCCCTATAGTTGAAACTTCTCTGCTTTGATGGAAAATTTGAAATTATGAGAAAAGTTTTATCCAGATGACCTACCTAGATGCGTGCAAGGATACTGTTTGAAGGCAAATTTAGAAGGCATAAACAAAGAGGTTGTTGAAAATGATGCTGAAATTATCAAGAGTAAATGAAGAGTAGGAGAAGACATTTAAGTTTAAGGGGATGTTGAAAATAGTAAACTTAAATGTTTAAGCTCTAGATTCATGTGTTTTTAGTTGTCCTAGGTGCATAACCTTTAAAATTATTGTGGTTAAGTTCATAGTGTTTGTGAAATCATTTGTTAGGTATGAGTCTTAGAATTTCTCTCGACACCAATAAAAGCACCCCTTGTAATGTTGTTATGTAAAAGTGGTCTCTTTGAGAATATTACTATTGTGTTTCATGTGTATCTCCCTCTTCCATCCTCTTTATGCTTTATGATATAATCAAGAGTTCTCCCTTTTATACCAACACTATCAATCAAATGTGCCTAAACCCAAACTAGTCTGGGTTGTTTGTATGAATCATTTAGATGTTTCACTCCAAAGGTGAATGAAGGGTTCTCTAAAAGTAGTTGTTCTGTAAATTTTACAATTATCCATACAGAAGAAACAAAAACAACAAAAGAAATATAGTGCAGAAGAAACAAAAACTGCAAAGCTAACATTAACATTTGGCAGGATCCATTTTTGTTCTCTTCTATGACGTGGGAAAGTTTGTATCTTGGGCTTTAGGTTTTTCTACTAGACTGCTGTCAGGGTTCTTATTTTGCACTTCTTATATGTAATTTGGATCTTAGCAATACTGTGGTAATGCTGCCATGATCCTGCGCGTGTGCTGACCGACGTGATCTATGATGGTTATTGGGCTTCAAATGAGCTTGAACCTACATGCTATTACACGAAGTCAATGTATTCCAGCACAAGCAGATGTACGACAGATGTTTACAGTATCCTGTTTCTGATCCTCTTACCCCATTTCTTTCCATTTTTCCTCCTTTTGGTATTTCTCCTTCTCTTCTTAGGCTTAACAATCAACATCAGTGATAGGATATAAAATGTAACAGTTACCAAATTCCATGTTAAGTGATACTATTGAGATACTGCATTGTTGTGGTCTAGGATCCTTCATGTTGCTTTGAATTTTGTATTGTGAATGAGCTGCTTCGATGGTAGTGTGAAATGTTGTTAGTCCGTCAGATTGCAATACAAGCTTTTGTCCTATCCGTGTTAGATTATAGAAAAGCTTTTGTTGACTTGCCGGGATGCTAAATATTTTTCTATGCTTCTGCAGGTTATGCAGGAATTATGTGAATCAAAAAATTCAGCATGGGTTTTGAGAAGTGGTGATGGCAGTTCATCATAGTCTGCGGTTTTTAATTCAAGTTGTACAGGTCACCCGAAATACATGTTAGTAGTTGGAAATTCTCAACGATGAGAAGCTGCAAATTGGACGTTTCCCTTTACTCTTAAGAAGTATAATTGTTTAGTTTTTTGGGTTATACGATGTCTCAGCCTGTTGGTGGGAAGCCCTTTGCGTTGCAACTATATGCAGCTCCTCTGTGAGAAAGTCTAGGAGATATCTCTATATCAGAAATATGTTGGACAAGATGTAGATCTTCCATTTAATCAAACTCTTTCTCACTGAAGAAGTCCAAGTTGGTACTAGTTTTATGATCGCCTACTGCATTTAAACAATGATGAAACAGTTACTGCATTTAAAATTGAACGTTTCCCTTTACTCTTAAGAAGTATAACAGTTACTGCATTTTAACAATGATATATAGCATTGTTGTGCCGCTTTTGTGTTGAGAATAGGATATTTCATTGTGCCTGCTTCAGATGTTTCTACTTGTTTTCTTATCACTCACCACTACCACTACCAGGGCTCTGTGCAGTTGTCAAAAATCTGCAGGCTAAAAGGTAGTCAACAGGACTAGTAGATAAAAGAGATGCAAGTAGATCTCTGAGCATCCATGTTTGTATATATGTTACATGAGCTTCTCTTAAGGGGTAACTCAAATATGAAGACTTATTTTGAATGGTAAGACTGCCAATTTATCCTGACTACTAATTTTGTGCGTGATTGATGTGGCTCTTTTTATTTGTTTATTATCGTGAGATCAGGATTATTTTAGAACCTATAATATGGAATAGCAAGCGCATGCAAACGAAAATTACGGGTTTGCTTTTGCAATTGCATAGCCAATTGAAAAGGGATTTTTATATACCTATACACTATTAAAAATTTTATTATCCTAAATGTCCATGTTTAGTTAATTACCCGGCATAACTAAATTTTGTTTACAAAATATATACAATCCACCTTAAAAGGTTTCCAATTCATTATTTGTGTTAGCTGAAACGTAAAAGAAAGAACACAAGATTTAACGTGGTTCAGATCAAAATAATCCTACGTTCACCAGAGAACAATTGCCCTTTTAATATTAACAAAGGAAGGGGAGATTTCCCAATTACACTTAAGAGAATTTCTCTCTTAACTCTTTACTCACTACAATGTATTGTATTATTTTGGGATGATTTTTACAAGTGAAGGAGTGCATCTATTTATAGAGGTAAAGACCTCCTCTTGATGTCATTGGTGACATCAAACTACCTCCTCTTGATGTCATGGGTGACATCAAAGGAGGAAGCTTCCTCCTAGCATCCACACCAACTCTTTCCACCAACTCTTCCAATTGGCATGCCATTGTTGACTAAACATAAACCAACATTTTCAGCATGCCATTGTTGACTAAACATAAACCAACATTTTCAATCTCCACCTTGGTTTGCGTTTCGAGCGTGTGAACAACTCTGGCCAAAACTTCTAAGCTTACTGGGCAACCCCGTTGTAAGAAACAAGAAGAATCAAACCATTGTTGAACATACCACCTCCACCTAGCAACTGTTCTCTTCGGAGTTGCATCAGTTGATGCACACCCCCGCCAAGTCCTTGCAGTGTGCAAACTTAGCGAGCGGGACTATCTTGGTCAACATGTCTGCAGCATTATCGTCTGTGATAACCTTCACGACCTTGATAGTTCCCTCATCAATAACATCTCGAATAAAATGAAATCTGACATCAATGTGTTTAGTGCGCTCATGAAATCTCTGATTTTTCATTAGATGAATAGCACTCTGACTATCACATCTAAGAGTTGATTCCAGCTGAACCAAACTCAATTCCGCTACTAAACTTTTCAACCAGATAGCTTCCTTTACCGCCTCCGCTGCTGCCATGTATTCTGCTTCTGTCGTAGACAAAGCGACAATCGACTGCAAAGTCGACTTCCAACTGACGGCACTGCCAACGAGGGTAAAGATGTATCCAGTTGTGGACCTTCTTCTGTCAAGATCTCCTGCATAGTCAGAATCCACATAACCGAGAATTGAAATACCTGTACCACTTTTTCGAAAGGTAAGACCAACACCAGAAGCTCCTTTGAGATATCTCAATATCCACTTGACAGCTTCCCAATGCCTCTTTCCTGGGTTGGACATGTATCTACTTACCACACTTACAGATTGAGCAATATCTGGACGTGTGCATACCATAGCATACATAATACTACCAACTGCACTGGCATAAGGAATCTTTGACATATGCTCCACCTCATCCTCGGACTGAGGCATTTGTGACTCTGAAAGTTTAAAATGAGGAGCTAATGGTGTACTTACAGGCTTGCACGTTTGCATATTGAATCTCTCGAGAACCCTTTCAATATACCTCTTCTGAGAAAGATGTACAACATCGTCTTCTCTTGAAATCTCCATACCAAGGATTTTCTTTGCAGCTCCTAAATCCTTCATGTCAAATTCCTTACTCAATAGTTTTTTCAAAGCATTTATCTCAGACATCTTCTTGTGATACACACAGCTATCAAATGCACTCCTTGAGAATTCATGTGTAGTCATGAATGCATCAAACCTCTTGTACCACTGTCTAGGGGATTGCTTCAAACCATACAAAGACTTCTTTAGTTGGCATACGTGATCTTCTTTTCCCTCAGCTAGGAAACCTTCAGGTTGATCCATATAGATTGTCTCTTCTAGATCACCGTGTAAGAAAGCAGTTTTGACATCAAGCTGTTGAAGCTCCAAGTCAAATTGTGCAACCAATGCTAGTAGCACGCGAATTGAGCTATGCTTCACGACCGGAGAGAAAATCTCATTGTAGTCAATTCCCTCCTTTTGGCTGAAACCTTTTGCAACCAATCTCGCCTTGAACCTAGCATCTTCCACTTCAGGAATTCCCTCTTTCTTTCGGTAGACCCACTTGCATCCAACTGTCCTCTTCCCCTTTTGTCTTTTCACTAAGACCCATGTCTGATTCTTGTGAAGAGACTCCATCTCTTCAGTCATGGCTAACCGCCATTGTGCGGCATCCTTGCAAGAAGTTGCTTCAATATACGAGGAGGGCTCCAGATCTTTAATCTCTTCTTGTGCAGCTACGAACGCATATGCAATCAAGTTTGCTTGATTTATAAGGCGTTCCGGTTCTCGTGTCTGCCTCTTCTCCCTCCCCTTCGCAATTGTGTATGGTTCATTGACAGCAAGTTCTTCAAGGCCTACATCTTCTGACTCATCTTTAACCTGAGTCTCTTGATCCTTTTCCTTGGCAAGCTCCACCGGAAGCTCCACCTGCTCGTTGTTCTTGTTTCCTGAAAACTCCACGGAAACTTTACGGGGATCAAGTATAGAGGATTCATCGAAGGTGACATCTCTACTAACTATAAATTTGAGTAAAGACAAACACCAAAGTTTGTACCCTTTTACTCCATCCACATACCCTACGAATATGGCCTTCTTAGCCCTTGGTTCAAGCTTTCCTTCATTAACGTGATAATAAGCTGGACACCCAAATACTCGTAAGTATGAATAGTTAGAGGGTTCACCTGACCATACCTCATTCGGAGTCTTAAAGTCAATTGCCGATGCTGGAGATCGATTGACAATATGAGCAGCAGTGTGAACTGCTTCAGCCCAAAATACTTTGGACATTTTGGCTTGTAGGAGCATACAACGAGCCTTTTCAAGAAGAGTTCTGTTCATTCTCTCGGCAACTCCATTCTGCTGTGGGGTATGCCTGACAGTCCTATGTCTTGAGATCCCATGAACCTTGCAGAATTCATTAAACTCTTCATTGCAAAACTCCAAGCCATTGTCTGTGCGAAGATACTTGATTTTCCGCTCCATTTGATTTTCAACCAAAATCTTCCACTCTTTAAATGCTTCAAAAGCATCACTTTTTGCCTTCAAAAAATACACCCAAACCTTTCGTGAGAAATCATCAATAAAAATGAGAAGATACCTCTTTCCGCCCTTCGATGGAAGTTTAGAAGGACCCCATAAATCTGAATGGATGTAGTCTAGCACTCCTCTTGTCTTGTGTTTGCCAGTGCTGAAGCTGACCTTCTTCTGCTTCCCTAGAACGCAGTGCTCACAGAAGTCAAGCGTGCTGATCTTCTCACCTTCCAAAAGTTTACGATTGCTCAACATCTCCAGTCCACGTGCGCTCATATGACCCAGTCTCATGTGCCATAGTCTTGCCTTGTCATCATTAGATAACTGCACTGTAGATGCATTTGCAGAGCCAACAATGGTGCTTCCGGCCAATGTGTAAAGGCCGTTCTCCAGCTTGCCTTTCAGCATGACTAAAGAACCTTTAGTCACCTTCATAGTTCCTGCTTCGCTCATGTACCTGTAGCCTTGTTCATCCAGAGTACCCAAGGAGATCAAATTCTTCTTCAGATCAGGAACATGACGGACTTGTGTAATAGTCCTCACGATTCCATCATGGCAGCGAACCCGAACTGAGCCAATGCCAACTATTGCACAAGTTGCATTATTGCCCATTACTACGGTTCCTCCACTTTTCTCGTAGCTGCTAAACCAGTCTTTTCGGAACGTCATATGCAGAGTACAAGCAGAGTCTAACACCCATTTGTTTTCATAACTACTATTATTATTACACGATGTTGTTAGTACATAATCATTATCAAAATTATGTACCTGTTCAACTGTAGATGCACTCGCCTTTTCCTTGGACTTTGACATTGGGCAATCTCGTTCAAAGTGCCCCTTCTTGCCACAACCCCAACACTCTGTATTCTTCTTGTTCACACGAGACTTTGATCTGTGCTTTGATTTGGTCTTTCCCTGTTGGCTAGTCCGGCCTCTTACAAAGAGGCCACTTGCCTGGTCATCTCTATCTCCTTCAATGTGCCTCCGCACATCACTAGAGTTAAGTGCCTGCCGCACTTGCTCAAGCTTGATAGGCTCCTTGCTATACATCATTGAATTCTCAATATCACGATATCCTGAAGTCAATGAAAATAGCAAAGCACATGCAAGCGTCTCCTCCTCCCTTTTAATTCCTGCAATCTGTAAGTCCATGACAAGTTTATTGAAACGCATCTAAATGATCTTGTAACGAAGTACCTGACCCCATCTTAAATGTGTGAAGACGCCGTTGTAACAACATTCTTGTTGTCACTGATCGGTCTTGGTATAGCCCTTCTAGCTTTTCCCACAACTGTTTGGCCGTCTCTTCGGTACCCGTACTCACTTCACAAAGCACGTTAGGTGCAAGGGATAGTTGGATTGCACTCAATGCATCCCCTTCAATCTTCTCCTTGTCGGGAGCTGATATATCCGTAGGATACTTTCCGTCAATAGCATGGATTGAACCTTCCCTCCGCAGTAACGCCATCATCTGGATCTTCCAGATATTGAAGTTGTTGCGTCCATTGAATCTATCAATTTCAAACTTCATGGAACTCATATTTGCTTGTTCTTCCTCCTTGGATCGTTAAAGAATCCTGTCGCTCTGATACCAATTGTTAGCGGAAACGTAAAAGAAAGAACACAAGATTTAACGTGGTTCGGATCAAAATAATCCTACGTCCACCAGAGAACAATTGCCCTTTTAATATTAACAAAGGAAGGGGAGATTTCCCAATTACACTTAAGAGAATTTCTCTCTTAACTCTCTACTCACTACAATGTATTGTATTATTTTGGGATGATTTCTACAAGTGAAGGAGTGCATCTATTTATAGAGGTAAAGACCTCCTCTTGATGTCATTGGTGACATCAAACTACCTCCTCTTGATGTCATGGGTGACATCAAAGGAGGAAGCTTCCTCCTAGCATCCACACCAACTCTTTCCACCAACTCTTCCAATTGGCATGCCATTGTTGACTAAACATAAACCAACATTTTCAGCATGCCATTGTTGACTAAACATAAACCAACATTTTCAATTTGTGCTTTTAATCAAGGGATTTAGTTACACCCTTCTCCTTTTTTCTCTCATCTCTCCCTCTTCTATCCAGATTCTCTCATTCTCCCCATATCTCGAATAAACGGAGTGCTTTGAATAATAAGGAATTTTTCAAAAGCATTTGAAACCTGGGCAGGATGCTTCTCCCTGGAAGTATGAGTAGCTACCCATTCCTCCAGAAATGCCTGGTTATTGGTTACAACTAAAAAGCTTCCTCAATAAGTTAAGTAGCGAAATATATAGAATATTGAGGAGCAATCCTATTCCTTTGTGTCACACATGTCAATATAAGATAATATAAAAAGCTTAATTACTTGCATATTAAATTAGTAACGAGAAAGAGAATTATGGTAATTGTAAGAATTAAGAAGTGCAATCACAAAGAGTATTCTGGTCAGGAAAGTCAGTATGTGAACGAACACCAAATTCTGTTCCCCTCCCACCACCCGATTACTGCCTTTCCGACAATTCTAGGTTCTTACCCAGTAGAAGTTGTGGTTTGGTTGTTGCTCAATTTGGAATAACAAGAAGTTTGTACAATTTTTATATAATATGTCTTTTGTATATTTTGTATCTGATTTATACATAGTAAAAACAAATTTCATACAACTTATTTATAACTTATCTACAATTTTCATATATTATTTCTACTCATTTTTATACAACTACAATATCATACAATTTAAGTACAATTTTTATACAATATTGTTCAACTTTCATACAATAGCTATATATATATATATATATATATATAAACAACAAAATATAATTTTTCTACAATTTTACTACAACTATACAAATGAATTCAAAGCTTCAAAACTTTTTAATGGTTGTCAATGGTTGAATTGCTGCTCTCTTTTCCTTTGCTTTACATTACTGGAATTAGGGATTGAGAGATGGAGAGAGACGTAGAGAGAATTACCAATTGTTTGCAACAACACCCAATTCAAACAAATAATATTTTTTGAAAACCCAAATTCGAATTCAAAGCTTTTAAATGGTTATCACTGGTGGAATTGCTGCTCTCTTTTCCTTTGCTCTAAATTACTTAAATTAGAGATTGAGAGATAAAGAGAGACGTAAAGAGAGAGAGAGAGAGTGCGCAGGGGGGAGAGAGAGAGAGAGAGAGAGAGAGAGAGAGAGGGAGAGAGAGAGAGCATGAGGGAGAAAGAATAAGGACGAGAAATAATTGATTCCTAATATAAAGGGATATAAATGTATATAATTGGTAAATTTGTATATAGGAGATAATTAACTTGAAACTTGAGTAAGGAGGGTAACAAAGTTTCCAATAGTGTATAGGTATGTAAAAATCCCAATTGAAAATTTCTCGTTGTTATGTTAACTTTTGTATTAGATTACTAAGGTTGTGGTGGACTAGTAAGTATTTCTTTATCCTTAACCAGAAGTTTCTTTTGCAAGTCTTAGTATAGAGTCGTCTTTGTTAGAGAGCCCAATGTAGGATTTTTTTCATCACTAATCCGGATTTAATCGGGCCCTAGGTATTGGGGTGGGAACAAAGAAAACCTTTGTATTATATTTGTCTTTGTTACGGTTCTGCAATTTCAGTCTCGACTCAAATAATGTGGGTAAAATTAATTAAGCTAATGATGATAAGGAGAAAGTTCAATAAAAACATACAAAGATACAGTAATTAGGACGACTAAATGGTCCGATCTACCGACTTATTATGTATTAGATGTTGTAACTTATTTATTTTGCAGAATCCACTGAATTTTCATTTTCATATCATTGGTATGATGCGTGTTACAATTACTAAAATATTAGTTCAACTTTTCTACTCTCTTCACATGGCAGACATTGTTTGAGCTGGATATTATAATTTTCGTAATTCCATAAAGTGTTGCATACAATATGCTAAAGAGTTAGGTTTAATTTGTTAAAATCCATTTTCCGTCCTACAAGAACTTTGTGGTAAAACAAATAATCAAAGAGAAGCATCATTTGTAAAGAGTTAGGTTTAATTTGTTAAAATCCATTTTCCGTCCTACAAGAACTTTGTGGTAAAACAAATAATCAAAGAGAAGCATCATTTGTAAAGTTATTACTAACCTGAAGTTATTAAACCTCTCTAGTTACAATTATTGAGACGTTATTGAGACTTTGCAAGTTGCATTTAGGGAAAATGACACTGAATAACCGCTCTCAAAATATATATATATATATATACACACATTATGTGTGTTATATACAAAAATTATACACCTTTTCGACTATCAAATATAAATAGTTTCTGGTTGGGCTAAACATAATAATACCCCTTAGCTTGCATTTACTACCATTTCGCTTGGCATAGAAATTCTAAACTCTAATTCAAAATTATTCCAAGTAAGTGAAACATTTACTTTTATTCCAGTATATAATATTTTTTTAAAAACCTCCTTAATTTTATTGTACAATCATTACTAAAACTTCAAAAAAGGATTAATGATTTGTGTCGTAGACATTAGTTTTTCTTACACACTTACATATTATATATACATCGATCTTTCTTTTTGGTTTGAATTGACATGATATTAAATTATCAAAATATAATAATATTTTGTATGCTTTGATTTTAAAAAAAAAATTGGGGAAAAATATTAGAACTAAACCGACAAAATCAAAATACATATTTTGTAACTTTATAAGTACCCATTAACTTGATTACCCAATGGTTCAAGTGTTCAATATCTCCAAAAATTTCTTAGTGTTTTTTGAAAATGAAGAAAGTGGTAAGGAAATACAGTACAAAAGAATTAATATTAATTAACATTTCCATTAATCTTATTCTTCTTCTTCTTCTTCTTTATTGAATTCGTACATCAATTTTTTTTAGTTTTTAGCACACAAAATTCTTTTTGACTTAGTGGTCAAAAACATTATATTAATAAATTTGATTTTCTTTTAAGCAAAAATCAAAATCCCAATTCGGTAAAGTGGACTGGATATACAATTGTACCCTTTACGAAAATCCCAATTGGACGACTATTCCCAATTACAGAAACGGTGAACGGGTGAAACTCTTTTCTAGCCCTAGTTTTGTGTTACTTTTTCTCAAGGCGAGGAAGAGAGAGCAAGTAAAAATTAGAGTGTAACGATGCAGGACTATGAAGGCAATGGAGTATATATAGACAATAATGGCGCCTCTCCTTACAGTCAGGTACTCTCTCTATTTCTATTGGATCAATTTAAAGCTTTTATTTTTTAAATTGGATTTGAACTTGTAATGGTGATGAATTAATCCACAGAGATGTTTTGGGCTACTAAGATATTTTTGATTGATTGATGGTCGATAACTTTGAAAACATGAGTATAAAAACATCAACTTTTTGGTGTAAAATCAGAGTTCTTTTGGAATTAAATTACATCTTTAGAGAATTACACTCTATGGTGGTCCTGATAATCCCCAAGTTGTGACTTAGCCAATACCAAAGCTTTATGATAGCACTCAATAGTTCCAATTAGACTTGTTATTCATTCCTTAATGTTTTGAGCTGAAATTACATCCTTAGAAATTACACAAAAGTAATGTAAGTCACCATTTACATGGTCTAAAGTATTTGGAAATGTTTGAAAAACGGCACTTTGAATAGTGATAGTGTTATTTAACAGGGATACGGGAGTAGTTATACTGTAAGTAACATGTTGGATGTTGGGTATCTGAAATATTTTTCCTGATTCATGCTCTTTATTTTTCTTTTTTTGTCTCAAATTATTAATACGGGCTTCTAGTGCTCTAAAGTTTTCAATTTGTTCAGTTTCAAGTATTAGATTATGATGGTTTCCCATCCTTAGATTTGTTCTTTTATGTCATAATAATCTAAGATTTTGTTTCAATATGTAAAATTTGTAATTTTCATCACACACTAACCTTTTCTGCTACCAATTTGCCTCTTCCAGCATATTTCTCGTGACCATGAGAATGAAAGGGACTCATCAAGAAGCAGGGATAAGGAGAGGGACAAAGGGCGTGATAAGGACAGGGACAGGGATAGGAATAGAGATAGAGACAGGGACAGAGTGAAGGAAAGGGACAAAGATAGGCATAGGGACAGAGATGGGGAGAAGGACCGTGATCGTCATCACAGAGATCGTCATAGGGATCGGAGTGATAGGAGGGAGAGGGAGAGGACCAGAGATAGAGATGAAGATGATCTTCATCGAAGTCGAGATTATGATAGGTAAGTTCTGTTAGTTGGATTAATAATGTGTACTTCCTTTCAGTTTTTTTTTTTGTGTGATGGTATTAGTGATATTTATATTTTGAGAATCATTTCCTTTGATTTTTAACTTCAAATTCTGTTGGTTTTCATGTCATTGTTTGCTATACTCTATATACTTTAGCCTGAACTTCATATGAGATTCAAGCAATTGATGCTTTTTGATTTAATATTCTACCAAATTTCCGAGTTTTCCTGTATCTTGATGTGATTGTTCATTCGTCCTTGCAGGCGAAGAGACAATGACAAAGATAGAGAGGATCGACGTAGACATAGACCTATCTCAAGGGGTAGATCTGAGCATAGATCAAAATCTCGATCACGGTCGCCATCCAAGAGGTTTACAGCTGCTCCTATATCTTCTTATCGGAGCATTGAGATATTATATTTTTGTTAATTTTGAAGTCCTAATGCTCTTTCATGAATGTTTTCTGTCTTGACATTTTAGTTACGTTAGGCTTTTCCTTTACATGAAGTAAATAGTTATTTGCGGGAATGCAGGTGAGACTGGTCATTGTACTCTTTGATCTGTCAAATTGGAAAGGGAATAATGAGTGCTAGAGTTATAGATGGAATTGGATTAAAGACAGTACTTGAAAATTTTGTTATTTGGCCTTGTGAGTTGGTGATTTGGTATTTGGCTACAGAAAATCTTTGTTATTGCAAAAGGTTAAAGCTGCTATGATGACTTTGATATCCTCGCTCTTTTTACTGAAAATGTATTCGATACTGACTGTTTGTCCTTTTTAATGCTTGTGATTTCTCGGTCTTGCCCCTTGTATTGTATTTCTTTTACGAGCGTCTTTTTCTCCTTTTGATTTGTAGTCATGCCCTTCTATTTCATATGTTTATCTGGTTGAAACCTTTCTGGTGTTACATATGTCCCAGTGAGCTGCTAACATCCATATAGATCATCGAAAGTTAAAATTTGCTACCAATTTATGACTTTGCTACTGGTACTAACGATGTTTCTTTTCAGCAAAAGGATAAGTGGTTTTGATATGGCACCTCCTACCACTGCGTTGTTACCAGGCGCTACTGATGCTGCAGGTACACGTCCCATCAGTTTTCTTACAATTAAAAGTATCTTGAAATCTGTCATGTTTTTTCCTGGACATAGTGTGGAAGTTCGTATCGAAATGCATGGTTACATTTTGGTAAGCTTTTTGGTTCTTCCACCTATATCGGTAGAGAGTTCTGGTATAGATTAGCTCTTTTGGTTTTCTTTACTTTTTACTTGGTGAAATAATTCCGAGACTGAGAGTGTTTTGGTTTCTTGTTGTGTTTGGTGTTTGTTTGTTTGTTTTGTATTGTCTTATGTTCTAAGAAGGCAATGTTGGGCTACTTGCCCCACTGTGCTGACAATGGGCGTGAGCCGACTTCTGTAGCTTATATGTACAAGGAAGAATCGATACAGGTCTTGTTCATCTTCAACAAGGAATTGCTATCTTGGTAGTTTACAATTATATTCCCTAGTAATGAATACACTGTAAAAATCTCCATCCCTTCAATTGTTTTATTTCGATTGGATTACAAAGTCTTATTTTTTCAACAATATTGAAAGAAGAAAAATATTATGTATAAATATTCACTTGCTCTTAGAATTTGAAGTATATACTTATTTTCATTTTATAAGATGCTATTTCATTCATCTGTGCAGGTCAAGTTCCTGGGACTAACCCAGCAATTCCTGGACTGTTTTCTAACATGTTTCCTTTAGCATCAAGCCAGGTATTGTCATGGACCCTTCTTAATAAATGTCCAATGATTTATTGAGATTCTCATTTATTTGTTCTGTGGCTTCTCTCAGTTTGGAGCTCTCCCGATGATGCCAGTCCAGGCAATGACACAGCAGGTTTATAATTTGTTGGTCACTTCCTATTGTCTCTCTCTCTCTCTCTCTAATGGCATCTTCTTTTACCCTGAGTATATCCTCGAACGATGTTTTATCAGGCTACCAGACATGCTCGGCGAGTTTATGTTGGTGGACTTCCTCCTACTGCAAATGAACAGGTATTAGGCTTCCTCCTACTGTGGGGGCTGATAGTATACATATTTTTGTGACATTGCACATCTTCTCCAGTACGTTGCAATTACTTTTTGACATCAACACTGGCACTTTACATTGACTTACTGATGTCTGCAGAATGGGAACCTTCCGTAGTCATATCATTTTTTGGCTAGATTGTTATTCTTATGTAGATATAGTAACTAGAAACAACTCTAATGCAAATAAATGTAAATTTTTGGGAGAATATCCCTTCAGTTTACAATCCTTAGAGAGAACCTTTCTTGCATTAACTTGATAAAGAGAAAAAAAAGAGGAAATTTGCTTGTCCTATTAGAGTGAGATGTAGATCTTTTCTGATATCTGTGATTAATGGGTGACATTTCATTGTTCACTGTTAGCAATTATTTCGTACTATGATGGACAAATTAGGCTTTTTTATGTGTGTATGTGTAAGTAACAATCAAGTTTTCGCCCTCCAAGATTACAGATTATCATAGGGTTGAACTTACTAACTTTATGGTTTTAGGTAATTTATTACTCTCTGTTTGTGGCGTATCTTTGAGTACTTTTTATGTTGGCTCACTGTTGATCTACATGCAGTCTGTTGCTACCTTCTTTAGTCATGTCATGTATGCAATTGGAGGAAACACTGCTGGTCCAGGTTGGTTCGAGGATTAATGTGCTTTCCCTCGCTATTATCACTAAATTTACCTTTTTGATGCTCATAGTATTATTTGAAATTTTCAGGGGATGCTGTTGTCAATGTTTATATAAACCACGAGAAGAAGTTTGCTTTTGTTGAAATGAGATCTGTAGAGGAGGCTAGTAACGCGATGGCTTTGGATGGTGTCATTTTTGAGGTATTAAATGCCATATGACTTGAATAGGTGTTGTATGTTAGCTTTCTACTCATAGTTTATTGAAGAGAAAGCAAAGCAAGGAAAGATTTTAGTTTTCACAGGATTAGATTTTAGTTTTCACAGGATTCTAACCAACTCTCTGATCCTCCCAGTCTTGTTCAGCACAAGGAGAAGTTTCAAACTAACATCCCTTCGCCCCATCCCATTATATAAGCTGGAATCTGCAAACCCTGTTCTTTTTCGTTGGTTACTATTTATGTATTACTTATGGGGGGTTTCGGGTGTTCGATAACATATAACCAAAGCATCATGTTTTTTTGTGTCAAGCAAATGTCCTTAAATTTATTCCGACTCTGATTGCTATTTGCTCTTTTTGCACTGTATGTTTTGCTCAGGGCGGACCAGTTAAGGTTAGAAGACCCAGTGACTACAATCCTTCGCTGGCTGCTACTCTTGGTCCTAGCCAACCGAGCCCTAACCTCAACCTTGCAGCTGTTGGATTAACACCAGGTTCTTCGGGAGGGCTTGAAGGTCCTGATCGCATATTTGTTGGTGGTTTACCCTACTATTTTACAGAATCACAAATCAGGGAACTTTTAGAGTCTTTTGGTCAACTTCGAGGATTTGATCTGGTCAAAGATAGAGAAACTGGGAACTCAAAAGGCTATGCTTTTTGTGTGTACCAGGATGTGTCTGTTACTGATATTGCTTGTGCAGCGCTTAATGGAATTAAGATGGGCGATAAAACTCTTACTGTTAGGCGTGCTAACCAGGGCACAACACAACCCAACCCTGAGCAAGAGAGTGTATTGTTGCATGCACAACAGCAGATAGCTTTGCAGGTGAGATATTTCTGTGCTCTTTCATTCAGTTTTCAGGTTCTTAGGCTATATGCTGATACAGGGACTGCGTAGCTCACTCTCACTGTCATGTTCTTTAATAGAGATTCATGTTACAACCTGGTGCATTAGCAACGAAGGTCTTGTGCTTGACTGAAGTGGTCACTGTGGATGAGCTCAATGATGATGATGACTATCAAGATATTTTGGAAGATATGAGGACTGAATGTGAGAAATTCGGTGAGTAGTAATATCAAGTGTTCTGTTTCCTATATTCAGCATAGCTTATGGCTGGAATTTGAGTTTGGAATCTTAACCTGTATATGCTTTTTTGTACGGCTACTTTGCAGGAGCTCTAGTAAATGTTGTCATTCCACGTCCAAATCCTAATGGTGTGCCTACACCTGGACTAGGAAAGGTACCTGTCTGCTGATCTCTTAAACCATAATCAAGATTAATTATGTTTATAATCTGATTATTGTCCTGTATATGTTGGAAATAAGGAGATTCAGCTTGTATCTTACTTTCATTATAGCGACCTGCCGAAAAATGACTATTATTTGGTGTTTTTCACTTCTGTTATTTATTATTGCTTACTTAAGTATTGCCTGACTTGGAACATTGCAAGAGGGCTTCAATACGTTTGTACTGTTTTTTCTCTTGGTGTTAGTGGTTTGTACTTCTGAATGTATAATTGCTAAACTAGTTTCCGGGTTGTTTTTTCAGGTATTTTTGGAGTATGCAGATGTCGACAGTTCCAGCAAAGCTCGGCAAGGACTGAATGGAAGAAAATTCGGTGGTAACCAAGTTGTAGCTGTCTTCTACCCGGAGAACAAGTTCTCTGAGGGAGACTATGAGGCTTAGCTCTAACCACTATAGTTATGATAGATAACCTCCAGAGTGTTACTATATGGGGAGCTATTGCATGGCTTTAGAAATTATCACCTCTTGGAATGAGGGATTATAGTCGCCTTGTTACCTTTCCTTTTTCTTTTTCCTTTTTGGGCTACGTTGTTCTGGTTTTGAAGTTTGTTTGTGTGGTCAAAGCTGGTGTAAAATATCAAACAGGAATAATTATTGGCTTGTTTGTATGTTTTTATAATTATGTTAGTATAGACCCAGGTTGTCATGTACTTCATTGTTCCCTAGCCAAGAAGAACAATTTTGTTTGTTAGTGTAATGTATTGTTTTTACTTCTTCTAGTGCCGCTTAAATAACATTTTGTCTATTTGGATGATATGCTATATGGATTTTACAGAGTGAAATTGTTGTGATGATAAATGAGAGAGCAGTAACAAATTGTCGATTCAGGGTAATGATTCCCCACTATAGGGAAATTTAAAGTAGACTACATCTTCTATTACTGCTCATGTACTGGCCTGTTCCAACCACTGTTTTATGGGCGGCGTTTTTACTTATTATCGGAGCAAGGCATTAGGTTCGGATCGTCGGAAAACCTTTTTCTTTTAATAGACTTAAACTTCGTATAAAATTGAAATGATATTAAACATTATGTTAGAGTTTTTCTACATACGTAACCATCAATTTTATGAATTACAAATTTTGTTGTCTTCTCCGGAGAGGCATTCAGTTTTAAATGGCGGCAGGAAGGAAGATTCAACCATTACAGGCCAGCGAATTTGAGTCCGACTCCAAAAAAGTATAAAACCAAAAATCATCAATTATTTTGTTTGAATCTCTGTATAGAATGAATTGGGTTCAGCGGAAAGTGTATGTGTACAATGTCACTTTTGGTCTGTACATGCTTGACTTGTGGGAACGTTGTCTCTTCAGTATTCTTACATTTTCAATTTAGATCTGATTCTCCTTTTGCTTTCTATCAGTTTCTGTTATTCGTTATGTCTACCTATTGATTCCTCCAACTGCTGAGTGTTTAATGGATCTGATTTATTCGATTTGGATTTTTCTTAATCAATCTTAGATACATTGGTCCTTGTATTATTGTGGTTTATTAGCTATAACGGGCTTCGATGTGCTTCCGATTTCTTCAAACGGTAAGCCTTCTTAGTATTTTTTTTCCTCCTTGATGATGTTGTTTCTTACGCTCTCTAATTCAGCTATTTGCATTATTTTAAATGTCACAAATTCGATGCAAATCTTGTATCTATATGTTCGGTCTGGAAAATGTATATGTCTCAAGGTGTAATAAAATCATATGCAGTTGTATTGAAGAATTTTTGTTGTAAAAATGAGAGTTGGAGGAAACTTTCGATGACCCAAGAAGGTTGGTAATTTTATTGGTGCTGTTGTCAGAATTCTTCAATTGTTTATTTATACAAGATAAACTGGCTGTTGATATTTTTCAGACCATCATTTTTAGATAGATATAGTTTATGTTACTACTTGAATTTGCATATACAAGCAGCTCAACCTTCACTTTATTGAGCCATCCGTTATATATATTCAATCAAACATTGATTTATATATTTTGTGAGTAGAGGGTTATTGAGGTGAGATTGTCTGTTTTTGTTTCATGGTCATTGTATTACTTCTTAAAATTTAGTCAAGCTCTTGTACCATTTACCAATATTCTTAACAGCTTTCCGATTCTTTTGGTTGTTCTCAGGCAGATGTGGTGAAGTTCATGAGCTTCACAAGTTTGTTCTTAATTGTTACTAGAGAATGTGTGGTCTTTTGGCGTTTAATCTTTAAGAGCAGTAACTTGTTTGCTGTCTGTGGACATGAATGATGAATATTCTTTTCAAATAGTTTCTTCCTTTTGTATGTGTACCAACATGTATATGATGAAGCAGATTGAGGAATGCTTTGAAACTAGTCATTCAATTTGGGGTAGGGGTTAGTGGCAAGCTTCTTTGGTCCCCTATTCTGTTAAATGGAACAGATGTCGGGGTTAGCAGATTTCTTGTACTTGTATTTTTCAAAGTAAAATGAGTTTAGACAGATGGTAATATCCAGTCATGTATTGCTTCAACTGCAAGATTTAATCTCCTTGTCCTGATTTCTTTGGGGATGCAATGCTAATAGGTTTCAGTACCTTTTGAGTTGCGTGTGGTGAAACTATGGCTAATTTATTCTTGAAGACTTCATAATGGGGCCTTAAATGTGTGTGCTGAAGACTATTTAGAGCCTTAGATGTGTTTGCGTGTTGTCACTGGTTTATTGTCTTATTGCATTTTTTTGTGCTGAGGATTTATCGGGAACCACCTCTCTATCCCCCAGGGTCTATCTCTCAGGGTAAAGGTAAGGTTTACGTACACTCTACACTCCCCATACCCCACTTATAAGATTATAGTGGATTGTTGTTGTAGTAGATATGTTTGCATGGTAGTAGGGTTTGGAACGCAAGTAGAGGAGATGACATAAATGAGTTTCTTTAGACAAAGGAATACCTACTACATACAATGTCATAATTAACTACTCCCTCCAGTCTCAAGTATAACTCGTTTGGCAAACTGAATTTGTCACAAAAACATCATGGATTGCACATCTGATCCAGAGGTAGAAATAGGAGTTCATTTCCCAAAAGTCATCATACTTTGTACATTGTAACTCAAAGTCACTCAATATATTTAGGGCATATTAAATATTATTTTTCATATTCTTTTTTTAACTCAATCATTTAAACAATAAAAAACATCTATTTAAACCGTGACTCAACTCGCTCTTTGATCCGACCCACTTTCTCTTATTTTTCTTACAAAGAACGTAAATATTACTTTGCTGTTAATGCTGTTAATTATCTTGGTTTTCAACATACTGGTTTAAGCAAAGTATTAAATCCGTTCGACTAGAAATGGTCTTCTAGTAACATTATATTTACTATAAGCAATGCGCGTTCTTGTTCTAAAATATCGAGGATACTGTCTTTTAATTTACTCTTATATTACTATTTCTTGGTCAAAATTTCAAGCATATATAACTTTTTTTCATTTTTCCTTCCTCATTTTTATTTTATTCCACTTCAACGCTGCTAATTTTCTTGTTTCACTTTCAAATTTAACTCCTCTAGTTTGTTAAGATTAATTTCTGATTCTCTATTTAATACTTTGCTTAAACCAATGTATACATTTAGTATAACTATATTGAGAACCAATGTAAGACACTATAACAAAGTAATATTTGCGTTTGTTATAATAGAAATAAGAGAAAATGGGTGCGGGTCATGGAACGGTCGAGTCATGGTTTAAATAGATTTTTTGACTTTTTAAATGTTTGGGCTGAAAAGAAATATGAAAAATAATGTTTAATAATGCCCAAAAAGTGATGAGTGACTTTTGAGTTATAATGTGCAAAGTATAATAACTTTCTAGTTACAAAACAAAGCAAAGTGACTTTCATAGATAATTTCTATTAGTTAAGTGACCATACTAGAAATGGACTCGTAGAAATAGTATAACCATAATTGCAGAAAAAACATGTTCTCGACAAATTCATCTCTAACTTTGATTTTCTTTGCATCATTAGAGCTTCATAACGAAGAGTGGAGGTACATCCATCCTACGATGGCATGAAGAATGGAAATTTTCACTAGTATGTTTGAGTTTTTAGGCCTAAAATTGGGGCTAGTGAAGTTGCCACTTTGTCTTTTCAATGAAAGTAGATACGAAGTTGCGTCAGCTACGAATATAGACTAGGCTATGGGATAGACTTCATCTCTACTGTTTTCTTCCGTTACACCTTACACTTCAGCTCAGTGAGGCATTTTGTGAAGTGTTCTCCTACCCCTCTCCTGAGATAAAGTCATATTGACTCTCTGCTTGTGCAATTTGTAAGCAGCATTATTTTAAACCATCAATTTAAGATCAAAAAAGAAAAAATGTAAAAAAGGAAATAAAACTTTGTGGGGTGGTCCATACCACTTCCCGGCATAATAAAGAGTTTGAAACTAAAAAAAGTAGATGCATTCAAGTCAATGAAAACATTAATAAAGTGTTGGACAAAAGATATGCTGGCTTTGTGGTTGTATGTTTAGATCTTTTCAACTTTGTATATGTTTTACTGGACATATACTTTTTAAGTTATTTAACAATATAATCATAAGATAAAGTGATTAATATACAAACAGTAGCGGCTCGATGGGGTAAGGGGACTAAAGCTAAACCGTTATTAGAGGCCTTTGGAGGCAAATATTGTTAATACTATTTCTGAAAAATAGCATAATGTTTGGAATTATGCCATAATGATTATTGACATAGCAAATGGTTGATCACATGATTTTCTTATCATTATAAAGAATTATAGAAGTAATTATGTAAAATATACTTATCTTATATATAATATGAGTAAAATTTGGGCCCTATATTTTTGGGGGCCTAAAGCCTTGGCTTTAGTAGCATTGGGTTGAGCCGCCTCTGTATACAAATCAAAGGAAGCTCACGTGCAACTTCGTATACAACTCAACTTTGATAAAAGGGAGTACTGCATTTTAGATGCACTATGCTGTTTAGGGCAGACAAGAGGAGTTGTTCTGATGGTAAGCAACCCCAACTTCCAACCGAGAGGTTGTGAGTTCGAGTCTTCCCAAGAGCAAGGTGGGAAGTTCTTGGAGGGAAGGATGCCGATGGTCTATTTGGAAACAGTCTCTCTACCCTAGGGTAGGGGTAAGGTCTGCGTACACACTACCCTCCCCAGACCTCACTAAGTGGGATTATACTGGGTTGTTGTTGTTGTTGTTGTTGTATGCTGTTTAGGGCAACCATATGACATTTCATCTTCATTAATTGTGATTAGTCGTCAATAGGGGCGTATGCAGGAATTTTTGTAAGCGGTGTCGAAATTTATAAAAGAACTGGAATGTTACTTTGATTATCATACTTTTAGACAAGAAATAACCTTAGTTTATTGGTTTTGTTGAGTCTTAAGTTAAAAAAGATTTTGAATTCAATTCTACTTCATCACAATTTTTAACTACAAAGGCTCTCTCAAATATTTACAAAAGAAAAATGTACTAGTTGAGGTTTGAACCTTTGACCTCTTAGAGCAAAATCAAGCACAAAACCAACACACCAAGGCACAATTTATGTCAAGTGGTGTCATTTTTTCTTACTTATCCGTTTCCGTACAGTATTAATATATATATTTAGTAAAATTTTCCGACGAAGCGGTGTCGCATGACACCGCTTGAGGAAACGTGCATCCGCCCCTGATCGTCAAATGTAAAGGCTATTCAACAATAAACTTAGCATTTTTACCTATTGATGGTAGGCTAGAATCACGTGTTTTAGTCATAGTTTGCACTCTAATTACTGTATTTTACTTGTGTTTGAGCTTAAATATTAGTGTATTGCACTTATTATATGTTTTATGCATTGTAAAAAGTGATTCCAAGTTAAAAAGATAATTTGGAACTAAATCAAAGAATGTGGAGCTTTAAAGTCTGAGTAAATGCCGAAGAAATTAAATCGGGATCACGTTCGGAGGTCGAGGATCAAGTCTGGATGTCAAAAACAAAATTACTCTAAGAAAATTGCACTACCGCTCCATGCCATACGTAGCGGGGCGCTAGTGTAAAATTCCTACAGAGTGAAAAAAATTAACTCTCTGAAAATCCTCACTAATGTGGCGCATGGGGTGCCGCGCCAGTGTATTTTCGCGGTTCAATTGTCCCACTTCGGCTTGGAACGGGTAGTTTCATCCGGGCACGTTCCTACATAGTATAAATACACCAAAACATAATTTTTAGACGAACTTTGACCTTGGAAGCATTAGGAGAGCATTGGAGCCTACAAGACACGAGATTCCATCATCTTTCCATCAATTCAATACGAGAGTTTGGATTGTAAAGTCAGATTGATGCTTTATTATTCTTCAATTGCAATTGTGATGACTTCCTCCATGATTATGGAGTAGTTTACCTTAGAGTTTGACGGGTATAGTATTTTGATAAATATTTGTGGATTTTAACTCTAGTTCGTGTATGAATTCGTTTATGGAGTTTTGAATTGTTGCAATGTTATTCGCTAGGTTATTTAATCGAAAGAGGAATTTCTTGGTGATTATCTTTTCATTATTTTGTTTGATTTAATTCATTGATTCTCTTAAGTAATCAAAAGAGCTTGTTGAATTGTTGATTAAATCAAGTTAGGAGAATATTCGAGAGACGTTTTCCTAAGGATCAATCCATTAACGCATGCTTGCACACTTCACAGTGCTTATATTAGTTCACCTCATAGAGTTAACATTTAATCGAGAGAGGAGTCTTGACTATACATTTGAACTAATCATCAAGTGAATTTGTGAGAATTATTAGAACATTAGAGTGAATTAAACTAGAGTTAAATCCTAAATAGCTATCTTGCACCTATCCTATCAAATTCTTATTTCTCACATTGATAAGAAACCAACTCTGCGAATCTCTAACTCCTTGTTGTCAATTGTCAGTTGCTTTATTTAGTAGTTAAACTTAGTGTATAATCATTTATCTCAAGTATTGATCCTCCTGAGTAGCAATTAAACCAGAAATTAATCGAACAATGTTTAACCAATCTCTATGGAGATGATATTATACTATATTATCTTTGATTACCGAGCATCAATTACGTGTTGTGTTTTGTGCGCGACAAATTTTGGCGTCGTTGACAGGGATTGGCAATCAATAGCGTACAAAATAATTTTTGGTGCTAATTCAAGATTTTTTTTTCTATTCTTCACGGGTTTCCTCTTCTGTGTGCAGGCAACAAATTGACGTCTCTGGTGTATGACTCGATCTTCTTCAAAGGAATTGATTCTATACAATCCATAGGTAGAAAAGAGTCTCCGACGGATGAGGAAAAAAAAAGAGCTCACCAAAAAGTTCTTGGGGCAACCTTCAATCCAAGAACATATGGCTAATAACGGTGAAGATGAGGTGCAATTAGCTACAAGAGAGGCAGCACAGTAGCGAGAAGAAGCTGCAAGGATAGCAGCTGATGTAGCCCGTAGAGCTGCTGAGGAGATCGTCGAAGATAATGGGGGTTGAAGATTGAATCTAAATCAACCCTTGATTGAAGACCAGTTCGAGAATGCGGTACTCAGGCCTGGTAGAGCATTGGGCGATTATGCCAAACCAGTCTACAATCAGGGATTATCTAGTTTCAGACCTCTACCAGTAGCATCAAATAATTTCGAGTCGAAGCAAGGATTTCTTCAAACTATTCAGAACAACTGTATTTTTAGAGAGAAGGTGAATGAAGATTCTAACACTCACTTGATGGATTTTGAGAAAATCATGAATACCTTTCACTACAATGGAGTGTCAAAAGATGCAGTCTACTCAAGGGCATTCCCCTTTTCACTAAAGGATGACGTGAAGCACTAGCTTCGTAGCTTACCAACGGGGTCGATCAGGACATGGGAAGATATGACTAGAAAGTTTCTTGACAAATACTTCTTAGCTGCAAAAATAGTGAAGTTCAGAAGGGAAATTCACAACTTCTGCCATGCGGACATTGAAATAGTCTTCGAGGCTTGGGAAAGATTCAAAGAGATAGTGAGAAAGTGTTAGCATATTGGGATTGAATTTTGGATGCAACTCTGGGACTTTCGGGATGGACTGACACCCCCCTCATGACGAACTCTAAACACTGCAGTTGGAGGTTCTTTAATGAAGAAGACTCCTAAGGAGATTGTGGCAATTCTTGATGAGCTCTCTGAAGACGCTAACCAGTGGATTATTGAGAGTAATGATAGAAGAAAATCAGTTGGGGTTCATCAAGTAGATTCTAACATAGCAGTGCAAGCCCAACTAGATGCCATGGCCAAAGAAATAAGAAGTTGACCTTAGCCAAGGTCCAGAGCCAACCATCACCAATTTGTGATTTCTGTGGAATGGGTCATCTGACGCATGAGTGTCAGGCCTTAGCTGCAAATGAAGTGGTGAATATTGTGGGAAGCTTTAATAGAGACAACTACCAAAGTGGTAATAATTTCAATCCTATGGGACAGAGGCACCCAGGTTTTTCTTGGAATTCACCAAATGGTAGTATGAACTCATGGTAGTAGAATAACTCCAACCCTAGGGACATGGAGCGCAAGGTTTTCAAAATCAGTAGAGGCAACAATATCAGCCTCCATAGTCCAATCAGTCTAGTATGTAAGATCTAATGAAAGCCTTTATTATTAACATAGATGAGAGACTTGAAGCCCATATCTCAGCTATACGAGAACATGGTGTAGCTATCAAAAAACTGGACACAACCTTTTGAAATCTGAAAAGACAGGTTGGGCACCTAGCTACTCTATTGTCTGAGAGGGTTCCAGGAATGCTCCCTGCCGATACTGAAAGAAATCCAAAGGAGACAATAAATGCAGTGTCTTTGAGGAGTGAGCACAAGTTAGAGGATCCCATAGCAAAGCAAAAGGATGAGCTGGTTGAAAGATAGGTGGAGATTGTGGAGGAACAGAAAATCAACAACATTCAAGAAGGTGAAGTGAGGGTAGATAAAGATTTGAAGAATAAGGGGAAGATTAAAGCTCAGAAAAAGAAGAAAAATAATAATTCAACAAATAATGAGACTGAAGAGAGCAAATACATGCTAGCTCTACCTTTTCCCTGAGAAGCAAAAAAGAGAGAAGTTGGACAAACAATTCGAGCGCTTTCTAGAAGTGTTCACGTGGGTGCATGTGAATATACCTTTCACATAGGTGCTTTCACAGATGCCAGCTTATGCTAAATTCATGAAGGAGATATTGTTCAAGAAGCGGAAAGTGGAAGAGGCATCGGTTGTCAAAATTGCCATAATGCAAAATAAGCTCCCTAAAAAATGTGGAGATCCAGGGAGTTTTACTATACCTTGCTCTTTAGGAAGTACTAAATTTAAAAAATCTTTATGTGATTCAGGTGCTTCCATTAATCTTATGCCTTTGTCTATTTTTAGGAAACTGGAGGGAGTGTTTGGAGAGATCAGGTCGATACCTGTGTCCTTGCAGCTAACAGATCATACCACAATCATATCTGAAGGAATAGTGGAAGACGTGCTGGTTCGGGTAGACAAATTTGTGTTCCCCATGGACTTCATTGTGGTGAGATGGAGGAAAATAGGGAGGTCCCGCTGATTTTAGGAAGACCCTTCTTGGTTATGGGCAGAGCAATTCTATACATTAAGCAAAGGCAACTCATGCTCAGAGTGGGGGATGAAAGATTAATTTCAAAATGGAAGGAGAAAAGGGGGACCTGAAAGAGCAAATTGGAAAAAGTGAAACTGATAAGTGTGGGATGTACCCAAAGAACGTTGAAAAGAAGCTCTCAGCATGGATGTGTGCACTGGGTGGGGCGTGCAAAGGAGATCCCGACTTCGATTCAGACCCAACCAGATGAATCAGGAAAGTTTCCTTTATCTCTTGCTTTTTATTTATGTGTCATGGGAACATACTACAATTTAAAGTGTGGGGTGGGAATGTAAATATGTATATGTGTATTTGAAATCGTTTCTTTTGATTGAATTTTTTTTGTGACTTTTTCCGATGATGGATTTCCTCGACTGTCTTCTTGAGGGATCAAAGTCGAAGAAAAAAATATTTTATTTTCTTAGATAGTGTAACAATTGCCCCTTGATTTTTCTTTGTACCGCAGTTCTTTTTTAAGAGTTTTGCTTGAACTGAGTGTAGTTAGTTTTTCTTTTGATAGGAGTAGTAAAGTCTTGTGCTAGGTGTTAAAGGGAGATGACTTTTCTTGACTTTATTGTGCCTTGAGAGCAATGAGTTCCTGATTTGTGACGCTTAGGCTCAGTTCTTGACTCGGAAATAAGTACCTTAAATTATATGATTGTAAATTTGCATAAATGCTTTGACTAAAGAGTCGGGATAGATCTGATCCTAAGTGAGTTATGTGCCAATATGTGTGTGAGGTTTTATGATATTTTGTGCATGCCGGTTGATGTCTAGAACTTGCCCCGTGTGTTTGCAAAACGAAATAATAGTCTTGTTCAGTCTAGGAAGTGATATAGGCATTTCTTTGTTGAGCCAGATATATGTCTTTACCCACCTAAATGTGATGTACTTTGAGCTTGTAATCCTATTTCTTTGGCAACCACACTATAAGCTTGAGCCTTTATTTGAATTGTCTATCTGTTTGAACCTTTTACATCTCTTGAGCACTTGATTTTATTATGAGCATGTAAAATTTAAGTGAGGTATGGTCGGGTTTTGAGTAGAACTATAGAAAAAGAGAAAAGTGCACTGTTTGAAAAATTATGAGAGCCACTTGTAGAGAATTAAAAAAAAGAGTTTGATTGAAAAAGAAAGAAAAAAATTAAAACTTAGAAAAAAATTTGAATTCTTGCTAGTGGTAAATTTTGTCTTATTTGTGCTTAACGATATTGGGAGGTTGAGGCTATTATGAATGAAGGTTGGGGTTTGGTTCAACATAAGTGTGGGGTTTGAATTTAAAGTATATGTATTAAAGTGCTTAGGGAGGTGATAAGTGAGAATTTTGACTACTTATTAGCGCCTTTTTACTTTCGTTTTAGTCCAAAAGTGCTTAATTTTTTTCCCGAAAATTGGTGAAATGTGCTTAAATGTAGGAGCATTGGGAAATGAGCCAAAAAAATAAAATCCAACTCAAAAAGGAGTAAAATAAACTCAAGTACAAAAAGCAAGCAAAAGGCTAAATGTGCAGAGCGCAGAATTCCTTCTGCGGCCGCAAAATACAAAGAGAATCTAACAGAGGTCGAATGTAATGTGCGATCGCAGAAGACATCAAAGATTTCAAGTTCAGAGAAGTCCCAGTGATGAGGCCAATATGTATTAGAATTTCCTTCTCGTACTCTGTCAAATTCTAATATAGTTTAAGATATCGTCCCACAGAGACTGGATAATCTATGCTACAGACTTGTAATATTTTAACTACTATTTGAGAAAATCAAATTGATAAAAAGTGAGTGAGGTATAAAACTTGTTAATTACTTAAACAAAACAAAATATTTTTGGAAGATTTATAATTTAAAAAGGAGTTGGGAATCATTGAATTCACTTGATAATATTACTATAATAAAATCTCAATTTCTACATTTATTTCTCTAAAGAATAATTGCTTATTTCTAATACAATTATATTTTGCTCACTGAGAAATAATCAATTAATAACACTCTGTGAGAATTATATTAATTAATCAATTTAAGACTAGTGACGTTTAAACCAAAATATTTTTCTTGCTTGAATTGTGCTAAAAGAAAGTAAAAAATTTGTGAGAATATTTTTACCAAGGATCAATAATCTTGCCTACAACAATTCCTCCGTGAGAATAAAAACTGAGGCAAGCAAGATTACTGATTTGAAATAATAGTTTACTGAAAAATTACTTTCACACTACTATTTTATTCATCAGTTATTATATATTAATTTTGCTCCGCGAGAATTATAAAATTAATATATGAATAACTTAGAGATAAAATATGTATATGTGATGATAGAGTAATTAAAAACCATTATTTCAGCATAGTATGAAATGTAAATAAAAAGTTTCAAGCCAAGAATATATAAAAACTAAGATAATATAATAGAATATATCAAGCTTCATCAACTATCCCAAAAAAAGAAATTACTCCATTATGGAGTAACAAAAGCTAAAAAAGATATTTAGAAGACTAGAAATATTTAAAAGACTAAGGAAATATTTTTACTACAAAGAAAGAAGATCAAGACTAGTTCTTGTCTTAGAAAAATTGGATATCCTTATACAAAGAGAGCTTGATATTTATAGGAAAAGATGAGTAGCTTTTGTCATGTTCCACTTTTGCGAATGTGAAATCCATGTATGCGAAGTGACCTTTGTGTACGTAGATTCTATATATGCAACTATGGCACTTGTGCTTCACTTTTGACTTCATGAGTTAGTCTTGCAAATGTAGCTTCCATGTATGCAAAGTGACCTTTGTGTAGGTAGATTCAATATATGCAAATGTGGCACTTGTGCTTCACTCTTGACTTCATGAGTTAGTCTTGCATATGTATGTTCCATGTGTGCGAATGTGACCTTTGCACATATAGATTCCACGCATGCATCTATAACTTTTTTGCTCCCATTCTTGACTTCATGACTTAGACTTGCAAATGTAGGTTTTGCGAATGTGACCTTTGCAAATATAGATTTCACATATGCAACTATACTCCTTTTCATCTCTAATTGTCTCTTTCCATAAGCCCATATGTATATTCCACATTTGCGAATATGACGATGATGTGTGCAACTGTGGCTTTTTCTTTTTCATAATTTCTTTTTCCGACAAGAATTGTTAGAAAATATGCGAGGATAGGATATAATTATTCATATTTTATTTTAAAAACTTATTTTTTACACATGAAATTACATGAATAATTTATATCCATCAAATACCACCATACTTGAACTTTTGCTTGTCCTCGAGGAAAAAGAATACTTTAAAAATATATTTTCCAAAATCCATGACTATTGTATGATAGAAAATTTATACAAAATAAATATCCTCCAATATGGTCAATGCAATTAACCCTTTTAAAATTCACCAAATCTTTTACCTTATTTCTGAATTCTGCTTTGATCAACAAGAACTTGCAATCTTCTTCCCTTAAATCTTTCAGAATTGATAGATTTATGATCACTTATTCAGTTAATATCATACTCTTGTTCATAGGTGTGACGACCCGACCAGTCGTCTCATGAGTTACCACTCCGTTTCCCCCATTTTTGCTTCTTATTACTTTATCTATCAGTTCTATATGCGATAAGGTTGGTTGGCTCGGGTTCGGAAAGGAATTGGTAAGGTTTGAGACACTTAGTTGTCACACCTTCTTTTTCTACCCCCGGAAGGGTATATAGGAGAGTTTTTTCCAATTTAAGCGACAATCGAAACATGATTATTTATTAAAATTCAGATTCTCCACTTGGGATGATTTATGGTGTCCCAAGTCACCGGTTTAAATCCCGAATCAAGGAAAGATTGACTCTATTTACGGTCTGCAAACATAGAAATCTGGGTAAGGAATTCTGTTAACCTGGGAGAAGGTATTAGGCATTCTCGGGTTCCGTGGTTTTAGCACGGTCGCTCAACTGTTATTATTAGCCTATTATCCAATTTTAATACATGTTTTAGCCTATGGTATATTTTAACTTATTAACTGCTTTTAATCATTTTTAAGAAGATTCAACGTTATTTAAAACACGCCTTGAACCGCGCCACATGAAATGCACCCACAATCCACGACACATTTTATTTAACGTTGTTGAGAATTAGAGTTAGGTCACATGAAATGCACACCCGAGTTAAGGAAGTTAATTTAAATAGCGCGCCTAAAGCAACTACGTATTCTCAAGTTTATGAGGGCCATGGAAAATTCAACTAATGGCACACCTCGATTCTAATTTTAAAGGATGTCTGAACTAAACTCTCGAGGGCCATAAACTATATCCTACTTAATATGGCATGCCTCAAATCTAATGGTTCAAATGATTTCTTATTTATAATTATGAGGGCCATAGACTATTGGTGTTATTTATTATAGCACGCCTCAGCTTAGTAAAAGAATTATTTTAAACAAGAAGAAAAAAAAACACAATTTGGAGTTATTGTTTGCACAATCACTGAAATCATGCTGGTTCCCAACCCTTTGGGCCACGCCTGTCATAGGCACGATGGGCCACAACACTTAAATTAACTATTGGGCCCAAAGGTAGCCCAAATTGATTTAAGACAATGCGGAAGAATCAGAGACTCGAGATCGAGTCCTTCCACAGTCAAGCGGTCAATATTCGAACCTCAAAATTCCAGCCAAGCTCAACTACATTCATCAGTATGCAATAACAGGCTAAAAGGGTTATGGGCATTACTATACTAGATTACATTTTTTAAAAGAGAACATTGTTTGATTCAAGGGTATTAGTGACATACAAACACAAACCATACAACATTCAATTTAACTTCAATCCCAAACTAACTTAAGAACAATGATATGAAAATCAAAAACCTCGATTAAACCTTTTAACACACCATATCAACAATATTTGGCGAGATTGACATTAAACAGCCATGATTTTAAATATCAAGTCCTATTAGCACTACTGAAAGCCATGAGGCCTCAGGTCGAACCCCTAACAGAGCCAAACCCAGCAGTAGCAATCATGTATGCTACTGGATCCGAGAAGCAGGCCCAAACAACACATGGTAAGGCAACTCCCACTTTGTAAACAGCCCTAAGTCCAGGCCCAAAGAGCCTAAACCTTGCAAAGCTAAGGCTGAAGAGAAAAACTTAAGATCGAGTCCACACTCACACAAAACATGCCATTCACACCCAACAATACCAGATAAGCTTGATAGACTTCATCAATACACAGCAGCAATTTAATTTCAAGCCAACTCACAAATACACTATGAAATTTAATTTAAACTAGGTTATTTTCTTAATACCACAAGTCTCAGAACCCAGGATGTTCACATATCATTTACTTGAATCCAAAATCACACCCAAACTCTTAAATTGACTCATTTTACAACACATTAGTAACATGAGAAAGCTAAAATAACATGTCTAGTATTGGATTTACTACAAAATACTAATAAAATGAAAAAAACATAAGGAATAAAACTCAAGTACAACTTTGTACTCAATCAGGTTTCAACTCGAAACACATGCTCACATTCACTTGTTATGCATAGTTTGGAGAATACCTGGATTGCAAATAAAAGATAAGGAGTTAACAGCAGCAGAATGTCAGCAACACCAACACAAGCTAAACAACCAAGAAATTCAGTCCTTTCAAGCCATTCCGAGCCCAGAATGAATCAAAGATTACTTCAAACTTTAAAACCCAAAGAATTACACAAAAAGCTTCAATGTAACAGTATTTTGTGATTTGTTTTTGTATTTTTCTTCTGATTCTTCAAACTTTTTTAGTGTTGGTATTTTCTCAGTCGTTTCTAATTTCTAGGGTCTGATATTTTTTTAATTCTATTGAAGGCAAGCCTTATATAGATGGCTTTAGGGCAACAAAAGTGATTTTGCTAATTTACTAGTTACCCCTCCCCCAATTTTCATTAATTCCCTTCAGACCCCCAATTTAAAACCTGTTTTGTTAAGTCAATCCCTTCCCCAATTTTCTGGAAGCTACCTAGTTAGTTAGACCAGATTCCCCTTATTAAATTTCCCCAAATACCCCTAAAAGACTCACTAATTACTTTCACGCTAAAACTTTGAACCAAATTGCCCAAATGCCTTTGGCCCCCCTGTAACAACGAGCTTCAACAGCTCTTTGGGCTTCTTGCATTTAGCGATCCCAAGTTCAGTTTTAGGCCAATGAATTCTCAATCAAACCAAGAAAACCAAAATTATTCCATTTCTAAATTTTAGACACAAAACATTTACACGAAGCAGAACTAATAAAAGGAAAAAAATAGAAAGAAAACTAGCAAATACCAATCAGAGAGCTTAATCTAAATATTATACACTGAAATGAGTCGATCCTATTTATGCAATTATAACGACTTTAGAGTAGTAAAACAAGAAAGAAAAGAGAGGAATCAGAAGGAGATGAGGACAAGAACAAAACAAAAGATGGAGAAAAGAACAGAAATACCTAAATGGTCACACAGATAGGGCTTGACAAACCTTAGGCGACTTCGATTTGACCCAAAATTGGCATCAGTCGCATGTTCTCGTCGAGAATAGACGATCAATACCGATTTCAGCCCTAATCGTTAACTCGAAGACTTGGGGAGATTTTCCTTTTCTTCTTCTTCTTCTTCTTCTTCTTCTTTTTTTAGATCTGAAACTGACCCGATTTGATGGGGATTTTGAGGATATGTGGTGGTGGATTGGTACTCAGGGATGAGTGGTGGTTGTGTGGTTAGATTTTGGTGGTAGTTTGAGATCCGCCGCCGGCCGGAGATGGTGAAGAAATTCAGGGCGGCGGGTCTAGGGTTAGAGATGAGAGAGATTGAGGAGATGAGGTGCAAAGATACGAGGTAATGTCTAAAGTGTGGACAATTATAATGAAGCGGGGGGGGGGCGTTCCTTGGTCGTTGGATTGAAAGAGATCAACAACTCAGATCTTTCATTTCACGGAACAATGCTGTTTGGATTTGGGGGGTTGGACCGGGTATTGGGGTGGAGCGTGGGCCGGCCTGAACGGGTTTGGAAGGAGAAATCATTTGGGATGCGATATCAGTGGCCCAAAATCAATCAGCCCTTTTATTTTAATTTCCTTTCTTTTTAATTCAATTGTTTTTCTTCTTCTTCTTTTCTTCTTTTCCTTTTTTAAATTAAACTAAAATAACTCTTAAATTAAAATAACGTACCAAATTAAACTAATCACTCAACATAGTATTTTCAATAATTAATTAAATCCTAAATTAAAAGAAAAACTATAAAATTCAAAATTAAAACTTACACATGCAAAAAGAGTTATTTTTTTTATTTTAATCATTTTTATAAGACAACTAAATTGCTAATTAACCTAAAAATGTAAAATTAAATCCTAAATGCAAATTCAATGTTTTTTGTATTTTCATGAATTAAGTAAAATTAAACATGCACAAATAAATGCAAACAATTAAAAAAAATCGACAAAAATCTACGAAATTGCAAATAATGGGAAAAATTTATTTTTCTTGAATTTATGGGAGTAATTAACATAAGGCAAAAATCACGCGCTCACATTAGTCTCTTTTGAGGAAGCTTAAGTTGGAAAAGTCAACCGGATGTTGACTTATGTGTTAGAAGGCTCGAATGTGAGTTTCGATGATTCGTATAGCTTCGGGAGGTGATTTGAGACTTAGGAATGTGATTGAAATGAATTTTGGAGGCCCGAAGTAGATTTAGGCTTGAATTGGCGAAGTTAAGATTTTGGTGATTTCCGGTTAGTAGGCGAAATTTTGATATAGGGCTCAGAATGGAATTTCGAGAGTTGTAGTAGTTCCGTTGTGCCATTTGGGATGTGTGTGCAAAATTTTAGGTCATTTGGACATGGTTTGGTTGGGTTTTTGATCAAAAGCGGAATTCGGAAGATTTTTGGAAACTTAGGCTTGAATCCGATGTTTTTTGGTTGATTTGATGTTGTTTAAGGTGTTTTGAAGATTTGTACAAGTTTGAATAAGGTTATGCGTTATGTTTGTGCTTTTGGTTGGGGTCCCGGGGGCCTTGGGGTGATTTTGGATGGTTGACGGAGAAGTTTGAGATTTTGTGCAGTTGCAGATTTTTCTGCTTCTGGTATTTCCGCACCTGTGGATTGGGGACCGCAGGAGTGATGTCGCATATGCGGAAGATTGGGTCACAGAAGCGGGAGCTGGTGAGGCTGGCAGGAACCGCAGAAATAGTTGTGGGACCGCATCTGCGAAGGCGCAGGTGCAGATATTTTATCGCAAATGCGGAGTTGGGCATTTTAAGTGATTTTCGCAGAAGCGGTTCAAGGACCGCAAATGCGGTACCGCAGAAGCGGTAAATTGGCCGCAGGTGCCAAAATGCCTGGGCCAGAAGGTATAAATTGTGTCCTTCGCGATTTTTGAGCTATTTCACCATTTTGAGTCGGTTTTAGAGCTCTTTGGACAATTTTGAAGAGGGATTTCAAGGGAACTTCATTGAGGTAGGAATTTTGGACCTAAAACTCGTTCCTAGGGTATTATTTCACAGATTAGAGCTATAATTAATTGAATCTAAGATTAAAAATTGGGGAAACTAGGGCTTGGTATTGGAGACCTAGACTTGAGGATTTTAGGGACCTATTGTGGTTGGATTTTGGTACTTTTGGTATGTATGAACTCATGGGAAGATAAGGAATCCATTGATGTAAAAATTATCGAATTCCAAGACGTGGACCTAAGGGTCGGGTTTTGGTAATTTTGGAATTTGTGTTGTAAATTGATTATCTTCGTTTGGGCTTCATTCCCTTAGCATATTTTGATGCTGTGATTCTGATTTTTGATAGATTCGATGCGAGTGGATGCCGATTCGAAGGGCAAAGGCTTCGCGGGCTAGAGATTTGGCCGGATTGAGTTGAGTAATAATTGTAAATGATGTTCTGAGGGTATGAAACCCCGGATTGCACATCGTTGTGCTATATTGATGTTACACACATGCTAGATGACGAGCGCGAGGTCGTGCAGTGTTGGGGATTGTGACTTAGTCCGTCCCAAATGACTATTTTGCCGCGTATTTGACTAATATCTATTTACTATCATCATTATTTGGGCTGAATGTCATATTTGGGCTTCGTGCCAACTATTTGAACCCTTAGGAGACTTTTATTGATATTTTCTCATTGTTTTGACTTAATACTTGAGCTCAGTCATGTTATATTTTATTGTTTTCGTACTCAACCATTTTTACTCTGTTTTAACACTTAAATGATATTTTAAATGATATTTTGGGTTGAGAATCATGTTTTACTATTGCCCGAGTGGCTTGTGAGGATTTTGACTGAGTAAGGCCGAGGGCCTATGTTGTGAGGAAACATTTGATATTGATTATGAGGCTGAGAGACTGAGATACGAGGTGGCTTGTTGATATGAGGCCGAGGGCTTAATGATAATTCCACGAGATGACTTGATATTACGCTTGGTCCGTAAGGGGCCTCTCTAGGAGTCTGCACACCCCAGTGAGCACGGGTACCCATTGTAATGTGAGAGATAGCCCGAGGGGCTGGTATTGTTGACATTGTGCCCGAGGGGCAAAAACCTTTATGTGCTTATCTGTCTTATTTGTCTGTCATTTATCTGTTTAATTGTTAAAAAGGTATTTCCTAAAGTTTAAACTGAACTTATATGATTATTCGTATCTTTACTGATTCACTGTTTTAATGGTTTTACTGCTTCATTATAGCATGCAATGTGCCTTACATGATTTCCTGCTTTCAGTCTTTATTTATGATTATTACTCACTGAGTTGGAGTACTCACTTTACTTCCTGCACCCTGTGTGCAGATTCAGGCGCATCTGGTCCCGTTCCCGAGTGATGATCTTCCCAGCTCAAGCAGATCCGAGGAGTCTCTAGGTAGTTGTCGGCATTCGCGACCCGGAGCTTCTTCCCTATCTTATTTCTCGGTGTTCTTAGTTATTGTATTAAACTCTGTAGATTCCTCTGAATATTCTGGATTCTTTAGATGCTCATGACTAGTGACACCCCGATATCGGGTTGTGTTGGGTTGTATTCCGCAAATCATGCTATTATCTGCTACTTTGAGATTCTATTTATTATGCTTTAGACTTATTTCTTATGGTTTATCTGTTAAAAATTGAAATGGGAAGTGTCAGCTGGCCTTGTCTTCACGAGAGGCGCCATCACGACCGGGTCCAGTTTTAGGGTCATGACAAGTTGGTATCAGAGCCTAGATTACATAGGTCTCACGAGTCATGAGCAGGTTTAGTAGAGTCTCAACGGATCGGTACAGAGACGTCTGTATTTATCCTCGAGAGGCTGTAGAACCTTTAGGAAAAACTTCATATTCTTGAAATTCTTGTCGTGCGACTTTGTTGATCCAAGTACTAAACTTCTGTTGTTCTATTCTCTCACAGATGGTGAGGACACGCGCTACCGGCCAGGATGGACGACCAACAGTACCACCAGCTGTGGCCACTAGATGCCGAGGATGTGGTCGCAGTAGGGGTAGAGGTGTGGGCCACACAACAACTAGGGCAACACCTATAGATCCACCAGCCACCCCAGTTCAAGATCAGGTCCCAGCTGTGGACGCTCCAGCAGCACTAGCTCAGGCACCAGCTGTGCCCATTGTGATTCCGGGTCTTCAGGAGGCCTTGGCTCAAATTCTATCAGTTTGCACCGGCGTAGCTCATGCAGTTTCAGTCACTACAGTCGCAGCTACTTCTCAGACCGGGGGAGGCAATCAGACTCCCGCCGCTCGCACAACTGAGCAAGTCGTGCAAGGACTTCAAACGCCGGGGGCACATCCAGCTCATCCGATTGTAGCTGCTCAGGACTATGTAGTTCCTGCCATGCTAGAGGACGAGCAGCGTAGGTTGGAGAGGTTTGGTAGTTCAGCCTCCGACCTTCAGTGGTGCAGAGGGCGAGGATGCCTAGGGCTTCTTGGATAAGTGTCAGAGGATGCTTTGTACAACGGGTATTCTGGAGACTAGCGGGGTTTCTTTCACTACGTATCAGTTTTTTGGGGCTGCCTTCACTTGGTAGGAGGCTTTTGAGAGGCGTAGGCCTGTTGGTGTAGCACCCCTTACTTGGCAGCAGTTCTCCGTTCTCTTTCTAGAGAAGTATGTGCCGCAATCTCGTAGAGAGGAGCTGCGTAAGGAGTTTGATGGTTGCGTCAGGGAGAGATGACTGTGACGTAGTATGAGATAAGGTTCTCTGAGTTAGCTTGTCATGCTATTTGGTTGGTTCCAACAGATATAGAGAGAATTAGGAGTTTTGTTGATGGCCTCACTTATCAGCTTCGTATTCTTATGAGCAGAGAGAGGGTGACTGGTGCTACGTTCGAGGAGGTTGTGGATATTGCCCGTGAGATTGAGTCTATTCGTCACCAGGAGCAAGAGGAGCGGGAGGCCAAGAGGTCTCGAGGATCTGGTAGCTACAGTGGTGCTCCTTTGAGAGGTCAGTTTCAGCACTGCAGAGGCCGTCCATTCAGGCATGCTCAGCCAGTTCGCCCAGGTTATCGTGGGGCATTATCAGGTCATGGTTCTCACAGTTCTCATCAGGGCCAGTCATCACTTAGTACCCTTTCAGCTCAGAGTTTGTCCCGTGCTCCATCAGTTCAGGGCTCTTCTATGCCAGGTGCATCTGCTAGTCACTTCGGTGTGAGGGGTACCCTTCAGTCCCCTTCTCCAGCACTTGGGAGTTGTTATGAGTGTGGTGAGATGGGTCATATGTGGATGCAGTGCCCTCGTCGTCTTGCGAGTTCATCTCAACAGAGGGGTCAGTCATCGACTTCAGTGCCAGTTACTTTATCACCACCCGCCCAGCCAGCTAAGGGTGGAGGTCAGTCAGCTAGGGGTCACCCTAGAGGGGGAGGTCGATCAGGTGACGATCATGCCCGTTTCTATGCACTTCCAGGTAGAACCGATGCTATTGCTTCAGATAATGTCATTACAGGTATTGTTTCAGTCTGCCATAGAGATGCCTCTGTATTATTTGATCCCGGTTCCATGTGTTATCATACTTTGCTCATTATTTGGGTACACCCCGTGAGTTTCTTGCTTCACCTATTCATGTATCTACCCTGGTGGGCGATACTGTTGTTGTAGACCGTGTGTACCGGTCGTGTGTGGTGACTATTGGGGGTCTGGATACCCATGTGGATCTTTTATTATTGTGTATGGTGGATTTCGATGTCATTTTGGGCATGGATTGGCTATCTCCGTGTCGTGCTATTCTGGACTGTCATGCCAAGATAGTCACATTGGCTATACCGAGTGTGCCACGGATTGAGTGGTGAGGTGTGACTGATTATGTTCCCAGTAGAGTGATCTCATTCTTGAAAGCCTAGCGCATGGTTGGGAAGGGTTGTCTTTCGTATCTAGCCTTTGTGAGGGATGTCGATGCTGAGACTCCCAGTATTGATTCTATTCTAGTTGTGAGGGATTTTCCCGATGTGTTTCCTGCAGACCTGTCGGGCATGCCACCAGACAGGGATATTGATTTTGGTATTGACCTGGTGCCGGGCACTTATCCCATTTCTATTCCGCCATATCGTATGGCACCAGCGGAGTTAAAAGAGTTAAAGGAGCAGCTTCAGGAACTCCTCGATAAGGGGTTCATTCGGCCTAGTGTGTCACCTTGGGATGCGCCGGTTCTATTTGTGAAGAAAAAGGATGGCACTATGAGAATGTGCATTGATTATAGGCAATTGAACAAAGTAACAGTTAAGAACAAGTATCTTTTGCCTCGCATTGATGATTTATTCGACCAGCTTCTGGGAGCGAGAGTGTTCACCAAGATTGATCTCCATTCGGGTTATCACCAGTCGAAGATCAAGGACTCAGATATTCCTAAGATATCTTTCAGGACCCGTTATGGTCATTATGAGTTCTTGGTGATGTCTTTTGGGCTGACCAATGCCCCAACATCATTCATGCATTTGATGAACATCTTGTTCCAGCCTTATCTCGACTCGTTTGTCATAGTCTTTGTTGATACTCAATTTTTTCCTATATATTTTTAATATTCAAGATACCTTCAAAATAGCAAATATATGCATATTAAGCATATCCAAGTATTTTATTATATTTTCATAATTTTTAAAGTTTTTCAAATCAATTTATTTTCCTCTTTTATCCATAAAAACCCAATAATTATTTCTAAAATTATTATTTTGGTAATTCATTTGTTGGAATTTTATATTTATGCTAAAATATAGCTAAGTTAATTTTTGCATATTTTTACAAATTTATTTAGTATTTTTAAGCTAAATTGCATATAATTGCAATATTAGCCCTTTTAAGATTCAATTGTATTTTATATTCATAAAATTAAGTCCAGTATTTTTTAATTGCTAATTATATGTTATAAATCATTTTAGTGCTTTCAATTTATTTTCAGAAATTAATTTACTATTTTTTATAATTTTAAAAGGAGAAAATTGACTATTTAAATAATAGCCCAATTACATTTCAATTTTAGCCTAAATTTGACTCCAAATTAAACCCAATTTCATGACCCAATTTCATTTAAACCCGATCCCTAACCCAATTAAATGACCCAACCCGGATTCCCCTACCTAACCTTTTGAATCCAGGCCGTTGGTCATTCAGATCAACGACCACCATTCGCCCTTCCATAATTAAACCCAAAAGACCCCATAAACCTACATCATTCTTCACCAAACGCCGCCGTTGAATCCCTCTCCTCTCTCAACTCTCTCTGAAATCTCTCATGAACCCTAGCCGCTGCCATCCAATCCCACCCTAATCCACCTCAACGCCTGCCTAATCCATGGCCTCTCATGATCATTTGAGATATGTATCAGCATCCTATGGCTCCTGGGTGTTTGTTTCTATGGTTTCATGGCCAGACCTCAACGGAATCTGGTCCAGTCCTTGCTCGACTTCTGTTTATGGCCTTTCTCCGGCCATCCATGACCTTTCTCCGGCCATTCATGGCATTTCAGGGCAGATCCTTGACTTTCCTGGTTAGATCGGAAACTTACAAGGTCTTTCTCACCTTTTCTGGGTTTTCTGAAACCCTAATCTTAAGATCTTTCAACTTTCTTTCAGATCTACTTTAGATCTGTACTTTCTATGTATTTCTTAAGTGTTTTCTCGAAGGTTCTTCAACTTTTCTTTCAAAATGACTCTTCATTTTCTCCGATTAGGGTTTCTCTTAACCTCTCTTTTAAAAAAATCTCTTCTCTGATTCTTGATGTTGTTTTATGATTTTACTATGTTCAAACTACTTGTTATGCTTTCCTTCCACTTGAGTTAGCATGTTAAAGCCCTAGTTCCCTTTTTGTCTCATCCGAGTTCTGAAACTGCATGTTTAAATGTGTATTTGTTCGATTAAGTTCTTCGTTCTTGTTTGACTTATTTGATTCTAAGTTTTACCATCTTTTAAACTCGATTATTGTGGAAAACCCTAGGTATTTTGGTCTGATACTGCTTGTTTGAATGTATACTTGACTCCATTAAAGGTTCCTTGTTTCAGGCTCTCTTTTCTTTATGTGGCTTATCTGATTCTGAGTTTTACTATCTTTTTAACTCGACTACTGTTGAAACCCTAACTTCTCAAAAGGTTTCCTCACCTGTTACTGTGAGACATTTACTTGTTTTTGACTCTCTTCTTCGCTTTGGCTAATACATGTGAGCCCTGACCACTTGACTCCGTTCACTACTGAATCCTATGCTTATTTCTGCTACTATTGTATGTTGTTTCCTTGACAATGTGTTTGGCCTTGCATGTATGACACTGCTGTTCATTCTATTTATATGACGAAGTGCAGAATCATGTTTCTTTCTTGATTGATTCTGATTCCCTCAATATTGAGACTGATTGCAAAAGTTTTCTTACGACCCTAATTTCTACTCATCTGTTTAAAGTTAATTGATTCCTTTCCTTTACTGTGATGTTTTACCTTACCGAATCCTTTCCCAAAATAAGCATATTTTTGTACTTAGACTTGATTGTTTACTTCATGCTATGACTGCCCCTTTTATGGCAATAATTAATCTGTCCCCAAACCGATTTTCTTTCCTTAATTAGACCTGCTGCTACCCGTTAAATAGTGATTCCTTAATTAAAGGGAATCACTTGTAGTAATTGATTCTGACTTATGATTGTTTCCATGTTTGTGTTAAGACTTTACTTATTACCTTACTCTTCACCTGTTTTCAAAACTATAAATACCCTGCACTCCCTCTTCTTTCAAGGGCACGAACAATTGAGTTCAAGAACACACACTTACACTCAAAACTTTCTCTCTTTTCTCTACTACTACTTGTGCTACTGCTTTGTCTAACCGGCTAAAAGCCAAAGCTAGACTGTGGAATCTTGCTTATTTCTTTCTTTCTGCACTTTACTTCTCTACTGGTATGTCCTAGTTAATCTTCAAGCATCAACAACAACATGTTTCTTTAGCTGTTTCAGTTTCCTTCATTTTTGCCTGCTTCTGCTTATGTTTATGCAATCAAGTTACATTACTAGCATGTGAAATATGTTCCCTTCCCCTTTTTAAATTAATGCTCTCCTATGTGTATGAATCCCAAACCCCACATCCCCCCTATGTGTTTGTGTTCTCTGGCTGGTTTGTAGGCATGCCAACATCATCTATTGCTGTGCATGGCCAAACCTGACCCTTTTTGGGGTCATATGCTTCATACAATGTATTGCCAAAACCTCTGACCCCTTTGTGTAACTACTGATTCTGTGTAGTTTGAGTTTTAATACTACTGTTTTCAAATCACCCTTTACCACTTACTATTTCCCAGTCCAGTTTTAAACAAACTCTTTTTTTTACTATGTTCTGCACTGCCACTATAATCTTAGAACCTAGGTTCTGCTCCTCTTGTGTGAGCCTTGCCTTGGGACCCTTGAGCTCCCTTTGAACTTGGACGCATAAGGGCTAGCCCTTCCACACTGCACTCATCTCTGTCTGGTTACGCAACTTGGGTGTAAGCACTGCCCGAGGTCCCTTGGGACCCTTAGGGAACTTTGATACACCCATGTTTGAGAAAGGCTTTGAAACAAGTGGCATTTTAAGTGGTTTATTCCATAACTCAGAGAGGAAGTCGGAATCAGGCTTCCTATGGTTGTAACTTCTTACTTTACACTTTTCTGATGTAATTCAATATTTGGTCTGTAATAATTTGTAACAAATATTGGGGGCTGGTTAGTGAAAAGGGATAGGGTGATTATGCATGCTTTAGCTATTAGAAGGGTAGATAACATGCCTATAGGATCTGTTCTGTTTTAATTCAAGTTCTGCATGCTTTATTTTCACGCAGATAGAGATCATGCCTATAGAAATTTCACTTTAATCAAATAAATCCTGCCTACTTCATTGCATTTTCCATGCTTATAGGATCAAAATCAGTCGTTAACACGTAGATACCATGCCTATAGGAATTGAAATCAACTATAATAGAGATCATGCCTATAGGATCTAAAACCAGTATAGTTAAAATCAGTTTGATTCATGTCTGTTCTGAATCAGTTTAAACAACCTACTCCTTTTATTAATACGGTCTAGAAAGCATGCCTATAGGATCTAAATCGCCTATTTAAATTAACCACTGCTCTGTTGCATTCTTAATCAGTGATAGATATCCTGCTTATAGGACATCACCAATACACTTAGGCAAGTCTTAGGTAATTGCTTGATAAAATTGAACTCGGCTTTGTTTAATTAGCACTGCTACAACCAGCAGACATGCCTGATTCAGACTTCTTATCTGAGTTATGTAATAAATTGGTCTGCTTCAACGATTAAAGCACCTTGCCTTAGTACCTTTAAATTATGACCCCAAATGTGTTTAAGTCATACTATTTATGTGCTTTATCTGAGGAGGTATATATGAGCCTCTTAGTTGTTTATATATTTCCCCTAATATGCAATCCTATGTGTTTTATATGTCGCCTTAGCTTTTTACCTTTAAAACCCAAGAGTCAGCCTAAAACCCTCCCTCTTATAGGAATAATAGTCCTAAATTCCTCCGGGACTGATAGGAACGGGATGGGTAATTGCATGCAATATTGGTCGAGACCAATCCGCGCTTTAATACCTTAATGGGGTGGGAAGGGTAGATATGGATATGATGACCGGTGCACTAATACCACGTGTATCCCCTCTCCTGAGGAATGTCATACCGGGTATCGCATTGATGTAATCCGTATTGTAAATAAACCTAGGACCCCCTCCTCCCTTTTATATTCTCAAGTGTTTGTAGAGCTGTAACTCCTTTGCAAAATTCGCCTTTTAATAATTGTTTTTCAAACTCTTATGTGTTCAAACTTAAATCCCCTACTATTTGAGTCTATATTTGTCTATCTGCTAATTGTACAAAATTCACAAAAACTGTCCGGCGGGAACCACACTAGTGGATCCTAAGGGGTGCCTAACACCTTTCCCTTAGGATAATTTCAAGCCCTTACCCTGTCTCTGGTTATCAAACAAACTTAGAAATGAACCTTATAGGTGTCCTAATGAACCTTAAATCATTACGTGATGACTCTCCAAATGCAAACCTAGTTCCCAAAAAGAATGGGTTGTCCTACCCCAAAAATGTCATAAACCCGATTTTCCGATGCAAAGAGGAAAAAAGGGGGCGCGACAGTCTTCATTGATGATATTCTGGTGTATTCGCGTAGTCAGGAGGAGCACACGGAGCATTTGAGAGTTGTGTTATAGAGATTGAGGGAGGAGAAACTTTATGCAAAATTCTCCAAGTGTGAGTTTTGGCTTAGTTCAGCGACTTTCTTAGGGCACGTGGTGACCAGCAAGGGTATTCAGGTTGATCCGAAGAAGATATAAGCGGTTCAGAGTTGGCCCAGACCGTCCTCAAACACAGAGATTCGCAGCTTTCTTGGTTTGGAAGGCTATTATCGTTGGTTTGTTCAGAGATTCTCATCTATCGCATCACCCTTGACCAAGTTGACTCAGAATGGTGCTCCATTTGTGTGGTCGGATGAGTGTGAGAAGAGCTTTCGGAAGCTCAAGACAGCCTTGACCACAACTCCAGTATTAGTTTTGCCATCAGCTTCAGGTTCATATACCTGTATTGTAATGCTTCGCGAGTTGGTATTGGTTGTATGTTGATGTAGGAGGGTAGAGTTATTGTTTATGCTTCTCGTCAGTTGAAGCCCCTTGAGAAGAACTACCCCGTTCATGATTTGGAGTTGGCTGCCATAGTTCACTCGTTGAAGATTTGGAGGAATTACTTGTATGGTGTGTCTTGTGAGGTGTTTACTGATAATTGTAGCCTCCAGCACTTGTGCAAGAAGAAGGATCTTAATTTGAGGCAGCAGAGATGGTTGGAGTTGCTAAAGGATTATGATATTACTATTCTATACCATTAGGGGAAGGCTAATATGGTGGCCGATGTTTTGAGCCGAAAGGCATTGAGTATGGGGAGTTTGGCATATATTCCAGTTGGGGAGAGACCTCTTGCAATTGATGTTCAGGCCTTGGCCAATCGGTTCGTGAGGTTAATTATTCGGAGCCCAGTCGGGTATTGGCTTGCGTTGTTTCTCGGTCTTCCTTATATGATCGCATCTGAGAGCACTAGTATAATGATCCACATTTGCTTATCCTTAAGGACAGAGTTCAGCATGATGATGCCAGAGATGTGACTATTGGTGATGATGGGGTGTTGAGGATGCATGGCCAGATTTGTGTGCCCAATGTGGATGGGCTTCGGAAGTTGATTCTGGAGGAGGCCCATAGCTCGCGGTATTCCATTCATGTGGATTCCATGAAGATGTATCAGGATTTGAGGCAGCACTATTGGTGGAGGAGAATGAAGAAAGACATTGTGGGATTTGTAGCTCGGTGTCTCAATTGTTAGCAGGCGAAATATGAGCATCAAAGATCGGGTTGCTTGCTTCAGCGGATGGATATTCCAGAGTGGAAGTGGGAGAGGATCACTGTGGACTTTGCAGTTCGACTTCCACAGACTTTGAAGAAGTTCGATGCTATTTGGGTGATTGTGGATCGGCTGACCAAGTCCGCAGACTTCATTCTGGTGTGTACTACCTATTCTTCAGAGCGGTTGGTAGAGATGTATATCCGGGAAATTGTTCGTTTGCATGGTGTCCCAGTTTCCATCATTTCAGATAGGGGCACTCAGTTTACTTTGCAGTTTTGGAGGTCTGTGCAGGGAGAGTTGGGTACTCAAGTTGAGTTGAGCACAACATTTCACCCTTAGACGAACGGGCAGTCCGAGCGCACTATTCAGATATTGGAGGACATGTTGCGTGCTTGTGTCATTGATTTCGGAGGGTCATGGGATCAGTTTCTACCGCTTGTAGAGTTTGCTTATAACAACAGCTACTAGTCGAGTATTCAGATGGTTCCATATGAGGCCTTGTATGGGAGGCGGTGTAGATCTCCGGTTGGTTGGTTTGAGCCGGGTGAGGCTATGCTATTGGGGACATACTTGGTGCAGGATGCCTTAGAGAAGGTGAAGGTAATTCAGGAGAGGCTTCGTACAATGCAGTCGAGGCAGAAGAGTTATGCTGACAGGAAGTTTCGAGATGTGTCCTACATGGTTGGCGAGAAGGTTCTGTTGAAGGTTTCGCCCATGAAGGGTATTATGAGATTTGGGAAGAAGGGTAAATTTAGACCTCGGTTCATTGGACCTTTTGAGGTGCTTCAGAGGATTAGGGAGGTGGCTTATGAGCTTGCTTTGCCACCCAGCTTGTCGAGTATGCATCCGATATTTCATGTTTCTATGCTCCAGAAGTATATTGGGGATCCGTCTCATGTTTTGGATTTTAGCACGGTTCAGTTGGATGATGATTTGACTTATGATGTGGAGCCAGTAACTATTTTGGGTCATCAGGTTCGAAAGTTGAGGTCAAAGGATATAGCTTCAGTGAAAGTGTAGTGGAGAGGTCGGCCCGTGGAAGAGGCTACCTGTGAGACCGAGTGGGAGATGCGGAGCAGATATCCTCACCTGTTTGAGGCTTCAGGTATGTTTCTTGAATCGTTTGAGGACGAACGTTTGTTTAAGTTGGGGAGGATGTGATGACCCGACTAGTCGTCTCATGAGTTACCGCTCTGTTTCCCCCATTTCTGCTTCTTATTTCTTTGTCTATCGGTTTTATATGCAATCGGGTTGGCTGGCTCGGGTTCGGAAAGGAATTGGTAAGGTTTGAGACACTTAGTCTCTTTTAAGGAAGCTTAAGTTGGAAAAGCCAACTGGATGTTGACTTATATGTTAGAGGGATGGAATGTGAGTTCCGATGATTCAGATAGCTTCGAGAGGTGATTTGGGACTTAGGAACGTGATCGGAATTAGTTTTGGAGGCCCGAAGTAGATTTAGGCTTGAATTGGCGAAGTGAGATTTTGGAAATTTCCGGTTGGTAGGCGAGATTTTGATATAGGGGTCAAAATGGAATTCCAAGAGTTGCAATAGTTCTATTGTGTCATTTGGGATGTGTGTGCAAAATTTCAGGTCATTCGGACGTGGTTTGGTTGGGTTTTTGATCAAAAGCGGAATTCGGAAGATTTTTGGAAACTTAGGCTTGAATCCAATGTGTTTTGGTTGATTTGATGTTGTTTGAGGTGTTTTGAAGATTGGTACAAGTTTGAATAAGGTTATGTGTTATGTTTGTGCTTTTGGTTGGGGTCCCGGGGGCCTCGGGGTGATTTCAGATGGTTGATGGAGAAGTTTGAGATTTTGTGAAGTTGCAGATTTTTCTGCTTCTAGTATTTCCGAACCTGCGGATTGGGGACCGCAGGTGCGATGTCGCATATGCAGAAAAGGGGCTCGCAGAAGCGGGAGTTGGCGAGGCTTGTAGGAACAACAGAAGCGGTTGTGGGATCGCATCTGCGAAGGCGCAGGTGCGGATATTTTATCGCAGATGCAGAGTTGGGCATTTTAAGTGATTTTCATAGAAGCAATTCAAGGACCGCAAATGCGGTACCGCAGAAGCGGTAAATTGGCCGCAGGTGCGAAAATGCTTGGCCAGAAGGTATAAATTGTGTCCTTCGCGATTTTTGAGCTATTTCACCATTTTGAGTCGGCTTTAGAGCTCTTTGGACGATTTTGAAGAGGGATTTCAAGGGAACTTCATTGAGGTAAGGATTTTGGACCTAAAACTCATTCCTATAGTATTATTTCACGGATTAGAGCTATAATTAATAGAATCTAAGGTTAAAAATTGGGAAAACTAGGGCTTGGTATTGGAGACTTAGATTTGAGGATTTTAGGGACCTATTGTGGTCGAATTTTGGTACTTTTGATATGTATGAACTCGTGGGGAGATAAGGAATCCATTGATGTAAAACTTATCGAATTCCGAGACGTGGGCCCGGGTATCGGGTTTTGGTAATTTCGGGATTTGTGTTGTAATTGATTATCTTCGTTTGGGCTTCGTTCCCTTCACATATTTTGATGCCGTGATTCTGATTTTTGATAGATTCGGCGCGAGTGGAGGCCGATTCGAGGAGGAAAGGCATTGCGGGCTAGAGATTTGGCCGGATTGAGGTGAATAATGATTGTAAATGATGTTCTGAGGGTATGAAACCCCGGATTGCACATCGTTGTGCTATATTGATGTGACACACATGCTAGATGATGAGGGTGGGGTCGCGCACTGTTGGGAATTGTGACTTAGTCCATCCCAAATGACTATTTTGCCATGTATTTGACTGAAATCTATTTGCTATCATCATTATTTGGGATGAATGCCATATTTGGGCTTCGTGCCAACTATATGAACCCCTAGGGGACTTTTATTGATATTTCCTCACTATTTTGACTTTATACTTGAGCTCAGTCATGTTATATGTCATTGTTTTCGTACTCAGCCATGTTTACTCTGTTTTAACACCTAAATAATTTTTTAAATGATATTTTGGGTTGAAAATCATGTTTTACTATTGCTCGAGTGGCTTGTGAGGATTTTGACTGAGTAAGGCCAAGGGCCTATGTTGTGAGGAAACATTTGATATTGATTATGAGGCCGAGGGCCTAGTGATGATGCCACGAGATGGCTTGATATTGCGCCTGGGCCGTAAAAGGCCCCTCCAGGAGTCTGCACACCCCAGTGAGCGTGGGTACCCATTGTAATGTGAGAGATAACCCGAGGGGCTGGTATTGTTGACATTGCGCCCGAGGGGCAAAAACCTTTATGTGCTTATCTGTCTTATTTGTCTGTCATTTATCTGTTTAATTGTTAAAAATGTATTTCCTGAAGTTTAAACTGAACTTATATGATAATTTATATCTTTACTGATTCACTGTTTTAATGGTTTTACTGCTTCATTATAGCATGCAATGTGCCTTACATGATTTCCTGCTTTCAGTCTTTATTTATGATTAGTACTCACTGAGTTGGAGTACTCACTTTACTCCCTGCACCCCGTGTGCAGATTCAGGCGCATCTGGTCCCGCTCCTGAGTGCTGATCTTCCCAGCTCAGGCGGATCCGAGGAGTCTCTAGGTAGCTTCTTCCCTATCTTATTTCTCCGTGTTCTTAGTTATTGTATTAAACTCTGTAGATTTCTTTGAGTATTCCGTGTAGACATGTGATTTTTGACCCTCCCAGGATTTTTCATATTTTAGCACGTAAATATTTAGTTTAGGCCTAATATAGCTATTTCAACAGTTTCATTTTAGGTTTATCTTTAATAGTTTATTTTAATTAATTAGGAGTAGTCTTACATTTTTATAAATGCTTTATACTATTTTAAATAAGGAAAACTTAGTCTCTTAGGTAATGAAATCCAGATTTTCTAAGAAGCCCAATTGTTAGTTAATTCAAAACAATTTTAGCTCAACTTTAGACAAGAAGATGGCCCAATTTCGGACTAGCCCTACAGCCCAAACCCCCATTGCCCCAAAATTAACCCTTAGCCCGACAACCCTTCCCTTTAATTGAACCCTAGACATATACACATAAGGCTATCAACTAAAGAATAAAAAAGGAAGAAAGAGCTAACGCCTCAGAGACTGAAGCAGCACCACTGGAACACAAGAGAAGAACCCCCCCTTAAAAGCTTCGTCTTCTTCACAACCCCCCCTTTGGAACTTCATCTTCTTTAGCTAATAAAAACCCCAAGAACCTAATTTGAAATGGATGGCGGCTCTTTCTTTGGCTTCAAGAGAACAGCCACAACGCACAAACTGTGACAAAACCGAGCAGCTAATTAAGAGGAACAGGCAACACCCATCCTAATTCCTCTTAAAACAGACGAAAACCAGCAGCTATGTCACAGAAAAGAGCAGTAACCTTTCCTATGTTCAAGATATTCCTCGCTCAGATTCGTTTAATATTTCCCAGCGACTCTTTCCCTCCCATTTGTGATTAAAAACAGTGACAAGATGGAAAGATCAGCGAGGCAGTCCGGTCAGAGCTCATGAGTTTTCCGGTGAGATTTTCCGACTTAGATTTTGTTTGCAGTCCTGTTCGTTCCGTCGATTAGCATTTTCAGATTGTGAGTCATTTAAATTTCAGGTTTACTTGAGGTTTATTTCTCCTTCTCTTACTATCTTAGCTTAATTTCATGCTTCTATAATTTGTAAATCTATTTTGATCTAGTATTTTGAGCCTTCTATTTGTGATGTTTGTTTGTTTACCTGTTGAATCAAATATGAAGTTTTAAGTGTCTGTTTGGTTCCGTTACTTGAAAATTGTTATTTCCTTAAGGACTCGGCAGTGTTGAAGTTTACGTGGCCAGTTTGTTTGAGTTCACAGTACTCCATGTTGCTTTGCCTACCTCGTCGTATTGAAATGAAGGCTTACTAGTGCGACTAAGTTTAAACTAAATTGCACAGACCAATTTTAAACTAAATTCACTTGTTGAATGAAAAGGCACAAGAACTTGGTTCATATCATTATATCTATTGAAGACGTGTGGTGTATTTGTTTGTTCTACTTAAAAAGGATCTGATTCAATAAACTTGTTCTACAGATTCCATTTTTATCGTTAATGTTTAGTCTTTATTGAGTTTAAAGTATGGCATCAGTTTTGTTTTGTGATGGGCAAAATCAAAAGGAAGTTTCATGTTTGCTGTTTGTACATACAATACAGTTAGTTCCCAAAGGATTAGAGGTTGTTGTGTTAAACTGGTTTCACTTCCTTTAAAGGAAAAAATGAAGATGGGTAGCACTACACATAGCCAATCGTTCATCACAATTTCTGCTAAAATGAACGAAGGAAGAAGGCCGGAGAGTAGGAGCATGGATGAAATTCTTAGATTGATAAGATGAGGCCATTTTAATATTGTCAATAAAAATTACACTCTTATTGATGGTACTATAGGTTACAGAGAGTCATTGATATGATACTAGAAAGTGTGCATTAAGATATTGATAGTCTGCTCGTACTATTCATTAGCTTGGATCCGCGAAAATGTAATGTCTATGGAGTTCATTTGTAAATCTAATTATTGTGATTGTGTACACGTTCGCATGACATAATTACGATTCTAAAATTAATTCGGAGTATGCGTTCGCACAACTTCGACCAACTTCCTCAATAATAATAATTTGTCATTAATTTAGTCCTCTTTAATTAAATTTAGTCCATATAGTTCGAGGTGCGCCATCCATAATTTAATCATTCATGGCCCTTGTATTAATTTCATAACTTAGATATAAAAATGACAAATGCTCGTAGTTGTTCTAGGCCCGTTTAATATATCATTGTGATTGTGGACACGTTCGCGTGACATGATTACGATTTCTAAAAACAAAATTGGAGTATGCGTTCACGCAATTTTTTTTAAATATTAATAAAGCGTTATTAATTGTGGACACGTACGCATGACATGATTTTTTACGCGCCAAATGGAATGAGTACACGTACGCGTGACTCGTTTTAGGATAATTTCTTAATTAAAATAGGTGAATGCGCATGGGTTTAAAATAAGTAATTAGACGATTTAATAAGCCAAGTATGATCAAAGCGACCGTGCTAGAACCACAGAACTCGGGAGTATCTAACACCTTCTCCCGGGTTAACAGAATTCCTTACCTGGATTTCTGTGTTCGCAGACCGTAAATAAGAGTCATACTTCCTCGATTCGGGATTTTAAAACCGGTGACTTGGGACACCATAAATTATCCCAAGTGGAAACTCTGAATTTAAATAAATAATCCCGTTTCGATTGTCACTTAAATTGGAAAAAAACTCCCTTATACCCCTTCCAGGGGATAGTAAAAGGAGGTGTGGCATTTCAGATTGTTTAGATGCTCATGACTAGTGACACTCCGATATCGGGATGTGTTGGGTTGTATTCCACAAATCATGCTATTATCTGCTACTTTGATATTCTATTTATTATGCTTTAGACTTATTTCTTATGGTTTATCTGTTAAAAATTGAAATGGGAAGTGTCGGCTGGCCTTGTTTTCACGAGAGGCGCCATCATGACTGGGTCCGGGTTTAGGGTCGTGACAATAGGCTTGCTCCTTATGTTTTTCTCCACTAATATAGGTTCAACACTGATTTTTAGAATCTTTCTAGGACTTTTTTGGGCTTGTAATGTTAGGCTTCAGGCTGGTAGAATAAGGATATTTTTAGAGAGACTTATTTCCCCAGCTTGGAGAAAACATTTCTTGGTGCTCGACATTTCCTCCCTTTGATAACCTTTTTTTTTGTAATCTCAAATATTTTATATTCACATAAATTTTTCTTTTTCTTTTTCCATCCTTTTTTTTAAATATATACACCAATCTCTGCTCATTTTTAGTTGGAAGATCTCATGAATATATATGTATATATATATAATTACTCATTTTTTTTCTTTTTCTTTTTCTTCTTCTTTATAAGAGATCAAAATGTTGAAAAAAATGGGATAAAGGCTCAAATAAGGGTTCTAATGGAATATTTATATGTATTTGGTTAGAAAATAAGAAGGCTAGAAAATGGTAAATCAAAGAAAGCCTAATTTCATTTTCCAAAAATCAGTGTCACCTATTATTTCGCCCTATGAAACATTTAGAGCAAGTTCTAGCCAAGTTTATTGATTCTACCTGTTTTGCGATCATAATTGTTCTCAATTCCAATGATTTTCGGAGATAAAGATGCTTACTCCTGCCTTCACAAAATCAAAATCATATATATGGAATTTACATGGTGAAGATGAAAAGAATTAATCATTGGACATATAGTAAAGAATTTATTTTGTCAATTAAACACCTACAAATAGGATAGAGGAGAGAAAAATAATTATATATAAAGATATAAAGAAAATAGAACTTCATATAAACATATATATATATATATATATATATATATATATATATATCTATTAATTAGATTCATATATAACATATACTAGAAATTCATCAGAATATACCCCCTCCACACGTGAACTGTTTCATCCTCCTGGCTAAAACACGTGATAAGAGATATACATATATAATTATTAATTTAAGGAAAATAAAAAATTAAGACAAATATTTATAAAATAAAATAAAAAATCTATTTGGCTTTCAAATTTACAATCACAGAAGAAAGCTTGAAAGAAACTGTGACTATACATGTTCTATGCGTAATAGACTGACTAATTTAAGACCTTATCAGTCATTTGGTCCTGGTTTAAATATAAACCAAAAATTACCTGAGCCAACATTCGAATTGAATCATTAAATGATTAACCAACCAGTTACTTAGGCATACCGATCACCATGGAGTTGCTCATGTGTAGGTGACTCTATTTTTGTAGAGGCCTTCATGAGATGCTCTCGTTATACAGTAACCTGGATATTGACCAGATTAATTGGTTAAGCATTTAATTATCAAACCTATGTTGGACTTATAAGGCTCCATTGCTTCATCCTCAATGGCTACGAGTATGTTACTATAGTTCTGAGTTTAACGTCGTCAGCTCAACTTATTACCTGTGGAATTCATCAGTCTATCAAAGTGACTGATGAATGTTGCTCAAAATGTCCCCCAAAGTACAATTTTAGTCTTTGACAATTTACCTTAAACTTGTCACCTCCATTGTTCTGTTGGATTTCAATTGCTCCATATGGAGTAACATTTATTACATAGTAAGGACCTGTCCACCTTGATTTTAATTTTCCTGGGAATAGCCTGAGTCGACTATTGTAAAGAAGCACTTGATCTCCAATTTTAAAATTTTTTATTCAGATCAAATTGTCATGCCATTTTTTTTATTTTTTCTTTAAAAAGTTTTGCATTTTCATAGGCTTCCAACCTCATTTCATCCAACTCATTAACCTGAAAAAATCTATTTTTACCATCAGAGGCTAATTCAATGTTTAATGCTTTTAGTGCCCAAAAAGCTTTGTGTTCTAATTCAACTAGCAAATGACAAGCTTTCCCAAAGACTAATCTATATGGGGATGTTCCAATTGGCGTTTTGAACGTCATTCGGTATGTCCATAGTGCATCATCTAATTTTAAAGCCCAGTCTCTTGAGATTCCAACCGTCTTTTCAAGAATTCTTTTTAACTCACGGTTGGAAACTTCAACTTGCCCTTGAGTTTGAGCATGATATGGTGTTACTGTTTTATGAGTCACACCATATTTTGTCAGCAAAGCAGAAAATTGTCTATTCATAAAATGAGTTCCCTGGTCACTAATGAGACCCATGGTGTGCCAAATCTGGTAAAAATATTTTTTTGAGAAATTGCACACAGTTCGAGCATTATTTTTCCTTGTGGGGATGGCTTCAACCCATCTTGACACATAATCCACAGCTACAAGGATATATTCAAAAGAATGAGAGGAAGGAAAATGACCCATGAAATCTATTCCCCAAACATCAAATATTTCACATACCAGTATTGATTGCAATGGCATCTCATCTCTCTTAGTGATGTTACCTGTTCTTTGACACATGTCACATTGTGCAACATATGCTCGGGCATCTTTAAAGAGAGTCAGCCAGAAAAATCCAGCTTCTAAAACTTTAAAGGCTATTCGATTTGCTGCATAATGACCTCCAATTGTTCCATCATGACAGTGATATAAAATTTTGTACATCTCTTCCTCAGGCACACATCTTTTAATGATATTATCTACACAATTTTTAAACAAGTAAGGTTCATTCCATAAATAATACTTTGCATCAGATATAAGATTTTTTCTTTGCTAGTAAGAGAGATCTTGGGGTATCCACTTTCCAACCAAGTAGTTTGCAATTTCTGCAAACCAGGGTGGTTGAGTCACAATTGAGTTAACTGAGAAAATATGTTCATCAGGAAATTCTTCCTTTATTTTGCTAAACTCAAGGGGGAAATTTTCTAATCTAGACAAATGGCCAGCGACTTGATTCTCTGTTCCTTTTTTATCTTTTATCTCAAGGTCAAATTCTTGTAGAAGTAAAATCCATCTTAACAATCTAGGTAGAGCATCTTTCTTTGCTAAGATGTATTTTAAAGCTGCATGATCAGTAAAAACAGTGACCTTGGTTCCTATCAAATAAGATCGAAACTTATCAAAAGCAAATACTACTGCTAGTAAATCTTTTTCTGTTGTGGCATAATTTAGTTGAGCCTCATTCATTGTTCTACTAGCATAGTAAATGGGACGAAAGATCTTATCCTTTCTCTGGCCTAAAACAGCTCCAACTACTGTATCACTAGCATCACACATGACCTCAAAAGGTTGATTACAGTCTGGGGACACAACTACAGGGGCGGTTGATAACTTTTCCTTAAGGGTCTCAAATGCTTTCAAACAATCACCTGAAAAAACAAACTTAATATCTTTCATCAAAAAGTTAGTCAACGGTTTTGAAATCTTTGAAAAGTCTTTTATGAACCGTCTGTAAAAACCTGCATGACCTAGAAAGCTTCTAATGCCTTTCACAGTTGTGGGAGGGAGTAATCCTGCTATGGGATCAATTTTAGCCTTATCAACTTCTATCCCTTTAGCAGTGATTTTATGTCCTAAAACAATTCCCTCAGTAACCATAAAATGACATTTTTCCCAATTAAGAATCAAGTTTACCTCTTCACATCTCTTAAGAACTAAGGTCAAGTGGTGAAGACAATCCTCAAATGTTTTGCCAAAGAGTGTAAAATCATCCATAAAAATTTCAAGAAATTTTTCGGTCATGTTAGAAAAAATTGCTGACATGCAATGCTGAAATGTAGCAGGGGCGTTGCATAGACCAAATGGCATTCTCCCATAGGCATATGTTCCATGAGGACATGTGAAAGTTGTTTTGTCCTGATCTTTAGGTGCAATTGGTATTTGGTTATACCCTGAATAACCATCAAGAAAACAGTAAAAACCATATCCTGCAATTCTTTCTAACATTTGATCAATAAATGGTAAAGGACTAGTGTCATCATTTAGACGTCTGTAATCAATACAGATTCTCCATCCTGTGACAGTTCTGGTAGGTATAAATTCATTACATTCATTTTTTATAACCGCCATACCTCCTTTCTTTGGTACTACCTGAACAGGGCTTACCCAAGGGCTGTCTGAAACAAGATAAATAATACCTGCCGCCAAAAGCTTTACGATTTCCTTTTTTACTACTTCATGCATTGCTGGATTCAATCTCCTTTGGGGCTGGACTATTGGCATGTAGATATCCTCCATGAGAATTCTGTGCGTACAAATAGCTGGATTAATCCCTTTGATATCTTCTATAATCCATCCCAAGGCTCCTTTGTGTGCTTTCAACACTTCAATCAGTTTTTCTTCTTGTCCTGCAGTAAGAGAAGATGAAATAATTACTGGAAATAATTCTTCCTCAAGATAAACATATTTTAAATGAGATGGGAGAACTTTGAGTTCAATTTTTGGTTGAACTTGTTCTGGTTGCATCTCCTCCTCTTCAGAATCTTTTTCTAGTATTTCGGCTTCTCTTCTGATGATAGGATCATCATCTTGTATGGTGCCAGATTTGGCCAAACATCTTTCCATTGAATCTGGAATCAACTGATCATCTTTGAATTCGTCTGTAAGATAATTAAGCATGTCAATCGAAAAACATGAAGATGATGTTTCATCTCCTGAAAATCTTAATATCTTTTGCATATAAAAAATGACTCTTTCTTCATCAACTCTCAAAATCAGTTGTCCTTAAGGGTGTATTGTGGGCTGGGCCCAGCCCGAGACCGGCCCGGGCCCGTGTGCCAAACGGGTCAAACGGGCCAAATGGGCCGGTTCAAACGGGCTGGTCTTTAGTGGTGCAAAAGCCCATAGCGGGCCGGTCCTTCCCAAAAGTCTGTGAGCCGGGGACCGGTAGGCGGGCCTGGGCCGGTTCAACCGGGCCAACCGAGCCCAACAGCTATTTTTTTAAAAAAAATTTCATAAAAATGTGCAACGGTCAAATTTTTAAAATCTACCCGTTGGCATTCACTTTTAGCCATTTGGCACTTTAAAAAATAGCCATTTGGCCCCCAAATTTTGTTTTAACCCCAAACTTTTTATAATTACACTTTTTCCCTATTCTCAACTATAAATACCCCCTCATTCTTTCATTTTTACTCACAAATTCATTAATCTCTCTCAATCTCTCTCTAATTTTCTTCTATAATTGCTTACTTTATTAGTTTATTATTGTAATTTCGTGAAAAATTGTGAAGTTGGTGAATTGAAGTATTCAAGTTTTCAAGTCTTTAACGATATTCAATTTTTAAGAAGTTGTTCGTCAATTCGGTAAACTCGTTCCAACTCTTAAGTTTTAATATTATAGTTTTGTTTGTTTTATTTAGTATAATTATAATTAATATGGACTTTTCTTTGAAAAAAATATTTGGTGGTAAGGGTAAGGGAAAATCTAAAATTGGTGAATCTAGTCGCCAAGCTACTACTCTTTCCCCCGCCTCCCCGACCCAGACCTGTTACCCGTCCTTCTCCACATGTTATTCTTGATAGTGATAACTCTTGTTTTCAATTTTTCGATAGTCAATTTTGCCATGATGTTGCACCAGGTCAACAATTAAATGAATAAGTTATGAATGTTCTTTATCCTAATCAAACTATCTTTGAAAATGATGAGGATAATGATGATTTAGATGAAACGAAACCGGATTTAGATGATACACCTACTGTCACACCTCCTTTTTCCGTACCCGCGTGGCACAAAGAGTTTTTCCAATTAAAGGACAATCGAAACGGGATTGGTTTGTTTATTTCAGAGTCGCCACTTGGGAGATTTAGGGTGTCCCAAGTCACCAATTTTAATCCCAAATCGAGGAAAAGAATGACTCCATATTACAGTTTGCGTACCAGAAATCTGGATAAGGAATTCTGTTAACCTGGGAGAAGGTGTTAGGCATTCCCGAGTTCCGTGGTTCTAGCACGGTCGCTCAAACTGTCATATTCGGCTTGATTATCTGATTTAATACATGTTGAACCTATGTGCAAAATTTAACTTTTAACCGCTTTTATCATTTACTGTTATTCTTATCAAGAATTGCAACATCGTGGAAACACATCTCGAACCACGTCACATCAATGCACCCGTGGTTGTTGGCATATTTCAACTCTGTTGAGATTTGGATTTGGGTCACATAAATGTGCACCCGAGTTTAAGAAAATTAAATTATTAAAGACGCACCTAAAGCGGCTAGCGTATAATTTACTTTGGGAGGGCCGTGGAATTTTGCTAAACGGTCCATCCCGAAGTCTAAGCAATGTTAAAGCAAATATTTACTGAGGGCCCCGCAATTTTGTATTTTTATTCGGCGAGGCTCATCTCATTCTTATTTTTAAAAGGAATTTGCAACGTCATGGACATGCCTCTCGAACCACGTCACAATCAATGTACCCGTGATTAGAAATACATTTCGACTCCGTTGAGATTTGGATTTGGGTCACATAAATGCGCACCCGAGTTTAAGAAGGTAAGATTTATTAAGGCGCGTCCTAAAGAGATTAACGTATTGTTTTTTTAGGAAGAAGCCGTGAAGGTTCATTAAACGGCCGAATCCAAAGTCTAGTCAATGGTTATGTATTTGGTGAGGGCCTCAGCGATGTGTGATTTATTTGGCGAGGCTCGTCTCATTTTTATTTTTAAGGATAAACCTACAGTGGCTACATTTCTTCTAATAAGTTTGTCTCTAAAAATAAAAGAAATCCCTTAATTAATTATATGCTAAAAATTGAACCTATTAGTTATTAGCTCGCGGCTAATGCAAATGAAAATTGCAGTCGAATTGATACAAAGAGAGATTGCTACCGTTCTATATTCTATTATTTTAATAAAACTGGAACATGAGATTGACGCATAATAATATCAAAGCAGATTATCTATTTTTAGATGAAGAAATTAAACGTATGCAACCTTATTCATTGACGGGCACACATATGAGGTTCAATTAATTATTCCTACACACAAAGGCGAAAAGACTAAACTGACCTTATCTAACTTAGGTGGTATTACTACATGTTTTAAGCAACCTTTATCCAATAATATAACCTACACGATTTTGTTGTTTATACATATATTTTCCCAAATTGCCTAGCATGCTTTTGAAATATGCGTTATATACTGGTGAGCCAAGGTAAAACAAGCGTGATTACTACATTACCCTTCTTAATCGACCCTATACGAAACCATTTGTTGATCGAACATCGCAAATACACCACTAATTTTAATTATGATACACCGTCAAATTATTAGACCAAAATCTTATAGAATGAAAACTGATCCATTACACAGTATGGGGTCAAACTTTGCATGTAGGGTATACAGAATGCTTTAAACTGTAACAGTAGAAGATGAAAATCACTACACTAAGTTCAAACAATCATTCTCTTTAGACTCTTATTCATGCTCCAAGTTCATCATTACACCAGTGAAATTAGAGTGTGTACCTGGATGCTGGACAATAAAAATGAGGAGAAGAAGAACGATATCAGCAACAATCGAACAGACAGCAGTAACACACCAGTATCACAGCAGCAACAAACAGCAACAATACAACCACTAGTTCATGAACAACCAACAGCAGTTCCCACAATGATAAACCCACAAATGGTCGGGCATCAATCAACAAACCCAGAACAGAGTAGTAGACCAACAGAAAAACCCAGGATGTTTGATGCAATAATAAAAGCAGTTCACTAATCACAACAACTTGACCAATAACCAACAACAAACTCAATAGCAACAAAACCAGGCTCAAATCAGCAGCATACAGAAGCCCATATTTCAGTAATAATCTCGCAAGGAAATCAGAATACCCTCTCAGCTGTTCCCAGAACCTTCAGCTGTTTTTTCAGAACTCTTTTCTGTTTTTCTTTTCTCCCCTCCTCCCTCTTTTTAGCTTTTTTCTCCTCTTTTTTCCTTCTCTTTTTTCCTTGTGTTCCCCCCTATTTATTCTAGCATCAGCCTATCCAAAACAGCTTGTTAGACCATTCAAACCCCCTCCCATGTTCTCCTGCTGTCTTTCCACTCAAAGATAAAAATAAACCCTTCCCATGAGATTCCTCTGACAAAACTATTAAAATGCCTTATTATTTATTAAACTAAAACCAAGCATGGGCAGTAGGAGTGTAATCTGACAGCACATGCTGTCCAATTATTTTAATTCCTTAAACAGCTGACCATACACATGCTGCCCAAAATCTAAACCAAGTGAACATGCTATCCATTTAAAACCAAAGTCTGAACTGCAACTATAACACACCCTTAAATGTTTTTCGAATTCAAATTGAACAAATCACAGGCAACATACTCAGTTCCTAATTGAATTCAAACAAAATTTCAGCAGACAAACCAATGACAAGGATCAGATTATCACCATTCCAAGCTGAACTAATTGACGACGTATATCGACTCGACTATACTAATTGTAGTACATACAATCGAAGCTAATGATCAGAAATCCAAAAGCATCAACATGTGATTCAAATTGTACTGACTAAACAAAGTTGTACTGGGGACTAATTAATCAATCAAATTTAAATTCAGTTGATTGTACAACTTATAAACACACACAAAATGAAGAAAGGCTTGACCAAATACAGAAACCTTGGGCAAAGTGGACGGGGCAGTCAAAATTCAAAGGAAATCAACTAAAGACATTTAGCCATACAAACAGACCTTTAACTATAACAAAACACATGAACTGATAAAGAAAAAGGGAAAGCAAAAATACCTTAGAGTCTTGGAAAAATCAGCAAATCCTAACTCGGATTTGAATCGACATTTTTTGGGGTTGAACGGACTTTAATCGAAGTGTTCTCAACCGAGAACACTTCGATTAAGGTCCATTAGACCCTAATCATCTGGTTCAAATGGACACAGACCGGACATCAGGATTTCTAGGGTTCCTAAGGGCAGATTTGGGATTTATGTTTCCCTGGTTAGATTCGGACCAAACCAAGCCTGGTTTGGTCACGAGGGAGGTTAGGGGAGTGTCTGGTATGAACCTGGGGTAGATCGGTGTAGATCGGAGTTCTGCTCGAATCTTCAAATGAAGATTCGAGAACCTAGGGACTGATTCGAACTAAGCGGTTGATGGATTTGGATTCAGGGTGGTGATGTGTATCTAGGGTATTAAGGCGGTGGTCACCGGCGTCCTTGCCACCGGGTTTAATGGTGAGGGAAAAGGGGGCGGCATTAGGGTTTCATGGGGTTCGGGGTCTGGTGAAGAAGACGACTAAAGGGGAGCTTGGATAGGGGGGGCAGGGTATGATATGGAGGCTTTTATACGGGGTGGATGGTTGGGTCTTGGCCGTTAGATCACCCGAGATCAACGGCCTAGATTCAAAGGTTAATCCAAACGGTGTCGTTTGGTTTAGTATTAGGATCGGGTAGGTCCGGGGTTGAATGGGTCGGGTTCGTATGTGGGTACGAGGGATATAATCTTGGCCGTTGATCATTCTGAGATCAGCGGTCTAGATTGAAAGCGGCTCAACGATGTCGTTTGGGACGGTTGTGTGGCCAGTTCAACTGGACCGGGTAAACAGGGCTTCTGGATTGGGTTGTTTGGTTTGGGCCTGTTCATTTTAGTTCAAATTGGCCCAATCCGAAGATCCTTTAATTTTCCAAAAAAAATGTCAAATAACACTATACAAACATCACAATTAACACACATTAACATTTAATTAAAATAACATCACTTAATGACAAAATAAAAACAAAAGATGTATTTTTGTGATTTTCCTTTTAATAACCGAATTATGGTTTAATTAATTCCTAAATGCACAATTAAATCGTAAATGCGCATGTGACGCCTATTTTTGTATTTTTCTTAGTTAGAGTAAAAATAAACATGCACAGACAAATACAAATAATTACACAAAATTCAGAACAAATGCAAACTATCAAAAAAAATTGTTTTTTTTTGGGAGTAATTCTTTCATAGGGCAAAAATCACGTGCTTACAGCTGCCCCTCTTTGCCCGAAGACGCGAAGGGTCTTCGTGCAAAGATAAAGTGAGTGATTTTTTCTCATCCGAGTACTCCGTGTGAAGCATTTTTTCGAAAAAGATTTGACCGAACCTTTGCTTCAGAGGTTTCCTACATATCCTGGGCTGAACAGGAATCAGGTCAATGTAGTTCGGGAAGTTTTGGTAGCTGGGTCTACCGTGTGACTGTAACGTTTGCTGCTGTTGTGTGCCGTTACACGCTGCTGTATGCTGTTACATGCTGCTGTATGTTGTTATTGCTACTCTAGCGGTCCCCTTATTACATTCGCTTAAAAAAAACAAGAAGCTAGACTAGACTGCAACTTGTTCCTTGTTGCCTTGCTTTCTTGTCGGCTTGTGCTTCCTCTGGTGCTTTTCTTCCGTGAATTTGGGGATGACACTGGCCCTTTGCTTTTCTGAATACAAGTTTTCATCATTTTTCTTGGTCCGCTGGGGACCTGGCTTTCTTCATTAAGCTTTTCGGCGGTTCCTCTGGGGGTACGGCTATCTTCCTCAGATTTGTTATGCTGGGCATAATTTTAATGTTCACAAGCCGCTTCTTTCAAGACGCGTCTTTCTTCCTTTTAACACTGTCACACCTCCTTTTTTCGCACCCGCGAGTGTGCAGGGGAGTTTTTCCCAATTAAAGGACAATCGAAACGGGATTGGTTTATTAATTTCAGAGTCGCCACTTGGGAGATTTAGGGTGTCCCAAGTCACCAATTTTAATCCCGAATCGAGGAAAAGAATGACTCTATATTATGGTCTGCGTACCAGAAATCCGGATAAGGAATTCTGTTAACCCGGGAGAAGGTGTTAGGCATTCCCGAGTTCCGTGGTTCTAGCACGGTCGCTCAACTGTTATATTCGGCTTGATTATCTGATTTTATACAAGTGTGAACTTATGTGCAAAATTTAACTTTTAACCGCTTTTATCATTTACTGTTTTTATCAAGAATTGCAACGTTGTGAAAATGTATCTCGAACCGCGTTACAATCAATGTACCCGTGGTCGTCGACACACTTTGACTCCGTTGAGATTTGGATTTGGGTCACATCAATGTGCACCCGAGTTTAAGGAAATTAAATTATTAAAGGCGCGCCTAAAGCGACTAGCGTATTTATTTTGGGTAGGACCGTGGAATTTTACTAAACGGTCCATCCCGAAGCCTAAACAATTTTTAAAGCAATATTTATTGAGGGCCCCGCAATTTGTATTTTTATTTGGCGAGGCTCACCTCGTTCTTTATTTCTAATGAATTTGCAACGTCATGGACATGCATCTCGAACCACGTCACAGTCAATGTACCCGTGATTAGAGAGGCATTTCGAATCCGTCGAGATTTGGATTTGGGTCACATAAATGTGCACCCGAGTTTAAGAAGGTAAAGTTTATTAAAGCGTATCCTAAAGAGACTAACGTGTTGTCATTTTAGGAAGGTTGTGAGATTTGCTAAACAACCCGTCCGGGAAACTAAATGCTTCAATGATTTACATTTAACAAGGGCCCCGCATCTGCGTGTTTTGTTTATTTTCATCGAGGCTCATCTCGTTCTTATTTTAAAAGGATATCCTATAGCAACTACGTTTCTTGTCGTGTTCGTCTCTATCAATTGAAAACGGTAGACAGTCCTAATTAATTACATGATTGCGAGTTTACTTATAACAGGATTTAAAATGCTTTTACAGAATAATAAAATGTGACTGCGATTATGGATAACTAGCCGAAAATTATGGGCCCAAACCTAGCTCATGCGAGATGGCCAGACTTAGGCCCCCTTTTTCGATATGGGCCTAACTGATTTGTTTCGATTTGGGCTCGGCCTTCATGAGATTGAGGCCTAGGACTGATTCTTTGTTCTGTGAAATGAGTTTATCAATTTATATGGGACAATCTGGCAAAAGGAGAAAGAATTTTAACTAAAGTGGATATTATCGTCCGATGCGTTGGACCTGCGACGAAACCTCGGACAACAACCTCGAAGCTTCGATGCTCGCCTCCGAACAGACCTCAACAAACGATCTCCCAAAAATGGACTCAAACTAACGGGTTGGGATGCAACGACACTTTGAATGACAAAATAGAGATCGCACAACAAAATGGAACGCGGGGAAGCAACTGCTGGACAGTAGCGTGAATGACCAATTATGGAGGTTCAACTGATCGTGTGGTTGTGGTGTGTGGGGAACGACGGACGAAGCAAAAATGGTGGACTGCTGGTGGTCGCCGGGGAGTGACGGACTGGGCAGTGACAATGAGGGGAGGGCTGTTAACGGGTGTTTGACGGACGAGGCAGCTGGAGAGGGTTTGGAGGTGGAACGAGGGTGGTGGTGTTTGGTGGGGGCGACGACGAGCAGCAGTGTCGCCGGGGCCGTGGTCGAGGATGGTTTTGGTGGTGGTTTGGGCGATTTTGGACGTGAGGGAGTCAAGGTTTTGGAGTAGGTTTGGTTGCGACAGTAGTGGTGCCAGGGAAGGTGACAGAGTGGTCGCGAGGGAGTTTGGGAGGAGACGGGGTGGTCGTTTGGTGGTGTCGGACAGGATGGAGCTGGTTGTTTGGTGGTTTTGGGTGGTTTTCACGATGGTTTAGGGCTTCTGCTTCTTTTTCTCAAAGAAGAAGATGAACAGTATTTGTTTTTCAAAAATCCTTCCAGTCCTCCCCCTTCAACATGTTTTTGTCCGTGTATTTAGCATGGGTTTGCCCAGAAAAATGAGCCCCACGCGTGGTGGGGTTCAAGGCATATGTCCCCCACGCGTGGTGGGGTTCCCCACGTGTCCTGGACTCGGTTTATTATGGGCTAGGTCCGAAAATTAGGCCTAAAACCGGGTAGTTTGAACCCGAATATTATTCTTTTGCCCGGACCCGAGAAATAGGAACACGCTGCTTAACTAGTCCTATGTAAGCAAAATAACTACCAAAAATAAGACTAGTATTTAACAAAACTATATCTTTTTAAATATTTTTAAGGATTTAAAATAGCTACAAAATATTAATAAAACTATTTTTGTAATTTTCGTAAATATTAAGATAAAATATGAAGTAATATTTTTTTTGTATTTTTTCAAAGTTAAAATGACTATAAAATATTAATAAAACTATTTTTTTTTGTAATTTTCGTTTTTTTAATAAAGACAAAATATAAAATAATATTTTTTTGTATTAAAACGACTACAAAACATTAATAGAATTATATATATTTTTTTGTAATTTTCGAATTTATATAAAGTACCAAAATAAAGTACAATTTTTTTGTATTTTTCAAGTTTATGAGAAATACATAAACTAAAATTATATATATATTTTTTGTGATTTTTCTTTTTGCAACGAAATAAAGTAAAATAGTTAAAATGACTATATTGGACCCAATTTCACATATTCACGCTAAAAATGTGAAAATTCTCGGGGAGGGTCAAAAATCACGTGCTTACAGCTGCCCCTCTTTGACTGGAAACACGAAGAGTTTTCCGACAAAGAACGACTAGACGTGTTTTTGACCCGACCATTACTTGGACGGACTACACTTAAGGAAAGGGAGGGAATGTGACCGAGCCCTGGTATCTGAGCTGCCTACATATCCTTGGTTATACAGGAATCAGGCCACGTGTAGTTCGGGAATGAGAGAGATGGTGAAGTGTACCGAGGTGAGGAGCCGATCGAGGTGCCGTTCCGTTGAGGTTCCGGTCTGCGATCCTGTCGTTACAACAAAAAATGAAGACTGAAAAAGACTAACTAAGCCTATCAGCTACTAGTTACAGGGATTCCTATCTGTAAGTCTTCTGAAACTTGGTCTTGAGTCTTGAATGGTGCTTCATACAGACTTCAGATTTGAACCTTGATACTGCTAGTTGTAGGTGCTAGTTCTTGAGCGGACCGCATCTGTTCTCCACTTCCGTACCTTGGGTTCTTTTCCCCTCTTTTCTCCTCTTGTTTTCTTGTGGTTTTTTTTGACCAGCCTTTTGTGAATGCTGGGGATTTTTATTGCTTCCTGCTGGGGATTCCTGTTGTATTCCTCTGCTTTATTGATTCTAAGTGTGCTCCTTTCTCATATGAGCGGGCTTTTGACTTCAATACTTCAATTGTATTCCCTTATTCTCCAGGTGGGTGCCTGAATTTCTATTTCTTTTATCCTTGTTCTCCATGTGGATGCCTGATTTCTTCCTTCCTTTGTCCTTATTCTCCCGGTGGACGCCTGATTTCTATTTTTCTTTGTCCTTGTTCTCCAGGTGGACGCCTGATTTCTTCTTTTCTTTTGTCCTTATTCTCCAGGTGGACGCCTGATTTCTTCTTCTCTTTTGTCCTTATTCTCCAGGTGGACGCTGATTACTTCTTTTCTTTGTCCTTGTTCTCCAGGTGGACGCCTGATTTCTATTTTTCTTTGTCCTTATTCTCCAGGTGGAAGCCTGATTTCTATTTTTCTTTGTCCTTGTTCTCCAGGTGGACGCCTGATTTCTTCTTTTCTTTTGTCCTTATTCTTCAGGTGGACGCCTGATTACTTCTTTTCTTTGTCCTTGTTCTCCAGGTGGACGCCTGATTTCTATTTTTCTTTGTCCTTATTCTCCAGGTGGACGCCTGATTTCTATTTTTCTTTGTCCTTGTTCTCCAGGTGGACGCCTGATTTCTTCTTTTCTTTTGTCCTTATTCTCCAGGTGGACGCCTGATTTCTTCTTTTCTTCGACATACAACAAACTCCGTTCTACAGGCGGGTCTCCTATTGGTAAGATTAAACTTAGGAAGTGCGTCTCCTATGGTGAAACTAAACTGAGGAAGTGCGTCTCCTATTGGTAATGACATGCCTGCATTTATACTTGTGGGCGACCTAGAATATGGAATGAACAGACAAAATGTATTCCCGCATTATACTGGTGGGCGACCTAGAACTTAAACGTATTCCCGCATTATACTGGTGGGCGGCCTAGAACTTAAATGTATTCCCGCATTTTACTGGTGGGCGACCTAGAACTTAAAAGTATTCCCGCATTATACTGGTGGGCGACCTAAAACTTAAAAGTATTCCCGCATTATACTGGTGGGCGACCTAGAACTTAAAAGTATTCCCGCATTATACTGGTGGGCGACCTAGAACTTAAAAGTATTCCCGCATTATACTGGTGGGCGGCCTAGAACTTAAATGTATTCCCGCATTATACTGGTGGGCGACCTAGAACTTAAGTGTATTCCCGCATTTTACTGTTGTCGACCTAGAACTTAAAAGTATTCCCGCATTTTACTGGTGGGCGACCTAGAACTTAAACGTATTCCCGCATTATACTGGTGGGCGACCTAGAACTTAAAAGTATTCCCGCATTTTACTGGTGGGCGACCTAGAACTTAAAAGTATTCCCGCATTATACTGGTGGGCGACCTAGAACTTAAAAGTATTCCCGCATTATACTGGTGGGCGGCCTAGAACTTAAATGTATTCCCGCATTTTACTGGTGGACGACCTAGAACTTAAAAGTATTCCCGCATTTTACTGGTGGACGACCTAGAACTTAAAAGTATTCCCGCATTATGCTGGTGGGCGACCTAGAACTTAAACGTATTCCCGCATTATACTGGTGGGCGGCCTAGAACTTAAACGTATTCCCGCATTTTACTGGTGGGCGACCTAGAACTTAAAAGTATTCCCGCATTATACTGGTGGGCAACCTAGAACTTAAAAGTATTCCCGCATTATACAGGTGGGCGGCCTAGAACTTAAATGCATTCCCGCATTTTACTGGTGGGTGACCTAGAATTTAAAAGTATTCCCGCATTATACTGGTGGGCGGCCTAGAACTTAAAAGTATTCCCGCATTATACTGGTGGGCGGCCTAGAACTTAAATGTATTCCCACATTTTACTGGTGGGCGACCTAGAACTTAAAAGTATTCCCGCATTTTACTGGTGGGCGACCTAGAACTTAAAAGTATTCCCGCATTATACTGGTGGGCGACCTAGAACTTAAAAGTATTCCCGCATTATACTGGTGGGCGACCTAGAACTTAAAAGTATTCCCGCATTATACTGGTGGGCGACCTAGAACTTAAAAGTATTCCCGCATTATACTGGTGGGCGACCTAGAACTTAAAAGTATTCCCGCATTATACTGGTGGGCGACCTAGAACTTAAAAGTATTCCCGCATTATACTGGTGGGCGACCTAGAACTTAAAAGTATTCCAATTGTTTCGTGGGCGGCCTAGAACTTAAATGTATTCCCGCATTATACTGGTGGGCGGCCTAGAACTTAAATGTATTCCCGCATTATACTGGTGGGCGACCTAGAACTTAAAAGTATTCCCGCATTATACTGGTGGGCGACCTAGAACTTAAAAGTATTCCCGCATTATACTGGTGGGCGCCCTAGAACTTAAAAGTATTCCCGCATTATACTGGTGGGCGGCCTAGAACTTAAATGTATTCCCGTATTTTACTGGTGGGCGACCTAGAACTTAAAAGTATTCCCACATTTTACTGGTGGGCGACCTAGAACTTAAAAGTATTCCCGCATTATACTGGTGGGCGATCTAGAACTTAAATGTATTTGAAATTGTTTCCCCGTTCTTCCGAGAAAATTTCGACAATCGGTAGAAAGTTTTCTGCCCCGGTTTTTGGTGACTTCCCTGGCGTTGCATCTTGCTGCCATCATCAATCCTTTGTTTTCCTGCAGCAGACAAAAGGATTTAATTAGTTTTCATCGTGGTGGTAGAGGGTGCCTTTCGGGCGGATGATTTTTCCTTTCTTCTCTTTTCCTTGCTCTATGTCCCCATAATTGATTAGTGGGCAGAGTTGCCTGCTGGGGGTCTCTAGCCTGCTGGGGATTGGCTTTCAATTAATCCCCTTTTCTGCTTTCTCTTTAAGCACATGCTGTGGGAGTCTGCTTTTAACTCCCGACACCACTCCCTTTAGGAGCTTACTTCCTCCAAAATTGCCGGGCACGATCACTGCATTGCCTGGGATCGGCTTTTAAGACTGTTTGTACTATCCTGCATTGGATGAATTCCCCTCCGGTTTCTGGTAGTAAGCTTTGAAAAATCCTTTCAAGACAAATTTTAGGAAAAGAAATAAAAGATAGAAAAAGGAGAGAGTCTTTCTGAACCAATATTTGGTGGGAGAAGAAACTCAAAAGAACTTATCTGGAGGACCTGACTGGTCCCCGTGATCATGACGTGCATCACAGATTCCCGACCCAGTCTATTTGTACCAATGGGTTTTCCCGATGGTCTGATTTGCTGGGGATGATAAAGGAGTGTCCATTTCGTTTCGAATGTGGTAGCTTTTGTTGATCTGTCTTGTCGCCTCATAGTGCCCTTCGAGGGGTTTTCACTAATGAGACTCTCTCTTTTCTCTCATCTCCCGGCGCCTTATGGTGCCTGTGAAGGTTTTCACCAATAAGACTCTCTCATTTCATATCCCTCATCTTACATCGCCTCTCGGTGCCTGTGAAGGTTTTCACCGATAAGACTCTCTCATTTTATTTCTTTCGAGGAATCGGGGCGTTGTAGATACGACCCTCTCTTCTGGAGATTCCTTTGACCATCAATTCATTCCCAGTCTTACGATCCTCTTCTTTGCTAGGATTGGTGTATTATTCTCGGCCTCATTTGCCTGACTCGACATCTCTTGAACATTGATCGGGAGGTCTTTTGGACGTTGATGTTGGTTTTGGTGTGGAGTTAAAGAAGGGCTATAAAAATGAAAATAATTTGATGGGTGATGTGCTACAACTTTTGGAATCAAACCTTTGTTGGAACTTAAAACATAACCTCTGCCCCAGTTTTCTTGCTTGGGGAATTTTATTTTTTACACTTATGTTGAGCTATGTGCGTTATGCACATTGTGCCTATTATGCACATTATGTACATTATGCATCCTATATTCGCTATGATGCACACTATGACCGAGCCGTGAGGTGCCTACGTATCCTCTTCGAGGAATCAGGTCAAACGTAGTTCCCACGGTTTTGTATTTCTTATGATTTTATCTTTTTTTTCTTTTCCTTCTTTTCATTTTCTTTCTCTTTTCTTTTTCTCTCTTTTTTTTCATGTCTTTTCCATTAGTGATTCCAAAAGAGGGGTATGAAAGAATTACTTAAGGCTCAAAGGGGGAAGAAAGGGTTGAAAGTGTTTGGATAGAAGAAAGAATTGCCTCCGTCATCTCATTATCCAATAAATGCCAAAGAAGAAACAAATAAACCAAAAATTGCCATAATTAAAGAAATTACGCATAATATCTCTTGACTACATCAGAATTGATAGCCATGTCGACACATCTCCCCTCGACATCTGTCAAACGCAAAGCACCGTTGGTCAGTACTCTGGTCACGATATAAGGCCCTTGCCAATTTGGGGCGAATTTGCCTTTTGCCTCGACCTGATGTGGGAGGATCTTCTTCAGTACCTGCTGCCCTACTTCAAACTTCCTGGGGCGCACCTTCTTATTATATGTTCTTTCCATTCTCTTCTGGTACAGCTGACCATGACACACTGCTGCCAATCTTTTCTCATCTATCAGGCTCAACTGTTCCAATCGAGCTTTGACCCATTCATCATCATTAATCCCGGCTTCAGCGACAATTCGGAGGGACGGAATTTCGACCTCCGCTGGTATTACGGCCTCAGTTCCATACACCAACAAATAAGGAGTTGTGCCTATGGAAGTTCGGACGGTAGTGCGGTAACCCAACAAAGCAAAGGGTAATCTCTCGTGCCATTGTCTGGACCCTTCCACCATTTTTCGCAGTATCTTCTTGATATTCTTATTGGCTGCTTCGACTGCTCCATTCGCCTTGGGACGATATGGGGTGGAATTGCGGTGTGTAATCTTGAATTGTTGGCATACCTCTCTCATCAAGCTGCTATTAAGATTCGCACCGTTATCCGTGATGATCACTTTTGGGATCCCAAATCTGCAGATGATATGGGAGTGAACAAAGTCCACCACTGCCTTCTTGGTTACTGATTTGAAGGTTTTAGCCTCAACCCATTTGGTAAAGTAATCAATGGTCACTAGAATGAACCTATGACCGTTGGATGCTGCCGGCTCGATGGGCCCAATGACATCCATGCCCCATGCCACAAACGGCCAGGGTGCTGACATCGTATGTAACTCTGTTGGCGGAGAATGAATCAAATCTCCATGTATCTGGCACTGATGGCATTTCCTCACAAAAGTGATACAGTCGTGTTCCATGGTGAGCCAATAACACCCTGTTCGAAGGATCTTTCTTGCCAATACATATCCGCTCATGTGTGGCCCACAAACTCCAGCATGTACCTCTGCCATAACCGTCGTTGCTTGACTGGCATCTATGCATCTCAACAATCCCAAATCCGGGGTTCTTTTGTACAATACTCCTCCACTGAGGAAGAAACCATTCGACAAACGCCGAAGGGCTCTTTTTTGGTCTCTAGAGGCATGTTCTGGATATATCCCCATTCTGAGGTATTCCTTGATATCATGAAACCAGGGTTCGCCATCTGCTTCTTCTTCTATGGCATTGCAGTAGGCGTGCTGATCACGGACCTGGATGTGTAGAGGATCAACATACATTTTGTCAGGGTGGTGCAGCATTGATGCTAAGGTGGCCAAGGCATCCGCAACCTCATTGTGAACTCTCGGGATGTGTTTGAACTTCACCGATCGAAATTGCTTGCTCAGATCATGCAAGCATTGTCGGTATGGTATGAGCTTTAGATCTCGTGTTTCCCATTCACCCTGAATTTGATGTACCAAGAGGTCCGAGTCTCCCAAGACCAAGACGTCTTGGACATCCATGTCAGCAGCCAAGCGCAGACCCAGAATGCAAGCCTCATACTCGGCCATATTGTTGGTGCAATAGAAGCGTAGTTGAGCCGTAACAGGATAATGCCGTCCTGTTTCAGAAATGAGTACTGCTCCTATTCCAACCCCTTTCGCGTTTGCAGCTCCATCGAAGAAAAGCTTCCAACCCGGTTCCTCAGGCAATTCCAACTCATTTGTATGCATTACCTCTTCGTCAGGAAAATACGTTCTTAAGGGCTCGTATTTTTCATCAACGGGATTCTCTGCCAAATGGTCTGCCAGCGCCTGGGCTTTCATGGCCGTCCTCGTTACATAGACGATATCAAACTCTGTGAGCAGAATTTGCCATTTTGCCAACCTTCCCGTGGGCATAGGTTTCTGAAAGATATACTTCAATGGGTCCAAGCGGGATATGAGATAAGTAGTATACGAAGACAGGTAGTGTTTCAACTTCTGAGCTACCCAAGTTAGGGCGCAACATGTTTTCTCGAGTTGAGTGTACTTGACCTCATGTACTGTGAATTTCTTGCTAAGATAGTAGATGGCTTGCTCCTTCCTTCCTGTGTCATCATGTTGCCCCAACACACAACCAAATGAATTTTCCAAGACCGTCAGGTAAAGAATTAGGGGCTTCCCGGGCTTAGGCGGGACCAATACGGGTGGATTAGACAGATACCCTTTGATTTGGTCGAAAGCCTCCTGACACTCTGCCGTCCAACCTACTGCAGCATCCTTTCTCAGCAGCCGAAATATGGGCTCACAAGTTGCTGTGAGTTGAGCGATGAACCTGCTGATGTAATTGAGTCTACCCAGCAAACTCATTACCTCTGTTTTGTTCCTTGGCGGTGGCAAATCTCGGATGGATTCAATTTTGGATGGGTCTAACTCAATCCCCCGTCGACTGACGATGAATCCTAGCAACTTTCCTGATGGAACCCCGAATGCGCATTTGGCCGGGTTAAGCTTGATATCATACCTCCGGAGTCTTTGGAAAAATCTCCTTAGGTCTGCTACATGGTCCTCCTGACGCCAAGATTTGATGATCACATCATCGACGTACACCTCGATTTCCTTGTGTATCATGTCATGAAATGCGGCAGTCATTGCTCGCATGTACGTTGCCCCGGCGTTCTTTAACCCGAACGGCATTACCCGATAGCAGTAGGTTCCCCATGGCGTAATAAACGCTGTCTTCTCAGCATCCTCTTCGTCCATTAGGATCTGATGATAACCCGCATAGCAATCCACAAAGGATCCGATCTCGCGCCCAGCGCAATTATCGATCAGGATATGAATGTTGGGTAACGGAAAATTGTCCTTGGGACTTGCTTTGTTGAGGTTGCGGTAGTCGACGCACACCCTGATTTTTCCATCCTTCTTTGGGACTGGTACCACATTGGCCAACCACTCGGGATATCGAGTGACCCGAATGACCTTCGCCTGCAACTGCTTAATCACCTCTTCTTTGATCTTTACACTCATTTCTGTTTTAAATTTCCTTAGCTTTTGCTTGACCGGAGGGTATGCCGGGTCAGTGGGCAATTTGTGAACCACTAAATTGGTGCTTAATCCTGGCATATCATCATATGACCATGCAAAAACATCTTTGAATTCCATGAGGGTTTCGATCAATTCTTCCCTGACATTCGGCTCAATGTGGATGCTAATTTTGGTCTCTTGGACGTTATCAGCGTCTCCTAGATTCACAGCCTCAGTGTCATTTAGGTTAGGCTTGGGTTTCTCTTCAAATTGGCACAGTTCTCGGTTTATCTCTTCGAAGGCTCCCCCTTCGTCACATTCAGATTCATCGTCACAAACGACCTCTTGCATCATTGAGTCGGATTCAGATTGATTTATTAGACTAGGTCGAAGATCCGCTGTGCATGCCATGTCATTAGAACCAGTAAAAAGAGAACTGTTCAGAAAGAAAAAGAACAAAACAAAATTAAAATGGGACAAAAGAAAAGAACTTCATTAAACTTGCGGGATAAAAGGGTTCACACTTTTACAAAAACGAAAGTAAAATTTGGATTACACCCTTGAATAATCCGGACAAAACAAAACATACAAAACATAAATCAAAGCCTACTACCAAGACTCCCCTCGGACAGGAAGAGGAGTAACTGTCCAATTGTTGGTCTTGGCCTCAGGCCCCACAAACTGTATCTCTGCTCTGCTGGAACCTTCTCCAGCTTCCACCATACTGACATCCGCGAATAGCCTCTCAAAACTCTGATTCAGGTCTTCATTTATACCGATCAAAGGTCCTCGAATCTTTGGGACCGGCGACCCCTTGGCACTTGCTTTGACAAAAGATCTTGAGAGACGTGGCACTGGTTTAGGCAGAAACCAGACCCTCTTCTTCATTTTTTGCGCTCGCTTCCTATCTGCTGCGGTTGGTTTGAACCCCAATCCGAAAGTTTCCAGATTTTTAGGAAGGGAGACAGGTTGGACAATCCCTTGAAGCTCGACTCCCAGGCCTTTTCCCGGCACAAATCCATTACCCAGCATTTCTGAGACCATCATGACTGTTGCGGCAGCTACCCTAGGGTGCGGGATGATTTCTCCTTCAGAAATTTTGTTGGCCGACCCTGTATCGAAAATCTGGTAGACCCAAGGACCTTTGTCATCAGCGGTCTCTATGAAAGGTACAATGGTTCCGCCCATGGTGCACGTTGTATCCTCGCCGTGTAACACGACCTCTTGTCTTTCCCACTCGAACTTCACCATCTGATGTAGGGTGGAAGGCACCGCTTTGGCTGCATGAATCCAGGGTCGTCCTAACAGCAGGTTATAAGAAACTGTGGCATCTAACACCTGGAATTCCATGGTAAACAGGACTGGACCAATGGTCAGTTCAAGTACAACATCCCCTACAGTGGCTGTTCCGTTTCCGTCAAACCCTCGGACACAGATGCTATTCTTCCGGATTCTTCCGCGGTCGATCTTTAACTGGTTCAAGGTAGATAGTGGGCAAATATTGGCGCTTGAGCCGTTATCCACCAATACTCGAGTTACCACCGAGTCTTCACATTTGACAGCTAGGTATAGAGCTTTATTATGCTCCGTACCTTCCACCGGCAGGTCATCATCTGAGAATGTTACCCTGTTCACCTCGAAAATCTTGCTGGCAATGGTTTCCAGGTGGTTTACAGCAATCTCACTGGGTACATGAGCTTCGTTCAATATCTTCAGCAGGGCCCGACGATGCTCCTCAGAATGGATCAGTAACGACAACAGTGAGATCTGGGCCGGTGTTTTTCTCAGCTGTTCGACCACAGAATAGTCCTGTACTTTCATCTTCCTCAGGAACTCTTCAGCCTCTTCTTCGGACACAGGTTTCTTGGTTGCAACTGGGTTGGTTCTTCTTAGCTCCACCGGAGCAAAACATCGACCTGATCGAGTCAGCCCTTGCGCTTCACAACTGACTTCTTCCACCTGTTTTCCTTTGTACATCACCACCGCCTTTTCATATTTCCAAGGCACAGCCCTGCTGTCAATCATCGGCAGCTGGACCACAGGCTTTATGGTCACCCGTTCTCTACATACCCCTTTCAACACGACCGCCGGTGTGGGCGGGATCCCTGGTATTACCAACTTGCTTGGCTCGGGTTTGCTTGTTATGGCGGACGGGCTCTTTCCCAATATCACTACCGGCTTGACGCCTTCTCCCTGCGACTGTACACTCGTTCCTCCACTGGTTGAGACTTCTTTCGGGGCGGCTTGGATCATCATCACTGTTTGTGAGGGTTTTCTCAATTCTCCTCCCTCACACACCAACTCAATCATGTGAGTTTCGTGGTGCGCTGGCAGTGGGTTTTGGTTGATGTTAGGAGCCTCCGGTGTCTGGACCTCGATCTTATTGGTGTCAATAAGATCCTGTATGGCATGCCTTAATTTCCAGCACTTCTCGGTATCATGCCCGAGCATCCCTGAGCAGTATTCACAACTTATTGATCGATCCAAATTCTGAGGTGGGGGATTTGGTTCTCGAGTCTGGACAGGACTAACCAAACCCAATTGCCTCAGCTTGTGGAACAAAGCGGTGTAGGTTTCTCCCAACTCCGTGAAAGTTCTCTGCTTCCGCAACCTGTCATTCCTAGCATCTGGATTTCCCCGGAAGCCTGCCCCTGAAGGGTTTCTATACGCCCTCGGTGGAGGATAGGTGTTTTGTGGTGGTGCATATATGTTCTGGGGAGCCGGCGCGCGCCATTGTGGGCGAACCGGAGGCTGAGTGTATGCTTGGGCCTGGTGTACGGAACAATGTGGTTCTCGAGGCGGATAGAAAGTTTGTGGTGGGTTGTATGGGTAGTTTGACCTGTGAGTTCTGGGTTGGTTGTAGTGCGGCCTGCCAGCCCTGGACCAACTGCCTGCCTCGATCGTGGCAACCTCTTCTTTCTTTCTTCTCAGCGCACCTCCCGTGCCGCTTTGAATAGCCTGGGTTGTGGCTTTGAGTGCCGAATAGTTCAAGATTTTGTCAGACCTCAGACCCTCTTCTATCATGACCCCTATCTTGACCACCTCGTTGAAAGATTTTCCAACTGTTGTCACCAAGTGACCAAAATAGGTTGGATCCAGTGTCTGCAAGAAATAGTCCACCATCTCTCCCTCTCTCATGGGAGGATCGACTCTAGCTGCTTGCTCTCTCCAGCGGAACCCGAACTCGCGAAAACTTTCCCCGGGTTTCTTCCCAGTTCTCAATAATGTGAGACGGTCGGGGACTATCTCAAGATTGTACTGGAAATGACCCGCAAAAGCCTGCGCCAGATCATCCCACGTGTACCACCTGCTGGAATCCTGCCTGGTATACCATTCTAGTGCAGATCCGCTCAGACTTTGGCCGAAATAAGCTATCAGCAGCTCATCCTTGCCGCCTGCCCCCCTCATTTTGCTACAGAATCCCCGCAAATGTGCCATGGGATCACCGTGCCCTTCATATAAATCAAACTTAGGCATCTTGAACCCAGCCGGGAGTTGGACGTCTGGGAAAGGGCACAGATCTTTGTATGCTACGCTGACTTGATTGCCCAGCCCGTGCAAGTTCCTGAAGGACTGCTCCAGGCTTTTGAACTTTCTCAATACTTCATCCTGTTCAGGGGCCTTAGCCGGCTTCTCAATCTCTGCCGGCACTTCCAAATGTGGATTGTAAGCCTGTGGTTCGGGGGCATGAAACGTAGGCTCGGGGGGGTAGTATTGTGTATCGTGAGCCTGAAACAATGGCTCACTGGTCGTTCTTTGCAAAGGGGCTGATGTTGGTCCCACAAAAATGGGAATATTGGGTGTTGGGAGAGGTTGATGGGGTGGTGGAGCTTGGGAATCATGAGGGCTTCTTTCTTGATGATAAAGGGGATTTGGGCGGCTTGTGGAAGGGCCAGAGTGAGGGTATTCCGGCATGTGCCCCAGTGTTTCAGGGCTCTTTTGTGTTTTGGCTATGGCTAGCTGCATTGCATTCATCTCTAGTCCCATCCTTTCAATCTTTTCCATCGCTTCTTTTAGCAACTGGCTCATCGGCCTCTCTTCCTCATTACTATTCTCTGAAGTAGTCATGCTGGTTGCTATCGGTCCTTTGGATCTGGTTTGATAAGGGTGTGTTGCCAGAATTCTTTAACAACTAACTGTCTTCATCAGACAACAACAAACTTTGTTAGCGTTAGAGTTTAACGGATTTAATCTCAACACATAGAGGATGCAATGCTCCTAGGTAGTTAACCGTTTCTACATGCTTTGCTTTAAACAACACGCGTCATCCCGGTTTGCTCATTTATCCCCTTTTCTTGTTTTTTTTATTATTTATTTATTTATTTATTATTTTTCTTTTTTTTATTTTTATACTTCCTTTTCTTTCTTTATTAAAAGCGGTCGAATCTTATGGGGATTGCCTACGTATCACGTCCCCGCGCGAATCAGACCAGGCGTAGTTCTGCCTTAAAGTAAAGAAACACAAAATTCTTGTGAAATCGTTAAATTCATTCTCAAAATTTTGCTATTACAAATTACTTCAAGCAAGGAATAGCAATAGTACAGACTCCACAGTTCTTAACCCGTTTTGACTAAAAGAAAAGAAAACAACATATGGAAAAGCAACAAAGCCAAATAAACAAGACTCAACCAAAGATTAATTTTCCAACTTAGGGGCCCGCGAGGCATCATTCGGCCTTTCCGCGGCCCTTGGTGTGAGGTCCCTCTGCAGGCTTTTCAACTCATTCATGATTCGGTGGACGCAACCCATGATGGAAACAAGGAGGGTCTTCCGAGGCATTTGCTCGCATGCCAGGCATCTCATGTAGATGTAATGCCCAATCTCGTCGATCCTTCCTCGAATGTTGTCCCTTTCTGCGAACAACTGCCTTATCTGTCGGTTCTTCAATCCTAGTGTTTGCGCATTGTTGGCAAGCTGATCCTGGAACATCTCCATTTGTCTTTCCATTCTGGTCATTGCATCGTAACATCGCCTTCTGTCGGCTTGGGCATCCCGTGTTTGCTTGAAGATCCTCTCTTGAAGAGAGGCATTCGTTTCCCTTAATGTCCCGATGCTCAGTTCATAATCCCTTATGACTTGTTGCAGGCGCTGCCTCCGGGCCATTGTACCCTTTGCCCACTTGGTCCGCAATCTTGCTGTGCTAGCCTTGGCTCTTTCCAAATCTTCCTGGCATTCCGCAACCTGATCCTTTAACCCTGCTATCAATCTTTTATCCGCCCGGCTTCTCAGCTGGTTATCAGCCTCCTTTTTCATCCTCCGGATCTGAGCTTTGAGGATCTCGCCTTCTCTGATTAATCTGTTCTTTTCTCCCTTGTGGGCAGCAGACTGTAATTGGCATTCAAACCTCATATCCTGAACTTGTTGCTTCAGTTTGCCTGTTTCGGCAAGATATTCCCGCTCTTTGGCCAACCAGCCCCACTGCTCTTGTGAAGATTTGGCAAATTCTTGCAGGTGAGGTCTTTTGGTCGGTCTTCCAGATGATGTCTCCCCTTTGTACCAGGCCTGATACCCGGGCGAAACTTCCCCTTTTGCCCGATTCATTACACAAGTATTTGCTTCTAAGTATTGACATTGGCTCCAAATTTGACGAACCCTTGCTTCAGGAAACTGGCCGTCGGGACTGATCTCAATCACCTGGGTGCTTAGATCCTCGTCTTTCGGCACTATCTGATACCTCCCAAGTTGCCTTAAAACCCGATGCGGCGCGTATGGTTGAATGCTCTTAAGTCCCATTAAGAGAAAATGGGGCCTAGCTGCTGGCATGTATATGACTTCGTCGATCGGTAACCATCCTAGCGCCCACTGTATTTGACTGGCGTTGAGGGTATGGAAATATGAGGTCCATGCTGTGACTCCTTCCGGTAGGTAGGTCTCATTAACTCTGGTATAGAACTCCTCTATGCAGGTCTTTTCAGCGGATCCATGGCTCAGAAACTGGGCTCGGTGACATAGGTGTTCGGTCATCCACATTTGCAACAACAAATTGCAACCCTCGAAAAAGCTTCCTCCGGCTTTGCAAGACGTGAGAGCCCGGAACATATCAGATACTATCATGGGCGCCAACGTACTATCTCTCTGTGTGAGCAACGTACTGACGACCCCTGCTATCTTTATGTCAATATTCCCGTCTTTTCTTGGGAATACTAGTAGTCCTAAGAAAGTTATCATGAAAGCAATCCGTCTATGTTCTTCCCACTTTTGACGATTACTTTTGCTGCACAACTGGTTTTCTGGCTTGTCGAATCCTCCTATGTGACCATATCTTTGATATATGAAACTCATGCTGCAAAAACCTTTTGCCAAGTCAGGGTTATGAATTGTTCTGACTATCTTTAAGGAGTCCAGAAACCGGTGTATTGCTACAGCTCTTGGAGCAATCAGATATTTGTGCCTCAAAGGAGTCTCAGCGCTGCCGATATACCCTGCTATTTCTTCTAAAGTTGGGGTAAGTTCAAAATCTGAGAAACGGAAGACATTGTGCGCAGGATCCCAGTGGGGGACTAGTGCCCTTATGATATCTCCTCGTGGCCTGATATCCAACAAACTCGTGAGGCCTTTCAGATACTTCTTGATTTCGTCATGCCCTTCTTTGCCTAAATCATTCCACCAGAGCCGCAATTGGAGGGGGATTTTACTCATGATTGAAAAGGGTTCATTTGGAGTCGTGCTCATTCTGCACATTTATTAATAAGATTTTAACAAACGACACTTATTCTGATAAAAAAAACAAAAATATATGCGATTTTTCTCAAAAGGATTTCTGAACACGACCTCTCAGCACTTCATGAACGAAGATTTTTAAGGTTGTGTGAGGGAAAAAAACGAGGTGGCCGTCTGTACCAAGGCACCCTTCCGGAGTTCCTTTCGGGAACATTTGGCCATTTTTGACATAAGCGGCATCACCCGGACTTGTTCATGACTCTTTTATCATTTTTCAAAAATAGAAAATTCAACATTGCAAACACGGCCTTTCAATGCCTCGGGGACGAAGATTTTTAAGGCTATGTGGGTCGACTGGACCAAGTCTTAAAAAATGACCCAAAGGTGGCTGTTTATGCAAAGTCAGCCTTCCGGCGTCCCATTCGGGAACATTCGGCTATTTATGACAAAACAACATCACCAAAATTAAAATTTGACATATACTTTTTGTTATTTATTTATTTTTGGCTTTTTTAGCAAAAGGTGGGGTTGGACCCGATGAGGGTTGCCTACGTATCTCACATCCGGTGAGAATCAAACCCGCGTAGTTCGGGCAAATAAGAATAAGTAGGCAAATAATAATAAGCAGATGAACTAACTTTTTTTTTGAATTTTCGTTTAAAAGAACTACTTTAAAAGAAGCAAGGAAATATTATTTTTTGATTGATTTTCTTTTTAAAAGAAAGACTAATATTTTTTGAATTTTCGTTTTTTTTATTCTAAAGAAAAGAAGAAAATATTTTTCGGAATTCTACCTTTAATATAAGAAATGCTCCTAAAATGTTTTTTTTTGAATTTTGAATTTTCTTTTCAATTTCTGAAAGAAGAATCAAAATATTTTCGGATTTGTTTTTTTTTATATATTATATATTTTTTATATATTTTTTATTTTTTTATTTTTTTTTTAAAGAAACAACTAGAAAGACTTTCTAAAGAAGTCAATAATGGAAAATATTTTTGGATTATTTGTTTTGAAAATTGGGATTCTAAAAACTTTTGGTAAGACAAATGTTCTTGCAACAGATAAAGATATATATATACATATTTTGGAAATAAAGAAAAACTTTTTGGATTTTTTATATATATATATATATATATATTTGCAACAAATAATAAAACTACTTTCAACGCCCAACTCTTTTTATTTTATTATTTTTATTTTTATTTTGACATTTTCATAAACAGATAAATAAATAAAAACCCATTTTAAAACAAAACCTTTTTTTTTATTTTCATTTTTATGGCAAAACAAACTATTTTCTTTTCTATATTTTTTTTTTAAAAAAACAAGACAGAACAATGATGATTTTTTCTATATTTTTCCTTTGCTTTTAATATAACAAACTAATAAGACATTCATTTTCATTTTCTCAAAATTTCGGCAGAGTTTCGATACTACTCGGACATCGATTTTTCCTCTAAAAATAAGTAGTTATATCTCTACACTGTCATTTTTTCTCCTCTTTTTCACGATTTTTTTTAATCTGTGGAAAATAATGAAAACAAACAAAATCTTTTTGAATTTTCATGCTTTGTTTTATTTGTAATTTTATTTTTTTATATTTATTATTTCTTTCAAAAATGTGGCATGGGAGACATAACGATTTCCAAGATTTCTTGGATTCCGCAAATGCTCCCCATGCGCTTTTCCCAACATATGAAGCGTGGGGGACATATGGGAATTCCAAGACTTCTTGGATTCCACAAATGTTCCCCATGTGCATTCCCAAAAGCAAGCGTGGGGGACATAGGGAATTCCAAGGCTTCTTGGATTCCACAAATGTTCCCCATGCTTTGATTAAAATAACATCATGCTGGAAATGACCAAATGACTCATTCGCCCTTGACTGAATACAACATGTAGCACATAGGATGCCATAAGATGGTCTATTATTTTCAGGTTGCTTGTCCTAGACGGACCCAACCCCTATGTTGAGTCCCCTAAGTCAAATGCACATGATGCAAATAAACGTTCCTACTAGGGATCCGGCATGTGGCTTTGTTATACTAGGTTCAAAAACCTGGGTCGGTGTTCTAGACAGTGTACCCGAGCGGACAACTCGAGCTGAGGAAGGAGCTCCTTTCCGGGAACCAAAAGGCCAGCCGGCTTAGAAACTTTCCGAGCCTCTTTTATTCAGGGTATGACACTAACAGAATAGGGAGTCTCAACCAGTAAGCACATCCCCGGAGGTAAGAAGAGAAAGGTTTCGGCACAGTTTATATACAGTTCAAATAATATCAAAGCGGTAAAAGCAGCATTTAGCACATTAGGCTCAAAACATGTAATAATCAGATAATAAATAAAGCCAAATAATAACAATTATTCTAAGCTCAAATTCTTAACCCTGAACCAGTGGTTCTGGGTCTTCAAATCCCCAGCAGAGTCGCCAGAGCTGTCACACCTCCTTTTTCCGCACCCGCGAGGGTGCAGGGGAGTTTTTCCCAATTAAAGGACAATCGAAACGGGATTGGTTTATTAATTTCAGAGTCGCCACTTGGGAGATTTAGGGTGTCCCAAGTCACCAATTTTAATCCCGAATCGAGGAAAAGAATGACTCTATATTATGGTCTACGTACCAGAAATCCGGATAAGGAATTCTGTTAACCCGGGAGAAGGTGTTAGGCATTCCCGAGTTCCGTGGTTCTAGCACGGTCGCTCAACTGTTATATTCGGCTTGATTATCTGATTTTTATACAAATATGAACTTATGTGCCAATTTTATCTTTTAACCGCTTTTATCATTCAATGTTATTTTTATAGGACTTGCAACGTCGTGAAAACATATCTCGAACCACGTTACATCAATGCACCCGTGGTTATTGACATATTTTGACTCAGTTGAGATTTGGATTAGGGCCACATAAATGTGCACCCGAATTAGGAAAAATACGTTATTAAGACGCACCCAAAGCAACTAACGTATTGTTATTTTGGAGAAGGCCGCAAAATTTGCTAAACGGCATGTCCCGAATTCTAAATATTTTTAATATATATACATTTAGAGGGCCCCGCAGCTTCTACATTTTTGTTTGTCGAGGCTCGTCTCATTCATTATTTTTAAAAAGAATTTGCAACGTCATGGAAATGCATCTCGGGCCACGCCATAATCAATATACCCGCGATTAGAGACACATTTCGATTCCGTTGAGATTTAGATTTGGGTCACATAAATGTGCACCCGAGTTTAGGAAAATTAAATTATTAAAGGCGCGCCTAAAGCAACTAGCGCATTATTATTTTGGGTAGGGCCGTGAAATTTGCTAAACGGCCCGTCCCGGAATCTAAGTATTTAATATACACATTTAGAGGGCCCCGCAGCTTGTATTTTTTTGGCGAGGCTCGTCTCATTTTATTTATTTATTTTTTTTTCTTTTAGAAATAGGACAAGGATAAAATAACTATGTTTTTTGCTACTTCGCGAGATCATAGGTTATACATTGAACCTATTTGATGAAGCGAGCATTTTTCCGCGGAATTAAAATTGCTACTATAATTTCAACATTACTACCACATGTATAAACAACTATTAAGACAAACTAAATAATTAACGCCTTTCAGAATATGTGCAAACCTCTATTACGACAAATATTTGGATAACAACAATTTAAACATGAAGAAACAAAATGTCAAATGGCTATTTAAAATAACGAAACAACGGAAAAGACATTCACGGCCAAATTTCAATACCATACGGGGTTAATTATCAAATATAGCAATTCGCAATCATGATGTATATATGTCTCGCGTAATGTCGCGTACTATCCGCATGAACTAGGATTGTATTTCAACAAACGCATGTACATGTTACTAAACAGCAAATATGAAGGACACGGACAGAGACGACCTACTTGATATTATCGTCCGATGCGTTGGACCTGCGACGAAACATCGGACAACAACCTCGAAGCTTCGATGCTCGCCTCCGAACAGACCTCAACAAACGATCTCCCAAAAATGGACTCAAACTAACGGGCTGGGATGCAACGACACTTTGAATGACAAAATAGAGATCGCACAACAAAATGGAACGCGGGGAAGCAACTGCTGGACAGTAGCGTGAATGACCAATTATGGAGGTTCAACTGATCGTGTGGTTGTGGTGTGTGGGGAACGACGGACGAAGCAGAAATGGTGGACTGCTGGTGGTCGCCGGGGAGTGACGGACTGGGCAGTGACAACGAGGGGAGGGCTGTTAACGGGTGTTTGACGGACGAGGCAGCTGGAGAGGGTTTGGAGGTGGAACGAGGGTGGTGGTGTTTGGTGGGGGCGACGACGAGCAGCAGTGTCGCCGGGGCCATGGTCGAGGATGGTTTTGGTGGTGGTTTGGGCGATTTCGGACGTGAGGGAGTCAAGGTTTTGGAGTAGGTTTGGCTGCGACAGTAGTGGTGCCGGGGAAGGTGACGGAGTGGTCGCGAGGGAGTTTGGGAGGAGACGGGGTGGTCGTTTGGTGGTGTCGGACAGGATGGAGCTGGTTGTTTGGTGGTTTTGGGTGGTTTTCACGATGGTTTAGGGCTTCTGCTTCTTCTTCTCAAAGAAGAAGATGAACAGTATTTGTTTTTCAAAAATCCTTCCAGTCCTCCCCCTTCAACATGTTTTTGTCCGTGTATTTAGCATGGGTTTGCCCAGAAAAATGAGCCCCACGCGTGGTGGGGTTCAAGGCATATGTCCCCCACGCGTGGTGGGGTTCCCCACGTGTCCTGGACTCGGTTTATTATGGGCTAGGTCCGAAAATTAGGCCTAAAACCGGGTAGTTTGAACCCGAATATTATTCTTTTGCCCGGACCCGAGAAATAGGAACACACTGCTTAACTAGTCCTATGTAAGCAAAATAACTACCAAAAATAAGACTAGTATTTAACAAAACTATATCTTTTTAAATATTTTTAAGGATTTAAAATAGCTACAAAATATTAATAAAACTATTTTTGTAATTTTCGTAAATATTAAGATAAAATATGAAGTAATATTTTTTTTTGAATTTTTTCAAAGTTAAAATGACTATAAAATATTAATAAAACTATTTTTTTGTAATTTTTGTTTTTTTAATAAAGACAAAATATAAAATAATATTCTTTTGTATTAAAACGACTACAAAACATTAATAGAATTATATATATTTTTTTGTAATTTTCGAATTTATATAAAGTACCAAAATAAAGTACAATTTTTTGTATTTTTCAAGTTTATGAGAAATACATAAACTAAAATTATATATATATTTTTGTGATTTTTCTTTTTTGCAACGAAATAAAGTAAAATAGTTAAAATTACTGTATTGGACCCAATTACATATTTATGCTAAAAAAATGTGAAAATCCTCGGGGAGGGTCAAAAATCACGTGCTTACAAACACAAGCACTCGAGTTTGCAACCTTCTGCTTCCTGGTGCTGGGGATTTTTTATTGTTTCCTGCTGGGTATTCCTGTTGTAACCTTCTGCCTTCCGGTGGGGTTACTGTTCTCAAAATCTGAAACATTTAAACTAAGACATGAAAAGTATTCCTCTCGTTATACAGGTGGGCGCCTATTTAAACTAAGACTGAAAAGTATTCCTCTCGTTATACAGGTGGGCGCCTATTTAAACTAAGACATGAAAAGTATTCCTCTCGTTATACAGGTGGGCGCCTATTTAAACTAAGACTGAAAATTATTCCTCTCGTTATACAGGTGGGCGCCTATTTAAACTAAGACTGAAAATTATTCCTCTCGTTATACAGGTGGGCGCCTATTTAAACTAAGACTGAAAAGTATTCCTCTCGTTATACAGGTGGGCGCCTATTTAAACTAAGACATGAAAAGTATTCCTCTCGTTATACAGGTGGGCGCCTATTTAAACTAAGACATGAAAAGTATTCCTCTCGTTATACAGGTGGGCGCCTATTTAAACTAAGACATGAAAAGTATTCCTCTCGTTATACAGGTGGGCGCCTATTTAAACTAAGACATGAAAAGTATTCCTCTCGTTATACAGGTGGGCGCCTATTTAAACTAAGACATGAAAAGTATTCCTCTCGTTATACAGGTGGGCGCCTATTTAAACTAAGACATGAAAAGTATTCCTCTCGTTATACAGGTGGGCGCCTATTTAAACTAAGACATGAAAAGTATTCCTCTCGTTATATAGGTGGGCGCCTATTTAAACTAACACATGAAAAGTATTCCTCTCGTTATACAGGTGGGCGCCTATTTAAACTAAGACATGAAAAGTATTCCTCTCGTTATATAGGTGGGCGCCTATTTAAACTAAGACATGAAAAATATTCCTCTCGTTATACAGGTGGGCGCCTATTTAAACTAAGACATGAAAAGTATTCCTCTCGTTATACAGGTGGGCACTACATGCAAATTATTCCTCTCGTTATACAGGTGGGAGCCTATTTAAACTAAGACATGAAAAGTATTCCTCTCGTTATACAGGTGGGCGCCTATTTAAACTAAGACATGAAAATATTTGATTTTGTTTCCTCGTTCTCCGAGAAAATTTTTGACAACGGTAGAAAATTTTCTGCCCCGGTTTTGGTGACCTTTCTGGTATCGTGTCCTTCTGCCATCATCAACCTTTATTTTCCTGCAGCAGACAAAAGGATTTAGTTAGTTTTAATCATGGTGGGGCAGCGGTGACCTTCCCGCTGGGGGATGACTTTTCCCTTTTCTTTTCCTTGCTCTGTGCTCCAACAACCGACTGGTGGATAACGTTGCTTGTTGGGGGGGTGCCCTGCCTGCTGGGGGTGGTTTTTCATTTATCCCCTTTTCTGCTTTCTTTTTACAGGACCTATTGTGGGAGTCCGCTTTAATCCTGAAACCACTCCCTTTAGGAGTTTACTTCCTCCCAGAACTGCAAGGCATAGAATTGCATCGCCTGGGGATATCTTGCACCGGATTGATTTCCCTTTCTTGTGGCGTCTGACCACTTCGGATTTGGGTCCGGGATTTATCGACATTCTGCGGGGAAACCATCTCGGAACTTGGTCCACAAGTCCTTCACCCGTCATTTTCCGCTCTCTTTACGTCACCCTTCTTTCTACACAATTCGTCCTTTGGTTTTGCAGCCGATGCCTTTTGTCTTATTACCTCGGCTCTTGGTCTATCCTTTTCGTATTTTGCTTTTGTACCCCTTCGGCCTCTGGTAGTAAACTTTGAAAAATCTTTTTCAAAATGAATTCTTAGAAAGAAAATGAAAAAGATAGAAAAGGAAAAAAATCTTTCTGAACCAATACTTGGTGGAAAAAGGAAAAGAGAAGGACTTATCTGGATGACATGACTGGTCCTTGTGATCATGACGTGCACCATAGATTCCCGACCCAGTCTATTTGTATCAATCAACTTGCCTGATGACCTTACTTGCTGGGGATAAATGGGTGTCCATTTATTTGCGAACGTGGACCTTTTTGTTGATCTATCTTGTCGCCTCATAGTGCCCTTCGAGGGGTTTTCACTAATGAGACTCTCTCTTTTCTCTCAGCTCCCGGCGTCTTATGGTGCCTGTGAAGGTTTTCACCGATAAGACTCTCTCGTTTCATATCTCTCATCTTTCGTCGCCTTGTGGTGCCTGCGAAGGTTTTCACCGCCAAGACTCTCTCATTTTATTTCTTCAACGGAGAATTGGAGTGTTGTCGATATGACTCTCTCTTCTGGAGATTCCTTTGGACTATCAATTCATTTCCAGTTTTATGATCCTCTTCTTTGCCGGGGATCAGTGTATTATTCTCGGCTTTATTTTCCTGACTTGGCACCTCTTGGAGGTTGATCGGGAGGTCTTTTTTGGACATCGATGTTGGTTTTGGTGTGGGGCTAAAAGAAAAGCTATCAAAAATTTGAAATAACTCTGACGGGTGATCCACTACAACTTTTGGAATCAAACCTTTGCTGGAACTTTAAAACATAACCTCTGCCCCAGTTTTCTTGCTTGGGGGATTTTATTTTTACACTATGTTGAGCTACGTGCGTCACACTATGCACACTATGCACACTATGACCGAGCCGTGAGGCGCCTACGTATCCTCTTTGAGGAATCAGGTCAAACGTAGTTCCCAACGGTTTTGTTTTTCTTGTGATTTTTATCTTCTTTTTTTCATTTTCTTTTACAATTCTTCTTTTTCTTTCTCTTTTTTTTTTCTTCTTTTCATATATTTTCCATTAGTAATTCCAAAAGAGGGATATGAAAGAATAACTTAAGGCTCAAAAGGGGGAAACAAGGGTAAACAGTGTTTGGATAGAAGAAAGAATTGCCTCCGTCATTTCATTATCCAATAAGTACCAAATACAAACAAACGAACCAATAACTACCATGATTAAAGAAATTACGCATAATATCTTTTGACTGCATTAGAATTGATAGCCATGTCGACACATCTTCCCTCGATATATGTTAGACACAAAGCACCGTTGGACAACACTCTGGTCACGATATAAGGCCCTTGCCAATTTGGGGCGAACTTGCCTTTTGCCTCGACCTGATGCGGGAGGATCCGCTTCAATACCTGCTGCCCTACTTCAAACTTCCTAGGGCGTACCTTCTTATTATATTCCCTTGCCATTCTCTTCTGATACAACTGACCATGGCACACTGCTGCCAATCTTTTCTCGTCTATGAAGCTCAACTGTTCTAGTCGGGCTTTGACCCATTCATCATCATCAATTTCGGCTTCAGCGACAATCCGGAGGGACGGAATTTTGACCTCCGCTGGTATTACGGCCTCAGTTCCGTACACCAACAAATAAGGAGTTACACCTATGGAGGTCCGGACGGTAGTGCGATAACCCAATAAAGCAAAGGGTAATCTCTCGTGCCATTGTCTGGACCCTTCCACCATCTTCCGCAGTATCTTCTTGATGTTCTTATTGACTTCTTTGACCGCTCCATTCGCCTTGGGACGATATGGGGTGGAATTGCGGTGTGTAATCTTGAATTGTTGGCATACCTCTCTCATCAGGTTGCTGTTAAGATTTGCACCGTTGTCCGTGATGATCACTTTTGGGATCCCAAATCTGCAGATGATATGGGAGTGAACAAAATCCACCACTGACTTTTTAGTTACCGACTTGAAGGTTTTAGCCTCGACCCATTTGGTGAAGTAGTCAATGGTCACCAGAATGAACCTATGGCCGTTGGATGCTGCCGACTCGATAGGCCCAATGACATCCATGCCCCATGCAACAAACGGCCATGGTGCTGACATCGTATGTAACTCTGTTGGCGGAGAATGAATCAGATCTCCATGTATCTGACACTGATGGCATTTCCTCACGAAAGTGATACAGTCATGCTCCATGGTAAGCCAATAATACCCTGCTCGAAGGATCTTCCTTGCCAATACATATCCACTTATATGTGGCCCGCAAACTCCAGCATGTACCTCTGCCATAACCGTCGTGGCCTGACCGGCATCTATACATCTCAACAATCCCAAGTCCGGGGTTCTTTTGTACAAAACTCCTCCGCTGAGGAAGAAACCATTCGACAGACGCCGAAGGGCTCTTTTTTGGTCTCCAGTGGCATGTTCCGGATATATCCCCATTTTGAGGTACTCCTTGATATCATGAAACCAGGGCTCGCCATCCGCTTCCTCTTCCACCGCGTTGCAATAAGCGTGCTGATCACGAACCTGGATGTGCAGAGGGTCAACATACATTTTGTCAGGGTGGTGCAACATTGATGCTAAGGTGGCCAATGCATCCGCAACCTCGTTATGAACTCTCGGGATATGTTTGAATTTCACCGATCGAAATCGCTTGCTCAGATCGTGCAAGCATTGTCGATATGGTATGAGTTTCAAATCTCGTGTTTCCCATTCACCCTGAATCTGATGTACCAAGAGGTCCGAGTCTCCCAAGACCAAAACGTCTTGGACATCCATGTCCGCAGCTAATCGCAGACCCAAAATGCAAGCTTCATACTCGGCCATATTATTGGTGCAATAGAAGCGTAGTTGAGCCGTAACAGGATAATGGCGTCCTGTTTCAGAAATGAGTACTGTTCCTATTCCAACCCCTTTCGCGTTCGCGGCTCCATCGAAGAAAAGCTTCCAACCCGGTTCCTCGGGTAACTCCAGCTCACTTGTATGCATCACTTCTTCGTCGGGAAAATACGTTCTTAAAGGCTCGTATTTTTCATCAACGGGATTCTCTGCCAAATGGTCGGCCAGCGCTTGGGCTTTCATGGCTGTCCTCGTTACATAGACGATACCGAACTCTGTGAGCAGAATTTGCCATTTTGCCAACCTTCCTATGGGCATAGGCTTCTGAAAGATATACTTCAATGGTTCCAAACGAGATATGAGATAAGTAGTATACGAGGACAGGTAGTGCTTCAACTTCTGAGCCACCCAAGTTAGGGCGCAACACGTTTTCTCGAGTTGAGTGTACTTGACCTCATATACTGTGAACTTCTTGCTAAGATAATAAATGGCTTGCTCCTTCCTTCCTGTGTCATCATGTTTCCCCAGTACACAACCAAATGAATTTTCCAGGACCGTTAGATAAAGAATTAAGGGCTTCCCTGGCTTAGGCGGAACCAACACGGGTGGATTAGACAGATACCCTTTGATTTGGTCGAAAGACTCTTGACATTATACCGTCCAGCTTACCGCAACATCTTTTTTCAGCAACCGAAATATGGCTTTACAAGTTGCCGTGAGTTGAGCGATGAACCTACTGATGTAGTTGAGTCTCCCCAATAGGCTCATTACCTCTGTTTTGTTCTTTGGCGGTGGCAAATCTCGGATGGATTTGATCTTGGATGGATCCAACTCAATACCCCGTCGACTGACGATGAATCCTAACAGCTTTCCTGATGGAACCCCTAATGCGCATTTGGCCGGGTTGAGCTTGATATCATACCTTCGGAGTCTTTGGAAGAATCTCCTTAGGTATGCTACATGGTCTTCCTGACGCCAAGACTTTATGATCACATCATCTACGTACACCTCAATTTCTTTGTGTATCATGTCGTGAAATACAGTAGTCATTGCTCGCATGTACGTTGCCCCGGCATTCTTCAATCCGAACGACATTACCCGATAGCAGTAAGTTCCCCATGGCTTGATAAATGCTGTCTTTTCCGCATCTTCCTCGTCCATTAGGATCTGATGATAACCCGCATAGCAATCCACAAAGGATCCGATCTCGCGCCCAGCGCAATTATCGATCAGGATATGGATGTTGGGCAATGGAAAATTGTCCTTGGGACTTGCTTTGTTGAGATTGCGGTAGTCGACGCACACCCTGATTTTCCCATCCTTCTTTGGAACTGGTACCACATTGGCCAACCACTCGGGATATCGAGTGACCCGAATGACCTTCGCCTGCAGCTGCTTAATCACCTCTTCTTTGATCTTTACACTCATTTCTGTTTTAAATTTCCTTAGCTTTTGCTTGACCAGAGGGTATGCCGGGTCAGTGGGCAATTTGTGAACCACTAAATTGGTGCTTAATCCCGGCATATCATCATATGACCATGCAAAAACATCTTTGAATTCCACGAGGGTTTTGATCAATTCTTCCCTGACATTTGGCTCAATGTGGATGCTGATTTTGGTTTCTCTGAACATTATCAGCGTCTCCTAGATTCACAGCCTCAGTGTCATTTAGGTTAGGCTTGGGTTTCTCTTCAAATTGGCACAGTTCTCGGTTTATCTCTTCGAAGGCTTTATCTTCGTCATATTCAGATTCATCGTCACAAACGACCTCTTGTATCATTAGGTCGGATTCAGATTGATTTATTAGACTAGGTCGAAGATCCGTTGTGCATGCCATGTCATTAGAACCAGTAAAAAGAGAACTGTTCAGAAAGAAAAAGAACAAAACAAAATTAAAATGAGACAAAAGAAGAGAACTTTATTAAACTTGCGGGATAAAAGGGTTCACACTTTTACAAAACAAAAGTAAAATTTGGATTACACCCTGGAATAATCCGAACAAAACAAAACAAACAAAAAACATAAATCAAAGCCTACTACCAAGACTCCCCTCCGGACAGGAAGAGGAGTAACCGTCCAATTGTTGGTCTTGGCCTCAGGCCCCACAAATTGTATCTCCGCTCTGCTGGAACTCTCTCCAGCTTCTACCATACTGACATCAGCGAATAGCCTCTCGAAACTCTGATTCAGGTCCCCATCCATACCAATCAATGGTCCTAGAATCTTTGGGACTGGTGGCCCCTTGGCACTTGCTCTGACAAAATATCTTGAGAGGCGTGGCACCAGCTTGGGCAGAAACCAAACTCTCTTCTTCATTTTTCGCGCTTGCTTCCTATCTGCCGCGGTTGGTTTGAACCCCAAACCGAAGCTTTCCAAGTTCTTAGGCAGGGAGACAGGTTGGACAATCCCCTGAAGCTCAACCCCCAAGCCTTTTCCCGGCACAAACCCGTTGCCTAGCATTTCCGAGACCATCATGATTGTTGCGGAAGCTACCCTAGGGTACTGGAGGATCTCACCCTCAGAAATCTTGTTTGCCGACATTGTATCGAAAATCTGGTAGACTCAAGGACCTTTGTCATCATCGGTCTATATGAATAGCACAATGGCGCCACCCATGGTGCACGCCGTGTCTTCACCGTGCAGTACGACCTCTTATCTATCCCACTCGAACTTAACCATATGATGTAGGGTGGAAGGCACCGCTTTGGCTGCATGAATCCACGGTCTTCCTAACATAAGGTTATAAGATACTGTGGCATCTAGCACCTGGAACTCCATGGTAAACTGGACCGGACCGATGGTCAATTCAAGTACAACATCCCCCACAGTGGCTGTTCCATTTCCGTCAAATCCTCGGACACAGATGCTATTCTTGTGGATTCTTCCGTGGTCGATCTTTAACTGGTTAGGGTGGATAATGGACAAATATTGGCATTTGAACCGTTATCCACCAATACCCGAGTAACTACCGAGTTTTCACATTTGACAGTTAGGTAGAGAGCTTTATTATGCTCCGTACCTTCCACTGGCAGATCATCATCTGAGAATGTTACCCTGTTCACCTCGAAAATCTTGTTGGCAATGGTTTCCAGAAATCTTGTTGGGCACATGAGCTTCGTTCAATATCTTCATCAGGGCCCGGCGATGTTCCTCAGAATGGATTAGTAATGATAGCAGCGAGATCTGGGCCGGCGTTTTCCTCAACTGTTCGACCACGGAGTAGTCCTGCACTTTCATCTTCCTCAAGAACTCCTCAGCCTCTTCTTCGGACACAGGTTTCTTGGTTGTAGCTGGGTTGGTTCTTCTCAGCTCCACCGGAGCAAAACACCGACCTGATCGAGTCAGCCCTTGCGCTTCACAACTAACTTCCTCCACTTGTTTTCCTTTGTACATCACCACTGCCTTCTCATATTTCCAAGGCACAACCTTGCTATCAATCATCGGCAGCTGGACTACAGGCTTTATAGTGACCAGTTCCCTATACACCCCTTTCAACACAACTGCAGGTGTGGGTGGAGTCCCTGATATTACCAACTTGTTTGGCTCGGGTTTGCTTGTTAGGGCGGACGGGCTCTTTCCCAATATCACTACTGGCTTGACGCCTTCTCCCTACGACTGTACCCCCGTTCCTCCACTGGTCGATCCTTCTTTCGGAGCGGCCTGGATCATCATCACTGTCTGTGAGGGCTTTCTCAACTCTCCTCCCTCATACACCAACTCGATCATGTGAGTCTTGTGGTGCGCTGGCAGTGGGTTATGATTGATGTTAGGTGCCTCCGGCGTCTGGACCTCGATTTTGTTAGCATCAATGAGGTCTTGTATCGCCTACTTCAGCCTCCAACATTTTTCAGTATCATGTCCCAGCATTCCTGAGCAGTACTCACAGCTTATTGACCTGTTCACATTTTGGGATGGGGGGTTTTGCTCTCTAGGTTCGACAGGACTCACCAAACCCAACCGTATCAATTTGTGGAATACGGCGGTATAGGTCTCTCCCAGCTCAGTAAAGGCTCTATGTTTCTGTAGCCTATCATTTTTAGTAGCTTGACTCCCTCGAAAACCCGTCCCTGGAGGGTTCCTGTATGTTCTTGGTGGAGGGTAGGCATTTTGTGGTGGTGGGTAGGTATTATGGGGAGCTGGGTATGTATTGTGGGGAGTTGGCGCACGCCATTGTGGGCGAACCGGAGGTTGGGTGTATGTCTGGGCTTGATGGACGGAGAAATGCGGTTCTTGGGGTGGATAGTAGTGATGTGGTGGGCTGTATGGGTAGTTTGGCCTGTGAGGTCTGGGTTGGTTGTAGTGTGGCTTGCCAGACCCGGACCAACTGCCTGCCTCGATCGTGGCAATTTCTTCTTTCTTTCTTCCTTCTTCCCAGCGCACCTCCTGTGCCGCTCTGAATAGCCTGGGTCGTTGCCTTGAGTGCTGAGTAATTCAGGATTTTGTCAGACCTCAGACCCTCTTCTATCATGACCCCTATCTTCACCACCTCGTTGAAGGATTTTCCAACCGTCGTCACCAAGTGACCAAAGTAGGTTGGATCCAATGTTTGCAAGAAATAGTCCACCATCTCTACCTCTCTCATGGGAGGATCGACTCTGGCTGCTTGCTCTCTCCAGCGGAACCCGAACTCGCGAAAACTTTCCCCGGGCTTCTTCCCAGTCCTCAACAATGTGAGACGGTCAGGGACTATCTAGAGATTGTATTGGAAATGACCTGCAAAAGCCTGCGCCAGATCATCCCAAGTGTACCATCTGCTGTAATCCTGCCTGGTATACCATTCTAGTGCCGATCCGCTCAGGCTTTGGCCGAAATAAGCTATCACCAGCTCATCTTTGCCGCCTGCCCCCCTCATTTTGCTGCAGAAACCCCACAAATGTGCCATGGGGTCACCGTGCCCTTCATATAAATCAAACTTAGGCATCTTGAACCCAGCCGGGAGTTGGACGTCCGGGAAAGGGCATAGATCTTTGTAGGCCACGCTGACCTAGTTACCCAATCCGTGCAGGTTCCTAAAGGACTGCTCCAGGCTTTTGAACTTCCTCAATACCTCATCTTGTTCAGGGGCTTTAACCGGCTTTTCAATCTCAGTCGGTACCTCCAAGTGCGGATTGTAGGCATGTGGTTTGGGGGCATGGAATGTAGGCTCAGGGGGATAGTATTGCGTATCGTGAGCCTGAAACAATGGCTCGCTGGTCGTTCTTTGCAGGGTGGCTGATGTGGGTCCCACAAAAGTGGGAACATTTGGTGTTGGGAGAGGTTGATGGGGTGGTGGAGCTTGGGAATCATGGGGGCTTCTTTCCTGATGATAACGGTGACTCAGGAGGCTTGTTGAAGGGCCGGAGGGAGGGTATTCCAGCACGTGCCCTAGTGGCTCAGGGCTCTTTTGTGCTTTGGCTAGAGCTAACTGCATTGCATTCATCTCTAGTCCCATCCTTTCTATCTTTTCCATCGCTTCTTTTAACAGCTGGCTCATCGGCCTTTCCTCCTCAGTACTATTCTCTGAAGTAGTCATGCTTGTTGCTACCGGTCCTTTGGATCTGGTCTGGTAAGGGTGTGTTGCCAGAATTCTTTAACAACTTACTGTCTGGATTCAGACAACAACAAACTTTGTTAGCGTTAGAGTTTAACAGATTTGATAACAACAACACATTGAGGATGCAATGCTTCTAGGCAGTTAACCGTTTCTAACATGCTTTGCTTCAAACAACATGCGTCATCCCGGCTTGCTCATTTGTCCTTTTAAAGCACTTTGGGAAACCCTGTATTTTATTTTATTCTTGTATTTTTTCTTTCTTTCTTTATTAAAGGCGGTCGAATCTTATGGGGATTGCCTACGTATCATGTCCCCGCGCGAATCAGACCAGGCGTAGTTCTGCCATAAAGTAAAGAAACACAAAATTCTTTTGGAATAATTAAATTCATCATCAAAATTTTGCTATTACAACTTACTTCAAACAAAGAATAGCAACAGTACAGAATCCAAAGTTTTTAACCTAACTCCTTGACAGAAAGAAAACAATACTTGGGAAGACAGCAAAGCTAATTAAACCAGACTCGAACTAGGGGTTACAATTCCAACTTGAGGGCTCGCGAGGCATCGCTCGGCCTTTCCGCGGCCCTTGGTGTGAGGTCTCTCTGTAAGCTCTTCAACTCATTCATGATCCGGTGGACGCAGCCCATGATGGAAACAAGAAGGGTTTTCCAAGGCATTTGCTCACATGCTAGGCATCTCATGTAGATGTGGTGCCCAATCTCGTCGATCCTTCTTCGAATGTTGTCCCTTTCAACGAACAATTGCCTTATTTGTCGGTTCTTTAATCCTAGTGCTTGCGCATTGTCGGCAAGTCGATCCTGGAACATCTCCATTTGTCTTTCCATGCAGGCCATTGCATCGTAACAACGTCTTCTGTCGGCCTGGGCATCTCGTGCTTGTTTGATGATCCGATCATGAAGAGTGGAGTTCGTTTTCCTTAATATCCCGATGCTCATTTCATAATCCCTTATGACCTGTTGCAGACGCTGCCTCCGGGCCATTGTGCCTTTTGCCCATCTGACCTTCATCCTTGCTATGCAAGCTTCTGACTGTTCTAATGCTTCTCGGCTTTGGCTGACCTGATTTCTCAAATCTGCTATTAATCTTTCGTCGGAGAGACGTTTCTGTCGGTCAAGGTTACTCTTACTGGCTTGGCGAATGCGGGCCTTTAGCGTCTGGTTTTCTTGGGCTAACTTGTTCTTCTCAACCTGCTCAGAGGCGACTTGCACGTTGTTCTCAAATACAAGCCTTTCAACTTATTGTTTTAGCTTCCCGATTTTAGCCAGGTAGCCTTCCTCTCTTTTTAACCAGCCCCATTGTGCATGTGATGATTCCTCAAAGTCTTGGATGTGAGCTCTCTTAGTTGGTCTCTGGTGCTCAAGCTCTCTTCGGTACCACGTGAGGTATTTTGGCCACACTTCTCCCTTGGCCCTGTCTCGTACACAAGTATCTACCTTCAGGGTTTGACATTCGTTCCAGATTCGCCGAACGACCGCCTCAGGGAACTGCCCACCAGGTCCGATTTCGATCACCTGGCTACTGAGATCCTCTTCTTTCGGGATTATTTGGTATCGTCCCAACTGTATCAACACTCTACATGGTGCGTAGGGCTGGATACTTTGGAGACCCATCAACAACAAATAAGATTCGGTGGCTGACATGTGTATGACTTCCTCTATGGGTAGCCACTCGAATGCCCACTCTATCTGGTTTGCTGAAATAGAGCGCAGTAGCGTGACCCATTCGGCGACCCCTTCCGGCAATCCGAACCCATCGATCCTGGTGGGAAACTCTTCTATACAAGTCTTTTATGATGACCCATATTTCAGAAATTGAGGGCGATGACATAGATGCTCTATCATCCATACTTGCAGTAGTATATTACATCCCTCAAAGAAGCTTCCTCCTGTTTTGAAAATAGTGAGTGCGCGGAAAATTTCCGCCATTATCATTGGTGCCAGCGTGCTGTTTTCTTGTCTGAGCAAAGTGCTGACGACCCCAGCAATTTGTATGTTAATTTTTCCATCCTTTCTAGGGAACACCAGAAAACCCCGAAAGGCTACCATAAAAGCAACACATCTATGCCTCTCCCATTTCAATCGGTTTTCCCCACTGCAGATCTTACTCTCGGGATTGTTGAACCCTCCCTGATGACCGTACCTGTCGTACAGAAATGCCAAACTACAAAACCCTTTCGATAACTCTGGGTTATGTACCGTTCTGCGGATCTTTACGATGTCCAGGAACTTGTGTATGGTTACGGTCCTTGGTGCAATGAGATACTGCTCTTTCATAGGGATATTAGGACATCCAATGTACCCTGCCAACTCCTCCAGTGTCGGGGTGAGCTCAAAAACCTGAGAAGTGAAATACATTGTGTGCCGAGTCCCAAAATGAAATTAAAGCCCTAATAACGTCCCCTCGCGGATCGATGTCCAGCAATCCAACCAAATTTCCCAAGTATATTTTGACCGTATCTTGCCCTGATTCTTCTAAGTCGTTCCACCACATGCGCAAACCCAAAGGAACTCTGTTTATAATGGCCTCCGATGAACTCTTACCTGTGCTCATTCTGCACAATTATTAAGGTGATTTTAGGCGAAAGCAAAAATTTTGATTCCAAACAATTTTTTTTTTGACTGAAAACTGTTTGAAAGAAACAATATATGTATATATATACATGTGTATATATATATATATATATATATATATATATATATATATATATATATATATATATATATATATATATATACATGTATATATATATATATATACATATATATACTTTATTGTATATCATTATTGGTAAAATAAAACGGGGAGTTGGACCCGATAAGGGTTGCCTACGTATCCCACATCCGGTGAGAATCAAACCGACGTAGTTCGGGTAAGAAATTTATCTAAATCACGATTTTTCCTCAAAAATATTTGGACACTGCCTTTTAAGTGAGAAATTTTGAAATTCATTTTTTCATCGTTTTTTTTTTCATTTATTTTTTCCAAAATTCCCGTTACCACCTGCCGGTCAACATGCAAATTCGAAGCAAACTAATGCGATAACAGACAAAATGTCACATGATGGTCTTTTTTTGTTCCAGGTTGCTATTCCTAGACGGGCCCAACCCCTGTGTTGATCCCCCTAAGTCAAATGCAACGTGATGCAAATAAGCGCTTTCCTACTAGGGATCCGGCATGAAGTTATGTTTTACTAAGCTTCAAACTGGGCTTTGTTCTAAACCTGGCTTACACGAGCGGACAACTCGAGTTAAGGAGGGAGCTACGTACCGGGGACCCGCGGGGTCGTCCGGCTTTGTAACTTATCCGAGCCTCTTTCTACTTGGGTATGACACTAACAGAATAAGGAGTCTCGACCAGCGAGCTTCTCCCCGGAGGTAAGAAGAGAAGGGTTTCGGCACAGTTTATATATACAATGAAATAATATCAAAGCGGTAACACACATCATTTAGCATATTGAGCCCAAACATATAACAAAATTAGATAAAACAAAATATAACAATTTATCTAAGCTCGAATTTCTAACCCTGAACCAGTGGTTCTGGGTCATGGTCCCCAGCAGAGTCGCCAGAGCTGTCACACCTCCTTTTTCCGTACCCGCGTGGCACAAGGAGTTTTTCCAATTAAAGGACAATCGAAACGGGATTGATTTGTTTATTTCAGAGTCGCCACTTGGGAGATTTAGGGTGTCCCAAGTCACCAATTTTAATCCCGAATCGAGGATAAGAATGACTCCATATTACAGTCTGCGTACCAGAAATCTGGATAAGGAATTCTGTTAACCCGGGAGAAGGTGTTAGGCATTCCCGAGTTCCGTGGTTCTAGCACGGTCGCGCAAACTGTCATATTCGGCTTGATTATCTGATTTAATACATGTTGAACCTATGTGCAAAATTTAACTTTTAACCGCTTTTATCATTTACTGTTATTCTTATCAAGAATTGTAACATCGTGGAAACTCATCTCGAACCGCGTCACATCAATGCACCCGTGGTTGTTGGCATATTTCAACTCTGTTGAGATTTGGATTTGGGTCACCTAAATGTGCACCCGAGTTTAAGAAAATTAAATTATTAAAGACGCGCCTAAAGCGGCTAGCGTATCATTTACTTTGGGAGGGCCGTGGAATTTTGCTAAACGGTCCATCCCGAAGTCTAAGCAATGTTAAAGCAAATATTTACTGAGGGCCCCGCAATTTTGTATTTTCATTCGGCGAGGCTCATCTCATTCTTCTTTTTAAAAGGAATTTGCAACATCATGGACATGCCTCTCGAACCACGTCACAATCAATGTACCCGTGATTAGAAACACATTTCAACTCCGTTGAGATTTGGATTTGGGTCACATAAATGCGCACCCGAGTTTAAGAAGGTAAGATTTATTAAGGCGCGTCCTAAAGAGATTAACGTATTGTTATTTTAGGAAGAAGCCGTGAAGGTTCATTAAATGGCCGAATCCAAAGTCTAGTCAATGGTTATGTATTTGGTGAGGGCCCCAGCGATGTGTGATTTATTTGGCGAGGCTCGTCTCATTTTTATTTTTACGGATAAACCTACAGTGGCTACAATTCTTCTATTAATTTTGTCTCTAAAAATAAAAGAAATCCCTTAATTAATTATATGCTAAAAATTGAACCTATTAGTTATTAGCTCGCGGCTAATGCAAATGAAAATTGCAGTCGAATTGATACAAAGAGAGATTGCTCCCATTCTATATTCTATTATTTTAATAACACTGGAACATGAGATTGACGCATAATAATATCGAAGCAGATTATCTATTTTTAGATGAAGAAATTAAACATATGCAACCTAATTCATTGACGGGCACACATATGAGGTTCAGTTAATTATTCCTACACGCAAAGGCGAAAAGACTAAATTGACCTTATCTAACTTAGGTGGTATTACTACATGTTTTAGGCAACCTTTATCCAATAATATAACCTACACGATTTTGTTGTTTATACATATATTTTCCCAAATTGCCTAGCATGCTTTTGAAATATGCGTTATATACTGGTGAGCCAAGGTAAAACAAGCGTGATTACTACATTACCCTTCTTAATCGACCCTATACGAAACCATTTGTTGATCGAACATCGCTGATACACCACTAATTTTGATTATGATACACCGTCAAATTACTGGACCAAACTCTTATAGAATGAAAACTGATCCATTACACAGTATGGGGTCAAACTTTACATGTAGGGTATACAGAATGCTTTAAACTGTAACAGTAGAAGATGAAAATCACTACACTAAGTTCAAACAATCATTCTCTTTAGACTCTTATTCATGCTCCAAGTTCATCATTACACCAGTGAAATTAGAATGTGTACCTGGATGCTGGACAATAAAAATGAGGAGAAGAAGAACGATATCAGCAACAATCGAACAGACAGCAGTAACACACCAGTATCACAGCAGCAACAAACAACAACAATACAACCACTAGTTCATGAACAACCAACAGCAGTTCCCACAATGATAAACCCACAAATGGTCGGGCATCAATCAACAAACCCAGAACAGAGTAGTAGACCAACAGAAAAACCCAGGATGTTTGATGCAATAATAAAAGCAGTTCACTAATCACAACAACTTGACCAATAACCAACAACAAACTCAATAGCAACAAAACCAGGCTCAAATCAGCAGCATACAGAAGCCCAGATTTCAGTAATAATCTCACAAGGAAATCAGAATACCCTCTCAACTGTTCCCAGAACCTTCAGCTGTTTTTTCAGAACTCTTTTCTGTTTTTCTTTTCTCCCCTCCTCCCTCTTTTTAGCTTTTTCCTCCTCTTTTTTCCTTGTGTTCCCCCTATTTATTCTAGCATCAGCCTATCCAAAACAGCCTGTTAGACCATTCAAACCCCCTCCCATGTTCTCCTGCTGTCTTTCCACTCAAAGATAAAAATAAACCCTTCCCATGAGATTCCCCTGACAAAACTATTAAAATGCCTTATCATTTATTAAACTAAAACCAAGCATGGGAAGCAGGAGTGTAATCTGACAGCATATGCTGTCCAATTATTTTAATTCCTTAAACAACTGACCATACACATGCTGCCCAAAATCTAAACCAAGTGAACATGCTATCCATTTAAAACCAAAGTCTGAACTGCAACTATAACACACCCTTAAATGTTTTTCTGATTCAAATTTAACAAATCACAAGCAACATACTCAGTTCCTAATTGAATTCAAACAAAATTTCAGCAGACAAACCAATGACAAGGATCAGATTATCACCATTCCAAGCTGAACTAATTGACGACATATATCGACTCGACTATACTAATTGTAGTACATACAATCGAAGCCAATGATCAGAAATCCAAAAGCATCAACATGTGATTCAAATTGTACTGACTAAACAAAGTTGTACTGGGGACTAATTAATCAATCAAATTTAAATTCAGTTGATTGTACAGCTTATAAACACACACAAAATGAAGAAGGGCTTGACCAAATACAAAAACCTTGGGCAAAGTGGACGGGGCAGTCAAAATTCAAACCAAATCAACTAAAGACATTTAGCCATACAAACAGACCTTTAACTATAACAAAACACATGAACTGATAAAGAAAAAGGGAAAGCAAAAATACCTTAGAGTCTTGGAAAAATCAGCAAATCCTAACTCGGATTTGAATCGACATTTCTTGGGGTTGAACAGACTTTAATTGACGATTAAGGTCCATTAGACCCTAATCATCTGGTTCAAACGGACACAGACCGGGCATCAGGATTTCTAGGGTTCCTAAGTGCAGATTTGGGATTTATGTTTCCCTGGTTAGATTCGGACCAAACCATGCCTGGTTTGGTCACGAGGGAGGTCAGGGGAGTGTCTGGTATGAACCTGGGGTAGATCGGTGTAGATCGGAGTTCTGCTCGAATCTTCAAATGAAGATTCGAGAACCTAGGGACTGATTCGAACTAAGCGGTTGATGGATTTGGATTCAGGGTGGTGAGGTGCATCTAGGGTGTTAAGGAGGTGGTCACCGGCGTCCTTGCCGCCGGGTTTAATGGTGAGGGAAAAGGGGGCGGCGTTAGGGTTTCATGGGGTTCGGGGTCTGGTGAAGAAGACGACTAAAGGGGTGCTTGGATAGGGGCAGGGTATGATATGGAGGCTTTTATACGGGGTGGATGGTTGGGTCTTGGCCGTTAGATCACTCGAGATCAACGGCCTAGATTCAAAGGTTAATCCAAACGGTGTCGTTTGGTTTAGTATTAGGATCGGGTAGGTCCGGGGTTGAATGGGTCGGGTTCGTATGTGGGTACGAGGGATATAATCTTGGTCGTTGATCATTCTGAGATCAATGGCCTAGATTGAAAGCGGCTCAACGACGTCGTTTGGGACGGTTGTGTGGCCAGTTCAACTGGACCGGGTAAACATGGCTTCTGGATTGGGTTGTCTGGTTTGGGCCTGTTCATTTTAGTTCAAATTGGCCCAATCCGAAGATCCTTTAATTTTCCAAAAAAAATGTCAAATAACACTATACAAACATCACAATTAACACACATTAACATTTAATTAAAATAACATCACTTAATGACGAAATAAAAACAAAAGATGTATTTTTGTGATTTTCCTTTTAATAACCGAATTATGGTTTAATTAATTCCTAAATGCACAATTAAATCGTAAATGCGCATGTGACGCCTATTTTTGTATTTTTCTTAATTAGAGTAAAAATAAACATGCACAGACAAATACAAATAATTACACAAAATTCACAACAAATGCAAACTATCAAAAAAAATTGTTTTTTTTTGGGAGTAATTCTTTCATAGGGCAAAAATCACGTGCTTACACCTACTAGTCCTGTTAATAACCCAACTGATGCCCCGCCTGACCCTCCTGTAGTAACCCCTACTTTTAATAGAAAACCTTCTAAATGGCCCGAAACATCTCTTGTTTGGCACTTTTTTACTCAACTAAGAGAACAAAATAAGGCTAAGTGTAAAACTTGTGGGTCTTTGATGGCTCATAAATATACTGGAGACCGTAGCGATACGGGTAGTTTGACTTGACACATATTGAAACACCCTAGAGATAAAGCTAGATGTTTACAAATGAAAGCTGCGCAAGAGTGGACAAGTGTAGATACTACGGTTAACCCTAGTACAAGTTCAAATCTAGTTCAACCAGGAATTAACACTGTTACCGATGGCATTTTATATTATAATCCAAATAAAGATCGTGAAGAATTGGCAAAAATAGTTATTGTTATGTACTTACCCTATAGTTTTCCTTCTAACCCTCATTTTGTGCATTATATTAGAAGTGTTTTTAATCCTACTTATAAACGATGGCCTCGTGCAACCGTAAAGAGCGATATTTATAAATATAAACATGAATATGAATAATATTTGCGCTATTTATTTACTCATATAAATTGTGGCATTGCTATTACTACTGATATTGGTAGAAGTGGTAATGACTGTGATTATCTAACTGTTACAAGTCATTGGATAGATGAGGAGTGAATAATGCAAAAGCGTATTATTGCTTATAGAATAATTAATTCACGTCACACAGGTAAGTTTATTACTAATACAGTTGCAGATATTTGTAGATATTTTTGCATTAGAGATAAAATAATGTCGGTTTCAATGGATAATATTTCTAGTAAAACTAATGCTATAGGCTTGCTTACAACTACACTAAATCCTGCATTTAGTAATATTTTTCATGTTAGATGTATTTGTCATATTTACCATTTAATCGTCGGTGCTGATATGAAAGTTTTAAATGTAGAAATTGAAAAGGTTAAAATGGCTCTTAATTGGCTTTTTTATTCAAACCGTAGAAGTAGACTTAGAGCTATTTTAAAAAAATGTGATGAATTGGCCTTAGAGAAAGAAAGGTTCATAAACCTTGTCCGACTAGATGGAATTACATGTATGAAAGTTTAGTTGTTGCATATGAATATAGAAACTCAATAAGCGCAACGTATAATGCTCGTGTAGGTGATGATGATGATGATAATGATGATGAGCACCTTACAAATCAAGATTGGACTAATTTTAAAATGCTTGTAGACTTTTTAGAATAATTTCATGTTGCTACAAATGAATTATCTGGGCAATATTATCCTACTATTTCTAACTGTTTAGTTTATATTGCAGCACTAGCAGATTTGTTTACTCAATTTTCAGAGGATGAGGTTATTTATCAACTTGCTATTGATTCTATGAAAGCTAAGTTTAAAAAATATTTTTTCCCTATCCCCCTATTTTTGGTGTTGCTGCAGTGTTAAATCCTACAATGAAATTAGAGCACCAAGATATTTTAAGTGTTCATGCTTCAACAGTGGCATCGAAGAGCGCTTTTAGTCAAGCGAGACTTCAAATCGGTGATCATAGAGCGTCTATGAGGGAGAGCTTGGAAAAATCAGTATTCTTCAGAGATTGGATCCGTTCGAAAAGAAGAAATTTTGGACTTGCAGAATCACAACCGGAGATAGATGAAGCTTATGAAGAAATGCTAGCGGAACTTGCGCAAGATGCTGCTTCGCCCGGAAGCGGTGATGAACAAGCTCCTTTTCCACCACCACAAACAGAAATTCCTCCGGACCTTGAAGGATTTATAAGATTTGTTAGAGATAATATATAGACTAATATGTAACTTGTATTTTGGTACATCTTCCTTAGTTTTATTTTCCTTTTAATGATGGTATTAGTACCTTGTTGTGCTTAGTCCATTGGGGGGAGGAAGACTAATAAAGATATTGTCATTTTTTGTTAATGTCGTAATAATAAAAATTATAAGACATTCTCTTGAATATTTCTTTGCAATTTATTTTGTGTTTAAATTTGATATAGTATATATATTATATATCTAATACATATAAACTATATATATATATATATATATATATATAAGGAAATATCTATATATATTTTAGATATAGATATAGTATATATAATATATATAAGTTATATATTATATAAGACAATATATATACATACTATATATAAGCAATTTATATTAATATAAACATATATAGTTTACAAGAAATTGCCTTAGATAAAAAAAAATTAAAAAAAATAGCCCAGAACGAAAAAGCCCGTTTAGGCCTGTGGGCTCGGCCCATTTATCTCGGGACCATGTGGGCTTAGGACCGTAGTGGGCCGGTTCCACTCATTTGGCCCGTTAGGCCCGGGACCGCCAAAGCCCCAGACCATTTGGCCCGTTTAGGCCCGGGCCCGGACCACAATACAGCCGTAGTTGTCCTTGATGGACATCTATGATTGCTCTACCTGTGGCAAGAAATGGTCTACCCAAAATAATTGGTTCATCAGGATATTCCTTCATTTCAAGTACTATAAAATCTACAGGGAAAACAAACTTATCTACTCTTACGAGCACATTTTCAATTATTCCCTTAGGTTTCTTAATACTTTGATCTGCAAACTGAAGAGAAACACCTATGTCTTTCATTTCACCAAGATTTAATTTTCTAAAAATAGAAAATGGCATCAAGTTAATTGAAGCTCCAGAATCACAAAGTGCTTTTTCAAAATATACTCCTCCCAAAGTCATGGAATTGTAAAACTACCTGGATCACCAAGTTTTTGTGGTAGCTTATTTTGAAGTATAGTACTGCATTTTTCAGTAAGCATCACCACAAAAACTTCTTCCAATTTCCTTTTACTTGACAAAATATCTTTCAGGAATTTGGCATAAGAAAGCATTTGCAGCAAAGCATCAGTGAAAGGAATATTAATGTGAATTTGTTTTAAAATCTCCAAAAACTTTGAAAATTGATTATCAAGATTTTCTCTTTTCAGTTTTTGTGGAAAAGGAATTGTCACAGGGAAAGGAGTCAATTTTTCAATATTCTTTTCTTCTTTTTTCTTGACTTCTTTATCTTCAGATAGTTCAGAGGGTATTTCAGCATTCTTACCCTTATTTACATGTTGTTCTGACTTGTCTGCATATGGTTCATCAAGCTCCTTACCTGACTGTAAGGCGATGGCCTTAAGGTGCTCTTTTGGATTTTTCTTTGTATTGCTTGGTAAGGGACCTTGAATCTTTTCTAACACAAGAGTTGCCAGCTGACTTAATTGCATTTTCAGATTTTTGAGGGCTGAACCCTGGCTTTCCATCTTTTCATCAGTGACCTTAATGTACTTATACAAAAGGTCATCAAGACTTGAATGAGCTTGTTGAGGCCTTTATTGATATGGCCCTGCTTGTTGATAAGGTCTATAGTTTGGTTGCCCACGGTTCTGATTCTGGTATCCCGACGGACTTTGTACTTGTTGCTTTTGGATGCTTTGAGAGTTTTCTGCACCATTTGGATTGCTCAATTAAAATCCTGGGTGCTTTTGTGCCATTGGACTGCTAAAAGGGTACGGTTTATAACCGACAGAATGGACCTGTTTGTCATTATGATTGTTTGCTTGACATTCATGGTTCAGATGATTTCCTCCACACATGTCACAAGTCTCAGATTGGCTTGGTTGTTGTGTATTCACCTAAAAAGAATCAAACTTTTGTGCCAAAGAAACAATTTGCTGCATTAGTGTATTTAAAGCATCAACCTGATTTACCGTAGCAGCCTTTTTGATGATTACACGCTCATATGGCCATTGGATGACATTCTCAGAAATCTCGTTTAACAATTGCAATGCTTCCTCTATGGTTTCTCCCATTACAGAACCTCCTGCAGCTGCATCAATCACATTTCTAGCAGAGGGTTTTAACCCATGACAAAAAATATACAGTTGTATGTGTTCAGGAATGTCATGGTGTAGACATTTTCTTAACATTGCTTTTAATCTTTCCCAAGCTTGATAAACTGACTCAGTGTCAGTCTGCAAGAAATTAGATATGTCTTGTCTTAACTTTGTGGTTTTAGCAGGGGAAATATTTATTTAAAAATTTGTAAGTCATTTGGTCCCATGTGGTAATGGAACCTTGTGGCAAACTTCGCAACCAAGTCTTGGCATCTCCTTTTGAAGAAAAAGGAAATAACCTTAACTTGATAGCTTCAGGAGGTACTCCATTATACTTAGCTATTTCAAAAAGTTCCAGAAAGTCAACTAATTGACTGTGTGGATCTTCACTTGCGTCTCCAGTGAAGATGCAAGACTGTTGAATTGTTTGAATTAGGCCAGTCTAGATTTCAAAGTTGTTGGCTGCCACTGAAAGTTTTCTGACACTAGATTCACAGTTGAAGCGGTCAGGTCTAGCATAATCCCTTAGGTTTCTGTTTGCTGGCCTTGGTGCTACTTCATCAAACTGATCCTCCACATAGACTGGTGGTATAATGTCTTCTACTCCCTGATTCTCCATTCCTTCACCAGCTATGCTTTAAGAAGATGATGTTTTTCCTTTCCTGCACAATTGAAGAGATTTTTCAATTTCTGGATCATAACTAGCCGACTTTTTTGTAGAAGAGCGGGTCATAAACTACTTAAAATTTTAAAGAGAAAAAAAATAATAGTAGTTTCTAAAGCAGTACTAGTAGTTGATAAAATAACTAATTAAATTTTTAAAGACAAAAAAAATTACGATAATATATATTAAATATGAGTAAAGGTAGTACTAGTAAATAATAGTAATTAGAAAAAAGTTAGAATACTATTTAGTCACGACCCTAAACCCGAACCCGGTCGTGATGGCGCCTCTCGTGAAGACAAGGCCAACCAATTATACCCAATTCACTTTTTAAACAGTTAGATATCATAAAAGCAGTCTAAAACATGATATAGCAATACTAAGTAGCGGATAATATCAATAAGGTACGGAAGTACAACCCAACACAGCCCTAACCGGGATGTCACAAGTCACAAGCATCTACAAGGGTATAAATACAACTAAAAGCCTGGAGTGTACAAATACAGTCTAATGAAAAGAAGAGAGAGAAAAGCAGTGTTGCGAACGCCGGCAGCTACCTTGCTAAACTCTAATGACTCTGCCTCCGATCAGCCAAAACATACCTGAATCTGCACACAAGGTGCAGGGAGTAATGTGAGTACTCCGACTCAGTGAGTAATAATAATAAATAAAGACTGAATGCAAAAAATCACGTAAAACATATCAAGATGTTGTATAGAAGCAGTCCAAAACCAGTAAGAAAGCAGTGAAGCTGTAAAAATCTCTTAAAATATCTTAGCTCAGTTTAAACTTCTTTAAAAATGACTTTTTCAATAGTTACACAAACGATTGCAAACAATTAGTACAGATAAGCACAGAAATCCACCCCTCGGGCATAAATACATAATCAGCAGGTAATGACAAGCAATTAAGAAGATAAACACATAAAGGTTCGCCCCTCGGGCACAATCTAAGAATAGTACCAGCCCCTCGGGCTATATCTCCCATCACAATGGGTACCTGCGCTCACTAGGGGTGTGCAAACTCCGGGAGGGGCCCCTTACGGCCCAAGCGAAATATCAAGCCATCTTGTGGCATCAAATCTAGGCCCTCGGCCTCATATCAATCAACAATCCACCTCGTGGCGTACATATCTCAGGCCCTTGGCCTTATAATCAAATCAGTATCTCACTACTGTGGCGTGCAGCCCGATCCAAAAGCATCCTCACAATACAGGCCCTCGGCCTTACTCAGTCAAAAATCACATAAGCCACTCGGGCAATAGTAAAACATGATGCTCAGCCCAAAAATGTTGATTGAAATATCATTTCAAGTGTTAAAGCAAAATAAATTTGGTTGAGTTTCGAAAACAGTGGAAAATAACATGACTGAGTTCAACTATAAAATCAAAACAGTGAGGAAATATCAACAACAATTCCCAAAGGGTTTAAATAGCTGGCACTAGGCCCAAATATGACATTCAGCCCAAATAATGATGATAGCAATTAGTTTTCAGTCAAATACGCGGTAAAATCATCAATCGGGACGGACCAAGTCACAATCCCCAATATTACACGACCCCACACTCGTCGTCAAGCGTGTGTCTCACCGCAATATAGCACTACGATGTGCAATCCGGGGTTTCAAACCCTCAAAACATCATTTACAATCATTACTCACCTCTATCCGATCCGAACTCTAGCCCGCGATGCCTTTGCCTCTCGAATCGGCCTCCGGATGTTCCAAATCTAGCCGAAATAAGTACAAAACCATCAAAATGTGCTAAGGGAACAAAGTCCACTCGAAAATAATCAAATTACCACAAAATTCCCGAAATTGGTCAAACTCGACCCCCGGGCCCACATCTCGAAATTTGACAAAATTCAAAAACTAAAATCCTTATACACTCACGAGTCTACCATACGAAAATTATCCAATTCTGATACCATTTGGTCCTTCAAATCATCATTTTACATTTTGAAAGATTTTACAATTTCTTCCCAAATTCCATCCCAAATCACGAATTAAATGATGAATTCAATGATAGATTCATGTACTCTAGCCAAATCTGAGTTAGAATCACTTACCCCGATGAATTTCTTGAAAAACCTTCAAAAAATCGCCAAAATCCGAGCTCTCTAGGTCAAAATATCAAATAAAACCCAAAACCTCGTATTTATAGAGTACCCCACAGATTTCCACCTCCGGGGATCGCACAAAATCGACCGCGGTCCGCACAAAACCTGTGCGGTCCGCACAAAAACGACTGGGGCCGCATAGGCTTTCTTCTACAGTGACATGCTTTAGTATTTTGGCCATAACATTCGCTACAGATGTCCAAATTGCGATATCTTTACCTTTCTGGAAACTAAACACGAAGGGCTACAACTTTTGTTTTTGAATCATCTCAAAATTCCTTGATCTAGCTTCCAAAGTAGGACCAGTGAAATGTTCCCCACCGCGGCCGCACTGCATTTTGTGCGGTCCACACAGCACCTACCGCGGCCGCACTACATTTTGTGCGGTCCGCACAGTACATACCGCGACCTCTTCTTTTTGTGCGGACCGCGCGGGTGGGTTCCGAGGCCTGCAACCCTTATGTACCTGCTACAACTAGGATTTTTGGCCTAAAACATCCTGGAACCTACCCGGAACTTCAAACCAATTGTACCAACACATCCCATGACATCATTCAAACTTGTTCAAAATTTCAGAACGCTCATAACAATATCAAATCACCAATTTAACATAGGATTCAAGCCTAAGAACTCCAAGAACTCCAAGAACTCTTAAATTATGCTTTCGATCAAAATGTCTATCAAATCTCGTCCGAATGACCTGAAATTTTGCACACACATCCCAAATGACACAACAAAGCTACTGCAACTCTCGAAATTCCATTCCGACCCATATATCATAATCTCGCCTATCAACCGGAAAACGCCGAAAGCTCAATTTCGCCAATTCAAGCCTAAACCTTCCACAGACTCCCCAAAATGCATTCCGATCATGCTCATAAGTCCTAAATCACCTAGCGGAGCTAACCAAACCATAAAAATTCCAATCTAAGATCAAATACACACAAGTCAAATCTTGGTCAAACCTTTCAAATTTTAAGTTTTCAACTGAGACTGTTCTTCCAAATTCATTCTGATTAACCTGAAACCCAATACCAACGATTTACGTAAGTCATAATACACCACACGGGGCAAGTCATGCCCAAGAACTAGCAAGAAAAGTGTAAAAGCTCAAAACGACCGGTCGGCCCGTTACATCCTCCCCCACTTAAACATACGTTCGTCCTCGAACGTGTCTAGAGTTGTTCGAAAAGCCAACCAATCGCTTGAATAACCTTACCATGCATATACCCGGGGGTGATCCCACGTCACCATATCTCATATAGGTCTGATAACACAATGAAACTGCATTTCCACTTTCCAACCTAGTCCATAAGCCGTAGAACCTCATTTCCTCTTTTGAAATCATTCACAAGATCAGAATCTCACATCTATTTTCCGAATAAGCCCGAACAAGATGTAATCACCCATACTTGCAATCTCAGGTGCAATCACTTGATATACCACATAACTCAAACACTCGTAGTGATAACTTCTAATTACAGCAGCTTCACACAACACCCGAATACCGATAGAAAAAACTCTTATCAACTAAAGTCTCACCCCAACACTTTCATATACTGCTAATGATCACTAAAACACGCAGTAAGCCATAACCATTTCCCAGATCAACCATTTAAGAAGCCACTTCTCCTTTGGCAAATACCATAGTAAATTTCTGAGCCGAAGCTCGATATTATCCCTCCGATATGCTGAAATCGAACCCGTTCGTATTCATTAATGATCCCAACGGTCTCCTCTAATCCAACACACTACTCTGGTGACACGACACATCAATGCAGGCCTAAGCCACAACTTGCACAATACGTGCACCAATAAGCAACAGTCCGAACGTACTCAAATCATGAAAATGACCCAAATGAAAGAGTTGTACCTCAAGCTCATCAGTACCACCACAACACAAGGCTGAGAACCCATCTCACATCATAAGAACAGAACACACGAATCTAACCCGCAAGGTCATACCTCCACATAACTTCACTGCGATGTGCGACCCTATCCAACACTGCTCCACACGAACCACCTTAAGTCACTATGCTCGAAATCGACAACCACGCACAATTCGATGTTTGTAACCAAAGCAAATCATTATACCCACGGTGAAGCAAATAACATACACCAAACTAACCCAAAAGGACATAACTGATATGCCATTCACCGAGCAACACCCAATCACTCTTCCCGCTCGACTTCCACTATGAAACCCCAATAGAACTGCACCCTAGGTGCCTATAACCGACAAATCACAACACCTCTCTCAGCAATACAATTCGAAGCCACCCAAGCCGATTCAAGTTAGAACACGCATCCATATTGGCATGCCAATAAACTCCTCATCAAGGAAATCTTGAGGTTGTTCCTTCAATTCCTCTAACTCTGCCGGTGCCATACGATACAGTGCCCGACATCAAATTAATACCAAAATCAATAACCTTGCTCGGCCATAAGAAACACATCTGAAAAGTCCCTCACCCCCGGAACTGAATCAATGGTAGAAGTCTCTACACTGACTTCCATCACGAAAGCCCAAATAAGAAAGACAATCCTTCCCAGCCGTCTGTTGGGTCTTCGAAATATAAAACCACTCCACTAGGGTATAATCCTACGGACCTCGCCACTCAATCCGTGGCATTTCCGGCATAGCCAATAGTTCCCAGAATGACACAATAGCCCAGAATGACACAACACGTAGACAACCAGTCTGAACCCAATATGCCATCCAAAATCTAACATGCCAAGCACAAAAGATCCGCTCGGGTCTCCAAACCGTGATAGTCACTAAACAGTGCCGATACACACGACTCACAACCACAACTAGCCTGAATGTGAAAACTTCCCTGTCTCCAAATCCATATGGCACATGAATCAACATACCTGATCCTAATTCCTCCGTTTGAATGCATACTGCACCTTAAATACCCAATCATTCCACGAAAGATACTCTAAAATTCCTCGGTGCCACCAAGCAAACTCGAACACCAGTAGTCGATCTAACAAGAAGGTGCCGCAATACTACCGAAGTACCATAAACTTAATCACATTGCCTTTCCTAGAACATATACCCTCGTCAAGTCACTCCAACTAGCAATACCATTTCCTTAATCATCTGAAGATTATCCCCCTAATCATCTGAAGCTCATTTCTCTAATCATCTGAAACTGATCGTGCTGCCTAAGAATTTTATGACTTTTCGTTCAAAATTGAACTGTAACTTTACACAAGCAAATCTCGATCCTCCATACATACCGCATATACCATACCATCCTAGGATAACCATGAGAACTTCATATCCCTCCCGAACCACAAGAAACTATGCACTCAACCAACCAAGAACTTTCCATTGAGCCCAACCTGGAAGAAAATCACTATACATCCCTGCTCCTCACGCCGGCAGAACTATACATCTCTAACCACGGTAGAAATCGACAAGAATTCTCCGACTCCCCTTTGTACAACAAGTCCGTCAGGACTGAATCTTCCTAACTCAGCCAACCTATGCAAGTCACTAAAACCCAAGGGCATTGCCGTGAAATACCCGTAAAAACGCATTACCTTGAACACCCCCAAAGAACTAATCATATCCTTACCATGCCGATCCGGCCTACTACCAAGCTACCCCATCTATCTGAGTTCCCTTCTGATTTACCTTCAGCTTGATATCCTTCCTTGCTATATCATCACAATTCCTCAACCCAGACTTACCACACGGAACCCAAGCATAAAGCCACATCGTCTAAGGCTCATAAGCCGCTGAATACTCTTTTAAGTGTTCCCCAAAGCCATTACATTCACCTTCCCCATACTGATATATAGAATCCCATAATTAATATAGAAAATACTACAAGTCTTGCCATCTTCCACTGAAAACTCAGTTTTTAGCCATAAGTACAACTTGAAAGCCTCCAATTATTGCATGTAGAGTTTTGAACATAATAGGATCATTCTCTAGAGCCATCCACTCTACTCAACCCGCAGTTAGATTGATTAAGCGAACCGAACAACCTGTGCTTCACTAGCACTCCGACACTGCAGAATGTGACCTCATTCCAATATAATCAAGCAATTTCCTGCCCTATGCACCGAGCATTCCTTACCAACCACAACTCAAATCATTCCCCGATTCTCGTACACCCATAAAGTATAACATATCCTTTATTGAAATTTATTTTACTCAAGCCATAACTAATTCACAAATACGCCTCGAGCTAGAACCATTAGAGCATATAACCGTGCAATCAACTATTCAATAACGGGCTCCCCCACTTGGCTCGAAGCCATAGATCAAAACACGCACCATAATTCATAGCACATACACTTTATTGTTGCCATAACACCATAGTGAGATTAACTCAATCCTTCATAAGCTCGTGGAACACAGACCATCTGGTACTTCATATCTTTTACAAATCTTCCATTTACTCTCGTAACAATTAAACCCACTCTCTTAAGCGACCCAAATTAAATTCACACATATATTTCACTTGTAAATGGGATCTTCTAATAGACAACATAAAGATCACACAACTCTAGAACACTTCGCAGGAGATAACCCACCTGCTTCGCCTTAAACTAACATTTATGTATACCTTCCACCGTCATAACCATTACGCAGTCACTTAGTCTTCCTGAGTCTGAACTCATACCGCAACATAAAATCTACTCCACTCCCAACTAGGAGACACGAAAAGATTCTTCACACGCCCATAACTTGGGCTATAACTCGAATCAAGACGGAAATCAAGCACCTAATAGTTCTTCTATCCTCCAGCATACCTTTCTCGTCACTTCCAAATCATACAAATATATCTCACAGTACTAACATTCTCATTACATAGCCATCCAGCCATCACTTCCACTAATAGGGAAAAAATACCAAACATATAAATTCAAAAGCACTTGCTCACACAATGAGCACCTCGGTGCTCAAGCTATAGGCAAAAATCCGGCCTCAAGTCCTCCAGACTGGCCCAACATCAACACACAGAGATCGTATCTCGCCCCTCGATCAAGGAATCACAAGCCATCATGCACATCTGATACTGAGCACTCATGCACGCACACGAACGCGTGGAAGGAATTCAAAGAGTTACATTTCAAGCTGAATCAAAGGACGCACGATAAAAATTTAAGAATGTGAAGTTTTCCTAAAGGTTTTGCAGCCTCTCAAGGATAAATACAAGCGTCTCTGTACCGATCTACGAGACTCTACTAAACATGTTCATGAATCATGAGACCTATGTAACCTAGGATCAGATACCAACTTGTCACGACCCTAAACCCAAACTTGGTCGTGATGGAGCCTCTCGTGAAGACAAGACCAACGAATTATACCCAATTCACTTTTTAAAAAGTTAAATATCATAAAAGCAGTCTAAAACATGATATAGCAATACTAAGTAGCGGATAATGCCAATAAGGTGCGGAAGTACAACCCAACACAGCCCTAACCGGGGTGTCACAAGTCACGAGCATCTACTAGGGTACAAATACAACTGAAAGCCTGGAGTGTACAAATACAGTCTAATGAAAAGAAGAGAGAGAAAAGCAGTGCTGCGAACGCCGGCACCTACCTTGCTAAACATTGATGACTTTGCCTCCGATCAGCCAAAACATACCTGAATCTGCACACAAGGTACAGGGAGTAATGTAAGTACTCCGACTCAGTGAGTAATAATAATAAATAAAGACTAAAGGCAAGAAATCACGTAAAACATATCAAGATGTTGTATAGAAGTAGTCCAAAACCAGTAAGAAAGCAGTGAAGCTGTAAAAATCTCTTAAAATATCTTAGCTCAGTTTAAACTTCTTTAAAAATGACTTTTTCAACAGTTACGCAAATGATTGCAAACAATTAGTACAGATAAGCACAGAAATCCACCCCTCAGCCATAAATACACAATCAACAGGTAATGACAGGCAATTAAGAAGATAAACACATAAAGGTTCGCCCCTCGGGAACAATCTCAAAACAGTACCAGCCCATTGGGCTATATCTCACATCACAACGGGTACCCACGCTCACTGGGGGTGTGCAGACTCCAGGAGGGGCCCCGTATGGCCCAAGTGCAATATCAAGCCATCTCGTGGCATCAAAGCTAGGCCCTCGGCCTCATATCAATCAACAAGCCACCTTGTGGCGTACATATCTCAGGCCCTCGGCATTATAATAAAATTAGTATCTCACTGCTGCGGCGTGCAGCCCGATCCAAAAGTATCCTCACAATATAGGCCCTCGGCCTTACTCAATCAAAAATCACATAAGCCACTCGGGCAACAGTAAAATATGATGCTCAACCCAAAAATGTTGTTTGAAATATCATTTCAAGTGTTAAAGCAAAATAAACTTGGCTGAGTTTCGAAAACAGTGGAAAATAACATGGCTGAGTTTAACAATAAAATCAAAACAGTGAGGAAATATCAACAACAATCCCCGAAGGGTTCAAATAGCTGGCACTAGGCCCAAATATGGCATTCAGACCAAATAATGATTATCGCAATTAGTTTTCAGTCAAATACGCAGTAAAATCATTGTCCCTGACGGACCAAGTCACAATCCCCAATAGTACATGACCTCACGCTCGTCGTTAAACGTGTGCTCACCTCAATATAGCACTATGATGTGCAATCCGAGGTTTCAAACCCTCAAACATCATTTACAATTATTACTCACCACTATCCGGTCTGAACTCTAGCTCGCGATGCCTTTGCCTCTCGAATCGGCCTCCAGATGCTCCAAATCTAGCTGAAATCAGTACAACACCATCAAAATATTCTAGGGGAACAAAGCCCAATCAAAAATAATCAAATTACCACAAAATTCCCGAAATTGGTCAAACTCGACCCCCGGACCCACATCTCGAAATTTGACAAAATTCACAAAACTAAAATCCTTATAATCTCACGAGTCTAACCATACGAAAATTATCCAATTCCGATACCATTTGGTCCTTCAAATCATCATTTTACATTTTTGAAAGATTTTACAATTTCTTCCCAAATTCCATCCCAAATCATGAATTAAATGATGAATTCAATGATAGATTCATGTACTTTAGCCAAATCTGAGTTAGAATCACTTACCCCGATGAATTTCTTGAGAAACCTTCGAAAAATTGCCAAAATCCGAGCTCTCTAGGTCAAAATATCAAATAAAACCCAAAAACTCGTATTTATAGAGTACCCCACAGATTTACACCTCCGTGGACCGCACAAAATCGACTGCGGTCCGTACAAAACGAGTGCGGTCCGCACAAAAATGACCGCGGCCGCACAGGCTTTCCTCTGCAGTGACAGGCTTAGTATTTTGGCCATAACGTTCGCTACAGAATTTGTATTTTGGCCCTTCTGGAAACTAAACACGAAGGGCTACAACTTTTGTTTTTGAATCATCTCAAAATTCCTTGTAGATCAAAAGATATGAGCTTCCGAAGTAGGACCAGTGAAATGTTCCCCACCGCGACCGCACTGCATTTTGTGCGATGCGTAGAGCACCTACCACGGCCGCACTTCATTTTGTGCGGTCCGCACAGCACATATCGCGGCCGCACTTCTTTTTGTGCAGACCGCGCAGGTGGGTTCCGAGGCCTGCAACCCTTCTGGACCTGCTACATCTATGATTTTTGGCCTAAAACATCCCGGAACCTACCCGGAACTCCCGGAACTTCAAACCAATTGTACCAACACATCCTATGACATCGTTCAAACTTGTTCAAAACTTGGGAATGCTCACAACAACATCAAATCACCAATTTAACATAGGATTCAAGCCTAAGAACTCCAAGAACTCTTAAATTATGCTTTCGATCAAAAAATCTATCAAATCTCGTCCGAATGACATAAAATTTTGCACACACATCCCAAATGACACAACGAAGCTACTACAACTCGCAGAATTCCATTCCAACCCCTATATCAAAATCTCACCTATCAACCGGAAAACGCCAAAATCTCAATTTCGCCAATTCAAACCTAAACCTTCCACGGACTTCCAAAATGCATTCCGTTCATGCTCCTACGTCCCAAATCACCTAACAGAGCTAACCAAACCATAAAAATTCCAATCTGAGATCAAATATATACAAGTCCAATCTTGGTCAAACCTGTCAAATTTTAACCTTTCAATTGAGACTGTTCTTCCAAATTCATTCTAATTAACCTGAAATCCAACACCAACGATTTAAATAAGTCATAATACACCACACGGGGCAAGTCATGCCCGAGAACTGACGAGCAAAGTGCAAAAGCTCAAACGACCGGTCGGGCCGTTACATATTTATAGGTAAAAGTGCTAGTAATATTATACTAAATATACTAAAGGAAAGCTAATAATAGAAGTAGTAGGAAGAAGTACTGGTCAGTAGATAGTGAAAATACTAACAGAAATAATAATAATAATAATAATAATAATAATAATAATAATAATAATAATAATAATAATAATAAATTCTCAAAATTAGTAACAAAATATTTAATCTGAAGTAGATATATGCCAATCCCCGGCAACGACGCCAATATGTATTGGAATTTTCTGCTCGTACTCTGTCAAATTCTAATATAGTTTAAGATATCGTCCCACAGAGATGAGATAATCTATGCTATAGACTTATAATATTTAACTACTATTTGAGAGAATCAAATTGATGAAAAGTGAGTGAGGTATAAAACTTGTTAATTACTTAAACAAAACAAAATATTTTTGGAAGATTTATAATTTAAAAAGGAGTTGGGAATCATTGAATTCACGTGATAATATTACTCTAATAAAATCTCAATTTCTATTTATTTCTCTAAAGTATAATTGCTTATTTCTAATACAATTATATTTTGCTCATTAAGAAATAATCAATTAATAACACTATGTGAGAATTATGTTAATTAATCAATTTAAGACTAGTGACGTTTAGACCGAAATATTTTTCTTGCTTGAATTGTGCTAAAAGAAAGTAAAAACTTCGTGAGAATTTTTACCAAGGATCAATAATCTTGCCTACAACAATTCTTCCGTGAGAATTAAAACTGAGGCAAGCAAGATTACTGACTTGAAATAATAGTTTACTGAAAAATTACTTTCACGCTACTATTTTATTCATCAATTATTATATATTAATTTTGCTCCGCGAGAATTACAAAATTATTATATGAATAACTTAGAGATAAAATATGTAGATGTGATGATAGAGTAATTAAAAATTATTATTTCAGCACAGTATGAAATGTAAATAAAACGTTTCAAGACAAGAATGTATAAAAACTAAGATAATATTATAGAATATATCAAGCTTCATCAACTATCCTAACAAAAGAAATTACTCCATTATGGAGTAAGAAAAGCTAAAAAAGATATTCAGAAGACTAGAAATATTTAAAAGACTAAGGAAATATTTTTACTACAAAGAAAGAAGATCAAGACTAGTTCTTGTCTTACAAAGATTGGATATCCTTACACAAAGAGAGCTTGCTATTTATAGGAAAAGATGAGTAGCTTTTGTCATGTTCCACTTTTGCGAATGTGAAATCCATGTATGCGAAGTGACCTTTGTGTACGTAGATTCTATATATGCAACTATAGCACTTGTGCTTCACTTTTGACTTCATGAGTTAGTCTTGCAAATGTAGCTTCCATGTATGCAAAGTGACCTTTGTGTAGGTAGATTCAATATATGCAAATATGGCACTTGTGCTTCACTCTTGACTTCATGAGTTAGTCTTGCATATGTAGGTTCCATTTGTGCGAATGTGACCTTTGCACACATAGATTCCACGCATGCATCTATGACTCTTTTGCTTCCATTCTTGACTTCATGACTTAGACATGCAAATGTAGGTTCTACGAATGTGACATTTGCAAATATAGATTCCACATATGCAACTATACTCTTTTTCATCTCTAATTGTCTCTTTCCATAAGCCCATATGTATATTCCACATTTGCGAATATGACGATGATGTGTGCAATTGTGGCTTTGTCTTTTTCATAATTTCTTTTTCCTACAAGAATTGTTAGAAAATATGCGAGGATAGGATATAATTATTCATATTTTATTTTAAAAACTTATTTTTTACATATGAAATTACATGAATACTTTATATCCATCACCTAGTTCAAGCTTCAAAGATATACGAACCGTACAATTATTGTGCGATGGCAGAATCAAGCCATGCGACCGCACACAGATATGTGCGATCCGCAGAAAGGGCCTGTGCGGTCGCACTCACTATTGTGCGGACCGTAGAACAAGCAACATACGGTCATAGTCCAGAATTATGCTGCCCTAGACCAAGCTCTTGCCAAGACTAATGACGAAGTGCGAACCGCACATGGAATTATGCAGCCGCAAAATCTCCGAAAGGGCATTTTTATCCGAAATTTTCAGCTGAGTATAAATAGTCTTTTTTGACGAAATTAGGTAAAGTTTGAACATCTGAAAGTTGGTAGCCATTTTTCTTTACTGGTTTTAGCAACATTAGCTTACTTTAGTGATTAAACATTATATTTTTGTCGTTTAATGTTTCAATATGAGTTTAATTATCATTTCTTCCTTAATTTCTTCATTTTTATCTATGAGTAGCTAAATTTCTAGCTAGGGCTGTGACTCAACCCTAGTGTAGGTACCTAATGGGTGTTTGATTTAGGGCTTGTTTATGGTTGAGTGTGTAATATTTAGCCCAGTTCTTGCTTTAATTGTAGAATTAATGGTTGCAAACATTGATTCAAGCCTATTTGACTTAGTCTCTACTTGAGAAAGAGAGACTGAGTCTAGGAAAACTTAGCTAACAAGAAATTGGGATGAACTCAAGAAATTGATAGTCCCAATTAAAGGGTTGAATCTAGAGATAGCAAAACCTGACTTGAGCATCTATCAACTATTTTGTGAATTACCCATTTGGACTTGAGAAAGCCAAATTGGGCAAAACCACTCTATTACCGAGAGGTATTGAGTGGGTAATTGCGTGTTGATTGCTATATTATGCCCCGACCAACGAAAACCGCTCTAAAGCCCACAACCCGTTAGGCAAACACCTAGATGGAAGTCATAGCCCTAGATCTTTTACAAACTTGAAAAACAACATCAAAAATATAATTCTCTAGTTTTACATCTGCAAACAGTAGCTTAATTTAGAAGTAGACAAAAACAACAAAGTATGTGGAAGTGCATTTTGGACACATTATATGCTTAGTCGGAGTATATACCTAATCCTATCTATGCTCCCTGTGGATTCGATCCCGACTCCTAGTTGGGTAATTATAATTGCATCAACTGCTTTACAACCCTAATTTGAGGTGTGAACTTGAGCGACATCAATTTTTGGTGGAAGCTAAAAACGGATTTAGCTATATATTTGGTTTTGTGTGTGATTTGTCTTCCTTTCCTTTCGGGTTACTAATTTTTTTGTGAAATAATTGTAGGTGATATAATGGCTCTCAACAATAATGATCCTCTTGGAAATGTGCCATTGGGGGATGACGGGGATGATGACCAAGTTACTGAGGTTCCTCTTGAACCTCAGGCAGATAGACGAGGCCGACCACCTCAAGACAACTTTCCCGTTCCAACCCCACCTCCTCTAAGAGTGGCATTGCCGAATGAAGGATACGCAAGTACCATCCTCCCGCCCTACATCAGGGCGAGCAGTTTTCAAATCACAAATGTTATGCTTAAGTTGTTGGAACAACGAGGATTATTCATCAGGGTTCCAAATCAAAATGCGTACAAGCACTTAAAAGGGTTTGTTGACACTTGCTAGGGGAGTAAACAGACAAACATCTCCGATAATGCTTTACGGTTGAGGCTATTCCCTTTATCTCTACGGGAGAATGCCTTGGATTGGTTAGAAAGGTTTCCAAATCATTCTATCCATATATGGGATGAATTGGCCGAGAAATTTATTTCCAAGTTCTTTTCTCCCGGTCATATGGCAACTCTTAAGGAAGATATCCTAGTTTTCAAACAAGAACCCAGTGAGCCTTTGCATGAGATATGGGAGAGATACCGTACTATGGTGAAATAGTTCCCCAACAATGACATGATGGAGGCTATGATTTAACAGACTTTCTATTGGGGGATCAATACTACCAATCAATGCATGGTCAACCAACTTGCCGGTGGAAATTTCATGACAACGCCGTATGCAGAAGCTTGTGAGATTCTTGATGAAATGACAGACACTTCATCGACATGGAAAAGTAGAGAAAATTTTCCTCAAGGTGATCCAAATGTGATTCACTTAGATAAAGAATTACATGATCATGGGCAAACAATTGCCAAGTTGACTGCCACAATGAATCAACTAGCAAAAGCTCAACTTCAACAAGTGCAAGGTCCCAAGCAAGTAAATGCAATGGGGGGAGTTAGTATAATGGTGAACAAGAGAAGGCAAAATGGTCCTCAAGTGCAAAACTGTGTTAAAAATTATGTGCAAGATGATAGTGGATTTGACCAAGATGAACAATACAATGAACAAGAAGAGGAAGTACAATATGTGAACAACTTCCAAGGGTAAAGAAACAAGAATCAAGGCCCGAATCAACAACAATGGCGACCATAAGGAAATCAAGGAAATTGGAATTCAAATAATCAAGGTAGTTGGAACAATCAAAACAACCGAGGGAATTGGAGCAATCAAAGCAATCAAGGAAATTGGAATGGTAAAAATAACCAAGGCAATTGGAGTGGAAATAATCAAGGCTATTGGGAGGCAACAACCAAGGAAGGTGGAACAACAACAACAATTGGGGGTTGGGTTTTCAAAGGCCCCCGATGTTTCAACAACCGAGCAACCCACCTCCTTATCTTTCTCAAGGTCTGAGCTCTTCCAACAACGAGATGGGATGAATAGAGAACATGCTCAAACAAATGATGGAGAAGAATGCCGACTCCGATGCTCAATTAGCCTCTCACAACACTTCAATTCGTAATTTGGAAGCCCAATTGGGGCAAATCTCGCAAGCTTTGAACACTCGTCCTAAGGGGGCACTACCAAGTGATACGGTGGTAAACCCAAAGGGTGGGAACAACACGGGACATACCATGACCGTGACTACAAGAAGTGTAAAAGGTGGGGAAGCAACCACCTCAAGCCAAAAGAAAATTATGGATGATGAGTAATTGGTACAAGAAGATGAGATGTCAAGCAATAAAGTACAAGCAAATGATGAAGTGAGAATTGATATTGAAGACAATGTGGAGGAGACTCAAGAAGAAGTGAACCCGTCTAGGGAGCACATTTTTGACATACCGAAACCGGTAGTGCAAAAGGCTAAGGCACCAATACCAAGGCCTCCTCCTCCATATCCTCAAAGGCTTGCCAAGAAAAATGGCGAGAACCAATTCAACAAGTTCATTGATATGATGAAGAGTTTGTATATTAATGTGTCATTGGTTGAGGCCTTAGAACAAATACCAGGTTATGCAAAGTTCATGAAGGACTTGGTGACAAAGAAGAGGCCGATGAATTGTAAGATAAGATGACACATCAAGTGAGTGCAATTGTGCACTCAATGGCTCCTAAATTGGAAGATCCGGGCGCTTTCACAATCCCATGTACAATTGGAAGTGCCGACTTTGACAAATCTTTATGTTATATTGGGGTGAGTATCAACTTGATGCCCAATTTGGTGTTCAAAACATTGGGAATTAGGCAACCAAGACCCATATATGTGAGGTTACAAATGGCGGATCGTACTATGAAGAGACCATTAGGTATTATTGATGATGTGTTGGTTCGTGTTGATAAGTTCATCCTCCCGGCGGATTTTGTGATTCTTGATTGTGAAGTGGAATATGAGGTGCCTATTATTTTGGGTAGACCTTTCCTTTCTACAGGGAAGGCTCTTGTTGATGTGGAAGACGGTGAGCTCACCTTCCATATGGGTGATAAAAAGGTGGTCTTCCATGTGTGCAAATATATGAGGCAACCGAATAGCAATGAAGTTTGTTTGTTCGTGGACTTGGTGACCGATGTGATTATTGATGATGCTAGTGCCACAATGAATATTGAGGATACTTTGGAAGCCGTTTTGCTCAACCTTGATGATGATGAGGAGAAAGATGGCTATGTGGAATGTGTGAATGCATTACATGGAATGGGTCGTACACTTATGAACCCCGCAAGTTATCCTTGGATCTTGAAAACTGGAAGATTCCTCCAACAAAGCCCTCAATCGAGGAGCCTCCCACTTTAGAGTTAAAGCCATTACATCCACATCTCAGGTATGAATTCCTTGGCCCTTCTTCTACTTTACCGGTTATTTATTCCTCTTGTTTGACTAACATGCAGGTAGAGTCCACATTGGAGGTGCTACAAAGGAGGAAGAGAGCTATTGGATGGACACTGGCGGATATTCGGGGCATAAGCCCCACCTTTTTCATGCACAAGATTATTTTGGAGGAGGACACCAAACCCTCCGTTGAATACCAAAAGAGGCTAAATAAAGCAATGCAAGAGATGGTCAAAAAGGAGATGATAAAATGGTTGGATGCAGGGGTTGTTTACCCCATTTTCGATAGTTCGTGGACTTCTCTGGTGCAATGTGTCCCAAAGAAAAGGGGCATGATTGTGGTTCCCAATGACAAGAACGAGTTGATTCCTACAAGAACAGTGACCGAGTGGAGAGTGTGTATGGACTATCGCAAGCTCAACAAAGTCACAAGGAAGGATCATTTCCCACTTCCCTTCCTTGATCAAATGCTTGATAGGTTGGCTGACCGTGTTTTCTATTATTTCCTCGATGGGTATTCCGGCTACAATCAAATTTTTATTGCTCCGGAGGATCAAGAAAAGACTACTTTCACATGTCCCTATAGTACTTTCGCATTCTTGCAGATGCCATTTGGGTTATGCAATGCACCAGTGTCTTTTCAATGGTGTATGATGGCTATCTTCACCGACATGGTGGAGGATATTCTTGAGGTCTTCATGAATGACTTTCTGTGGTCAGGAATTTTTTTGATGATTGCTTGAAAAATTTGGATAAGGTCTTGGTAAGATGTGAAGAGATGAACTTGGTATTGAATTGGGAGAAATGTCACTTCATGGTCGAGGAAGGCATTCTCCTTGGCCATAAAATTTCAAAGAATGGTATTGAGGTCGACAAGGCCAAACTAGAAGTGATTTCTAAACTTCTGCCCCCGACATCCGTGAAGGAAGTGATGAGTTTCTTGGCATCATGCGGGGTTCTATCGCCATTTCATCAAGTATTTTTTCAAAGTGGTGAACCCCTTATGTAAGCTTTTGGAAAAGGATGCCAAATTCCATTCAGTGAGGATTGCATTTGTGACGACCTGGATGACCATCTTAAGAATTAACACCATGATCCCCTATTAACTGCTTTCCTCAAGTTTATTTCTGCTATTTTGATTTGCCGGGATGTTCGGTTTCGAGTTTTGGAGAATTTTGGGACACTTAATCCCTAAATGAGAGCTTAAGTGTTGGAAAGTTGACCGTAGTCGGAACAGTGTAAAGACGGCCTCAGAATGGAAATATGATGGTTCCGTTAGCTCCGTTGGGTGATTTCTGATTTAGGAGCATGTTCGGATTGTGTTTTCGAGGTCCGTAGCTAATTTAGGCTTGAAATGCCGAAAGTTGAATTTTTAAAGTTTCCGCTTCAATAGTGTGATTTTGATCTGATGCTCGGAATGGAATTCTATAAGTTGAAGTAGCTCCGTAGTGTTTAATGTGACGTGTGTGCAAAATTTTAGGTCATTCGGACGAGGTTTGATAGACTTTTTGATCGAAAGCGTACTTTTAGAGTTTTTGGAATTCTTAGGCTTGAATCCGATGAAAAATAGGTGTTTTGATGTTGTTTTGACCGTTCCGAAGGTTGGAACAAGTTTGAATGATGTTTTAAGATTGTTTGGAATGTTTGGTTGAGGTCTGAGGGGCCTCGGGTGTGTTTCGAATGCTCAACGGTCATTTTGGAACTTAGAGAAATTGCAGAAAATTGTAGCAGCCCAGTTCTGGTTTCCTTCTTCGCGTTCGCGAGTGAGGTCTCACGTTCACGAATAGGAGCTGGGGCTGGTGAGGAATTAATGCTTCGCGTTCGTGAAGGAGCTTACGCGTTCGCAAGGCTATGGGACTTTGTGCCTACGCGTTCGCGAAGGCGGTCTCGCTTTCGCGTAGGAGAAGAGAAATGATCATCGCATTCGCGGCTCAGGCATCGCATTCGCGAAGAGGGAGACTGGCCAGTGGAACTTTAGTGCATTGCGTTCGCGACCTTATCCTCGCGTTCGCAAAGAAGAACGTGCCTGGGCAAAATGTTTAAGTTCAAAATCGAGGGTTTAGCCATTTTTATCAAAACTTAAGCTTGGGAGCTCGGATTTGAGCGAGATTTTGAGGAATTTTCAGAGATATTGATTGGGTAACGATTCTTAACTCCTTTTTGCTTGTAACCCATTAATCCAAATATGAATTCATCATTTAATTTCGGATTGGAGATGAAAATTGGGGAAAAGTTGGAAGAAAGTTCTTAGACCTAGAATTCGAATTTTGATTGGGAATTTGACCTTAGATTTGATAATTTTGGTATGAATGAACTCGGGAGAGTGTGAGGATATTGAAAATATATTTTTTACCCGATTTCGAGATGTGGGTCCGGGGGCATTTTGGTCATTTTACCTAATTTCACGTATTATCTTAGAACTTCTTTGTAGAATCAGTTACTTGAAGTGTTATTTACATTATGCAATTGAATTGAATAGATTTGGGCCATTTGGAGTCAAGTACTCGTGGCAAGAGCGTGGTTTCGAGTTGATTTTGAGCCGGTTCAAGGTAAATGGCTTGTCTAACCTTGTGTGGGGGACCTTCCCCTTAGGATTGGTATATTTGGTAACTGAAATGCCTTGTATGTGAGGTGACGAGTGTGTACTTGTGCTAATTATTGGAAATCTGTTTTTCTTTAAGTAATTACTAGTATGTTTCCTTTCCTGTTTCTATTACTTGCACTATTAAGCCTGTTGTTAGCTTAGGAAAGCATGTCTAAGTGACTTAATTGCTTTATTTGCTCAACCTGCCTTACCTGAATTCTGTGCAGCATGCTAGGCTAGAATCACTTGTTGCCTTAATATGAAATTTTGCCATTTCTGTATATTTTCCTATTGCTGTTGTGTATTTATTTTGAGACTACGGATGTGGTATTCTGGTAGCTCCCCCTTGTCTGTTTATTTTGGGACTACGGATGTGGGATTTCGGTATATTCCCCTGCACAGTTATATGGAACTACGTGAATGCACCCGGTAGATTCCCCCAGTATTGGATATTTACATTTGGGACTACGAAACGGGATTCTGGTAGATCCCCGCGCACTATGAGTTGGACTACGGGACGGGATCCCGGGAGATCCATTAGATATGTACATATGGGACTATAGGACAGTATCCTGGGAGATCCCCGATTGTTATTATTGGTGCTGAGTTGTATTTCCTTTCCGTGTTTACCTTGTTCTGTATAGTTGTTGTTGTCTTGTACATCCTGTGTTATTTTACTGCTGTACTTATTTATATTGTTCTGTTCTATACTGTTGATCCTTATATTTTATTTAACCTCAGTAGAGCCCTGACCTTCATCATCACTACCCGACCGAAGTTAGGCTTGGCACTTACTGAGTACCGTTGTGGTGTACTTATGCCCCTTCTGCGCATATTTTTCATGTGCAGATCTAGTTACTGCGACTCAGTCCTATCACCTTTGAGGTGAGGCGACTGCTCCAGCGACTTCGAGGTATATCTGTTGCGTCCGTAGACCGAGGAGTAACTTTCTATTCTAGCTTTTAAACATTTGCCCTTCTGTATTTCTTTCCCTTGTTAGATATTCTGGAGTTAGACATTGTAGATATCCAAAGGCTTGTGGTTCCGTGAATTTCTAGGTTTTGGGATAGTGTATTAGATTCTGAGAAGTTGTGTTGTATATGCCAAGCGACATTTTAAATATTGTTTCATTCGGTTATTTTTGGCTTTTGATTATTTCTTCCGTAAGTTTTGTTTATTTTCCGCATTTGTTAGGCTTACCTAGTCGTAGAGATTAGGTGCCGTCATGATGGTTCACGGAGGGCAAACCGGGGTCGTGACAACATTAAGGCATTTGAATTACTCAAGTTCAAATTGACAACTACTCCTATTATCACCGCACCGAATTGGAGCTGGCCTTTTGAGCTCATGTGTGACGCAAGGGATGTGGCAGACGAAGCAATTTTGGGGCAACATATCAACAAAATCTTTCATCCGGTCTACTATGCTAGTAAGACCATAAATGATGCCCAAGTCAATTACACGAAGATCGAAAAAGAGCTCCTTGCTATTGTCTTTGCTATGGAGAAGTTCCGCCCATACTTGATGGGTACAAAGGTGATTGTCCACACTGATCATGCAGCACTTCAGTACTTAATGAATAAGAAGGATTCCAAGGCGAGGTTAATGTGGTGGGTGCTTTTATTGCAAGAGTTCAATCTAGAAATCCAAGACCGCAAAGGCAATAAAAATCAAGTGGCGGACCACTTGTCTCGATTGGAGGAGGAGGGGAGGCCACATGACGGCCTTGAGATCAATGATTCCTTTCTCGACGAGCAACTTTTAGTCATTTCAATGACTGAGATGCCATGGTTCACCGATTTAGCAAATTATCTTGTGAGTGGCATTGTACCGAACGATTTCTCTTCAAACCAAAGGAAGAAGCTCAAACGGGGTTGCCTTGACTATTATTGGGATGAACCGTACCTCTTCCGAATTTGTACCGATGGTGTGATTTGAAGATGTGTGCCGAAGAAGGAACAAGTGGAAATTCTTGAGGCTTGCCACTCTTAACTATATGGTAGTCACCATGGTGGAGCTAGAACGGCAGTAAACGAGTTGAGTTGTAGATTCTATTGGCCTACCCTATTCAATGACGCTAGTGATCTAGTCATGCATTGTGATGAATGTCAAAGGGCCGGTGAAATTTCAAATAAAAATGAGGTGCCCTTCACCACCATCTTGGAAATTGACGTTTTTTATATGTGGGGTATTGATTTCATGAGTCCATTTTTGAACTCTTGCGGAAACACCTACATTCTGGTCGCAGTTGATTATGTGTCTAAATGGGTTGAGGCCGTTGCTTTGCCCAACATGAAGCAAGGAGTGTGGTGGCATTTTTAAAGAAGAACATTTATACAAGATTTGGTACTCCAATGGCTATCATAAGTGATAGGGGTTCGCATTTTGCAACAAGGCTTTTGATACCTTACTCACCAAGTATGGTGTCACTCACAAAGTCTTGACCCCCTATCACCCTCAAGCATGCGGACAAGTGGAAGTCTCCAACGGGGAGATCAAGAAAATTTTGTCAAAAACAATGAATGCCAATCGGACGGATTGGTCGAAAAAACTTGATGATGCTCTATGGGCTTATAGGACGGCTTACAAAACACCGATTGGGATGTTTCCATACCGGTTGGTATTTGAGAAAGCTTATCATCTTTCGGTGGAAGTTGAGCATAAGGCTATGTGGGCTTTGAAGAAGTTGAACCTTGAATGGTAATCTACGTCGTGCCGCAACATTAAATCAGGCGTTTCTTGGGAGACAGCCTATGTGTCTTTTTCTTTATCTTTTTCTTCTTCTTTAGATAGGTTTTGTTTTGTGATAACTAGTTTTGAAGTGTAAGCAGAAATGAGTGTGCTTTGCAGGGACTGTGCCCAAAAAATTGATGAAGTGTTGAAAAAGTACGGACCACACATTTATTGTGCAGACCGCATAATCTTCAATGCCACAACAGAGAGGAATCTGCGGCCGCACAATTTATTGGACGACTGCACAACTGGAGACCCAAAAATGCAAATTCTCTGATGTTTGTCAGTCATAGAAATGGCCAATTGCGGCCGCACCTAGAATTGTGCGGTCCGCACAAATATCTGCGGTCGTACCCAATTTTGTATGGACCGCAGAATTTCACAGAAGGAAATTGGCACCAGGTAAAGAGTGCGGACCACACACAAAATTGTGTGGTCGTACTCAGCTTTAAACTTTGCCCTAATTTGGTCAACCTATAAATAGAAGACTTCATTCTCCTGTTCAAACTTTACACTCTCTTAATATTCACAAAAGGCAATCATAGTACTTTCACCTGCATCAAGCTTCTAACTCTCATTTCATCATCTTAACTTCTTCCTTGCATCACTACATCACTGGTATGTTAAATTCATCCTTAGATTTTTTTTTCAATTTTCTTAATTTTTATTCATAGTTAGTTGGTTATTTTGAGCCCTAATCGTAAAATTAGAGATCATGTGGGTTTAATTTCATGTAGGTAACTTCATGCTTGCTAAATGGGGGGGGAGGGTATACTAGTTATCATGTTTAATTAGCGTTGGCTTGTCCAATTTTTGTGTAGAAGTTAGAAACCTAGAGTAACTGCCGTAGATTTTTTAATTGTGCAGTCCGCAGATCCATTGTGTAAGGCAGTTGATGTGAGTTGACTGTGTGGACTGCACTCAAAATTATGTGGTCCGCAGAAATTAGACTGCGGTCGCAGAAAACCATGTGTGACCGTAGATCGACCAATTCTCTGATATCGGAGAGGTGCTTGTTTAATGATGAAATTGTGCGGCCGCACTCAAAATTGTGCGGTCCGCACTTTGATTATACAGTCCGCACTTTAATTGTGTGGTCCGCACTTTAATTGTGCAGACCGCAGATCAGGGATGGGGTCGCACTTTAAAATTGTGTGGTCCGCACTTTCCTATGTGCGGTCGCACTCACTATTGTGTAAACCGCACTTCTTGACCCTGATTCTATTTTTCCTGCAACTATCTGCAATTGTTTTACATTGTAATGTGGACTTACTTGAATCCTGTTTTTATGAATTGCAGACAATGGTGCAATCTTGTGGTAGAGGTGATACATCAAAAGGGAGGGGTGAGCCCTCCCGATGCCTAGGAATGAGCAACCTACCACTTTCTATCCAAAAAGCGATAAACAAGAAGGCAGCTGCCAACAGAGTCCCAGAACCGTCAGAATCCGGTGAATATCTCCCGTCTAGGGAAGCCTCAGAGGGCAACTCTGTGCAAGCACAATCCCAACAAAAATAGCTTCCGGGTAGACTACAACTGAGAGATGAACCCTCCTCCTCTGCTAGCTCTTCTGAGGGTTCGGAAGAGGATAGCCAAGATTCAGAGCCTTCTTCCTCACATGCCCCCGTAGAACCTATTCCAATTGATGATGTGATGCTATACCTGCTGATATACATGATGACGGTCGAGGGGGTGATAGCTGAGTTGTCGGATTGAGAGGTCAAAAAAGAAGGAAGTCTGGGAAAATAGATTCGTGAGCCTGAATGCTTTCAACATGTTTCAAGAATGATGAACCCAAAAATCGCTCACTCTTGAGCGTAAATTTGAGTTGAAGGAATTTGATAGATACAACTCGAATGTGGCAAGAAAATTTCAGGAGAGAAAAAGGTGGACATGGTTCAGTCAAAGCGTAGTGGACGCAAAGGAGCACTTGTCTGAGAATTCTACGCCAATGTGGTGCACGTCAAAAAGGGGACTAAGATGACAAAAGTGAGAAATTTGAAAGTGAGATTTGATCAAGTATCACTCAACACTTACTTAGGGCTCGAGGATATGGAGCCGGTACAATACCTGGAAAAGTTTCAAATGGGTGATGTAGTTTGCCCTTGGCTAGCCGAGAGCTTAGCAGCTCTATGACCACCACCGCCATGGATCATAGCAGGGGTTTCCATTCAACGGAACACCCTCAATTTTGAAGCCAGGGGTTGGCAAATATTTGTATGTAGCCGGATAGACCCGAGCAGAAATGAAAACATTCTTCCAATCCCTCGGGCAGTCTTAGTTGCATCCATAATGGCCGGGTACCCAATCAATGTGGGTACCGTTATATTGGCCAAGATGTCTTTGATAGGTAGGCAGGGTGAGAGTTCCTACCCGTACCCCAACACCATCACAGAATATCTCACAGATGCGGGAGTTGAGTCAAGGAACTTTGATATAAAGGTTGGGCAAACCAGCCCTTTTCATGGTACTCTCTCAAGGACCCAAGAAACCCAAAGAACAAGAAAAAGGCTCAGTCAACTACTATCGTGGGCCAGTCTGAAGAGCCTTTAGTGGTAGCTACAGCTTCAACAGTCGTACCTTCAACTGACATGCTTGCCACTTTAGTCGGGCCATCTAGTAGTACGGCTGCCATACCTCCACCTTCATCATCTGGGCCACCAGTAGCTTCAGTGCCTTCATCTTCCACTTATCCACTCACAGCGCTGAGAGTCTCCCAGACTCTAGAAGGTATCAACAACTGTATGCAGACAGCTACTACAAAGATGGCTGACTTGTCCAGTGTTATTGCAGCACAGTCTTCCACCCCAGCACCCCAGACTTCTCCCATAGTGGAGGAGACCTTGAAGAAGATTTTAGAAAACCAACAGACTATTATGGAAACTCTGGTGGCACATTGGGGAGTAATTGAGGTGTTAGGGAAATAAGTAAAGAAAATGAGGAAATCACAGACCTCGAATAAAGCATTTGACAAGTTGACCAAGCAGATGACCAAGATAGCAGCAGCTGGGGATCTTCCACTTGATCTACTAATAGAGTCAGCACCAGCAACACCATCAGTACCAGAGGCAGCAACTGGCCAGTCTGAGGAGCCAGACCTTGCTGCCAATGATCGGGTCCAACCCTACACCACTACAAAGTGGTAAAAGCAATCGATGCAGCTTTTACTCGAGAAGGTTGGGATCGAATTCACAGGGAGCTAGAATGTTTGGGATTTGGATTCCTATCTAAATTAGCAGTGCGTAGTGCTCTTAATTACACTTCCAATTATATTTATTTGTTTGTTGCTTCTAATTTTATGCTAATTAGATGCGAAATTAAACTAAGTATGAATGCTTGTAAGGTTTTCTAAATGGTTAAAGAGGCACTAGGGAAGGGGTTTTCTCCTGGTACTTGAGCAGGTTTCACTACTTTTTGAGCTGGTTTTGACTTCCTTGTCACTTTTTGACCAATCACTGCAAACAAGCACAACATGTAAGCTTTTGGGATTACTTGTATACATTTTTAGTCCAAAACTCAAGCAAAAAGGAGTATAAAATAGATTAAAAACCCTAGTTATCAGCCCACACTGCCTAGGCAGTGTTACAGATGTTCATCAACCCAGCTACTCCCCGAGCAGAGGACGATGAGATGCAGTTGGAGGATCCTGAGGGTGGTGATGATGCTATGGACACTGAGGCACCATAGGGAGTTTTCTCTACTCTTTCCCTTCCTTGAATTTTATTTTTTTAAGTATTGGGGACAACGCTTATTCTTATTTGGGGGAGGGGGTGGGGTGGCGTTGGAGCTTATTTTGATTTGATTGAGGTTGTACATTGCGATTTCTTGCTTAAGGTTTCCTGCGAGGCATCCTAGTGGAGATCTTGCCCGCAGTTCTGACGCTTGTATTTCAAAGCTGTCGCACAATTAACTTCAGATTCGTTTGAGGTCAATTTCTCATTTCCTTCTACTTCTTATTTGCTTAACATCACACCCTTATTATTTTGTTAATTTATCATTGCTCAGTTTGTTGATCGTATGAGTTAATATATTATCGTTCTGTTTTTTTTTTGAATGTCCTGGTTAATATTTTTCTTTTGTTGATGATTATTGTTTGTACATTGTTTAGTTTAAATATATTTTGGATGGGTTTTTGATGGTTAAAATGAGTTTTTGATTCCATGCTTCACCACATCATTAAGAGATAATTGTTTAAGGCTTCACAGTTACTATTTTAATGATAAAGAATCAAATTGACATTACTAAGTAGATTGAATGGAATTCTAGCTGTTTCAGTTGTGGGAGTTAGCTTTTAAAACGTGGTGAAAATTGGGATTAGATAATTTTGTTGCTCTTTTATTCTTACTCTCATGAATTTGATCGATAGTAGCATGCTTAGGCCGATCAGTCGGATAGGCAAGCTTTTAGGTGCGTAAATAAATTATCGTGGCCATGGGTACGATTCTCGTGGCATGGTCACGATACATAATCCCCAATTCGAGTGCACATTTCATGCGACTCGACCATAACTTCAAATAATAATAAAAATAAATATGTCGTAAGTTGCGGTTGCATTTCATGTGGCGCGGTTTGCAACGTGTACCAAAACGACAAGTGTACGACATCGTGACTTTTTCTAGAAGTAATTCCATAAATACTAAAAGCGGTTAAAAGTTTTCAAAATGCACAATAGGTTCTAAATATGTAATTAATCAGATAATTACGCCAATTATTAATAGTTGAGCAATCGTGCTAAAATCACGAAACCCAGAAATGCCTAACACCTTCTCCCGGGTTAACAGAATTTCTTACTCGACCTCCTATGTTCGCGGACCGTAAAAAATAGAGTCATTTTCCTCGATTTGGGATTTAAAATAAACCGGTGACTTGGGACACCATAAATTATCCCAAGTAGCGACTTTGATTAAATAAATAATCTCATTTCAATTAATATCACTTTAATTGGAATTAAGCTTGAGCAAAATTCACGTGGAACTTGAATAGTCATACTCGTGGAGGTTAATGATCTTTACCTTCAAATAGTTGTGAAGATCGGGCTTGAGGAAGAATCAATTGAAGAATGGTGGAAATTTTGACCTTAATGGATGGAAAGTATCTTTCGACCACGACACACTCAGAAAGCAACATGTCCATCAATGTCGTGATTCTGAAGGGCTAACATGATTGTCATTCTCGAGGCAAGGAGACCCTTTTTCTGCTACCCAACTACTTTATACCCTTTATTACCCCTTTTGAGCATGTGTTATTTTCTTTGAGTACTCTCTTTTCGAATCAAGTTTAGAGTTAAAAGTCCAAAAAGAAAATGAAATGAAAAAAATGAAAAGAAAAGTCCATGCCCCAAGAGTATAAACTGGGGCAAACTCTTAGAAAGTTCAAATAAAAAAAGAAGAAGAAAAGAACAGGCAAAAGTCCATGCCCCCAGAAAATAGAAGTTGGGGAAACTTGTTCTGAAAACAAAAGAAAAAAAGAAGAAAAAAAAACAGAAAAAAGAATTAAAAAAAAAGTTAGGTCAGATGTCTGAACTATGTTTGACCCGATTCCTTCAAAAAAGGATACGTAGGCAGCCTTACACGGTTCGTAACCAAATAATAATTCATAAAAAAAAGGAAAAGAAAAAAAAACAGTATCCAAAACTGGGGCATGAGTTTGTTTTAGTTTTTAAAAGAGACAATTCCAAGAGTTGTAAGTGTACAACCCATCATATTGAGTCTACTTTGAGCCTTCATGTCGTCCTTTCTTTCTAACCATATCCAAAAGACTCCCAAACAAGACCTCCTGATCAGTTTTGAGAATGCCAATGGAAATCCGCAATGAGCAACAGTTGTTACACGACGTAAAACACTGTCAAGTTGCTCAAAAAAAAGGAGGAAAAGAAAGAAAAATGAGAGAGTCTTACTAGTAAAAACCCTCACGGCAGTGTAAGATGACGATAAGTAGAGATAAATAAATAAGAGAGAGTTGTCGGTGAAAACTCTCCGGGGCACCACTAGTCGAAAGTGAGTCGTGAAGTTGATGCAAAGGATTGGCACAAAGAAGCCCGACTTCAAAGTCATAAGAATGGTAAAAGGGAAGATTCAGTCAATTTGATAGATCAGGCCGTTAAGTCCAAAATACATGTCATGATCATTAAGGCTAGTTACCGTAAAAAAATAAAAATAAAAAATAAAAAAATTCTTCCTTTCGTCCTTCCCGACATAGGTATTCCTTTGTATATTATTTCTTTGCATCATTTGTGTCCCATCATTCTGAGTCAGTCCTTGTCAAAACAAGTAAGAAAAGATTTCAAAATCTGCTACTAATTTTTCGATTGCACAAAGTAAATTTGGCCAGCACACTCAAGTGTTACAGTCAACATGCCTTGAGGATTCAAGCAAAGGCTTCCCCCCCCCCAAAAGACACTTGTCAGCCTACTTGGCGCAAGTAAAGATAACTTGTGATTCTCTATGACAAATAAATTGCTCAAAAAGCAAGAAGCCATTCAAGATATCAGAAAAGGTCAGCTAAGCAAAGATCTCCATTTGGGATAAGACTAATTGGGCCACAAATACGAATGGTACTGGGTGTGAAACAACCAGAGTTTGTGCAGAACAAAAGTCTCTTGAGACCGATTCAAACTGATTGAGCAAAAGTCAAGCTGCTCAAGACTCAAGGCCACAAACTGACCACCACTTTCAAAACTGACAAAATTTTCTTTGTTTGAACAGGAACAATGCAGTGCAACGAAAGTGGTTTAAAAAAAAGAGAAGAGAAGAGCCGACAAAGGAAAGTTTCTCAAATCTTTGCCTTTATTTGTCTTGCTAATGTGCATAAAATATTGCCATTGCTCTTCACATTTTTCCTCCTAGGATAAAAAGTTCTAGTCTTATGGATTTTCTTCCAATAAAAATCTTAGTCTGATGAATTTTCTCCTAGGATAGAAATTTTAGTCTGATCAATCTTTCTCCTAAGATAACAAAAAGAAAAAGGACCTAGTCTGATGAATTTTCTCCTAGGATCGAAATCTTAGTCTGATGAATCTTTCTCCTAAGATAGAAGACCTAGTCTGATGAACTTTCTCCTAGGATAGAAATCTTAGTCTGATGAATCTTTCTCCTAAGATACCAAAAAAAAAGAAGAAAAGAGACCTAGTCTCCTAGGATCGAAATCTTAGTCTGATGAATTTTTCTCCTTAGATAGAAGACCTAGTCTGATAAACTTTCTCCTAGGATAGAAATCTTAGTCTGGTGAATCTTTCTCCTAAGATACCCCAAAAAAAAGAGACCAAGTCTGATGAACTTTCTCCTAGGATCAAAATCTTAGTCTGATGAATCTTTCTCCTAAGATAGAAAACCTAGTCCGATGAATTTTCTCCTAAGATAAACGTCTTAGTGTGATGAATCTTTCTCCTAAGATTAAAACCTAGTCTGGTGAATTTTCTCCTAGGATAATAAAAAAGGGAATGGATTTGAAAAAAAGGGTCAATTTTTAGTTTTCTTATGTTATCAATCTTCAGTTTTCTTGAAATTAGGGGTCCCGCCTGGAGAATAGGGTCAGGTTTTACTGTAGTCAAGCTTAGTTTATAGTTTTTCGTAAGCTCAATATTAAATCTAGGAGACGCACTTTATAGATTGGGGTTTTTAGATTTTAATAGGAGACACACTAACTAATTTTAGGTTAAAGGTTTCACCCTTAGGAGACGCACTTCCTAGTCTGGGTCTTTCAGGATATACTTTTAGGAGACACACTTCCTAAATTAAGATTTCACCTTAGGAGATGCACTTTCTAGTATGATCCATTCAAGGAGACGCACTTCCTAGTTTGGATTATTCAAGTTTCACCCCTAGGAGACCCACTTCCAGTCTGGGTCATTCAGTTTTTTTTAGCAGACGCATTTGCTAATCGAAATTTTCTTGGTTTTACTCGTAGGAGATGCACATCCTAGCCATATCTTAAATTTTACTCTCATCATTGCATCCTTTATCAATAGCATAGGTGATTTATAATTCTACTAGTAACTCACAAATCTTCCTAGTGCAAATTGGGGGAGAAAAGTTTCTTTGTTTTGTCTGTTTTGTTGTAGTATCAGACGCCCACCTGGAGAATGAGGGCATTTATTTCAAGAGTTTCAAGTTTTAATTCCATAGCAGGCGCCCACCTGGAGAACGGGGGAACTCATTTCAGAATTCATTGTAGAGTCATTTGAAGTTTTAAGTCAGTAGTAGGCGTCCACCTGGAGAATGAGGGAATTCATCTCGAGTTCTAGTCAGAGACAACAGGATCCCTCCTGAAGAATAGGGGCAACCTCCAGTCCTATTGTCAATTCAAGTTAGAAGTAGCAGAAGCTCACCTCAAGAATGCGGGTCGACAAGGGTTCGAGATAACCAAAAATAAGTCTCAATCAAGAATAAAAGAAAGGAAAAAAAAGTGAATCTAAAATGCAGAAGCATGTGAAAGATGTGAACTGCTCAAGACATGGCTGAAGTAACGAGCAGTGCGTGTCTGGTCTTGATCCGAAGAACATATGGAAGAATGAATTAGCACCCGTAGCTAGCGAGCATCAAGGTTCAAATCAAAAGTCTGCATGAAGAACCATTTAAGACTCAAGATTAAGCTTCAGCAGATTTATAGATAGGAATCTTGTAACTCATAGCTGATAGGTTTGTTTAGTTCTTTTTGATTCTGATGTAATAACAGGAACTGCGGATCGGAGCCTCGACGGAACCCTTCTCGAGACTCTAATCCTCTCCATATACTCCATCACTTCATTCACTTTTGAACTACACGTGACCTGATTCCCTTATAACCCGGGATATGTAGGCTGTCCAAAACCAGGACTCGGTTGCACCTTTTTCTTTTATTTTCTTCCTCTTTTGAATAATGATATGGTCAAAAATTAGTCACACGGTTCACTTTGTCTTTGCCTGAAAACTCTTCATGTTTTCAAACAAAGAGGGGTAGCTGTGAGTACCTAGACTATATTTGAGTTTTTTTCATCACCTTTTAGTATGTAAATATATTTTAAGTTTAATCTACATATTTTAGCTCTTATTTCTCCTTTTATATATTTTACTTAAGAAAATTGAAAACAACAAAAAAGAGTCACATTTTTAATATAAGCTTTATCTTCATTTACAAAGAAAGAAAATATTTTCCAAAAAAAATATATTAGTTTGATAAGTAAATTTTGAGAGATTAGCAATTTATCTTGCTATTCAAGTTTAAGAGTAGTATTTTTATTCTCATCTATTAATCAACAAAAGAAAATCAAAGTCACCAAGAAAAGGAAGAAGATTTAATTTGGACTAGTTCTCCTAAAAGTCTTGCTTGATTCAGATGTCCAAGTCATGGCCCAAATTGGGCTAAACCTGATCCCAATAGCCAAAAACCAACAGATTTCCTCCTCCCAAAACCCTACATCTTTTATATATCTTATTCTCTGATTTGAAAAGGTATCAGTAGCACTTCCCAAAAAAAAGAGCTCTCTATTGTCATTTTCTTTAGAGAAAGAAGCTTCAACCATTACAACCTAATTCTTAACCTAGCTGTGGCAGACTTTCGGAATTCTTAAGCAAAAAGAAAAAAAGCAATTCCGAAATTACTAAAGCTAAGAACGGTGCCTACCCTTTAAAGATGGTCGATTCTTCTTTTCTCAAAAGTGGATAGAGACACACAAGAGGACTCCTAACCTAGCTGCTCCTTCTGTTTTCAACCAGTTAATAGCCGTCGTTCCCTACCAACTCAATTTTTAATATGAATTCGTTTGAAGTGAACTCCCTTCATTAAAGTTTGGAAATCTTCCCAAGTCCCAACTTCCCTTGCCCCACAGTATTCCTATTTCATCTTTAAGGTTGATTGAGGTTGTACATTGCGATTTCTTGCTTGAGGTTTCCGGCGAGGCATCCCAGTGGAGATCTTGTCCGCGGTTCTGACGCTTGTGTTTCAAAGCTGTCGCACAATTAACTTCAGATTCGTTTGAGGTCGATTTCTTATTTCCTTCTACTTCTTATTTGCTTAACATCACACCCTTATTATTTTGTTAATTTATCGTTGCTCTGTTTGTGGATCGTATGAGTTAATATATCATTGTTCTATTTTTTTTTGAATGTCTTGGTAATATTTGCTTTTGTTGATGATTATTGTTTGTACGTTGTTTAGTTTAAATATGTTTTGTATGGGTTTTTTATGGTTAAAATGAGTTTTTGATTCCATGTTTCACTACTTCATTAAGATATAATTGTTTAAGGTTTCACAGTTACCATTTTGATGATAAAGAATCAAATTGACATAATTAAGTAGATTGAATGGAACTCTAGCTATTTCAGTTGTGGGAGTTAGCATTTAAAACGTGGAGGGAATTGGGCTTAGATAATTTTGTTGCTCTTTTATTCTTACTCTCATGAATTTGATCGATAGTAGCATGCTTAAATGGATCACACTCGGATTGGCAAACTTTTAGATGCGTAAATGAATTATCGTGGCTATGGGTACGGTTCCCGTGGCATGGTCACGATACGTAATCCCCAATTCGAGTGCGCATTTCACGTGACTCGACCATAACTTTAAATAATGATAAAAATAAACATGTCGTAAATTGCAGGTGCATTTCATGTGGCGCGATTTGCAACGTGTACCAAAATGACAAGTGTACGACAACGTGACTTGTTCCAGAAATAATTTCATAAATACTAAAAGCGGTTAAAAGTTTTAAAAATACACAATATGTTCTAAATATGTAATTAATCAAATAATTACGCTAATTATTAATAGTTGAGCGACCGTGCTAAAATCATGAAACCCAGGAATGCTTAACACCTTCTCTTGGGTTAACAAAATTCCTTACCCGGTCTTCTATGTTCGTGGACTGTAAAAAATAGAGACATTTTTATGAGACCCCATGTTTTTTTTCTCTTTCTCTTACGTAATATACGTAACGTAACGTGGTTATATAAGGTATATATGATTGGGTGTAGCACATTAGGAGAATAAGAATGAAAATGTGTGGTAATATCAAGGAACTAAACTAAAGCTGTAGGTCAAAAGAATCCCTTAAACAAAGGTTCATGGTTAAAGAAATAGCTCGGGTGGCACCCCGCGCGTTCGAAAGGTTTAAGTTAATTTACACATGTGGGATAAGACCAAGAGTGTCTAATATGCTAAGAATAATATGTTATGAGGTATTATAATATCACACGGGTCACATGTTAAGTTTTGGAATCAAGCAAGTTGCGAAATAAAGGTCGGCAAAGGTTATCGTAAATTTCTCTAATAAATTTTCTAAACTTTGGGTCAAATGTATCAGATCATTTCTCCCAATATATAATGATTTATGAGACCCACAACCTATCAAATCAAAGGACTACGAGTCTAGTTCGCAACCAAAAAAACCTCACATAACCCGATATTGGAGTAAAAAGTTATGACTGTTTTACCGCGGACTGTCCAGGCAGAAACCGGGTCACGAACAGGGTCGGGTCAAACAAGTAGTATAAGTCAGAAAATTCGACTTTTCAAACCTAAAAACATTTCATTTTCATCCAAAAACAGTGAGGGAACTGAAGAGAGGGTTCTATGGTGGTCTTGAGTGATTAAGGTACGTTTTTAACGATTTCTACCGTTAAAGTTTGTCCCCGTGCCTAGAAACTCAATCTCTACGCTTTGCAATCGTTTCCCCCTTCCATTAGCTGTGTTTGGAGCTATTCTTGGAAGATAGGAATTTGTTGTTCTTGCTGGTTCTTCAAGCTTTATACTTGGTTTGCCAAAGTAATCATCTTGGAACTCTTTTATGATTGCTTTTACAAAGATCTACGGACGTTTCGTCAAGTTAGGGTCATATGGCAAATCTGCCGATCTAAACTCAATTATGAACTATTTATAGGTGTGTATAAGCTGCATATATATAGTATTTTCAAAGCTTAGGACGTAAGGAACAACTTTCGTGAAGGAACTACAGGCATTCGGACGTTCGTTGGAAAGGTATGTTAAGGCTAAGCTCTGTCCTTCCTTTTAGCACAAATTCTGGGAAATTCCTAAGACGTCATATGTGATATTTTACTATTCTATTGCTAGAAAGACCTTCTGTGAAAGGCATTGGGATCGTAGCTGAAGTACTTTCATGATGCTATTAGGTTGATATTCCACTCATTCGGTTAAATAGGGTATTCGACATCTATATATGTCATTTTGTCGACTTTCTTAACTATATGTCTATATATGTGAATTCTTATTCGTCTTTGGTTTGTGTAACTAGAAAATAAAGGCATTTAGTATTTGCGATCAGTCATTCTCCCTTGTTAAAGTGTATCTTAAAATCTCTAAAGTGACACGTCGATTTCCAAAAATCTCAAATATAATTTTTATGTTTAAACTACTAAAACACTTGATTTTTTTTAAAATACTTTCTTTTATTAAATATCAAGATAAGGTATAAGGACTAAGTGAAGCACCTTACGCTTTTTATCAACCTCTTCAGAGTTAAGTTATCTTTCTAAAAGTCGAGTTAAGTTTCCAAGCTTATTCAAAAAAAAAAAAAAGCATATGAGGTTCCACGAGACAACTGTATGCGATACGAAGATAATTATGAGATTATGAGAATAAAAGTACCTATGAGCCAAGGTTGGCTAAGTTCTTGTTATGGACTATTATATGCATTCAAAGTTCATATCATACATGGCATATTATGCATGAACTTCGAGCTATAATCGGAGGTAAGGGGCCTATTTGCCCGAAAAACTATATATATTGTACAGATGGCCACAGGTTGGCAATATGATACCGGTTAGCTACCGGAAGAGACCGCCATTTCTAGCATTTGGTTGGATATGTCATGCATTTGCATCAATATATATGTATTCACGACATACGATTACACGAGCATACCATGCATATTTGATTACCATGAGGTCTGATGTCGGCCATGGAGGCTATCAGAGTGTCAGTGTCAAGTGGTATCTCTATTACTTTTTTTCATCAGCTATGTATGATTCTACTTTCTGCCTTACATACTAGTACATTTTTATTCGTACTGATGTCCCGTTGCCTGGGGACACTGCATTTTTGTTTTGTGCGTGCAGGTCCAGGTAGGGACTCTGATCGACCCTTTCGCTAGGATGTTGGGGTTCAACTATGAGTTGGTAAGCTCCACCTCTTCCTGGAGTTTTCATAGGATGGTTACTTTTGTTGTACAGTTTGGGTATAGTCGGGGCCTTGTCTCGACAATGATTATGACACTCTTAGAGGCTAGTGTGGACACAGTATTCTAGGTTTCTTTTTACAACTTCTAGTCTCCAGCCCATAGACTTGGCATATATATATATATATATAGGCATGTATGTCTCCAGTCATGGCCTCGTCGGCCAGCTAGTACTTTATTATTTTGGCTCGTCTACCTTTATTTATATGGCTTATTGTTATTCAAGTCATGACCTTAATGGTCCAGGTTTAGTATTTCAGATGTTGTACTGCCCGATCTGTTGGGCTCCTAGTTTAGTTAGCTTGTATGTTTAGTGGCTCACTTGATCGAATACAGTATCGAATGCCAATTGTGCCTCCCCTAGTTTGGGGCATGACAAACTTGGTATCAGAGCAGGTCGTATCCCAGGGAGTCCACAAGCTGTGTCTAGTAGAGTCTTGCTTATGGGTGTGTTGTGCACCATACTTATAATCAGGAGGCTTTGAGGCATCTAGGAATGGTTACGTTTCTTTCAATTAATAGATCGTGCTATGGAGCGAAGTTATAAGAACATATGAAATCAAAATCGTGCTTTGTGTTTCTTATCTAACATGTTACCTACGCTCAAGAGATGGCACAACGAGAGATAGGTATGGATCCGGGGGAATGTACCAATCATTCCCCACCGGGTCAGAGGGATAGATTTCCTTTAGAGGCACACAGTGAGTCTCCAGTACCCCTAGTTTCAGCTTCCCCAGCACTTGTTGGAGCCCAGGGAGATGCAGTACCCCCAACCTCACCAGTTCCATTAGTACCTGAGGCAGCTAGAGACACAGGACCTCTAGCACCTGTTGTTCCGCCATCAGAGATTGGGGAGCAGGAGATGAGGGAGGCAGTTCAGTTGCTGACTAGGATGGTTTCTATTCATGAGCGGAAGTTAGAGTCGGAAGCAGATGCCCAGAGAGATCAGACAGGAAGCTCGACGGTACGAGAGTTTCTTCACTTGGCCCCTCCAGTATTTACAGGATCCAGTTCCACTAAGGATCCCTAGGACTTTATAGACCAAATGTATAGAGTATTGAGGGCGATGCATGCCTCCGTCACTGAGACTGTGTAGTTGGCTTCTTTTTTACTACGTGATGTAGCTGTCCTATGGTATGAGGCATGGGAGAGATCTAGAGGACTTGATGCTCCGCCAGCAGAGTGGGAGGACTTCTCTGAGGCCTTTTTAGCCCATTATTTGCCACGGGAGGTTCGGGAGGCCCGTCTTGACCAATTTCATAGCCTGAAGCAGGGGGATATGAGTGTGAGGGATTATAGCCATAAGTTTAATTCTTTGGCGAGGTATGCACCAGATATCGTACGTACCATAAGGGCTAGAGTTCATCATTATATGGATGGTTTGGGGGATCATCTGATTAGGGACTGTAGGGTAGCATCCTTATCGGATGATGTAGATATTTCCCAGATATAGGCTTTCGCTCAGACTACAGAGGACCTTTCCCGTCGGATTCGTGATACTCGTAGGGATAGGGAGCAAAGTAAGAGGGCTCGTACTATGGGGTCTTATAGGGAGACATGAGGTGATTTTAGGCCCCCACTCCATTGATATCCACCTCGGTCAGCAGGTAGTTTCCCACCACAGATGTAGGGCCAGCAGTTTGATCGTTATATTCAGTCAGGATTGGGGCAGAGCTCAGGCCAGCCTGAGGGCCGTCGACAGGAGTGTTCTGCACAAATGAGACAGCCTACTCCTCCATGTACTCAGTGCGGTAAGCTGCACACCGGGCAGTGTAGACAGGGTTCGAGTGCATGTTATCATTATGGGCAGACAGGACATTTTATTAGCCGGTGCCCGGGGTTAGGCAGAGATGCACCAGCTCAGCCTTCAGGATCCACCGCAGCCTCTTCGCCATCAGTCCGTGCTCCCCGACCAGCTCCATAGTCTACTCAGGGACGTGGTAGGGAGAGAGGTGGAGGAGACACCTCAGGTTCTAGTGGTGGCCAGAACCGCTTTTATGCACTCACAGGCCGACAGGATTTAGAGGCATCCCTAGATGTTGTCACAGGTATATTGACAATACATTTTCATGCCATTTATGCATTGATAGATATCAGCTCTACATTTTCATATGTTACTCCATTTATTGCTGGTAAGCTTGACATGAGATCTGAGTTGTTGCCACAGTCAGTTGAGGCGTCTACGCCAGTTAGCGACTCTATTGTAGCTAATCATGTCTATCGAGGTTGTACAGTGTTAATTAATGACCGTCCAACCTCTGTTGATTTAGTTGAATTGGTTATGCTAGACTTCGATGTCATTATGGGTATTGATTGGTTGGCAGCTTGTTATGCTAATATTGATTGTCGTGCAAAGTTGGTCCGATTTCATTTTCCTGGTGAGCCTGTCCTTGAATGGAAAGGTAATGTAGCCACGCCCAAGGGTAAGTTTATTTCATACCTTAGGGCTCGGAAGTTTATTTCTAAAGGATGTATATACCATCTGGTTCATGTCAAAGATATAGATAAGGAGCCAACGACTCTTCAATCGGTTCCTATTGTGAATGAATTCCCGACGGTATTCCCTGACGAGCTTCTAGGAATTCCCCCCGAAAGGGAAATCGATTTTGCTATAGATTTGCTTCCTGATATGCAGCCTATATCCATTCCTCCCTACAGAATGGCTCCTGCAGAGCTAAGGGAATTGAAGGAACAACTGAAGGACTTGCTCGATAAAGGATTTATTAGGCCAAGTACATCCCCATGGGGTGCTCCGGTGCTCTTTGTTCGAAAGAAAGATGGCTCCTTGCGGATGTGTATTGACTACATGCAACTAAATAAAGTTATTATCAAGAATAAGTATCCTCTTCTACGGATTGATGACTTGTTCGACCAGTTACAAGGTGCCAAATGCTTTTCGAAGATCGACTTGCGAAACGGTTATCATCAGCTACGAGTCAAGGATATTGATATCCCAAAAACAGCATTTAGGACGAGGTATGGCCATTTTGAATTCCTTGTTATGTCTTTCGGGCTTACAAATGCCCCAGCAGCCTTTATGGATCTTATGAACCGGGTATTCAAACCATTCTTAGATGAATTTGTGATCGTGTTTATTGATGACATCCTGATATATTCACGATCGGAAGCCGAGCATGCAGACCACTTGCGAACTATATTGCAGACTCTCCAGGACTACATGTTATATGCTAAATTATCTAAATGTGAATTTTGGCTAACTTCTGTAGCTTTTCTTGGTCATGTTATTACCGGTGATGGTATCAAGGTTGATGGCCAAAAGATTGAAGCTGTGATGACTTGGCCGAGGCCCTTGAATCTGACAGAGGTTCGTAGCTTTTTAGGCTTGGCAGGATATTACCGAAGGTTTGTGGAGAGATTTTCCTCTATCTCTGCACCATTGATGAAATTGACACATAAGGGAGCTAAGTTTCAGTGGACTGAGGCATGTGAACAAAGTTTTCAGGAGCTAAAGAAAAGGCTTACGATGGCACCTATCTTGACTCTTCCGGATGGTACTGAGGGTTATGTTGTATATTGTGATGCCTCGAGAATTGGCCTAGGTTGTGTTCTTATGCAGCATGGTAAGGTTATCGTGTATGCCTCCAGACAGTTGCGGAAACATGAACAAAACTATCCTACCCACGATCTTGAGTTAGCCGCAGTTGTCTTCGCCCTAAAGATTTGGCGGCATTATCTATATGGGGTTCATATTGATGTTTTCACCGACTACCAGAGCCTTCAGTAATTATTTAAACAAAGGGAGTTGAACCTACGGCAAAGAAGATGGCTAGAATTACTAAAGGACTATGATGTTGATATTTAATATCATCCCGGCAAAGCTAATATTGTTACTGATGCCCTTAGCCGGAAGTCCATGGGCAGTCTAAGCCATGTTGAAGCTGATAAGGTCAAGATGACCAAATATCTATGCCAGCTAGCTAATTTGTAAGTGCGTTTGGTAGACGCAGAGGGTGGACGCATTCTCGCTCAGAATACAACAAAATCTTCTTTGGTTACTGAAGTGAAAGAGCGACAACACGAGGACCCTGAGCTTATAAAACTGAGGGAAAGTATTCCACAGTAGCGACAACCTTTATTTGAGCTAACTGGAGATGGAGTCCTTAGATACCAGGGCCGCTTATGTGTACCAACAGTCGGAGAGCTCCACGCCAAGATTCTTTCGGAGGCCCATTATTCTAGATATGCAGTTCACCCCGGAGCGACAAAGTTGTATCGGGAGCTTCGACAGATCTATTGGTGGAATGAAAAAAGATATCGCGGAGATGGTAGTCCAATGTCCCAACTGCCAGCAGTTAAAGCCGAACATCAGAGGTTTGGAGGCCTAACTCAGTGTATTGAACTTCCATTATGGAAATGGGACATGATAAATATGGACTTCATCACTAGTTTGCCTTGCACTCCACGGAGGTATGATTCTATTTGGGTAATTATTAATAGGCTTACAAAATCTGCTCATTTCCTGCCAGTTAGGACTACATATTCAGCCGAGGATTATGCCAAGCTTTATATTCGAGAGATTGTTCGCCTTCACGAAGTGCCATTATCTATTATCTCTGATTGAGGGGTTCAATTTACAACACATTTTTGGAAATCTTTTCAGAAGGGTCTAGGCACGCAGGTAAATGTTAGCACCGCTATTCATCCGCAAACTGATGGACATGCAGAGTGTACTATTCAGACAGTTGAGGATATGTTACGTGCTTGCGTGCTAGATTTTAGGAAGTTGGGATGATCATCTACCTTTTATTGAGTTCGCTTATAATAACAGCTTCCAAGCTAGTATTCAGATGGCCCCTTACGAAGAACTATACGGGCGGAAGTGTAGGTCGCCGATCAGTTGGTTCGAGGTCAGGGAAGCAGAGTTGCTAGGTCCTAATTTAGTCCAGCAAGTAATGGAAAAGGTAAAACTTATTAGAGACCGGCTGTGTAGAGCACAAAGTCGGTAGAAGTATTATGCAGATATTCGACAATGAGACTTAGAGTTTGATGTGGAAGATTGGGTTTTCCTGAAAGTATCACCTATGAAGGGCGTCATGCGATTTGGAAAGAAGGGGAAGCTCAGCCCCAGGTATGTTAGGCCGTATAAGATTATTCAGAGGATTGGTAGGGTGGCGTACGAGCTTGATTTGCCTTAAGAATTGGAAGCATTCCATCCTGTGTTTCATGTATCTATGTTGCGGAAGTGCATTGGAGATCCTTCACGTATATTACGCCCATTGAGGATATTCACATTGCTGAAGACTTATCTTACGCAGAGGTACCAGTAGCTATTTTAGATCGGTAGGTAAGAAAGCTTCGAACTAAAGAAGTGGCTTCCGTGAAAGTGTTATAGCGAAATAACAACATCGAGGAAATGACCTGGGAAGCTGAGGAGGAAATGAGGAAGAAGTACCCCCACCTATTTACGACTTAAGGTGAGTCGCATTTAAATAGTTGGCAATTATTTCTTTACAGCAACTTAATTGGATTTTAAATGACTTGAAAGTGCAATTTAAATTTCTTATTGCGAAATAGCTATACGAAGCCTAGTAGTTGGAATCTTCAGAATTTGATTTATGCTTTGCAAATGTAACAAATATAGCCTTGCAAATAACGTATTAGCGGGAAAAAAATGAAACCAAGGAATTGACTTGACCCATTCGCGGACGAATGTTCTTAAGGGGGGGGGAGACTATGAGACCCCATGTTTTATTTTCTTTTTCTCTTACGTAATATACGTAACGTGGCGTGGTTATATAAGGTATATATGATTAGGTGTAGCACATTGGGAGAATAAGAATGAAAATGTGTGGTAATATTGAGGAACTAAACTAAAGCTGTAGGTCAAAGGAATCCCTTAAACAAAGGTTCATGGTTAAAGAAATGGCTCGGGTGGCACCCCGCGCGTTCGAAAGGTTTAAGTTAATGTACACATGTGGGATAAGACCAAGAGTGTCTAATATGCTAAAAATAATGTGTTATGAGGTATTATAATATCACACGGGTCACATGTTAAGTTTTGGAATCAAGCAAGTTGCGAAATAAAGGTCGGCAAAGGTTATCGTAAATTTCTCTAATAAATTTTCTAAACTTTAGGTCAAATGTATCAGATTATTTCTCCCAATATATAATGAGTTATGGGACCCACAACCTATCAAATCGAAGGTCTACGAGTCTAGTTCGCAACCAAAAAACCCTCACATGAATCCGACATTGGAGTAAAATGTTATGACTGTTTTACCGCGGACTGTCCAGGCTGAAGCCGGGTCGCGAACCGGGTCGGGTCAAACAAGTAGTATAAGTCAGGAAATTCGACTTTTCAGACCTAAAAACATTTCATTTTCGTCCAAAAACAGTGAGGGAGATGAAGAGAGGGTTCTATGGTGGTCTTGAGTGATTAAGGTACGTTTTTAATGATTTCTACCGTTAAAGTTTGTCCCCGTGCCTAGAAACTCAATCTCTACGCTTTGCAATCATTTCCCCCTTCTATTAGCTGTGTTTGGAGCTATTCTTGGAAGATAGGAATTTGTCGTTCTTGCTGGTTCTTCAAGCTTTATACTTGGTTTGCCAAGGTAATCATCTTGGGACTCTTTTATGATCGCTTTTACAAGTTCTACGGACGTTTCGTTAAGTTAGGGTCATATGACAAATCTGCCAATCTAAACTCAATTATGAACTGTTTATAGGTGTGTATAAGCTGCATATATATAGTGTTTTCGAAGCTTAGAATGTAAGTAACAACTTTCGTGAAGGAACTACAGGCATTCGGACATTCGTTGGAAAGGTATGTTAAGGCTAAGCTCTGTCCTTCCTTTTAGCACAAATTCTGGGAAATTCCTAAGACGTCAAATGTGATATTTTACTATTCTATTGCTAGAAAGACCTCCTGTGAAAGACATTGGGATCGTATCTGAAGTATTTTCATGATGCTATTAGGTTGATATTCCACTCATTCGGTTAAATAGGGTATTCGACATCTATATATGTCATTTTGTCGACTTTCTTAACTATATGTCTATATATGCGAATTCTTATTTCTCTTTGGGTTGTGTAACTAAAAAATGAAGGTATTTAGTATTTGCGATCATTCATTATCCCTTGTTAAAGTGTATCTTAAAATCTCTAAAGTGACACGTCGATTTCCAAAAATCTCAAATATAATTTTTATGTTTAAACTACTAAAACACTTGATTTTTTTTAAAATACTTTCTTTTATTAAATATCAAGAAATCAGGTATAAGGACTAAGTGAAGCACCTTAAGCTTTTCATCAACCTCTTCAGAGTTAAGTTATCTTTCTAAAAGTCGAGTTAAGTTTCCAAGCTTATTCAAAAGAAAGAAAACATATGAGGTTCCACGAGACAATTGTATGCGATACGAAGATGATTATGAGATTATGAGAATAAGAGTACCTATGAGCCAAGGTTGGCTAAGTTCTTGTTATGACCTATTATGTGCATTCAAAGTTCATATCATACATGGCATATTATGCATGGACTTCGAGCTATAATCGGAGGTAAGGGGCCTATTTGCCCGAAAAACTATATATTGTACAGATGGACACAGGTTGGCAATATGATAACGGTTAGCTACCGGAAGAGACCGCCATTGCTAGCATTTGGTTGGATATGTCATGCATTTGCATCAATATATATGTATTCACGACATACGATTACACGAGCATACCATGCATATTTGATTATCATGAGGTCGGATGTCAGCCATGGAGGCTATCAGAGTGTCAGTGTCAGGTGGTATCTCTATTACTTTTTTTTTCATCAGCTATGTATGATTCTACTTTCTGCCTTACATACCAGTACATTTTTATTCGTATTGATGTCCCGTTGCCTGGGGACACTGCATTTTTGTTTTGTGCGTGCAGGTCCAGGTAGGGACTCTGATCGACCCCTCCGCTAGGATTTCGGGGTTCAACTGTGAGTTGGTAAGCTCCACCTCTTCCTGGAGCTTTCATAGGATGGTTACTTTTGTTGTACAGTTTGGGTATAGTCGGGGCCTTGTCTCGACAGTGCTTATGACACTCTTAGAGGCTAGTGTGGACACAGTATTCTGGATTTCTTTTTACAGCTTCCAGGCTCCAGCCCATAGGCTTGACATGTATATATATGTGTGTAGGCATGTATGTCTCCAGTCGCGGCCTCGTCGGCCAGCTAGTACTTTATTATTTTGGCTCGTCTACCTTTGTTTATATGGCTTATTGTTATTCAGGTCATGACCTTAATGGTCCAGGTTTAGTATTTCAGATGTTGTGCTGCCCGATCTATTGGGCCCCCAGTTTAGTTATCTTGTATGTTTAGTGGCTAACTCGATCGAATACAGTATCGAGTGCCAGTCGTGCCTCCCCTAATTTGGGGCGTGACAATTTTTCTCTATTTGGGATTCAAAATAAACCGGTGAATTGAGACACCATAAATTATCCCAAGTGGCAACTCTGATTAAATAAATAATTCTATTTCGATTAATATCACTTTAATTGGAAAAACTCCCATATCCCCTCAGGAAAAAGGAGGTGTGACAGGGTCAAGAATGCTTCACTTGGTACCAACATATTTAACTACGGCCTTATGGTTAAAAATAAGTTCTTGGCAAGAAATAACTCTAGTTAGTGACCTTTTGACTCTTGTACTGACTTGAGCAATCATCGAGTAGTTTAGTTGAACCATTAGTGTTTTTCAATCTTAAATATGGTTGTTGTGGGCCTTCGACTCTATCCTGTTTAGCAATCTAGTTGTGTGAGAAGTGAGATTTTTGTTGCAAGTCCAAGTACCCGTGCGAATGGTCTAGAACTTGCCTCAAATGTATTTCTAGGTGAAATTCTAAGTTTTGCTTGGCTTGAGAAGTGATTGTAGTCTCTCCTTGACCCGCTTGAAATTTTCCATGTCCCACCAATGTTGCTATCCTTAGTCAACCCATTTTAGCCTAAGATCTTTTTTATTTGATAGCCACGTTACAAGTCTTTACCCGTTTTGTAGTGACCCTCTCTTGGAACCCTAGCTTTCCATAATACTCTTGAGAAGTAATTGGCTAAAACATAAGTTTGGGGGAGAGACGAGGAGTTTGAAAGTGGTATCAAGGCATAAAAAGAGAATAAATGAAGAAAAGGAAAGGCAAAGAAAAAGAAAGAAGGAACAAAAGAAAAATGCAAAAAGAAAATGAATAAAGTGAAGAGTTGAAGGGATTCAAAGAAAAGCAATGATGCAAAGCATGAAGAAAAAAAAGAAGGAGAAAATGAACATCATTACCGAGAAAGAGTGATGTTAAGTCTCTCTAATTCCCCTAAGTAAAAAGAAAATGACTCAAAGAGTCGGCAAAACATGAGCCAAAAAGAGAAAAATGGAGTGCTTACGGAAAGATGAACCCGTTTCTATTCCAACATTCTCTACCTTTGTCCAAAAGCCTTCATTACATTCCAAAAAAGCCCTACGTGATTTCAAGCCAAGTGAACTTAGATTAGTGGTTATTTACATGAGGGGCAAGCATATGGTACTTAGAGTCGTACTTGTGACATTCTTTTAAGAGAGATGAGCGAACTTTTCACAAATCCTTGAATTGAGTGTTACATTCTTTAATGAGTTATGCTAACAGAGAGTAGAGGATGAGGAGTTTGGGATCCACAATGACCTACATGAAAGAGTGAGCTTCCTTGATAAATAAAGTTAACTCTTGATGCTCTAGTGTCATAATGGAACTATTGTGCTTAAAAAGTCAAATCATTGCCTTGTTGATAATTCCTAAATGTTGTGGATAATTGTTGGTCCTAATTGATGTGTGTTTGATTCAGCTTAGCATAGTTGGAAAAGATCTTAGCATGTGGATGTGGGAATTACTTTAATTTCTTGAGGACAAGCAAAAGTTTAAATTTGGGGGAGTTAATAAGTGAGGATTTTGACTACTTATTAGTACCTTTTTACTTTTGTTTTAGTCCAAAAGTTTTTAATTGTATTCCCCAAAACTGATGAAATGTGCTTAAATGCAGGAGCATTAGGAAATGAGCTAAAAAATAAAATCCAACTCAAAAAGGAGTAAAATGAACTCAAGGACAAAAGGCATGCAAAAGGCTAAATATGTGGACCACACAATTATTGCGCGGCCGCAGAAGACATCAAAGAATTCAAGTTCAGAGAAGTCCCAGTTCAAGCTTCAAGGATATGCGGACCACACAATTATTGTGCGGTCGCGAAATCAAGCTATGCGGCCACACACAAATTTGTGCGGTCCGCAAACAGGGCCTGTGCGGTCACACTCACTATTGTGCGGACCCCAGAACAAGCAACATGCGGCCGTAATCTAGAATTATGCGGCCCTAGACCAAGCTCCTACCAAGACTAATGAAGAAGTGCGGACCGCACATGGAATTGTGTAGCCATAGAACTTCGGAAAGGGTTTTTATCCGAAATTTTTAGTTGTGTATAAATAGTCTTTTTTGACGAAATTAGGTTAAGTTTGAACATCTGAAAGTTGGTAGTCGTTTTTCTTTACTGGTTTTAACAATATTAGCTTACTTTAGTGATTAAACATTAGATTTTTGTCATTTAATCTTTCAATATGAGTTTAATTATCATTTCTTCTTTAATTTCTTCATTTTCATCTATGAGTAGCTAAACTTCTAGTTAGAGTTGTGACCCAACCCTAGTGTGGGTACCTAATGGGTATTTGATTTAAGACTTGTTTATGGTTAGATGTGTAGTATTTAGCCTAGTTCTTGCTTTAATTGTAGAATTAATAGTTGCAAACATTGATTCAATCCTATTTGACTTAGTCTCTACTTGAGAAAGAGAGATAGAGTCTAGAAAAACTTGGATAACACGAAATTGATAGTCCCAATTAAAGGGTTGAATCCAGATATAGTAAAACCCGACTTGAGCATCTATCAAACTATTTTGTGAATTACCCATTTGGACTTGAGAAAGCCAAATTAGGCAAAACCACTCTATTAGCGAGAGGTATTGAGTGGTTAATTGCGTGTTGATTGCTATATTACGCCCCAACCAACGAAACTCGCTCTAAAGACCACAACCTGTTAGGAAAACACCTAGGTGGAAGTCACAGCCCTAGATCTTTTACAAACTTAAAAAACAACATCAAAAATATCATTCTCTAGTTTTACATTTGCAAACAATAGCTTAATTTAGAAGTAGACAAAAACAACAAAGTATGTGGAAGTGCATTTTGGACACATTATACGCTTAGTACGAGTATATACCTAAACCCATATACGCTCTCTGTGGATTCGATCCCGACTCCTAGTTGGGTAATTATAATTGAATCGACTGCTTCACAACCCCAATTTGAGGGGTGAACTTGGGCGACATCAGGAGGTGTAATCACTATATCCAAATCTATCCTACCCATCCCGCAACCTACATTACAACCAATTCAAGTCCTATTTGATTCTTGATTGAATGAGCTAAATTAGTAGAGTATTACACTACAAGCAAGCTTATGGCACGTCTTTTGAGGCACATGAATTTTATTTTTGAGAGTGATTTAATTCTTTCTATCTTGAGTTCCTATTTGTTCTTGAATTTTATTGTGTGTGGAACTACTCTCTATTATTTGTGTGAGGGCAAATAACTTACGAAGGTAAGATAAAGTCTTTGACCTCTGTGTTAGAGTAAGTGAGCAGGTTGTTAAAATTGTGTGGTGCTTGTGAGTCGAGTCTTGAGGCGAGGATGTTATGATATGGTGCTTACTCTGTTTTAAATATTCTTAGCATGATGCGTTAGGAAAGTTTTCTGATAAGAAGGTCATCTCTATGTGAAGTGCAGTTTGATTGCTCGAGGATGAGCAATGGTTTAAGTGCGGGGTATTGATAGTAGGCTAGAATCACATATTTTAGTCATAGTTTGCACTCTAATTACTGCATTTTACTTGTGTTTGATCTTAAATGTTAGTGTATTGTACTTATTATGTGTTTTATGTCTTGTAGGAAGTGATTCCGAGTTAAAAAGATAATTTGGAACTAAATTAAACAATATGGAGCTTTGAAGTCTGAGTAGAAGCCCACAAAATTAAGCCGGGATCACGTTTGGGGGTCGAGGACCAAGTTTGGATGCCAAAAAGTGAGAAAACAAAATTACTCTAAGAAAATTGCATTACCGCCCTACGCCATGTGTAGCAGGGCACTAGTGCAAAATTCCTCCAGAGTGAAAAAAATTAACTCTTTGAAAATTCTCACTAATGTAGTGGATGGGGCGCCGCGCCAGTGTATTTTCGCGGTCCAATTATCCCACTTCGGCTTGGAGAAGGGTAGTTTCATCTAGGCCCGTTCCTACATGGTATAAATACATCAAAAATATGATTTTTAGACAATTTTTGACCTTGGAAGCTTTGTGAGAGCATTGGAGGCTACAAGACACGAGATTCCATCATCTTTCCATACGAGAGTTTGGATTGTAAAGTTAGATTGATGCTTTCTTATTCTTCAATTATAATTGTAATGACTTCCTTCATGATTATGGAGTAGCTTACCTTAGGGTTTGACGGATATGGTGTTTTGATAAATACTTGTGGATTATAACTCTAGTTCTTGTATGAATTTGTTTATGGAGTTTTGAATTGTTGCAACCTTATTCGTCAGGTTATTTAATCGAAAGAGGAATCTCTTGGTGATTATCTTTGCATTATTTTATTTGATTTAATTCATTGATTCTCTTAAGTAATCGAAAAAGTTTATTGAATTGTTGATTAAATCAAGTTAGGAGAATATTCGAGAGACGTTTTCCTAAGGACTAATCCATTAACGCTTGCTTGCACACTTCACAGTGCTTATATTAGTGCACCTCCTAGAGTTAAGATTTAATCGAGAGAGGAGTCTTGACTATACGTTTGAACTAATCATCGAATGAATTCGTGAGAATCATTAGAACATTAAAGTGAATTAAACTAGAGTTAAATCCCAAATAGTTATCTTGCACCTATCCTGTCAAATCTTTATTCCTCACATTGATAAGAAACCAACTCTGCGAATCTCTAGCTCCTTGCTGTCAATTGTCAATTGCTTTATTTTAGTAGTTAAACTTAGTTTATAATCATTTACTCAAGTGTTGATCTTCCTAAATAGCAATTAAATCAATAATTACTCAAACGGTGTTTAAATCCAATCCCTGTGGAGGCGATATTATATTATACTATCTTTGATTAGCGAGTATCAATTATGTGTTGTGTTTTGCGCGCGTCACCTATATACAAATTCCTTTAAATTAGATAATATTTTTGAAATTCCAAGTTTAGTAAAGATTAATACAAGGAAGAAGCCTCCAAAAAAATAATTGACTTAAACAGGAAATAACTGATTTCAAAATGAAAAAGAAAAGGAGAAATTTTGAAATTAAGTTGAAATTTCAAATGAAATTTATTGCTTTTAAATATTCCTATGGTCCTTCTCAAGAGAAGTGCTACTCGACACTTTCCTAGAACTTTTATCTTTTGAGTCAGCTGAGCCTCTTTATTTGAAGTATGAAATGGACAAGTCATTCTTGGACTAGTATTACAAGTAACATGTCCTCTGGCAAATAGCTGTGTCTCCAACATTTAGTAAAAGAAAAAGAAAAAAGAAAAGATTGTTGAGATTAGGGCAAAAGATTAATAGGTAATCTGAGTATTTCTCTTTTTTCTACTAGTAGTATTAGTATTTGTCTTGTATTATTTTTTAATTTTTATTATTACATGTTATTTCTTTCACTTTGATTTTATTACAATCTTGTTATTATTACCTTTTTTTAGTCTTTCCTTGTTCCTAGGGTCTATCATAAATAACTTATCTATCTTCTCAAGGTAAGAAAATATACGTACACACTATTATCCCTAGACCCCGCCTTATTGTTGTAAAAGATTATCGACGACTTTTGCTATCAACAGAGCATTCAAGTAATCTGTTAGTGAAAAATATATTGGCTCAATAGTTTTTTTTTTCTTCCAGTTTTAGGCAAACGAATTAGAAGGTATGGTTGTTTCTATATGATTCTTATTTTTAGCTATCTCTAAATATTAGACACCGCCTCTTTTTCATAGACCTTTAATAATTTCAAATTCAAGTATTTCAATTTTAAACGTTTATGTGTCGTTTTCTCCGTCAAATTAATTTTTCGATCAACAACACCAATAACAAAAGTTTAGTGTAATCCTACAAGTGGGGTTTATGGAGGGTAGAGAAATTGTTTTCGATAAACCCTCGGCTAAAAAAGATAGAAGAACAAATTAATTTTTCGATCATTTCTTATAAATATTCTTCAACTATCATTTCCGTACAATCAAATAATATCACAAAATTGAACAGAAGGAATAATTGCATCCTATTGTGCAGTTTAATTGCTTAATGAAGGAAATAGACTCTTTACCTCAAACCTTGGCGTGATAAGGAAGAAACACACTTAGACTAATTATGTGATTATTGTAATCCTACTAAAAGGCCAAGTATTAATTTAGGATTGGGACATTAGTAACAAATGTTCAATTACCGGAAGTAACAGCACGTTGAATTTTCATATTTGGAAGAAAGCTTACTTATAAAGAAAGTTTGGTTTATTTTCGCTCTAGGCAACTCTTAAAATGTATTAAGGAAAATAATATATTTATTAGCTTTGTTATTATTAATTCCTTGTTCGGTAGTATTTTTCAATCTATATTAACTAATATTAGTATTAGTTACACCCTATTCAGTATTATTATGGTATCTTTAAACAAATAGTCATCTACGATCATTGTTTATTTTTTCTAGCCATATACATAGATTATACATTCATTATACACATTACACATATAATAGTACATAAACCCACCGACTATTTTAAGTTTAAGTAATTGGATGAGTGTCTATTTGGGTTAATTCTTCTACTATTTCTTATACGTAGCAAATCATGACATTGACAATGCCATTGGTTTTTATACATGGATAAGCATGTATAAAGACATAATTGTTCTTTCAAAACCCTTTTCAAATCCTACGGTCGATAAGAAATATATAATTCCAATATAATTAATCTCAACATTACTAATCCCTCCATTAATACATCATATTCAAAATTATCCTTATACACCCTACTAAACGACCCCTTATTTTTTAACCTTAATTCAACAAAGGGACCATCATTTTTCCCATTCATCAGTCAACATTAAGATGGCGTATGCTTTCAAAAGTGTTAGAATTTTTCTTTCGAATAATTTTGTCAACCAAACACCATTATTTTTTTTTAGTGTATAAACTCTTTTACTCCATATTTGGCTGGAAATAATTTCCTTTTTTTTTTTCTTTTTGTGGTAAAAAGTGAAAAAAGAAAACACATTTACAACTCCAAAGCCCAGCTGCTCTCTTCTCTAAGTTGTTGCAAATTGACCATTGCTACTTGGACTCCCCAAGCCGTGGGGACTAGGAATGTTTGTGATTAGATTGAGTCAGTTCTTGTTTATGAGAAAACATTTATAGTATTAAAGTTTGTTTTGCCAAGCTTACCAAATCAGATGCAAGTTCAGTCAGTTTCAATTTTTAGCATTTTTTCCACTTTTTCCTTTTTTGGGACAATACAAAAAGTTAAATGTTGATGTATGTGGAAGAGGGGCTAATTGTAAATGCAAAGAAAGAGGGAGATAGAATATTGAATAGGGCGAATACAGATACAACCCATCCAACTTGTCATCATTTTTTATTTCGGCACTTTATCTCTACCTTATTTTATTTTGGTCTTCCAACTCTATTCTATATGTTTTGTTTTGGCCCTCCAACTCTATTTCTTATGTTCCACTTTAACACAAAAGCCGAAACCAATGCAAAAAATATAGTGTGTGTATACACAAATCTAATGTGCAATAAATATCTAATTAAATATTGCCACCGGTTTTTTTATCCATGTAAAACGGGTAAATACTAAAATATTTAAACCGCACCATATTTTTCATCCACTATTGCCCCATCTTCATTCTCTAAGTTTCAAAGCTTTCATCTGCCGATTTCATACCTGGCCCGTTTAGATGAAATAAACCCAGAAAAAATATGGTCGGGTTCAAGTATTTTAGCATTGACTCATTTGATATGAATAAAAAAGATCAGGTAGCAATATTTAATTGGATATTTATTACATCTTAGATTTGTGTATAGACATGCGTTATATTTTTTGTATTGATTTTAGCTTTTGTGTTAAAGTGGAATATAAGAAATAGAGAGCCAAAATGGAATAAGCTAGAGATAAAGTACCAAAATGAAAAATTGTACCAAGTTGGATGTGTTGTAAGAGTATATATATTTGGCCTATTGAATATTGACTGATGATTGAAAATTGAGTGGAGGAGAAATGTAGACGTGATAGTAAGCTGAGTCGAATAAAGTATACAGTCTCTTGAAAAATCATACGACAGCTCCTGTTATTAATACTACAGTAAATTCTTATAGGTACTTGATATTTATATTAAATTAAATAATTTATTTTAATCTTAATAGTTACGGTAAAATTATGCGAGAACACATAGATAAAAAATAAATTTTAAATTTGTTTAATTTATGTCAAACTATGGGTTGAAATATATATATATATATATATATATATATATATTTTAAATAAAAGGATAGATTGTCCCATAACGATTATACTGAATATATTGCTATTGTGAAAGAACATATGGTCCCATGACAATTAAGATTGTTGATCTTAGGGTTGGGTTTAAAGGTGAGCGCTAATAAAGCTCAAAAACCTATTTAAGGTCAAAAAATAAAACTATTTAATCTTATTACACAAATTTTTATTTTTAATTTTAACCTTAATCTTCTTCAAAAATAAAAAACTTTAAAAAATGTACTTCTGTCATTTGATTGTTTAATTAACTATTTCAAAATTGTTATCCCACGTTAAATATAACACTATAAAATAATTTCAAAAAAATAGTAAAAGTAATTAGGAACATCTTATACTGAAAATAAAAATTTAATTACATACATAATTAAATAATTTACATTTTATTAAAAAAAATTATCCCTCATCTCACGTTTTTTTAATTCATAGATGACTATGGTCAAATTGTAACCTGCATTTAAGGAATTACAACAAAAAAAAAAAGAAGACCAAAGCATTAAAGTCTTGAACAACAACTACTAACAATAATAATACAGTAGGCGTCCTTATCCCTCTCCGTAGTTCAGACACATTTATTTACTTCACTGTAAACGACAAGTACTTAACTACTCCTACTATGATTTCTATTCTATATTTTTCTTCATGTTCTTGAAAAGTAAGAGTGAAAGACCCAAGACTCAGTAGACTTTTTGCAGTCTCTGTTCTCACATTAAATTTCCTCTCTCTAGATTTCCGAGCCGCCGACTTGCTTACCGGTCCCCTTCTCATTTCCGGTCCGGTACTTATCTCCATCAGCTTTCGTTATAAGCAAGCTTATTTGCTTAAAGTTTGCGACTTTCGCCGTTGATTTTGACATCTGGGTTTTGTTCGTCTACTTTGTTTTGAGCTAATTCTAAGTCATGGTGATTTGCTAATTTAGCTTGGTTTGATCAGAACTGGTAGTTGGTTACAAAAAATAAAGGAAAAAAAGAGCAAAGATTGACTGGTAGATACGGCAAAAAGGGAAGCAAAATCAGAAAGTTCTAAAGATTTCCCTTTTTAGCTACCCCCGAAAAAACCCTAATAAGAAGTAATTAATCATGCCGGCCGACCCAGATAACTCATCCGCCATGAACGATTCAACAGGCTCAGGTGAAGTAAGTGTTTCTTCTTCAGGTAATCAAGTTCCTCCACAGAAAGAATCAGCTAAGAAAAAGAGAAATCTTCCTGGGATGCCAGGTAAAATTTAGTTTAACTACAATTTTTTATAAACCCAATTTCCCAAATTCTGTAAAGATTTGATTTTTAGGGTTTTTGTTTTGTTCTTGTTTTGATTAGATCCCGATGCAGAGGTTATTGCTTTGTCACCTAAAACTCTACTAGCGACGAACAGATTTGTTTGTGAAATTTGCAGTAAAGGGTTTCAAAGGGACCAGAATTTGCAGCTTCATAGAAGGGGTCATAATTTGCCATGGAAGCTAAGGCAGAGATCAAGCCAAGAGGTGAAGAAGAGAGTTTATGTTTGCCCTGAAACCACTTGTGTTCACCACGATCCTTCACGGGCATTGGGTGATTTGACCGGAATTAAGAAACATTTCTGCCGTAAACATGGTGAGAAGAAGTGGAAATGTGATAAGTGTTCTAAGAAATATGCAGTTCAGTCTGATTTAAAAGCTCATTCTAAGATTTGTGGTACTAGAGAATATAAATGTGATTGTGGCACTTTATTTTCAAGGTGAATTCTTTATGCTCCTTTTAATTTTCACGGTTATTGCTATAAATCTTTTTGTAGTGGCAATTTAATTTATTTGGTTTCTAAAGTTGAGAACTTTGTTTGCTAATAATATATACTACTATATAGGAGGGATAGCTTTATCACACATAGGGCTTTTTGTGATGTATTAGCTCAAGAGAGTGCAAAAGCAGTACCAGAGAAACCTCCTAATGTTACTAATGAGGAACCTAAGACACAAGCTATTGCTGCTTCATCATCACCACCACCACCTACACCGATGGCGTCTCCACCTGCCGCCGAGTCTCAACCACTACCACCAGCTCTTCCTCCGCCTGCAGCTCCAACGACTTTAACCCCTGCTGCTATTCCTCCGTCAACTACCGTGATATCATTTGTTTCCTCTGTTCAGAATCCAGGTGCCTTTTTGAATTGATGTTTGAAGTTTTAAATTTTGTGGATTTGTAATTTGTCGGTTGTGTGGTTGTTACATACCAAACAAAAGAGCTTTGTTCTTTCTTTATCTTGGAGTCTAGTTAATTTTGTCATTTATTGATCCTTGTTTTTTTTTCCTGTATTATTACTCGTTATACAAAGGAAATCTTTTATAATCAGTCCAAATCCTATAGATAGAAGTAGGGTCTGAAATAAAAAAACAAAAAGAAATCAAGTAAAATAATTAAAAATGAAGATTTAATCTGAGAAACTATTGGCTAAAGAAAGAAATAGGTGGTCTACTTAAATAAGTATGTAAGTGCAGATACTGTTGTTGATTCTACTTTTGCTATAGATAACATTCTTTTATATGAAAAGTTTTAACTTTCTCTGCTTCTTAAAATAAGTATGCTACTTTTTATCTTTCTATAATTGTTTCTGCAGAGTTGCGGGAGAATCCGAACCCAAATTCTACTGGAACTGCTGGCAAACAGGTTATGGAGGAAACAACAGCTTTAGCAAGCTTGACTGGAAGTTGTAGCAGCAGTAGTAGCTCTTGTAGTAATGGAAGTACTAGCAGTAATGTTTTTGGAAGCTTGTTTGCTTCATCAACAGCTTCAGGAAGTATGCCATCTCAAGCTCCTGGATTCACTGACTTGTTTCGAGCTGTGGCTCCTGAACGCGTACCTGAGATGGCACCACCTTCATCTGCAGAACCAATATCTCTCTGCCTAGCAATGAGTCACGGTTCATCAATATTTAGACCAGCTGGACAAGAGCGGAGGCAATATGCTCCAGTACCACAACCGGCCATGTCTGCAACAGCATTACTGCAGAAGGCAGCTCAGATGGGTGCAGCAGCAACCAGCTCATCATTGTTGAGGGGCCTTGGGGTTATGTCCTCCTCATCCCCTTCTAATGGACAACAAGAATGGAGTGGTAGACCAATGGAAACCAATGGTGCATCATTGGCTGCAGGCCTTGGGCTTGGACTACCCTGTGATGCTGGTTCTGGTCTAAAGGAATTAATGTTGGGAACTCCCTCTGTTTTTGGTCCCAAGCATCCTACTCTTGACCTTCTTGGATTAGGGATGGCTGCTAGTGGCGGTCCATCGCCTGGATTGTCGGCTCTACTAACATCCATGGGTAGTAATCTAGACATGGCAACTGCAGCAGGATCTTTTGGTAGTGGAGATTTCAGTGGGAAAGATTTAGGAAGAAATTCATGATATTGACTTCATTTCTCAGTGAAAGGAATATGACCGTACTTGCTCTAGCTGAGAAGGGTCAGGTTTATACTGTACAGGATCATGGAATTTTAGTTGATGGAGCAAAACAAAATGGCAAACCCAATTAGTGCCCTCAGTCCCAAGAAATTAAGGATAGCATGGCAGGAGAAAGTTCCTTAGGCAGTTCACACTTTTTAAGATTGTTCAACTGCCTGGAGGAAAGGAAAAAATGTCTTTTTTGTTGTTGTTGTTGTACAGTAGAAGCTGAATGTCTATCATAAACTCCTTTGCTGTTTATTACAAATGTAGCTGTTTTATGTGATAAAATATTTGTTATACTTTTAAGCAAGGGAGGTCAAATTTGGTGGAATTTGTTATCAAATGTCTCAGTTAAGCATTGAGAATTTGTTTGTTGAGTTCAGTATGTTTTTAGTCCTGGTATAAAATTCAGTATGACTGATACAAGATTGGTGTTTTCGGTATACAATTATGCTTTACTAGTACTATAATTTAACGTTTTATTAATGCATTGTGTGGAATAAGAATATTGAGTATTAGTAACACCTGACTAAGAGTATCTAAAAGTGCTTATACGGTATGTAGGTAATTTGTGCATAATAATTTTTGCATCGTTATTTATAGTATAACTAACATTACTGTTTTCCACAGCTCTAGACCTTAGTTGTGGGTTATGGTTATTGTATGTCATCTATTTTATGGTTTTTAGGATGCTGTCATTATTTCTATGGTTACTGTCTTTTCTTGTTTTCTTGTTTTATTTTCATCTTCCTGAGCTGAGGATCTATCGGAAACAACCTCTCTGCCCTATCAGGGTAAGGATAAGGTCTGCGTACACACTACCTTCCCCAAACCCCACTTAGTGGGACTTTACTGGGTCGTTGTTGTTGTTGTTATTTATAGTATAACAATACTTATATATATATATATCCTGATATCATTAATCACTGCATAAATCATCTTTGTATTACAATTCATGCCTAACTAAATCATAGACCTGGTAAACTTAATGCTTGCTGTTCGACTCCAAGCTAATTAATCTATTTAAAACCAAAATTTAGCCAACAATGGGGCTTGATCCTAGAAGTGACCACCTTTAGGATGGACCGAATCCAAGTAATTTATAGAATTGAATTTAATATTTCTGAACCATTTCAACTATATACTTTATTATGAAGCCGGCAAGTTGGTTCCTAATTGTCAATTTTATTAAAAAGAAAAAAATTGGCTAAATACCACCATATTTCACAAGCTCCCGAACTCGTGGTTGACACCAAAGTCGGTGGTATATTATACTTTATTAGTATATGTTTGATTGATAAGATTGGAGAAGGGACCATGCCTGAATCAATACCACAAGGGGAAAAAGTACCAAAGCTTGGATATGGAAGGAGACGTTGAGGTAAATATGGAGAAAAAGCAGAGAAAAACAGTCTTTAGATAAGTTTTAATAGGGTGGTAATGATTAAAAGTTAGAAGAACTTAAGTCGTAGTTAGAGAAAAGACGTAAAATAGAATGGATCAAGTGAATGTGCTGTGAGAGGGCTTTTCATGATTGTGCTTTTGACCTCAAACTGAAGGGATCTGATGCAAGGATTTTTTAATTAACAGCAACTTCTCAATCACTTTGTGGGTACCTCAAGTATTCCACGAGTATTTGATATCTCCTATCATCACAAAATTGTAAGTAATAAATAGTTTTGCTCATAAAGACTTAGTCAGAAATGAAAAAAATTATTTAGTGATTTTTGTGTCGCTTAGCATTCAAACATTGAAATCTTATGATTTTTTTCTACTTTATTGATGTCTATGTCACAGCTAAGGCTGAGAGTTTTCTTACCATTTTCCAATTCCACTTTGACTTGGAACTCCAATTGGGACATCTGATGTTGGAAGACTGTACCTGGAAAACGAAAACGCGTCAGGTTAGCATCAGTTTAAGTAGCAACTCAATTGTCTTCTAATTATATCATTACTTTAATACACTCCGGCTGATAAATAAATAATGAGCTATTGTGGAAGTTTATGCATTATTCTTGTCGTTTATTTTTGTTTGGTAGTAGTAACCTGGAATAATGAAATATGATTAAAATTGGGATGAGGTCATAAATAATGGTCTCCCACCTAATCTTCCTTTCTTATTATGCTACATTAGGTTTGCTTCTCTATTCAAGACCTATCACATCTGATGATTTTTACTTATTTTCTTCCTAGCTTATATTATATGATGACAGCAAACAATTACCTACAATAAAGAGAATAGAAATAAAACTGGTTCATGTTTGTGTCTAGACATTTTTGGTGCCTGTTGATCAACTAGGGGTATTTAAGGAGGGTGGATGTAACAAGAGCATTCAAGCTATATACAAGTTCTTCCTCAATGCGAAGCCATAAATGCCATGTTTTTTGTACCAAATAACATACTGAAATGCACGAAGATTTGAATTCAAATTTTGCACAATAGGACCAGTAATTTAATTTCTGTAGTCTACACTTGTAACAAAAAAAAAAAAAAATCCAGCACCATCTTCACCTAATTAGGCTTGTAGACACTAAACGAGGAAGGTAAAAAACTTAGTCCCACCAGTATTTATACCAAACTCTTATCATGGTAAAGTGATAACGTGAGGTAACAATGTGTACTAATTAATTATGATTTAATTATAACCATATTTGTAAAGACATATATTATATATTTATTGGATTAGTATAAACACCAGATGAAAATAAGTATTTATCAACGAGGAACCCCTTAGCGATCCACTGGCTTATAGTTTCAAAATCTGTCTTTGATAATTTCAACTTTGCTAACTAAAACTCCGAATCAACTTAGCAAATGTTAATCCTGTGTACTGGAAACTTTTCTTCTCTCTTGTGTGGTAAGTTGCAAATGCACATGAAGTTAGTGGAGCAATGGTGCAATAAACCTTTTAACAAAAAACTTATAATTGGTTGACAGTGGAATCATTTTGGGCAACAAAGATTTCAATTGAAGGGCCTGTCAACAAAAGATATGGATATCCAAAACATTAATCTTGTAGGTCCCATTAATGGTTCATGATGCCTACATAATATCCAAGCCAATTTCCATACCCCTCTCAACTCCACCTATTGTGTTTCATAAAATCTAGACCAATTACTTTTCTACTTTTATATATTTCTTTTATCCGTTGGATTTATTAGTAATGTACTAGTATTACAAACTTTGTACGATTTTCGCTTTCTATCTTTAATGCAGCTACAAATCCTACCAGTATGCCAGAAAGGACATACGTACTATTAAGGGTGTACATGGATCGGGTTGGGTTCGATTTTTATTTAAATCAAACTACACAAACTATATCGGTTTTGGCTGGTTTTTCGTTACTTAAATATTATTTCAATCTTACTTTGTTAAATTTTTTATAAGTAAATATATTTAGTAAAAATTTTAAAAATTAGAAAAATATATTATCTATTAAATATTCTTATGCGTGAATTTACTTAATAACACATGATAGTTAGTCTTTTAGTCGTCCGACAATAATTTTTGTTGATATACACTTTCAAGGTTAACCGAATTTAGTAATTAAACGTAAAAGTCAATATGATACTTAAATAATAATAACCACTTCAAATTCGAAAAAGATATAAGAATTTAATAGATCTTGACTATGGAAGAACAAAGAGATTGACGCATTTCAGTAACACTTGATAAGAAAGTGATCATACGACCCATTGTTTAAGGTTAATAAATATGGAGCACTTCATATTTTATTAAATATTATATCCCGTAAGAGAATCCCAAATATTTTTAGATATTTTCTTAAAGAAAATTCTATATAAAAATCTTAAAAGTATACATAAAAATTTATATTTATATGTCGGTTTAATTCGGGTTGTTTTACTCAATACCAAACCAAATCTAGTCGAATCTTTTAATCGGTTTTGATTTGACTTTTCGGTTTGGTGCGATTTTCCGATTTGGTTTGTACACCCGCACGTACTACCTCCCGTAATCCTACAAATTTCTGACTAGTATATGCGCATAGTAACACTATTTAAAAATATTTTTACAATTCCGGGGGTATGGGGGCGGGGGGAGGGATTTTATATAAAATGGATTATCACTTTTAACTACCACTTTACCTCCTTTTTTCTCATTGATATGGCAGTAGTGTCTGAGTCACCAAGAGAGTAAAGGTACTTGAGCACTCCTGCAACAGTGCAAAGGAGCTCCTACTAGGTCCGCCCAGAGCTGCTCGTGGAACCGAAACATACAAATGTGATTGTTTTTAGGTCACTCGGTCTCATTTCTTGCTATAACTTTAATGCTTGCGATTTACATAGTAGTAAAATCATGATAACTGGTCGCTAAAACTAGAACAATTCCGCCAAAAGAAAAAGGCGCCAATTTAATATTCTCATACACTCTCTTTTTCTCTTTTGCGAGGAAAGTGTAGAATATATATTTAAAATTAGACTGAGCAGCTTCCGAGTCTACTTGAGACTCTTGTCGACACAAGTCGGGAAGCGTGTAGATGTTCTAAGAGATCTTCGATCAGGTTTGTTATTGGTTAAATTTATTAACTTTTTCTGTGCTCTTCGTTGCTTTGATGACTAATTCACTAGTGGTATTATGTCGATAATTCGGTGCTGTTGATTTGGATTCTTTACCGAGTTCAAAATCTAGTACGCTTTTGATGTTGTGTTTAATTTGTGAAGATTAATATGTGTCGTTGTATTAGATTGTTTGAAGGGTTGCTGTTATTTCTTTGTACTGAACTTTTGGAAGATTGATTGGTCTCATTTTCATAGAAGTCATCTAGGATTGCACACCGCATGTTCGACTAATTGGCTGTATGAATTTTGAAGCCTTAGAACTGACCATCTTTTTGTCCCAATTGCTTGTTGTGTGAATATGAGTAACCGTGGGATCAATTCTATAGTAATGTTTTACGCACACCGGTTTTATGAAAGATCAAGTTAGATGTGGAATAAGTCTACGTTGAGTCGACTTCAGTTAGTGCACGTTGTGCATCTTGAACTTCTCGTGTTAATGGATGTCGCATGATACTTCAATCTTGATGCACATTCCTTAAAAGCATAACATGATTCTTGCAGTACACTTTTTATAAAAGAGTGTTGTTGTTTGGAGAGACAATGAGTAGGGAATTCATGATAGTTTCTAATCCACCCTTCTGGTTATTGTTGACGAGTCCCTGTTTCCAGAGTATAGGTTCTAACTGGTATACATACAACTATACTAAGTGAAAATAAGGGCTCTGATTGTTAGTACAGTTCCTATTCATTGCTAATTAGTAGCGTTTTCTTGTTCAACAAGAAGATAAAGGATCCCCAATCACACCTCCACCAACTTGAACTTAGAAGAAGTAAGGCAGTGAAGTAGCTTACCCTTCACCCATTGGGAAAGTTGATCAACAACGCCTACATGATAGGAGTATCATCATTCTTCTTCACAGGAAAAGTATACCCTTCAATGAGATCATCATTGGTCACATTATCTAAGGAAAAGTTACCTTTTATTGAAATATTCACGATTACATGATCAAATATACTACATAAGCCTCAAAATGGAAAAACAAAAGGCACGAAATTGCTTATATTGAAAAAGTATGCACTCAACACCACATCAACGAACTACTGGCGATTTTTTGAATGACACCACCAAGGAGACAACCGGGTCATGTTCATGCTGTTTTAAGGAATGTTCTTTTCCTCCTCCGTGTGTATGGACCCTGCTCCTCTTCCTCGGTTTCTTCTTCTTCTTGATGCCTTCTTTCCATTTCTTCTTCCTGTCTCCTAGCTGCTTCTTCCTGTCTCTCAGCTTCCTCTTGCCTTCTTCTCTCAGCCTCTCTTGCCTCCTCCTCTTCTCTTCTTCCTTCCTCCTCCTCCTCCTCTCCCCTCTCTCCTCTCCTTGCTTCCTCCTCCTCTTCTTCTTCCTCATGTCTCCTTGTTTCCTTTTCCTCCCTCCTGGCTTCCTCTGCTTGTCTTTCCCTTTCTGCTTCCTCTTGTTCCTGCCTCCTCCTAGCTGCTGCTTCCTCTTCTCTCCTCCTTGCTTCCTCCGCCTCTCTCTGCGCTTGTTCCTCCCTCCTCCTTTCCGCTTCTTCCTCTCTTCTTCTTGCTTCCTCTGCCTCCTTTTGTGCTTCTTCCTCCTGCTGCCTTCTAGCTGCCTCTTCCTCTTCTCTTCTCCTTGCTGCTTCTGCCTCTCTCTCAGCTGATTCCTCCTGTTGCCTTTTAGCTGCTTCTTCCTCCTCTCTCTTCCTAGCTTCCTCTTCTTCTTGTCTCCTCCTGATTTCCTCTTCTTGCCTCCTGGCTTCCTCCTCTTCCTTTCTCCTGGCTTCCTCCTCTTGTCTCCTCCTTTGTTCCTCTTTCTCCTTTGCTGCCTCCTCTTCTCGTCTTCTTGCTTCTTCTGCCTCTCTCTCTCTTCTTTCTTCTTCAGCCTTCCTTGCTTCTTCCTCTTCCTTCCTTCTAGCTTCCTCTTCTTCCCTCCTCCTTTCTTCCTCCCTCTGCCTCGCCTCCTCTTCTTCCCTTCTTCTAGCTTCCTCCTCTGCCCTCCTCCTTTCTTCCTCCATTAATCTCACTTCTTCTTCAGCACAAGATGTACACTCCAGTATGACTGATTCACCCTGTGCCTCCAGAATCCGATCCATTGTTGTGTTAGTCACATTAAAGGAAGCTGCCAAGATTTGCCTATCCAGTGTTCGGAGGACTGAAGCCTTCCCTGTTAGGTACTGAGGATGATGTCTCTTTGTAGTTGTACTAAACCCAACAAAGACAAATGAGTTGTTGTTGAAAGCCATTTGAGCCATAGGATGAAACCTTGGTACTGCAAATACATCTCCTTCTTCCACCTTAAACCTCATGTTTTTGCACCCCTGCTCTGTTCCAGTGCTTGAGCAAACTACCCTTACCATTCCTTCTCCTTGCAATGCTATTCCTATTTCAGTTGCCGTTGGATTCCAGTGTGGCCCCATCATTGATCCCTTGGTCAAGTTCACTACATAAATACCAATGTGGGAACCCTTTAATGCGGGTAATTTTTTCCGTGTTATTACAGTGCTCCAGCCATTGCAATTCTCAAAATCTGGTTTCTCTTTGAAAATGTTGAACAATTCAGTCTTCTTTTTATTGCTTTGGGAGTCAAAGAAACTGTGACCGCCCCTTCCTAGTAGGCTTTTCATGAATTCAGCCTCCATTTCCCACAGGGTCTTTTTTGTTGTCTTGGGCACACCATGTATGATGGCTGGTACTTCTGTCCCATTCAACACTTCGTCTATCACATCCTCTGGTACCTTCACAAAGAAGTTTTGCATACAGTCACAATTTACCCCTTAACATGACTCTTTATATTAAATTAGCAGAAAAAAGGGAAAACCAGAAAGAACACGAAATGAATTTAAGTTATACTCTATATTCTATCAGCATAACAAATTTTTATACTAACAATGCAAGTTAACCTGCTGCAATAGGTAATTACTCTTCTTTCCAAATATGTTAAGACTTTTTATGAAGAGATAAATCAATATATTGATAGTGCACAAAATTTAAACTCATACTATACAATTATATGTTTAAATAAAATAGAGGAGAGTTACATGAAATGCCGCCTGGAGAACTTTCCTGTCGAATCCAAGAATCATATCACGGATGTTGGAGTATGGTCCGGACAACGGCTCCTGCATATATACGAGGAAATTCATCTTTGATCAAGATTAATGCAAAATTAAGTATTAACATAGTGAACGAGAACAAAGAATATTACGCGCAAATCATCCCCTGAATTAGCAAAGATGGAATAAACTCTAAGTTTCTGTCGCGCAGGCTCTAAGTTGCTCTCTATGAAGAAAATAGTTCCATAAGGTAGCCTGAAAACATCTCCAATTCTTAAATCCACTGACTTCTGTTCAGTTTCGTCCATCCAAGTCAGCCTTCCCGACCCTTCAATCAGCATTCCACCGAAATCAAAAATAAATACGTAGTTGAATTTACCAATGAAACAAATAAAATGAGACAAATCAAGTAAAAAAAGAGAATAAAAAATGTAAAATCCATACCAGTGTGGACATAGAAGACCATATCTGCATGTAGAACAACAGGAAGGAAGAGAGAATTGGGCTCCAATGTGATGAACTGAAGATGATAGGAACCGGTGATTCCATCAGCCACTCTGACTGAAGAGACCTCCCCATTTTCAGTTGAAACTACTGATTTTCTTTCTCCTCTCTTCACCAGAGGCCCCAAACCCCATTCCCTACCTGGGGTTCCTTCTTGCTCTGTCAAAGCTGTTACACTGATCGCCACATTACTGATAATAACCATAAACAGCAGAAACTTAAACAAGATTCTGCAGCATTGAAATGGCGTCGAGACAGATTTTTGATCCGACATCGCCTTTAATTTTTAAACAAACATGCACAGTCCTGACGATCACCGGCAGTGAGGAAAGGGGGAGTAAAACACGAGGTTTTGAAGAAGGAAGATATGAGGGAGTGGAGTTACGTGGCTTTTGCATGGACACGTGCTTGTTTCTACTTGACACGTGGCTACCTTCTCTGACTGATGATTCCTCCCATGCACTGCTCTTTGACTTTTTCCGTACTGTTCCCATTTAGGTGATTATCTTCTTGTTCAGTTCCATCAGTGTTTCGGCCTAAGATCCTTATCCTCTAGCTATGTCTTAGAGACGAAATTTTTTATCTCAATAATTGCATAGTGAAGAGAAGGTAAAATGAGTATACAGGCGCAATTTGGTGTAATGAAGTCATAATTTTGACGGAAGGGATTTTACTTCAAAAGAGTGAATGTTAAAATATAGTAAGTCATAGTCTATTTTTATTACTTTCTGCATATATATAAAATTTCTATCAGAGCATTAGATTGTATGGAACTCAGAGACTCATTATTAACCAATGATTTTATCGAACAAACAGACTCATTGTGAGCCAATCGCTTACTATTCGGTACCTTGGATACTACAGTTTGTTTCGCGAAAGATAAATTAATAATCTTCAAGGGTTTTCAAATCTATACTACATCACATTTTATTATGAGGAAATTGCAAATTGTAATGATTCTGGGTCAGCTATATAGTAGAGAGTAAAAACAGACATTTCGTTCATGACCATCGTTGGTTAGGCTTAAGCGGGAGAAATTCAAAAATAATCAGATTTACAAGTGGTCATTTAAAAATAGCCATAAATCCTATTAAATGATAGATTTGTTGACACCGGTGCTCCAATCTCCAGTATATTATAGTGGAACTTTCCGCGTGTTGGAGTTCCAGCATAATATGCTGGAAGTTCATACATAGGTGCACTGATCTCCAATATATTATGTTGGAACTTTTCGTGTTGCAGCAAAATACTAATGGCTATTTTTCAATGACTTTGCAAATACTGGCTATTTTTGAATGATCAGTCCGAAAACTGGCTAGCCAGTGCTATTTTTACGCTTAATCTCCTTAGAAACTAGAAGTGGGCCTCGAATTTCTTGTCTTTCCACAAGGCCCGGCTCTAATCTGGAGAAGCCCAATTTTCGTGCGTTTACCTACATAAACAGTTTTTTGTTGCCTAAAGTTGAGTCCCATTATTGCCCTGGAGGAAAAAAATCAGAAATAATTTGATTTACAATTAATTGAAAATTGGTCATAGTTTCAAAAGTTATTGAAATCTAGTCACTTTGTTATGTGAAAATAAAATCTGATAAAAAATACGAAAAAATTCCAGCATAATATGCCAGAGTTCGAATTTTTTACATATGAGATTTCGACATAATGTGTTGGAATTCATAATGTGCTGGAGTTTCAACATAATATACTAGAAGCATACATGAAGGAGTTCCATGATCCAACATATTATGTTGTAACTTTTTGTGTTTTAACTCAGGTACATTTGTTAAGATTTAATCTTCGCCGTAAATAATGACTATTTTCAATAACTTTGTGAATACTAGCTATTTTTCAATAACCACCCCTAAAAATGACTATGCCATGCCATTTTGACCAGAGGCAAAAAATCAGAAATAGTCAGATTTATAATTAGTAATTGAAAAAGAGCTATAATTTCAAAAGTAATCGAAATTTAGCCATTTTTTTATGTAAAGATAAAATCTGAATGAAAACACCTTAAGAATCCGGAAAAATTTCAGCATAATGTGATGGAATTTCATAATGTGCTGGAAGTTTATATGCAGGAGCTCTGAAATCCGATATATTATGCTGGAACTTTCCGTGTTTCAGCTAAAATAGTGGCTATTTTTTTTTTAATAACATTGCAAACGCTGGCTATTTTCGATTAGAAAGATGACACTGTATAACCACTCTCAAAATAATAGAAAAAATATATATAGTTTTTGTGTGTGTATATATATACACTCACACACACATTATGTGTGTTATATACAAAAAATTACAAATTTATACACTTTTTCAACTACCAAATATAAATAATTTCTGGCGCGGGCTAAAAGTGATAATATACCTTTTTTCAATTACTAGTTCGAAAACTGGCTAGTCCATGTATTTTCACCTTATAAATTCATCAATAGGCCTACCTCCTATCAACATATGTTACAGCGTAAGATTTAAACAATGTAATTTATGAAGATTTTAATATGTTGCTAAATATTTGATATTTTCTGTTGTACAAAAGAAATAAGTTTCAATGTATCTCAGTAGACAGCTCTCTGACAATTTCGAATCTTATTAATTTTGATGTTATTCCAATTGGATCTCCCATACTTCATTGCTTGGCATGTAAAAAAATACAATCTTAGGATAAATCAAGAAGGTGTGACTCTTGTAAATCTATAAAGTGCTTTTATATTTTCACCCCTTGTAAGCATCACGAGGTAAAGTTTATAGCACATTCTATTTTATACGATGAAGATGTAAAATATAATTCATACGTATATGCCTCACTGTTGAATTCTATTTCTATAAACTTTCGGGACCACTGTGTCAAAATTATTTAGCCATTTGGAAGGAAGACCATGGAAAATATAAACAATGACACATGCGAAACGTGGAAGGACTTCCTATATATATGATAGAAAAAGCAGAGTGATCAAAAAGAAAACTAAATGAATCTAGTGGGTATTTTGCAAAGTGAAATCGACGTATCGTAACAATCCATATAAATATAGAAAAGGACCACCATTCATCCATGTTTTTGCCTTGCCCTTTTTGTTTAGTTATATTAATCACATAGACTAGATAGAAGATGCCCCGCCCTATCTCCACCACCACCCCTTCCCCTTCCAAGCAAGAAAAAGTATAAAAATTATTTAAAATTTTGATAAATTGTGTGAAATACCCCCATTTGAAATTTTAAACTATTGGAGATATGATGATTCATTTATTTATATATTTCTGTCTTCAACAAACCCTTATAATTGGGTATGGTTATTTTTCTTGGACTAAACATAAGGAATATTTTTGTTGACTGAGTGACAATAAGATATAGTATTAATTTTGGACAGCTGCATATTGTTTATTGTTAACAGTAGTGTCAAAATTTGTTTGCGTGCATCTCGAGTATTTTATTAGGTACCGGCAATACTTGTATTGGATAACTTTGCTCATCCAAACTTAAACCGATGAGAAGAAATCATCAAGCATGTTTTATCTTATTTGAACCCTAATTTTCACTACAAAGCGCACCTATGGGTGTCTACGACTTCTATCAATTCATACCATGTTAAATTTTATGAGTTACTAATTTCACCTAAAGCTTAATAGGTTGAAGAGAGTAATTTTATTTCTTTATTTAAGTTAACAACAAACTTTATATCCTGAAAATAAAAAGGAAAAACAAAAACAGAAAAAAAGTAGGCATTGATGAGTCATGAAAGCATGGCTGAATCACCTCCACAAGTACTGTTTCAAACCTTTTGTTTTGCGCCTTTTCTTTTGGGGGGAGAGTTGGCTCTGTATGTCCTGAATGGTGCCATGACATATCTTTTTCTTCATGAGTGGTATTAATCACAACTCAGAATCTCAACCCAACCCCCCTTTGCTTTTGTATCTTTCAAGCTTCTCTTCCTTTTCCACCGCGATCTGTCCCATCTACTTACGAACCTTAACTCCTAAGTACTTGACTTTTTTCACTATTCATTTCTTCATACTTTATTTCCTAAATCACGTTTATGAATGGTGTTATACTAATGTTAATATCTTCCTTTTGCTTTTTTCTCCCTTCTTAATAATAGTAATATTTATCATGACTAAAAAAGCTCCATAAGATGTGACCTAGCGGTCAATAAAGTGGATAAAAATTATAAAAACAGGATTTACATTCCAACAAAGACAAAAATATTACGTGATAAGTTACCTTATATATGTATTGTTGGGGGATAACAGGTACTTGTTACAATAATTGAAATGTGTACGAGCTGATTCGAATATTACACGACCATTAAAAAAAATTATTGATCATTATTAAAGGGTCCTTTTCGAACTTGAGTGAGAATATTTCTCAGGAGTTCCCCTGACATCATTAGAAATTTATACGTAAAAAAGTTGGTTTGATTTTCGTAATATTCCAAAAGATAGAAAAATTAATGGGAGATGCTTTTCATGATTGAATGAAATGTTACAGTGCTTTCACTTTCATAACTTTGTCAATCTGGATTGTCATCCTTTTATTAACATGTCCTGTTGAAAATTAGAGGGAATAAGGTGATGCTAAATGCAAAGTCGAACCCTCATCCACTTGTAAGAAACATGAGGTTGGCTATAATTTCTAAAGTGTTATCCTCTTTGCCTTACAACATTATATTTCTTTTCAGCACTATACAATGGAGTCTTGTGTAAATTGTACTCCAATTGATTTTTTTTGTCCCCTCATTTTCCCCTCCCCCACCACCTACCAAGAAAAAGAAAAAAAAAACACACTAACTTTAAAGACCCTTCCCCTACCAATTCATGAGGCATATTATTTGCTGTAAAATGGTGACACGCACTATCCATGGTGCTAGCTAGTACAGACCCTAACATGTAAAAAAAAGGTTTTACAATGAGTTAACATTAAAGTTATGAGTTATTTGAGAATGGAAATTCGATATTCAATATTCATAGTACTATTTTTATAAAGTTTCTCTCTCTCACACACATATATGTATGTATGTTTGTATAAAATGGTTCACCTCTACCAATAATACAAAGAAGCTAAAAAAGAAAACTAGGGTTTGACTCCAGTGGCGGTTATAAGGTGGTCAGTTGATCACTCTTCGTTGAAAAATTGCATTGTGTTTATAGATAAATATTACGTTTTAGAAGTATATAACACATATTAAACACCCTTTGTAGGAATTTGTTTTCACTTTTTTCAAATTTGAATACCCTTGGGTAAATTTCTAGTTTCGCCATTGTTTGACTCCTTTGTTAGTAGGGTATATATTGAACCCAGGTCCGGGCAAGTTGAGCTTTTTCGTAAGGAGCACTTGGAAACAGAGAGCATAAGACGAACAGATTATTTTTGGAGAAAAAATAAATAAATTCTAAGGGGAAAAAAGAGTAAGTGTACAAATTTCAGTACAATATATATATATATATGCGCTTAATTTTTGTTCTTCTATTTTTTTCCAATTCAGCTATAACTCTATAAGGTTATACCCCCTTGACCTTTAAAAATCACAAAGTAAAAAAATCGAAATGCAGCTTTGCTATAAAATGAACTTTACTATGTTATCATTGTTGTAAAGTGATAATGATTTGGATGAAAAGCTTAAGCATAAAAATCCTTGAATGATTACACCACTTTTGTTTGGATCCTTTTAAAATAACCGTTCAGACTATGTCATCTTTAAAAATTAATAAAACCCATGACCATAGAGCAAAACAAATTTATTAATGACTAAAATAAAGCATGATTAAGACATGACAACTTTCTATAGTATTATTAAAGTGCAAGACCATTAGCTTGACGAAGATATGAGTGCCTTGTAATCCTTAATTTACTATCATATGTCAAGTTCTTAATTATAGGAAACAGTAGAAAAGCCATGACAAAAGTTAAAAAAGAAGCTTTATTTTTTTTAAAATTATTTTTGTGTGCACGCGCGCGCTTGAACAACAGAAGAAAAGAAGGAAAGGGAAGAACATTTGATGAGATTAGAATTGTTGCATTTAAATGGTACTGCAGGGTGAAATTACTTCTTTCTTCCTTTTTTATTTATTTAGTTAATTTAAAATCTTTTTTGTAATTTGTGTGCATAGTAAACAGCATATATGATGGAAACTTAACTTAGTAACAGTGGTTCAAGAGCTATTAAATTCGAACTAAAAACATGAGTCATTAATAGTCGTGAGATTTTTTGATCATGGTGTGAGTCCTTTTTTATTATTCAATAAAAAAATTGTCCTTTTTCTTTTTTCATTACTTTATCTAGTCTAATACGCAATGAAAGGATGGATTGATTGGTCAATTATGAGTATACTATGACCCATTAACCAACAGAAGAACATATTATTCTCCTCCTTCCGTCCAACGCTTCTCCTGCGCGCAGAGACGGAGTTAGGATTTTGAATTTATAAGTTCAAGATTTTAGAAAAGATAATTTATTATATTCTGACATTACTGATATATATAAGTAAATTTTTCAATATATACAAAATTTTAGACCAAAATTATTGAATTCTACCAAAATCGTAAGTGGCACTGAAGCTCCTCCTTTGCCTCCCTGCATCATTTGTTCATCATGTTATGTGTACATGCAAATGCATTGCAGACAAAAGGTGTTTAGTGGGCCCAATGATGGGCTCCTCCATGTCCAATAAGGTCACTTGTAGGGCCCAATATGTGGGCCGGTAGTGAGTCCATAAGCTTTTATAAAGCTTTTTTTAACTTTACAAGGGGGTCTCCTTTTCTTTAGTTAGGCCCGAGTTGAGTGAGGCTGATCTGATCCGATCAGATCCAACGGTGACTTTTGGATGGAAATTCCAAGATGCTTACTGTCCAGAAGGATCATCGGACGATCCACATGCGATCTCCAGAATCCTTGTAGAGTCTCCTTGATTCGAATAAATTTATGAGTTAATATAATGTAGATATGAATTATTTGGGTAACTTTGCTATGCATTATTGTTAGTGGGCACTGGGCAGGGTTAATTAATATGCCCTAGACTTTGCTTCACTGCTCAGTTTCTATTGTCTTTTGCTTCCTTTTGTGGACTTTCTTTTAGTGGGCCCTCCTCTTTTGGTTTCCTCATAACTGTGGACTATGGAACTTTAACAGCCCAAAAGTTGACCCCTTTTTGTCATTTTTATGCATAATAATCATTTAAGATTTAAATTATACTACCAAAATAATTCACATTTTATTAAATTAATTATTAGTATAGTTTAATTCATAATATATTATTATTTTTGTCGTGTTATCAATTAATATTTATCATAGAGATTTACCTGTTATTATTTTATAATTTACCTAATTATACGCAAATCATTTTTTACACCATCAATATATATAACATATATGTTAATGCTTCACTTATAGTGTAGGTGAATTTATGTACAATCCATGTAATTTCTGTATAATCAATGTAATTTAATATGATGTAGAGGCTATTTAATTACTTATCTTAATATAAACCTGCTATATTTATTACGAGTTTTAGCAGCTTGAACTGATCAAAATATAATGTCTTTTTAAACTATTTCAAACAGTAAGTTGATATAATGTCTTTTTTCGAATTTTCTCAGCTCTTCTTATATTCCTTCTCACTAGAAATATGGTGCTGTGATAATTGACCTGTTGCAACATTTGATCTTCTCTTTCGCGTCTGATTAGATGCACTTCAACCCAATTCAGTTGCTTTTACAAACAAGAGTATTCATCCAAAACGGAAAATCATCCTCCCTTTGAACTGATGACAACTAAAGCACCCTCAGGCCATAATGATCTGATGGTAGTGTGTATATAAATATATATATAAAGCTCAATTCTTATTGATCAACATTCATTATAGGGTTTTAATCAATAAGTATATTCAACATAGAATTACCTATAATTACCTTTCAAATTCTTTAATTTTAGAATTATTTTTTTACAACATCAATACTACTTAAACTCATATAGTCATTTTACATAGCCTGGACTAATTCCAAATGGGAACGGGAGTTCAAATCTCATTCATTGAGATACATCTTGCCTCTTGCCAATATTTATCGGATTAAGGCCACAAAAGGCACAAGTAAATTCAGGATTTGAATTTTGCGGGTTCAAGTTCAGAATTTTACTACAACTCTTTAATTTACTTAGTCCAAAATCTACTATTTTACTATAAATTTTTGACATATATTATAGGATCAGCCAAAGCTATTGGATTCAGATAAAAGCATAGATTAACACTGAATTCTCCCCTGACAAAAGGCTATTATCAGCACTCTTTGTTTTTTCATATTTTGTCAATCAAGAATTTTGTCGAGTGTCTGTTTCTAAAAGATATGAGCGCGACTTTTAAAACAGCTAAAAATTAAGGGTGTGTTTGTTATGAATGAAAATATTTTTCGAAAAGTGTTTTTCAATTTTCCTATGTTTGATTGGCCTAAATGTTTTGGGAAACATTTTCCTCATGAACTCATTTTCCTTTAATTGGAGGAAAATATTTTCCCTATCAAGAGAAGTGATAGAATTTAAGGGTCCACCAAACTATATAGAGAACCATGTTCTCTATTAGTTTTCATAGAACGCACGTACACTGCAGTAAGTAAATGACACAGAGGAATTTTACGTGAAAAATTTTCAGCTCAACGGGATTAAAAACCACGACCTACCCTTGTAAGATTTCAACTTCACTACTGAGCAACTTTAGATTACAACCTATGTAACCTAGGAATTAACTTCTTAATCCCTTGCTAACTTGTAACACTCTATTACAAGCTACTTTGTAATAACTCTATTATAAAGACTTTACAACTCGACTAACTCTAGCCAAGACACAAATACAAGGGTTTATGATTTACAAAGTATTTCCTACACAATGCTTCTAAGTAAGCTAAGTAGGAATTACAAGTAAGAGCTTTTACAAAGTTACAACTCAACTAAGGACATATAATAACTTGATATGGGGAACTGGTCCGTAGCAGTGTTGTTATTTGTTCTTGATGCACTTTAGAATCATTTTTCTGGATGATCAATCACCATGAGAGTGCTTGAGTTAATTCTCTAAGTGTTCAAGTGATTTTTTTTACCTTCCTTGATCTTAATAATTCATTTGTGACATCACTTTGAATGATGTAAGCAAGTTAGGTAAAGAGCATTCCCCATAAAGTAGACTGGTGCATTATTTCTGTACTGTAGCGTGTGCAGGCAACAGTTGACTTGTACAGTCTCCTCGGAAATTGGTAGCTATTTGTTCCCTCTGTTGTTCCTATAACTCTGAAGAGTTGAACTGTGTTCCCAACTGGAGACTTGTTGTTCTTTAAGTTCTTGACGATATGTATCAGGTTCCTTATCTGGTTCTTAACAGTAAGTTTGTTAGATCATCAAAACATAACAGGGATTCACATATAACCTATCAATCTCCCCCTTTTGATGATGACAAACTTGTAATTCAAGTTCCCCCTAAGAACTAGAATGACATTGACATTTGCAGTTTTCTCCCTGAATCTGTTTCCTATCCTATTCCCCCTGAATTATTTTTATCCCTTTTGGCATCATAAAAAGATCAGTAACAGGCTTTAAGCAAAAGAAGTCTAGCTTGAGTTAACTCATGCCACTTATGTGCACACAATATGACTAAAAATAGAGCATAAAAGCAAGGCATATACTGCAAAAGGGATAAGCTTCCATTAAACAATTTGGATTTTAAGACAGGGAGCAGATTCAATATTGCTAACAACATCCACAATTCAGAACAAAAGGAGAAAATAAGTACTACAAACATCATCATAGACTAATCATAAGAGACCGACCCTTAAGACTTGACACTAAGGAGACACTGTCTAGGGAACACTGGAAGGAGAGGGCTTAGAGGCAGCGGTAAGGGTTTGGAGGACTAAATCCATTTGAGCATGCGCCAACATTTGCTCATTGAGCAGTTTCTCTTTTAGGTCCTCCACCTGCTTCTTGAGCTCAGCATTCTCATTGGTCAGACGGGAAACCTCCTCGCTTTGAGAGCTACTGGAACCAGGTGCCTCCTGAAGCTGACTCAACTGACTTTCAAGAATAGCATTCCTTGCTTTCAACTGCCTTATCGCAGCAGTGGCACTGTTCTGAGCGTTGATCAACTGAGAAATGGTAGAAGTGTTTCCAACACCTCCAACCTTATCAATGCACTCACATTCTTCGAGAGTGGTCTTTGAGAAAGTTTGCTTCTTATTGCTCACTTTAGCTTTTCCCAGAGGAACCTTGAAGAACTCAAAAACCTTGGTGAGAAGGAACCCATAAGGCAACCCATGATTACCATCTTTGAACTCTTCCACTTTTTGCATGTGCTCTATCATGATCCCATGCAAGTTGATGGTAGTGTAGTTGTCCAGTGCTTTCATGAGAACAAGGTCTGCACAAGAAGTAATGGATTTTCTCTCAACACGAAGGACCAAGACCTTGTTCACCATCTCAAATAACAATTAGTACACTGGAAAGAGGGCCTTTTTCTGTACCCGTTCCCCTTGTTGAACTGCTCTGTCCTTCAGGATAGCGTTTTTAAAGTTTGAAGAACAAGTTCCCCAAACAGTAGACGACCCTTCAGCAGGTACACCCAGAATAGACCCCAACAAAGCAGAATCCATGACCATATCAACTCCATTCACTAGTGTGCAGATATGATCATCCTCAACTTTGAAGAAGTTGGCATAGAAACTATGCACTTCCTCCTCATACATTTTTGGAGCATTACTTGTGAACAAATGTGTCCACAGTTTAAACTTACAAATTTCATCCAACTGTCGTATTCCAGCCTCCTCCAAAATGTTAGGAGCAAATGTATGGCCCCACAATACTTTCTGATTTCTCAATTTCTCTTTCCCAACACTCTGGGGATCATCAACTTTTGCCTTCTTGGAAGAACCAGGTTCCTCATCAGTATCAACTTTTCTTTAAACAGACTTGCGAACATTCTTTCCTTTTTCATCAGGCTTTTCACCCAATTCTTCCATCACCTTGGCACCAGACTTTTCCACTAACTTATCACCAGATTCTTCCACTATATTTTCACTAGAGACAACATCATCGAACTTGTTCAGACGTTCAACAGTTACAGAAAAACCCTTTTTAAGCTTGGGGAGACCATGCTTCTGTGAGCCGTTTCTAGTCAAAGAACCAGGTTCTTCGTCTACTTCATCACCCACAATCATAACATGCACTACCTTCTCATGCACAACCTTCCCATCCTTTACCAATTTTCTCATTCTTTGACTGGCTTGGCTTTGCTAAGAGCGGACTCAAGAGCCTCATTCTTTTGCAACCTTGTAGTGGGTCGCTTAGGAGTTGGCTCTTCAGTAACAACTGATCTGCGCCTAGTCAGGCTGGCAATCGACAAATCATTAGAATCCTCTTCACTATCCCTATTTTGTTCTTCAGACACAAATCTTATCTCAGGCACAAACACACAGAGGCTCAGCATAGAAATGAGGGGATGGAGTTGGGTCAGTACTGACTTGGGGTTCTTGACAGGACCCCTGAGTTGGATCCTCCTAAGAGGGATCAGGTCCTCCAGCAGGTTCCCCAGTAGCACAGTCATGTGCCGATGGTTCAACAGGCACAAGCTCCCTACCTTTGCCAAGGTTTTAGACTCTTCCCCCTGAGGCTCAGACCCATCCTCACCTCATTCGATAATAACCCGATCACCAGCTATGGATAATATGTTTTCTATTACTTCTTTCTCTTGTAAATCCATGGAAAACGCATGAGAAGGAGGAGTGTTACCCGTGGACTCAAGCTTAGGAACTGTCTTTTTGAGTCAGCATCCTCAGAACTAGCAGTTTGGTCTATTTGAGCCTTTGTCCACAGGAAGACTAGAGATTTCCTGATTTTCCTCTTCATCAACTGTACCTTTTTCACCCAGCTTTTTCGGCGAGGCAAGAGGAGAACTCGTAGCCACAAACCTTTTAGGAGTCGAGATTTTGCGGCTCCGATGAGAACCAGAACTCGGTTGGGTAGGAGACTCTCAGTGTGGAGGTGACTCTGTCCTAGGGTTTTGGCTAGTAGTAGTGTGGAGTGAGGAGTCTAATATCGGTGTTTTAACTGACAAGGACTCAATGGGGGTGTTACTTGGAATACTTGAGATTTCGTGATTTTCAGCCATGGTGAGAAATAGTGAGTTGAAGAGGAGGGATTGGTAGTTTGAAGAGAGAAAGAAGGAAGGTTTTGAAATTTGATGTGAAGAGTTGTGACAATGATGGGTGTATTTAAGATGGACGAGGGACCGGTTAAGAAAGGGCGACAATTTTGGGAGTTGGGTCGATTACCAACGGGTGAGACGTTTGGGTTCAAAAGATGCAAAGAAAAGAAACTGACACACTGATGATGTGACACTTGTTTTAACCGTTCAAAATTGTGCATGAGAGAACAGAGAAACTACTAACTTGCGTCAGGAGAACCAAGTTCCCTAATGAATCTTGCACCTGTAAGCTTTGCCCTTTTTACCAGCGTGCACTGTATTAACTGCTTATTTGCTCTATAATCATCATGCGTGTCTACCTGTAACGGTATAGAGGTGAGTTAGACTTTGCCAAAAAATACGTTTTAGCTAATTTTACTTGGACATTTCTTTCATAACCAATGATCGAGGGACCAGGTTCTCAGTTGGGTTTTATCAACCCCAGTGCCAGGCGATTTATTTCAAAATGTTCTCTGCTTAAGGCCTTGGTGAATATATCAGCAATATGATCTTCTATGCTGCAGAATTTTATGCAGATGAGCCCATTTTCAACATTGTCTCTGAGGAAGTGATGACGCATATCAATGTGCTTGGTTCTCTTATGTTGGACTAGATTTTTGGCTATATTGAGCGCACTTGTATTGTCGCACATGAGGGACACACAGTCAGAGAACACTCCAAAGTCTTCCAACTACTGCTTGATCCACAGTAATTGAGCACAACAAGAAGCAACTGCTACCTATTCCGTTTCTGCAGTTGAGAGTGCTACCGAGTTTTGCTTCCTTTTACCCCATGAGATTAGACAAGAACCCAGAAAATATTCCATTCCAGACGTGCTTTTCCTGTCCACCAGATATCCTGGATAATCAGCATACCCAACAAGATCAAAGTTGTCTCCTGAGGGATAGTAGATAACCAGGTCTTACGTTCTTTTGAGATATCTCAATATTCTCTTGGCAACCTTCAGATGAGATTCCTTTGGATTAGATTGAAACCTTGCACACAGACCCACGCTGAACACAATGTCTGGTCTGCTTGTAGTGAGATACAAGAGTGGCCCTATGGTCCCTCTATACATGGTTTGATTTACAGGGGAACCCGGTTCATCCATGTCTAGACGAGTAGCTGTGGCAATAGGAGTGTCAATAACTTTTGATGCTTCCATGTCAAACTTTTTCAATAGCTCCTTGATGTACTTCTACTGACTTACCAATGTTCCCTTTTGAGATTGCTTCAATTGAAGTCCCAGGAAGAAATTTAATTCTCTCATCATACTCATCTCGAACTCACTCCCCATGAGTTTTACAAACTCTTCACAAAGAGAGTCAGCTCCAAAAATGATATCATCAACATATACTTGAACAATGAGCAGGTTCCTCTTTCGTTTCTTCAGAAAGAGAGTGTTATCAATTTTCCCTTTTGTAAAGCCATTTTCTAGAAGGAATTTTGACAACCTTTCATACTAAGCCCGAGGAACCTGCTTTAGCCTATACAACGTCTTGTCCAGTTTGAACACATGCTTAGGATGCTCATGATTCTCAAATCCAGGTGGTTGCTTGATATAAATTTCTTCTTTTAGGAAGTCATTCAGAAATGCACTTTTGACATCCATTTGGAACAATGTGAACTCCATATGTGATGCAAAGGCAATAAGGATTCTGATAGCTTCCATTCGAACAACTGGAGCAAAAGTTTCATCATTGTCAATCCCTTCTTCCTGGTTGTAGCCTTGAACTACCAGCCTTGCCTTATTTCTTGTTGTGTTTCTAAACTCATCAAGTTTGTTCCTAAATACCCACCTGGTTCCTATAACAGTTCGATCTGCAGGTCGAGGAACTAGGTGCCATACTTTGTTCCTTTCAAATTGATTTAGATCCTCTTGCATGGCATTGATTCAATATGTATCTTTCAATGCTTCTTTGATATTTTTGGGCTCTATTTGAGAAAGAAAGGCTGAGAAGGCAAGTGAGTTTCTAGCTTTTGACATGGTTTGAATTCCTGAGTCGAGAAGAGTGATTATGTTATCAAGGCGGTGTGAACTTTTGTGCTTCCAATTTGGTACCTGAATCTCATTGGTAGAAGACTCGGGTATGCCTGACTGAGGTTCTTGGCCGCTTTTCGTTTCAGATAGTGGAGTACATTGGACTGCATCAATAACTCTGTTTTCAGCTTCAGTTGTTGTGATGGTGGGACCATGTTCCTTTCCAATGGATGGAGATGTAGTTGCATCATCTTCACTGGATTCCTTGATGTGACTCATCATATCTGCATTTCCATTTGCCATGTCAATAACTTCACCTTGAACAGATAAAGGTTCTCAATCTTGATCAACACGTTTGTCCTTCGCACATGAGAGGTGAGATTCATCAAAGATCACATGTACACTCTCCTCAACACATTGAGTCCTTTCATTGTATACTTTGTAAGCTTTGCTTTGAGATGAGTATCCCAGAAATATTCTTTCATCACTTTTAGCATTAAATTTTCCAAGAGCATCCTTGCCATTGTTGAGGACGAAACATTTGCAATCGAAAGCCCTTAGATGAGTCAACTTGGGCTTTCTTCCATTCAACAGTTCATATGGAGTTTTGTTCAGACAGGACCTAATCATACACCTGTGCACCAAGTAGCAAGTAGTATTGACAGCTTCTGCCCATAAATTCTTTGCAATCCCACTGTCAATCAACATTGTCCTTGCCATGTCTTCAAGAGTTCTATTCTTCTTCTCCACAACACCATTTTGTTGAGGTGTTCTTGGAGGTGAAAAATTGTGAGTGATACCATTTTCAGTACAAAACTCATCAAATTTGGCATTGTCGAACTTTGTCCCATGATGAGACCTGATGCAAGCTACATTATTACCCATCTTCACTTGAATCTTTTTGAAGAAGGCAAGAAACACTTCAAAAGTTTCATCCTTGGTTGTGAGAAACAAAGTCCGGGTGAATCTGGAGTAGTCGTCAACTATAATGAAGATATATTTCTTTTCTCCTCTGCTTGGCACCCTCATAGGTCCACATAGATCCATGTGAAGAAGATCAAGTGGCCTTGAGGTACTTACTTCCTTATTGGGCTTGAATGAGGATCTGACTTGCTTCTCTTTTACATATGCATCGCACACTTTGTGATCCTTGAAGCTTGACTTGGGTAGACCACGAACCAGGTCTTTCCTGACCAATTTGTTCAACAACGTGAAGCTTGCATGACCCAGCCTTCTATGCCATAATTCAGCATCATCATCAACAACACTTAGACATCTGAGATCACCATTTCGCAGAGACTCAAAATCAGCAACATAGATATTTTTGTATTTTTTTGCCACTAGCACCACCTCACCAGTCATGAGGTTTGTGATTGTACATATTTTTGACAAAAATTCCACCTTGTTTCCCTTGTCATAGATCTGGGAAACACTTAGCAAGTTGTACTTCAACCAGTTCATGTAGTACACATTTTTGATAGAGTGAGAGAGAAACTTTCCAATCCTTCTAACTCCCAGAATGTATCCCTTCTTGCCATTTCCAAAGGATACACTCCCTCCTTGCAGGGCGTTAAGTTAAAGGAAATCATTTGTACTTCCAGTCATATGCTTTGAGCAGCCGCTATTCATGTACCATTTTAAGCTACTCCCTTTCACTGTTTCCCAAGAAAATCAAGAGTTAGACTTAGGAACTCAAATGAGTTTGGGTCCCTTGTAATGAGGAAATGGGTGAATTAGGGATCTTTTGGTCCAAGCAGGCATTATATATTTTTTATGTGAAGGACCAGGTTCCCTAGCAGTAGTTACTTTTTCAGCAAAGACTTTATTTTTCTGTTGTGATTGGAATCTGGCCTTACAGGTTTCCTTAAAGTGCCCGGTGTTACCACAGTGAGTGCATAGCCAATTGTCAGGTACAGTGACATACTTGCTATGAAGGTTGTAGGGAGTCTTTTCCTTTTGAAACCCGATTCCCTGCTTGTTTCCCCCATTGTTTGTATACATGGAAATGATAGCATTAGAGTACCAAGTCCACTTGAATGATTTTTCGAGATCACTCTTGATTCTTCCTAGTTCTTCCTAAAGTTTTTTATTTTTCCCAAGCTCAGCACACAGACTATATTTCACTCATTCTAACTCATTTTCAAGCTTAAGATATGCCTCACTTGCAACCTTCTTTCTCTTTTGACTGTTCCCAGGCCTATTATCCATTTTAAATTCCTCAATTGTTTCCTTTAGGTCCACTACCACCACTAATAAGTCATCTCTCTCATGCTCAATGTTAGAAACTCTCTTAGTTAAGACGTATTTTTCCTTTCTGACACACTCAATGGTCTCTTTTAGATCTACCACAATAACCATTAGATCATCCCTCTCATATTCTATATTTGCAATTTTTTCATCTTAGGATTCCTTCTCTTTCTTTAGGTTTGTTTCATTTAAATCAATCAGAACGACTACTAGGTCATCTCTAGGCTACTCTGCTTCTCCTAATTCCACAGTTAAAGAATATTTATCATTTATAAGACTGTGATAAGCATCAATTAACACATTTGTAAAAGACATGAGTTTTTTAGGAGAGTAAGATTTCAGATTTCTCTGAACATCCAAAAAATTTACCTCATCATCGTCGCCATCTTCATCATCATCATCATCAGACTGAGCTATCAAGGCAAAGATTGAGTCATACTCAGTTGCTTCACTTTCTACTGCCATCATTGAACTATCACCATGATTATTTTCTTCTTCATATTTGCTAGAGGAGTCTCCCCATGCAGCAAGAGCTTGCTTTACAACATTGTCAGTGGCATTTTTCCTCTTGAAGCGTTTATCAGGAACCGAGTTCCTCTTTGCTGCTTTGTCAAAGTTGTTTTTGTACTGATCTTGCTTTAGGAGAGGGCAGTCTTTAATGAAATGTCCTGGCTTGCCACATTTATAACAAATGTCATAATTTTTTGGCTTGTTGGAACTACCCCTTTTAGAATGCCTCCATTCCTGCAAACCATATTTTGGAATCTTCTTGTCAAGTAAGCCATCATCCTTACCACTTGAATCATTGTTGTCTGTCTTGAAGACCAGGTTCTTCTCCCTTTTGGGCTCTCTTATTTCATTGTCCTTCTTCTTCTTCTTCTTCATTTCATATATTTTCAAATTTCCAATGGGTTCATCTATGGTCAGCACCTGCAAGTCCTTTGCCTCTATAATAGCGTTCACCTTGCTTTCCCAGGATCTAGGTAGGACACTGAAAATTTTCCTGACAAGCTTATTTTTTAGAATGATTTCCCCAAAAGAGTGGAACTTATTGATGATAAAGGTGAAGCGAGTATGCATATCTTAAATGGATTCATCATCCTTCATCCTGAAGAGCTCGTATTCAGTTGTAAGCATGTCAATCTTTGATTGCTTGACTTGTGTTGTTTCTTCATGAGTTGTCTCAAGAGCTTCCCATATTTCTTTTGCTGATTGGCATGTCGATATCCTGTTATATTCATTAGGACCAATGCCACAAACAAGAATTTTCTTTGCACGAAAATTCGATCAGCGTCATTGAATTATTTTGGGAATGGTTACAGCTGGGTCGCCAACAGTCTTTGTAGGAACAAAGGGTCCATCACAGATAACATCCCAATGCTCGGAGTCTTTAGCCATTATGAAGTCATGCATCCTAGTCTTCCACCATCCATAATATTGGGCGTTGAACCTTGGTAGCCTATAAGCAGACTGGCCTTCTTCGAAGTTTGGCGGAGTAGCCATGAGGATCCTTTCTAGGTGTTAGCCTGATAGAAAGAACCCGCTCTGATACCAATTGATAAAATTTAAGGATCCACCAAACTATATAGAGAACCGGGTTCTCTATTAATTTCCACAGAATGCACGTACACTACAGTAAGCAAATAACATAGAGGAATTTTACGTGGAAAATTCTCAGCTCAACGGAATTAAAAACCACGACCTACCCTTGTAAGATTTCAACTTCACTACTGAGTAACTTTAGATTACAATCTATGTAACCTAGGAATTAACCTCTTAATCCCTCACTAACTTGTAACACTCTATTACAAACCACTTTGTAATGACTCTATTACAAAAGACTCTACAACTCGACTAACTCTAGCTAAAACACAAACACAAGGATTTATGATTTACAAAGTATTTCTTACACAATGCTTCTAAGTAAGCTAAGTAGGAATTACAAGTAAGAGCTTTTGCAAAGTTACAACTTAACTAAGGACTGATATGGGGAACTAGTATGTAGCAGTGTTGTTCTTTGTTCTTGATGCACTTGAGAATCGTTTTTCTGGATGATCAATCACCATGAGAGTGCTTGAATAAATTTTCTAAGTGTTCAAGTGATATGCTTTACCTTTCTTGATGTTAATAATTCATTTGTGACATCACTTTGAATGATGTAAGCAAGTTAGGCAAAGGGCATTCCCCATAAAGTTGATTGATGCATTGTTTCTGCACTGTAGCGTGTGCGCGCAGCAACTTTACAGCTGGAATAGTTGACTTGTACAATCTCATTGGGAACTGGTAGCTATCTGTTCCCTCTGCTGTTCCTATGAATCTGAATAGTTGAACTGTATCCCCAACTGGAGACTTGTAAGTTTGTTAGATTATCAAAACATAATAGGGATATACATATAACCTATCAAGAAGGAAAAATATTTTCCAAGACTCCTTCTTAACCTTCCTGTTTACCGTGAAAATGGTCATAACAATTAAATTTGATTATGGGACTCTAAAATACGTGATCTATTTTTAAGCTAGTTGTTAAGCAGATGATGTTATGTATGAGACTTAGAGACGAGATAAGAGTTAGGAATAAGGTGATAACCAAATCGATAGGTTAACAATCGGGGCCTTGGGATTGTCGATTCGGGGGCCTCGAGGTCGATTTTAGAGCTTGGTTGGGAGCTATCGAAGGTGGTCGAAGTATGGCTAACAATTATTAATAAAATCAACGAATGCTCTTTATGGCCAATGATAAGCAATAAATGAAGAACAATGATGAAGATAATAAATGGAAGCAATAATATCAAGAGAGTATGTTAGAGAGTAGAGAGAATGTTCTTGTTTTTTTGGTATGGAACAACTGAGACAACCGAGGTTTACAAAATGACAAGGGTCACCTTTATATAGGAGGGGAATCCCAACATAGTACAAAATACACTAATGACAAAGGAGCGGAGATGGGACAGCCAGATGACACCTTGATTTAGGATTAGGGCAGTCTACTAGGCTCTGTCAGCCCTAGCCGTGTGCTTTGGGAACTCTCCATTTCTATCACAGCCGTAGTCAACATTGTCTCCAGGCCGAACGTCGACGATCCTCGAGAGAGGAAACTCGACCGTAGCTTTGTAGCCTCGAGCCTTCGAGACGATCATCTGAGGTGCCTCGATGACGAGGAATTAGACCCTCTGATTTCACCGTATACACTTCCCTACCCGATTTTCCATCCCCACGAACTCTTATTCAACCTTCCTTATCCTATTCCTCATCCCCACCAACCAACCCCACACTCCACCTCCATCCCACCCCCACCCTAAATAAAAATATTATTAATAGTACTTTCTTTTCATCTTGTAGATAGATTTATTTTTTTTCATGTCAACAAATGAGTATATATTTCATGATATAAAAAGTATTTTTTTTCATTTCAGCAAAAAAAATATTTTCTTTTCATGATGTAAAAAAGGTATTTTTTTTTATTTCAACAAAATGATTATTTTCTTTTCATGATGTAGAAAAAGTATTTTCTTTTATTTTAATAAAATGAGTACTTTATTTTCATGTTGTAAAAAGAATATTTTTTTCTCAACCAAAAAAAAGTGTATTTTCTTTTTAGTTATGGAGCACAAATTTCAATTTTATTTTTATTTTAAAAAGTAAAGCAGCACATTAGTTCATTTGGGTTCGTGTGAATTTTTAGAGACTTGGGGGGAGGGGGAGAGGGTGAAGAGAGTAGTATAAAAAAATATTTTTTTACTCTCTAACCAAATACTAGAAAATATTTTTCACTCACCAATCAAACAAAGGAAAATAAGTGATTAATCCACTCATTTTCCATGAAAACATTTTTTGAAAAAATATTTTTCATACACACTAAAACGTAACTACTTTCTCAGCTCCCAAATTGCAAAGAAATGTCTATGAACTGAGAATGAAGACAAGTCTTTGGATTCGATATTCTGCATTGGAAAACTTAATTAAACATTTAATATACATTTGTTTGAGCTAAAGTACTCTGACATTAATTTATTTAGACGAGGTCCTAAAATTTTAATAATAGCACTTCCTTTGTAATTTTTAGGTTCATTTTTAAACATGATCAGAGAGTCAAGAAAAAATGCGACTGAACTTTGAAAAATACTACCACCAGATACAAAAGTGTAACGAAGCATCAGGTTAATTTGTCAATATTCACTGCACATATATTACCTTCGTTCCTTGATTTTGAATATTCGATTTTCCGGTATCGTAGGTGCTCTTATTCATAGCTTAATATATATGTTCTCGAAACCTCTAAACTATATTCGATTTTCATTTTCTTTGCAAATGTTTTTTTTGTTTCAAATATATAGGGTAGACAACTTTTTACTTTTTATTATTGTAGCTGGAATTTTAGAGTGAAAAGCGTTAGTGTGGCGTTTACCGTGTCATAACCTACTATCCTAGTGCGAAAAATTGACCTTATGATCATTGTATACTCTGAACAATTCACATATAATTTAATTACTTTAATGTAACAAAAAATAATTTTGTAATTTTAATGTTTCTCTGTAATAACTGAGAAGGTCAATATATATTAACTACTTCGCATCTATCTAATTTGCGTGCTATTGGTTTTAAGAGAGGAAGAACAGAAAGCGCAGAGCAATACTTTTGAACAGATTGTTGTAATTAACTTTGAACATATATTCGAGTTGTAACTTTAGGAAGACTTGTAATAACTTTGGTATGGTTAGTTAATTAAGAAGGGAAAAGTAATATTTTTTTCCCGTTTTAATTTAAATGATACACTTTCCTTATTAGTCCATTCCAAAAAGAATGACATTTTTTTTATTTAGAAATAATTTAACTTTAAATGTTTTATTTTACCCACTTTTCATTTCTAATGAAAAGCTTTTATAGCCACACAAATATTATGGCTTCATAAAGCTTTTAATTTACTCCCTTAAGCTTTTAGGATCATATGTTTCAAAAATCTTCTTCTTTTTTTTTAAACTTTGTGTCAAGTCAAACTATATCGTCTAAATTGAAACATAGGGAGTAGTAACTTTACTGGAAAAAAGCTGCTATATTGGTTCGACAACTATCGTAGCTGTTTTTCTTGTTTGATCTCTTCACTTAACTAACTGGCACACTTCCACATATATAAATCCAAAACAAAATAAAATTAGAATAACTAAGTCCTTTGAATTATTTAAAGGAAGGACAACACATTAAATCTTGAAAACATGCTAACCAGCAATTAGATTGGTAAGGGAAGATTGAACGTAAGAAATACTAATAAAGTGTTTGGAAAAGTGTAGAAAAGCCTTCTTTTTCCCTCTCTTTCTATCAAGTACAAAAATAAAGACTTCACATACACGCTACAAAAAGATAAATCAATCACTTCAGGCTCGTGTCCTGCATGTTCCAATCCCTACAACACATACATGCATGCAATTAATGCATGTAATCATACCCATATATCCCTCAAATTAAAGGGTAGTGGCGAAGCCACCTTATCACAAGAGGTAGAGGTGCCGAATTTTGACTTTATTTGATTTCTTTATGTATTTATTTTGATAGTTGTTAGTGAAAATGGTTACTTCAAGTTCAATCCCATGCATGCAATTAGGCCCGCACGCACGCAAAGATAGTGATAAAAAGCCAGCAATCATCATATATCCTCCCAAAAAGCCTCCATTTTGTGTGAGAGCCATTGAAGAAAGTAGAAGGGAAAGCTAAAAAGAACACACCCACCATACAAAGTCTTGTTCTATTAAAGCAACTACAAACACTCGCGCAAAAAACAATTCACTCACTTGTTAGTTACATAGTCTTTACAAACTTTGGCTACGGTTACCAAATAATCCTCTCTTTTTCCCAGAGAAATGAAAGTGCCCTTTTCCTCTAATGACAACGTGAGTTCAAAACCATTGATTAACAATAACAACAACAACAACCTCCGGAACGCTACTTTTCCGGCCGCCGCCAACGGCCCTAATTTGTGCTACGAACCCAAATCAGTCCTCGAACTCCGCCGCAGTCCCAGCCCTATCGTTGAGAAGCAGGTGATAACAAATCCTGATTTCTCCGCCCTTTGCGGCGGCGACGATCCTCTCCAGCTAGGTGATCATGTTCTGAGCAACTTCGAAGATTGGGATTCTTTGATGAGAGAACTTGGCTTGCAAGACGATTCTGCTTCACTCTCAAAATCTAACCACCCTCAACTCAGCCTTACACAAAGCGAGTCGCTGACTCAGTTCCATAACCTCTCTGAATTCTCAGCTGACTCGACTCAGTTCCCTACCTCTGATTTTTCTTTCTCTGAGAATTTCCCTCAGCAATTTCAATCAGTGAATCAGGGAAATTACATTAACGCCCTTGATCTCTCCGGTGATATCCACCAGAATAATTGGAACGTAGGATTTGATTACGTGGATGAGCTCATTCGTTTCGCTGAGTGCTTCGAAACCAACGCGTTCCAGCTCGCACATGTGATACTGGCACGGCTCAATCAACGGCTCAGATCCGCCGCCGGAAAACCTCTCCAACGTGCTGCCTTTTACTTCAAGGAAGCACTCCAAGCCCAACTCGCTGGGTCAACTCGGCAGACTCGCCCTGCCAGCTCATCCGACGTGATTCAGACCATCAAATCCTACAAAATTTTCTCAAACATATCTCCAATCCCTATGTTCTCCAGCTTTACGGCGAATCAAGCCGTGCTTGAGGCAGTCGACGGCTCGATGCTAGTCCACGTCATCGACTTCGACATCGGACTCGGAGGCCACTGGGCTTCCTTCATGAAAGAGTTAGCCGATAAAGCCGAGTGTCGTAAAGCCAACGCGCCGGTTCTTCGAATTACGGCTCTAGTTCCTGAAGAGTACGCTGTGGAATCGAGGTTAATCAGAGAAAATTTAACACAATTTGCTCGTGAACTCAATATCGGTTTCGAAATAGATTTTGTGCTAATTCGAACTTTCGAGTTGTTATCCTTCAAAGCAATAAAGTTCATGGACGGAGAGAAGACAGCGGTGCTTTTATCCCCCGCTATCTTCCGACGGATCGGGTCAGGGTTTGTTAACGACCTCCGTCGTATTTCCCCTAACATGGTGGTACACGTGGACAGCGAAGGGCTGATGGGTTACGGAACAGCGTCGTTTCGTCAGACAGTGATTGATGGGCTGGAATTTTACTCTACGTTGCTGGAATCACTAGAAGCAGCAAATATCGGTGGCGGAAATTGTGGGGATTGGATGAGGAAAATTGAAAATTTCGTGCTGTTCCCGAAGATAGTGGAGATGGTGGCGGCAGTAGGGCGGCGAGGAGGTGGTTCGTGGAAGGATGCGATGGTGGCTGCCGGATTCCGGCCGGTAGGATTAAGCCAGTTTGCAGATTTTCAAGCAGATTGTTTGTTAGGGAGGGTACAGGTTAGGGGATTCCACGTGGCAAAGAGACAAGCGGAGATGTTGCTGTGCTGGCATGATAGGGCCCTAGTAGCCACGTCAGCTTGGAGGTGTTAATAATAAAAACTACTAACCCTAAACTAGTTGTAATAATAGCAGTGATTTCGATCTTTAGCTATATGGTTTTAGTTTTAGGGGTGGGGGTAGCATAACAACAGATAAAACTAAAACGAAACTTTAAGAAGTCGCATGTTTTTTTTATGCTTTTTTGTTTTTCTTAATTGTGTTGGTACTATCTTTTTTTTTTTTTTTTTGTAATTTTGTAGCTTAATTTCGACTCTCAGGTTGGTCTCTCTAATTAGTGGATAATTGCAATGTGTGTAACTTTTTCGCTGTTAATTTTAAAGAAATCTCCCAGCGAATCGCCATGTTAATTTGTTATTTTCCATGTAAAAACGAGGGCATTTGCATCTATATTCAGTTTTGGGATCACTATTGAACTTATACCTGCTTTGCACAAAAAATTATAAATATATCCACTTTTCGGATAACTTCAGATATACGGGCCTCAAGTAGCAAAAAATTATGTCTAACTTGAGATTTTTTTGCCTGAAGTGTGACCTTATCAAAAGAATACTTTAGATATTTTCGCCTGAAGTTTGGCCTGACTTGCAAAGGCAATCGGGATAATTTCAGGCAAATTAGTCTGAAATTCTTCAGTTTATAGTGCAAACTTCAGACCTACTGAAGAACTTCAGACTTGGAATTATCTGAAGAACACAGTCAAATTAAATAAAAGACCAAGAAAAAATTATTACTTATAAATATAAAAACCACCCGTGTAAGAGACTCCCGTCCAAGGGAGCCAATAATTCCCCATTATGAAATTGGAGACAGTGAAATAAGATGCATCCAAGAAGTTAATTTCACCATGATAAACAGGCCATGTAACCATGTTATTGGTACCCTAGTGCTAAATCACTAAGTATTTCATATTCAATCAATAATACTTACATAGAGTGTCATGTGTTTGAGAGAGAAAAGAAAAAGAAGAGGAGGAGGAGGAAAAGAAAGGAGTGCACAGCTCGCAGGAAGAAGAGGAGGAAGCGACGACTAGTGTGAAGTTGTAAAAATTAGAGTATAGATTAAATAATTTTAAAAATATAAGTATAAATTAATTAGGAGAGACCAAATAGAGTATCTCGCGTAATTGTTACCTAAAAACATGGCCATGTTCAATTAGGAGTAATAGATTGTGACTTGTGAATAATTCCGAGAAATTTCATTAAAAGATAAAGTTAAACCTATGTATAGTCAAATCAGGTAGATTCGATAAACTAGCTGCTGATAAGTGAGGAGACGCACTGAAGCAGTATGGTGTTACCACATATTAAGTCATCTAAAAAATAATTGCAGACAATTATATAAAATACTAGTGTATTTGGCCACGCTTTACGCGGTTATAAAAATAACTTTTTTACAAATATAAAAATCATAAATTTAATGAAAGAAAATAAAAAATACAAAAAAAATCATTATCATATATAAAATGGAAGTATAGACATTTAATCCAAGCATTCAATCTAAAGTACTCCCCCCATTTCATCTTATATGAATATATTAATATTTAAAAAATCGAATTATTTTTTCTACTATATAATTTTTTCAAACTTTCCTCCTCCCTGGTTGTCCCATTGTCTCCTTCAAACATAAATCAGGTTGATTTAATTGACAAATAACCTGTTGGATTAAAATATATTAAAGCTAAAACATTTACAGATGATTTCATTTTCAACCTTGAGATGATGAGAATTCTAAAATTCAAAGGCTTAAAGTTAAACCGTTCTCACTTGCTCTTTTCTGATAAGGAGGAAAACAAATCATGCATAATGAATAATGATCCATAAATCATAATAAACATGGGTCTAATTTAAAGATACTAATAATTGTTATTAATATTGGCAACGGTTATAACTTTTAGCAAAGCATACCTATAGACTTTTGGACTATAAATAATGGTTGTAACTTTTGATAATGACTTTTGAATTTTCTAACCGATTGTTTCTTTACTAATACATAGATTTTGGATTTTTTTTAAAAAAATAATTAAATAGAAAGAATTGAGTGAAATTGCAGAAACAATATTATGATCATACATGTCAATAAATAAAAAATGTTACTTATGTTCGAGGGGGATATGGACCAAACCTCTAACCATTCACGTTTAACAAAGAAACTATCGAAAAAAGAGATAAATAGTAAGCCTATACATCATTCTTTCCTACAAAGCATATGCACATTAATTTAAAAGAAAAATTACATTTTTCAAATCTTCTTCTTGTAGAGGGAGTTTCTATTTGTCCAGTTGAAGTAAACCTTTTGCACTTCCAACAAAAAATTCACATGAGATAAATTAACGCCCATATATCCGTGAAACCTTAGACATGAAAATCAAGATTTGTAGGATTACGTACTCTCCAATATAACGATGTTTTCAATTGGGACAACTTCTTGATTGAAAATATGCATCTGTTCACTTTAGATTTGGTTGTCTTGGACTCCAATGCGCTCTCTCATAGCAACTTTGAAGAATTAAAAAAGAAAAAACTTGGGAGCACAATGATAGAATTGTAACGGTAGCTGCACTTAAGATGGGCCTCATTTTGTTTTAATATTTGAACGTATGTAGTGATTGCTCATTAGCAATAAGTGTCATTAATGAAGAATATGAGAGAAATATATTGAATTTGTTATTAAAAGAACGGAAAAGGGCCAAAAATACCTCTAACGTATTAAAAATGGCTCAAAAATGCCCTCCCTTAACCTTTTGGTCTAAAAATACCCCTAACGTATTGAAAATGGCTCAAAAATACCCTTAACATTTTATTTTTGGCTCACATATACCCTTGAAACTAACTAAACATAGATGGTAATTTTTGGGTTCACCTTCCATCAATATATCATATATTTTCTTATATGTATTTTATGCCACATACTTAAATTTTATATATATATATACACATCATAATACACGTAAACAAATGAAATATCCCATACATATTCTTCAAAGTTGTGTATTTTATACTTAATATATACCACTATTATATAATTTATCACATATACTATTATAATAGAAAATATATAAGAACTACCGGTCGAAGTTATAACATGACAAAAAAAGGGAGCAGTTCCGCTCCATTACAATTTGTTCCATTAGATGTCAATATAGTTTTGAATAAGTAACATATGTCTTTGTTAATTTTTAAAAGATGAGATTTTATTTATTTATTTATTCTCTATTATTATTGGTTAATTTTCTATTAATAAACAAAAAAAATATGTGAATGACCCGTCAACATTATGTTCTTCCCAGAAAGTAATATATATGTATGTGTGTGTGGGGTATATACATATAAAAAATATATGATATATTGATGGGAGGTGAACAAAAAATTTACCATTCATGTTTTGTTGGTTTCAAGGGTATATGTTATAACTTCTACCGGTGATTCTTATATATTTTCTATTATAATATATATGTGATAAATTATATAATAGTGGTATGTATAAAGTATAAAATACACAACTTTAAAGAATATGTATGGGATATTTTGTTAGTTTATATATATATATATATATGTGTGTGTGTGTGTGTGTGTGTTGGTATAAAATACATATAAAAATATATGATATATTGAGGGAAGGTGAACCAAAAATTTATCATTCATGTTTTGTTAGTTTCAAGGGTATATGTGAGCAAAAAATAAAACATTAAGGGTATACGTGAGCCATTTTCAATACTTTAAGGGTATTTTTAGACCAAAAGGTTAACGGAGGACATTTTTGAGCCATTTTCAATACGTTAGGGATATTTTTAGACCAAAAGGTTAACGAATGGCATTTTTGAGCCATTTTCAATACGTTAGGGATATTTTTGGCCCTTTTCCGTTAAAAGAATTAGACAAAAAAATTCAAAAAAAAGGAGAAAAAAGATAAATGATCTTCTAGGCCATAAAGAGGTGTCACATCATCTTGTCTATGCCTAGCTTTATATTATATATAGATTAGCAACCAATAACTTTTACATCATTAAGTCAACTAATACAATAACTACATGTTAGTAACCCCCTATACAAATTCAACTGCACTGCTTATGCAAAACATTTTAATGTATTACCAAAAGATTTAAGTTATATATGTACCAATATGAAAATACTGAAGTATTCTTATACATAAACAAAATGAATTATATAAAATTTATATAACCAACTCTAATTAGTTTAGAATTGAAAAGTAAATTGCTAATTTTCTCATATTTCTGTCCTTAGTGCTGGCCTAAAAGATATTCCCTGCCAAAATCTCATCCACATTCAATGCAAGAGGCTTTAAAGATATCCAATGCAAAGAAGGTCAAATTCCAACAGTACTTAGTGGTGCACTCACCAGAAAGACGACTTAGTTTACATTCCAGTTATTGTAGTTAATTTAACAAGAGCACAGACTGACTCAACACTGGGGTTACAACTAGAAAATAAATGTTCCAGTCGCACTCAAAAAGGGTTAAAGGGTATAGGTTAGTAGGACAACAAACATTTCTCATTCTGCTGCACCTAGAAGCAATGAATTCTTTTGGCTCCTGAAATATTTGTGAGCACTTGTAAGTTGTAACTTAAATCACCTACTCAGTCCTGGCTTTTCCTTAATTAGCTTCCTCAACGTTAGATTGTAGATGACTGGCATTGCCGTTGCTCTCTAGCTTAGACACAGCATCTGGCCCACACAACCGCGTTAACTCTTCCTGTTGCACCACCATATAATATTAGTACTTCCATCTTTCTCCCCTTCAGAACTGCTTGGTCAGGTTAAAAAGAACAACAAAATAGTACTATAGAAAAAGATGAACACGATGCTGCAGCAAAAGATTCCACGATGCTAATTGCCTCACATTTTATAACAAACTGCTATTCGAGAAGCAGCATCGTACTATCCCAATAAAGTACAAAGGTAGAAGATGAGGGAAAGGAAAAGGGGATCACGTGAAGAGGGTACTTGAGAATATTACTTAAAAATGAGGGCAACCAAATATAGAGGATGATGAGCAATTAGAGGAACACTTAAGAAGGTATTAAGTACCTTTATCGAACTATTCTCTGACGTAAGCTTCTCACATTCCTCAGAGAGCCGTTGGAGCTCATCTTTGAGTGAATGATTCTCGCCGCTCAAAGCTTCTACCCTACGCTGCAGCTCTTCACACTCAGCCTGCAAAAATAAGAAACAGAAAACAACATGACAGCCAGAAAATCTAAAAGAAATTTTGAGTACAATCTGGATTCCAGAAATTGGAGCAAGCAAACAATCAAACCGCCCATGAACATGAATAACTAAAATCAGCTTGTTTGCTATCCTGCTGGAATTCTGGTTGCTGTTGTAACATGAATGGAAAAGAGTATCATGTTTTTGTGCGGGCTGAGTTCTTGATGTGCACGGGAAGAATTTTTACACTTTGTCACTAGTTGTAACTCCTTTCTAAACTGATGTCATATACAAGGACAGGAAAAGTCCACATACAGTAAGATGAACTCCTAAAATGGAAAGCAGCCAATTCCTTTGTTTCTTGGCATTAATTTAATGACGCTTCCCATCACTTCATGTAACCATTTAATTTAACTAACAACTATCATTAGGAGAAAACAGTAGCTGAATACTGCATCTGCGTGAATATGGTCTTCTCTATCTTTCTCCTTTTGGGTGGATACACTTGGGCTATGCATCGATCCCCAATGACATGAGAAATTATAATGGGTATTTACACTTCTATCCAGTTATCCACTTCCTATTCAATTAAGCCCATCAAGATCCATGGTCATATATGCTTTTATTTGTCACTTAATAGTTTTCTGGTTCAAGCTGTTTTGCTTAGAACAATTGCCTTTCCGGGAGCTCGAGGGCTAAAGATGTTTTCAAGAGCTTAACTGATAGTTAAAGGAGAGTATATTATACATTAGTGGCTACATTTACTCAACCATGTCTCTCAAATATAATACTTATTACTCCCTACGTTTACATAATATGTCTTAGCTAGGATGATTACGAAACAGTTTCACAAAGGGATCAGTAATTATAATTAACAATTAAGTCTATAAGGTGAGAGAACAAGAATATTAAGTATTGACTACGGGTCCATAAAAGAGGCTGTACTAGGATTTGAAATAAGATTCTCTTTGGAAAGGGTTAGACATAGTTGGGCCAGACTAACTTTTGAGAACAGGTAATCAGCCTTCAAGAGGATGGTGGTTTAAGGGAGACAGTCTATAAGTGGTTTGTTTTATGTGACATTTGATATGACTGCATCTCCTGTTGCTTTTCACACTATATTCCATTTCTGGTACATACCATCCGTTAATTTGTCTTCTACAACTCGAAGAAATTTTCTAGCATGTGCTTTACATTGCCTTCACGAATTGAAATAATAGGGAGACACCAGATCTTGTTCTTTCAGAGAAAAAGAGAAAACACTAAGAAAGAAAGTTACAGTTACTAGGGCCTTAAAACACTATCTGCAGATTAGAGCATGATATGCAGATATCACATCGAATTGCATTCCCATATTCTTACTTATTTGTGCCGGAGACCTTTCATAAAGGTGACACAAATGTGTTTCAATCAACTAGAAAAATTCATCATCATAAGATATTAATGATTTGGTTGAAACAGGGAACTTGAAGCATCAGTCTAAGTTAATGTGGCTAGACGAAAATGCAAAAAGATCAGTGTGCCATATGATGGCGTAAAACAATGATCGTTTTTTTAATAACCATGGTGCCAAGGCCAACTTCTGCGAACCTCGATTAATTCCACGGGATACCTGCCACCTCCCACCAGCAACTTGTACCAGGTAACTCTATCCACCAAGGCTTGGATAGATGGGATGAAATCACCTAGTATTTTTTAGGTCCGCTAGGTTTTGAACCAGAGACCTCATGTTCTCACCTACTTTATTGACCACTAGGCCACTCTTGGGTGCGTAAAACAGAATGATCTTAAGGCTTTATATTGGTGTGTAGACTGTAAACCACATCATTGTCTTTAAGAGCTGCTTTTATTTATTATTAGAAATAAATTTGGGGGCCTCTGCTTGAAACCAGATGTCTAAGTCTAAAGCCATGTGGAGAAGAATCTTTATGGCTCATAATAAAAGACATATAGTCAACTCTGACCGGTAAAAGATGGAAAGAGTAACATTATCTACAAAGAGTAACTCATACCTGCTTACGTAGCCTTGACCTCCTAGCTGACTCCCTATTAGATTGCTTTCTCTTTTGTCTTTTAAGTTCACGTTCGTCCTGTCAAAAGCAGGGTTATAAAGAAATCTATCAACAAAAAGAAACAGAAAAACGATGATAACAGGGCTATAACCCCATCATTGATTGTGTACTTGCTCTGGCACACAAAAATGAAGGGGCACTATCGACCTATGGAATATGGAAAAGTGCCTTTCGCGTCTTACATAATTTACTGCTCTACCTGAAAGAACCATGAAATTTTTCTGGGGTGGTGGCGGCGGCAGTGTTATACGGTAGAACCACGGACTTCAAACAAGCACAAGATGCTGATATATCCAGAGATACAGAAAAATCGAGATGGAACCATGGAAGAACTAATGATATAAGGAAGTTCAGTTTTATAGTCCCTTTTGAACCATATGAAGGTTTAAATATTTTCATGCAAAAAATTTGATAAGAAAATCTAATCCTACAAACAGGCAATTTTAATCCATAAAGAATGAAACCAGCCTAGCTTCAGGAGTTTTCTGGCGTATTTTAACTCGGAGCTATTTCTGGACCAACCAAATTAAAACACCTGAAGCCTTGTAAAATCAGAGTGTTGGGTGCTTTTAAGAGTTCTCCAGGTTGTGATCTTTCTTCACTCACAATTGTGAAACTAAAGATTTCACAAATTAGTCTTTTTAGCCATTTGTTTTACGTCTATTCATGGAACTCTCTATATTAAGACTCAAGATACACCAACAATTAGTGTTACGAGAGAAAATATTCCACCTTCAGTGAAGCCATCTGCTACAGATGGGTGGAATATATGCAGCTTTTTGCAGACAAGCAGTTAGACTGGACAATTTGAAGGACAGAATACATGAACTAATCTGGTAAAAAATGACAGTACTGATTTCAGTGAGTGAAAAAAGCTAAAGAAAAGAAAATGTACCTGAACCCATTGATCATTCATCCTTCCTTCATGTCCTATAACTGGACCATTCGCATTTGGCTGTATTATGATCGCTCCAGGACCGGCAGATGATGCATTCCACGCATCCATTCCAATATTTAGGTTAGTTGCAGGCACAGTGACAGGATTTGCATGCATAGAGGTCTGGTAATTTGCTGTTGTGGGATTATTCTGCGCACTGGCTCCTGATAATCGCCAGATTTAGAAACTCAGTTATTGAAGTAAGAATGTCAGAACCGAGAAGAAAGGTCACAGAAGTTACCATCGGCAAGCATTTGATCAAAGCTTCCCTTCTTACTTGCAGCAAATTCCTGAGATTACATATTATCAAAAAAATAAAATAAAAAATCAACTAGCAATCACAGGACAAGGTAAGCATAAAATTGAGACTCGTGATCTCCATAGTATCTAAATAAAGAACAAAAGGTGGTTAGATTGATCTGAATACTCACATGGTTATCATTTTCATCATTTGTATCTGATGTACCTTCACTTCTGGTTTCATCACTGTTCAAGAAAAAAATATTCCAATTAGATGCATGACCAACCCAAAAAGAAGAATCTGTGGAAAATGTGATTGTAAATCAGACCTTTGTGTGGCACCATCATTTCCAGAACCCGAAGCAACTTTCCCGCTGTCGCCTGCCTTGCCACCAGAACTGGCCTTTAACTTTTTGTTCGTACTCCGATCCTTTCCTTCAGGATCCTTCCTGTTTGATTCAAGATTTGCCTGCACAGCGTTTGGAGTGTGCTGAAAAGACATGAACAAAGGTATTAACATGAAGTATCTTTTTTTTTTTTTTTGAAGAAGAGGTGACTTCCTTTCATCAGCTTTCAAATTCATACGAAAAAAATTACCGATAAGCTTCATTACCGTGGCCATGTTAGGATGAGCATAAACTCCAGCAGGAGGATATAAAGCTGGATACGGGACTGGAGCCCCATAAGGAGGCATAAGAGGATGCTGAAATATCACAAGGTGATCAGAGAAAGTACTCTATAGATATGTTCTGAGGTCGTGTGATAGAAAACTTGTAAAGCAGGAAACTAAATAAATTAGGAATGAAAAATCAACTACCTGGCCTCCCCACAAGTATGGGTGGGAAGCAGGAGAAGCAACAGGTGAGGCAAAGAAGGGAGGAGTAGCTCCAGCGCTATAATAAGCCTAACCAGGAAAAGAGAATTAGTGCTTGATAGACTAGAAAACTAGAAAACTTATTCATCAGCATTCATGTTATTGGCTTAATCATTATGGAACTTAATATCAACCTGCATAGAGCTTGACCAATCAGGATATGAGGGTGTAGTTTGTGTCTCCTGATCAAACATTAGAAAACACGTTAGCAGTCAGCCAATACATACATTAATACATCTGTGCACACACACACATACAGAGAGAGAGAGAGAGAGAGAGAATAGCACATGTTTGATGACTTATTAGCCTTAAATGTACAAAAGAAAAGAAAGAGAAGGAAAGGGACCTGAGTTGAAGCCGGTTTTGAAGGCTTTGTAGGGGTGCTCTCTTCCCCAGCTCCCATTGGGTCAATTGATTGTATACTCGGGGACCACGTGAATAATTCAGAGATGGTGCACTCGATTAAAGGCTAGATGGATCATAAATAGGGAAAAGAAATTAGAACTCTTCCACTTTCTTTTTTTGGGTAGAAGTTAGAACTCCAACCATTTTCCACCTAGCGAGATTATGCAGTCATTGTCGTAGGAACAAGTATACAGTTTCTTGCTTTTCTGATAAGCAAATAATATACAAATTCTGCCTCAAAAGCTATTCTTATGAAATAAAAAGAAGACCAGAGAACACTATGCCTCAAATCCACATTATTTACGGTTGAGTTATGTAAATAGAGGGCTTAAAAAATTATACTTGTAAATATATCGGTGTAAACTGGGTCAAAAAACCTCTCCGCCTAAGAACAAACCGATCTTACCACACATAACATAACAATGAGAAACAAATGTCATATTCCCTTTTTTTTGGTCTACACAAAAACGATTCAACTTTATCAACAAGCTGACTGTAAAAAGGATGAAAGAAGCCTTAAAGCCATCAAAGAAAAAAAATAATTTACAAATTCATGCAAAGCAATCGTTTAAACTTACAGTGCAATCTGTATGTGACTCTGAATATAGAGAAACTGAAGCACAATTTAAGAGGGATGTGCTTGTGTAAATAAGGCATGTACTCATTTCAAACTAATAAATCTTATTAAAAATATTAATTTATTTTCTTAAAGAAATTGCTATGTTCTCTAGAGAAAACATTGTAGACTAACAGATTATCAAGAAAAGGAAAATCCTTTCCATGACTACATAACTGGGGGGGGGGGGGTTTTGTGGGGGGGGGGGGGGAGGGGCTACAATATTCGGAAAAAAACAGTAGCTTTTGCTTACACCATATATATCCATTATATGTGTATAAATACTTAACTGCGAACCCCGTTCAGAACGCTTGAACTTCACATTCTGGTTCAATATAATTAAATTTCAAAATATAAATAATGCCATCCATTAATCCTAAAGGTCAAGTCTTTCTTATGTATCGTTATCGTATTGTTACTTTAAATACAATGTTTGTTTTGATTGTTACTTAAATTTTATTGTATCGTATCGTTAAATCCGTCGTTACGTAACGATGAAATGTGCCACTTTATGTAACGACCAATTTGGCGTGGTCGCGTCGTTTCCTTGTGTTTTTCTCTGAATCTCACCCTTCATTATTATTAAATAGTTTTATTTTATCATTTACCCTACCTTTTTATATACCGTATTATAATTTTTCTTTGTAATATTACAAGTTTAATCATCATATTATTGGTGCATGATGCCATGAAACGACGGCAAAACGACACAATTCATCCAAACATTGTATTCATCAAACGATACAGTACAATACAATACAATATGATACGATACATTATGAAACGATATGTAACAACCATCCAAACAAATTGTTAATGGTCTCTAGTCCATACTTTTCTTGGTTTCAACATCATTTCCATGAAGACCAATTGCACCAAATACAACGGTTTTTAATGAAGACCAATTGCATCATAAATATTTATTAATCATGTCTTCTTGATGTTAAATCTTACAATATAATAGTTGGTGTTTTTGCTTAAAGAATATTGCCAACATCTATGTACACCATCTTTAGGCACAACATTTCAGGTTGAAGTGTCCTCTCTATAAAACTATAGAGCTCTAGGGTTTTTAGAACAAATAAGTGGGAGACCACCCACCTCTAATTAGAAATAATTCTCATCTGTAACAAGTACCAAAGGAAATAAGGGAAAAAAAAAAGATTTTTGGAAAGTTCACTTAAAACCCGATAGAATAATTCCACTACCAGAAAGCAAGAAAGGATTTAAATCAAAGGCAATTAATTCATAATACAAAACTGGACAAAAGAATTGGTTTTTTCTTTTGTCAATTGAACAACTTAGTTGCAAGAATTTATCTTCCAAGAAACCTTTGGGACTTGCTAAATAGATTATTAAGCTCAAAAGACAGAAGTAAAGCTCAATTTCAAACATAACAGGGATCAAGTACACAAACCAAAAGGAAACTGCTAAACACTAAAAGAGAGATCCCAAAGTTCAAATCTTTAGAACAGGATTAAAAAATAACAAACACACAAATCATGTCTTAGGTAATTCTCTAGTAGTTGTCTGTCTATGTGTGTGCGTGTGCGTGGAGTATTAGCATGTTAAGGCGCGTGCAAACACAAAGGCAAATAATTCATATACCAAATTAAGAAGTAAGAAAACAAAACAAAGAAAGAGGAGGCGGTGGGGGGAGCTGACCTGGGGTGTATTGGAAGAGGGGTGGAACAAGGAGGTTCCAAGTCGGCTAAAGTTTTGATTTTTTAACTTTCCTTTTTTGGTTTCACTTCTTCTTCTTCTTCTTCTTGGTAAATATAGTACCCCCAAGTGCTTCCTCAGGAGATCAAGGAAACTTTAGTAGGGTTAAGGTTGTAACAATTTTGGTTTTTGGGTAGTGTCTGAACTGAAAACTGTGGCAAAAGAAGAAGTAGAAGAAGAAAGTAGTTGCAGTTTCATTTAAGGGGGAAAACAGGAACAAGGTCAGTTTTTGTCGAAGTATTTTCCTTTTTAAACAAAACTTGCTAATGTGTGATAAAATGGCATGTAATAAGTCTTTGGGGTTTAATTAGGGGTGTCAATGGTTCGGTTCGGGCGGTTATTTTATAAAATTTGTACCATACTAATTTTTTGATTATTCTATTATGCATAACTAAAATTAGACTTTTCGAAATCATCTCAATCATGTCGGTTTCACTTCGGTATCGGTACGGTTCGGTTAATTTTTGGTATTTTTTTAAATGTCATGTAAAATTCACTAGTAAAAGTAGAATGCAATAACACGCGTTCTTTTATAGGACTTACTAAAACTCTCTAGACATTTTTACTGTTTAAAAGGTGATGAATTAAAAAACATGAAAGATGGCTAAAGTATGGATACATCAACTATTCGACAGTAACGTAAAAGAAACTAAGTAAAAGCAAAGAAAATATAAATCACACGAGTGGAAAGATATTAATCAAGCTGAGACTCAAGAATAAAGTCTATATTAAATATTCAAAAAAATAAATCTAAATTATATGAAAGGAAACATATTCAATACATTATATTTGCTACTCATAATCGCTGGAATATTTTGTGTCTTTCTTAATAAAGATACTTGAAATAACTTAGTTTAAGTATAAGCAGAATAATAGGTTTTAGGAATTAGTATTTTGAGTTTAATTACTTGTTAGCTTGTAACAGTTTTCATAATTCCAAGGCCCAATAAAAAATTTAATGCTTTATTAGTTTTAAGCTTACTCTATAAATATATTTTTCACATGTAAAATTTATTCGGTACGGTTCGGTATTTTTTTGGTTTATTTTTATAAAATAAAAAATCTACCCCAATTACTGGTACGATTATTAATTTATATAAAAATCTACGATTTCTTTAAAAGAACCCTAAGAATCGATTCAGTGCGGTACAGTTTAATCGGTTTAGTCGGTTTTCAAATATACATCAATACCCCGTAGATTTAATTAGTGGGGCTGGACCAATGTGATAAAAGGAGGGAAGTAGTAGGGTTTTTGGGGGAAAGGTGACACGTGAGGGGAAAAGAAAGTGCAGAGTTGGCAATAGAAGAGTGGATAGGAATGACAAGGCAACAAATTTTTGGATAACTTAACTTATTAATTTCCCCAACTGTATGTCAGCTAAGTTTGTGTCCTCCTTTTTCCTTTTGCTTTCCCCTCTCCCTCCTCAAGTCCTTCGGTCATGTAGAGGCGGCGCCGAGTGTGTTTTAACATGTGAATTGTACCAATAGACATTCATGCTGGAACTTACAAGTTTGATTAGGTTTATTTCTAAAGAATTTACTTGTCTTACTCCCTCAATTAATCTTCATATTAGCATTGTTAAAAGAGAAATAATTCATGCTTGAGCAATTCTTTTCACACTTTGCTGGTATGCGGCGCCTTCCTGATATATTCCTTGGAAAGGCGACATAAGGCTAAGCAACCGAGGTCTGAATAGTTACTATCCGCCAACTGAAGTCCCTCCGTACGCTAGACGAGATTGTCAGTGCCGTACAGAAAAATCAATGTCAAGAGCAATTGAGAAAACAGGAAAGAAAATTGAGAATGAAAGAAAGCTTGATTGCATTAATGAAAGCTATTATAGAAAAGCAACACAGTGTCAAAGGGAGAGACACCAGTACAGAGAATTCTTTGCTTTCTAGAAAGTTTGAACGTTTGATCCCCCCTAATAATGCTTAAAAAAATAAATCAAAGTTATAGGACTTGACCTAACTAAGCTAGAGAGATATAATGGAAATATATGAAATAAAATTGCTCTATATTTACAATGAAAAGGACATAGATTCCTACAAGGTAGAAGCAGGTCCATTGGCAGCAATCTTGTCTTTAGCATCAGAGTATGCGCGCGCAACACTATCTGTGTGCGCGACACTGTTGGCATCTGCCTGCGGCTAGGAGCTGGCGAAGGCTATCGGTGGGGCGACATAGGCACATGCACGTTTGTCACTTGGCGCGGCCAAGACCACGGGGTTGTCCATGGCGCTACGCGATGGAAGGTTACCTGGACACCATGGGGCACGTCCAAGGGGTCTTGGGGCATGGCTGGAAAGCCGCCCATGACATTCACCCCACCTAAGTTTGCGACGTCCTCGACGCCTTACTTGCAAGGTAACAATCGATTAGGCTTTGAGGTTTGTTCGCCTCTCCTAAGTATTCTCCTCTGCATCACAGCCCTGCCATTTTACTAAGAGCTCTTGGTGATATTTCCTTGAAGCATGAACCACTCGATCATCGAGAATAGCTTCTACACACCTTTTTCCTATTGAGTTAGGGCCTCGAATACTGGTATTGTGAGTTAGCTCTGTGAAGGATCCTCCATGTCTTCCCGAAATGGTTTCAGAAGGCTAACATGAAAGATTGGATGAATCTTCCACCAGGCTGGGGTATCCACCCGGTATGTAACTTTCCCAATGCGCTTCTCAATGGACAAGGGTCCAATGTATTTTTGCAACAGACAAGGGTCATTGATCCCTACAAACAAGTATCACTTTGGGATTTTCACCATCACTTTATCTCCTACTCGGTATTTAATAAAGCGATGGTTTTGATCAGCATGCTTCTTCATCCGCTTTTGGGCTTTGATAAGATAGCTCTGCACTATCTCCAAATTTCTCTTCCATTCCTTTGAGAAGCTAGCAGGTTGAGGAGATTTCGACATGTTTAGGACATTCATATTGTATAGGAGTAGTGGTTGTTGTCCGGTAATAATTTTAAAAGCACTTTTTCTGTACTAGTGCTCTTTTGTGAATTGAAACAAATTGAGCAGCATCCAGAAGCTTCACTAAATTTTTCTGCGATATGGTAACAAAATGGCGAAGATATTCCTCCAACATTCCATTGAACCGCTTCGTCTGGCCATCAGATTGTGGATGGAAACTTAAATTGTAGCTCAATTTTGACCAAAGGCACTTAAAGAGTTGAGTCCAAAGTTGCTAGTAAAGTGAGAGTCACGATCACTAATGATGTCTTTAGGCAGACCCTAGTATTTGACAATATGAGAGAAGAAGAGTTGAGTTGTATCTTCTGCTGATATATATTGTGGGGCTACTATAAACGTAGCATATTGGGAAAACCGATCCACCACAACCAGGATAGTTGTAAGATCTCCGACCTTGGATAATCTGGTGATGAAATCCAGTAAAATGCTTTCCCAAGATCTCTTTGGAACAGGCAATGGCTCCAAAAGTCCCGCCTGTGTCAAGCGGCCTGGCTTGTCTTTCTGGCATACTAGGCAAGTCTTCACATACTAAGCAACATCATCAGCTGTCGCGCCCCTTTTTTTCTCGCGGAGTCTGGGTTTCGACATTTTGGACAACTCCTTTCCTTTTGGCAATTGGGTATGGAATTTGAAGAATCACCACCTAACGGATTAAGGTGCGTTAGGGAACCTAGGACAATTAACTCATGAAACCAGTTTGTGGTACCAGAGATTGGGTAAGGGCTCGAAATTACCTTGAGGGAAAGGTGTTAGGCATTCCTCGAGGTCCACAATGGTGGGTCCCAACCAAACTCAATTTAAGTGAATTAGTCATAAGCAATTTAAACAAATAGAGATTATTTAAACGGGATAAAGGGGCTCCTAGGTTTATTAGCCTATAGGATCACTTCTGTGCAATACTCGGTAAACTTTCCTCAAATAGAGGTGTTATGCGTAGCATTAGCGTACATGTCATCATATACTTTACTACCCAATTTCCATCCCCTTAATCATCGTTACCTAAGCGTTCTAATAGCATCCAGTACGTGCCTTATGATTACCCGTCTCTTACCTGTGGCTCTGGAGGTGTTTAGGACCTCTATTTAAGGCGGTTCTAGACTCACCTGTAGTGTTTAAAAAGAGAAAACTAAGCGACAAACAAAACAAGTAGGACTGTCACATAAAAGATCACTTAAGGGCTCATATTTACCTACACAAATAGACACAAAGCAAGTGCACGCCATTCAGACAAATGAGTTTTTATTATTTTAAGAGTCCTATATATAGGATATCTAAATGAGTATAAACAGAATAGACAATAGTTATTAGGTGAAACAGTGAATACCTATTAGTTTTGCCTACTGATCTTTTTATTCCCTACCGAATCTGGGCACGTTTCAAGCAGCAGAAAAATATCAATTTCAAACCCAGAATCCAATTAACCTACAAGATTGCCTAAGTGATAGCCGGATAGAATTTTGTAAATGGGGTATCTGAGCTATAAACAGTTATTGATTTTAGCAGGCTGATTTTATCTTTTAGACCCTATAGGCATGATATCTAAGTTTGGAAGAACGAATCTTAAGATCTTATAGGCATGGTATCTAAATGCATAAATGATTTTGAAGTTTCCTATTGACATGGTATCTAAATGCGAAATGATTCTGAAATTTCCTATAGACATGATATCTGAATGCAGAAGTGATTTAAAACTTTATAGGCGTGATTTTTAAAAATACAGAACTGATTTTGAAACTTAGTGGGCGTGATTTTAAATGTAGTAGTGAATCTTGACGGGATATTCAAAACTATTTTGATCCTATAGGCATGAAATCTAAAAGTGAATCGGAACATGTTGAACAAATTAAATTCTATAGGCATGTTATCTATCGCACACAGTAATAGAATGTATTGAAACAAATACATATAGGCATGTTATCTATTGCATGCAGTAACAGAATATAATTGAACAAGTAAATAACCTATAGGTAGGATATCTAACATCTAGTAGTGAAAACATTTGAAAGAAACATGCACCTAAAGCAGGTTTTCTACCCCGTTCTCATGCAAACATTAAACTAGGCCCAGTTTTCCCCAATTCATTATTGTCCCATCGTTATTACAAATAATTATTACAGACCATAAGCAAATGAATAAATTACAAAGTATATAACTATAGGAGGCCTGTAGCAAGCCCAATGCATCCGGATAACCCAAGCCTTCAAACCACAACAGCTCCAAATCTCAGAGATACACATCAACCATTGGCAACGCACAAAGAACCTAAATCTCTAGTGTGTCAGAGTTCCCAAGGGCTTCGAGAACCCAGGGCAGTGCTCACACTAGAGAACAAATGTTCAAAAGTAGTTCATAAAGGATTGGGAACCAGCCCAATTGTGTCAGAGTTCAGAGGAGTCTTATGGACCCTAAGCATTGCTCACATTGGGGGTGGCAAGACCCTAGTTAACTAAGAGTAGGAGTTGAAAATAATATATGAAAATAGGAGACAGTTTTGTTTTAGAAAAATAATTTGGATTTCAGAAGTGCATAGAAACAGATTACCAAATTACAAGAACCACAAGCAGCACACATTTAGCAGAAGGAGTTCAGCCATGAACTCTAGCAATCACACAACAGACAGGACAGAGTAACAATTAATTTGAACAAGGTTTCACATGGACTTAATCCATTAGCTATTACTAGATGAACATATAGGCATATATTAATCAAAGAACAACATGCTGGGATCAAATTACTGATCAGACAATCATAAAGAAAGGTAGCAAAAGTTGAGAGCATAGAAATCATAAACTAATCAGGAGTTTGTTAAGATGAAACACTTAAAACAGGACATAAAGTATGCTAGTTGAGAAACAAGTAGGCAAGTGTCATGGATCAACATGAACAGGCTAAAGTTGAGTAACCATATTAACTTATTGGTCAGGACAAATTTACAGGAGTTTAAGCATGCTAGTTAACAGAAACATAAGGGCAAACAGAGGCATGTTGACACCTACAGCAGATTGACTACATAGCACATTGAGTAGGACATGACAACAGAGATAGACATGCTGTTTAAAAGGAGTAAACATGAAGCACATAGGTCACATTACATAGAAGTAGACATGCTGATTAAGATCAACAAGCATGAAGCACATAGGTCTAATTACATAGCATGTTGAATGATAGCATAAGTGGAGACATACCAGTTAAGAAATAGCAAACATGAAGTTGAAAGTATACAGAATCCAATAGTCTAGCCTTGGATTTCAGCCGGCTAGACAATGTGGCAAACACAAGTAACAAAAAGGTTTGAATGTGAGCAAGAGTTTTTTTGTGTGTGTGTTTCTTTATGAGTGTGTTCGGTTTCAAAGAAACAGAATAGGGTTTATATAGCATCGAGTAGAGTAAAGCAAATAAGGTAAAGGAAATCAAGATTTCACAAATAAGGCAAAGAGACTAGTCAATCAATCAATTACGGCTTAACAGGATTAATTAATACGCAGGATTTTGGGAAAGACCCTTCAAATTAGGGAGAAATCAATTATCAGCCAAATTAGGGTTTAAATAAGGTAAGAAACAAGTCATAGGCCCTCTTATAAGTCAATTAGAGTAAATCAACACCTAGAAATCAGGCCTATAGACTAATTAAGGCAAGTAGTATCAATTAGGAGTCACAAATAAGGAAAGTAGGTAAAAATTACAATGAGTAGCCATCTCAGCAAAACGCAATAATTTCGAACCCTAAATAGTCAATTAATCATCAATTAATCTGTGCTAATTGACGAACAAGGAATAACGGGAAGATATTGAACGAACAATTAAACAACCAAAGGACTAAAACATAGGCATTGAAAGAATCAGTAGAGCTAGTAAAGATAATCGGATTCAAACTGTCATGCCCCAAAATTCGAGAAACGCGACCGGCGCTCAACCGAGTAAACCCGACTGAGCAAGCCTGTTAGGTTTCATACTACCCAATTCCATCTTTGAATAAAGAGTAAATGTACATTATAAATCAAATTCTATAAAACATTTCTTTGATGATTTCCATTTCATTTCAATTAACAACCTCGTTCATAATTTTGAAGATATTACAAGTTTTATACAACATTGCCAAACATCAATATTTCTACTTTAATTCCAATACCCGACACTACCCACAACCTGTCTTCGAAGCCTCTAAATATAACTGAAGAGTAATATGGAAATGCCGACAACAAGGCTCCGGCTATACCTCAAAATACAAAGTACATGATAAATAGATGAAACATGACCCCGAAATAAAATGGGGCTCACCAAGTCCGCTGAAAAGAAGATGCATCACTAGCTGCGACCAACACTGCCTGCTATGGAAATACCTACATCCATTTAAAGATGTAGCGCCCCCGGCAAAAGGGACGTTAGTGACGTCGAACAGCACTAGTATGTATAACTAAACACCATCTCAGTAGAAAGAACTATCATACAAGAACAAAGAAATTATAAGGATTCAATAAAAGCTTTAAACAATCACCACATCATCAAATAAAAGGAATTACATAGCTTTCATATAATTTCCATACCTATAGGTTGGGACATTTCAAAATTTTGCATCATCGTTCACAATAATTCACAATGCCACTGTTCATAATACCATTGTTCACAATATGCACATCATAACCAACTCCCAATTTCAATCACAATTTCTGTACCAAATATATATATATATATATATATATATATATATATATATATATATATATATATATATATATACATATTCCACCGTGAATCTTAGCACGGAGTCCGATCTCGGCCCGATCGGCTAGGCCGTCTTATTTGAGACGTGTACCTCAATCACAATTTCATTGTCACTTTCCAATCTCTATATCAGCATAATACCACCATGTGTGTAGCATGGCGTCCGATCACGGCCTGATCGGATAGGCCGTCTTACCAAGACGTTTTCCCTTTTCCATCAATCATCTCATTTCAATATTTATTTCACATATCAATTCATCGGCACTTGGGGCCACAATCAATACATCATACTTGGCACTTGGCCGTATTTCATAATTCGAGTTCTTTTCACATATTTCACATCAATATCAATCTCAACAACAAGCCATTCAATTCAAGAGGTCAAGTACACATGAGAGGAAACATGAATCATGGTCATATAGAATATTTCAGAAATAATACACCTCTAGTTCATTATCAATGGAACTTCAAACACAAAGGGTTCTTCCAAAAAGGAGGGGACACACCAAACCATAATAGACACACACATCAAGTCATAAACAAGCAATTACACCAATTATTCTTGAATTACTCCTTTTCAATCACGACAATATACAATTTAAACATCGTTGTATGTAACAACTCGGATCACATTGGAGGTACTTATAAGGCAAATCATTATCTCGAACAGCCACTATGGGCATAAATTGAGTACAGAGTCTTTAGGCCACTTTGTTGTTGAAGTCAATTACGGAAAGTGAAGTCAAGGCTCATTTCATAATCTATTTCATATTTTCTCATGTCATAGGCATCACCAGGAACAATTATAACTCAACCTCTTGGCACGTTGGCCACACTCTATTTCCCAAAGTCATTTGATTTATTTCAAACATCTTTATACATAGAGGATTTCACATAGTTTGGCATAACAATCTCAATTTCAATCTTGATTTAAGGTCTAGACATTTCAATACATGATTCATATTCTCCGCACCTCTTTAAATCATCAAGAATAGCACATCGATCATATTGAGACACATATTTCACGTATATAAAATTGCAACACCAATTCATGTGGAACTAACAATCAATACATCAACCCAACTTTAATCTTACCGCATTTACACAAACACCAACGGAGCTCAATTTCTAAAAAGAGGGGTTTTTAGCCATACATACCTTGTTTAAGCTTTCCTTAAGTTACTACGACGTTCCAGAAATTCTATCAATCCCAATCTACTTTGAGACATAACAAAATTGAACACAAATTAGGAAGGTATTCATAGTTTCAGCTCATTTGAGCATTTTATCAAATACTAGTTGAGCATCTTGATTTCAAATCTCTTTTACAAGGTTTCTTTCATTCCCCAACCCAATCTTTACTTATTTATATTCAAATATCTTCCCACAAACCTAATTTGTACATGCATATATACATAATACTATTACACCCAAGAATCATACCTCAATAACCCATCTTATACCCCAAACACGAAATTAAAGTCTAATGTATAGAACTTTACCTCTTAGATGAAGAACATGTGATTGGGTTCTTTGATTCTTGAAGACTTGAGCAAGATATGGGTGATTATGAAGCTAGGCTCCTTCTCTCTCTTTATCTCTCTCTCTCTATATGCTCTCAACTCTCTCTAAAATCAGTAGAAAATGACCCCAAATGAAGCCCCCAAAGACTATATATTAAAATGGGGTCGGGTTATAACAAAAGCCCGATATTTGTACAGCTGCACCACGTGGGGCAGCGCATGGGGCGCCGCGTGGGGCGGCGCATGGGGCGCCGCGATTGTGAAAAATATGCTCAGAGAACGTTTTTGAATGCTCTCTCCCTACAAGCGTGCCGCATGGGGCGCCGCGGTAGTGTAAAATTCTATGCTGCTTTGGTAATTTGATCATAACTTCTGGTAGGAGTGTCCGAATGATGAACGGTTTGAAGCGTTGGAAACTAGACTCAAAGACCTTTCATTTGATAGGTTATTAATCGCATAATACTTTATATATATATTTAGATATGCTCGTTCATAGTCTAGACTAGTGCAAGTACCTTTGGAATCTTAGCCTATTATGAAATTTTCCCATTTGGCTTACACTTAGGCCTCTCCTTGGACCCCACCTTACTTATTATATGACTCATGCACTTGTTTACCAATCCAATTCACTTACATCATATCTATAGCACATAAAATATTATAATTAGTCTACCTGGCACCCCGAAATCCTATATTGTTTCGCAAAATTTTTCGGGGCCTTACATTCTCCCCTGCTTAGGATCATTCGTCCTCGAATAAGAGGTAGAGCCTGACCCAAATACCTAACATAACATATCTCTTTTCTATCCTACCTCAAGTCCCTAAATTTTTTACTAACTCCCAAATTTTTCAGAAATTTCGGCAGCATCTCCTTTGTAACTAGGCCTATCCACCTGTCAGAGAATAACCCAAAACCATCCTAAAAACTCATCCATAACTCGATAAAGCATCACAATGTTTATTCCAATAACACTAATTCTCAGCATCACAAGAACTATATTATCATAATGACACTGAACATGGACTGCAGATTTCTAAATCATAATACCTAGAAGGTAACTTTCAAGTCAAAACCAATTGCTATACAATCAAGAGAAAATACCTTATTTCCACAACACTCTCGGCCTTCAATGTGACCTCTTATACTTACAGGCTTTGCCATAACATATTCACGCAAACAAACCCAAACTCCAAACTTATCTAACAAGGATGACAGCTAGATTCCTCACATAAGCTAACCATCCATTAACTTCACCTTCAATAATTTCCACCAGAATGATACCCAAAGGATATCCAACTGCCTTCTTAGACATAAACACGTGAAAACACAAAATATATGGGGAAAATTCATACTCCTAGTGCGGCCTAATGTGAAATACACTTATACAACCTTCATTATCAACTCACATAACATCTTCAAGGGAAAATATTGAGAATATCCTGTCCGCAAAATTCTAAATCTCTACGCGAACACCCATACTAAACCATTCCTTCAATGATTACTCTAAGATGTGCTATCATAATTTGACCATAAAATTTCATATTGAATATTTGTGACCACACTGTGATGCTTCCCATTTGACATGTTTAGACCTTCAATACCTAGTAGATTCAATTCAATAAGGAACAACGGAGTTCAAGGTTGGGCTGGAATTATTCAGGAATCCATTAAGGCGTTGAGCAGAGTACTTCCTGAGGTTGTATGCTAATTGACACAGAGATTACTACCAATAATGCTGACAGGGTTAATCATTGTGATGAAATTAATTATTAGATAATTGAGGCATATAGGTAACTAGTACCTTGGTAATAGGAATCATTAAGGAGGATTATTCAAGTACGTGACCCAGTCGTCTCCTGGAGTGTAGGAAAAATCAGTTTAACTCGAAATGGGAATATTCTAGCACCCTGAATGTGATATGGATTTCAAAATACATGAAGTTGCATTACACTCTTAACAATATTTGACACAAGAAATCTATGCCACAAACCTATGAGGTTGAAAAAAGACGTTGGACACTTGTGAGACTATTATCATTCTGACAGCTTACCTCTTGCCAATAGTTGATCCTAAATGAGAGGACTAGAGATATGATGAACTTGTCTTTCAAATACACATGCTCATGATATGTGCAAAAAAATCTGAAGGCATCTAATCTCAACCTTTCACGGGTGAATCCACATAGCTAGGACATCTTAATATTGGGATAAAATCATGTATTTGTTAGAGGAGTTCTAATGGTTAACATGATGCTCCGGGGAGAAAGACAAATAACACTCCTACCCACCCAGGAAGGTGGAATACCAAGGGTAGCAAAACTCCCCGCACATGACAATGACATAGACAATGATTCAAGAAGTCGAATGTGTAGAGACAACCAAACCCAATGAAATAGTACACAATAATCATGGAAGGTTTGCAAATGTTCATAATGAGTTCTCCATGGATTTTGACTTGAGAAATACTCAGATGTTAATGAAAGAAAGAAAATCATGAGAAACATGCGTTGTGCTATGATAACCCCCAAAGGTGCACTTGGTCTTGACGGAGAGCCTAGTAAGGGTCCTTATGAGAAGGGAAGTGTTACAATGACATATAGAAGGATATGTTCTCTCATAGTTATCGAACAAGTGTTGGGAAACTATCACAATGAATCCACTAACTAAGGAACACAATTAACACGTTGCGGAGGTATAAAGAGAAAATAAGTATTTGTTATGAGCTGGACATGCTTCTGCTATACTAACTTCCAAACTGCAATACAAGACCACATCACGGGCGACCACAATACTAGGAACCAAGTGAGCTACTTGCTACAGGATGTCCCAAGTGGACACGAAAGTTATACCACGATGGCGATATATGATCTTCCTATGACGGAGATGTGAGGATCTCAATTTTTAGAGAGACTTTATGCACACGGTGACTATTTCGATTGACATGCACTCATGTGATAGGTTTTAAGGTATGCTCTTATGTTACTAGACAGTAAGAATCTTTCATGATGACACTCGCAAGAGAGTAGAGTGACTGTTCAAACCATATAAGCCATATACACAAGTGAGTAAAGGAGTGACTCGAGAAGGATCGCAACACTGGGATGCTTTACATGGAACTTGACACCACATAGGTAAACTTTACGATGGTGCATTCATAGGCACAAATGAGCAGACGTTGTCCATAAAAAAAGATTTTGTACCAAATTCACCGGATGTAGTCCCCTGTTAAGAATTTAGGAAAGAAAGTGGGAAGCATTAATCCTAGAGTTATAACCCCATTAAAGGACATATCTATAGAACTTAATTTCACAAGAGGATGTAATTAAGAGGATTTGTAATATAGTGGATTCACGAATAATGCGTCTTGTTCATAGAGTAGGTAGATGCAATGTTTTGTGATTCAACATCTTGTTAAGACCATGTTTATAAGGACTCTTCACTATGGATGTACATATACAACAAGTAGAAATTTTGTGTTGTTCATATTGATGTACTAAGGAGTGACTTACCTGGTGACTTTAGGTTGATAGGGCAATAGCTTAATCGATACCCCTCGACTTCACATCCCTAATGTATGTTGGTAACATACTGATATACTACATGATCTGGTGGTGCAGAGACATTAATAGGAACAAGGGTACTCCCCTTAGCAACAAGTTCTACCAATCCCTCCATGGCTCGATACATACTTCTAACAAACTCTTGGGCAATCTCCCTCAGATTCAATGGTAGGTTCATTCCCTCCTTACTGCTTCAAACTCGTGGATTATGGTTTCAAGATTACTCATTTTGAGAGTAAGACATAGCGAGGAAATTAGTTCCCTATCTTGAGTGCTATATCGCACGATCTGGAGTATCAAAGAAGGGTGAAATTCCTAAGTGTCCGAATAGCCTCCAACTTATAGATGTGGTCTACTACACACCGATAAGAAGGACTCTACTAGACACAGCTCCAAGACATTCTAGGATACTTTAAAACCTTAGGCTCTGATACCAAGTTTATCGCGCCCCAAAATCCGAGGAGCGCGACCGGCGCTCAACCGAGTAAACCTGACTGAGCAAGCCTATTAGGTTTCATACTACCCAATTCCGTCTTTGAATAAAGAGTAAATGTACATTATAAATCAAATTCTATAAACATGTCTTTGATGATTTCCATTTCATTTCAATTAACAACTTCGTTCATAATTTTGAAGATATTACAAGTTTTATACAACATTGCTAAACATCAATATTTCTACTTTAATTCCAATACTCGACACTACCCATAGCCTGTCTACGGAGCCTCTAAATACAACTGAAGAGTAATATGGAAATGCCGGTAACAAGGCTCCGGCTATACCTCAAAATACAAAGTACATGATAAATAGATGAAACAAGACCCCGAAATGAAGTGGGGCTCACCAAGTCCGCTGAAAGGAAGATGCATCACTAGCTGCGACCAACACTGCCTTCTATGGAAACACCTACATCCATTTAAAGATGTAGCACCCCCGGCAAAAGGGACATTAGTGCCGTCGAATAGCACTAGTATGTATAACTAAACATCATCTCAATAGAAAGAACTATCATACAAGAATAAAGAAATCATAAGGATTCAATAAAAGCTTTAAACAATCACCACATCATCAAATAAAAGGAATCACATAGCTTTCATATAATTTCCATACCTATAGGTTGGGACATTTCAAAACTTTGCATCATTGTTCACAATAATTCACAATGCCATTGTTCATAATACCATTATTCACAATATGCACATCATAACCAACTCCCAATTTCAATCACAATTTCTGTACCAATATATATATATATATATATATATATACACACATACATATTCCACCGTGAATCTTAGCACGAAGTCCGATCTCGGCCCGATCGGCTAGCCCATCTTATTTGAGACGTGTACCTCAATCACAATTTCATTGTCACTTTCCAATCTCAATATCAGCATAATACCACCATGTGTGCAGCATGACGTCCGATCACGACCTGATCGGCTAGGCCGTCTTACCAAGACGTTTTCCCTTTTCCATCAATCATATCATTTCAATATTTATTTCACATATCAATTCATCAACACTTGGGGCCACAATCAATACATCTTACTTGGCACGTGGCCGTATTTCATAATTCGAGTTCTTTTCACATATTTCACATCAATATCGATCTCAACAACAAGCCATTCAATTCAAGAGGTCAAGTACACATGAGAGGAAACATGAATCATGATCATATAGAATATTTTAGAAATAATACACCTCAAGTTCATTATCAATAGAACTTCAAACACAAAGGGTTCTTCCAAAAAGGAGGGGACACACCAAACCATAATAGAAACACACATCAAGTCATAAACAAGCAATTACACCAATTATTCTTGAATTACTCCTTTTCAATCACGACAATATTCAATTTAAACATCGGTATATGTAACAACTCAGATCATATTGGAGGTACTTATAAGGCAAATCATTATCTCGAACAGCCACATATGGGCATACATTGAGTACAAAGCCTTTAGGACACTTTGTTGTTGAAGTCAATTATGGAAAGTGAAGTCAAGGCTCATTTCATAATCTATTTCATATTTTCTCATGTCATAGGCATCACCAAGAACAATTATAACTCTACCTCTTGGCACGTTGGCCACACTCTATTTCCCAAAGTCATTTGATTTATTTCAAACATCTTTATACATAGAGGATTTCACATAGTTTGGCATAACAATCTCAATTTCAATCTTGATTTAAGGTCTAGGCATTTCAATACATGATTCATATTCTCCGCACCTCTTTAAATCATCAAGAATAGCACATCGATCATATTGAGACACACCTTTCATGTATATAAAGTTGCAACACCAATTCATGTCGAACTAACAATCAATACATCAACCCAACTTTAATCTTATCGCATTTACACAAACACCAACGGAGCTCAATTTTTAAAAAGAGGGAGTTTTAGCCATACATACCTTGTTTAAGCTTTCCTTAAGTTACTACGACGTTCCAGAAATTCTAGCAATCCCAATCTACTTTGAGACATAACAAAATTGAATACAAATTAGGAAGGTATTCATGGTTTTAGCTCATTTGAGCATTTTATCAAATACTAGTTGAGCATCTTAATTTCAAATCTCTTTTACAAGGTTTCCTTCATTCCCCAACCCAATCTTTACTTATTTATATTCAAAAATCTTCCCACAAACCTAATTTGTACATGCATGTATACATAATACTATTACACCCAAGAATCATACCTCAATAACCCATCTTATACCCCAAACTCGAAATTAAAGTCTAATGTATAGAACCTTACCTCTTAGATGAAGAACATGTGATTGGGTTCTTTGATTCTTGAAGACTTGAGCAAGAGATGGGTGATTATGAAGCTAGGCTTCTTCTCTCTCTTTCTCTCTATATATGCTCTCAACTCTCTCTAAAATCAGTAGAAAATGACCCCAAATGAAGCCCCCCAAAGACTATATATTAAAATGGGGTCGGGTTATAACAAAAGCCCGATATTTGTACAGCTGTGCCGCGTGGGGTGGCGCATGGGGCGCCGCAGTTGTGAAAAATGTGCTCAAAAAACGTTTTTGAATGCTCTTTGTACCTCCCACAGGCGCGCAGCATGGGGCGCCGTGGTAGTGTAAAATTCTGCGCTGCTTTGATAATTTGGTCATAACTTCTGGTAGGAGTGTCCGAATAATAAACAGTTTGAAGAGTTGGAAACTAGAATCAAAGACCTTTCATTTGATAGGTTATTAATCATATAATACCTTATATATATTTAGATATGCTCGTTCAAAATCTAGACTAGTGCAAGTACCTTTGGAATCTTAGCCTATTATGAAATTTTCCCATTTGGCTTACACTTAGGCCTCTCCTTGGACCCCACCTTACTTATTATATGACTCATACACTTGTTTACCAATCCAATTCACTTACATCATATCTATAGCACATAAAATATTATAATTAGTCTACCTGGCACCCCGAAATCCTATATTGTTTTGCAAAATTTTCCAGGGCCTTGCACAAACACATAGAAACTTTAGAAAAGTTTTGCAGAAACAAAACGAAGTGAAACCCTAGTTTTTTTAAAAAAATATTGAAATCGATTAATAGTAAGGAAAACAGAAAATTTTTAAAAACTACCGGATAACTCAAAATCGTTTCAGATCTACAAGGATATGAACAGATTCAAGTTGAAAGAGATGAGGGTTTTGATAAAATGGGATGAGGCGAGGAAAAATCTAGCCCAGAATCGGAGTTTCAAAACATAGACACAAAGATAATAATACTCACAAACAGCAATATACACAAGGCAGGTTCATAAAAAAACGAAGAGTCTAGGTCGGCTCTGGGTCGAATCTCCTCGAGATTCCTTCAAATAACAGCAAAATCGAACAACCAGTAGAGGTATGAGGCCAAATAAGGCCGTAAATCACCAAATGACCCCATATCTGCTCAAGAATCGAAGGGGTTTGGGGAATTTTTGAGTGACGAAGCTCTAGAGTTTGAGTGTGTCTTAGAGAGAAGAGAGGAGGAGAGAATTCAGAGGCGGCGCAAATGAGAGAATGAGTAGGGTTTGGGGGGGGGGTCTTTGGATTAAAAAGGAAAGGGGTAATATGGACCGTTGATCTTAGAGATCAACGACCACGATTATAGGAGGTTCTGGGTCAGGTTAAAATAATTGGGTTATTGGATTTGGGTTAGATTAGGGTATTGGGCTGAGGTTTAATTGGGCTGAGGTCCAAAATTGATTAGAAAAAAGGAGCTATTATTTAAATACCCAATTATCTTAATAAAACAATTTTATAAGATAATTTATAAATGATAAAAATATCATTTATGCATGAAAATTATTTAAAATAATTACTTAGTACTATAAAAACATAAAAGGTTATTTTCTTGTGAAATAAAGTATTTATCCATACATGGGCTATTATTGCAAAGTTATTGCAACTATAACCCTATCATATACATATGACTATTTATAAAATAATCAAAGCTTAGTATAAATATAAATGATAAAATTGAGTAATAGAATTATCATAAAACCGTTTGTGATGCAATTAGTAATTATTTGGATAATAAAATACTAGAATAAATTAAGTAAAACCATTTTAAAATTACAAAAAAATTATGAAAAAATATTGGTTGATGTTCATGCAGCATTTTGAAAGTATATATGCATTTTGAAACATATGAGGGAAAAATTGGGTATCAACAGCTGCCCCTCTTTACCCGGGAAGGATGAACGAGTTTTCAAGTAAAGAAATGATGACCAATTTTGACCGAATGGGATATTTTTGAAAAGATGTAGGTCGCACCCTGGTCTCTAAACTACATACAATCCCTGGTTTTACAGGAATCAGGCCATGTGTAGTTCTAGACTCAACGGTGAACGAAGTCGATGGGATTGTTATAGGAATGGTTGCATGTTTAAGAAAGGTTCCTTTCTTGGGGAGGATAGTATTAGATGGGTTTTATGCTAAGTCATGAATATGAGCCTGAAGTGTGATGGATGTATCATAGGGCAGATATTTGAACGGTCACAGAGTAAAGGTGGGTAATTGATGGGGGTCGATTACGTCTGAAATAATGGTAAGGCACAAATGGAAACCGGAAGGTTATAAATGGAAATCGGAGCAAAGGTTGCTCCTGTTTGTAGAACAGTTACTTCCTGAATTTCCTGCAAAACTTAAACACAATGTATGCCAATACGTATATTGTTGCGAGAATTTAAACATGATGCAAATTTCTTTTGGACCATGAAGATTTTCTTTGGACGGTTTGAGAATAACGTCCTTAGACCATGATGTTTCGGGCCATGAATTGCATGGTAAGGGATTCGTAGGCCATGAAATGATGTTCTCGAGCCATGAGAATGGTGCCTCTGAACCATGATGCCTTTGAATAATGATGTACAGTATTGAGGGATCCTCACGCCATGACATGTTGTCTTCAGGCTATGAGGATGATGCCTTGGGACAAGTTGGCTATACATCAGCCCATGAAATCCAGTGACGTGATACCAAGGATAATACCAAGGCAATGCTTAGCCTCGTGCAGAGTTTTGGGGCAGAGCTTAGCCCCGAGAGAAGAAGGTAATGCAAAGTCTAGAATAGGGCAATAATTATGCAGGGGGAGACAAAGCTTAATCATATGAGAAGGCAACACTTAGCCTTATGCAAATATGAAGGCAGGGCTTAGCCTTATGCAAGACTTGAGACAAGGCTTAGTCTCATGCGAAGAGAAGGAAATGCTTAGCCTTACGCAAATAAGGAGGTCGGGCTTAGCCTCATGCAAGATTTGAGACGGGGCTTAGTCTCATGAAAGGAGAAGGCGGTGCTTAGCCTTATGCAAATAAGGAGGCAGGGCTTAGCCTCATCAAGATTTGAGGCAAGGCTTAGTCTCATGCAAAGAGAAGGCAATGCTTAGCCTTATGCAAAAAGGGAGGCAGGGCTTAGCCTCATGCAAGATTTCAGACAAGGCTTAGTCTCATGCAAAGAGAAGGCAATGCTTAGCCTTATGCAAATAGGGAGGCAGGGCTTAGCCTCATGCAAGATTTGAGACAAGGCTTAGTCTCATGCAAAGAGACGGCAATGCTTAGCCTTATGCAAATAGGGAGGCAGAGCTTAGCCTCATGAAAGATTTGAGACAAGGCTTAGTCTCATGCAAAGAGAAGCCAGTGCTTAGCCTTATGCAAATAGGGAGGCAGGGCTTAACCTCATGCAAGATTTGAGACAAGGCTTAGTCTCATGCAAAGAGAAGGCAGTGCTTAGCCTTATGCAAATAGGGAGGCAGGGCTTAGCCTCATGCAAGATTTGAGACAAGGCTTAGTCTCATGCAAAGAGAAGGCAGTGCTTAGCTTTATGCAAATAGGGAGGCAGGGCTTAGCCTCCTGCAAGATTTGAGACAAGGCTTAGTCTCATGCAAAGAAAAGGCAGTGCTTAGCCTTATGCAAATAGGGAGGCATCGCTTAGCCTCATGCAAGATTGGAGACATGGATTAGTTTCATGCAAAGAGAAGGTCATACTTAGACTTATGCAGATATGGAGGCAGGGCTTAGCCTCATGCAAGATTGGAGACAGGGCTTAGTCTCATGCAAAGAGAAGGCAATGCTTAGCCTTATGCAGATGCGGAAGCAGGGCTTAGCCTCATGCAAGATTGGAAACATGGCTTAGTCTCATGCAAAGATAAGGTCATGCTTAGCCTTATGTAGTGAACAAGTAACAAATAGGAGTAGAATATTTCTTAGTTGGAGGTATACTTACATCTCGTGGCTTGATTGTTATGAGGATAGCGACTTTGATATGTATATTTGCGAATATTCCTGTTATGTTCACTATGCCTGCATTCAAAGAAAAATCGTGAGTTTTGTAGGGGAGGTTGGTTCATGCCTTCGTCTGCTTGCTTTGCTTTGCTCTATTCTGGAGGCCCTGTTCGAGTTACCCTAAGTAACACCTGGCGGTCATAGAAATAAAGTTTTCAAAAATATGCACTTATTGATGAAATAGAGTTATTTTAGAAAACATAGTGATATGTAATATCAAGTAATTTAGATGAACTAATGATTGTAACACTTTTTAGAGACATTGCAGCTTCCTTGCGATAGAATTTTAGGGTCCTCCTCAAAATTTTGTCCCAATTTGATCTTTTGGTCATTCTGCATGCAGAAAAGTTTGTTGGTTCTGCTCCGGAATTTCGAGAATCCTTCTCAAAATTCTACCCTAGTTACTTAACCGATTTTTGACTTTCTGGCATATAATGGTGTAGGTTGGAGTTGCTCCAAAATTTTAAGGGTCCTCCTCAAAATTCTGCCCTAGTTTCTGGTTCTAAGGGAAAAGAATTATTATGATATGACCGAACCCACGGGGGTACCTACATATTCCCTCTTAAACTGGAATCAGGTCAAGCATAGTTCAGTTGCATCAGATGAAGGAGTGTAAATAATCTAAGCATAGTATCTCTTGACTGCGTCTGAATTGATTGGTTTTGGCCAAACTTCTCCGTCCATTTCTGCAAGTTTGAGTGCTCCTCCTGTTAGCACCCGGTGAACCCTGTAAGGACCTTGCCAGTTGGGAGAGAATTTTCCTTTGGCTTCATCTTGATGCGGGAAGATCTTCTTCAACACCAACTGTCCCATTGCGAATTGTCTTAGTTTGACCCTTTTGTTGAAGCTCTGGACATTCTGTTCTGATAAAGCTGACCATGACATACTACGTTCATTCTTTTTCCATTTATAAGGGCCAATTGCTCATAGCAGCTCCTTATCCATTCTGCATCACTGTGTTCGGCTTCCTATATGATCCTTAAAGAAGGAATTTCTACCTTGGCTGAAATGACAGCCTCGGTATCATAAACTAGTAAATAGGGAGTTTCCCTAGTTGATGTGCGAACCGTAGTCCCAATAGGGAAAAGGGTAACTTCTCGTGCCATTGTCTGTTATTTTCTACCATCTTCCTTAGTATTTTCTTGATGTTCTTGTTAGCAGCTTCCACAACTCCATTCATTTGAGGCATGTATGATGTAGGGTTCTTGTGCTTGACTTTGAAGGTTTCACACATGGCTTTATCAAATCACTGTTGAGATTAGCGGCATTATCAGTGATAATGGACTCGGGAACCCTGAATCGGCAAACAATACGATCCTTGACGAAATCTGCGATGACTTTCTTGGTTACAGCTTTGTAGGATGCAGCCTCTACCCATTTTGTGAAGTAGTCAAGAGCCACTAAAATGAACCGGTGCCCGTTTGAAGCAGTGGGCTCGATCGAACCAATGACATCCATTCCCCAAGAAGCAAAAGGCCAAGGTACGCTTGTTGCATTGAGCTCATTTGGTGGTACCTTTATCATGTCTATATGCACCTGGCACTGGTAGTATTTTTGAATGTACCGGATGCAATTTGTTTCCATGGTCATCCAAAAATATCCAGCTCTGAGTATTTTCTTGGCTAGAACAAAACCGTTCATATGTGGTCCACAAGTTCCAGCATGTATTTCCTCGAGCAATCTGGAAGCCTCTTTTGCGTCAACATACCTCAACATCCCAGATCAGGAGTCCTTCTATACAGGGTCCATCCACTTTGGAAGAAGTCATTAGACAGCCTTCGCAGAGTGCGTTTCTGAGTATGGTTTACCTGTTCCGGATATTCTCCTTTTGCCAAATATTCTTTGACGTCGTGGAACCAAGGTTTTCCATCCGTTTCTTCTTCAACATGAGCATAGTAAGCCGGCTGGTTATGGATGTTCACCGTGATGGGATCGATGAAATTCTTGTTTGGATGTTGTATCATTGATGATAAGGTGGCTATTGCGTCTACGAACTCATTTTGAATTTTGGGCACATGTTTGAATTCTATCTTTGTGAACCTCTTCTTCAATTCCTGCACATGATACAAGTATGGTAGTATCTTGGTGTTTTTCATAGCCTACTCTCTTTGAACCCGATGTACCAAAAGATCTGAATCTCCAATTACCAGTAACTCTTGTATATTTATATCGATGCCAGATTGAGCCCCATGATGCAAGCCTCATATTCTGCCATATTGTTGGTGCACGAAAACCTAAGCTTTGTAGATACCAGGTAGTGTTGACCTGTTTCTAATACCAAAACTACTCCAATGCCCACTCCTTTGAAATTGGCAGCTCCGTCGAAGAACATTCTCCAACCGTTGTAGGCCTTAGCAATGTCCTCTCCTACGAATGATACTTCTTCGTCAGGAAAATACATTTTTGGTGGTTCGTATTCTCCTCCCACAGGATTTTCAGCAAGATGGTCTGCCAATGCTTGCCCTTTGACTGCCTTCTGAGTTACATAGATGATGTCGAACTCACTTAACAATATCTGCCATTTAGCTAACTTCTCGGTTGGCATGGGCTTCTGAAAGATGTACTTTAGAGGGTCCATCCTAGATATGAGGTACGTGGTATAGGCACAGAAGTAATGCCTCAATTTCTGAGCTGTCCAGGTCAAAGCACAACAAGTGCGTTCCAGCAGGGAGTATCGTGCTTTATAAGGTGTAAACTTCTTACTTAAGTAATATATGGCTTGCTCCTTTCTTCCCATCTCATCATGTTGTCCCAAAATACATCCGAAAGCTCCATCTAATACAGATAGATAGAGTATCAAACATCTTCAAGGTTTTGGTCGGACCAGGACTGGCGGTGTAAACAGGCATTGCTTGATTTTGTCAAAAGCTTTTTGACAATCCTCGGTCCAACTAGTTTCAACATATTTCCTCAACATTTTGAAGATGGGTTCACATATAACTGTGGACTATGCTATGAAGCGACTGATGTAGTTGAGACATCGCAAGAAGCTCATCACGTCCTTCTTGCTCTTTGGTAGTCGTAACTCTTGAATAGCCTTAACTTTGGACGGGTCCAACTCGATTCCTCGGTGGCTGACAATGAATCCCAATAACTTTCCTGCAGGAACCCTAAATGCACATTTTGCGGGGTTCAATTTTAGATTGTACCTCCTGAGCCTGTCAAAGTGCTTTGATCTGCTTAGTGACCTCCTTTTTGATTTTTAGGCTCATGTCTGGTTTGAATTTTCTGAGTTTCTACTTCACTGGCGGACACATTGGATTGGTAGGCAACTTGTGAGCCACTATGGATGTACTCAGACCGGTCATGTCATCATATGACCATGCAAAGTTATCCTCATATTCCTTCAGGAAACGAATGCACTCTTCCTTCTCTGACGGTGATAAGTGAATGCTTATGCGAGTCTCCTTAACGGTTTTAGCGTCTCCCAACTTGATTGCTTCAGTTTCGTCCAGGTTGGACTTAGGTTTGTTCTCAGAGTTCTCAACCTCTTTGACAACTTCCTCAGGTATTTCATCCTTTTCTTCTGAGTCACTACCCTTATGTTGCGTTGTCTCATTACATGTCACAGTCATCGGTTCATCGAGAAAAGTAATAATAACGCTTTAGAAAGAAAAATGTGAAAGATAATAATGAATAATAAATAGCAATGCATTGATTAAATTTTGAAAATATCCAAAACAAGTACGGCTCGATGACTCGAGCAATTATTTCGAAACAAAATGCGTCTTTAAAACAAAAATCACTGAAAACATCTGAAATTCCTAGCATGGCTATAAAAATAAATCAGGCTAAATGCCAAGCTACCCAGGGACTCGGTGGGCCTGGGATGGTATGGCGGTCCAATTCCTGAGAACAACTCCCTTCTCTACAGTCTGAATGGTGAGGCCTTCTTCCTCCTCCTTCTCAATTATCACATTGCAATCCATATTCTCGTCTTCTAGGAACAAGTTTCTCAACCCAACCAAAGCTCCTTCCTCTGCAGATCCCCGTATTGTATCGGTCTGGTGAAAAGTCTGACTTAAGTGTGGTACTGGCTACTCGAGAAGGTAATAAGGACCACTTCATTGAGGCGACCAATCATCATACTCTTGCCAGGTGTATGTATATCCCATCCCGAAAGTTGTATCGTGTCGTTTCAACTATATCAACTTGGTAATGCCCTGGAAATCCTTCCCAAGTCCTTTGCCGAATTCATACCTAGACCATGCCAGTATGCTTTCTATTTTGTTACTTCACCACTTATCCTTCTTAAATTGCGTTGACATGTTCAATGTGGTGATAAGTTTCTCCACCTAGCCTTCTTCTATTCTCGATAACCGGGATAGTTTGATTGGTGTAAATAGGATTACTTCCATCCTCGTGAATGATTACTTCCTGATGGTTCGATTCGAACTTCACGGCCTGGTGTAGCATAGAAGCCATGGCCCCAGCGACATATATCCAAAGTCTTCCTAACAGAAGATTGTATGTAGCTGATATGTCTAGCACTTGGAATTCAATATCGAACCAAGTTGGTCCCATATGCAGACAAAGGTTAATCTCCCCAATTGTGGCCCTTTGAGACCCATCAAAGGCTTTCACGTTCATACTTCCTGCATGTATCTCGTGGAAGTCTTTGCCCAATCTTTTTAGAGTAGTCAATGGACAGATGTTGAGGCTTGAACCCCCATCTATCAGGACACTTGCAATGAATTTATCTTCGAGCTGTACAGTGATATGTAGTGTACGATTGTGACTTAACCCTTTAGGCGGTAATTCATCCTCGTGGAAGGTGATTTTATGACTCTCCAACACTAGCCATACCATGTTGGCCATTTCTTCGCTGGTGATATTGTTGGGCACATAAGCTTCATTTAACACCTTCATTAGAGCATTCTTATGCACCTCTGAATTTTGCAATAGTGATAGGATGGATATCTAGGGCGGGGTTTTGTTCAAATGATCGACGATAGAGTATTCCCTCACATGTACTTTCCTCCAAAGATCGTCTGGTCTAGTTTCGATGACAGGTTGTTTAGTAGCAACCTCCTTGCTTAATCCTCTCAAATGTTCGGATGTATAGATCCTTCCAGTTCTGGTCATTCCTTGTGCGACATCAGATTATTCCATCTTTGTTTTTCCCTTTCGCCTAGCTTCAACAACGTAATCCCAAGGTATGGAGTTGGACTTGAAAGGAGGTATGTTTGCTACTGTCACTGTGAAAGATGTGGCCACTTCTACCTCAAATGGAATAGGTGTGGCTATAAGTGGTGTTACTTCTACCTCAAATGGAACCGATGTGGTTACCTCAACCTCAACTCGCGGCTATACTTGGACCACAATAAGAATGAGAGTGATAGCGGGATTTTTAGGATCGTCGCCCTCTTTGATAAGTCCAATTGATTCTTCGGGATCCCACTCTTCATTAGTTTCTATCATATTGATCCCTTTGCCACTATGATGTGGAAGAGGAATGTTGGCGGACGTTGGGTGCAACCTCATTTGCCTGTATGACCTTGTTATCAATCAATGTCTGGATCTTATCTTTCAATATCTGGCACTCGTCAATGGTGTGCCCCTTCATACCGGAATGATATGTACATGTTTTATTTGGTGTTGACTCATTGAGATGAATTCTCTATTGCCACACCAGGAATAAGGGTGACATAACTAGCAACCTTCAATCTTTCGTACAGCTGGTTGATGGGTTCAGCAATGGCGGTGTATTGTTTGGGTAGTTTGCGATTAAAGTTAGGTCGGGGTTTCCGGTAATTTGGACAAGGTGGAGGTGAATAATAGTAGGCTGGCTGGGTATTATAAGTGTGATAGGTGGTGGCGGGTTGAGAGTATCTGGGAGGTGAGGGCTAGTATGTAGGTGGAGGTGTTTGGTATGTGAGTGGAGATTTTGGGCCTTGGGCCACCATTACTGCCCCTACTTCCTTCTTCTTTGATATACCACCTGATTGCAATGCTTTGTTTGTGGCCTGCAGTGCCTCAAAATTTGTCACCATCCCGCTTTTAATACCTTCTTCAATCCTTTCTCCAAGTTTGATGAGGTCGGAGAACTTGTGATTCTCAATGACCATTAGCTTTTCATAATACTACAGGTCCTGTCCCCTGACAAAGAACTTGTTCATCTGTTCCTCGTCTAATGTTGGTCTGACCTTGGCTGCTTCCGACCTCCACCTAGTAGTATACTCGCGGAAAGTCTCAGTTGGCTTCTTCTTTAAATTTTGGATATAGAAGATATCCAGTGCATTTTTTGTATTAAACCTGAACCGATCCATAAATTCTGATGCCATGCTCACCCAATTAGCCCACTTCTTAGGATTCTGGCTTATGTACCAGGATAGGCATCTCCGGTAAGACTTCTCATGAAAAGCTTCATTCGAAACCTTTCATCTTTTCCGACCCCCATGAGCTTGTCACAGTAAGTTCTCAAATGAACCTTGGGATCACTTGTTTCGTCAAACATTTCGAACTTAGGAGGTTTGTAACCCTCCGGCAGTTCCACATCTGGTTGTATGCATAAATCCTCATAGTTCAGACCTTCTATCCATTTAACTCCTTCAACGCCCTGAACTCGACTTGTCAACTTCTTGAGCTCATCAGCCATGTTCTTTATGAGAAGGTCCTTCTTAGCGGATTCTGGTGTATAGGAGATTGGTTGAGTGGAGTGAGGTAGTGTTTCCACGTATATGGGGTTGTTTTCGTGAATTCTAGGTATTTGGGTGTAGTGGTGGTCGTTGGTTGAGTTTTAGTGATCGGGAATAGGTTGTGGTGTGTTCTAAGGAGTATGATAGGTAGTGGTTTGTGGGTACTGGGTTGGTTGGTGATGGTGTTGTGGAGGAGTTGGTATCGGTAAAGGATTGGGGTTTTGAGGTGGTGTGGTATACTGATGGGGTGCGAGAGGATTTTGTGGACGTTGGTTTGGCATATTTTGAGGAGGTGCTGGATTTTGAGCATTTTGTTGGTTAATATCTGGGACGTTTAGGGTGAGGGAGAGGTTTGCCAAATTATGGACCTGCTCAAGTTCTCCTTGTAACTCTAGTATCTTTTGTTCCAATCATAAAACCAAGTCATTTTATGCCGAGGTACTCCGACCGTCTGAAGTTTCAATGTTCTTAACATTTTCTTTTCGTATACCACTCAAGTCATCCATCTTAGCTTTTTATTTTCTTTTCAGATTACTCGGAGGAGGAGGAGGTGGAGGGCCTCTAGATCTGGTGTGATATGCTGATGATGCGAACCAACCTTAGGGGATGGGAATAATAAAAAATAAAGAAAAACAAAAGGTAAACAAGTCAGTAAGGATTCTGAAAAGTTTGCAGTATTTAAAAACATATTGTGTAAATTCGCATCCTAGTTTGGGAGCCTCTTTGTGCCCGAGGTAGGCCTAGCGACAAATTGATTTGGAGAATTCAGTGCCAATAACTGCCTCATTTCATTAATGTAAAAATAGATGAATCTAAAACGACACTAAATAAAATAAGTCACTAATGGCACTTGGCCTTATTACATTTTGGAAAAGCAAATAAACCTAATCTACTTGGTCCCAAAAGGACCTTCTCCCGGCAAGATGCTCTTGTCGATCAGATCCCTAAGTTCACGCAGGTTCAGCAGTAAGTATGCCCTTGCTAAATGTCCTCGCTTCCTTCAGCGTTCTGGCAATCAGTGAATCTCTTCCTCATCTTTTCCTCTAATTCCATCAGACTGTACTCCAGATACTCCAACCTTTCGCTTGATTTAACAGCCCTATCTCTCCATCATTGATTAGTTCCATATCGGTCTTGTGGAACTCCATATGCTCGGCCTCAGACTCGTGAACTTTTTTGTGCAGTTTGTTGTACTTCACTTGTGCCTCAGAAACCTCATCTATGACTCTATTTCCTGGACCAACCCTTGGCTCGAATATTCCCCCTATGTTATCATCCAACTATGAGGGGTAGAAATACATGTGACCAGCATGATACCAATTCGGCTTGATAGTATCCTTTTCCACGATAATCTTCAAGTGCCACATGTGTTGTGCTTCACTTTTGTATGGAATGGCGTCACCCTAAAAATTGGCTATGAAGTGATTCATTTTAGCAACTTGCTGTTTGACCTGCTTCCTACATGCCTGTCTCATAAACGTGAGGGGAGCATAAGGGTATATGTCCCTTAACCCGATCAGTACCAAGTGTGGAACATCTCTAGATCTGATGATGAACTCGTCGGTAGGGAACCATTCGAACATCCATTGAACCTGATCCTAAGTCAAATTGGTGAAAAACTGCGCCCATCCTACAACATCCTCTGGCTGAGCAAACATGTCTGGGATATAGGTCATTTTCTTGGGATAACAGAAGGCTATATGATCATTCCACGGCCTTCATGGAAACTCTTGACGGTATTGACCTTTTTGGAGATGTTCTAACAACCAAACTTGCAGCAACAGATTGAAACCTTTGAAGTATTTGTACCCCTTCTGACAGCACTCCAAGGCCCGGTATATGGCTGCTATGATCATAGGGACAATAGTATATGTCTGCCCTTCGATCCCCTCCATCAAGTTTTTGGCTACCATGGCCAATCTGGTATGGATTCTATCCCCTTGGATCAGGAATACTAACATACCCAAGAAATAGACAATGAACACAAAAACCTTGCGGTGGATCCAACCCAAGGAAGTGATGGAGAATTCGTCATCGAAGATACGATAAGATTTGTTGTGACCGTATCGTTCATAGAGGAAGTCGAACGGTATGTAGGAATTTTTCAGGCACTCTAAGTCATCATTCTTCTTTAATCCCATCATCTTTAGAAACCTCCTAGTAGAGTGGTTTTTCGGTACCAATAAACCAGGACTGTCCCAAGGTAGCCCAGCGAATCCCCCTATTTCTTCCAGGAGAGGGTCTATGTTTCCAAAGCAAAGCACGACTCTTTCTTTGTCCCAAAACATTGTGGCAACTTCGATCAACATGTCATTTGGATGGAGACCCAATAAAGAAGGCAAGTTTCCCAAGACCCTTTTTCACATGATTCTTATCACTCGGTGGAAGATCCTCCCACCAATCTAGCAATAGTGGAGGTATGTTACGGACCATGCCAAACCTGGGGATTTTGTGTCTCATGTTTTGTAAAACAAATATGGTTAGGCCCTTTCCCCCTCCAGATCCGATTATTTATACAACAATGATTAACATATTGGCACTTATTTCTCCCAAATTAATGCACACAATCGTGGTTGTGTCCGTTGGGATTATAAAAAACCCGGTGGACTTTTGGACGAGGCTTGTCATAAAAGGTAATTATGCGGACAACATATTAAACTAGCTAGGTTTGATCATGATGCATGTACAATTAATCAGAGTAAGGTTTCTAGAGAGTTCTAGACTGGTACCTTAAGTGGACAACTTGAGGGGGAAAGGCACAGACTATCGACTGCACCGCTGATCGACTAGTTTTACCGCAAATACGCCTTTCCGAATTTAAAAGGTGATATATAAGAATGGCGCAAACACTCATCAAGCATTGCTATAGGATTGATTACGCATGAGTGGAGTATGATGTTGAGCATGATTTATGCAACAAGAAATAATATGTTGTCACGTATTTGCATGTAAAAAAAATAATAAATGCAATATTTAATAATTGAAAGACGTTAAGAAAGAAAATAGGGAGACAAGTCAATTTATGTAGTAAAGGAAATCATAAATATTTGAAAATAGGCAATTAAATCCGAATAAAGGGGGAAAGGGAAATGGTGCACATTTATTAACAGAATAAAACATGCTTAAGACTAATTCACAAAAACAAGTTCGTTATGGTAAGAGCCTAAATATCCCCAGCAGAGTCGCCATGCTTTCGCGCCCCTTTTTTCCTCGTAGAGTCCGCGTTTCGATATTTTGGACAACTTCTTTCCTTTTGGGTATTGGGTATGGAATTTGAAGAGTCGCTACCTAACAGATTAAGGTGCGTTAGGGAACCTAGGACAATTAACTCATGAAACTAGTTTGCGGTACCAGAGATTGGGTAAGGGCTCGAAATTACCTTGAGGGGAAGGTGTTAGGCACCCCTCGAGGTCCACAGCGGTGGGTTAGGGTCAAACTCAATTTAAGTGAATTAGTCATAAGCAATTTAAACAAATAGAGATTATTTAAACGGGAACAAAAGGGGTCCTAGGTTTATTAGCCTATAGGATCACTTCTGTGCAATACTCGATAAACTTTCCTCAAATAGAGGTCTTACACATAGCATTAGCACACAAATCATCATATCCTTTACTACCAAATTTCCCTCCCCTTAATCATCATTACCTAAGCGTTCTAATAGCATCCAGTATGTGCCTTATGCGTGCATTACCCGTCCCTTACTTGTGGCCCTAGAGGTGTTTAAGACCTCTATTTAAGGCGGTTCTAGACTCACTTATGGTGTTTAAAAGGAAAAACTAAGCGACAAACAAAATAAGTAGGACTATCACATAAAAGATAACTTAAGGGCTCATATTTACCTCCATAAATAGACAAATAGCAAGTGCACGCCATTCAGACAAAGTAGTTTTTATAATTTTAAGAGTCCTATATGCAGGATATCTAAATGAGTATAAATAGAATAGACAACAGTTATTAGGCGAAATAGTGAATACCTATTAGTTTTGCCTACTGATCTTTTTATTCCCTACCGAATCTGGGCACGTTTCAAGCAGTAGGAAAATAGCAATTTCAAACCTAGAATCTAATTAACCTACAAGATTGCCTAAGTGATAGCCGTACAAAATTTTATAAAGCGGGTATTTGAGCTGTAAACAATTACTGATTTTAGCAGGCTGATTTTATCTTTTAGACCTTACAGGCATGATATCTAAGTGTGGAAGAACGGATCTTAAGATCTTATAGGCATGGTATCTAAATGCAGAAATGATTCTGAAGTTTCCTATTGACATGGTATCTAAATGCGAAATGATTCTGAAATTTCCTATAGACATGATATCTGAATGCAGAAGTGATTTAAAGCTTTATAGGCGTGATTTTTAAAAATGCAGAACTGATTTTAAAACTTTGTGGGCATGATTTTAAATGCAGTAGTGAATCTTGATGGGATATTCAAAACTATTTTGATCCTATAGGCATGACATCTAAAAGTGGATCGGAACATGTTGAACAAATTAAATCCTATAGGCGTGTTATCTATCATGCACAAATGTATTGAAACAAATACCTATAGGCATGTTATCTACTGCATGTAGTAACAGAATATAGCTGAACAAGTAAATAACCCATAGGCCGGATATCTAACATATAAGTGAAAATATTTGAAAAAAATAGGCCCCTAAAGCAGGTTTTCTACCCCGTTCTCATGCAAACATTAAACTAGGCCTAGTTTTCCCAATTCACTATTGCCCCATCGATATTACAAATAATTACTACATACCATAAGCAAATGAATAAATTACAAAGTATATAACTATAGGAGGCCTGCAACAGGCCCAATGCATCTGGATAACCCAGGCCTTCAAACCATAACAGCTCCAAAGCTCAGAGATACACAGCAACCATTGGCAACACACAAAGAACCCAAATCTCTAGTGTGTCATAGTTCCCAAGGGCTTTGAGAACCCAGGGCAGTGCTTACACTAGAGAACAAATGTTCAGAAGTTCATAAAGGATTGGGAACCAGCCCCAATGTGTTAGAGTTCAGAGGAGTCTCATGCACCCTAAGCAGTGCTCATATAGCATAGAAACAGATTACCAGAAGTGTGAGTTGAAAATAATATATGAAAATAGGAGACAGTTTTGTTTTAGAAAAATAGTTTGGATTTCAGAAGTGCATAGAAACAGATTACCAGATTACAAGAACCACAAGCAGCACACATTTAGCAGAAGGAGTTCAGCCATGAACTCCAGCAATCACACAACAGACAGGATAGAGTAACAATTAATTTGAACAAAATTTCACATGGCTTTAATCTATTAGCCATTACTAGGTGAACATATAGCATCGAGTGTGTTCGTTTTAAAAAAACAGAATGAGGTTTATATAGCATCAAGTAGAGTAAAGCAAATAAGGTAAAGGAAATCAAGATTTCACAAATAAGGCAAGAGACCAATCAATCAATCAATTAGGGCTTAACATGATCAATTAATAGGCAGGATTCCGGGAAAGACCCTTCAAATTAGGGAGAAATCAATTATCAGCCAAATTAGGGTTTAAATAAGGTAAGAAACAAGTCATAGGCCCTTTTATAAGTCAATTAGAGTAAATCAACACCTCGATATTAGGCCCATAGACTAATTAAGGCAAGTAGTATCAATTAGGAGTCACAAATAAGGAAAATAGGTAAAAATTACAAGGAGTAGACATCTCAGCGAAACGCAATAATTTCGAACCCTAAATAGTCAAATAATCATTAATTAATCTCTGCTAATTGACGAACAAGGAATAACAGGCAGATACTAAAGCGAATAATTAAACAACCAAAGGACTAAAACATAGGCATTGAAAGAATCAGTAGAACTAGTAAAGAGAACCGGATTCAAACACATAGAAACTTTAGAAAAGTTTTGCAGAAACAAAACGAAGTGAAACCCTAGTTTTTTTTCAAAAAAATATTGAAATCGATTAATAGTAAGGGAAACAGAAGATTTTTAAAAACTACCGGAAAAATTCAAAGTCATTTCATATCTACAAGGATATGAACAGATTCAAGTAGAAAGAGATGAGGGTTTTAAGAAAATGGGATGAGGTGAGGAAAAATCTAGCCCAAAATCGGAGTTTCAAAACATTGACACAAAAATAATAATGCTCACAAACAGCGATGAACACAAGGCAGGTTCATATAAAAAATAAAGAGTCTAGGTCTACTCTAGGTCGAATTTCCTCGAAATTCCATCAAATAACAGCAAAATCGAACAACCAGTAGAGGTATGAGGCCAGATAAGGCCGTAAATCACCAGATGACCCAATATCTGGTCAAGAATCGAAGGGGTTTGGGGGATTTTTGAGTGACAACGCTCTAGGGTTTGAGTGTGTCTCAGAGAGAAGAGAGGAGGAGAGGATTCAGAGGCAGCGCAAATGAGAGAGTGAGTAGGGTTTAGGAGGGAAGAGTCTTTGGATTAAAAAAGGAAAGGAGTAATGTGGACCGTTGATCTCAAAGATCAACGACCATGATTAGAGGAGGTTTTGGGTCGGGTTAAAATAGTTGGGTTATTGGGTTTGGGTTAGATTAGGGTATTGGGCTGAGGTTTAATTGGGCTGGGGTCCGAAATTGATTAGAAAAAAGGGGCTATTATTTAAATACCCAATTATCTTAATAAAACAATTTTATAAAATAATTTATAAATGATAAAAATATCATTTATGCATTAAAATGATTTAAAATAATTACTTAGTACTATAAAAATATAAAAGGTTATTTTCTTGTGAAATAAAGTATTTATGCACACATGAGCTATTATTGCAAAGTTATTACAATTATAACCTTATCATGTACATATGACTATTCATGAAATAATCAAAGCTTAGTATAAATATAAATAATAAAATTGAGCAATAAAATTATCATAAAACCGTTTGTGATGAAATTAGTAATTATTTGGACAATACAATTCTAGAATAAATTAATTAAAACCCTTTTAAAATTACAGAAAAATTATGAAAAAATACTGGTTGATGTTCATGCACCATTTTGAAAGTATATATGCATTTTGAAATATATGAGAGAAAAATTGGGTATCAACATCAGCTATTTGAGGCTAATAATAAACACGACACAATAATGCCATGGTGCGTTCTTCACTTGGGTGGCTGGCCCACAAAGTATCTTTAAGGCCCCATAAAATTTCACCTAGAAACCGGGATTTTGTGATGCCAAGGTACGCTTATGTGTTTGATCTCGCTGCGGTACAGACCTTTTTGCGTTGAACAGAGCGTTGAGGAGTTGAAGGAAAAATTATTGCAGAACAGGACGTTTCTGCAGTCCATTCTACGACCGCAGAACTGATCTGTAGACCGTAGATCCGCCGCAGAGTGAAGCAGAGAAATGAGCCAATTTTGGAGGTTGTTTTTCGGTCAGCTATGCGATCGCATAAGCGTTTCGCGGGCCACACATCCATCGCAGATCCAACATGAGAAATTTTGGAAGGAGGTTCTGCGGTCCATTATGCGACCGCAAAATTGGTCTGCAGACCACATACCTATCGAATACATGCACAGAAGTGCCCAGTTCTAGAGTGCCATTATGCGGATCGCAGAAGTGTTATGCGGTCGCATATGTGACCGCTGATCTGCCTCAGGGCTTTATTTTTCTAATTTTATAACCCGACCCTATTTCGTTTTATTTATCCATATGGATCATTTTTTAGGGATCATTTGATATTTTAGAAAGAGGGGAGAGCTATTCTAGAGAGAATAAGGGGAGGATTTAAGGATTTCACTACTCTACTCTGATCAAGCCTTGGAATTTTATCAAAAGGAACTTGCTAGGGTGTCTAAAAGGTAAGCATTTCTTCCCCCAATTCTCCAATTTTGGATATGGGTTGATTATAGGTAATGAGCGTAGATTTAACACATGCATGAGCTAATAGGGATTGTGGGAAGGTTGTTGAGCTCAAATGGGTAAAGATTGGGTTATGGGATGAAGGAACCCACCATAGAAGAACCTTGAAATCATTATGCACGCCTAGTGTTTGATAAAATGCTCAAATGAGCTGAAACCATGAATATCTTCCTAATTTGTATTCAATTTTGTTATATCTCAAAATAGGTTGGGATCGCTAGGATTTCTGGAACATTGTAGTAATTTAAGGAAAGCTCAAAGCGAGATATGCTGGCTAAACTTCTCTCGTAGAATTGAATCCCACGATGTTCTTGTAGGTCCCGAGTTGTTCATTATAAATTGACTATTCTGAATAATCTTTGTGCCAAAAGATATATGTTCAATATGTGGTCCGAATGCTCTTATCATGTTGTGTTATCCTTCCTGAATGTGTTCAAAGTATGGGTTGCATATTAAAATGTTATGACTTCTAGTCGTACTTCAAATGAAAGCTATTACGCCAAATTATATAAGAAATCTCAATATACTTAAGGCTCTTATTTTCTCACACGTGCATTTAATGTCTTGAATATAATTGCCTTGTTGTTGAAAATATATTATGATGTTTGAAAGTTAAAGGGATGAGCATGAAATATGAAATACAGCCAACGTGCCAAGAATGATATTACATTTGGGGCCACTAATGCCGACAAAATGAAGAGGTGTAAGAGATTATGAAATGAGCTAAAAGTCCTGTATTTAATAATAAATGATTTGGGAGTATTGTTTAGTCACTGAGGAAGGGTAGGTTGAAATAACCTAACCCCGAAACTATACGTGCCGGTGTAGGAGTGATTGAGGGGTGAATCCCCGTACTGATGTGATGAGATTATTCCCCTTAATTGGGATGAGATTGATGTAATAAGACTATTCCCATTATTTGGGATGATATGATTGCTAGTGGAATGTGATGTCGACCTACACAGCATTGTGGTGAGACAACTTAGTTGATCGGGCTGAGATCGGATGTCATGCCGCGCACATGGTGGTGTTGTGATTGGATGTCTATGATGATATGGCTTAGCCGATCGGGCCGAGATTGGACTCCGTGCTAAAAATACGATAGTATATCGAGTGAGCAGGGTTTTTGAAAATAGAGAGGTAGAGCAGCATCCTTGGGAGTGGACATGAGGACAAGGGGCTCTACAAGATGCATTGGCTGATAACATATCCATCGCCCTTCCGCCCTTTAAAAAGATTTTTTCCCGCATCGGAACAGTACTAAAGATCTTCCAACCTAAAATATAGAAATTTACTTGAAAACTTGTCTTGCTCCTAAGTTGATGTTTTGTGATTGTTTGAGGCTTCCATTAATTCTATGATTGTTCTTTCTTATGTTATTACTCATTCTATTGAGAGGGTGTTTAGTCATACATGCTAGTACTATTCCATATGTACTAACGTCCCTTTTGCCGAGGGCGCTGCGTCTTTAATGGATGCATGTGTTTCCACAGCAGGCAACATTGATCAGTGATAGCGGTACACCCTCTTCCTAGCTGACTTGGTAAGCCCAACTTCATTTTAGGGTCATGTATCTTTTGTTCTTGTGTATCATGTTTTGAGCTATAGCCAGGGCCTTGTTGTCGGCATTATCATAGCACTCTTTGTATCTATTAGAGGCTCCATAGATATAGTGTGGGTTGTATATTGGTGTTGGAAAAGTCAAACTAGTTATGTTCTGTTTGAATCACTTGTTCCACTTCATACTATGAAAGTGTGTGTATTTTGAGACTTTAAAATGTAGTAACTAATGGTAATGAATTGGTATTGTATACATGATCTCCTCATTGTCTAATTAACGAAAATATATATTCTAGTTATTTATGGGTGAGTTTGGGTAGAAGGAAATCTAGCAGGCTTGCTCGACAGGTTATCTCGATTGAGCGCCAGTCGCGCTCCTCAAGGTTGGGGCGTGATAGTATCATGGCATTCCATCAAAAGAGTCCATCACATATCTCCTCCTGTAGGAACATAAAGTCGGTTCCCTTTTACCTTCAGGAACCCATCTTTCATGTAGAACTGGTGAGTCTTGCCCTGTCCTACCAAATCGACCAAATAATGTACAACAAGATCCTTTGGGAGTAGATCTTGTATCTGGACTCTTATAGTGGTTGCCACTTCGCCCCCCCTTAGGGTGGCGAGTAGGAACACTGATGCTAAGTTAGCCTTCCGACTGTGCGCATCAACAACTTGGTTAGTCTTCCCACTTCGGTACTCCAGGTTGAAGTGAAATTTCGCTAGGAGTTCCTGCCACCTCGCCTGGCGGCCATTCAGCTTTGGCTGGTTCATGAAATGGCTAATAGTTGTATTGTCTGTCTTGACCACGAACGGGGTTCCCAGCAAATAATGCCTCCAAAGGCATAAGTAATGGACACCATCTAATAATTCTTTTTCGTGGGAGGGATAACATCATTCTGTATCCTTCAACTTTCGACTCTCGTACGCAACTGAATGCCCCTCTTGTAGCAAGACTTCGCCCAGAATATAGTCAGAGGCATCCGTTTGTACTTCGAATGGCTTGGCCAAATCAGGAAGGACCAAGATGGGGCTACTAGACATAGCCACTTTCAATGCGTCGAAGGCCTCCACTCGCTTGGGACCCCAATCCCAAGGCGTGACATTCTTTAGGAGTTCTGTTAATAACACTACAATGAAAGAGTAGTTCTTCACAAATCGTCGATAAAAGATGCATAGGCCTAGGAACGCCCTCAAGGCATAGATATCCTTAGGCAGTGACCAATCTGCGATAGCCTGAATCTTTTGTTGGTCCATATTTATCCGTCATTCATCGATGACATGTCCGGGGAAGTCAATCTTCTTTTGGGAGAATGAGCACTTGGATAGCTTCACATATAATTCGTGCTCCCGTAGTCGGGCTAGGACCTTCCGCATGTGCTCCAAGTGTTCCTCCAATGTTTTGCTAATACCATAATGTCGTCCAAGTAGACCACTACAAATTCGTCAATGTACACTCGGAAGACTTGGTTCATCAAGGTGCAAAATATAGCTGGAACATTAGTCAAGCCGAATGGCATGACCAGGAAGTCGTACGACCCACATCTTGTCACACAGGTCATCTTGTGTTGATCTCGCTCAGCAATTCGGACTTGCTAGTAACCTGTCTTCAGGTCTATTTTGGTGAAAATTGTAGCACCACCCAATCTATCGAACAATTCTGCCATTAGTGGGATAGGGTATTCATTCTTCATAGTGATTTTGTTTAGGGCCTGATAATAGACACAAAGTCGTAGGGTGTTACCTGTTTCTTTTGGAATAGTATAGGGACACATAAGGGGACTTGGAGGGCACAATAATCCCCGTATCTAGCATTTTCGTCAACTATCTCTGAAGCTCGGTGAGTTTGGATTGTGACATTCTGTAAGGCGCCCAGGTAGGTGGCTTCGCACCCGGCACCAACTTAATCCCATAGTCCATAATGCACCTAGGCGGGAGTCGCTTTGGCATGTCATGTGGCATGACATCTTCAAACTCACTTAGCAACTCCTTCACATGTGCATGAATGAGACCCTAAAGCATTCAATATCTTCAATACAGAGGGCAGCCAAGAATGTAGGTTCATGTCTTTTGACTCCCTTCTTCAACTATAAGTCTGAGATGTTCTCCGCAACCATCTTTGTGGTTGTGCATGGGATAATGTAGGGCTTGGCCCCGTTGACTCCCACCATCAGTAGCATATCTACATAAGGTACTAGAATGGTGTTGGTTTGCTTCATTAATTTCAATCCAACTATCAACTCGAAGTCATCTATGATCACCATATAGAAGTTGAATTTTCCTTCATAAGGACCCAGCTTCACTGGCACTCCATTAGCTATTCCACCCACTAGCTGAGGGGGTGAGTTGATAGCCTTGACCCGACCTCTGCCATTTCCCACAACTAGACCAATGCTCTCTACTTAAGTTGAGTCTAAGTAGTTGTGAGTAGCGCACGTGTCTATCATTGCCCGAATGGGCTTGCCATTAACTTTCATCTCGACGAACATTAAGGTCTTCTCTTGGTTAAGAGGAAGCCCTTCATCCTCCTTCTTTTTCCCTTTCGTGGTGGTAGGGCATGGGTCCTTCTTCTTACGGATACCAATACTGGTTCCTGCTAAGGCAAATAGAACAAACAAGTGCGTTGAAGACACCTATTGGTTCTGTCTGGTCAACATCATCTGTGTCTTCATCCATCCCATCATCAAAAGTTTGATGGGTGTTCATTTGTGCATGTGGGCATTCATTGTTCCAATGTGGTACGCTGCAATGATGGCATCCTGAATAGGGCTTCCTCCCCCGATCGTTGTTGTTAGATGCAACCCTATTGCTGCCCGAGGAAGGAGCCTTAGATTTGGCTGCACTCCAATCTCCTTCACTTCTGCTAGGGCCACCATTGCTAGGATGACCCCCTTTGTATCCCCCTCGAACAGGCGGCTGAGCCCTATCCTTCTGAGCTTCCACTTGATAGTCCCCAAGGCATTCCGCTACTTGGATTGCCTTGGGTAAAGTGTTTACCCTTTGTCTTTTCAGCTCTATACGGGCATAAGATTTCAAACCTTCCAGGAATTTGAAGAGTTTGTCTTTGTCCCCCATATCCCGTATGTTCAACATGAGCATGAAAAATTCCCGTACGTAATCCCGCACTGACTTGGTCTGGAGGAGTTCCCTTAGCTTTCCCGGTGCATTGTACTCAACATTTTAGGGAAAGAACTGTAGGTGTATGGATGCCTTCAGTTCTGCCCATATCTCGAGAGTATCTTCACTAGCCCTGATGGCTTCGTGTTTCATTCACCAGCAGAGTTTAGCATCACCCCGTAGATACATGGCAATAATTGCTACCTTTTTTGTTTCTTCTAACTCCCCCACGGCATCGAAGTATTGTTCGATGTCGAATATGAGGTTCTCCACTTCTTTGGCATTCCGATCTCCATTGTATGATTTTGGCTCAGAAATCTTCAGCTTTTGTGGCACGGGGGTGAGGTTCAAAGCACCCCCGATCTAGTTTTCGCCTCCTCGAAGTAGGCCTTGTTGTACAATATTGACAACATTGAGCTGACATGTCAAGTTATCTATGGGTTGCTGCATGGTAGTCACCTTGTCTGTGTCTTATGCCATATAGTCTAAATCCCCAGTATGTTCCTATTGGAGACCCTTGAATTTACCAAAAATTTTGGCTGCCTTTGAGGTTGCCGTTTCCGGTCTCCTTCAAAGTTACGACTAATGTTCGCTATGTCACTTTTGGCCTGCCGCATCCTGCGGTCCAGGTCATCCATCCTTTGCACTAGGCTGGTTCTTAGATTCGCCATCGTATTCACGATGGATCGTAATACATCAACCGTTTCTTCAAGGGCCGCAATGCGGTCCCTATGATTCACCATGGTCAGAAATAGTGGTAATGTCAATGTGTTCTTCTGTCCAACGTCGAGCCTAGGCTCTGATACCAATTGTTATGCGGCGCCTTCCTGAGATCCCTTGGAAGAGTGGCGTAAGGCTAAGAAACCGATGTCCGTGTAGTTACTATCCGCCAATTGAGGTCCTCTTCATACGCTAGACGAGAATGTCAATGCCTTATAGGAAAATTAATGTCAAGAGCAATTGAAAGAACATGAAAGAGAATTGAGAATGAAAGAAAGTTTGATTGCATTAATAAAACCTACTACATAAAAGCAACATGGTGTCGAGGGGAAGAGACACTAGTACAGAGAATTATTTGCTTGCTAGAAAGTTTGATTGCTTGATCCCCCCTAATAATGCTTAAAAAAAATCAAAGTTACAGGACTTGACCTAACTAAGCTAGAGAGACATAATGGAAATATATGAAATAAAACTACTCTATATTTATAATGAAAAGGGCATAGATTCCTACAAGGTAGAAGCAGGTCCGTTGGCAGCAATCTTATCATTAGCATTAGAGTCTGCGTACGCGGGGCTGTTGGCAACTGCCTGCGGCTGAGTGTTGGCGATGGCTATCAGTGGGGCGACATTGGCATATGCACGCTTATCACTTGGCACGGCCAAGACCACGGGGTCGTCCATGGCGCTAGGCATTGGGAGGCTTGCCAGGACGTCATGTAGCACGCCCAAAGGGTAATGGGGCATGGTTGGAAAGCCGCTCATGACATGCACATGAAGTTTGAACCAACTTTATTTAAAAAAATTACTATTTATATATTTTTATATCAGGATAAGTTAAATATGTATATATTAAAAGATTGAACCAGCTTAGAAAAGTAGAACATTATTGTATAGTGGTCAAGCGAGTTCATCCAACGAAATAATAACAATTCTTTTCACACCTTAGTAGTACATTTATATATTTTAGTTACATCAAGGAAAAGTTAAATATGTGTATATTATGAAGATTGAACTAGCTTAACAAAATAGAACAATGTTGTATAGTGGTCAAGAGAGTTTCAAAGAACAAATTTGTTGTTCAAGTCTTAATCGCAATATTCGCACTTTTGACTTTTGTTTTTTAACGGGATGAAAGACCTTGATGTTCAAACCTTCATAGATTACTTTGCCTTCGCATGTCACCTGATTTGACATATTATTTGTTGTTCAATCACAATATTTCCACGATCTTAACCTTTTTCATTAAACATCATATGAGTGTACATGGACCAGATTGGTTCAGTTTTTAAACTAACTATATCGGTTTGGATTGGTTCGATTTTGTCGGGTTTTCAAATTTTTTTGATACATGAATATTATTTCAATCTTACTTTGTTAAAATTATAGATAAAGTTTTGATAAGTGAATATATGTTTAGTAAATATGGAAAAATATTGACAAACATATGATCTATTAAAATATTCTAATGGGAGAATTTTTTTAGTAACACGTGATAGTTATTTTCTTAGTCGTCTGACAATAATTTTTCGTTAATTTACGCTTTCAAAATTATTACATGAGAGGATCTCAAATATTTCTACATTTTGTAAAGAAAATTCACTATAAAGTCTTAAAAATATAAATAAAATTTATATATTTATATGTCGGTTTGGTTTGGGTTTTTTTTACTCAATACCAAATTAAGTTAAACCAAACCTAATCGGATTTTTTTTAATCGGTTTGGTTTGATTTTTTGGTTTGGTGCGGTTTTCCGGTTCGGTTTGAACACCCTTAAAATAGAATTTTCCTTAATTTTGATTTGTCACGCCAGCTCACTTGGCACATACCACAACTTTATTGACCTTAAATTTGATTCATTTTGTAAAGTTCAACTAACTAATGATGTGCTTGGATTTAATAATTCATCTACTTTATTTGACACATAATTTTGATTTAGGAGCAATAACTTTTAATTAAGGGCGGCCCGACAAATTTTGAGGCCTAAAGCTTAATTTTATGAGGGGTCTTAACTTTTTTTTACGAAGTCTATTTTTCCAACTTTTTTTTGATGCAAAATCGTTAATAATTTTCTTATAATAAATTTTTCTAATAAGTCTTTCTCAATTGACAATATAGCTAATCCATTAACCTCCTTGAGACATTTTTTTTGATGACCGAAAAATCCGTCTGGGGCCGATTCTTTGGACCAACCGCAGCCTTCGAAACTCGGTAGATAATAGGCCCGCCCCTCTACCCTTCTCCACTTAAATACTTGGCTTTGCTTTGCATGGTGTGGGGGCTTGAGCCCGTGACCTAAGACACAAATCCACCACCCTTTGCCACTTAGGCTAGGCCCTGGGGGTTTTGAAAAAATTCTTTCCGCTAAAGGAACAGTATCAGGAGTTATTAACATTATTTTATAATCAATATTGGCATTTGGAAAAGAATCAAATCTTTTTATTTGATTGAGTATATCAATTAAATTGTTATCTTCTAATTGTACTATTTTTCTTAACACTTTTAATTGAGAAAAAACATCAATATCGGATTGATTATGCTTTAAGGAACATTCAAGATTAAGGCAATATTTTTTCAAATTTTCGTCATCTACCGATCTTATTTTTTTACCGCTAAATAGAAAATTAAAAGTATTTTCATATACTTCGAATTGGTCAAATCTATTTTGAAATAAAAAAAAATAGTCTTGTCTACTATGTATAAAAAAAGTAATCAACTCTAATAGCCTCTTCGAGAGATTTTAAGATTTCATTATCATCATTCTCATCAAATTGTTTCTTCCTATATATCACACATTTCGTACAAAATTCGGGTTTGATATTCATTTCAAATACAATTTAGTTGTATTTATTAATAGACACGGCCCAATGTAAATAGTTTTTAGATATTCTGTTGTAAGAACTCTTAAGAAAATGTAACAAAAATGCTCTCGAAGCTTCTTCTTTGAACATGAACCCTATTTTCATTCTTCTCCATTTTTGTTCAATCTACAAACATTAACATGGTATCAGAGCGGGATTGTGATTACTCTAATCACACGTTTTCGATCTACCAACTATTGCTGAAAGTGTACAATACTCGGAGACAACTGAAAGTATTTGGAAGCAGTTAGAACGTAGGTATGAGACTGTAAATGGAACTAAAATTTTTGAGATAAAAAGGGAATTAGCTTCTACTCAGCAAGGTACTCTTGATGTTGCTTCATATTTTAACAAATTAAAGAAACTTTAGGATGAACTTGGAACAATGCGCAAAAATCATGCAAATTCTTGCACTTGTGCTGCAAGGCCTGGTATTCAGATGGATGAAGAAGAGGACAAGTTACATTAGTTCCTTATGGGATTAAATGAGGTGTATGTGGGTGTAAGGAGTAACCTACTGATGATGCAACCTCTTCCCTCATTGGACAATGCTTACAATATTCTTCTTCAGGATGAGGGTCAAAGACAAGTTCAATACAATCCACAACTAGTACCAGAATCAGCATCTTTCAATGCTAATGTGAATGTCAAACAACAATTTCCAATCAAACAATACAATCAAAAGATAGATTTTGATCAGTCAAAAGTAAGTATGTTTTGCAAGTATTGCAAAAAATCTGGACATCTAATTGAGAAATGCTACAAACTCCATGGGTTCCCACAGAATTTCAAGTTCACCAGAGGAAAAAAGCTGGTTGCAACAGTATCTGCTGAATCTGCTCAATTTTAGCCATGTACAACAAGCCATATCTCAGCTCAACCTACTCACAATGCTCCTCTGGTTGGACCTGCTCATGTATCTGATGATAAGATCTCCTCCATACCTGGTTTGAGTCAGTAACAATTTTCTCAACTTGTCTCCCTACTGCAGTAAACTCAAATTGGTCATGCTCCAGAGCCTCAACCAAATCTGATGGGATCTGCTAACTTTGCTGGTAGTTTTCTTTCCTTTCCTGTTTATACTGACGATGATTCTCATGCTTGCTTGTTGTCTAGTGTAAGTAGAGATGTGTGGATTATAGATAGTGGAGCTACTGATCATATGACTTCTAATAAAGAACTTCTTTCTAATCTGACTCCACTTCCTACTCCTTACTTGGTAACTTTGCCTAATGGTTATAAGGCAAATGTTACTTGTATTGGTTCCTATACTTTACTTCCCTCTCTCACTCTTCATCATGTGTTGTACATCCCTTCTTTTCAATATAATCTGATTTCTGTGCACAAGCTTATTCAACAATTTCAGTGTCTTGTCTTGTTTACCTCTATCTCATGTATTTTGATATAGGGCCTTTCCATGAGGAAGCTTCTGGAACTTGGTAAAGTGGACCAAGGACTCCACAAGCTTCTTCATGATCATCAACCCAATGCAACATCTAACTTTCCTGCTTCTGTTTTAAGAAATAATGTGCAAGATCTTTCTCTTTCTGAATAGCCTAGTAAGATTGCACATAATAAGGCTGCTTTACATACTATTCCTATTGTTTCTTGTAATAATAAGCAGAGCATAAATAAAAATGATGTTCTTTGGCATCGCAAATTAGGACATATTCCATTTTCTAGAATAAAAATCATCCCTTCTATTTTTGCTGAATTATCTACCAAACAATCCTTTATATGTCCTGTTTGTCCTCTTGCTAGGCAGGCAAGATTACTTTTTCCAGCTAGTTATACTATTTCTATTTCCTTGTTTGAGTTGATTCATATTGACATATGGGGTCCCTATCATACTCAGACTTATTCTGGAGCAAAATACTTTCTTACCATTGTGGATGACCATAGTAGAACTACTTGGACTCACTTGTTACATACTAAAAGTAATACTTTTACCATGTTGAAAGCTTTCATTTCCATGGCGAGAACTCAATTTAACCTCCCTGTTAAAACAGTTAGAAGTGATAATGCCTTGGAAATTGGACTTTCCAATTCTGCCTTACAGTACTTCTCAAATCATGAAATTATTCATCAAACCACATGTTCTCACACACCTCAACAGAATGGAATTGTTGAGAGAAAACATAAGCACTTGCTTGAAATAGCTAGAGCTTTGATGTACCAGTCTAAATTACCAACAAAATTTTGGGGAGACTGTATTTTAACAACCACCTATTTGATAAACAGATTTCCCTCCACCATTTTACATAACAAATCTCCATTTGAAGTGCTTTATGGCAAGTTTCCCTCTTATTCACATCTTAAACCTTTTGAGTGTCTTTGTTATGCAACTGTACCTAAATGTGAGAGAAATAAGTTTGATCCAAGAGCTGTACCTTGTGTTTTTATTGGTTATCCATTTAGTAAGAAAGGTTATAAGTTGTACAATTTATCTACCAAGTGTATTCTTGTTTCTAGGGATGTCATATTTCATGTATCTATTTTTCCTTTCATGTTATCCTCTTCCTCATCTTTCAGCTACCTTCCATCTTCCCATTCTACACCTATTTTACCTGTTGTTTCTTATCTTTCCCATTTTCCTCTCGTTGACACAAATTCTTCCCATTCTCCTTCTGTTGCTACATCTTCTCCCACTAATCCACCTTCTGTTGATGTTATTCCCTCATCTATACCTTCTGTTTCTTCTCCTAATATAGTCCTTCCTTCTACTCCTACTCCTTCTAATCTTCCCTCTACTTCTACTCCTTCAACATCTTCCTTTCTCCCTGCTACTAGAAAAAGCACCAAAAATCACACATTACCTTCACATCTTAGTGATTTTGTTGTGCAACATCCTCCTTCCATTTCCAGCTTCACTACTTTGTCTCTCTCTGTTGCACACACAACTCAAGTTGAGCCTCATTCATATTCTCAGGCAGCTACAAGTTTAGTCTGGTAGGAAGCCATGAGAAAAGAATTTGAGGCCTTAGAAGCTAATAACACTTGGTCAATAGTTGAGTTACCTAAGGGTAAGAAGCCTATTGGATGTAAATGGGTGTATAAAATTAAGTACAAGACTGATGAGAGTGTAGAAAGATATAAGGCAAGATTGGTAGTAAGGGGTGATACACAAATTGAAGGTATTGATTTTAATGAAACATTTTCTCCGGTTGTCAAAATGTGTACTATTAGGTGTCTAGTTGCTTTTGCAATTAAAAAAGGGTGGTCCTTGTATCAATTGGATGTGAATAATGCAATTCTTCATGGGGACTTAGATGAAGAGATATATATGAAGCTTCCCCAAGGTCTCACAGTTGCTTCATCTTCTCAATTTGCTTCTCCTTTGGTTTGTAAGTTGCAAAAGTCCCTTTATGGCTTAAAATAAGCCTCTAGGCAATGATATACTAAGTGTCAGAAGAAGAGGAAGCACTGGCAGCTGTGAAAATTTTGTTCTTAGAGGACAATGACATGGATTGTTATGTTGTTCTCGAGGAGGAGGGGGAGGAAGGCCCTTCCATACAGGCTATAAACAGAGGAGCACGCCTCAATAACTGGACCATCAGGACAACCAGGGTCCGACGAGCCTCGGGGTAGCAAGGCTAAAACAAGCACTGTTTTGATTTCCTAAAAGATTTTGTTTTTCGCATGTTTTCAATCACAAGCACTTTGCACTAGAGGTTACACACATTCTTTAAATGATTACTCTCTTTTCATTAAAAGGTCCGAATCATCTACTGTATTTCTTGTTGTCTATGTAGACGACATTATCCTTACTGGGATGATCCTAAAGAGATCAATGCTCTCAAAATGTTTTTAGATGATCAGTTTAAATTAAAGACTTAGGATTACTTAACTATTTTCTGGGAATTGAGTTGTTATATGTTGATTCTGGGGTACTTCTTCATCAAAGGAAGTTTGTTTCGGAGTTAGTTGCTGAATATGAGTGTTCTGATGTTTCTGCTGTTTCTTCCCCCCTTGAGTTGTGTGTTAAACTCAAGTCTGATGTTGGGGTCTTGTTGCCCAACCCTGAATCTTATAGAAGTTTAGTTGGAAAATTAAATTTTCTCACTCATACCAGGCTAGATTTATGTTTTGCTGTGCAACACTTGAGTCAGTTTCTTAAAACACCTCGTCTTCCCCATATGACTGCTGCGTTACATGTTCTGAGGTATTTGAAAGGCACACCTGATGTTAGAGTTCACCTCAATGGTTCTTCTAATTTTTCTGTACAAGCCTTTGTGACAACGATTGGGCTTCTTGTTTTGATTCAAGGAGATTAGTTTCTGGTTATTGTGTGTTTTTAGGGGGTAGTTTGATTAGCTGAAAATCTAAGAAACAAGCTGTCGTCTCCTTGTCTTCTGCTGAAGCAGAATATCGGGCCATGAGTAAAGTGGTGGCTGAACTAGTCTGGCTGGTTCGTTTGTTAGCAGATTTGGGTTTGCCTTCGTCCAGCTCTATTCCTGTTTTCTGTGATAGCTTGGCTGCCCTTCACATCGCTAAAAATCCTGTTTTTCATAAGCGCACGAAACATATTGAAGTTGATTGTCACTTCATCCACACTAAGTTGGCAGATGGCCTTATTTCTTTACATCATGTTCCTACCTCTTCTCAGCTTACTGACATCTTTACTAAGTGTTTGACAGGTGCACATCACAGGTTATTGCTTGGCAAGTTGAGCGTATTACCACCCTCTAACTTGAGGGGGGAGGGGTGTTGGAGTTACCTGATATTAGTTATTAAATTTGGGTCTGATGTTAATTAGTTCATTAAGACTTGGCCCAGTTGTATTTATTAATAGACCCGGCCCAATGTAAATAGTTTTTAGATATTCTTTTGTAAGAACTCTTAAGAAAATGTAACAAAAATGCTCTCGAAGCTTCTTCTCTGAACATGAACCCTATTTTCATTCTTATCCATTTTTGTTCAATCTACAAACATTAACAAATTTCCTTGGCAGAAATCATAGCAATTGCAAATCTTTCTTCTCTATAGCTGTTAAAGAAAGAAATCAAACATTTTTACTTCAAATAACTTTTTTTAAAACTTATATATAACCTATTAGGTGTAACAAAAAGGGGGACCCCACAAATGTGAAGCCTAAAGCAGTTGTTTTACCTACTTTAGGGAAGGGCCACCCCTGTTTCTAATTTAGAACTTAAATCCAAATTTGGTACGGTCGTTATCCAAAAGGAGCGGCATGCTGTGCTCAGTGCTCTACTCCTACAGTCCTACTATCGAATGAGACTTTGCAGCCACGGTTGTGCCACAATTTAGTTGAATTAGCTCACACGAAATTATGGGTTTGTGTTCACAAACGGGATAAAGAAAATGAGGGCAACATACGAATGGTAACTCCATCCCTCATTAAGTAAAAGGTGTCAGGTACAATTAAAGATAACTATCCATATTCAGTGATTTATAATCTGAGGCAGTACCATTTTGCAACAAATTAATACTATTATTAAGTATGATATAAGACAAATCCTAAAAGAATACCCCATTTGGTGGAAAAGGAGACAATCGAGAGAACTACTAGAGGAGGATGGCAGACACGAGAGGACAGAGCAATGATTGCCCGGCATTTTTACCTAGCTGCACTATATTATAAATTTATTTATCAATATTCTTTATATTTTGTAGTTTTTAATAAGTATCTAGATTTTTCTTATAAATTGTATAAATTTCTCCTTAAAAGGCTCTCATCTCATTATTATTGCCTTCAATTAAGGGATTCAATTATATCCTTTCCTTTTTTCCCTTTCCTCTTCTCTCTCTCTTTTTTTAACATCAAAATCCCTAATCTACACTCAGAATCTCCATCTTCTCTATGTATATTATTAAATCATCAATTGCATCGTTCTTTTATTGGGAGACCAGACAACACTGAAAATAAAAAAATATTCAGGGATTGTATGATAACTATATCATAATTGCATTTGAATTGTATCAGATATATCAATGTGTAAAATATAATTGTATCATACTTGTATCACAACTGTATCTAACTTGTAGATGGTACATTAATATCCAAAATAATACCTGATACAATACTAATAAATTAATATATAGTTATCATATATTTGTGATATAAACTGTGAAATTCGTCATGAACTCACAACTACTCATTATTCAGATACAAATTTGATACAATCCCGAAAGTATTCTTACACAATTCTGATACAATTATGATACAACTTAAAATCGATTCTAAACTTAAACTAATACAATATCGTATTATATTTGTATTAGCATTGTATCATGTATTGTTTTAGGTACAAATTGTGATACAATTATGATACAATTCTAGATTATGATACAACTTTGATCTTCATATTTTTCAAGTTTCAATTAAAAACATCCACCTAGAACCAACTCTAAACTTAAATTATGATACAATGTTATATTTTAATAGTATTAGTATTGTATCAGAATTGTCTTAGGTATTGATGTATTAAATACAACTCAGATACAATTATGATACATTTATCATACAATCATAATACAATTCCGAAACTTCTTCTTCCTCGAGTTTCAATCAGAAAGTCAATCTAAAACCAACTTTAAACTTAATGAATCTCCCTTAAAATTGAGATATAAACCGTAAAGGATATTTTCAATCGTTTTCAAGAACACCCAATCCAAAAAAATTACAAATTCGTAAAATCTGAATATCTAATTCAAAGCTTCGAAACTTTTTAATGGTATGTCAATGGCAGATCCCTCCACCTACAATTTCAGAGATAATGTTGATGGATTTGTCAATAGTTGAAGCTTTTTAATGGTTGTTGGTGGAATTGATTCAGAGAAATATATGATGCTACAATTTTAGAGAGATAATAGTTTGATTTGTACAAGGGAGAGAGAGAGATATTGGTTGATTTGTATGAAAGAGAGGTGATGATTTTGGATATCAGTGGGTTTCTTACGGTGGGTAAGTACAAAGATAGATGATGTTTTGTAATCCTTTGAAAAACGAAGAGTATCTTAAATGTAGGGGGATTATGTGTAAATGATACCCAGTATTTAAGATATGTTTCATTTCCTCCTTTTATCGTTTTGTATAAAACTAGTAAATATAGGTATATAAAATAATTAATAAGGAACCTAAATAAAGATAATAAATAGGTTTCTATTATAGTATAGCTAGGTAAAAATCCCGCTAGAATATCGGAAAATTGTTGCGTAGTGGAGTGGGGCAGGGAAAGGGAATGGTTGCTATTTTATTTTCATATATATACGTGCTACATTTGCCAATGTTTCTGAAACAAAGCTTGCTTCGCCAATTTGTAATTTCATCCGGCAAAAGTCAGTTATATTTGGTCTGAAATTTAACAGCTTGAAGACTTTCGTGCAAAAAATTAAATTGACTTGGCGTGTCACGTCACTTAAAGAATTTAACCTTGAAACTGATTTGGCAAACGCAGTCACTTGACATCATTTGTTGACCTTAAATTTGACTTGGCACAACACATTATACATTACTTGTCACCATAACGAAGCCAAGAATTTTCCCAAGGGTATTTCAATACATGTTATTTACCTTTAAACCTAATATTATACCTATATACGCAGTATAATTTTCTAATGAAGGCTGGTCAATAGACCACACTTACTAGAGTATAGCTTCACCCCTGCTTGACACATGTCTATATCTGGATTATAGAATTGCAGAAATGCAAAGGAAATCTGTACCAAAAGATGGTGGATTGGTGAACTTTGACCTGAGTCATGCTCCTTTCATATTTCTGTTCTATTCTAAACATTCTATTTGCTTTCTGTACAATGTCTACAATGATGGTGTATTTGGAGAACAATGTGAGGTTTTGAAGTCTGTTCTATATATCATAAAATTGGCGAAAAAAGACGGGAAGTCAATCAATTATTTACACCTAATCATATATCCTAAGAAAAAGTCACTCTACCTATCAGAGAGAGTCATCATAGGCAGTCATGAAGCAACAACATGAACTCCTTGTTTTTTTCTTGCTAGTTTCTGCATCCCTGTCCATCAAATAATTTGTGCCAGGAGAATTGGCCAACTCTTTACTTGTCGGATTCTCCATCTCAAACAAATTCAGAGAAGTTGTCTCTGAGGTGCACATATCACGAAGAATGTTTGCGATGAAATCTGATATTTGCTCAAATTCTGGTCGGTCTGCTGGATCCTCTGCCCAGCAAGAGCTAAGAAGGGGTTCTATCTCCCTCGGAATGTTATCCATGCTAGGACGCAATTTCTGGAATTTATTAAAGGAAATGAGAATATCATATTTACAAATCACTGAAAAGTTGTCAAGACGAGTAAACTATTATCAGTAGAAAACACATACCGTAGCTGTAGCATATGCCACCATAATGTTGCTTCTTCCCTTAAACGGAGTGCTGTTGGTGAGAAGCTCCCACAGAACCATTGAGAAACTGTAGACATCCACTTTATGATTGTAGTGTTTCTTCACTCCAATCTTGATCGGGTCAATGCTGAACATCTGGCATTTGTAAAGGGTAAGGCATATGCTATTATTAAGCAGGGTGTAAACGTTTTCGTCCAATGTAATACCTCCGGAGCCATCCAGCGGTATGTACCAGCTTCTGTTGTCATTTCAGAGTCCGCCTCCTCCCTAGCTAACCCAAAGTCAGCTAGTTTAACTTTTGTCTTGTCTTCTGTGAGGAGCAAGTTACCTGCAAATGCGGCAAATGGCAATGAGTAATAGGATCAAACAATGAAATTCCAGTTTGACCTATCTTAATAGTCTGATATTCCTTTTCAGAAATTATGCTTTCTTCCCTCCTCCTATCCACTCTTTCTTACGGCTGCCACATAAGCACTTCTCTATTATTTCTCATCAATTTGCCTAGTTGTACTAAATCAGAACCAAGTTGAAAATTTTGATAAAAGATATCAAACAAGGGCGCCAATTCCTGTGCGCCATGGAAGAGGGCTTGGAAGCCAAAATTTTTATGGAGAAGGAGCCAAACAGATACAGGGACTTTTACTGTGAGTAAGACAATTAGCCAACTAATGGAGTTCTAATATTTTCACTATGCACGTGCAATAGAATATTCTTTATTTCATGATTAGATGATGAGCATGTCTAATCGTTAATCTGACAATAAAGGCTGTCAAACTATCACGGTATTGAACTTATGGTACATACAATGAAATCTTGGGAAAGAATAATACTGCATCAATTTAGGTCCATTACAAAGTGACTGGAAACCAATTGGATTTGTGCCAGACAGATCTACAATAAAGGCTATATTTTCACTAGAAAGCTTATGGAGATTTATTGGAGTGGAAGCAAGATCCCCACGTGATATTAATTGACCTAGAGAAACATATGAGAGAGTGCCAAGAGAAGTCCTTTGGTGTATACTGGAGAAAAAAGGAGCCCTATAACATATATAAATACCATACAGGATATGTATGAAAAAAGCCATTCACAAGTGTGAGAATAGTGAGAAGAGATACTAAGAAGTTTCCTGTAATAGTAGGTTTACACCAGTGATCCACCTTTAGGCCATATTTATGTACATAATTATAAATGAGTCAACTAAAAATATACAAGATAGGGTGTGGCTTGGTGCATGCTATTTGTAGACAATACTGTGTAAACTGACAAAACTACTGATGGTGTCAACCAAAAGTTTGAACTACGGAGAAGCAATCTAGGGCGTAAAGATTTAAAGATAAGTAGAAATAATACAGAATATATCGACCATATGTTTAGCTAGCATATTTGAGATGAGATTAGATAAGACTGTGATGTCTATGCAGACAATCCATATTTTTAGGCTTAGTATTTCAATACAACAGTATAACAGATGAAAACATTACATAGAATCAAAATAGCATGGTTAATGTGGAGAAGCGCTACAAGAGTGTTAGATGATATGACCTACAAAATACAAAGCAAGCCCATTGAATAGTTATAAGACCAATAATGCTGCATCGGAGTGGATATTAGGCCATTCCACAAAAAATGAATGTCATAGAAATGCAGATGTTAGGAAGGATGTACAGTCATACAAGATTAAATATATCACATTCACCAGAAGGTGCAAGTAGCATGTATAGATGAAAAAAGAGAAGGCCGCGCGAGACGGTTTCATTCAGAGGACGAGATAGACCAAATATCAACAAAGAAAGTTGTCTGATAACACCTAGAATTTCTTGGAACCCATTCGGACTTGGCGAAGGATAGAAAACGATAGAAGTAAAATATTTGTATAGGTGATACCAGCTAGTCGGAATTAAGGTTAATCGTTGTAGGAACACTTGCAATAAGTCCGTATTTGACATGACGTTGAGATGGGTGGAATTCCTAGTTTTTAAGAATCCCTAAGTTGTCCTGGAAACAAATTATCAAGTAGTTGAATGAAAACCTCCTCCCAAACGGAGCAAAATGGATATAAGGATTCATATAGACTATTCCAGCAGGTCTGGCTTTGAAATGGAGTTGTTTTCTTATGTTCATACAAACTCATTAAAAACTTAAAAGTCATGCAACTCAAGCAAGTAGTAATCCTGATCAGTGTGTGATAACACTGCATACTCTGTAGCCACCTAAACCTAAAACTTGAAAGTGCAATAGCGAACTACGAGATAGGTAGAGAATTACTTGGCTTCAAATCGCGGTGAATAATGCCAATTGCATGCAAATACTCCATTGCTCGAGAGATTCCCAACGCAAAACTTAGAGAAAGTTTCAGATCTGGAGAATGTGGTCGGATGCTCCATAAGTACTTCTGAAGGGTTCCACCGCTCATTAGCTCTGTAACTAACATCAATGCTGGTTCCATGGATGCACCAATAAACTGTTTCAACAATTTACAGGACATATTAGCAACCAATAAAAAGAGAATCAATCATCATACAGAAGGATGCTTTTCAAGGCAGACTCAGAACAATAATGTGACATGAGAGACTGGACTTCTTTTCTCTTAATGTCTAAATATAGTACTCCTAAGAAATATAACAGGACCTCTTATATAAAAAATTTACAGGGTAGCACCAAATATCTGATGTTATTACCAAAGTATGAATACATAGTCCCCATAGCTATAGCTTTTATTCTCTTTCTATATTGGACTTTAAAGCCAGTACACCAATCATTGCCTGATTTTGGGTCTATTAAGTTGTAAAGTGATGGCAGCAAAAGCAAGGTGGACAAAGTGAATGAAATTTAACCAGTAGTACTATTTTTTATTGAACGCCACATACCTTCACAATGTTGTCATGCTTCACTTTAGATAGCAAAAGGACCTCCCTCTGAAATTTTTCTTTCCGCTCGGGACTCACATTTGCGGATCTGTCTGGCTGTATTACTTTTATTGCAACAGGCATGGATTTATATCTGGAACAAGTATTACAAAAGGTGCTTTAGAAAAGCAGGACTCTGAATAAAAAGAACTGAAACGCAGGATCACGTTTTGGGAGTGCAAATGATAGTAACCAGAAAGTTGTGTTAACTAACGTGAATGAGGGGTAATGGTAAATTTAGAAGATCTTAGATAGATGTTTTGGGTATATACCATATAGAACTACAGTAGATCCTCTCAAAATTAAATTCTTCTGAGATGGGACAAACCAGTTATTATCAATAATGACTCGACCGACTATGAGATATTATTCTAAGCACATCTACTACAACATAAATCTGGTTATCTTCACGTTCGTATCAATGAACCAATGAAGGGAGCAGGAAACTAAGTTTTCAATGGTTATGCAAGGTGAAACTACAGATAATGGTTGAAATACACTTAGGGACACTTCAATGAAGACATTTAGAATTGAAGTGGAACTCAAGTCTCTATACTCCAAAATTACACATTCTCTAGTTTCATTTGAAATGAAGTCACAACAACTCATATAAACCATAATGGGGTTTGTATTTTAAATGGACACAAAAGATTCGGGATAATAGATGTGAAATATATTGGGCCAAATCTCTCGGTCCAAATGGGCCCTTATATAACTTCATCATAACTGACAATGTTATAAGTAGGATATGAAACCATTTGCTATTCTCAAAAATGTATTTAAGAAAATCTGAAAAAAGTTATCTTATAAATTCTTTAACCATTGGTATTAAAATTACTATATGTGAGTGAGGAATAAAGTTGGCATTAAGAAATCTTATTACCAGCGAGATATCCACACTATGGACAGTTTACTCGAATGCATTTAATTTCTTTACATTTATAATCTTACTCCTAACTATAGTTGTTAGTGTGTCTACCTCGCACAAGGATAGAAAGATGAGTTAATGAAAGGATCAAAGTTCCAGAAAAAAAAATCATCTTTTTCACTATTTTGCTCCTGAATGACATGTAGGTAGAGAAAGAGACCCATCTTCCGCTAGCAACGGAAGCGGGAAATGTTTTCTAACATACAATTTCCACCTTATTATGTGAACTAAATATGTTCACTACTTCATTGCAAAGAGAATGCACTTTGTTGTTTTAGTTTTCTGATTTTTCAACCTTCTCCAAAATTGATAATATTGCGATACGAAGCAACTAGCATTGCTTCACCAATTTATTGCTTACCTCCTACTTCTAATACCTCAAAAACCCTTGCTCTTGTTCCCTACAATGTCCTTAAATAGACTATGTCAGATTTAGGTTGAAAATTCAATTAACGTCTAAGCTCAATAAGAGCATTGGACCTATTTCCTCAATCCTCACTTAGACAAAAGTTAGTCCTTTTAGTCAATAAGGTAACACAGAAACTATATCTCAACAAAGCTCACTCCCTCTGGCCTCCCGATGATAGACTAGGACAATTAAGGAAAAAAGATAAGATTTAGAACTGAACTCAATGCCAAATGAATTGGTCAGACCATCTTCGGTAGTCATTAGAAGTGATAGCAGGTCAGCAAATTGTAAACACGCGCTGAACACAGATTTGTACACTAATTAAGTAGACTTTTTGCTCCTTCCTAGTCTTCAATTGAGTCACATTGAATGTTTTAGCGGAGCCTCGAGAACCATAAGCTCGTTATAACTTTTCTAACTGAAAAATACTATAACACGGGACTACAGAAAGATCCAAGAAATGTGAGGTTAGCTAAAACCTCTTTTCTGCTTTTGACCACCGACAACCTAATCGATGCACAGTTGGAAGTTGGAACTTTGGAAGTGAGTAAGCTTAATCTAGATAAAGTGCTTTCCCTTTCTCTTTCTTTAGAATTCCGGCTTCTTAACTTTGAATTCACCTTTGCCTATCAAAAGAAATGTGATTGACAGATGCTCCTCTCTTTGAAAGAAGGGATGCTTCAGCTACTGTTGGCGTTTTCAACAATTTTATCTTTCACATATTACTATATAACTAGAGTCAATATTATATATGAGGAACTAGTGACTCAATCACTCCCAAAAGTACTAGGCAATTCTTTCTGATTGCATACATTCCAATTTTGATGTAAAAGTAAAATGCTGGTAATTTGAACACCATTAAAAAAGGGCAGACCGGCTATGCATGGGGTCCGGAGATGGGCCGGACTACAAGGGTCTATTATACGCAGCCTTACCCTGCATTTCGCCACATTTCTCCAAGAGGCTATTTTCACGGCTCGAACCCGTGACCTCTTGGTTACATAGTAACAACTTTACTAGTTACGCCAAGACTCCCTTCAGTTTGAACACCGCAAAGCAAAAGTAAAATTCTCTTATCCCAAAGATAGAAATATCTCTCCTTATTCTGATAGTAAGTGAATTCTTAGATAAATTGCACCAAAGCCACGCCCAGTGCCACGCAATGACCCAGAACTACACGGGTCGATATGAATTTTTGTTCTTTGTAATAACAAATACTCCAACAAACAATGACGCAAATTTTTAGTCTCTAAAACGGAAGAAGGGGTTTCCACTCCACCGAACAAAATGACAGACCGACATCCCAGAAATCAAGAAAACTCCAAAATGCAATCTTTAACAGAAATGCAATTAGTTCCAAGAAACGTAAACCAAGAAAAAGGAAAATGGGGCTATGAAGAAATAGAAAACAATTCAAAGGAAACTCACAATCCTTCATAAACGAGTGAATAGGGACCTTCACTGAGCAAAGGACCAATAGAAAGCTGGTGTAGATCGATGAGTAGCTTCTTGTCAATGTGGACAACATTTTGAGCACAAAAATCATCAATGTCAGAAAATTTCCCAAATGGGTTAGAGAGAGAAGGTTCAAGATTGAGAAAATCTTTTGTATCCACCATAGCTGTTAAGCAGCAGCTGTTGCATTACAGCACAGATAAAGAGAAAAAAAGAAGAAGTGTGTGTCTATGTGTACGTATGAGAACCCTGTGAATGTGGAGTGTAGGACTAGGACTACTAGGAGTGCGGAGTATCAGGGGTGGGGTGGCATTTGAAAAGAGTTACAGCGATAGGAATAAGAGGGAAAAATCTCTTATATTTAGTAATTTATTTATTTTGGGTAATCCTTGTGTATTTATTCTGTTGTACTAACGTTGGACATAAAAGGTAATAATAAAACAACAAAAAAAGTGGTTGTAATCCGCTGCGTTACGTCTTGGGGTAGAAACGGTGCTCGCGACCTGCATGGACGCCACGTACATAGTTGTAGAGTTCCTTTTCATCCGAATTTTAGTTCAAATTAGATTGATCTAGAGGGCTGGATGCACAAAATATTTTGTATTCATGTAGTTTCTGAAAAAGGACCGCACTTTAAGGAGTGTAATATAGAAGTCTACTCTAACGTAAGCCTTAGTGGTTGTTTTCACTATTCCAACTTGTGACTTATAGATCACTTGAAATTGAAAATGTCAAAATTATTTGCACTATAAGCTGAAGTGTTTGTTGAGTCCCTCTTTGGTAGAACATACTTGGACTATTTATATAGTCTTGGACTCTTAATTAATTCTCATGTCATAAGTTAACTTTTGGGATTGGACAATTAATTTATTTTATCAAAGTCTAATTTGAATGCCAATACATTGTTTATCTTCTTTTTTCAGTTAATTTTGAAAGAGAAAATATCAACTAAATAATCACGATATAGACATTGTGAATTCAAATGCGTAATACTTATGATTGAAGTTGTAGCGCGCAAGTATGCATCCAAAATATATTAGTATTAGTTAAGAAAAAGGAGAAGTCATGTCGTGGGATTTAATCCAAATGTATATCTCCCCTTCTCTTCTACCACAAGGCATTATTCCTTTCTTAAAAGTGGACAAAGGAAGATGAGAAAATAGGAAGAATTTATTTAGAGGTAAAAGGAAGAAGCTCTAACAAGTCATAACGTTTCATTACAACTCATTACCATGATTTTCAAAGATGATAAGAACTTGACGTGTAAAAACAATCATAGTTTCATTTATTGATCATTGAGAATTCACATTACAACTCCTTTTTTGAGTTTTCACTCTATCTATTTTGTTGTGAGTACTTAATAAATTTTTAACATGGTAATGAGTGTTTTTTATAATTTCAATGTGAAAATCACTCATTTCAAGTAATTTTAAGAAAGAGATTTTTTCTTTCCTATACAATATATGAAACCTTATTATCAAAAATGTGCATAGTTTCTAATTTATCCGTTCTATTTACATTTTTTCTACAGTTATTATACCAATCATTAAATACTAATTAATAGTAGCTGAATATTTCTAATTTGTCGAGCTAAAATTGAGGAACAGAATATTCTAAAAAGATTTGGCGTAAATCAGATCAAATCATATTCTTCAAGATATTCCTATTTAGGCGCGCTACAATTATGGAAGTAAATATTCTTCCAGATATTTCCACCATTAATAGCCATTAAAAGGCTTGAAAGCTTTGAATTCAAATTTGGGTTTTCAAAAATCATTATTTGTTTGGATTGGGTGTTGTTGAAAATAATCGGGAATATGGTTTGGAGTTTATATCTCAATTTTGAGGGGTTTTGGTGAAGATTAGACTTGGTTTTGACTGAATTTCAGATTGAAACTCGAAGAAGAAGAAGAAGACGAAGAAGAAGAAGAAGAAGAAGAAGAAGACATATTGCAGAAATTGTAGATAAATTGTAGATTATTTGTATTCTAATTGTAGATGCTTTATTTTCTGTTTTCACAAATAAAAAATGGTTAAAACTCCTACAAATCTTCTGAAAAAATGCAATTATGTCAAAAATCACAATTATTATACAATTGGATGGGAATTAGGATATAAAAATTCAATGTACCCAGTTTGTAGATATTTTGTAGATAAATTGTAGATTATTTGTATTCTGATTGTAGATGCTTTGTTTACCGTTTTCACAAATAAAAAATGACTAAAACTTCTACAAATCTTCTGCAAAAAACGCAATTACGTCGAAAATGTCAATTATGCTACAATCGAATGGGAATTGGGATATTAAAATTCAATGTACCCAGTTTGTAGATATTTTGTAGATAAATTGTAGATTATTTGTATTCTGATTGTAGATGCATTATTTTCTGTTTTCACAAATCCAAAACGACTAAAACTCCTACAAAATCTTCTGCAAAAAATGCAATTATGTCGAAAATACCAATTAAGCTACAATTGAATGAGAATTGGGATATTAAAATTCAATGTACCCAGTTTGTAGATATTTTATAGAAAAATTATAGATTATTTGTATTCTGATTGTAGATACTTTGTTTTCTGTTTTTACAAATCAAAAACGACTAAAACTTCTGCAAAAAACAGCCTACAATTTATCTACAATTTTTCTATAATTTATCTATAATTTTTCTACAATTGCTGCAATTCTTCTTCTTCGAGTTTCAATCTAAAATTCAGCCAAAACCAAGTCTAAATCTTCACCAAAACCCCTCAAAATTGAGATATAAACTCCTAAACATATTCCCAATTTTTTACAACAACACCCAATCAAACCAAACAATAATTTTTGAAAATCCAAATTTGAATTCAAAGCTTCAAAGCTTTTTAATGGCTGTCAATGGTGGAATTACTGCTCTCTTGTCTCTTTGAAGGTTTGTTCTTCTTCATTGAGAAAATTTGAAGCTGAAGGTAAATGTGTGTATGAACTTTGAAGATTTGACTTCAATTTTGATGAACTTTGTTGTTCTTCATTGATGAACTTCAACTAGAGTAAAATGGGGAACCAACTTTGTTGAAGGATTTCTTCAATTTTCTGTGAATTTAGAGGGAGAATTTGGTTTCAGAATATGGGAAATGGTAAAAAGAACGTGGGTATGAGTAAAACGTGGGTGGGACTGAGGGGTTAGGAGAGAGAAACATGCAGATTCCTTTAATTAAGGAGTAAAAAATGTACAATTAATTATACCCTTAATTAATTATGGTATAGAATTGGTAATTTGGTATACTAAGTGTAATTAAGTCAAACTTTAAATATTGAGGGTAATAAGGTTTCCTATGTGGCATAAGAATGTAAAAATTCCTTTTAAGAATACTGTCATCTCAAATTTCAGTTGTAGACTTTCTTTCCTTTTCTTAGGCTTTTTATTTCATTTACCCAAATAAATTAGGTAGGTGTGGCCCATACCAGCAGGGCCCAACAGTATGAGAGTTGAAGTTACTATTTTTATTAAGAGAGCTACTATTCGGCCAAACTCAACATGGCCCAACAATGACCACACTAGTGAAATACCAGTAAAGCCCTTCATTTCACATTTGGCTTAATGGCTAATTTTCCCTCCAAAATATTTTCCTCCAAAATTAGTTAATAAATATTGATTACCCCAAAATATTGATCTTATAAATCATCATTCTCTCATGCATTGGAAGATAAAAGGCCTTCGTATATGTATACTTATTACGCATTTTTTTAAATACAATTTATACGAATGGGAAGATCAAAAGTCTAGTATGTATACATAATATTGTTTTTTCATTTATACGGTATGCCTTGTCATACCATACACTTATGTTTAGAGAGCTTTCATTAAACACATAATTCACCATCCTTCCCTTAACCTAAACATGAATGCTAACCTAGAAACTAGTTTGGAGCCATTAAACCTGAATAACAACCTAGAAACTAGGTCGGAGAAACTAAGGAATGCATTGCACATATCATTGGGGTTGAATTCGGATGACAGTTTGATGAATGAAGATGAGTCGATCGTCATTGATTCAGACGACAACTTCAATGATAGAGAAAATCATGTTGACGATGTTGATGCTGTTGATGCTGCTGATGAAGAAGAAGATGATGATAATGACGAACATTATTTAGAGGAAGGGGGAGAAGGTGGAGCGGACAAGGAAATGTCTAATGAGTTTAATGATGAAGATCCAGTAATTGGTTCAATTACTGGGACGCGGTTCAGTAATAAGGATGTTATGTTTGATTTTTACAAAGAACATGCAAAATTATCGGGGTTTTGCATTATCAAAAGAATATCAAAAAAAGGTGGTGATATTGTTAGGTATGTGCAATATGGTTGTGATAGGTCTAGGAAACCAAGGAATAAGCATGTTACCAAGAGGAGGAACTGTCGTGCTAGAATAAATAAAATTTTGGAGGAGAATGGTCCATGGCGTGTTTCAAAGGTAGTTAAAAGACATAATCATCAATTGGAACCAACACTATCGCGATTGATGGCTAGACACATATCACTTAGTAAGTCTTTTAAGAGAACTCCCAAAGATATTACTGGCTTAAGACCTTCAAAAGATATAAGAGTCGCTGAGGTACTTGCTGGTGGCCCCGAAAATCTGGTTTGTACTCCAAAGGACTGTAAAAATTATATTTTGAAGAGTAGAAAGCTTCAGTTGCAATAAGGGGATGCACAATCATTACTTATGTTCTTTAGTGACATACATGAAAAAGATAGGGAATTTTACAACTCCGTAGATGAGGATAGTTTTGGTCGACTTCGTAATGTCGTATGTGTTCATTTACACTCTAAGGTTGCATATGAGGAGTTCCATGATGTAATATGCCTTGATACCACATATCTTGTGAATCGATACAATATGCCATTTGCTTCATTTGTTGGTGTCAATCAGCATAGGCAGTCCATACTTTTGGGATGTGCTCTTATGTCTAGTGAGGATATAACAAATTACAAAATGGTGCTCTCTACATGGCTTGGGGCTCTAAACAATGTTCGTATATTAGCTATCATGACTGACCAATGTGATAGTATTAAGGCTGCCATCAATGCATTGATACCAAATACGTACATAGATATTGTATATGGCATATATTCGTAAAGTTGCCTATGAAGTTGAGTGGAGTTCTTAATGGTAAGATTGCAACGACAGAATTTAAGGCTTTATTCCTTGATAGCATTAACGTTGCTGAGTTTGAGAGAAGATGGACTGATTATATTGCAAAATATAACTTAGATGGAAGGGATTGGTTTTATAAGCTTTATTTGGAGAAGGAAAAATAGGTTCCTATATACCTAAATGACCACTTTTGGGCTGGGATGTTGTCCATACAAAGAAGTGAAGGAATGTATGCTTTCTTTGATGGATTCATCACCCGCCAAAGCACTTTGAAGCTATTTGTTCAGCAATATGAGTTATCCATAAGAGCTAAGTTCGAGAAAGAATTGGAATCTGAATATAGGTCAAGGAGCTTTGAACCAAAATGTTTATCTGAATTTGCATGGGAGGAAAAACTTCAAACATGTTATACTCGTGAAGTGTTTGAATTATGAAAACTGTACCATTATGAAATCAGCAACCCCGAAGACCATCAAGCAACAGCTAGAGTGGAGAATTACATTATCGCAGATTATTTGTTTCGGAGTTTTAACACTAGAGATCTATTTGTATTCACGGTTGAATATATACCTATTGGCGAATATCTAAGTTGCAGCTGCAAGTGGTTTGAAACAAGAGGTATTCTATGCTGCCATACACTTAAGGTATCGTCTCATAAGAGGATTAAAAACGTTACTGAGGTATATATTGAAAAGGTAGAGAAAAAATGTTGTTCGTCTGCACTTAAAACATTTCTTTCTAGGAGGTTACCCATGTATGACTTCTGAATACATGATGTACATGGAACTATTAAAGCATTTTGAACTGGTTTGTGATATTGCATTGGACACTGAAGTGATGAGGCGATATATTAAGTATGATTTGAATAGATTGGAGCATGACCTTTTGAATTAGGATGATGATATGATAGTTCCAAATTAGGAATTGGAAGATATACATGATGCTGAGGGTGAGGGTGAGGGTGAGGGTGAAGGAAGAAATATAACAGATCCTAGATACGTAGCTTCTCGTGGACGTCCAAGGTTGATTAGATATAGAGGGCGAATTGATTTATACTTTAGAAGTTCACAAATAGGTGCTGGAAGTGAAGTTAGAGGTAATATGAGGGATAAAGGTAGTGGTAGAGGTGGTGGTAGAAGTGGTGGTAGAGGTGGTGGTAGAGGCCGTGATGGAGGTGGTAGAGGTGGTGGAAATCCTCGGCTAGCGGAAGGAATTGAGGTAAAGTATAACAAATTTGATTAATTATTATTGTATTTTTTCCGAAAAATACATTGCTTATTAGTCTTATTTACGCTAATTACACCAAGATGACGCAACAGTACCACCAGAGAGTAGCTTACCTGATCTAAACAATGAAGCAAACTGGGAAATAGAAGACTTGACAGTTTAGTTTGAGATGATTTAAGTTTGAAACTTTTTTGATTTGATTTGAGATAGATTTTTTTGAATTTATTGACTTTGTTTTGTAATAAGTTTAAACGTGTGGTATTATAATTGTCATTGTTAAATATTTTATTTTATTGTTACTTGCTTTTAATTTAGAGGACTAGACTAACAAAATGTGATTAGTTGCAAGTTGCAACAAGTACAGAAGTGAAAGACTTGAGAATATTAACATCAGTTCAAACTAAGAACTAAAATACTCACATTCATTTGCTAAAACCCTACCTTCAACTTTCAACTTAAAACCCTATCCTCAACACCTATCTTGGTATCCCTACCTTTAACCCTTACATTCAATGTTTTTTTCCCCCGAAAATTTCAATATTCAACTGCAACCAATTTCTAACCCTATCTTCAACCCCTACCTTCAACCAAATACTCCAAGAGTTCAATGTAAAATCAGTGTAACCGTTCCTCTTTGAATACAAAACCTATCCATTTAACTTCCCTATATAGCATTTACTTTTACTATACATTAATAACATACCAACCTATTTTACTTTCCTATGAAGCATTTACTAAATATTCCATTTCGGTTTTTTTGAATGATATTTTTTAAAAATTTATTATAGTAAAGAAGACCAATATGAAGATTGAAATTACATAACATTAATACATAAACATAAAAAAGCACAACAACCATAACTAAATCAACATACATAAAAATAAAAGATAGTAAAAGGATAGAAAAACACAAAATAAATCCTAATCAATTTCAACCGGATTATTATCAGAAGTTCCTTCTCCATTCAATTCAACATTGAAATCAACATATTGTGGTGCGACATCAACCAACGTAAATTTAACGATGAAACCTCGCTTGGCATAATTGTCCAAAGCAAAAAAAGTTTCCAGCCTGCCTTGAACCTTCTTCGATCACCAACGCTCATATTTACATACCACTCTTGGCCATGATAGTGAAGAAACGTAGTTTCTACTGTTGGAGGAAGATGCTTGTAGATATTTTTGGAATATACTTAAAAAAACATTACTATTAAGTTTCGAAAAATATGAAAGTTAATCTACATATACAATACTGACACATATATATATTTTTTGGAGTTAAGTTATAAGAAACAAAAGTATTTTATGTAAAAAAAAAATCAGTTAGGATTAACTCAAGAAGGTATTGTAATATTCAAAGAAATAAAGTTTAAAGGACATAATAATTTACCAAATCGTCGTAGTTGATTTATGAATCAGTCATAACCACTTCAAATGTTGGAGGATTCTCTTCTTCATTATCATTGCTAGTAGAAGAGTAAGATACAACTCGTTTGGTAGGGGGAGAGACATCCATAGTTTAGGGTTTGTAGGTGAGTGTGTTTTTCATAGCTTAGGGCTTGAGTATGTGACTATATATGAGGGGGCCAAACCAGTCAAAAAATATTTCAAATTTGAGTTGCTTTTTTGGTTCAATTTTGACAGATATTTTCCCTTCTAACCTCGAAATTAATGATGTTGGTGGAAATAAATGGTGTTAGTTGACATAAATGGTGTTAGTTAAAATAAATAGTGTTAGATGAAATAAATGGTGTTATCTTGTCTTTTCCATTCCAAAAGAATCCAAGAGAAGAATTGATTTAAAAAAAATAAACTTTGAAATTGATTTCATTAGGAAGAAATAAAAATAGCAAAGAAGACAAATATGATTCAATTTCGCTTTTTTTCGAATGATAATTAAAACAAATATTATAGTAAAGAAGATCAATATGAAGATTGAAATTTCATAACATAATACTTCAACAAAATAAAGCACAACAACCAGAACGAAAGCAATTTACATGAAAATAAAAAATAATAAAAGGATAAATCAACACAAATACATCCTAGAAACTATTCAATTTCAATCGTATAAGTCCATTGACTAATATGGTTGTAGTCATATAACTTATAATAATTATATCGTTGTGATTTATAATAATATCGAACGCTTGTATAATAGCCGTCTATATAATTTCATTCATTAAGGTCATACATATCGGCCTATAGCAACCATATAAGTCCATTCACTAATATGGTTGTAGTCATATAACCTATGCTAATTATATCGTTGTGATTCATAGTAATTGACCATTTATATAATTTAATTCATTAAGGTCATACGTAAAGGCCTATAGCAACCATATAAGTCCATTGACTAATATGGTTGTAGTCATATAACCTATGCTAATTATATCGTTGTGATTCATAGTAATATCAACCATTTATATAATATCCATTTATATTAAGGTCATACATATCGGCCTATGCAACCATATAAGTTCACTGACTAATATGGTTGTAGTCATATAACCTATGCTAATTATATCGTTGTGATTCATAGTAAGATTGACAGTTTATATAATAGCCGTCTATATAATTTCATTATTTAAGGTCATACCTATCGGCCTATAGCAACCATATAAGTCCATTGACTAATATGGTTGTAGTCATATAACCTATATTAATTATATCATTTTGATTCATAGTAATATAGGCCGCTTATATAATAGCCGTTTATATTAAGGTCATACATATCGGCCTATATCACGACCCAAGTTCGCCCTTCATGAACTGTCGTGACGGTACCTAGTCTCTACGACTAGGTAAGCATAACAATTGCGGAAAAAGAAAACAAAATGCAGAAAAACTAATAAAAACTGAAGATAAACAAATATAGAAGCGTTTAAGATGCCGCTCGACATATACTAATACAAGATCTCAAAAACTGAACAACTTTCCTGAACCCGGAATCTCATGAAATCACTAGCTAAGGATACTACATAGTGATCTAACTCCAGAATGTCTAAAACAAAGTAAATACAGAAGGGCTGTAACTACAAGAGAGAATGGAAAGGGACTCCTCGGTCTGCGGACGCGACAGATATACCTCGAAGTCTCTGAAGGATCGCCTTGCCTCAAGGATGGTAGGGCTGAGCCGAAGAACCATCTGCACATGAAAAACATGCGCAGAAAAGGCATGAGTACACCACAATGGTACTCATTAAGTGCCAAACCTAATCTCGGTGGGGTAGTGACGAGGGAAGTCAAGGCCCTACTGATTATAGATGAAATAAACAAGGTAAACAGTATAGAATACAACAATATAATATAAGTGCTAACAATCTATATCAATTAAAAACACAGAAGGAATCTAACTCAGTACATAGAAATAGCAACAAGGTATCTCCCGGGATACCGTCCCGTAGTCCCAAATGTAAATGTCTAGAGGATCTCCTGGGATACCATCCCGTAGTCCGAATCATAAAGATGCAGGGGAAACTCCCGGAATACCAATCCGTAGTCCCAAAGTAAATATTCAGTACAGGGGATCTACCAAGTGTTGTCCCGTAGTCCCAAATATAAATGTGCAGGGGGATCTACTGGAATACTAATCCGTAGTCCCAAAGTAAACAAATAGGGGGATCTCCCGGGATACCGTCCCGTAGTCCCAAAGTAAACACACAACAGCAACACGAAGATTATTCAGTTCAATCCAATTTCCTACCAAGGTAAAACAGGTATTTCTAACCTAGCATGCTGCACAAAATTCAAATAAAGCAGTTTGAACAAATAAAGCAATTAAGTCACTTAGACATGCTTCCCTAATCTAACAGTAGGTTTAAATTGCAAGTAATGTACAACAAGGAAGAAAAACACAGTTATAGTTACTTAATGAAAACAAGATTTTCAACAATTAGCACATGTACACGCTCGTCACCTCACGCACAAGGCATTTCATATATCAACAGTACCAAATCCTAAGGGGAGTTCCCCCACACAAAGTTAGACAAGCCCTTTACCTCGAACTGACTCAAAAATCAACTCGAAACCACGCTCTTGCCACGAGTACTCGACTCCAAATGGCCCAAATCTATTCAAATCAATTGCATAATATAAATATAACTTCAAGTAACTAATTTCACTAATTAATTCTAAGCTAACACGCGAAATTAAGAAAATCGTCCAAAAAGTCCCCCGGGCCCACATCTCGGAATCGGGTAAAAGTTACGGATTGTGAACCCTCATCCACTCACGAGTCTAACTATACCAAAATTATCCAAATCCGATGTCAACTTCTCAATCAAAACTCGAAAGTTAGGCCTAAGAACTTTTCCAAATTTTCCTCAATTTCTCACCCCAAATCTGAAATTAGATGATGAATTCACGTTTAGATTAATGGGTTATAAGCAAAAAAGAGTTAGGAATCATTATCCAATTGATATCTCTGAAAATTCCTCAAAATCTCGCTCAAATCCGAGCTCCCAAACTCTAGTTTTGATAAAAATGACTAAACCCTCGATTTTGAAATTTTATAATCTGCCCAAGTAAATCCTTGTTCGCGAACGCAGAAGGACCATCGTGATCGCGAAGCACAACTTCGCTTGGCCCAGAATTACTTCATCGCGAACACGATGATCCAGTCGCAAACGCGATAGCAACCTTCTCCCTCCTACGCGAATGCGGGACCCTCTTCGCGAATGCATAGGCATACGACCTCATAGCTTCGCGAAAGCGGGACCATCATCGCGAACACAAAGCGTTAAGCTTCCACCAGCCCCAGATCCTCTTCGCAAACGCGAGACCCCACTCGTGAACACGAAGAAGGAAACTAGAACTGGAGACATGTTGAATTTTCTGCAATTCTCTAAGTCCAACAATGACCCGTTGAGCATCCGAAACACACCCGAGGCCCCCGGGACCTCAACCAAATATGCCAACTAATCCTAAAATATCATTCAAACTTGTTCCAACCTTTGGAACGCTCAAAACAACATCGAAATACCAAATTAACATCAGATTCAAGCCTAAGAACTCCAAAAACTCTCAAATTCCGCTTTCGATCATAAAGTCTATCAAACCTCGTCGAATGAGTTAAAATTTTTCTAGCACGATACATTCAACACTACGGAGCTCCTCCAACTTTCGGAATTCCATTCTGACCCCGATATCAAAATTTCACTATTGAACCGGAAACTTTAAAAATTCAACGTTCGGTATTTCAAGCCTTAATAAGCTACGAATCTCAAAAACATAATCCGAACATGCTCCTAAGCCCGAAATCACCCAACAAAGCTAACGGAATCGACGGAATTCCATTCCGAGGTCGTCTTTACACTGCTCTGACTACTGCTCTCTTTTAGGCACTAAGTGTCCCAAAACACTCCGAAACTCAAAACAAATCATTTCGGCAAATCAAAATAGCAGAAACAAACACGGGGAAAGCAGTTAATAGGGGATCGGGGCATTAATTCTTAAAACGACCGGCTGAGTCGTTACATCTTTCCCCTCTTAAAATATTTTTTCGTCCTCGAACTAGCATAGAGACATACCTGAAGTGTTGAAAAGATGAGGATAACGGCTGCGCATATCCTTATAGGTCTCCCAAGTCACCTCCTCGACCGGCTGACCCCGCCACTGAACCTTCACTGATGCAATGTTCTTTGACCTCAGCTTCAGAACCTGCCTGTCCAATATTGCCACTAGCTCCTTAACATAAGATAGATCCTTGTCCAACTGGACTGAACTGAAATCCAACACGTGCGACGGATCGCTGTGATACTTCTGGAGCATCAAAATATGAAATACCGGATGGACTCCTGCCAAGCTGGGAGGTAAGGCAAGCTCATAAGCAACCTCCCCAACACATCTCAATATCTTAAAAGGACCAATAATCTTCGGATTCAACTTCCTTTTCTTCCCAAATCTCATAACGACCTTCATAGGCGAAACCCGAAGCAGAACCCGCTCTCCAACAATATAGGAAACATCACGAACCTTCTGGTTCGCGTAACTCTTCTGTTTGGACTAGGCTGTACGGAGTCTATCCTGAATCACCTTAACCTTCTCCAAAGCATCCTGAACCAAGTCTGTTCCCAATAATCTAGCCTCACCCGGTTCAAACCAACCCACCGGGGATCTACACCGCCTACCATACAAGGCCTCATACGGTGCCATCTGAATGCTAGACTGATAGCTGTTGTTGTAGGCAAACTCCGCCAGTGGAAAGAACTGATCCCAAGAACCTCCAAACTCCATCACACACGCACGGAGCATATCCTTAAGAATCTGAATAGTGCGCTCGGACTGTTCGTCCGTCTGTGAGTGAAATGCTATGCTCAACTCCACCCGAGTACCTAACTCATGCTGTACGGCCTTCTAGAACCATGATGTGAACTGAGTACCTCTATCTGAAATGATGTAAAATGGAATTCCATGCAGACGAACAATCTTCTAGATATAAATCTCCGCCGATCGCTCCGAAGAATAGGTAGTACACACAGGAATGAAGTGCGCGGACTTGGTCAGCCGATCCACAATCACCTAAATGGCATCGAACTTTCTCAAAGTACGTGGGAGCCCAACTACAAAGTCCATGGTTATCCGCTCCCACTTTCACTCCGAAATCTCTATCTGCTAAAGTAACCTACCCGATCTCTGGTGCTCATACTTCACCTGCTGACAATTGAGGCACCGAGCCACAAACCCAACTATATCTTTCTTCATCCGCCTCCACCAATAGTACTGCCTCAAATCCTGGTACATCTTCGCGGCACCCGGATGGATGGAATACCATGAACTATGGGCCTCCTCTAGAATCAATTCCCGAAGCCCATCAACATTGGGTACACATACCCAACCCTGCATTCTCAATATCCCGTCATCACCAATAGTCACATCTCTGGCATCACCGTGCAAAACCTTGTCCTTGAGGACGAGCAAATGAGGGTCATCATAATTACACTACCTGATACGATCAAATAAGGAAGACTGAGAGACCACGCAAGCTAGAACCCGACTGGGCTCAGAAAGATCCAATCTCACAAACTGGCTGGCTAAGGCCTGAACATCCATCGCCATGGGCCTCTCCGCTACTGGTAAATAAGACAAACTCCCCAAACTATCTGCCCGGTGGCTCAAAGCACTGGCCACCACATTGGCTTTGTCCGGGTGATACAAGCTAGTGATATCATAGTCCTTCAACAGCTCTAACCACCTCCTCTAGTGCAAATTAAGATCCTTCTGCTTGAACAAATGCTGCAAACTCCAATGATCAGTATATATCTCACAAGAAACACCATACAAATAATGACGCCAGATCTTCAAGGCGTGAACAATAGCAGCTAACTTGAGATTATGGACATGATAATTCTTCTCATGTACCTTCAACTATCTGGACACGTAGGCAATCACCCTACCATCCTGCATCAATACTGCTCCAAGGCCAATCATCAGGGCATTACAATAGACAATATAAGACCCCGAACCTGTAGGCAATATCAAAATTGGGGCTGTAGTCAAAGCTATCTTGAGCTTCTGGAAGCTCGCCTCACACTCTTCTGTCCACTGGAATGGAGCACCCTTCTGGGTCAGCCTGGTCATAGGTGTTGCAATAGATGAAAACCCCTTAACAAATCGATGGTAATAACCCGCCAAGCCAAGAAAACTGCAGATCTCTATAGCTGAGGATGGTCTGGGCCAACTCTGCGCTGCTTCCACTTTCTTTGGATCCACCTGTATACCCTCACCCGATACCATGTGACCCAAAAACACCATGGAATCCAACCAAAACTCACATTTCAAGAGCTTTGCATATAACTTCTTTTCCCTCAAAGTCTAAAGCACTGTCCTCAGGTGCTGCTCATGATCCTCCCAACTCCGAGAGTATACCAAAATATCATCAATAGAGAAAATGACGAACGAGTCAAGATATGGCCGGAACACACTGTGCATCAAATGCATGAAGGCTGCTGGGGCATTAGTAAGCCCGAATGACATAATAAGGAACTCGTAATGACCATACCGAGTCCTGAAAGTAGTCTTTGGGATGTATGGCTCCCTAATCTTCAACTGATGGTAACCTGAACGTAAGTCAATCTTAGAAAACACTCGTGCACCCTGTAACGGGTCAAATAGATCATCAAAATGAGGCAAAGGATACCGGCTCTTCACTGTAACTTTGTTCAACTGGCGATAATCAATGCACATACGCATAAAACCATCCCTTTTCTTCATAAACAAGACAGGAGCACCCCAAGGTGATAACTGGGTCGAATAAAACCCTTATCAAGTAATTCCTGTAACTGATCCTTCAACTCCTTCAACTCAGGAGGGGCCATACGATACGGAGGAATAGAAATGGGCTAGCTGCCCTGCAACAGATCAATGCCAAAATAAATATCTCTGTCGGGTGGCATACCCAGAAGATCAACTGGAAACACATCAGAGAAGTCACGTACTACTGGGACTGAATCAAGTGTAAGGGCATCAATACTAGCATCTCTCACATAGGCCAGATACATGTCACATCCCTTCTCCACCATTCGCTGAGCTTTAAGGAAAGAAATAAATCTACTAGAAGTGTGATCTAAAGTACCCCTCCACTCTATTCGCAGTACACCTAGCATAGCCAGCATCACGGTTTTGGCATTACAATCAAGAATAGCATAATGGGGCGACAACCAGTCCATGCCCAAGATAACATCAAAATCTACCAGGTTGAGCAATAATAAATCAGCTCTAGTCTCAAAACCACTAAGAGCAACCAAACACGACCGATAAACACTTTCCACAATAAGAGAATCCCTTACAAAAGTAGAAACATAAACATGGGAACTCAAAGAATCCTAAGATACACCCAAATGCGGGGCAAAATAAGAAGACACATAAGAATAAGTGGAGCCTGGATCGAATATAATTGATGCATCTCTATGACAAACCAGGACAATACCTGTGATGATAGAATCAAAGGTGACAACCTCGGTAAGGGCATGAAGGGCATAATATCTGGCCTGGCCTCCCCCTTTAGGGTGACCTTTAGTTGGCTGAGCAGGTGGGGTAGTAACCGGTGCTGGAACCATAGCCTAGGAACTCTACGGGGCACGCTGTGGCTGGGAAGTCTATGGAGGTGCACCCCTCCTACGTCTGTAGCAATCCCTCACTATGTGGCGTGTGTTACCATACTCAAAACAAGCTCTGGGAGGACGGGGGTGGCTGTCACTAGCTCGGGCCAGGTCTGCTAGACTAACCATTGAAAGCACCCCGTGCAAGAGGCGCACTAGATACTGGAGGTACATAATAAGGCTTCTGAGGTCTAGGAAGAGCTGGATACCACTGGCTACTGGAAGAGCTAAATGAACGGGGCGACTCATATAACCCCTACCATGACAAACTGCAGCTGGAGCACGGGCATAGAATAATGGCCTGACCTTCGAAACCTCTTGGCCTCCCTCTCCTCTCTATCCCGAGCATGCATACCCTCCACTCTCCTAGCAATGCTCACCACCTGCTAATAAGAAATATCCATCTCCAACTCACAAGCCATGCTAGACCTGATGCTCGGAATGAGCCCCTCAATAAACTGTCGAACACTCTCACGAATTGTAGCCACCAAAGCTGGTGCATGCCTAGCCAAGTCAGTGAAACGGACAACATACTCCGAAACAGTCATAGTACCTTGGCGCAAATGCTCAAACTCTACGCGCCATACATCCCTAAGGCTCTGAGGAACAAAATCTCTCAGGAACATTTCTGAAAACTAAGTCCAAGTAAGGGATGCTGCCTCAATTGGACTGTCCAACTCAAAAGTCGTCACGACCCAACTTTCCCTCCGTTTGGGTATCGTGATGGCACCTAGTCTTAGGGATTAGGTAAGCCTAACTCATACTGAAATACCACAATAATAAATGAAATTTAACAGTCTTGCAGTAGAAATTTCTACAAAATTTATAATTCCAAATAAGGAAATGTCAACTAAATATAGGATATCTAAACTTCTTTTAAGGTTGGGAAATTTACAAAAAAATATGCAACAATTTCAATTAAGGATGAGCAGCGGGAAGATAATCATAACCTCAATTAAGACTAAACAATTACAGGGGAGATAATAATGATTTCCAATAAAGACGAGCTATTATGAAAGCTAATATGATAATAGAAGAGGTAAAAATCTTCAGTTAAGCAAAATAAGAGTCAAATAGGCAATAAGAATGAATCATAAGCAATTAATTCTAATTAGAGCATGTAGAGGTGAAACTGGTATGTGGAAACCTCAAGCATATCAAGTACACATTCATACATAGTGAATATAAGGACCTAAGAACCCTTAAAGGCCAATTTTTCCATAAATAAGTCTGAGCACGCACTCGTCACCTCGCGTACACGAACTACAATCAACATAGCAGACTCAAATCCTAAGGGGAGGTCCCCCACACAAGATTAGGCAAGATACTTACCTCAAAGACAACAAACCGATACTCTATAATGCACTTCTCGGGTGAAAAGACCTCCGGACGGCTCAAATCTAACCAAATTAACTTCAAAGAAAAATAAAACACATAAGAAACTATTCCAGATCATAAAGTCTCAATCTTTAACAAAATCCAAAAATCGGTCCAAAAGTCGACCCCCCGGGCCCGCACCTCGGAACCCGACAAATTTTACAAAAACCGAATACTCATTCCAATACGAGTTCAACCATACAAAATTTATCAAATTCCGATACCATTTGGTCCCTCAAATCATGATTTTTCATTTTTGGAATTTTTTTCAAAAACCAACATTTTTCCCAACCCAAAACGCAAATTAAATGATGAAAATAAATATAAAATCATGGAATATGTTAGATTCTAGATGAAGAACACTTACCCAATCGATTTGTGTGAAAAACCCTCAAAGAACCACTCAAAACCGAGCTCAACAAGTCAAGATATGAATAAAATGGTCTAACCCTCGATTTGGGAATATATTCTGCCTGCCCAGGGGTTGTTCTTCGCATTCGCGACCCTTCTCTCGCGCTCGCGATGAGTAAATTCCTCGTCAGCAATTTCCAAACTCATTCAAGACAGCCTTTAGTATAATGGCCATAACATTTTGCACACCACTCCAAATGACAAATGGTTTGATGTTATGAAAACTAGAAACCAAGGGCTATTGTTTCATAGGTTGTCCTGAGTTATTATATATTGCAAGATATATCTTCCAAAATCAACCCTGTGCAGCAGAGATTTTCGAACTTTCCCTGGACAGACTTTAGTGTAACTACCATAACTTTTTTTTTACACAAATATAAATGCCAATTAATTTACATTTTTGAAAACAAGACACAAAGGGCTACAACTTTCATTTTTGGATCATCTCTAAATTCCTTATAGATTGTGAGATATGAGCCTCCGAAGTCAGACCTGTGCAACCGAGATTTCCTTCTTCAGGTACGCGAAGAACAAACTTCCAAAAGCCAAATTCTTCTTCGCGAACACGAGAGTCTCCTCGCGAATGCGAAGAACAACACCAGATATCATATAATCAGCATCCAAAGTAGCCCAAAATGACTTGAAATATGCCCGAAACACAACCGACTCCCCCGGGACGCTATCGAAACACACAAACAAGTCATATAACCTAACAGAGACTTGCTCGAGGTCTCAAATCATATCAAACAACGTTGAAACAACGAATCACACCATGATCGAACTATGAACTTCCAACTCTTCCAACTTCGAAAACTTGAGCCGAAACCTATCAAATCAACCTGGAATAACGCCAAATTTTGCAGACAAGTCCAAAATGACATAACGGAGCTGCTCCAACTCTTGGAATCACATTCCGACCCCGATATCACAAAAGTCAACTATGGGTGAAACTTCTTCACTTTCCAAACTTCAACTTTCCAACTTTTGCCGAAACGCCTACGCACCTCCAAATCCGGATCCGGACGCAAGCCTAAGTCGAAAATCACCATACGAAAAGCTGTTGAGATCACCCAAAACCCTTTCCGGGGCCGTTTATTCAAAAGTCCAATTCCGGTTAAATTCTCACCGTTTAAATTTTCAAAACTAGATTTCTTCTTCCAATTTAACGCTGAATCACCCGTTAACTGAATTTAACCATGCACACAAGTCGATACTCATATTATGAAGGTGTTCCAGACCATACGCCGCCGAACATAGCTTAATTTCTCAAAACGACTGGCCGGGTCGTGACATCCTTCCCCTCATAAAACCAACATTCATCCTCGAACGTGCCAAAATTTGCCTCGAAGTCCTTAAGTCACTGAGTGCACACTTCCAACATACACCCGCAGGTGATCCCACGTCACCCCAATCCATATAAATCTGACGACACCATCTCAACTAGAATTTAGCCTTTCTAGAAATACCAATAAGCCTTAAAACCAGAATTCTCACCTTCCATCCATTTTCAAAAAACCTAATTCTAAATCGATACTCGGTATCAGTCTCAAGCAATTGTATCAATTCATGCCAACGCCCATATAGTACAATCTTACAATATGACACATCACACATAGGCCCACAGTAACATTTCTGATCGTAATATTCGCCCGAAATCAAAATCAGCACCGGCCATAAGCCTCATATTCAATAGGAACCCATTTCAAACCTCCACAACATTGGCACTGATACAATAGCCACGAATGCCATATAACTAAACACCCGAATCATCAAATCTCAGCTAATACAATGGGCACACACCCCATAAGCTAAAACTCAAGAAGCACAGAACGAAAATGACTGAATATGGAAAGGGAAACACATAAGGGAACTATCAAATAAGCCCGACAAGCACAAATTTTTCTATCAATACTAATCTACAAAATAATCTAACAAGAAAGAACTAAAGCATATAAAAGAATAACAAGGATCTCATACTGATATAACTCCTACGGCAGTACACAGCCCAGTCTCAACACATGAAATCACATGAAATCACGAGGGTCCCGCCCTCCACTCTGAATCACAAGTAGGGTGTACATCAAACTAGCTGAAACCTTTCACTAGATCAGTTCCATCAACAAAATTACAACACATACTGGCTCCTATACCGGTGGAGTATAAAAATCATAGATTGTAGCCAAAAATACTCAGAAATCACATCAAACCTACCAATATGGACAACATGAATTTACTATTAGTCGCATAACTTTAAAAAATGACTAGAAACAGATGATAGACATGGCTATCACTCATAGAACGTCCCAACAGGGTAATCACATAAACAGAGTGCAAATCATGAAAATCACCCATAAGTGGAGCAACAAATAGGGGAACTCACCCCGTTAAGCAGAACTGTAATGAACTACGGATGGTGCTCCTCTATAACAAACCAAAATCATACCTGAATGACATTCAGCTGGTGTAGCTTCCCTAAGCCTACTATATGAAACACATCAACGAGCTGGGTCTCCCTCTCTTGGGCACCCTCTACTCGTCTGAATACCTCGCTGTGACACATCAGCCCAAAATCCGAGACAATCTCTCACCATATGGCTAGTATCTCCACACTCAAAGCAACCTCTCTACTGATGAGGCTTTGGGAACTATGCGGTACGGGTACTCCGAGACCCATGAACACTTGAGTTACTATGCAAAGCCTGAAGCGTGAACTGAATCGGCTGACTCACAAAACCTCTACTATATCGCACCCTGCCTCTAAAATAAGGACCAACAGATCTCCTCGGTCTGTAAGGCCTCCTCAAACTCTTTCTCCTGATCTCTTCTGCCCTCTCTCTCATAGCCCCGCCTGTCCTATCTCTCCTGGCCTCGACTGACCTCTCTCTCATCTCTCTATCTCGAGCCAACATGCCCTCCACCGTCCTAGCAATACTCACGATCTGCTGATACGAAATATCTATCTCCAACTCCCGGGCCATGCTAGTCCTGATACTGGGATAGAGTCCCTCAATGAACCGGTGTACCCTCTCCCAAATAGTAGAAACCAAAATCGGCGCATGTCTGGCCAAATCACTAAATCTGACGGCGTACTCTGATACTGACATAATGCCATGTTGCAACTGCTCAAACTCTGCATGCCATGCATCCCGAAGGGACTGAGGTACGAACTCTCTCAAGAACATCTCTGAAAACTAAACCAATGTAAGTGAAACTGACTCGGCCGGGCTACCCAACTCATATGCCTGCCGCCACTAATAAGCCGCTCCTCTAAGCTGGAACGTAGTAAAAATAACCCCACTCATCTCAACAATACCCATAGTGCGGAGAATGCGATGGCACTTCTCCAAAAAAACCTGTGCACTCTCTAAAGCCAAACCACTGAAGGTAGGAGGGTCGTACTTCTTGTACCTCTCAAGCCTAAGCTGCTCTTCTTCAGATGCTGCTGCCCTAACTACAGGCTGAACTGGAACCATAGGCTATGCTACCATGACGCCTGAAACCTGACCAACATGAAATTACTGCTCTGGAGTGTGGGCGTCGGGAGTCTGAGTCCCTCTCTAGGTTTGTGAAGTAGTTGGTGTAGCTAGAATCAACCCCGCCTGAGCCAATGTACCAAATATTCTCAGGGACTGTGTTAGGGTCTCCTGAAGTCCGGGGGTAACAACAGGCGCCTCCGGTACCTGCCCCCAACTCAAGCTACTGGCAGCTCCTCAATAACTACTCTGGTAGGTGCTCTAGCTGTGGCACGTACTCCTCGTTGGCCTCTATCTTTGCCTCCAGTGACACCTGCTTTGGGAGCAGCATCATCGGTAACTGCAATGTGTATCCTCACCATATGTGAGAGAATGGAATGATAATAGTTCAGACACCAAGATCAATAAGCTCGCACGATAGGAATGAAAGAAGTGAGATTGTCCTAATAGTTCCGTAGCCTCTCGAAGATAAGTACAGACGTCTCCGTACCGATCCGCAAGACTCTACTAAACTCGCTTATGACTCGTGGCACCTATGAACCTAGAGCTCTGATACCAACTTTGTTACGACCCAATTTTCCCTTCGTTTGGGTATCGTGATGCCACCTAGTCTTAAGGACTAGGTAAGCCTAACTCATACTGAAATACCACAATAATTAATAAAATTCTGATAGTCGTGAGGCATAAATTTCTACAAAATTTATAATTTCCAAAACCCGGTAGTACAAGTCATAAGTTCTACAGAGTTAGCTACCACTTATAAATATAACTGTTCGGAAAAGAGTGAGAACAATTGAATACAAGTAAGAAAGTGACTCCGAAGCCTGCGAACGCAGCAACAGGTTTACCTTGAGTCTCCTTAGCAATGATCTGCACAACTATTAATGATCGATACCTGGATCTGCACAACAAAAATGTGCAGAAGAGTTTCATGAGTACACCACAGCGGTGCCCAGTAAGTATCAAGACTAACCTCGGTGGAGTAGTGACAAGGAACAGTCAAGACACCTACCGGTCCAATAAACTGTACAAATATAGGAACAACGGAACATGATGTATATATAAAGACTACACAAAATGGCTAACAATACTACAATCACAATAAGGGAAGAAAACAACAAGTAACAGCGGAAATACCAAACTAATGACATAGAAGAGCGAGCAAAAACACAAACCTAAATCCTAAATTCACAATACAGTAAAGGTAAGCAATAACTTAGATCCTACGACAGTGTTCACATCAGGTCTTATCCAACAATTTTCACGAAGTAACGAATCTCAGACAAATTATAGCTCACGAGTCCCAGTACCTGAAATCTAACACATGGCATCATGTGCCCCTATCACACCTCATGGTCATGCTGATAACTCACTTGCTAACTAGAGCCACTCTCACATATATAACAAGTAAATAAGGGTGTGCGTCTATACTCTGCAAAATCATGAGGACTTCACATCCAATAGGAGTGTTCAACTACGTGTATGCTTGTGCACGTGCTTTACCATAGTTCCTACTAGCTAATAAGCATAAGGAATAGAACGGACAACACGTACGATGTTTCCTCACAACTTCCAAGAGATAAAGCTTATACATGGTAAGCGTACCACAACACAATATCAAACAACAAGAATTCCCCCAAGCCATCACAAATCATCACAATCAATCCCTGACATAGCCCACCTTGTCTCGCCACATGTGCAAATAATAACATAATAAGTGTCCGCCTTGTTTCGCCACACGTGCATCATAATGTTCCCACCTTGTCTAGCCACATGCGCAACCCACATATAAGAATATATATACATGCCTCGCCTTGTCACGCCGTATATGCAATATATCAATAGTAGCAATAGCACGTCAAAAACCTCGTGCAACCCCATAACAACAACCACACAGCAGAAACCTCGTGCATCACAATATCAACAACCGCATGGCAGAAATCTCGTGTACCACCAAAATAAGTACAATAACAACAATGACAATATATACAATAACACGATAAGTAAATCAAATCAAGAACTTTCGATCACACGGAGACGGTAAAACTAGCTCACAAGGAATAACCACAATAGAGAATACTAGGCGTAATAAGAACAACTCAACAAGGGAGAAAATATTATGAAGCAACGATCCCACAATATGTAATTCAACAATAAGGAAGCTAACACAAATCAAATAATTCCAAATATAACATGTAGAGGTGAAACTAGTAAGTGGAAAACTCAAGCATATCAAGTACACATTCATACACAGTGAATATAAGGACCTAAGAACCCTAAAAGACTAATTTTTCCACAAATAAGTCCGAGCATGCACTCGTCACCTCGCGTACATGAACTACAATCAACATAGCAAACTCAAATCCTAAGGAGAAGTCCCCCACACAAGGTTAGGCAAGATACTTACCTCAAAGACAACAAACCGTTACTCTAAAATGCACTTCTCGGGTGGAAAGACCTCCGGACGGCTCAAATCTAACCAAATTAACTTCAAAACACAAATAAAATACATAAGAAACTATTCCGGATCATAAAGTCTCAATATTTAATAAAATCCAAAAATCAGTCCAAAAGTCGACCCCCCGTTCCTGCACCTCAGAATCCGACAAATTTAACAAAAGCCAAATACCCATTCCGATACGAGTTCAACCATACAAAATTTATCAATTCCGATACCATTTGGTTCCTCAAATCATGATTTTTCATTTTAGGAATATTTTTCAAAAACCAACATTTTTCCCAACCCAAAATGCAAATTAAATGATGAAAATGAAGATAAAATCATGGATTATGTTAGATTCTAGATGAAGAACACTTACCCAATCGATTTGTATGAAAAACCCTCAAAGAATCGTTCAAAACCGAGCTCTACAAGTCAAGATATGAATAAAATGGTCTAACCCTCGATTTGGGAATATATTTTTCCTGCTTAGGAGTTGTTCTTCATGTTCGCGACCCTTCTCTCACGTTTGCAATGAGTAAAGTCCTCATCAGCGATTTCCAAACTCATTCCAGACAACCTTTAGTATAATGGCTATAACTATTTGCACACAACTCCAAATAACAAATGGTTTGATGTTCTGAAAACTAGACACCAAGGGCTATCGTTTCATAGGTTGCTCATTTCCTGAGTCATTACATATTGTGAGATATAAGCTTTCAAAATCAACCCTGTGCAGCAGAGATTTTCGAACTCTCCCTAGACAGCCTGTAGTGTAACTACCATAACTTTTTGTACACAAATTTAAATGCTAGTTAATTTACATTTCTGAAAACTAGACATAAAAGGCTACAACTTTCTATTTTGGTTTATCTCTAAATTCCTTATAGATTGTGAGATATGAGCCTCCGAAGTCAGACCTGTGCAACCGAGATTTTCTTCTTCGCAAACGCGAGGAACAAACTTCCAGAAGTCAAATTCTTCTTCGCGAACACGAGAGTCTCCTCCCGAATGCGAAGAACAACACTAGATATCAGATAATCAGCATCTAAAGTAGGTCAAAATGATCTGAAACACACCCGAGTCCCCCGGGACCCCTTCTAAACACACAAACAAGTCATATAACCTAACACGTACTCGCTCGAGGTCTCAAATCATATCAAACAACCCCGAAACGATGAATCACACCATGATCAAACTATGAACTTCCAAATCTTCCAACTTCTAAAACTTGAGCCAAAACCTATCAAATCAACCTAGAATGACACTCAAATTTTGGAAACAAGTCCAAAATGACATAAGGGAGCTGCTCCAACTCTTAGAATCACATTCCGACCCCGATATCACAAAAGTCAACTATGGGTCAAACTTCTCCACTTTCCAAACTTCAACTTTTTCAACTTTTGCCGAAACACCTACGGACCTCCAAATCCGTACACACGCCTATGTCCAAAATCACCATTCGAAGCTGTTGAGATCACCCAAAACCCATTCTAGGGTCGTTTACTCAAAAGTCCAATTCTGGTCAAATTTTCACCGTTTAAAATTCTAAAACTATATTTCTTCTTCCAATTTGACTCTGAATCATCCGTTAACTAAATTTAATCATGCACGCAAGTCGATACTTATATTATAAAGCTGTTCTAGACCTTACACCACCGAACATAGCTTAATTTCTCAAAACAACTGGCCGGGTCCTGATGGCCTAATTGCGTGCGGGAAGATCTCGGAGGGTTCTCGATGGTTTGGCAATGGCTTAAGTTGCTGTCTACTATGGGGATAAGGAATATTTGGTACATTGTAGCTTTCCCCTGAATAGGTATTAGAAATTAATAGAGAGTTGACCTTGTTGGCTATCATATGTGAAGAATGTGCATTTTTGGAAAGGACCTTGAGTTTTTGTTGTGGGTGCGTGGCTAGTAGCATGGTGATTACTGAGTTTTGAGGCTTTTGATATTCATGTTTTGTTATGCGGCCAGAAATCCTATATGGGTGCTTCAGCAGAATGATAGGTTGTGAGTGATATATCAGCCATTTGATTTGCGTAGTTGAGTCGGTTATGGAAATTTTGGTATTCATAAGGTTTGGGGCTAGATGCCCTCATATATGGACTATTTCCTGTTTGTGGATTTTGAAGAAATGTTGAGAATGGGATGATTAATAGCATGTATTATTGACGAGTTATTGTGGATCTTTTTGAAGCATATTTATCTAATTGGGAAGGATCAAGATTTGGTTGAGACAATGTGAAAGCTCAATGAGAATACATATCTTGTATCAGGTTAAGTTTGTGTGCTCCTGTGAGATTGTTATTTTGGTTATGTTATTAGGCAGAATAGATATTATTTGTGCCTCTAGCCTATGTTATGTGCTGCTCTCTTATATTGTGATGAGCTGTGAGGCTGTATAATTATTCTCCACACATGTTGTAATTCTGTTCAGGCCTTATGGCGATGTGGGTGAGATAGCCCTCGTGATGTTAATTGCTCATTGCACCTCAGTTGTGCTTGTTTCTTTTATCTTTTATTACTTCTATTCACTTTTCCCACAGTTTTATTTGTGCACTCTGTTGTACTTGATATCAATATTCATATGATCAGTGAGCCCGAGCATTTTGTCTTAATGAGTATTTGGGAGCGGGTTACATGCCACAATGGATGTTATGTGGGATACCCTGTACTTGTGTTTATTTGGTGTTGTGTTTTCCCTCTGTGGGACGATTTGATGAAAAAGAATTATACTTTTATTGTTACACATGTTGTACTTGTTAGATAATTCTTATACTTTTCTTTCCTTTATTTGTGCTACATAATTGAGTCATTACCGGTTTGGTGTACAAACTCTGTGGTATGAGAATCCATGTGGTTCCGTGATGAGTTGTTAGTTGGGCTGCTTGTATTGGCTGAGATGAGGTTCTGAAACCTGAGATTGGTACTATGATATTGAGGGCGAGGAGTGTTTGGAAGTAAGAGGGTGTTTCTGATAAGATTTGCGTAATGGCCCTTGGCGGGCGAGAGAATTTCTTGACTTGTTGACTTCATGGGCGGTTATGAGTTTCTCCATGTTTCCTTATCATGGGCAGTGTTGTGGAAGTCCGAAGCAAGGTTGTATTCAATGCGAAGTGTATTTCCAACATCCAGGATGTCATTTGAGCAACTATGGTGGTCAGAGGTTATTGCTTCGAGCATGTGAGTTGTGTGGAATAGCATATGATTGTATCTTGGATTGGAAATTTTGGCTCAATTTAGCTTGTTCGGGTGTAATCAGTGTGATGATGTGGAATTTGGGTTCTATGACGAATTTCAGATGTTGAGGTTTGGGTTCTGTTCTAAGGTTATGGAGTAAGGAGGAGATGAGACCTTCAGTTAAGTGGCATTGTTAGTTCTGCATAGGTTGGGTGATGGGGAAACACCCCCGGGTGTATGTATTAGGAGCTTATACAATGGTTTGATGGCTTTGGAACGACTCCGGGCACGTTCGAGGACAAACGTATGTTTAAGTGGAGGAGGATGTAATGACCCGACTAGTCATTTTGAATAATTGCATCCAGTTCGGCAGTTTGAGGTCAAGAGCAGCTTCACATTATGTATATTGACTTGTGTGTATGGTTGGATTTAGTTTCCGGATGAATCAGAGTCGAATTGGAAGAAGGAATATAGTTTTGGAAGCTTAAGCGGAGAGAATTTGACTTTTGAGTAAATGACTCCTGAATGAGTTTTGGATGATGTCAGTAGCTTCGTATGGTAATTTTGAACTTGGGCGTGTGTTCGGATTTGGATTTAGAGGCCCGTAGGATAATTTGAGGCATTTCAGTGAAAGTTGGAAAAGTTAAAGTTTGGAAAAATGGAGAAGGTTGACCGAGAGTTGACTTCTATTATATCAGAGTCGGAATACAATTTTGGGAGTTGGATTAGGTTCGTAATGTCATTTGTGACTTGTGTGCAAAATTTGGGGTCAATCGTACTTGGTTTGGTTGGTTTCGGCATCGGTTGTAGGATTCTTGAAATTTCAAGTTTTTTAGGTTTAGATTGGAGGGTGATTCGGGGTTTTAGCGTTGTTTGATATGATTTAAGAGTGGGGTTAAGTTTGTATGATATTATGGGATGTGTTGGTACATTTGGTTGAGAATCCGTGGGCCTCAGATGAGTTTTGGGGTGAGTTTTGAGCGAGTTCGGGCTTTTCGGCACTCAAAAGTTGTTTAGGATCGGGGGGGGGGGGCACGAACAGCGGTAAATCATAACCCCAGCGGCCAAAAGGACCGTTGTCAGCGGTGATATTTTGCTGCATCGATGGAATTACCGTTGTTAGCGGAAAACGGTCCGCGACTGCGGTCATGAAGAATCTGCAGGTTTGTTGGTACGACTTCGGAAGCCTATATCTTTTGATCTACAAGGTATTTTGAGATGATTCGAAAACGAAAATTGTAGCTCTTTGTGTTTAATTTCCAGAAAGGTAAAGAAATCATTATTGGAACATCTATAGTGAAAGTTATGGCTAAAATACTAAGGTATGTCTGTGCAGCTATCAGAAGCGCGAACCACGTTACTTTTTCGCGATCGCGGAGGGGTGAGAGCTGCAGCGGTGATTTTCCACGGTCAGCAGTGATGGAAATCTGGGAGGTGCACTATAAATACGATATTTAGGGTTTTATTTCATATTTTGACCTAGAGAGCTCGGATCTTGGTGGTTTTTCGAAGGTTTTTCAAGAAATTCATCGGGGTAAGTGATTCCAACTCGGATTTGGCTAAAATACATGAATCTATTATTGAATTCATCATTTGATTCATGATTTGGGATGGAATTTGGGGAAATTTTTTAAAGTTCTTCAAAAATATAAAATGATGATTTGAATGATCAAATAGATAATTTTTGTATTAGTGAACTCATAGCGGAATGGGTGTTTCATTTTTGTAAATTTTGTCGGGTTCCGAGGCGCAGGACCGGGGAGTTGTCTTTTGTTGACTTTTTGCAAATATTATAAGAATTATAGTTTTGTTAATTGAAATTGTTTTCTCTTACATTGTTTCATGTATTCAAGTCGTTTTTGGCTAGATTGAGCCGAGCGTTGATGAATTGGTAAAGGAAAATCTAAATTGAGTATTGAATTGGCCGGATTGAGGTAAGTATCTTGCCTAACCTTGTGTGAGGGACTTCCCCTTAGGAGCTGAGTCTTCTATGCTATTTGTAGTCCGTGCACGCGAGGTGACGAGTGTGTGCTCAGACTTATATTTGTGGGAAATTTGCCTTTACGGTTCTTAGGTCCTTATGATCATTATGTGGGAAGTATTATGTTATGGTTGAGTTTCCTAATTGCTTAATTTACCTCTATATGCTCCGTATGATGTTGTTAGCTTTCCACTAACTCTTACTTGTTACTTGGCCCTTATTTGCCTTAATTGAAGTGATTGTTCTCCTCATTGTTTCGTTATCTCTTAATTGTGAATTCCTCTATGACCCCGTGTATATATGCTATGTGTTCAAATTGTTGTGGTTGCTGATGTAGTTATCACGTGCTTATTATGCTTTGTTGTTTTGTTAAGGTTATTGCGCTTCTTGGTTATTCCGTGAGTCTTACACTGTAACTGTTGTGAGCACGTGATTTTTGCTCCACATAAATTACTCCTACAGAATCCCAAAGAGTTAGATTTTTCTTTTAATTGTTTGCCATTTTAGGAATTATTGTAGAATTTTCTTAATTATTTGCATTTTTCTATGCATGTTTAATTTTATTTAATTCATGAAAATACAAAAGTACATTGCATTTGCATTTAGGATTTATTTTTACATTTTTACGTTAATTAGCAAGTTAGTTATTTTACAAAAATGAAAAATCATAAAATATAACTTATTTTGCATTTTTAACTTTTTAATAATGAATTATATAGTTTTTCTTTTAATTTAGGAGTTATTTAATTTTTTGTAAATACTATGACTAGTAATCAGTTTAATTTGTTAGATTAATTTAGTTTTCAGAGTTAGTTTAAGTTTTAAATTAATTTGGAAAAAAAAGAAAAAGAAAATTGGAATTTAAAAGAAAAGGAATTGAATCAACAAAAGGCTGATTGTTGAGCCAATTTTGGCTTGGCCCAGATCAAATTCTGCCCAAAAACCTATCTCACTCCAGGCCCGAATCGCCCCTAACCCGGTCCAAATCTTCAGCCTAACCAAATGACGTTGTTCTCACTCCCCTTCATCAGAGCCGTCGATTACATTTGATCAAACGGCCCAGAACTGGCCTTTAGTTCCCCATATAACTGTCCGATCGAGCCTTACCCCGTTTTATCTCTCTTCACTCGTACTCTCTAACCTTCAGAGACCCCATGAACCCTAAATCCGTCGCCCTAAAGTCCTCACCCCCTCCGGTGGCGGCGCAACCCCAAACCGCCTCAAAATCACACCCCACAACCCCTGACTTCTCCTCTTTCCATAACCCAAAACCACTTCCCTCGAATCCTTCTCCATCTGTTAAAATTTCAGATCTAAGGTCTAAGCCCTAAACCCCAAAATCGCCTTACCCTCGAATCTGTAGCATGCAAGGCCCAGACCTCTGAGTTGTCAAAGAACAAACGATTAACATTGGTTTTATTTAAATCGAGGCGTCCAGTGATGTTCAAGTTAATTAGGTAATTGTTTTTTCTTTCATTTTATTTTCTGTCTATTTTTGTTTCACTTTCTATTCCTTTTCTTTTCTTCTCCTCTTTTTTAAGTAGTTTTCTTCTGATTTGAAATCTAGTAAAGGTTCAAATTATGAAACTAGATCTTTCCCTTGGTTGGTTTGTGGTCGTATTTGTTCCGTGTGTTTTCCAGTTCTTGTCCAATTTTAAAGGTTGTTTGTTGATTTTTGTTTGGATTATTCATTTGCCTTGCTTATTTGTTATTCATGTCGGTTGGTTTCTGATTTTTGTTTAGTCCATTAGCTTAATTATATTAATCTGAGAGTCCTTCATGTTCTAGTCTTATAATTATTTTAATTAAGTTTGTTTTGATTTGGTCATCTAGTTTAATTCTAGCTTATTTATGTTAGTTTAAAAAATCAGTCATTTAGACAGGCTTTTGGTTTTGAAATCATTTAAGTTGTTCTTTTTCTACTTTTCATAAATCACTGAAAATGATTTCTGATTTGGGTTGGACATTTGATTGGGCTTTGGAGTCATTCCTGACCTAGTTTTGAGGGAAGCCCATTCATTTTTGTTTGGGTCTTGGGTCAGTCTTGACCCACGTGGTCTGCTGAGAGTAAATAATAGAAGTTTAAAGGGTTAGTTAGGAATTTTGATTGAGAGAATCTCTTGTAACTGATTTGGGAAACTTCCTGGAAGGTGGGGTTTGGGTGTAGTTTGACAAATATAATTTAAAATTGGGGACTAACTTGCAAGAATAAAAATTGAAGTAGGGTAATTGGTATAAAGTTGAAAACAATTCTGCTGCCCTAAAAAGCTTCTATAAAGAGGTCTGTTTCTTCACTTTTAAGTCAGATTTTAAAGATTAAAAAACTGAAAAAATTAGAAACGGCTGAGCATCTTGAGATCCTGAAAATATTGAAAATCATTCGAAATTTGTTTGGTTTGATTCTTAAAGTTCCTTTGTTAGTCAGAATTTCTGAAAAAGGGCTCCAAAGATTTGTTCTCATCTGCGTTTTAGATTGGTGAAAGAAGCTGGTTTTGTTGAGTTTTGAGTTGATTCTGCTGCTGCTAATTCTTCATTCTCTTTGTTTTCTTTCTCTTACATTCTAGGTATTTTTCGAACCATGACTAACATATGAGGTGTAATATGCAATGTGAATGAAGATACATGATGAAAACAATTTGTGCTACTGAATTCTTGTTTCCCTGCTTCTTCATTTCATTCACGTTTGTAATAACTTAATTTTATGTGTACTCTATTAGCTTTTCTTATGTTGAGAATGTGATAAAAGGTGATTTCCTTTGTTCTTTCGTCTGATTCTGCTGAAGGCTGGTGATCTCTAGATTCAAGATAGTTGACATGCTATTTTCATAGGATTTTTGCTTATTGCTTGTATTAAAGAGGTTTTGGTTAAATTTTAAAGGTCATTACAATTATTCATAAGGTAGTTTGGGATTGGATTAAGTAAGAATGCTGTACAGTTTTACCTTTATATCACTAACTTAATCGATTTTAAAAACAGTATTTATTTTAAACGTGTAAAGTGGTGTTGTAGTTTTTTAAAGCTTATTTTTACATTATTACTACTGTGTATCGATGATAATTAGTTTGAGCTCAAATGGTCTCTTTAAAGTTTTAAATGTTGCCATATTATTTAGTTTTTTTTTGTTCTTTATCTTAAAAATGGGATTTACTTCGGGCCTGGACTTGAGGTCATTTGCATATGGGAATTGTATGCCATGTGTTGCTTGTGTTTGTTTCTCGAGCCCAACATCACATTTAATTGCTACTGTTGGATTTTACCTACAGCATGCCTGTATAAACGCACGAAGGCATACACATAATTTCAGTAGTTGCACAAAATTGGTTGTAAAATCTTAGACTAAAGTAATTCTTTTAATTTGAGGCGTGCCATTTTCACCATATCATCCTTGGCCCTTATATGATTTATTAATTTAGTATTAAACAAGTTTGAATAATGGTAGATTGCTTAAGCGTGTATTGATTAGTTTAGATTGCCTCTAAAAATGCCTATTCTCTTTTAGGCTTGAGGTGTGCCATAAGCAAAATTAGATAACCCATGGCCCTCGTATAATTAGTAATAAATCTTTTAAAATCGAGGTGTGCCATTATTAAATTTTTCATGTCCCTCGCAAACCATGTTATTAACTTGAACTATCGTAGTTTCCTTTAAGCCCGATTTAGATTAGTATTGCGATTATGTATATATTCGCGTAACATAATTGTAATTTTAACTCTAAAAAAGACTCGAGGGCGTTCGCGCAACTTCAATCAAATTTTCTTATATAAATAAACAAAGCGTATTAATTGTGGACACGTTCGCGTGACATGATTTTTGACGCGCCAAAGGAAAAGGGTATACGTACGCGTAACTCAATTCTTTAATTACGAATAATCAAGTGATTTAAAAGGGGTAAAAGATAATAGCACATAGGTATTAAAAATGAGTAATTAAATAATTAAGCCAAGTATAAATTGCTAAGCGACCGTGCTAGAACCACGGAACCCGGGAATGCCTAACACCTTCTCCCGGGTTAACAAAATTCTTTATCTTGAATTTCTGGTTCGCAGACTTCAAAAGGAAAGTCGAAATTTCCTCGATTTGGGATTTAAAATAAACCGGTGACTTGGGACACCAATTAAATATTCCAAGTGGCAACTCTAAGAATTAAATAAATAATCCCATTTCGATTAATGTCACTTAAATTGAAAAAACTCCCTTATATACCCTCGGGGTGTAAAAAGGAGGTGTGACAGCTCTGGCGACTCTGCTGGGGATCAACGAACCCAGAACTTCCGGTTTAGGGTTCAAGAATTCGAGCTTGTTAATGCGATTTTTTTTTGCTTATTGTTGATATTACTGTATTTTGTGGACTTAATGCGCTAATTGTCATTTATCGCTTTGATATTACTTGAACTGTATTTAAATGTCTTCTTATGCCACCCCTCTGAGTCTTCTAAAAATGGTGCACACGTTCGCGTGCCCACTTTTTTCTGTAGAAATTATACCAAATAGATCGAGGCTGGGCCAGCAACCAGACCGGGTAGACTTTAGTGCTCCCGGTACGTTGCCCCCTCTTCGACCCCAGTTGTCCGCTCAGGTAACCCAAGTCTAGAACACAAACCCCAGGTTTTAAACCTAGAATAATGCAACCTCATGCCGGATCCCTAGTAGGAACGATTATTTGTATCACATGCATTTGACTTTGAGGACTCAATACAGGGGTTGGGTCTGTCTAGGACAGGTGTACCCAAAATAACAGACCAACCTGATGCATCCTACGTTCTATGTGAACAATTATTTGTTTTGACTTGCATGTTGACCGGCTAGGAAAAGGAAATAAAGAGAAAAACCAAAAGTGAGGTAGGAGAGAAGATTTACCTAGTTTCTAAATATCCCGATATTTGAAAATGTCCCGAAACTCTGCCAAATTTTTGAAAAACGAGAGAAAAAGGAAAATGTATTTCAAAAGAGTGAGTCAAATATCATGTTTTTATGTCAAAACTGACCGAACTACGCAGGTCTGATTCTCACCTCATGTGGGACATGTAGGCAACCCACATAAGGTTCGGCCTCATTTTTACAAATAATAAAATAAAGTGTGGTTTAGGGCTTTGGTCAAAATAATAAGCCGACCCAGCTTCGGTTGTATTTTAAGCCGTTTCTTACCGGAATAGCCTTAGATTACCTTTCAATTGTCGAAAGGCTATTTTCGGGAGGAACGGGCAAGTCTGTCTAAAAGGTGTCTTTTCCAATAAAATACTTTCCCCTGGCCTCAAAAATTTGTTTGGAATTGCGAAGGGGCCATGTTTGCAAAAATAATCATTTTTGCTTAAGTAGCATAAAAGGGGTCTTTGTTAGTCCTTTTATTAAAAAATGGTCTTGCAAAAAGAGTCCACAAGAGTCAACCCTAACCTTAACCCTACGCAGGTACAAATGAATACTGTCCAAAACCCGTCACAAATGAGTACTGCCCAGGACCCGTCACAATCTGTCATAGAACGGGCTTAGTTGCAGTTTCGTAGGTGGTGGGATGACTTAGGTGAAGATGGCCGGGATTGGGTGAAAGAACAGTTGGGTTCCCTTATAACATCATGTGCATCAAACCCCGGGAGGATTTAATCAAAGCCTTGGTAACCTTTTCGGATCCCGTCCACAATGTGTTCTGTTTCTCGGATTTTGAGCTCACCCCCACTCTGGAAGAAATGGTCGGGTATATTGATTTTGGCCAAGAGTTAAGAAAGCAGCAACTCATATTCCCAAGGGCTCCCTCTGTGCACAAGTTCTTAGATCTTCTGAATATTAGTAAACAAATGAATAAGACCCACGTGAGCAAAGAATGTTGTTCTTTCTACTTCTTCTACTTTAGGTTCGGGCAATCAGCCGAGTTTGAAACACATGAAAAGGGGTTGAATAACAAACAAGACAAGAGCACATGGAAAATTCATCATGGGTTTGCCTTTATCGTGGCATTTTTAGGAGTCATGATCTTTCCAAATGCGGAGGGCACAATAGACACTTGTATGGCCAGAATCACACAGATTCTCGTCACCAAAAAAGATCACACACTTGTCCCGTTAGTGCTGGCAGACATTTACCGGGCGTTAACCTTGTGCAAATCTAGGGCTCAATTCTTCGAGGGTTGCAATATTCTTCTTCAAATGTGGATGATCGAACACCTTCTCGATCATCCTAAGTTCATGAGATATGCTTCGGACGGGAACAATTTCATCAAAAATTATGAGGAAAGGGTGGAAGACTACAAATCGCCAAAAGGAGTTGAAGCTTGGGTCTCCTATTTAAGAAATCTGAGAGCAAATCAAATTGAATGGACCATAGGATGGCTTCCGGTAACAGAATTCATATACATGACAACTTCAAAAGGATACTTGATAATGATGGGATTGAGGAGTATCCAACCATATGCACTAGAAAGAGTTCTGAGACAACTGAGAAGATATCATGTGATACCCGAAGATGCATATCTAAGTACCCAAGTCATTGAATTACACCTAGAAGCAACACTACCCGAGGCTTTAGTTCAATAGGATTGGAATGGTTGTCGGTATCTAAAAAGTGACACCCAGGTACCAGACCTGGCTAGGGGCAAAGTTGATCCCAATTATGTTGCTTGGTTTAAAAGAAGGTTTTATGTGAACAATGAGCCAAAGCCTAAGCCCAAGCCCGAGAGGCCTGCCAAAAGGCCCCATGTTCAAACTTTTGTTGACAAAATTCAGGAAAGGTTGGCTTGGGAAGAAAAGGAAAAGAAATATCAAGCCAACATCCATGCTTTCCGAGAAGAGTTAAGAAATGTCACCTTCAATAATGATCTACAGGCACGAGAGGCCGAGGGTGAAAGAAAAAAGGTGTGTCCAAGAAAATGAAGCCCTTAGAGCCCAAGTTTGAAAACTGAGAATAGCAGTCGAGAACTTGGACAGAAGCAGAAAAGATGAAAGGCTCATCTACAACCTTACACAAAAGGTACATGACTGTGAAGATGATTTGCAGAAAACTGAGTCTGAGCTAGCAAAAGTATGAACAAAGTTGGCCAAAAATACAGAAGTACGGGTAGCATCCATTCAACAGATGAAAGAAAGATATGAAAGAGGGGTCTCAGGTTGGGAAAAGGAGATTAACAACCTCGAAGGTAAAATGGCTAAACAAGCCAAGAGCTTCAAAGCCGAGAGAGACCATTGCTATGATTTGACGGCACAGCTAGAGGGAGACCCACAACATTTGAAAGAACAGAATCATACCGCCACCCAGGTTTTAGAGGCTAGATCCTAGCAAATTGGGCGTTTGTTGCAAGAAAAGGGCATCATAAGGGAAAGGGTCAGAAGAATCGCCGACTACATCATGATGAAATGCAGCGAGTGTGAGGATATGACAAGGTCCATGTTCTTCGCCATGGTAATGATCTTTTTCCGCCAGATAATGGAGGATCTCTATCGTCTCCAAAATGACATAGCGCGTAGGCCCGCAGCAAGACCAGTTGGTGTTCCTAGGACAGGGTTGGAGGCACTGATGTACTCTTGATTGTATTTTCTTTTTCGAGTCTGTATTTTCATTTTTAAAGTATGTTTCAAGTCTGTTTGAAGTTTTAAATTCCTAGAAAAAGTATGTTTCGAGTCTTTTATAATTCAGTAAAGTAGAAGTTGTATTAATGAAAATTTGGAAAACCCCAAAATATTGTTTCTTTATTTTTCGCATTTATTTCTTGAACTATGTGATGATTTGATTCACGCGGCATCGTAATACATAGGCAATCCTCAACGGATCCGGTCATGATTTTGTAAATAACTCAAATGAAAGAAAAACCAAAAAAGAAAAAGAAAGAAAGCAAAAGAAAAACCAAAAGAAAAGCGAGAAAAGCAAGAAACGAGAGGAAAGAAAAGAGAGGAAGACGGGAATAAGAGGAGAAGCATTAAAAAGCCAAAGTGGAAAGAAAGGAAAAGTAGAGAGATAAACAAAAGCCGGGATGAAACACGCAACTGTTGCGAAACATGTAGAAACACATTTAGCTGTATAGGTGTATCATACCCCAATGTGCGATTACCTATGTGTTATTTGCTTCAAACTAACCGGTTTATTGTCTACTGTTGAGTTCAAGGTTCCATATTAAGGTGGTTGGTTTTGTGGTAATCTGGATTCACATCTGTACTTTACAAGATCAAAAGGAAGTGTAGAAATGTCATCAGAAATTCATCTGCCAACAGTTCCTATCCTGGAGGATAGCCCGATCTCGGCCATCCCAACTTCAGAGTCAGCAACTACTGAGGAAAATAGAATTCTGCGTCTCCGCATGATGGAAACGTGGGATGCCTGGTCCAATGACAGAGAGCCACCTAGTGCGATACCTGGATTCCCTGAGTTACTTCCCAGGGCAAGTGGGACTTCCAACGTCCCAATAAGTTATTCGAACACCTCACTTGGATATCCTACCATCTCAGCCCACTTTGCTGGAACACCTTCTGAGGTTCGCCCCCAGGTGTTGATTTCAGGTGCGGCCTCCAACATATTCACTACACCACCTTGTTCGGCCACAGAACAACCCACTTTGCCTAGGCCTAGTTTTGATCCATCTTCTTTCACCTTCCAAGTACCATCCTTCCCATCAGAACCTACCCAGTTCACTACTAATGCTCACCCTCAGCCACCCCGGTACGAGTTTACCGCAGGACAGGAGAAAACTACAAAGAACCCTGAATAAGAAGAGATTACCCAAAAAATGAGGAGCATGGAGAAGAGTCTCAAAAATATATAGGGTTTGAGCGAGCAAAAAAGTGTACCCTACACTGATCTGTGTATGTTCCCACACGTTCCTTCACCCCTGGGTTTCAAAACCCAAAAGTTTGAAAAGTATGACGGGCATGGAGATCCCATAGCCCACCTCAAGAGGTACTGCAACCAATTGCGGGGAGCAGGTGAAAAAGAGGAGCTTCTCATGGCTTATTTTGGAGAGAGCCTGGTCGACATTGCTTCTGAATGGTACATGGATCAGGATATATCTCGTTGGCATATTTGGGATGACATGGCTCGGGATTTTGTCAGGCAGTTTCAGTATAACATCGACATAGCCCCTGACAGGAATTCGTTGTCGAATCTCAAGAAGAAGTCCTCGAAAAGCTTTCGAGAGTATGCTATCAAATGACGCGAATAAGAAGCTAGAGTCAAGCCTCCAATGGATGAAACAGAGATGGTTAGTGTTTTTCTCCAAGCCCAAAAGGCTGATTATTTTCAGAATATGATGTCTGCGATGGGGAAACCATTTGCCGAGGCCATTAAAATTGGTGAAATGGTAGAGAATGGTCTAAACACAGGGCGCATATTGAGTCAATCTGCTATAAAGGCTACCTCCTAAGCAATTCAAGGCGGGTCTGGAGGTGTGACGAACCGAAAGAAGAAGGAAGAAGTGGCAATGGCAACTTCAAGTGTAATAAAACCCCGTCCACCTAGAAATTACTTCTCTACAAACACCCCACAACATTACTATCCCCATCAGGATGTGGCCTATGCTATGGTTCCTCAGCCATACGCAGTGATGAATGCCCAGCCCTACGTTAGGCCACAATAACAGTTCAACCAAAACCGAGCTCCATTTCCCAGAAATCAACCTCCTCGCCAAGCTCAGTATAATCCCCAACCTCCACAAAATAATTTCCCCTATAATGCCCGTGCCCGGGAGCTACCTAGGAGAACGAACTTTACGCCCAATGGTGAGTCATACTCTAGTCTTTTCCCAAAACTTGTCCAGATGGGTCTGTTGCAGCCCGTACCCCAAACCAGGCAGAACCCAGAGTTGCCCTCCTACAGAGCCGGTACTTGATGTGCTTACCATTCGGGAGAGGAAGGTCATGATACAAACGACTGTTGGACCTGAAAAAGGCTATTGAAAATCTATAGAACAAAAACAGATAGTGCTAAAGGACGAAGACATTCATAATGTGACCAACAATCCATTACCGGCTCACAACAACTGATCAGTTATTGGGATAATTTGCGAAGATAAGGAGTTCGATCCTGCTTTGAAAGCCATAATTGCAATCGCTAATGTTGAAAGGAAGCCAAAGGCTGTTGCAAAAGAAGACAAGGGGGAGAAGAAGAGTAAACCCACCCCTCAAAATATAGAAAAGAAAGTGGAAACCAAAACTAGGGCAACGCCCTCAAAAGATGCCATTCTTTATGTTCCCCGGGGTCACAAGAAAGAAAAAAAGTCCTTGAGCCCTCCAAGAAGGTTTGAGCTGAACAAGGGATCTAAAATGTATGTGCCTAAAGGGAACTATGTGGTACGGGGGCCAATAATTTCACCAAGGCTGAATGAGCCCGTTATTATTGGCCGCGCACCGTAGAGGCCCATGATAGATCCTACTGCCGTCCCGTGAAATTATAAATAGGTGATAGTAACCTACAAAAGAAAAGAAGTCCTGGGAGAAGCAAATGAAACTAACCCGGCGGAGAAATACCTCAATCCAGAGGAAGTGAATAAAGCCATGAAGAAGCGTTTTCCACTCAAGAAGCCAGTTAGTGCTGAAGAAGCAGAAAAGTTCTTCAAGAAAATGAAAACTGCAGACTATGAGATAATTGGCCACCTCCGAAAGTCTCCTACTCAGGTCTCTTTGTTGTCTCTGTTAATGAATTCAACCAAGCATCAGAAGGTGTTGATAAAAACCCTCAATAAAGCCTATATCCCAATTGAAACCACTATTGAGAAACTGGAAAGGATGGCAGAAAGATTCTTCGCAATCAATCAGATCTCCTTCAACAAGAATGATTTGCCCCCGGAAGGGGTTGTCCACAACAAAGCCCTCCATCTAACAGTTAAATGTGAGGGGTATTATGTGAAGAGAGTCATGCTAGATGGCGGGTCCGGAGTTGATATCTTCCCTCTCTCAACTTTGCAAAAAATGGAGATTGGGACTAAGAGAATCAGGCCTAACAACGTCTGTGTGCGTGCCTTCGATGGTATCAAAAGAGACACCATAGGTGAGATCGATTTGATCTTGACTATTGATCCTGTGGATTTCGAGGTGAACTTTCAGGTCCTAGACATGGATACTTCCTACAATTTCCTCTTGGGAAGACCTTGGATTCACGCAGAAGGGGCTGTACCTTCCACTCTCTACCAGATGGTGAAATTTGAATATGAAGATTAGGAGATTGTAGTCCATAGAGAGGACGAGCAATCGATTTACCGGGACCCGTTAGTCCCATGTCTCGAAGCTAGGGAAGGAAGTGAACATATAGTCTATCAAACTTTTGAGGTTGTGGTCGCAGACCAATATGAAGATGGAAGCCCTTGTACTCAACCCTTTCTCTCAAATGCGTCAATTATAGTTGCCAAGGAAATGATCAGGCATGGTTATAAACCCGGGAAGGGGCTCGGGATGTCATTGCAAGGAATCATGGAACCAATCACTCTGGCTGCTAGCGAGAAGTTCTTTGGTGTGGGTTTCCAAGCCACGCCAGCTGATGAAACATGGGCAAATGAGTGAAAGAACAACGGTTGGGTCTTGGCTCAGCCGATCCTGTATCTGTTAGAAACTTTCGTCAAGCCCAAGTACAATGAAGAAGAAGAAGAAGATGAGGCCTTCACGACCAAAGAAATTGAAGAAATCTGTGGGGCTGTGAGGTAGATGTTATATGAAACCCACATGGTTTAGCCGGGAGAAGGCTCGAGCACCGCTGAGGTGCTGTGCATGGGGCCCAATGCCAAGTTGCAAAATTGGAAGGCTACTCCGTTCCCAGTCAGGCGGGAATCCCGGTAGTCCAGTCTTGCCACCTTTTCTACATCACGAGTTATTTCAGGGTGTAACTCGGATGTTTCTTTTAGTTTCCTGTCTTTATATTCCAATGTAAACCCTGTTATCTTCAAAATTCAATGAAATGAAATCAATATTTCATCATTCATCTCTCTTTATTCTTTCTAATTTTTGTTACTTTTTCTTGTTTCTTTTTTCAGTTCTAATAATGCGGCTTTAAATACCATGACATTCTTGCGAACTTCATGCCCAGATCCAAACACGCTGTCTAATTGTGAAATAATGACCAAGAACTGGAATATGATAAAGAAGAGGCTTTTAGGGAAATAAATCGAGAATTGGAACAATTTGAGAATAAGCCTAAGCCAAATCTAAATGAAACTGAGTCGATAAATTTGGGTAATTCAAGAAAAGGTCCAAGAGACCATGATAAGCATTCACACAGATGAAAGAACTAGGGATGCCTTGATCCAACTTTTGTTTGAATTCAAATATGTGTTTGCTTGGTCCTACGATGACATGCCAGGATTAAGTATCGATTTGGTGGTCCACAAGTTACCGACTTACCCTGATTATGCCCCTATCCAGCAAAAGCAAAGAAAGTTCAAAACTGATATCAGTGACAAATTCAAGGAAGAAGTCTCAAAATAGTTGAAGGCAGGGGTGATCCAAGTGGTCCGATACACCACCTGGTTAGCCAATGTTGTTCCCGTGCCAAATAAATATGGGAAGACTCGAGTGTGTGTCGACTACTGAGATCTGAACAAAACAAGTCCCAAGGACAACTTCTCTTTGCCAAACATCCACATCCTCGTTGACAACTGTGCCAAACATGAGATACAGTCTTTCGTGGATTGTTATGCTGGGTATCATTAGGTCTTAATGGATGAGGAAGATGCAGAAAAGACAGAATTTACAACACCTTGGGGAACTTATTACTACAGGGTCATGCCTTTTGGTCTAAAGAATGCCAGGGCAACTTATATGAGATCCATGACTGCTATTTTTCACGACATGATGCATCAGGAAATCGAGGTGTATGTGGAGGATGTGATTATCAAATCTAGAACACAGGTCGACCATGTTCGAGATCTGAGAAAGTTTTTTGAGCGGCTGCGTAAGTATGATTTGAAGCTGAATCCGGCTAAATGTGCATTTGGGGTTCCATCTGGCAAACTCTTGGGATTTATAGTCAGTCGGAGGGGCATCGAGTTAGATCCAACAAAAATAAAATCTATTCGGGATTTGCCTCCTCCAAAAACCAAGAAAAGGGTTATGAGTCTGCTAGGAAGGTTGAATTACATCAGCCGATTCATTGCTTAGTTGACTTCCACATGTGAGCCCATATTCAAGCTGTTGAAGAAAGATGCAGCAATTAAATGGACATACGAGTGTCAAGAGGCCTTTGACAAAATCAAAGAATATCTGTCGAATCTGCCAGTTTTAGTCCCACCCGAACCTGGAGGACCTTTGTTTTTGTATTTGACAGTCTTGGAGAATTCTTTCGGCTGTATCCTCGGGCAACATTATGTGACCGAGAAGAAAGAACAGGTAATCTACTATTTGAGTAAAAAGTTCACAAGCTATGAAGCTAAATATATCTTGTTGGAAAGGACTTGCTGTGCCTTAACTTGGGTCGCTCAAAAGCATAGACATTACCTGTTGGCCTACACCACTTACCTCATTACCAGGATGGATCCTTTAAAGTACATATTCCAGAAGCCGATGCCCATAGGGAGGTTAGCAAAATGGCAGATCTTGCTCACTGAATTTGACATAGTCTATGTCACCCGCACGATAATGAAAGCCCAGGCTCTAGGGGGTTACCTAGCTGAAAACCCTGTTGATGACGAATATCAGCCCTTGACTACTTACTTCCCGGACGAGGAGGTGAATTCAACTGAGGTAATATCAGAAGACACCAATGCTTGGAAAATGTTCTTCGATGGAGCTGTGAACGCAAAAGGTGTCGGGATTGGGGCAATTTTGATCTCACCCACTGGTCAACACTATCCAGCCATAGCCCGGCTTCAGTTTTTCTACACAAACAACACTGCCGAGTATGAAGCCTACATTATGGGTATGAATATGGCAATTGACGAAGATGTTGAAGAACTATTAATCATGGGAGATTCGGACTTGATTATCCGTTAAGCTCAGGGTGAATGGGAAACCCGGGATGTCAAGCTTATTCCATTTAGGCAACATGTGGAGGATCTTAGTAAATAGTTCAAGTCAGTCGAGTTCAGGTACATTCCTCGTTTTCACAATGAGTTGGCTGATGCACTCGCTACTTTGGCATCGATGTTGCCATATCCAGGCAATCTCCACATTGACCCATTGGAAATCCAAATCCGAGAAAGGCATGGTTACTGCAATACAGTTGAGGAAGAACCGAATGTTCAGCCATGGTATCATGATATCAAGAGATTTATGAAAACTAAAGAATATCCTGATCAAGCTAGTGGAGACCAAAAGAGAACTATTAGACGACTTGCAAGCGGTTTCTTCTTGAGCGGCGAGGTCTTGTACAAAAAGACTCCAAATCTCAACTTATTAAAATGTGTTGACGCTGAAGAGGCCGGAAAAATCATGTATGAAGTGCACGCAGGAGTGTGTGGACCCCACATGAATGGGTATGTTTTGGCAAAAAAAAATCCTTCGAGCAGGCAATTATTAGATGACTATGGAAAAGGATTGCTTCAGTTTTGTCCGGAAATGTCATCAGTGTCAGATGCACGGTGATCTAATCCATGCACCACCTACAGAACTGCATCCTATGTCAGCACCTTGGCCATTTGTTGCCTAGGGTATGGACGTCATTGGGCTGATTGAGCCAAAAGCTGAAAAGGATTGGGCTGATTGGCCGTTTTGGTATTCCTACAACTATCATTACGGATAATGCTGCAAACTTGAATAGTCATTTGATGAGGGAGATATGCGAACAATTTAAGATAACGCATCGGAACTCTACCCCTTATCGGCCTAAAGCTAATGGTGCTGTTGAGGCAGCAAACAAGAACATCAAAAAGATTTTGAGAAAGATGATCCAAAGTTACAGGCAATGGCATAAAAAATTGTCGTTTGCATTATTGGGATATCGCACTACTGTGCGCACATCAGTCGGGGCAACCTCATATCTTTTGGTTTATGGCACTGAAGCCGTGATACCCGCAAAAGTTGAAATTCCTTCTTTTCGAATCATTGTTGAAGCTGAAATTGAGGACAATGAGTGGGTTAAAACCCGTCTAGAATAGTTAACCCTAATTAATGAAAAGCAAATGGCCACAGTCTGCCACGTGAAGTTGTATCAACAAAGAATGGCCCGTGCCTACAACAAGAAGGTGCGACCTAGGAACTTTGAAGTGGGGCAACTCATTTTGAGGCGTATTCTCCCCCACCATCAGGAAGCAAAAGGAAAGTTCACTCCTAACTGGAAGGGCCCATTCATTATCAGAAAATTATTGCCAAAAGGGGCGTTGTACCTGGGAGACATCGAAGGAAATGCCCCTGAAACAACTGTAAATGCAGACGCAGTCAAAAGGTATTATGACTAGTCTTACCGCAGCAACAACATTGTTCGATTGGGGTGAAGAAGGCTTTCATTCTCACTATCCTAAACACTCTAATCCTTTGATAACCCTTTGAGCCAGTTACCTTTCTTTCATTACCCTCTTTGGAACCTGAAGCGTTTGTAAAAAAAAAAGAAAAAAAAAAGAAAAAGAAACAACAAAACAAAATATTTTCCTGAACTACGTTCGTCTTGATTCTGAAAGGTTACGTAGGCAGCCTCTCTGGGGTTCAGTCACACCAAAACAAAAATCCAATTTCTCCCAAAAATAAAACTGAGGCAGATATTATAATGGTTCGACGATAATCCCGCCTGAACAGTTCCAAAGTTGTAATTTGATCCAAATTCTTTTTACCCAAACCTCGTTCAAGTCCTTCCGATCAATCAGTGAAAGGTGTTCAAAATCGGAGAACGCAGTCCGCAATGGGCGCCGTTGATCTAAAAGAAGAAATCCCTCACCACCATTGGCACTGAAAGAGTCCTGGCAAGGTTTCTCAGTTTTAAAACATGGGTCGTAATGGGTTTATGAGAAGTTGGATAGTTGTGCAGATTGGGTATCCAGTCCAAGAAGCATGTCATGTCTATTGAAGTCTGCATGCACTCCAGATAAGTCCCTCTTTCCTCCCCGAAACGGACACTTCTCCTTAAATTCACTTTCTTGTCCTTTGTTTACTTTTCTTTGAATCCCTTTCGGTCTAACTCTGTACCGAAACTAATACAAAAAAGGTGGCAAGATTGGTTTTACAGGGTTATGCTTAATAAAATCCAACTCCAAAGGAAAGCACCCAGCCCCAGCGGGTGCATCAGGTCGATCCCGACTGGCCATAATAGCCGATGCTCCGAAGTCAAAACTATCGAAAATGAAAGAAATCCAAAGTCAAACGCCCCTAGAGGCAGAATAAGATGAAAAGGCCAAAATCCCACACGGGTGAACCGTCATGTGAAATTTTGGAAAGTTGATTTCCTCGGTTTCAGAAGAGAGATCAATCTTCAGAAATCCAGCAAATAGCAGAGGTTCTCAACAAAAGAGTTGGGCCGAGATCAAGTGATCAAAAAAAATCAAGGCAACAAAATCAACCACAGTTTCAAACTAACAATTGTTTTTTGTTTGAAAACTTGAAACATGTGCAATCCAAAACAACCTTGCAAGAAGCATGTGCAACCAAAAAGAAATGCTCAAGTGCTACAAACAACTTTGTAGCAACAATGCATAAAAAGGGAAGTCCTCTCCAATTTTTTTTCTGCATTTACTCATTCCATGAAAATAAAAAAAAAGAAGAAAGGATAAAACAAAACAAAATAAAAAAAAGAGATAAGAAGAAAAATTCAAAAACAAAATGGTAGCTTAGGATCCCCAATCTCAATTTTAAGCTTTGCCAACATAGGGTCTCCACTCCCTAGTTGAGTTTATTTTAGACATAGGGTCTCCACTCCCTAGTCGTCTTTCCAACATAGGGTCTCCACTCCCTATTTGAGATTATTTTAGACATAGGGTCTCCACTCTTTAGTCGCCTTTTGCCAACATAGGGTCTCCACTCCCTATTCACCTTTTGCCAACATAGGGTCTCCACTCCCTAGTTGAGATTATTTTAGATATAGGGTCTCCACTCCTTAGTCGCCTTTTGCCAACATAGGGTCTCCACTCCCTAGTTGAGTTTATTTTAGACATAGAGTCTCCACTCCCTAGTCACCTTTTGCCAACATAGGGTCTCCACTCCCTAGTTGAGATTATTTTAGACATAGGGTCTCCACTCCCTAGTCGCCTTCTGCCAACATAGGGTTTCCACTCCCTAGTTGAGGTTATTTTAGACATAAGGTCTCCACTCCCTAGCCGCCTTTTGACAACAGAGGGTCTCTACTCCCTAGTTGAGTTTATTTAGACATAGGGTCTCCACTCTCTAGTCGCCTTTTGCCAACATAGGGTCTCCACTCCTTAGTTGCCTTTTTCCAACATAGGGTCTCCACTCCCTAGTTGAGTTTATTTTAGACATAGGGTCTCCACTCCCTAGTCGCCTTTTGACAACATAGGGTCTCCACTCCCTAGTTGAGATTATTTTAGACATAGGGTCTCCACTCCCTAGTCTCCTGTTGCCAACATATGGTCTCCACTCCCTAGTTGAGATTATTTTAGACATAGGATCTCCACTCCCTAATCGCCTTTTGCCAACATAGGGCCTCCACTCCCTAGTTGAGATTATTTTAGACATAGGGTCTCTACTCCCTAGTCGCCTTTTGCCAACATAGGGTCTCCACTCCCTAGATGAGATTATTTTAGACATAGGGTCTCCACTCCCTAGTCGCCTTTTGCCAATATAGGGTTTCCACTCCCTAGTTGACTTTTAGTATAGATATAGGGCTCCACTCCTCAATCCCTTTTTCTCAAGGATACACAATCCGATTTTATTGCTTTCAATAAGAAATAGTTTAGATTTTGTTATAATAACTCACAAAATTTTCCTAGTGAAAATTGAGGTAGACAATTTCGTTCGTTTGTCTTTTTTGGTGCCTGAGCAGGTTTCTACCATGAGGCACAAGGTTCGAGATGACCAAAAGAAGAAATCTCAACCAAATAAAAGAAGAAAAAAGAACAAAAAGAAGTGAACTCAAAGTGCAGAAGCAGAGAAAGATGCATTCTCAAGATATGATTGAAGTCATAAGCTTCGCATGTACCGCCTTGATCCAAAAGCTGAAAAATGAACCAGCATTCACAGCTAATGAGCATCAAGATTCAGACCTGAGTTTGCAGGAAGAACCAGTCAAGACTCAAGATCGAGCTTCAGCAGATTTATAGATAGGAATCTTGTAACTCGTAGTTGATAGGATTAGCTAGTTTAGCTTCTTATATTTCATTTTGGTGTAATAAGGAGCTTAGCAAGCAGTAGCAATAGCAACAATAGTGAAATCACAGCTTCCCGGTAGTCCCAGCTACTAAAACTTCCAGAACTACACTAATCTGATTCCTTTGTAGCCAAGGATATGTAGGCAACCTATGAAGCAAGGTTCGGTTAGTTTCTTTTCAAAAAATGCTTCTCATGGAGTTTCAAACGGGCAAAAATCCCTCATAATCGCTCAGTTTATCTTTTCTCGAAAACCCTTCGTGTCTACGAGCAAAGAGGGAAAGCTATGAGCACGTGATATTTGCCCCACATAAATTACTCCTACAGAATCCCAAAGAGTTACATTTTTCTTTTAATTGTTTGCCATTTTAGGAATTATTGTAGAATTTTCTTAATTATTTGCATTTTTCTATGCATGTTTAATTTTATTTAATTCATAAAAATACAAAAGTACATTGCATTTGCATTTAGGATTTATTTTTACATTTTTAAGTTAATTAGTAAATTAGTTATTTTACAAAAATTAAAAATCCCAAAATATAACTCATTTTGGATTTTTAACTTTTTAATTTTGAATTATATAGTTTTTCTTTTAATTTAGGAGTTATTTAATTTTTTGTAAATACTATGACTAGTAATCAGCTTAATTTGGTAGATTAATTTAGTTTTAAGAGTTATTTTAGGTTTTAAATTAATTTGGAAAAAAAAGAAAAAGAAAATTAGAAATTAAAAGAAAAGGAATTGAATCAACAAAAGGCTGATTGTTGGGTCAATTTGGCTTGGCCCAGATCAAATTCCGCCCCAAAACCCGTCTCAGTCTAGGCCCAAATCGCCCCTAACCTGGTCCAAATCTCCAGCCTAACCAAACGACGTTGTTCTCACTCCCCTTCATTAGAGCCGTCGATTACATTTGATCAAACAGCCCAGAACTTGCGTTTAGTTCCCCATATAACTATCCGATCGAGCCTTACCCCCGTTTAATCTCTTTTCACTCGTCCTCTCTAACCTTCAGAGACCCCATGAACCCTATATCTGCCGCCTTAAAGTCGTCACCCCCTCCAGTGGCGGCGCCAACCCCAAACCGCCTCAAAATCACACCCCACAACCCTTGGATTCTCCTCTTTCCATAACCCAAAACCACTTCCCTCGAATCCTTCTCCATCTGTTCAAATTTCAGATCTAAGGTCGAAGCCCTAAACCCCAAAATCGCCTTACCCTCGAATATGTAGCATGCAAGGCCTAGACCTCTTAGTTGTCAAGTTTTGAAGGGTGATTTAACATAAAAGTAATGTTGTTTGTTTGATTTTGACAAAGAACAAATGATTAACATTGGTTTTCTTTAAATCGGGGCATCCAATGATGTTCAAGTTAATTAAGTAATTTTTTTTGCTTTCATTTTATTTTCTGTCCGTTTTTGTTTCACTTTCTATTCCTTTTCTTTTCTTCTCCTCTTCTTTAAGTAGTTTTCTTCTGATTTGAAACCTAGTAAAGGTTCAAATTCTGAACCTAGGTCTTTCCCTTGGTTGGTTTGAGGTCGTATTTGTTCCGTGTGTTTTCTAGTTCTTGTCCAATTTTAAAGGCTGTTCGTTGATTTTTGTTTGGATTATTCATTTGCCTTGCTTATTTGTTATTCATGTCGGTTGGTTTCTGATTTTTGTTTAGTCCATTAGCTTAATTATATTAATCAGAGAGTCCTTCATGTTCTAGTCTTATAATTAGTTTAATTAGGTTTTGTTTTGATTTGGTCATCTAGTTTAATTCTATCTTATTTATGTTAGTTTAAAAAATCAGTCATTTAGACATGCTTTTGGTTTTGAAATCATTTAAGTTAATCTTCTTCTGCTTTTCATAAATCACTGAAATTGATTTCTGATTTGGGTTGGCCATTAGATTTGTCTTTGGGGTCATTCCTGACCTAGTTTCGAGGGAAGCCCATTCATTTTTGGTTTGATCTTGGTTCAGACTTGACCCATGTTGTTTGCTGAGAGTAAATTATAGAAGTTTAAAGGGTAAGTTAGGAATTTTGATTGAGAGAATCTCTTGTAACTGATTTGGGAAACTTCCTGGAAGTTGGGGTTTGGGTGTAGTTTGACAAACAGAATTGAAAATTGGACTAACTTGCGTATGTCCAGGAGACTAGGTGGGTCGGATCGAGGGCGAGAAACGTGAATGGGTATAAGTTGTGGTACTCTGGAGTCGTGAGGGGTAAGAACGGAGTGGGTATCCTAGTAGATAGCCATCTTAGGGAGTCAGTGGTAGAGGTCAGGCGTGTGAATGATAGACTAATAACTATTAAATTGGTGGTGGGTGAGTGTACTTTAAACGTCGTTAGCGCGTATGCACCGCAAGTAGGTTGTGATAAGGAGATTAAAAGGCGTTTTTGGGAAGGGTTGGATGACATTGTTCGTAATATTCCACCTTCTGAGAGGTTATTCATAGGAGGGGATTTCAATGGCCATATTGGGTCGTCTGCAGGTGGTTATACTAAGGTGCATGGCGGCTTTGGTTTCGGGGAACAGAACGGAGGGGGCATCTCACTGCTGGATTTTGCCAAGGCATTCGATCTAGTGATTGCAAACTCGAGTTTTCCGAAGCGAGAGGAGCATTTGGTTACTTACCAAAGTTCGGTGGCGAAGACTCAAATTGACTATCTCCTCCTCAGGAGATGCGACAGAAGGTTGTGCGAGGATTGCAAAGTTATCCCAGGTGAGACCCTTGCAACGCAACATAGGCTCTTGGTGATGGACGTTAGTATTATGATAAGAAGGAAACAGAGGTCAGTACGAGGCCGCCCGAGGATTAGGTGGGGCGCCTTGACTAAGGTTAAAGCCCAGGAGTTGGAAGGAAGGTTGTCGGCAATGGGAGCTTGGAGAAGTAGTGGGGACGCAAACACTATGTGGTCGACGACGGCGGACTATATAAGGAAGGCGGCGAGAGAGGTGTTAGGGGTATCTTCAGGCCGCACCGGTGGCCACAAAGGAGACTGGTGGTGGAATGCAGTTGTACAAGGTAAAGTGGAAGCGAAGAAGGTGGCTTACCTGCGGTTAGTGGGGAGCACTGGAGAGGAGGAGAAGAGAGCGAACATTGCGAGATATAAGGTAGCTAGGAAGGAGGCAAAGATGGCAGTGACGGAGGCAAAGACGGCAGCTTTTGCTCGTTTGTATGAGGAACTAGGGAACAAAGGCGGGGAGAAGAAGTTACTCCGACTCGCTAAGGTGAGAGAGAGGACGGCTCGGGATTTGGACCAAGTGAGGTGCATAAAAGATGAGGACGACAAAGTTTTGTTGGGGGATGACCAGATAAAGAGGAGATGGCAGACCTACTTTCATAAACTTCTAAATGAGGAAGGGGATCAGGATATTGTACTAGATGAATTGAGGAACGCCGAAAGCCCCCATGTACTAAGTGATTTTTGGGACATTGAGGTCGATGAGGTCATGGAGGCAATGCGTAAGATGAGAAGGGGCAGAGCTACCGGACCAGATGAAATTCCGGTTGAGCTTTGGAGGTGTGTGGGTAGAGCAGGCTTGGAATGGCTTACTAAGTTGCTTAATGTTATATCCAAGACTAATAGGATGCCCGAAGAGTGGAGGTGGAGTACAATGGTCCCGTTGTATAAGAACAAAGGCAATATCCAGATCTGTAACAACTATAGGGGTATTAAATTACTAAGTCATACCATGAAAGTCTGGGAGAGAGTGGTAGAAATGAGAGTGCGAAGGACGGTGTCTATTTCAGACAACCAGTTCGGGTTCATGCCGGGGCGATCTACCACAGAAGCTATCCACCTTATTAGGAGGATGGTGGAACAATACAGGGATAAGAAGAAGGATCTCCACATGGTGTTTATCGATCTAGAGAAAGCGTACGACAGGGTTCCTAGGGAGGTCTTATGGAGATGCTTAGAGGCTAAAGGGGACCCGGTTGCCTACATTAGGGCGATTAAGGACATGTATGATGGAGCTAAGACTCGGGTTAGGACAGCAGGAGGCGATTCAGATTATTTTTCGGTTAGTACGGGGTTGCACCAAGGGTCTGCATTCAGCCCTTTCCTATTTGCCCTGGTGATAGATGCTATAACGCATCATATTCAGGAGGAGGTGCCATGGTGCATGCTAGTTGCTGATGATATAGTCCTAATCGACGAGACACGACGCGGTGTCAGCGAGAGGTTAGAGGTTTGGAGACATACCCTTGAGTCCAAAGGTTTCAGGTTGAGCAGGACGAAGACGAAATACCTTGAGTGCAAATTTGGGGTAGAGACGACGGAAGCGGGAGTGGAAGTGAGGCTTGATTCTCAAGTCATCCCTAAGAGGGGTAGTTTCAAGTACCTGGGGTCGTTTATTCAGGGGTCCGGGGAGATCGACGAGGATGTCACACACCGTATAGGGGTGGGGTGGATGAAATGGAGGTTAGCGACGGGAGTCCTGTGTGACAAGAAAGTGCCACTGTTACTGAAAGGTAAATTTTATAGGGCAGTGGTTAGGCCTGCTATGTTGTATGGGACCGAGTGTTGGCCGGTGAAGATCTCACACATCCAGAGGATGAAAGTTGCAGAGATGAGGATGTTGAGGTGGATGTGCGGGCATACAAGGAAGGATAAGATTAGAAATGAAGATATTCGAGAGAAGGTGGGTGTGGCCCCCATGGAGGACAAGATGCGGGAAGCAAGACTCAGATGGTTCGGGCACATTCAGAGGAGGAACACTGATGCACCGGTGAGAAGGTGTGAACGACTGGCGGTGGTGGGTACGAGGAGAGGTAGAGGGAGACCTAAGAAGTATTGGGGAGAGGTGATCAGGCAGGATATGGCGCGACTTAGGGTTACTGAGGACATGGCCCTAAACAGGGAATTGTGGAGATCGAGCATTAAGGTTGTAGGTTAAGGGAAATTGTGATGTCTTTTTTACAATGCACTAGAGTGAGGCTATCTAGTTAGGAATTAGTCTTAGAATGCTATTGATCAACTACTGATGATGTGCTTTATCTTCTGTGTATTAATACCTTATATCTTTCTCGTATTTCCTATATCTCTTATATTGCTGTTATTTTGTTTTTTATGGAATTTATGTTATGTTATGGATTTTACGGTATTTTATGTTGTTTTATTATGAGTCTATTGATAGTACTAATATAGTGTCTCTTGTTGCCTCTTTGAGCCGAGGGTCTCCTGAAAACAGCCTCTCTGCCCCTCGGGGTAGAGGTAAGGTCTGCGTACATATTATCCTCCCCAGACCCCACTTGTGGGATTACACTGGGTTGTTGTTGTTGTTTGTTGTTGGTAATTGATAAAAACTTGAAAACAATTCTGCTGCTCTAGAAAGCTTCTATAAAGAGGCCTATTTCTTCACTTTCAAGTCAGATTTTAGAGATTAAAAAACTGAAAAAATTAGAAACGACTGAGCATCTTGAGATCTTGAAAATATTGAAAATCATTCAAAATTTGTTTGCTTTGATTCTTAAAGTTCCTTTGTTAGTCAGAATTTCTAAAAAAAGGGCTCCAAAGATTTGTTCTCATCTGAGTTTTAGACTGTTGAAAGAAGCTGGTTTTGTTGAGTTTTGAGTTGATTCTGCTGCTGCTGCTAATTCTTCATTCTCTTTGTTTTCTTTCTCTTGCATTCCACGTATTTTTCGAACCATGGCTAACATATGAGGTGTAATATGCAATATGAATGAAGATACATGATGAAAACAATTTGTGCTACTGAATTCTTGTTTCCCTGCTTCTTCATTTCATTCACGTTTGTAATAACTTAATTTATGTGTACTCCATTAGCTTTTCTTATGTTGAGTATGTGATATAAGGTGATTGCCTTTGTTCTTTCGTCTGATTCTGCTGAAGGCTGGTGATCTCTAGATTCAAGATAGTTGACATGTTATTTTCATAGGATTTTTGCTTATTGCTTGTATTAAAGAGGTTTTGGTTAAAGTTTAAAGGTCATTACAATTATTTATAAGGTAGTTTGGGATTGGATTAAGTAAGAATGATATACAGTTTTGTCTTCATGTCACTAACTTAATCAATTTTAAAAATAATATTTATTTTAAACGTGTAAAGTGGTGTTGTAGTTTTTTAAAGCTTATTTTTACATTATTATTACTGTGCATCGATGATAATCAGTTTGAGCTCAAATGGTCTTTTTAAAGTTTTAAATGTTTCCATATTATTTAGTTTTTTTGGTTATTTATCATAAAAATGGGATTTACTTCGGGCCTGGGCTTGAGGTCTTTTGCATATGGGAATTGTATGCCATGTGTTGGTTAGGTTTGTTTCTCGAGCCCAACATCACATCTAATTGCTATTGTTGGGTTTTACCTACAGCAGGCCTGTACAAACGCATGAAGGCATATGCATAATTTCAGTAGTTGCGTAAAATTGGTTGTAAAATCTTAGACTAAAGTAATTCTTTTAATTTGAGGCATGCCATTTTCACCATATCATCCATGGCCCTCATATGATTTATTAATTTAGTATTAATTAAGTTTGAATAATGGTAGATTGCTTTAAGCGCGTATTGATTAGTTTAGATTGCCTCTAAAAATGCCTATTCCCTTTTAGACTTGAGGTGTGCCATAAGCAAAATTAGATAACCCATGGCCCTCGTATAATTAGTAATAACTCTTTTAAAATCGAGGTGTGCCATTATTAAATTTTTCATGGCCCTCACAAACATTGTTATTAACTTGAACTATTGTAGTTTGCTTTAGGCCCGATTTAGATTAGTATTATGATTATGTATACGTTCGCGTAACATAATTATAATTTTAACTCTAAAAAAGACTCGAGGGATGCGTTCGAGCAACTTCAATCAAATTTTCTTAAATAAATAAACAAAGCGTTATTAATTGTGGACACGTTCGCGTGACATGATTTTTGACGCGCCAAAGGAAAAGAGTATACGTATGCGTAACTCAATTCTTTAATTATGAATAATCAAGTGATTTAAAAGGGGTAAAAAGATAACTGCACATAGGTCTTAAAAATGAGTAATTAAACAATTAAGCCAAGTATAAATTGCTAAGCGACCGTGCTAGAACCACGGAACCCGGGAATGCCTAACACCTTCTCCCGGGTTAACAGAATTCTTTATCTGGAATTTCTGGTTCGCAAACTTCAAAAGGAAAGTCAAAATTTCCCTAATTTGGGATTTAAAATAAACCGGTGACTTGGTATAACAACCCGGCCGGTCATTTTGCGAATTTAATCTCTGTTCAGTGGTGTAAGGTCTTGAACAACTTTGTAATATGAGCATCGACTTGTGTGCATGGTTGAATTTGGTTAATGGATGATTCAGAGTAGAATTGGAAGAAGGAATGAAGTTTTGGGAGTTTGAACGGTGAGAATTTGATCGGAATTGAACTTTTGAGTAAACAGCCCCGGAATGAAATTTTGATAATTCCAACAGCTTCGTATGTTGATTTTGGACTTAGGCGCGCGTCCAGATTCAGATTTGGAGGTTCGTAGGGTAAATTGAGGCATTTGGGCGAAAGTTGGAAAAGTTGAAGTTTGAAAAATGGAGAAGTTTGACCCGTATTTGACTTTTGTGATATCGGGGTCGAAATATGATTTCGAGAGTCGGAGCAGCTCTGTCATGTCATTTTGGACTTGTCTGCAAAATTTGGCATCATTCCGGGTTGATTTGATCGGTTTCGGCTCAAGTTTTCGAATTTGGAAGATTTGGAAGTTCATTGTTCAATTCATGGTGTGATTCGTCGTTTTGGCATTGTTTGATGTGATTTGAGACCTCGAGCGAGTTCGTGTTAGGTTATGTGACTTGTTTGTGAGTTTAGACGGTGTCCCGGGGCCCTCGGGTTTATTCCGGGTGGGCTACGGGTATTTTTCCCCATTTTTGGAACTACTATTTTGCTACTTCTGATATCCTTCTTCGCGATTACGAACAGCCTCTCGCGTTCGCAATGCCTTGTTGCTGACCACCTCTAAATCCTTCTTCGCATTCTCGTCCTTCTCTTCGCGTTCGCGAAGCCCTACATTTTCCTTCTTTGCATTCGTGTCCTTCCCTTCGCATTCGCGAAGCCTTGCATTTTTCTCCTTCGCGTTCGCGAGATCATCATCACGTTCGCGGTGAGCAACCGGGCAGACTTAACTTTTCTTCTTCGCGAACGCAGCCCTCTATTCGCATTCGCGATGCATAAAAACCTGGGTAGACAGAAGATATCCCAAAATCGAGGGTTTCACCATTTTCATCACATTTTGACTTCTAGAGCTCGGTTCTTGGCGACTTTTGTTAAGGTTTTCACGAAATTCAATTGGATAAGCGTTCTTCAACTAGAATTAAATATATTCCATGAATTTGTCTTTATTTTTATCATTTAATTTGTGTTTTGGGTTGGGGAAAAAGTTGGTTTTTGAAGAAAAATTTCAAAGTGAAAAATCATGATTTGAGGGACCAAATGGTATCGAAATTGGATAAATTTTGTATGGTTGAACTCATTTTGGAATGGGTGATCGGATTTTGTAAAATTTGATGGGTTCCGAGGTGCGGGCCCGGGGGTCGACGTTTGGGTCAATTTATATATTTTTGTAAAGATTGAAACTTTATTATTCGAAATAGTTCCTTATTCGATTTATGTGTGTTTTGGAGTTGTTATTGTTGGATTTGAGCTGTCCGGAGGTCTTTTCGCCCGAGAAGCCCATTTTTGAGTACCGAGTTGTCGTCTTTGAGGTAAGTATCTTGCCTAACCTTGTGTGGGGGACTTCCCCTTAGGATTGAGTCTTCTATGTTGATTGAAATCCGTGTACGCGAGGTGACGAGTGCGTACCCGGACTTAATTGTGGATAGTTGGCCTTTTAGGGTTCTTAGGTTCTTATATTCACTAGGTATGGAGTTATTCTTGATATGACTGAGTTCCTGCTTATTAGTTTCGTCTCTACATGCTTAGTTGGAATTGTTTGCTGCATGATTTACTCTTATTGCCTAATTGTCATCATGTTTGATTTAACTGAAGAACTTCGTCTCTCTTATCATCATGCTATCTTTTCATAATTGCCTGCGTTACTGAGAGTTATTGTCATCCATCCTATAATCGCCTAGTCTTAAGAGCAGCTAAGATCACCTTCCTTTAACTGAAATTACCGAATGTTCTTGTAACTTTCCCACCTTAAACGGAGTTTAGATGACCTATATCTTTGTCGACCTGCCTTTTTTTGGTACTACTAGACTCGTGTTGTCTTCCTTGTACTGATTTTGTTTATTTGGGATTGTCACTACATGTTAATTTCCCCTTTCGTTGAACTGTCCCCTTTATGCCCTTCATTTTTCTTACTGTGGCTATTCTTGTGAACTGGTTATACCGATTCCTTGTGATTTGAAGTTTTGGAGTGGATTCACTCGCTATATTTTGTATTACTATCACTGTTATTGTTGTGCGGGTTGTGTTGGTGCACGAGGTCTCTGCTGTGCGGTTGTGGTTGTGTTGGTGCACGAGGTCTCTATCGTGCGGTTGTAGTTGTTGGTGCACGAGGTCTCTGCCGTGCGGTTGTGGTTGTGTTGTGCACAAGGTCTCTGCTGTACGGTTGTTGTTGAGGGGTTGCACGAGGTCTTTGCCGTGCTATTATTACTATTGATATATTGCACATGCGGCGTGACAAGGTGGGATATGTTTATATGCTTATATGTGGGTTGCGCATGTTGCGAGATAACGTGGGAACATTATGATGCACGTGTGGCAAAACAAGGCGGGCACTTATTATGTTATTATTTGCACACGTGACGAGACAAGGTAGGCTATGTCAGTGATTGATTGTGAGGACTTGTGATGACCTAGGGGCATTCTTGTTTGTTTAATATTGTGATTGTGGTACGCTTACCGGTATGAGCTTTATCTCGTGGAAGTTGTGAGGAAACATCGTATGTGTTGTCTTCTCTTCTCCTTACGTCTACTAGCTGGTAGGAATTTTGTTAGAGCACTTGCACACGCATACACGTAGTTGAACACTCATATTAGATGTGAAGTCCTCCTGATTTTGCTGAGTATAGATGCACACCCTCGTTTGCTTATTATATATACGTGAGTGGCCCTGGTTAGCAAGTGAGTTGTCAGTATGACCATGAGGCTAATGGGGGCATAGGATGCCAAGTGTTAGATTTCAGGTATTGGGACTCGTGAGTTGTAATTGTCCGAGATTCGGTATTTCTTGGAAATTATTGGATAAGACCTGATGTGAACACTGTCGTAGGATCTGAGTTATTGCATACCTTTACTGTATTGTGACTCTAGGATTTGGGTTGTGTTATTGCTCGCTCTTCTGTGTTATTATTTTGGTATTTTGTGTTGCTTTCGATTTTCTTCCCTTATTGAGATTGTAGTATTGTTAGCCTTTTCGTGTAATCTTTATATATACATAATGTCCCGTTGTTCCTATATTTGTACAGTTTATTAGACCGGTAGGTGTCTTGACTGTTCCTCGTCACTACTCTACCGAGGTTAGTCTTGATACTTACTAGGCACCGCTATGGTGTGCTCATGCTACTCTTCTGCACATTTTTGTTGTGCAGATCTAAGTACTTCCACTTATTTCAATCATCCTTGGGAGGAGGCGTTTCTGTAGAGACTTTGAGGTATATCTGCCGCGTCCGCAGACCGAGGAGTTCCTTTCTATCTTTCTATAATAAGTATAGCCCTTCAGTACTTTCCCCTTGTTTAGACATTTCCGGAGTTAGAGCTTCTTATGTATCTCTTAGCTTGTGATTTTGTGAGATTCCAGGTTTTGGGAATTGCCAGGTTTTGGGAATTGTTGTTAGATTGGGGAAACGTTTTAAAACTCCAGTAGAACACAGATATAACATGGATCTAAGAAAAAACACAGAGAAAAACCTCAAATAGCTAGGGTTTAAGAGAAACCCTAGAAATGAGAAAGGCTTGGAAGAAGGTCCGATCTCGAGTTGAAGAGGTCAGAAAAGGCTTCTAGTACTTGAATATGCCGGAGCATGGCCGGAGAAGCCATAGATCTACAGATCTCAGCAGGATCTAAAGAGAACCATAAGAGTCGGGCTTCAAATCATCGAACAACTTAGGTTTAATGGTGAGAGAGGGTGGGTACATGCCATCCATGGCCTGAGAAGCCATGGATTCCGGTAAAGTAACGGTTGAAAAAGGTGGAGGTCGGCTAGGGTTCCGAAGAACCTTTGAGAGAGTTTGAGAGACGAAGGGATTCAAAGGTGGCTAGTTAGGTGAAAGTGATTAGGGTTAGGGGTGTTTGGGAAATTAAAAAGGAAAGGGGAAATTATGGTCGTTGATCAAAATGATCAACGACCTGGATCAAAAGGGGATCCGGGCGGGGTTTTTAATTGGGTCATGGGTCGGGTAAAAGATGAAATTGGGCCGGTCCAGCTGGGGGTTAGGATTGGGTTAATTTGAGGGCTAAAATTGAAATGTAAATAGGCTGTAATTGAAATGGAATGAGGCTAAATGTTAAATGGCCAGTTTTTCCCTTTTATTTTATAAAAATGGCAAAAAATAATTTTAAAAGCAAATTAAAAGTACTGAGCCAGTTAATAATACACAAATATTAATTTAAAAATAGTGGAACAAATTTTATAATTATGAAATGCTATTAATCTTAAAATAGGCTATAATTGCAATTGCATGCAATTTAGTCTTTTAAACACCAAATAAATTTGTAAAAATCTACAAAAATTATCTTAACTATATTTTGGTATAAATATTGGAATAAAATAAATTATTCACCAAAATTGATGATTTTGGGAATAATTATGGATTTAGTATTGCTAAAATGGATAGTAAATTGATTTTAAAAAACTCTTCGAAAGATCGGAAAAATACTAAAATACTTGGGTATGCTTATGTATGCATGTATATGCTATTTTGAAAGTATTTTGTGTATAAAAAATACATAGGGAAAAATTGGGTATCAACAGCTGCCCCTCTTTACCCGGGAAGGATGAAAGAGTTGCCGGATAAAGATATGATGGCCAATTTTGACCGAGTGAAATGCTTTGAAGAATTTTGACCAAGCTCTGGTTTCTGAGTTGCCTACATATCCCTGGTCTTACAGGAATCAGGTCATATGTAGTTCAGGATCCATTGGCGGAATATACCGATGGAGATTTCGAAAAGCGGACGCGATGTTCGGGTTGAGAAGGATGGTCAGAGTCTAATAGGCTACGGGAACTGGAGCGAGATCACTCCTGCTGAGACGGTCATTGCTAGCTGGTTTACCTGCAAATGAGCAATACGAACATATATTGTGCATAATTTTAAACGTGATGCAAGTTCCCATTGGACCATAAATGCTGTCCTTGGACAGTTAGGATGATGTCCTCGGACTATGACGTCCTGGGCCATGAAGCGTATGATAAAGGATTCGCAGGCTATGAAATGATATTTTCGGGCTATGAGAATGATGCCTCTGAACTATGATGCCTTTGAATAATGATATGCAAGAGATAAAATGATTTCCTCAGGCCATGGCATGGCGTTCTCGGGCTATGCAAATGGTGCCTCCGAACAATGATGCCTTCGGACAATTTGGCGATCTTTCAACCCTTGAAATGCTGAAGGTGGCGATATTTCAGCCGATGCAAGAGCGATAAAGTGGCGATATTTCAGCCATGTAGGATGGAGACAGTGCTTAGTCTCGGAAGGCAGAACAGTAGCCTTATGCAATACAGAGCAATGCAGGATGGAGACAGTGCTTAGTCTTAGAAGGCAGAAAGGTAGCCTTATGCAATGTAGAGAAATGCAGATGTAGAAAATGCTTAGTCTCGGAAGGCAGAAAAGTAGCCTTATGCAATGCAGGGAAATGTAGATGGAGGTAGAGCTTAACCTTAGAAGGCAGAATGGTAGCCTTATGCAATGCAGGAAATGCAGATGGAGGTAGAGCTTAACCTCGAAAGGCAGAAAGGTAGCCTTATGCAATGTAGGAAATGCAGATGGAGGTAGAGCTTAACCTCGAAAGGAAGAAAGGTAGCCTTATGCAATGCAGGAAATGCAGATGGAGGTAGAGCTTAACCTCGAAAGGCAGAAAGGTAGCCTTATGCAATGCAAGAAATGCAGATGGAGGTAGAGCTTAACCTCGAAAGGCAGAAAGGTAGCCTTATGCAATACGAGAAATGCAGATGGAGGTAGAGCTCATCCTCGAAAGGCAGAAAGGTAGCCTTATGCAATGCAAGAAATGCAGATGGAGGTAGAGCTTAACCTCGAAAGGCAGAAATGTAGCCTTATGCAATGCAAGAAATGCAGATGGAGGTTGAGCTTAACCTCGAAAGGAAGAAAGGTAGCCTTATGCAATGCAGGAAATACAGATGGAGGTAGAGCTTAATATCGAAAGGCAGAAAGGTAGCCTTATGCAATGCAGAGAAATATAGATGGAGGTAGAGCTTAACCTCGAAAGGCAGAAAGGTAGCCTTATGCAGGGAGTAAAGGGGCAAAATGATGATAGCATTTTCTTAGCTGGTAGCGGATCGAGATATTGCAACTGCTGGGGATACTGTGTCTGCTGGGAGCACTGTATGCGGACAACAGCTGTGAGTAAGTGCAACGTTTCCGACAGTTATATTCTTGAGCAATGTGAGTCTCGTGAGTGTATCGTATATTTGATGATTTTGCAACTCAAGTGCCTGCATCCAAAGAAAAATCGTGAGTTTGTAAAGGGGGAAAAGTTAGTTCGTATCCCTGCTAGCTTTGCTTGACCTGCTCGGCTTTGATCAGGTGATACTGTACGTATCATTGGGATAGCATTGCTAAACAAGGCAATTTTAGTAATGAACATGCATGATTTAGTAAAGAAATGTGACAATAAATACATAATTAAGAATAATTTTCTTTAGATGAACTGACGACGACGACGTAGTCCAAGATACTGCAACTTCTCTTGCTCCGGAATTTTGAGGGTCCTCCTCAAAATTTTTCCCCAGTTTACCGGGCTGTTGCTTCTGATGGCTACTTGCGTCGAATGGCTCAAATCACTTCGGAATTTTGAGACCCTCAAAATTCCGCCCCAGTTTCCAATAGCGGGGGGAATGGAAATTTTATTGAATTATGACCGAACCCATAGGGCTGCCTACGTATCCCCTCTTAAACGGGAATCAGGTTTGGCGTAGTTCAAATTACATCATATGAGGAAAGCATAAAAGTCACACATAGTATCGCTTCACTACATCTTAATTGATCGGCTTCGGCCAAACTTCACCGTCCATTTCCGCAAGTATGAGGGCTCCTCCTGTTAGAACCCGGTGAACCATGTATGGACCCTGCCAGTTGGGAGAGAACTTTCCTTTGGCTTCATCTTGATGCGGGAAAATTTTCTTTAACACCAGCTGCCCCGGTGTAAACTGTCTCGGCTTGACTCTTTTGTTGAAGGCTCTGGACATTTTGTTCTGATAGAGCTGACCGTGGAAAACTGCATTCATTCTTTTCCCATCTATAAGAGCTAACTTCTCGTAGCGACTCCTTGTCCATCCTGCATTGTCATGTTCTGCTTCCCATCTCAAGGAGGGAATTTCTACCTCGGCAGGAATGACTACTTCTGTAACATAAACCAACATATAGGGAGTTGCCCCGGTTGATGTGCGAACTATGGTGCGGTATCCCAACAAGGCGAATGATAACTTCTCATGCCACTGCTTGTACTTTTCTATCATCTTCCTCAGTATCTTCTTGATATTCTTATTGGCAGCTTCTATAGCTCTATTCATCTGAGGTTTGTAAGCTGTAGAATTCTTGTGTTTGATCTTGAAGGTTTCACACATGGCTTTCATCAGGTCTCTGTTGAGATTGGAACCATTATCAGTGATGCTTGACTCCGAAATTCCGAACCGACAAACAATGCGGTCGTGGACAAAATTTGCTACTACTTTTTTAGTCACTGCTTTGTATGATGCTGCTTCAACCCATTTGGTGAAATAATCAATTACCATTAGAATGAATCTGTGCCCGTTTGATGCGGAAGGCTCGATAGGTCCGATAACATCCATTCCCCAAGCGGCAAATGGCCATGACGAGCTTGTTGCAGTAAGCTCGTTTGGAGGCACCTTTATCATGTCTACATGTATCTGACAGCAATGGCATTTTTGGACATACTGGATGCAGTCTGCTTCCATAGTCATCCAAAAATAACCAGCTCGAAGTATCTTCTTGGCTAAGACAAAGCCGTTCATATGCGGACCGCAGGTTCCTGCATGAATTTCTTCCAATAGCCTAGATGCTTCTTTGCGTCGAAACACCTTAGTAACCCCAAATCAGGAGTCCTCCTATACAGGATTCCTCCGCTATGAAAGAAGTTGTTAGATAGTCTCCGAAGTGTGCATTTTTGAGTAGGATTTGCGAGTTCTGGATATTATCCTTTCGTCAAGTATTCCTTGATATCATGAAACCAAGGTTTTCCGTTTGCATCTTCTTCTACACGAGTGCTGTAAGCTGGCTGATCATAGATCTTTACCGGAATAGGATCAATGAAGTTCTTGTCGTGGTGATGTATCATGTACGATAGGGTAGCTAATGCATCGGCAAACTCATTCTAAACTCTGGGAACATGTTGAAACTCTGTCTTTGTAAACCTTTTCCTCAATTCCTGTACATGATGCAGATAAGGGAGTATCTTGGAGTTCTTGGTTGCCCATTCTTTTCGGACCTGATGTATAAGTAGGTCTGAATCTCCGATCACTAGCAATTCCTGAATGTTCATGTCAATGGCCATCTTGAGCCCTTAGATGCAGGCTTCGTACTCGGCCATGTTGTTGGTGCACGAGAACCTAATCTTGGCATATACCGAATAATGCTGACCGGTTTCTGATACTAGGACTTCTCCTATGCCAATTCCTTTGAAATTTGCTGCTCCATCGAAAAACATTCTCCAACCGTCATAGGATTCTGCAATGTCTTCTCCTATGAAAGATACCTCTTCATCAGGAAAATACGTCTTTAGAGGCTCGTATTCTCCATCCACGGGATTTTTAGCAAGATGATCTGCTAGTGCTTGTCCTTTTATTTCCTTATGAGTCACATAAATAATGTCGAATTCGCTCAGTAGGAGTTGTCACATGGCTAGCTTGCTAGTGGGCATGGGCTTTTGAAAGATGTACTTCAAAGGATCCATTCTTGATATGAGGTAAGTGGTATAGGCACAGAAATAGTGCCTCAACTTCTGAGCTACCCAAGTTAGGGCACAACAGGTGCATTCCAATAGAGAATACCGGGCCTCGTACAAGGTGAACTTTTTGCTGAGATAATAGTTGGCCTGCTCCTTTCTTCCCGTTTCATCATGCTGCACAGAACACAGCCGAAAGCTCCATCCGATACTGCAAGGTAGAGTAATAGAGGTCTACTCGGCTCGGGCGAGACCAAAACTGGCGGCCTTGACAAGTATTCCTTGATTCTGTCGAAGGCTTTCTAACAATCATCAGTCCATTTGGTAGCAGCGTCCTTCTTCAACATCTTAAAGATTGACTCACAAATGATAGTGGATTGAGCTATGAACCGGTTGATGTAGTTAAGTCTTCCCAAGAAACTCATAACTTCTTTCTTGATCTTGGATGGCTTTGACCTTTGACGGATCCAGTTCTATTCCTCGACGACTCACAATGAACCCAAGTAGTTTTCCGGCAGGAACCTCGAATGCACATTTGGCGGGATTCAGCTTCAAGTTGTACCTTCTTAGTCTATTGAAGAACTTCCTCAGATCTTCCATGTGGTCAGTGGCTCTTTTGGATTTGCCGATGACATCGTCTACATACACCTCGATCTCTTTGTGTATCATGTCATGGAAAATAGTAGTCATGGCCCTCATGTAGGTGGCCCCTGTATTCTTTAACCCGAACGAAATCATCTTGTAATAATACATCCCCCACGGTGTAATGAAAGCCGTTTTCTCCGCGTATTCCTCATCCATCCATATCTGATGATACCCAGCAAAATAATCAACGAATGACTGCAGTTCATGCTTGGCACAGTTGTCAATTGGAATGTGTATGTTCGCCAAGGGGAAGTCGTCCTTCAGACTGGCCCGGTTGAGATCCTGGTATTCAACACAGACTCTAACCTTCCCGTCCTTCTTCGGCACTGGCACAATATTGGCTAACCATGTTGGATACTCTACTACCCTGAGAACCTTGGCTTTGACTTGCTTGGTGACTTCTTCCTTGATTTTCAGACTCATGTCAGGTTTGAACTTCCCGAGCTTCTGTTTTACTGGTGGACATGTCGGATCGGTTTGACAGCTTATGAGCTACAATAGATGTACTGAGACCAGTCATGTCATCATAAGACCATGCAAATATGTCCTCATATTCCCTTAGAAATTCCGTGTACTCTTTCTTTTCTGATGGTGATAGATGAACGTTGATTCGTGTTTCTTTAACATTTTCTGCATCTCCCAGGTTGACAATCTCAGTTTCGTCCAGGTTAGACTTAGGTCTGTTCTCAAAATCCTCAACCTCTTTAACAACCTCTTCTGGTATATCATCTTCTTCTGAGTCCATATCCGTTTGTTGCGTTGCCTTGTCGCACGTCATAATCGTCGGTTCATCAAGATAAGTAATAGTAATGCTGTGTGAATAAAGAAAATGATAAAAAGTAATAAGAGCAAGATTTATAAGAAACTGAAATGCTTTGATAAATTTTTATAATTGTTGTGGACATTGGAGCTCTTATTTCAATATAAAAAATGCGGAAAGAAAGTCAATCAGCGAAGAAATAAAGATAATGCATGGTGCTTTATTCAGCCTTGCTACCCCGAAGCTTTTCGGGCCCTGGTGGTTCTGATAGACCAATTGTTGAGGCGTGCTCCTCGGCTCACAGCTTGTATATATGGGCTTTCCTCCCCCTCCTCCTTGAAAATGACACAACAGTCCATATTATCATCTTCCAAAAACAAATTCCTCATCATTGCCAGTGCTTCATCTTCTCTCGACCCATATATAATATTGGCGAGCTGGAAAGTCTATTCCAAGCGAGGTATTGGATGCTCCAGTAGGTAGTAGGAACTGCGCCATGGTGGCGACCAGTGGTTGAATTCCTCCCAAGTGTATTCATATCCCAAACCGAAAGTGGTACCGTGTTTCTTCAACTTGATAGGCTTAGCGATTCCTTGGAGATTCTTGCCAAGTCCCTTGCCAGGTTCGTATCCACACCAATTCAGTATACTTTCAATTTTGCTATCCCACCATTTGTCCTTGTCCACGGCGTTGACTCGCTCAACGTGATGGTAGGTTTCTCCGCCTAGCTTCCTTCTTCCTCCGATTGCTGGGTTGGTCTGGCGACTGTATATGGGATTGCTATCGTCGCCATGAATAATTACCTCTTGGTGATTCCACTCGAATTTCACTGCTTGATGCAGGGTTGATACCATAGCCCCAACAGCATGGATCCAGGGTCGTCCCAATAGCAAGTTGTAAGATGACGGGACGTCTATCACTTGAAAATCAACGTCGAACCAAGTCAGTCCCATTTGAAAACTCAAACTGATTTCCCCAATAGTGGACCTTTGGGATCCATCGAAAGCTTTGACATTGATGGCTCCATCCTTGATCTCGTGCAGGCTCTTTCCCAATGTTCTGAGAGTCACCAATGGACAAATATTGAGGCTAGACCCCCCGTCAATCAGGACTCTGGTGATGAAATGATCTTCGCACTGCACAATGATGTGCAAGGCCTTGTTGTGGCTTAGCCCTTCAGGTGGCAGCTCATCTTCGTGGAAAGTAATTTTGTGACTCTCCAATACTTGCCCACCATGTTTGCCATTTCTCCTCCAGTTATGTTGCTGGGTACATATGCCTCGCTCAACACTTTCAATAAGGCATTCTTATGTGCGTCAGAGCTTTGTAGCAGAGCCAAGATAGAGATCTGGGCTGGTGTTTTGTTCAACCGATCAATGACCGAATATCCTTTGGCTTGTATCCTCCTCCAGATATCGTCAGGCCCAGTTTCAGTGATGGTTGGTCGTCCAGAGGCCTGCTTACTGGACTCGGCTAGGTGTTCTGGAGTAAAAACCCTATCGGTTATTGTCACACCCTGTGCTGCAATTGCTTCTCCATATTTGGTTTTCCCTTTCCTTCTCACCTCGGCAATATAATCCAATGGTATGGCCTTTGGGTGGAACGGTGTTATAGTTGTCATGGCCACCGGGATAGGTAACTTTGCCTTGGATGGTAACACAACACTTCGAAATGTACAGGTGTCTTCGGAGACCCAAACTCGACCTCAATAGGTCCTGGCGTCTTTGTAGAAGAAGGTGCTTCGAACTCAAGTGGTATGGACATGTCTACTTCAGCATTTTCAGAAGGCTGGATCTAGACCACAATCGGATTGAGTGTAATCATTGGTTCTTTTTGCTCGTCATCTTCAGCGATCAATCCGATCGACCCTATGGGGTCCCAATCGTCCTCTATCTCAATCATGTGAACGCCCCCACCCTTGTGGCCAGACAGAGGGTTGTTGTGGACATTCAGAGCTGGCTCCTTTACTATGATGATCTTGTTTTCAATCAAATCTTGGATCTTATCCTTTAGAGAACGACACTCATCAGTGGTATGCCCCTTTATTACAGAATGGTATGATGCCCCTTTATTACGGAATGGTATGCACAGGTTTTGTTTGGGTTAACCCATTGGGAGGGGTTTTCAGGGTTTATGGCAGGGATAGGGGTGATGTAACTAACAGCTTTGAGCCTTTCATATAGCTGGTTAATAGGTTTGGCAATGGCAGTATACTATTTTGGAGGTCTGCGGTCGAAGTTTAGTTGGGGTCTAGGAAAGTTTTGGCGGGTGGTAGGTGGTTGATAGTGAGAGGGTTAAGTATTGTAGGCTTGATAGACATATGCAGGTTGGGAATATCTGGGCAAAATGGGCTGATATGTGGGAGGTGGAGGTGATTGGTAAATAGGTGGTGGAGCTTGGTAGGAGGGCGAGGGTGCTTGGTAATTTGGGGTAGGTTGATATGTGAGTGGAGGTATTGGGTAGGTTTGGTATTCAATTGGGAATTTCGTTCTTTGTGCAACCATCACGGCGCTCACGTCCCTTTTCATGGACGTGCCACCAGACTGTAGAGCCTTGTTGGTGGCCTGCAAAGCTTCAAATTTAGTGACCATACAACTTTTGATACCTTCCTCGATCCTTTCCCCTATCTTGATGATGTGAATTTTTTTGGCTTTCAATCAGCATTAACCTTTCATAGTACTGTAGGTCTTGAGCTCGAACGAAAAACCTGTTTATTTGTTCTTATTCTAAAGCTGGTCTGACCTTAGTGGCTTCTGATCTCCAACGAGTAGTATACTCGCGGAATGTCTCCGAGGGTTTCTTCTTTAAGTTCTGGATGTAGAACACGTCTAGTGCATTTTTCACGTTAAACCTGAATCTGTCCATGAAATCGGATGCCATACTTACCCAATTTGACCACTTCCTTGGGTCTTGGTTGATGTAACAAGACAAAGCATCTCCTTTCAGACTTCTTATAAAGAGTTTCATGCGAATTTTTTCATCCCTTCCTACTCCGACCAGCTTGTCGCAGTACGTCCTCAAATGGACTCTGGGATCCCTTGTGCCATCAAACATCTCGAACTTGGGAGGTTTGTACCCCTCAGGAAGTTCAACATCTGGATGAATGCAAAGGTCCTCATAATTCAATCCCTCAATCCCCTTGCTTCCTTCAACACCCTGAACTCTACTAGTCAGCTTCTTGAGTTCCGCAGCCAGATTCTTGATAATAGAGTCTTTGTCATCAGACTCAGGTGTGCTTGAAATATGTTGAGTATAGTGTGGTATGGTTTCCACATAGATGGGGGTGTTGTGGATATGATCATTTGTGGAGTTTAGTAGTTCAGGGATGAGCAGTGGGGTGTTGTCTGAAGTGTGGCATGTGTTGCAGTGGTGAAGGGGAGCGAGTTGGTTTTGTGTTTTCGGGATGCTTTGTGGAGGTGTGGGGTTTTGAGTGTTGGCAAAGTTGACATTTGGAGTAGTGAGGGAAAATGACAAATTCTCCAAGTTCCGAACTTGGTCCAGTTCTTCCTGAAACTTCAATAACTTCTGTTCGAGCTGGGAGGCACTTTCCTTGGAAACCTGAATACCCTGAGGAACCTCTACCCTTTCAACTGAGTTCTCCTTTCTGATGTTGCTCAAATCTTCCATCTTTTCCTTGTTCTTGTTTCTGATAGGACTCAGAGGAGGAGGAGGTGGAGGGCCCTTAGATCTTGTTGAGTATGATGACGATGCCAAAGTTCACGAAATAACCTTTGGGGAGGGGAATAAACAAAAGGTAAAAAAAGGTAGCAAGTTAGTGCGGATTATGAGAAGAAAACATTGCAATATTTAAACACATAGTGCAAGAATATAAATCGTGTCCTAATTTGGGAGCCTTGTTGTGCCGGAGGTAGGCCTAGCAACAAGTTGATTTGGAGAACTTATAATGCTAAATGCCTCATTTTATTGATAAAAATAAGACGAATCCCAAAACGACACTAAAATAGCAGAAAAATAAAATGTCACTAATGGCCGTTGGCCTTATTACATTTTAAAGCAAAAGAACAGACTCCTAACTACTTGGTCCCAGAAGGACCTTCTTCAGGTCGAATGCTTTCGTTGATCAGATCCTCCAGCTCGCGCAGATTTTCTAGTAAAAATGCTTTCGCCATGCGTTCTCCTTTGCCTTTCTCAGCATTTTGACAGTCAGCAACTCTTTTCCTCACTTTCCCTTCCAACTCCAGCAGACTGTATTCCAGATACTCCAGTTTCTCACTAGCCCTAGTGACTCTCTCTTTCCATTCGTTGATTTGGTTACTTGATTGGAGGTTCCTCCACCAGGTCAGCAAGAGCGAGGGTATGTTGATCATACCAAAGTTGGTAACTTTGTCATTCATTTATGCAAAACAAAGTGTTAGACCCTTACCACATCGGACTCGACCATTTAAACCAATAATTAGCATAAGCAACATTTAGTTCTCCAAATAAATGCACAGATATGGTAACGTCCGTTTGGGTTCCCAGGGAACCCAATGGACTTGGGACAAGGCTATCTTAAAGAGTCATTACGTGGACAACATGACTGACTCGGCTAGGTTTTGACAGTGATGCATGCACAATTGAACAGAGTAGGGTTTCTATAAGGTATTAAACTAGTACCCTTGAGCGGACAACTCAAGAGGGAAAGACACGGAACCGTCGACTACACCGTTGATCGACTGGTTTTATCGCAAATACGCCTTTGCCAAATTTAAGGGGTAATGATATCGGAAGGGCGCAACCACTCATTATAAGCATTGCTATGGTGTTTTGTTTGGCACGAGTGGAATATGATGTTGAATATGCAGTTACAAGAATGAAACAAATTGTCATGTATTTGAACGTTCATAAAGTAATGATTACAATAATTGCTCATAACTACAACAGTATTAAAGGCAAGCAGTAAAGGAAAGCATTAAAGAAAAGAAACAAGGAGCCAAGTCAGTTTCGTAATAGAAGAGAAATAAAGACATTAAATAAAGGCAATAAAGAAGCAGTAAAGTCACAAATAACATGAAATGGTAAAAGCCTAAAGAAGTATCCCCAGCAGAGTCGCCATGCTGTTGTGCCCCCTTTTTCTCGTGAAATCGGGCTTGTGACATTTAGGAGGACAACTCGTTCCCTTTTGGGAATTGGGTTTTGGAACTTGAAGAGTCGCCACCTAATGATTAAGTGCATTAGGACACTAAGAAGGGTTTGAGTTTGAAGAACCAGAGTTTGGGTAAGGGCTAGAAATTATCTCGAGGGGAAGGTGTTAGGCACCCCTCAAGATCCACTAGTGTGGTTCCCGGCCATGTTACAATTGTGACTTCACATAATCAAATAAGTAATTAAGGGCCTCAAATAGAAGGGTATTTTCACATATTATTGCAAGCAAATTGAAAGTTTGAACAGGATAAAGAAAGCATAAATTTTAAGGAAATAGTTCGGACAATAAAACAAGTTAAAAAGAAAGGGGGTCCTAGGTTTACAAACAATATGGATCACATCAATGCAATACCCGGTAATCACTCCTCAAAAGAGTAGTTACACGTGGTATTAGCGCACTGGTCATCATATCTATAGCTACCCTTCCACCCCATTAAGGTAGTAAAGCACAGAATGGTGTCGTTACTTATTGCATGCTAGTACCCGCCCCAATCCTATCAGTCCCGGAGGCATTTGGGACTACTAGTCCTAAAGGGAAGGGAGATTTGGTTTTTAGAGTTTTAAAAGGACAAAATTCTAGGGCGACAATCAAAACATATAAGGCATGTATGGGGATAACACATAACAATTTAAAGGGCTCAAACATGCCTCCTCATTTAAAGACAGATTGTTTAGCATGTCTTGCATGTACTGGTTATGGTCTGAAATCAAATTAAAGCGTGGGATAGGCTGATTCATCACATATTTCTCAGATGAGGAGTTCGAATTAGCCTTCCCTGGTTGTAATTTATCAAAAACTGATGCAATTAATTAATTACCTAATGTTTTGCCTAAGTGAAACTTATAGACATGATATCTAACAGTGCTTGCTCTGATTTTAAAGAAAACTTACTGATTATAAAAAAACGAAAGTTCCGCAGATTTTAGACAACATTGCAACTGATTTTAAACTTGCAGATGACATAAGCGAATCAGATTCAAAGGTTACTCCTATAGGCATGATTTCTAGGCATTGTTGGTTTTAAAACAATTATGAAAGTGCAGCCGTCATATAGACATGGTATCTCGAATGCAGTTGATTATTATTTAACATATGACTGTTTGCCTAATGATAGATGTAAAAGGCATAATCCTATAAACAGATTATATATATGATAGACGGAAGTGAAGAAAACCTATAGACATGATCTCTATATATCCAGAAGTGCGGAAAACCTATAGGCATAATTTATATATGAAATGCATAAGTTCAGAATCCTATACTCAGGATTTCTATATGAAATATAGAAGTGCATAATCCTATAGTCAGGATCTCTATATGAAATGCAGAAATAAAACAAGCTGTGATTGCAGGAATAAATACCTAAGATCATGATGTCTACCCGTATGCATACATAAGTGACCCTCCCCTACACTAGTACCCCATAAGTTATTACAATATATTATAGACTAGAATAAATTAAGAAAAAGGTAAAATTACATCAGAAATTAAGCTATAACCAAGGAGCCTAATTCAGATTCAAAGTCCAACAATATGAGGTGAACCAACTTCCAGGAACAGATTTCCAAAGCCCTCTCTTATTTGGGAAGTGTCAAAGTTCCCTAAGAGCCTCGAGGGGACTCCGGGCAGTGCTTACAACCCAAATATATTGCAGAATTAAGACAGTGCAGTGTGGAAATGCCAGCCCTCAGATGCCCAAGTTCAGAGGGAACTCAAGATCCCAAAGCAAGGCTCACAAGAGGGGGCCAGAACTTAGAATCTAAGAGAGAGAGTGTAAGTGCACAAAGGGGGAAAATCAGGGAAAGCCATGGCAGGCTGGTGGTCATGCCCAGCAATCAAGAGTGCTGGCACACCACTAACTAGCCTATTAGCCACATTTTGAGAGTTGGGATCCATTGAGGATCAAGTTCAGACCTAAGCAACAATTTGGATGCTATCAGGCCATGAACCTTAACTCAAACACATAGAAGGGAGTGGGGGCATAGGGAATTCATAACAAACAGTAGATGCAAAGATTTTTTTTTTACATAGTTAACATTAGTCACTGAACATGAACAGCAAAGTATACAAGCTTGTAGAAATTGTAAATAAACACATAGGGGAGTGAGGCAGAAAAGTTAAATTAAAACATACCAGTTTCAGGGAAAACAAACAAGTAAAAGCAGTCTTGAGAAAGCCAAGTTGCAGGCAGACAGTACAAACGATCTCAAAAAGAGGAGAAGGTTGAAAGAGTATTGTAATTCAGAGGTGTGTGTGTAAAGCGTTGAATTCGAAGTATTGAACTGAAGGTTCAAGGTTGTCTAAGTGCAGAAAGGTCGTGCCCCTTTTATAGTACAGAAAACAAGTAAGAAAAGGTAATGGAATAGTTTGCAATCAATCACACAGAATCTCCCTTCAGTTAAGGGATTTTGATTTCAAACGGGCAAAAGACAATTAAGGAAAGAATTGGATTAAAATCTTTTCCTAAGTAGTACAAGAAGGGAAAATACATAGAAACTATTTAAGGAAAGAGTTTGATATCAACACGGTTTGTGCAAATAAGGAAAGATAATCAATCAACAGCCAGTAAATTCAGGAATTGAGTTTTGGTATGAATGAATCCAACCAAAAAAGGCGAAGAAAGGTTTAATTGAAGAAAATCAGTAACAATTAATCGAACCTTATTAAAAAAGGAATTCTGAATCAATCCCAAATTGGCAAACCTTTTTTGAAGGAAGAATTCTTCATATATAAAGCATACGGACATGTCAAACAGGAAAGAACTGTCATGCTAATTAGAAAGATCTAGTGTAGAAAAGTTCAAAGTCATAAACAAAAAAATTCAAGTTAGTACATAGACTCGAAACGAGTCTGAGAAAGCCCAGAGTTCCAAAGTAGAACCCTAGTCCAAACACCAGATCAGAACTCGCCCAAAACCCCAAATCCTAGGGTTTCCAACTCGAGTAAGATACAAAGAGGAGGAGGCAAGTAATTGAAACATGATCAGGAATCTCTTTCAGAGACTTATGAGAAAAACAAGCAGATACAATAACAAGTTCGAGGAAAACATAGTGAAGAAACTGATTTGAAGCATAAAGACATATTTTAAGAAAAGCTCGGAACTTAAACAGGTTCAGAGGAGAAAACATGTAACATAGCACTTAAGAGAACAGTAGATGAAACATGTTTAGAAAGAACTCAAACAAAGTCCAGAAGAAGGCAAATAAGAACTAAGAGCTTAGTAGAAAATACAGTAAAGGGACACAGGGTTAAACAAACACATAAGATAAACGTGTGAAAGCATGGCATTGAAACCAGTAGAAGAAAGAACAGAGCATAGTAGAAGAATATGCATAATAAAGCAAACATAAGAACACATGGCAGGATCATGCGAGGCATAAAAAGAAAACATAAGAACATAACATAGGTAGATACACACAAATAAGAGAAGAAGAAGAGTCAGAAAATATTTTGCAATTTTTTCAGAAACCCTAAATCAAAGAGAAACAAATTTTGAAAGAGAAGATTGGGGAAAACGTTTTAAAACTTCAGTAGAACACAGATATAACATGGATCTAAGAAAACACACAGAGAAAAATCTTGAATTTCTAGGGTTTTAGAGAAACCCTAGAAATGAGAAAGGCTTGGAAGAAGGTCCGATCTTGAGTCGGAGAGGTCAGAAAAGTCTTCTAGAGCTTGAATATGCCGGAGCATGGCCGGAGAAGCCATAGATCTACAGATCTGAGCAGGATCTAAAGAGAAACATCAGAGTCGGGCTTCAAATCATCGAACAGTTTAGGTTTAATGGTGAGAGAGGGTGGGTACAGGCCATCTATGGCCTGAGAAGCCATGGATTCCGGTGAAGTAACGGTTGAAAAGGGTGGAGGTCGGCTAGGGTTCCGAAGAACCTTTGAGAGAGTTTGAGAGATGAAGGGATTCAAAGGCGACTAGTTAGGTGAAAGTGATTAGGGTTAGGTGTGTTTGGGAAATTAAAAAGGAAAGGGGGAATTATGGCCGTTGATCAAAATGATCAACGGCCTGGATCAAAAGGGGATCCGGGCGGGTTTTAGTTGGGTCATGGGTCAGGTAAAAGATGAAATTGGGCCAGTCCAGCTGGGTGTTAGGATTGGGTTAATTTGAGGGCTAAAATTAAAATGTAAATAGGCTGTAATTGAAATGGAATGAGGCTAAATGTTAAATGGCCAGTTTTTCCCTTTTATTTTATAAAAATGGTAAAAAATGATTTTAAAAGTAAATTAAAAGTACTGAGCCAGTTAATAATACACAAATATTAATTTAAAAATACTGAATTTTTTTTACAATTATGAAATGCTATTAATCTTAAAATAGGCTATAATTACAATTGCATGCAATTTAGTCTTTTAAATACCAAATAAATTTGTAAAAATCTACAAAAATTATATTAACTATATTTTGGTATAAATATGGAAATAAAATAAATTACTCACCAAAATTGATGATTTTGGGAATAATTATGGATTTAGTACTGCTAAAATGGATAGTAAATTGATTTTAAAAAACTCTTCGAATGATCGAAAAAATACTAAAATACTTGGGTATGATTATGTATGCATGTATATGCTATTTTGAAAGTATTTTGTGTATAAAAAATACATAGGAAAAAATTGGGTATCAACACCACTATATGACAAATGTTTTTTTTAAAAAAAAATCCAAAATATGTGAAGTGCATGCCACTATATGGCAGAAGTTTTAAAAAAAAATTCCAAAATTTGCATAGGTAGATGGATAAAGACAAGCTTCTATAATTAATTGTAATCATGGAGGAGAGTAATGGTTGCATGAAGGAGTGTAATGGTGCATAGAGAAGTGAAATTAACTACTGGGAAGTGTAATGGTTGCATCAAGGAGTGGAAGGGGCAACTGGGAAGTGTAATGGATGCATGAAGGAGAGGAAGGGGCTGCTAGGATGTGTAATGTCCGAATGGAGGAGCGGATATGGCTACTGAAAAGTGTAATGGTTGCATAGGATCTCTACAAAGAGACTTTAAGTTCTACTGGGGAGTGAAATAGCTATTATAATTGAGAGATTATAATTCTCCATATATATTTTTCAAAAAATATGCTAGACCTGCATAAAACAATCAAACTGAAACTACTACTACATCTAAGCATAACGATGGATAGGACTCCGACCAAAAAAGCTGCTGAACAACCATCCATGGTTCACCTATTAATCATAATATTTTGCACCAAAATCTTTAGCGTGACTTTACTAAGCTGAAGCGTGAGGTTAATGAATTTATTGAGAGGGTGGTTCGTGATTCAAGCATTGATTACCTAAAAAGTGTAATGTTGGAGGAGCATCCTCTAACTTCACTCTATACTATGCTTGACGATATGCCCACATCATCCGTCCAGAATGGAGCTAAGAGCAATTCTATCATTGTTATAACTAGTAATACTGAATCCGCTTCCAAGACCTCAAAGTCTCTTTCCATGAACCAGAATATTGAGTAGTCCATGCATTATGAAGTGTAACGACCCGATCGATTGTTTTAAGCTCTAGCGCGTCGCTCAGCGGTATAAGGCCATGAGCAGCATCACTTCAGGTATTATGACTTGTGCGCATAGTCGAAATTTTATTTCGGGTAGTTCGGAGTTGATTTGGAAAGAGAATTCTCATTTTGGAAGCTTTAAGTTGAAAGAATTAACTAAGATTGGATTTCAGAGTAAACGACCTCGAAATCGGGATTCGAAGGTTTCAGCAGGTTCGTATGATGATTTCAGACTTGGGCGTATGTCCGGATCGGGTTTTAGAAGACTCGGGAACGTTTTGGCGCCTATTGTGAAAGTTAGCATTTTGGAAGAAATTTCATAAGTTTGGGTTGAAGTGCATTTCAGTGTTATCGATGTCTGTTTGGGATTCCGAGTCTTGGAGTAGCTCTGTATTGTAATTCTAGAGTTGGGAGCATAATCGGAAGTGAATTCGGAGGTCTGTAGGTCATTTTGGAGCCATTTGGCTAAAGATAGAAATTCTAAGGTTTTTTTTGAGAAGTTTGACCGAGAGTTGACTTTTTGATATCGGGGTCGGATTTTGATTCCGGAAGTTAGAGTAGGTCCGTAATATCAAATATGACTTGTATGCAAATTTGAGGTCAATATGATATAATTTGATGGGTTTCGGCATCGAATATAGAAGTTTGAAATTCTAAAGTTCATAAAGCTTGGATTGGAGGTCGATTCATGGTTTTAGCGTTGTTTGATATAATTTGAGGCCTCGAGCAAGTCTGTAATGTGTTTTGGGACTAGTAGGTATGATTGGTTGGGGTCCCGGGGGCCTCGGGTGGATTTAGGGTGGCTAACGGATCGAAAGTAGAATTTTTGGAAGGATGAAGTTGCTGGTATAACTGCACCTGCGAGAATTGGGCCGCAGGTGCGGAGCCGCAGAAGCGGCTAGAGGAGCCGCAAATGCGGTTTGGGCCAAAAGTGAAGGGGACCGCAGATGCGGTCGAGCAGCCGCAGAAGCGGGACCGCACCTGCGGCGGTTGAGTCATAGAAGCGGAAGGGAGGGCCTGGTGAGATATCCGTAGAAGCGGTAGAAGTGCCGCACCTGCGAAACCACATAAGTGATTGAGGGACCGCAAGTGCGGAAATGCTGGAGGCAGTATGGTTCTTTTAAAAATTGGGATTTGGCCATTTTCTCTCATATTTTCTTGGCTTGGGTGATTCTTGGAGAGTTTCAAGAAGGGATTTCCATCATCAACGATAAGGTAAGCTAATCTCACATATCTTGAGTTAAATATATCGATTATGTATGGAGTTTAGCATGTAAATAGGTAGAACACTTCGGGTTTAAGGGAAAACCTAGAAAATGGTATTCTTGAAATTTGACCATGATTTTGGGTATGAAATTAAGAGAAAATCATATATTTGAGTTCGTGAGTTCATGGGTAAACTTTATCTTCGAAAAATTTCGGAATCTGGGCATGTGGGACCGAGGGCAATTTTGTCAACTTTTCGATCAGGGTTAGGGATTGTTATAAATTGGATTGTAATGAGTAATTGAACACATTTTAATAGATTCGCATAATTATTAGCTAGTTTTGGAGCATTGTGCATCGATTCAAGTCTTCGGAAGAGCGTGGAATGCCGGTTATGGATCTTCGGAGCGAGGTGAATCTCCTTTCTAACCTTGTAAGAGGGAATTGTCCCCATAGGTGATATAATTGGTTATGCGCTCCTATTTGTGGGGGATACATATGCACGAGGTGACGAGAGTCCGTGCGTAGCTACTATTATATGTAAGTCCGGGTAGTCTAGGACCTAAAAACTTGCTATACTTGGAATATCTGTAATCTTATTGACAGTTGAATTGCTTAAATCCTATCGAATTGGTAAATAAATCTCTAAAAGGATTAAACTTCATTTTCTTAAATTGTTAAAAAAGAATTGGCTTTTATTTGGATAAATGTTCCCCGACAAATTCTTAATTGGCTGTTTGAGCATGTATTTCTATGTGTACTTGCATCGCATATATGATTTACGAGTAGGGTGATTGTTTATTTAAATTTGACCATGTCGTATGTATGGTTCGCGACGGGGTAATAGATGCATCTATGGTTCGTGCCGTTTGACCCTCGGCAGTGCACAATTTACATTACTATTGGATAGGGCCATACGACCTCTGCATGATTTGCGCATGCTTTTATTGCTTGCCTTGAAACTTATTGAAGTTGTTATTGCCTCTTCCCAGCTTAAGAATATATGTATAAATGATGAAAATGAATTTGGAAATTTCCTATAAAAGAAAGAATTGTTTACTTGCTTCAACTTATCGAATTACAATCATGTTTATAAAAGTCCACGATTTAATATATTATTGATATAACATTATTGGACCACTAGGAAGTATCAAAGTCGACCTCTCGTCTCTACTGCATCGAGATTAGGCGAGATACTCATTAGGTACACATTGTTTTCGTACTCATACTACACTTCTGTGCATTTTTGTTACACACGCACATGCATCTCTAGTGGCCTAGCGGGCATAGTAGCACGGTTGATACGGAGACTTAGGTGAGCTGCACTTCTCAAGACGACCCGCAGCCAGCAGAGTCTCTTTCAGATTACTGTATTTATTTTCTGTCCAATATTGTATTCCTGATGGTTGTTGTATTACATTATTTCTTAGAAATTGCTCATGCACTTGTGACACCGGGTTCTGGGATGTCTATGGGTTTATTCAAAAATTTTAAAAGTTGTTAAATGTTTCATCATTTATCCAGAGGAATTTACTATGTATTGTTTAAACTTATAAAATGAGTGATTTCGGAAGTATTTAAAACAAGAATTTAACTAAGTATTTTGGTTGGCTTACCTGACAGCGGTGTCCGGCGCTGTCACGACCCTTAGTGGATTTTGGGTCGTGACAACATGGTATAAGGGAACTAGGTTCCCTTAGGTCTCACGAGTCATGAGTAAGTTTAGTAGAGTCTCGTGGATCGGTACAGAGACGTCTGTACTTATCTTCGGGAGGCTATAGGGCTGTTAGGAGTACTTCCCTTCTTGATTCCTCATCGTGCGATTCGATTCCTTGAGGCTTATGCCCTTGTTTCCTTCCTACTCAATCTTACACGATGCGAACCGCTTGTTATAAATCGAGAATTGAAGAATTGTAATGGTACTACAGATGTGGTGCGGGATGTTTCTCCCGGTATAGTTGGTTGGGCTATTGTCCTCGCTTTGGGGAAGGAGTTTTCTATCGTTTTGGCTCGGTAATGGTGCTTCTAAGAGCTTGGAGGCTATGCACAGGTTGCTATGATGCTCACGATTGGTTATCTCACAATAATTGCTTGATGGTAGGATACTTGCCTATGTCTTGGGCGGTGAATGACTTGAAAGGAAGTCTACTCAATGCACGATTCAAAGATTTGATATTTCACTTTCGGCGGACGAAAAGAAATTGGCCTATGAATGCCCAGATTCGGGGTAATGGAGTAACGAGACTTGGTGTTTTCGAGCGTGATGGAATTTTCATCTGCGATGTAGTGTCATAATCCTCGATTGTATGTGTTAAGTTCGCCGGTGTTATGGTCTTCTTCAATTTGCCTATGGAGTAAGGTATTATGAAATAATATTGGAGGAACGACTATTAGATATCGCGGGGTGTAGTAGTTCAGGATTGAATCGGTGTTCCTAGTGTTGACGGCTCGAGAAAGATGATCTCCGGAAAGGGTTAAAGTTAATAGCGATTCGTGGGTTCAAGTGCTACGAAGGTAGATTTTATTAAGGCAACAATTGCATAGTAAAGGGTGAAGAAGGACATGTGGGAGGTGTCAGGCAGTGGTTAAAATTTCTAGAAGGCCAGGTATAAGAATCAAATGTTGAGTAGTCGATTAAAGGTATGAGTTTCGCCAAAGTGGGAGAGTGGCGGATTTGCATATGGGTATTGCGGTAGGATGACTATCCAACTTAAGGAGAGTTTGGAATGACTTGGGAATTTTGGTGATTGGTGATTGGGTCTACAGATTTAATTTGAAGTATGAGCTATTATGCGGTAGGAGATTTGATGTAACGGGAAAGAGCTACTTAAAATGAAGAAGGATACAACATAACTTTGAATTGGAAGGATGTTTCCACACATTTAAATGATGTCCACGAGGGGTGCATGGACTTGTGCAGCTAGGGAGTGAGCTCGGACTCAGGACGGGTTATTGATGTCGTAGTAATTGTACCCCGTGAAGCAGCGTTGGAAGATGTCGGCATGTAAATTCCGCTGGTGGGTTATCTCCAGTGAGCATATCAGTGGTCGCATGGTTAGCAAAGCTTCTGCGAAGAATTCTATTGGTTATATAACAAAGAGATCGGCCGTGCGAATGTGGTTGATGATTCAGAGTATAAGAAGGGGGTTTTACATAAATATTCCGAGAATTTTGGCGATTGATTGTGCAAGGTTATGTCAATAATAGATAAAGAATCTTGTTGAATTCCATAGTTGTGTAATAGCGGCTTCAAGCTAAGTGGGAGAGTCTCACCGCCTATGATTTGAGTTGCATGGTTCACTGCTTGTGAGGTTTCTGGTTATTAGCATATTGACGGGTTATTTCAACTACTGGAAAAGAGCATAAGTGGTAATTTGAGCAAAGGAATTGTTAAAGGTGTGCCATGGTTGGCCTTATTGGCTCATGTTCAGACTTAGGGAAGGATTCAGGATTTATGCCTTGTATAGATACAGGTTTCTAGGGAAGTGATTCTATCGGACGCTTCGCCGAGAGGGTCTTCATGTTCTAGAAGATTCACGGGGTTGATTATATTCGGGGCCAAGTCAGAGCGGGTGGCTCTCAACAACGGTCCTAGTGGATTCAAAGGGGTAAAGTGTGGTACTTAATGATTTCGAGCCTATATGTACGGTTAAAAATCAAGCTTTTGTAGCAGCTTATAAGAAGAGGCCCAGAATGTTCTATGATGTTTTGACTGGCAGTGTAGCATTTGGGAAATATGAAACGGTTCGTGGGATTTGAGACAACATGGTCTTGTGATTCAAGATCACTCGGGATGAGTACGGATAGAGTGCGTTATGTGTTGAATGGAGCTATTACTTCTAAGGCAATCAAGGATAAATTGGAAGAAGATAGATCGGTTAGCCATAGTTGAATTGGCATATGGGTTGTAGTAATCAGTTCCTTCACCAAATTATGCAAATGATTTGTGGCAGTGTGTGCGAGGCCTGTCGGTCGCCGTAATTGATATTATTCAGAAGTATTCTACTGTTGTGGCCTGTTATGTGTAGGCAGATCCTAGAAGGGTTATGGTGGTTTAGACCACTACTTGGAGATTTGCATATTCTATGGTCAAGATGATTCACTTGTGTGTTGCTATGGTTCTCCTGAAATGAGTTAAATGAAAAGTTTCTATATGATGAAATATCAATCTATTAGTGGTTCCGGAGTTATGACGAAAGTTTATCATATGTTGACATGATGGGTGCAGTGAGTGGTATGGAATTTGAAGTGAGGATCAAGGTTGCAGTTCAGTGTTGACAAGGATGTCACGAGCTCGGATGAGCAGGAAAGAAGTTTTGATGATTAAAGTAAGTGAGTATTGCCTTCACCGTTACCGGAGATCGGTGTTTAGTGAAAAAGGGCTTGCATTCTGGTTAAGGATTTTTGATCGCTTTTTAGCGTTAGTGCGACCAGTGGTTTGGATAATCAGACCTGTTATCCGTCACGGAAGGTTGTGGGGGAGTGCCCCACGGGAAGGTTGTATAAGTGTGGCATGTAGTCACTTGATGGGTTGAAAAGTAATCCAAGTATGAAGATTGTAGTGATGTCGTTAAATTAAGAATTTATGCCTGAAGGGCACTCGGTTTATTAGGTTGTGGACTGTGGAGGATTACACTGGTTATAATGGTTGTTCTTGTGTGTTATGAGAAAAAGGGGAGTTATTATGGACCTTTGAAAGGTTATTGGCATAGATCAGTGTGATCAGAATCAGCTTGAGGTTGGTGGATAGATTTAAATGTGAATATGGGCTCTATATCAGGCTAGATGTGTTCATTTCAGCAACGCGCTCCTTTGGACAAGTAATCGGAGTACTATTTCGTCGTAAGCTATTTCATGTAATGATATATTGCGCTGTATGAATTGTGAGATGGCTTGGTGAATTTCTTTTGTGTTGAGGTTCCACGTAGAGATGATGTTATATTAGCAGGATGACTCTCGAGATTCAGATCGTATAACGCACCTCAGTTGTGCTTGAGTTTTGTAGCCTATGGCACTATATGTCTCCCCAGGGATGGTATTATGCACTTAGCATGCTTGTGATTGATATTCGGTATTTTGTTGTGATGAGCAATTTTGTAATAACCGATAATTTTTATATATACTGATTTACTTAAGAGTTTTAAAATTTATTGAAATGATTAATGGGCCTAATTTATAATTATATCTGATGGTTGGATAATAAAGCAATTGGGATGAAATATATGGTAAAAGTTAGAGCTAGGTCCATATATATGTATTTTTATGGTGGCCCACATGGAAAGACCTAATATACAGAACAATGAAAATTATGGTCTTATTTACTACTACAAAGAAAGGAAAAGGAAAAAAAACCCCTGATAAAATAGAATACGGGAGACCAGACGGACGACAGAATAAGAGATTAGAGGCCGTGGACTAGAATTTGGCGTGGAAGAAAACAAAAGCACCAGGTATTAATTCTTACAATGGTACATGAAATTCAATTTGCATAAAGAGTATTCTGGATATTGATTACAACTTTCACTATGATTTAAGAAGATATAATGATTGAATGGTGATTGGATAATAATAAGGGAACTAATGAGTGTTAGCTTTTAAAGAATAAATATGAGATTGGAATTTTGGGTGAACAAGGATTTTCGTACACTTATACAGTGAATTAAACCTATTTAAGAGCTACGGTATTGGATTATTTATTATTAAGTACATAAAGTATAATTGTCAATCATGATGTAATGATTGCAAGTAATGATGAAGGCAATAATAAAGTTATATAAACTATATGGTATAAGTTATGGTATAGTTTATGAAGCTACTACTGTTTCGGCACTTTTGAAGTACTACTGTTGGACAATGTTTGTATACAATAATTTATTAATTGGGCTAGGGGTTGACCTTAATTTTGACTCGTCTTAAGATTACGAAAATTATTCACGTAAACTAATTAGGATGTGCTATTCAATATTTTGGATAGATTGAGTCCATTGGAGGCCATCTGGTTAGTTTTCTAGACGTTGCAAGGTTGGAGAACTTCCCATTAGCAAGGTAAGTGAGACTTTAAGCTTTGATACTTGCCTTTATAAAATCCATTTTGAAAGTGTGTTTTCTCTGCCTGGTCCATGTGTTGGGACAAGCGTGCGCTTGGCAGAGTCAGTGGTCTTAGACTAACCGCAGAAATATTATTTTATGAAGAAAAAAAATATTATTTTATAAGTTTGATAGTGTGATACGGCTGTGCGCCATGAGGTTGAGTCTTATAGTTTGATTCGGCTGTAAGCCATGATATTGAGTTTGATACGGCTGTGTGCCATGATATTGAGTTTGATACGGCTGTGCACCATGATATTGAGTTTGATACAGCTGTGCGCCATGATGTTGAGTTTGATACGGCTGTGTGCCATGATGTTGAGTTTGATATGGCTGTGCGATATAATGTTGAGTTTGATACGGCTGTGCGCCATGATGTTGGGGCATTGTGTATGCCTTTGTACCTCACCCGAGCATTGTGTATGCTCTGTTACATATTTGAGGCATTGTGGTGCTGTGGTGGACTCGTAGGTGTGTTGGTAAATTTCTTTCACTGCAATTATGATAAGTCCTTAGTGGGTATCCTTGTTGGTTAATTATTAATAACTTTGTTGATACACATATATTGAGTTATTGTATAATTATCATATTTACTATATCGTTCATGTTGCATTGTGTTTGTATTTTTTAACACTTATTCCAGAGGTATTTAAAGTGGCCGGTCGAGGATCTTACAAGGTTATATTTACATATAACTCACTCTTTACCTGCATCTCTATGCAGATACCGTTGCGGGAGATAGAGTTAGTGGCTGATGAGTTTGTTCGAGTGGATCCTATTGCTGAGGTGAGCCACCGCATTGTTCGTGGAGGCTTTGTTTCAGACATGCTTAGTTCGTGTTAGTTATTTCATTTTTTGAGGTTTGCATACCCGTCAATAAAACTCATAATACTCTGTTAGATGCTCCATGGTCTTAGCGTGGGATTTTGGGCTAGATTTTTATTATTTGAATGATTGTGGGTTTTTCTATCAATTGACTAAGGTATTGGGCGATAATCATTACCTTTTTAATTATTAATAATACTTTAGGCCTGCACTTTTTCTCTCAGTGTTTGTGTGTAAATGGTTAAACGTTAGAGAAAGTTGTTCGCCTGGCAGGTGGTGTTAGCTGGGTACCAATCACGTCTAGAAGGTAGTTTGGGACGTGACAAAGTTGGTATCAGAGCCTAGGCTTTAAGTCCTGGGTCATGGAGTAGTGTTTAGTAGAGTCTTGTTCATGGCTATGTAGGCACCCATACTTATGATCTTGAGGCTACTAAGCATTTAGGATATTTTCCCTTCTTTCATTCCTTGATCGTGCGTTGAGATTACTTGAGTTTGACTTTGGATTGTTTATTTCGCAGATGGCTAGGACACGCACACCTTCATCTGCTAGACGTGGTGTTGGACGAGGTACTACCTGAGGTGGTGGTCAAGTTGGGGCTCATAAAACTAGAGCTCAGACTAGTAGACAAGCCGCTCCTCAGCCTGAAGTTGTGAACACGGGTCAATCCCAAGTTACTATGCCAAATCGAGTGCAAGAACAAATGGTTCATGATGCTCCACCATCAGTCCCAGTTGATGTGTCTACTGTTACCTTACCTGCAGATGCAGTGGTGAGGTTGTTGAATGTGTTGGAGGCGTTAGTGCCTACTGAGGGTGGACTTCCAGCTCCCCAGACTACTTCGCATGCATAGGAACATGTTCAGCTGAATGTTGCATCTACTCAGATAGCCCCTCAGCAGGTCGTTCAGCCAGTTGCAAATACAGGGTAGTCTAAGGATCTTAAGATTTTTATGGATCCTAAGCCACCAGAGTTCGATGCTACATAGGCTTCTATTGAGCCCCAAAGTTCATTCCGCGTTGTGAGAAGATATTATCTACTTTAGGGCTGAAGGAGATTCGAGGGGTGGAATTTGCCACTTTTCTATTTTCAGGATCTGCAGAGTCATGGTGGAATTCAGTTCAGAGAGGTAGATGTGCAGGGTTGCCACCTATTACTTGGTCAGAGTTTCCAGCTATGTTTATGGATAGGTTTGTCCCACTAAGCAAGTGAGATGACATGAGACGTCAGTTCGAGCAATTGCGCCAGGGCAGTATGATAGTTACGGAGTATGAGGCTAAGTTCACTGACTTAGCTAGTTATGCACCTTTTCTAGTTGCAGATGAGCATGAGAAGGTGAAGAGGTTTGTAGATGGTCTCGAGCATCGTTATCGGGTTCCTGTGGTTAGGGATGATCGAGGTGGTTTGTACGAAGAGGTAGTGGATACTGCTCTCCGTGATGAGTCTTATCAAGAGAGGGACAGGACCGAGCAAGAGAGCAAAAGGGCTTGTAGTGCAGGTGGGTTCAGTGGAGCTCCATCTGGGGGCAAGAGTGGTTTTAATCGTGAGCAGTCTAGACCTACTCAGTTAGAGTTAGTGGTACAGTCTTCTAAGAGAGCTTATCCAGCTAAACAGGGGCAACAATAGATACAAAGGAAGGATAATGGCTCATATCAGTCAGGTCAACATCCGAGGTGTTCGAATTGTGGTAGAAATCACATTGGTCATTGTTTTGGAACAGATGGGGCTTGTTTTACTTGTGGTAAAAAAGGACATATTGCTAAGTATTGTCCTAGAGGATATTTTGCTACTAGCCATGCTACTCCACAGCCGCAGAGAACGTTTACAGGTACACAGACTCAGACTCAGCTAGCTAGAGCCGCTCCGCAGGTTGCTCATGCACAGGGTTGACTGGGTACACAGACTGCTGAGGGAGTGGGTGGACCTCCGAGATTCTTTACTATGGCCAGACAGGATGCCGAGGCACCTAATGCAGTAGTCATAAGTATTATCACTATCGGTTCTTATGGGGCTTATGCTTTTATTGATCCTGGTTCTACGTATTCATATGTATCTCCATCTTTTTCCATATACTTAGAACAAGGAGTTGAGTCTCTTAATGTGCCTTATATTGTGGTGACCCCAGTGGGGGAGACTATATCTGTGGATAGAGTCTATAGAGACTGTGTAATATTTATTCAGGGCAGGGACACCGTAGTTGATCTACTAATATTGCCTATGTCCGACTTTGATGTAGTTATGGGTATGGATTGGTTAGCATCATGTTATGCTTCAGTTGATTGTCATTCCAAGCTTATACGTTTTGATTTTCCTAAAGAACCATGTTTAGTGTGGAAAGGCATAACTCCTCTGACTCAGGGAAAGATAATATCCTATGTAAAAGCACGTCGAATGATTAATAATGGGTGTTTGGGTTTTATTGCTACCGTTCATTATACGCACTTGGAGGATGTTACTATTGATAGTGTTCTATTGATCCGAGAATTTGTTAATGTGTTTCCAGAAGATTTACCCGGGCTGCCTCCGACAAGAGAAATAAGTTCAATATTGATTTGGTGCCAGGAACTCAACCTATCTCTATTCCTCCATACCGTATGGCTCCAGCGGAATTGAGAGAATTAAAGGTTCAACTTTAAGAGCTACTTGATAAGGGATTAATTAGGCCTAGCGTGTCACCTTAGGGTGCACCTGTGTTATTTGTTAAAAAGAAAAATGGCACGACGAGAATGTGTATTGATTACAGACAACTGAATAAGATTAAGAATAAATATCCGTTGCCACGTATTGATGATCTATTCGACCAGCTATAGGGTGCAACTCACTTTTCAAAGATTGACTTGAGATCGGGTTACCATCAACTGAGAATTACGACCGAGGATATATCCAAAACAGCGTTTCGGACCAGGTACGGGCATTTTGAATTTTTGGTGATGTCCTTCGAGCTTACTAATGCCCCCACAGCATTTATGGACCTCATGAATAGGGTATTCAAGCCATTCTTTGATCATTTTGTGATTTTATTTATTGATGACATTTTGGTCTACTCTCGAAGTGAGGCAGAACATGAACCACACCTGAGAGTTGTGCTACAGACACTTAGAGAGCGAAAGCTTTATGCCAAGTTCTCAAAGTGTGAATTTTGGTTGGATACAGTTTCCTTTTTGGGACATGTGGTGTCACGAGATGGGATTCAAGTTGATCCAAAGAAGATAGAGGCAGTTCGAGATTGGCCTCGACCACTACTCCTACAGAGATACGTAGCTTCTTAGGCCTAGCCAGATATTATTGATGGTTTGTTGAGGGTTTCTCAAAGATAGCCACTCCATTGACTCGATTGACTCAGAATGATGTTGCATTTCAGTGGTCAAATGAGTGTGAAGAAAGTTTTCAAAAATTAAAGACCGCATTGACTACAGCTCCGATTTTGACACTACCTACAGGTGCAGGGGGTTTTACCATTTATTGTGATGAGTCTCGAGTCGGTTTGGGTTGTGTACTGATGCAGAATGGCAAGGTGGTAGCTTATGCTTCTCGACAGCTGAAGAACCATGAAAAGAATTATCCAACTCATGACTTGGAATTAATTGTAATCGTATTTGCACTTAAGATTTGGTGTCACTATCTTTTTGGTGAGCCGTGTGAAATCTATACTGATCACAAGACTCTGCAATATATATTCAAGCAAAGAGATCTGAATCTGAGATAGAGACGGTGGTTAGAATTACTTAAAGATTATGATCTTACTATTTTATATCATCCCGGGAAGGCAAATGTGGTGCAGACGCCTTGAGTAGAAAGTCTATGGGTAGCTTGGCCCGATTTACTGCTCAAGAACAACCTATGGTTATGGATATTTAGGCATTGGCCAATCGAGGAGTGCGTATTGATCATACATTGTCGGGCAGATTACTTGCGGGTTTGGTAGCACAATCTCCTTGGTTGGACAGGTCAAGGCTCGTCAATTTGAAGATCCCCATCTAGTTAGATTTCGAGATCGAGTGCAGAATGGTGGTGTTAAGTCATTTGCTATTGATAATGAATGTGTGTTACGACGGCATGGTAGATTGTGTATCCCCATGGTGGGTGATGTAAAGCAGTTGATTCTTGAAGAGACTCATAGCTCCCATTACTCTATCCATCCAGGTGCTACTAAAATGTATCAAGACTTGCGTGAATTGTACTGGTGGAAAGGTATGAAGTATGATATTCTAAAACATGTAACTAGTTGCTTAAATTTTCAGCAGGTAAAATATGAGCATAAAAAACCAGGAGGTGTAATGCAGAATTTGATTATCCCTGAGTGGAAGTGGGAAATGATTACTATGGATTTTGTAGTTGGGTTGCCGCGTACTTTTAAGAAACATGATTCAGTATGGGTGATCATGGACAGACTCACAAAGTCCGCACATTTCATACCAGTTTGAGTTACTCATACTGCAGAACAACTAACAGATATATACCTCCGTGAGATAGTTCGGCTTCATGGTGTGCCTATTTCCATAATATCGGATCAGGGTGCACAATTTACTATTGAATTTTGGAAGTCATTTAAAAAGTCTTTGGGTTCTCAGGTTGAGTTGAGCATAGCTTTCCATCCACAGACGGACGGACAGTCCGAATGGGTTATTCAGATCTTAGAGGACATGCTTAGAGCTTGTGTAATTGATTTTGGTAGTCATTGGGACGATCGGTTGCCATTAGCAGAGTTTGCTTATAATAACAGTTATCAGTCGAGCCGTTTGAAGCTCTATATGGTCGTAAGTGTCGTTCACCAGTTGGATTGTTTGAACCCGGTAAAACACAACTATTGGGCCCATATTTGGTTCAACAAGCTTTGGAGAAAGTTGCATTGATACGAGAACGACTTCGGACAGCTCAAAATAGACAAAAATCCTACGCAGATAAGAGAGTTCGTGATTTGGAGTTCATGAAAGGAGAAAAAATCTTTTTGAAGGTGTCCCCTATGAAAGGAGTCATGAGATTTGGGCGCAAAAGTAAGCTAAGTCCGAGGTATATTGATCCATATGAGATTTTGGATCGAATCGGATCGGTGGCATATAAACTTGCCTTGCCTCCGAGGTTGTCTGCGGTTCATCCCGTATTTCATGTGTCTATGATTAGACGATATGTTCATGATGATAATCATAAGATTTAACCGGAGAATGTGGAGCTTGATGAGAACTTAACTTATGAAGAAGGTCCGATAGCTATTCTTGATAGGCAAAGTGCGGCAATTGAGGTCAAAAAAGGTTGCTTCAGTGAAAATATTATGGCAATCATCCAACAGAGGAAGCTACGTGGGAGTCCGAAGCAGACATGCGAAGCAAGTACCCCCAGTTGTTTGAGATATCAGGTACACTTTCTAACTCGTTCGAGGACGAACGCTTATTTAAGTGGGGGAGAATGTAATAACCGATAATTTTTATATATACTGATTTAATTAAGGGCTTTAAAATTTATTGAAATGATTAACGGTCCTCATTTATAATTATATCTGATGGTTGGATAATAAAGCAATTGGGATAAAATATATGGTAATAGTTAGAGTTAGGCCCATATATATGTATTTTTATAGTGGCTCACATGGAAAGACCTAATATACAGAACAATGAAAATTGTGGTCTTATTTACTACTACAAAGAAAGAAAAAGGAAAAAAAAGAAAACCCCTGAAAATAGAATACGGGAGACAAGACGGACGTCGGAATACGAGATTAGAGGCAGTGGACTATAATTTGGCGTGGAAGAAAACAAAAGCACCAGGTATTAATTCTTACAATGGTACATGGAATTCAATTTGCATGAAGAGTATTCTGGATATTGATTACAACTTTCACTATGGTTTATGAAGATATAATGATTGAATGGTGATTGGATAATAATGAGGGAACTAATGAGTGTTAGCTTTTAAAGAATAAATATGAGATGGGAATTTTGGATGAATAAGGATTTTCATATACTTATACAGTGAATTGAACCTATTTAAGAGCTACGGTATTGGATTATTTATTATTAAGTACATAAAGTATAATTGTCAATCATGATGTAATGATTGTAAGTAATGATGAAGGTAATAATAAAATGATATAAACTATATGGTATAAGTTAAGGTATAGTTTGTGAAGCTACTACTGTTTCGGCACTTTTAAAGTACTAATGTTGGCCAATGTTTGTATACAATAATTTATTAATTGGACTAGGGGTTGACCTTGATTTTGACTCGTCTTAAGATTACGAAAATTATTCATGCAAACTAATTAGGACGTGCTATTCAATATTTTGGATAGATTGAGGCCATTGGAGGCCATTTGGTTGGTTTTCTAGACATTGCAAGGTTGGAGAACTTCCAATTAGTAAGATAAGTGAGACTTTAAGCTTTGATACTTGCTTTTCTAAAATCCGTTTTGAAAGTATGTTTTCTCTGCCTGGTCCATGTGTTGGGACAAGCGTGCGCTTGGCAGAGTCGGTGGTCTTAGACTAGCCGCAAATATATTATTTTATGAAGAAAAACAATTATTTTTTAAGTTTGATAGTGTGATGCAGCTGTGCACCATGGGGTTGAGTCTTATAGTTTGATTCGGCTGTGAGCCATGATATTGAGTTTAATATGGCTGTGCGCCATGATATTGAGTTTGATACGGCTGTGCGCCATAATGTTGAGTTTGATACGGCTGTGCGCCATGATGTTGAGTTTAATACGGCTGTGCGCCATGATGTTGAGTTTGATACGGCTGTGCACCATAATGTTTAGTTTGATACAGCTGTGCGCCATGATGTTGGGGCATTGTGTATGCCTTTGTACATCACCCGAGCATTATGTATGCTCTGTTACATATTTGAGGCATTGTGGTGCCGTGGTGGACTCGTAGGTGTGTTGGTAAAAAAATTTCACTGCAATTATGATAAATCCTTAGTGGGTATCCTTGTTAGTTAATTCTTAATAACTTTGTTGATACACATATATTGATTTATTGTATAATTATCATATTTACTATATCATTCATGTTGCAGTGTGTTTGTATTTTCTAACACTTGTTCTAGAGGTATTTAAAGTGGTGGGTCGAGGATCTTACTGGGTTATATTTACGTATAACTCACTCCTTTCCTGCATCTCTATGCAATACCGTTGCGGGAGATAGAGTTAGTGGCTGACAAGTTTGTTCGAGTGGATCCTATTGCTGAGGTGAGCCACCGCATTGTTCGTGTAGGCTTCGTTTTGAACTTGCTTAGTTCGTGTTAGTTATTTCTTTTTTTGAGGTTTGCATACCCGTCAATAAAACTCATATTACTCTATTAGATGCTTCATGGTCTTAGCGTGGGATTTGGGCTAGAGTTTTATTATTTGAGTGATTGTGGGTTTTTCTATCAATTGACTAAGGTATTGTGTGATAATCATTACCTCTTTAATTATTAATAATACTTTAGGCCTGCACGTTTTCTCTTAGTGTTTGTGTGTAAATAGTTAAATGTTAGAGAAAGGGGTTCGCCTGGCAGGTGGTGTTAGCTGGGTGCCAATCACGTCTAGAAGGTAGTTTGGGACGTGACAAATTTAGCTTGGTGTGTACCTCCTTATGTTAATTTTATGGGTGGATCGGGTGGCATGCCGCCATAGGTATATTGCTTGGATCGGGTTGCACGCTGCAATAGTGTGATATTGAGTACAGATTCCGATATCTATTTTTATGTGTTTGTTTCCTATCTTCCTGAGAAAACCTCATATTAACTGTGTGCTTGCGTCGCATGTATGATTCGCGAGCGGGGTAATTGGATTTCCTTTTCAGAGTTCGTTTTCCTTTTGTATCGCGTTCGAATTGGTAGCCTATTGGCGTATTGTGGCATCATATTATACTCTTGGTCATGTCTGGGTGGCTTATTGCCTGAGCAGTTCATACTGGGTGAGACGAGATCATTGGATTTAGGATCAGTGCAATCTGATTATATGAAGTATATTAAGGAGCTAAGACCATTATTTGGTTCAGAATGAGGGGATGGTTCTTATCAGGAGTATAGTCCTAATGATTCGGCAGTTGGTTATGAATTTCTACACATCTCTTCCGTCGTGGCGGTATTATAAGAGTTAGAGCAAGACCTATGTATGTCATGAGGTGCAATGGGAGCATCAGATTCGTGGAATTTTGACTAATTTAATCAAAGAGTGTTATTGTGGTCCTATAAGTAAAGTGGTGCAAGGTGTGAATGCAGCAAAAATTTGGCAGTCATGTTTGGGTACATCGTGTAGTGATTGATATAGTGATCGTATGTTGGAAACAGTCCTGGCAGAGAATTCCGGATGCTGGAATTGGGCTCTAAGCTTATTTGCTTGAAGGAAAGAGAATATCTTCAAATTGATCGAGCTAATGTGCTCAACTGAGTTGTGGTAGCACGGGCAGGTGCATGAGGTGTTAAACAGTGATTTCAGACAACTCCAGTGTAGTTCTTAGCACGTTCGAGGACGAACGTATGTTTAAGTGGGAGAGAATATAACGACCCAACCGGTCGTTTTGAGCTCTAGCACGTCGTTCTGTGGTTTGAGGCCAGGAGCAACATCATTCAGGTATTATGACTTGTGCGCATAGTCGGAATTTCATTTCGGGTAGTTCGGAGTTGATTTGGAAAGAGAATTCTCATTTCTGAAGCTTTAAGTTGAAAGAATTGACTAAGATTGGATTTCAGAGTAAACGACTTTGGAATCGAGATTCGAAGGTTCCAACAGGTTTGTATGATGATTTTGGACGTGGGAGTATGTCCGAATCAGGTTTTGGAAGACCGGGAACGTTTTGGCGCCTATTGTGGAAGTTAGCATTTTGGAAGAAATTTCATAAGTTTGGGTTGAAGTGCATTTCAGTTTTATCAATGTCCGTTTGGGATTTCGAGTCTGGAAGTAGATCTGTATGGTGATTCTGGAGTTGGGAGCGCGATCGGATGGGAATTCGGAGGTCCGTAAGTCATTTTGGAGCCATTTGGCTAAAGATAGAAATTCTAAGGTTTTTTTGAGAAATTTTACCGAGAGTTGACTTTTTGATATCGGGGTCGGATTCTGATTCTGAAAGTTGGAGTAGGTCCGTAATATCAAATTTGACTTATGTGCAAATTTGAGGTCAATCAGATATGATTTGATAGGTTTCGGCATCGAATATAGAAGTTTGAAATTCTAAAATTCATAAATCTTGGATTGGTGGTCGATTCGTGGTTTTAGCGTTGTTTGATATGATTTGAGGTCTCGAGCAAGTCCATAATATGTTTTGGGACTGGTAGGTATGATTGGTTGGGGTCCCAAGGGCCTCATGTGGATTCCTGGTGGTTAACGGATCGAAAATGGAATTTTTGGAAGGCTGAAGTTGCTGGTTGCTAGTATAACTGCACCTGCGAGAATTGGGCCGCAGGTGTGGAACCGCAGAAGCGGCCAGAAGAGCCGCAAATGCGGCTTGGGCAAAAAGTGAAGGGGACCGCAGATGCGGTCAAGCAGTCGTAAATACGGGACCGCACCTGCGGCGGTTGAGTCGCAGAAGCGGAAGGGGGGCCTAGTGAGATATCCATAGAAGAGGTAGAAGTGTCGCACCTGCGGAACTGCAGAAGCGGTCAAGGGACCGCAGGTGCGGAAATGCTGGAGGCAGTATGGTTCTTTTAAAAATTGGGATTTGGCCATTTTCTCTCATATTTTCTTGGCTTGGGCGATTCTTGGAGAGTTTCAAGAAGGGATTTCTATCATCAACGATAAAGTAAGCTAATCCCACATATCTTGAGTTAAATATATTGATTATGTATGGATTTTAGCATGTAAATTGGTAGAACACTTGGGGTTTAAGGGAAAACCTAGAAAATTGATATTCTTGGAATTTGACCACGATTTTGGGTATGAAATTAAGAGAAAATCATATATTTGAGTTCGTGAGTTCATGGGTAAACTTTATCTTCGAAAGATTTCGGAATCCGGGCACATGGGCCCGAGGACAATTTTGTCAACTTTTCGATCGGGGTTAGGGATTGTTATAAATTGGATTGTAATGAGTAATTGAACACATATTAATGGATTCACATAATTATTGGCTAGTTTTGGAGTATTGTGCATCGATTCGAGTCTTCGGAAGAGCGTAGAATGCCGGTTATGGATCTTCAGAGCGAGGTGAGTCTCCTTTCGAACCTTGTAAGAGAGAATTATCCCCATAGGTGATATTGGTTATGTGCTCCTATTTGTGGGGGCTACGTAGCACGAGGTGACGAGAGTCCGTGCGTAGCTACTATTATGTGTAAGTCCGGGTAGTCTAGGACCCAAAAGCATGCTATACTTGGAATATCTATAATCTTATTGACAGTTGAATTGCTTAAATCCTATCGAATTGTTAAATGAATCGCTAAAAGGATTAAACTTCATTTCTTAAATTGTTAAAAGAGAATTGGCTTTTATTTGGATAAATGTTCCCCGGCAAATTCTTAATTGGCTGTTTGAGCATGTATTTCTATGTGTACCTGCATCATATGTATGATTCGCGAGCAGAGTGATTGTTTATTTAAATTTGACTGTGTCGCATGTATGGTTCGCAAGTGGGGTAATAGATGCATCTATGGTTGGTGCCCTTCGACCCTCGGCAGTGCACTACATTACTGTTGGATCGGGCCGTACGACCTCGACATGATTTGCGCACGCTTTTATTGCTTGCCTTGAAACTTATTGAAGTTGTTCTTGCCTCTTCCCGTCTTAAAAATATATGTATAAATGATGAAAAGGAATTTAGAAATTTCCTATAAAAGAAAGAATTGTTTACTTGCTTCAACTTATCGAATTACAATCATGTTTATAAAAATCTACGATTTAATATATTATTGATATAACATTATTGGACCACTAGTAAGTGTCGAAGTCGACCTATCGTCTCTACTTCTTCGAGATTAGGCGGGATACTCATTGGTTACACGTTATTTTCGTACTCATACTACACTTTTGTGCATTTTTGTCGCATAAGCACATGCATCTCTAGTGGCCTAGCGGGCGTAGCAACACGGTTGATACAGAAACTTAGGTGAGCTGCACTTCTCAAGATGACCCGCAGCCAGCAAAGTCTCTTTCAGATTACTGTATTTATTTTCTATCCAATATTGTATTCCGAGCGGTTGCTGTATTACATTATTTCTTAGAAATTACTCATGCACTTGTGACACCGGGTTCTGGGATATCTATGGGTTTATTCAGAAATTTTAAAAGTTGGTAAATGTTTCATCATTTATCCAGAGGAATTTATTATGTATTGTTTAAACTTATAAAAGGAGTAATTTTGGAAGTATTTAAAACGAGAATTTAACTAAGTATTTTGGTTGGCTTGCCTGACAGCGGTGTTTGGTGCCGTCACGATCCTTAATGGATTTTGGGTCGTGACATGAAGTTTTATCTCAAGTTATCTTTTTGCTTATGGTGATGTTTTTCTAATAGTTTATGAAGTTGTCTACCCCTTATGGTGATGTTTTTATTTATCTTATTATGTTTTGGTGATGTTATCATGAAATCTCATATTAATGAATGAAATTATTATTATGTTTTGAATCTTTTTTGTTTTTACATAATGATCATTTGATTCAAGTTAACAAATCAATCCTATTGTCTTCAATATTGAAACTGTTCGTTTGATGCCTAATGAAATGAAAGTACTAATAGTAACATTTGTAAATATTAATTAAGTCCTCTAAAATTGGTCAATTTTTTTTCAAAATTAATATAGCACATTGAACTTATGACACCAACCTTGGACAACAAGAACATGTATTGTCAATAAATATGAAGACAGTTTAGTACTTCAAGATGCAAAATATAGCACATACTGAACTTATGAAGATAGTTGATGAGTACTTGAAGATATGTAATGACCCGACCGGTCGTTTTGACCTTTTGCATTTCGCTCACTAGTTCTCGGGCATGACTAGCCCTGCATGATGTATTATGACTTATGTAAATTGTTGGTTTTGGTTTTCAGGGCAATCAAAATGAATTTGGATGAACAGTTCTCAGTTTGAAGCTTAAAATCTAAAAGGTTTGACCAAGTTTTGACTTGTTAGTATATGATCTCGGATTGGAATTTTTATGATTTGATTAGCTCCGTTAAGTGATTTGGGACTTAGGAGCATGATCGGAATGTATTTTGGATGTCCGTGGAAGGTTTAGGCTTGAATTGGCAAAATTGGAATTTTGGCGTTTTCCGTTTAATATGTGAGATTTTGATATAAGGGTCAGAATGGAATTCTAAAAGTTTGAGTAGGTCTGTTTTGTCATTTGTGACGTGTGTGCAAAATTTCAGGTCATTCGGACGAGGTTTGATATACTTTTTAATCGAAAGCGAAATTTGGAAGTTTTTGGAACTCTTAGGCTTGAATTAGATGATAATTTGGTTTTTTGATGCTGCTTTGAGTGTTCCGAAGGTTGGAACAAGTTTGAATGATGATATGGGATGTGTTGGTATGTTTGGTTGAGGTCCCGGGGGCCTCGGGTGTATTTCAGATGCTCAAACGGGCAATTTTAGCCTTTGGCGAGCTGCTGGTTTTCTGGTGTTTTAGCAGCAGATTTCCCTTAATCGCGATCGCGGGATAATTCTGACATCGCGTAGAGTAAGGATTAAGGCAGGTAGATTTGTTCTATGCGATCGCGTAAGAAGGTTTGCGATCGCATAGGTTGGGCAGTCTTTAGCAGTGCGGTCGCGTAGGTCTTCTTGCGATCGCGTAGTAGAACAGAGGAGCGCGTGAGGTGGAGCAGCTGTTCTTCGCGACTGCATGAGGGAGTACGTGATCGCATCGGTCGGTGGGTTGCAGCTTCGCGATCGCGTGGGCAATTGTGCGATCGCAGTGAGAGGAGGCTGTGAATTTGTTCTTCGTAATCGCATGGGTGGTCCCGCGATTGCAATGTATTAATGACCTAGGCAGTATTAAATAGCCAATCCGCAACCCTTCTTCATTTTTTCACCATTTTTGAACGGGATTGAAACTTTTGAGAGGGATTCTTAAGGAAACCAAAGGGTAATCTCTTGACTTTATAACTCGTTTATATGTGATTAAAGGCCAAATTAGTGGTGAAATTTTAGGAAATATCAGTGCAAAATGGGTAATTAGCGTGAGCACGTGATTTTTTCCCTATGCGAATTGCTCCCATAAATTCAAAAAAAAGTTTTTCAAAAAATAAATAAATAAATAAATTTGTCCTATTATTTGCAAATTTGTAAATTTTTGTAGTTAATTGCTTGCATTTGTCTGCGCATGTTTTATTTTGTTTAAACCATGAAAAATACCAAAAATATCACGCATGGCATTGAGGCTTTATTTTTACATTTTAGGATTAATCGGTAGTTACTTGTTTTATAAAATTAAAAATCACAAAAAAATGCTTCATTTTTACACGTTTTCCTTTTATTGATTTTTTCTCTCTTTTAATTTAGGATAAGTAGCTTTTATAATTTTTATAATTAGTTAATTAGTTTAACTTCACACTTTTGGATAATTTAGAATTTTTAATTTGTAGAATTTTAATTAAAAAAAAGGAAAAAAATTAGAAAATAAAATAAAGGATATTGAAAAAAAAAGCTTAATTTGAATTTGGGCAAAATCTTATACCCAAATCTGATCCAAAACTTCCTTTGACCCAAGCCCAAATGCTTAAACCTAATTACCCACACTCCAGCCCAATTGTTTTGGCCCATTTACCCTTACCCTCATTAAAACCTAATCCCTAATTCATTATAAAGATGAGATCATAGACACATTAGAGAGGGGCCTTCTGTGACGACCCAAAGGGTCATCACCGTAGTTCTTCCTTGTTCCGCGCTTTCGAGGCCTTGAAAACCTCACTTTTAGTTGTCTCGATTTGCGTGCGCAGTTCGGGCGCGTAGACGGAAAGTTCTTATGTTAGAATATGTGAATCATGTGAAAACTTTGATGGATTTTGATATTAATATGCATAATATTGACTTCGGTCAACATTTTGGGTAAACAGAACCGGACCTGTGATTCGACGGTCCCGGAGGGTCCGTAAAAAAATATGAGACTTGTGCGTGTGCCCGAAATTAAATTCTGAGGTCCCAAGCCCGAGAAATGAAATTTTGTGTGAAATTGTTTTCTGAAATTAATTAAGGAAAATGAAGAAGGAAATTGATCAGAAAACTGTAGTATCGTGCTCGTATTTTGGTTCCGACGCCCGGTACGAGTCTTAAATATGTTTTAAGCACTATCTGTAAAGTTTGGCTAAAAACGGACGTCATATGACGTGTTTCAGACTTAAAATGGGGAATTTGAGTTTTATGAAAATTGAAAGAAAATCATGTGTTTTGAGGCTTGATTCTATGTATATGATGTTATTTTGGCGATTTGATCGCACAAATGAGACCGTAAGATGTTTATAAGATCATATGTAGGTTTGGTTTGGAGCCCCTAGGGCTTGGGTGAGTTTTGAGTGGGGCCCGGGAGGTCTTAGACTTAAAAAAAAATGCAGGTTCAGGTGTTGCAGGCCCAGCGCGGCCGCGGCCGTTTCCGCCAGGTCCGCGTGGTAGGGGTTTAGAGGGTCGGTAGCCAGGTCGACCAGCACGGCCGCGCACCAAATCAGTGTTGTCCGCGCTGGGTGGGTTCAGAGATCCCACTTCTTCCCTCCCTCGGCGCGGCCGCGGTACATTTTCGTGCGGTCCGCGCATGCAGCCACGCGGCCGCGGTGCATTTCTGCGCGGTCCGCGCCAGGTCCTCAGAAAGGTATACAAGTTCGGAAAATCTCAGTCATTTTTCACTTTTCAAAAACCCAAAACCTAAGAGGCGATTTTCCAAACAACTTTTCTTCTCCAAAACGATTGGTAAGTGATTTCTAACTTAATTTCTTTATTCCTTAACATCTTTTAACATAATTTCAACTTCAAATCAAAGATTTTCATGGGGAAAATTGGGTGTTTTGGGTAGAACCTAGGTTTTCTACAAATTGAGAAGTTGGACCTCAATTTGGGGTCCGATTTAAAAACAAATCATATATTTGGATTCATGGGGGAATGGGTAACCGGGTTTTGGTCCGAACCTCGAGTTTCGACCACGTGGGTCCGGGGGTATTTTTGACCTTTTTGGGAAAAACCTTGAAAAATCTATTTTCATGCATTGGGGATGATTCATTTAGTAATTATTAATGTGATTAAGTAACTTATGACTAGATTCGAGCGGATTGGTGGTGGAATCAAGAGGTAAAGCTATACTAGAAGCGTGAGTTGAGTTTGGAGCATTCGAGGTAAGTGTTTGTTCTAACTTTGGCTTGAGGGAATAGGATTAGGATGTTATCTGCTACTTGCTAATGTGGAGTACGGTGTATAGGCATGGTGACAGTTATCTATGCACCGGAGTCTAGCATGACCGTGAGTCTTAATTGCTTTTAATTCGAATAGCGTGACACAATCTCCTTGTTTATTTGATGAGTTTCATATAATGTGAACGGTTGAGGTAAAATTGTGATTGGGCTACTTTTGGAGCGTTAGCTCGAACATGAATGTGTTAGTTGAGGAAGAAGGGATTTTAAAAAGAGAATGTGTTGTGATTACTCCCTTGCCGGGATGTGTAGACCGATATATATACTCTCCCTTGTCGGGATATTTTGGGCTGTTAGTTGTACCCTTGCCAGGTTAGAGTGATATGTTGTTGATTTCCCCTAATGGGACTCTCCTTACAAAATCAGATGTTTCGAATGATATTATGGGATCGTGTGGCATGCCGTCCACTTATATATGATATTATGGGATCGTGTGGCACGCCGTCCACTTTTATATGATATTATGGGATCGTGTGGCACGTCGTCCACTTATATATGATATTATGGAACCGTGTGGCACGCCGTCCACTTATATATGATATGGGATCGTGTGGCACGCCGTCCACTTATATATGATATTATGGGATCGTGTGGCACGCCGTCCACTATATATATATATATATATATATATATATATATATATATATATATATATATATATATATATATATATATATATATATGCATATATCATGAAAACCGGAGTTTCTTCTGTTTATTTCCGATATTTCATTTTCATCTGTTACTCCCCGATAGCATGTCCCCTCCTAGCTTTACTTTGTATTACCTTGTTATCGTTTTCTTGCACTTGTATATATATCGGTACAGGTTAATTGTGGTAGGTCCTGTTTAGCCTCATCACTACTTCGTCGGGGTTAGGCCAGACACTTACCAGCACATGGGGTCGGTTGTGCTGATGCTACACTCTGTGCATTTTTGTGCACAGATCAGGGAGCAGCTTACGGACCACAGCAGTAGGACTTCTGGGAGCTATTTTCAGTCCAGGGACTCTCGAGGTAGCCTAGCTGGCGTTCGCAGGCTGAGCCCCTTTCCATGTTTTTCGTTTGTTCATCTTGTATCCGACAAACCTGATGTATTTCCTTTCAGACATTGTTTGTAGTATTCTGTAGTAGTCCGTGAGCTAGTGACACCAGACCTTGGGTAGTGATGTGTATTAACTCCAGCACTTTTGGTTTTCAGTTGCTTTAGATTTAAAGTCTTCCGCTCAAATTTTGTCTCGTTTATTATATTGGTTGAAAGAAAGCAGGAAAAGTGTTTTAAATATTTGGCTTGCCTAGCTCCGATAGTAGGCGCCATCACGACACCCGATGGTGGGAAATTCGGGTCGTGACACCTTCCCCATTTTTGGAGAGCGCCACGGTGCTCCAGCTGCTGCTTTCCAAAAAATCCATCAAAAGACCTCTCCCTTTCGAAAAACAAAGCAACGGCAAAATCCCTTCCTTCATCACCTCTAAACATCAGATTGCGCCATCCCCATCCAAGAGAAAAATTGGCTCACCAGAAAATGTTCCATTTTTTCCTCTTTATTCGTTTGTGTTCTCTCCTAGTATAGTTAAGTATTTTTTAATTTGCATCTACACCAGAATCAGATTTCGAAGTGATTTGGAGAAGAAATCGGTTGCTAAATTTTCAAAGTTCCGACTCCTCTTCCCTGGATCTAAGGGGCTGTTGAAGCTCGAATTCGTGGGTGTTTGTTGCTCGTTTGTTGCTGCTCTACTGCTGGAACCAGCTGATTTTGGCTTATTTTGGTACAAATCTGTCTAATTTAGCCTTTATTTGGCTACTTGAAGTTTGTTATTTTCCAAGTTTTCTAGAAATGGAAGCTGAGTTTTGTTGATTCTGCTGTTACCGAGCTTCAAACTTGTCAATTCCAGTCTTATTTGGTTTTTATCTCTTTTAAATTGAAACCTTGCGCGGTGAGGTATGTTCTTCACAAAAATTTTCGCAGATCTGTTTTTTTTGTGTGTGTGGAATTAATGGTTGTTGTTTAACTTGGCTGTGAAAGAATGGTTAGAAACTTAAGATCCTTTATTTGATGTGAAGAATGTTGGAACAATGAAATGAGTTCCTTTAGTTTACGAGATTGAGCTAGTTATTTATTACTCATACGTGATTCAATTTTGTTGGAATAATCATGTAATTAGATCATTGCTTCTTTGATTTATTTTCAAATAGCATGATACATAGATACCGATGGGATGTTATGTCTGTAAGAAATGCAAATTTCTTTTGTGTAGTTTTAGACATGAATTTGAGAGATTAAAGTGGTTATTTGAGAGAATAAATAAATAAATTAGTCCTACTTCAGTTAAAAAGAAAAACAAAGAACAACAGTAGACAAGTTTTTCTTAGTTATTACTTCAATTTCTACAAATTGGATGATGGTTTCAACGTTCAAGATTTCAACAGTCTTTTCTATTACCTATTCTGTGAATTTTCATTCCTTAGTTTCAAGCTTTTGACCATTTCTGTTCATTCTTTGTAACTTGCTTGTCTATGTATTATTGTCATTGACTATTAAGAATCAGGAAGTTGAAATGAAAGTTGTGGTTGTAGTACTTCAAAATTTGAATTTCCTTTATGTGCCAATGGACTTCGGCTTTACAGTTAAAGTTTTGGAAATCAGGCACCCACCTGGAAAACAAGGGAATACAGTTAAAGATTTGGCAATCAGGCGCCCACCTGGAGAGCAAGGGAATATAATTAAAGTTTTAGCAATCAGGCGCCCACCTGGAAAGAAAGAGAATACAGTTAAATTTTTGGCAATTAGGCGCCCACCTGGAGGGCACGGGAATACAGTTAAAGTTCAGCAATCAGGCGCTCACTTGGAGAGCAAGGGAATACAGTTCAAATGTTGTAATCAGGCGCCCACCTGGAGAGCAAGGGAATACAATTAAAGTGTTGGAAATCAGGCTCCCACCTGGAGAGCAAGGGAGTACAATTAAAGTTTTGGCAATCAGGTGCCCACTTGGAGAGCAAGGGAATACAATTAAAGTTTTGGCAATCAGGCGCCCACCTGGAGAGCAAGAGATACAGTTCAAGTTTCGGCAATCAGGCACCCACCTAGAGAGCAAGGGAATATAATTCAAGTTTCGGCAATCAGGCGCCCACCTGGAGAGCAAGAGAATACAGCTAAAGATTTGGTAATCAGGCGCCCACTTGGAAAGCAAGGGAATACTGTTAAAGATTTGGTAATCAGGCGCCCACCTAGAAAGCAAAGGAATACAGCTACGGTTTTGGTAATCATGCGCCCACCTGGAAAGCAAGGGAACACAGTTAAAGTTTTGGCAATCAGGAGCCCACCTGGAGAGCAAGGGAATACAGTTCAAGTTCAGCAATCAGGTGCCCGCCTGGAGAAAAGGGAAAGCATCACAGATTACAATTCAAGTCGGCAACAAAAGAACTTCACCTGGAAATTACAAGTCAACAAGGCAACAAGAATCACAAGATCAAGATTGAAGATATAGACAGGATTTTTGTAATTCATAGATCATAGTTTAGTCTAGCTTCTTTTATTTTGCCATGGTGTAATAAGGAGTTCAGTAAGCAGTAGCAGTAGCAGCAGCAACAACAGTGAAATCACAACATCATGGTAGTCCCAGCTACCGAAACTTCCCAAATTACACTGACCTGATTTCTTTATAGCCAAGGATATGTAGGAAATCTCGGAAGCAGGGTACGGTCAAATTTTTCAAAAATGCTTCCCACAGAGTATTCAAATGGGCAAAAATCGCTCGTATCCGCTCACTTTATCTTTGCACGAAAACTCCCCGTGTTTCCGAGCAAAGAGGGGCAGCTGTGAGCACGTGATTTTTGCCCTATGCAAATTGCTCCCGTAAATTCAAAAAAGAAATTCAATAAATAAATAAATAAATTTGTCCCATTATTTGCAAATTTGTAGATTTTTGTAGTTAATTGCTTGCATTTGTCCGCGTATGTTTAATTTTGTTTAAACCATAAAAAATACCAAAAATATCATGCATGGCATTGAGGCTTTATTTTTACATTTTAGAATTAATTGGTAGTTACTTGTTTTATAAAATTGAAAATCACAAAAAATGCTTCATTTTTACACGTTTTCCTTTTATTGATTTTTTTCTTTTTTAATTTAGGATAAGTAGCTTTTATAGTTTTTATAATTAGTTAATTAGTTTAACTTCACACTTTTGGATAATTTGGAATTTTTAATTTGTAGGATTTTAATTAAAAGAACGGGAAAAATTAGAAAATAAAAGAAAGAAAATTGAAAAAAAAGTTTAATTTGAATTTGGGCCAAATCTTATACCCAAATCTGATCCAAAACTTCCTTTGACCCAAGCCCAAATACTTAAACCCAAAAAATCCATCAAAAGACCTCTCCCTTTCGAAAAACAGAGCAACGGTGGAATCCCTTCCTTCATCACCTCTAAACATCAGATTGCGCCATCCCCACCCAAGAGAAAAATCGGCTCACCAGAAAATGTTCCATTTGCCCTCTTTCTTCATTTGTGTTCTCTCCAAGTATAGTTAAGTTTTTTTTTTAATTTGCATCTGCACCAAAATCAGATTTCGAAGTGATTTGGAGAAGAAATCGTTTGCTAAATTTTTAAAGTTCCGACTCCTCTTCCCTGGATCTAAGGGGCTGTTGATGCTCAAATTCGTGGGTGTTTGTTGCTCGTTTGTTGCTGCTCTACTGCTAGAACCAGCTTATTTTGGCTTCTTTTGGTACAAATCTGTCTAATTCAGCCTTTATTTGGCTACTTGAAGTTTGTTATTTTCCAAGTTTTCTAGAAATGGAAGCTGGGTTTTGTTGATTCTGCTGTTACCGAGCTTCAAACTTGTCAATTCCAGTCTTATTTAGTTTTCATCTCTTTTAAATTGAAACCTTGCGCCGCGAGGTATGTTCTTCAAAAAAAATTTCTCAGATCTATTTTTTTGTGTGTGTGTGGAATTATTAGTTGTTGTTTAACTTGGCTTTGAAAGAATGGTTAGAAACTTAAGATCCTTTATTTGACGTGAAGAATGTTGGAACAATGAAATGAGTTCCTTTAGTTTACGAGATTGAGCTAGTTATTTATTACTCATACATGATTAAATTTTGTTGGAATAATCATGTAATTAGATCATTGCTTCTTTGATTTATTTTCAAATAGCATGATACATAGATACCGATGGGATGTTATGTCTGTAAGTAATGCAAATTTATTTTGTGTGGTTTTAGACATGAATTTGAGAGATTAAAGTGGTTATTTGAGAGAATAAATAAATAAATTACTCCTACTTCAGTTAAAAAGAAAAACAAAGAACAACAGTAGACAAGTTTTTTTTAGTTATTACTTCAATTTCTACAAATTGGATGATGGTTTCAACGTTCAAGTTTTCAACAGTCTTTTCTATGACCTATTCTGTGAATTTTCATTCCTTAGTTTCATGCTTTTGACCATTACTGTTCATTCTTTATGACTTGCTTGTCTATGTATTATTGTCATTGACTATTAAGAATCAGAAAGTTGAAATGAAAGTTGTGGTTGTAGTACTTCAAAATTTGAATTTCCTTTATGTGCCAATGGACTTCGGCTTTTATGGAATTTTAGGACGTAGTGTTTGCTTCAACTGGGCATGAGGTTAGGCTCACAGTTGATGAATGTTGAATTGCCAACACTTATTCCAATCCAATACATGGTTCCCTAGCTCTCGACTTCAATAACCTCAAAAATTTAAAAATAACTCAAATGCGCTAGTTGCTTTAGGCACGATTAATAAACCATTGTGACTATGGGTACAGTTTCCGTGACGTAGTTACGATGCCTAATTACAAAATTTGGGGGTGCATTTTATGTGACCCGATCATAACAACTTCGAATAATACAACCCTTTGGAATAATTCGAGGCGTGCCATACCAAATAAAATTCCGAAACCCATGGTCCTCACTCAATTAATTTTTATCCTTAGAATTCGAGGCGTGCCATTTAGTTGAATCTCCTTGGCCCTCGCAGATTTAAAATGCGTAGTTGCTTTAGGTGGGCTATTTAATAGTTTACTTCCTAAACTCGGGTGCGCATTTATGTGACCCAAATCCAAATCTCAACAACATTAGATAAAATGTGTTGCGGACTGTGGGTGCATTTATATGACGTGGTTCAAGACATATTTTAAATGACGTTGCAATCTTCCTTAAAAATAAATAAAAGCAGTTATAAAGTTAAAATTGAACCATAGGCTAAAACATGTATTAAAATCAGATAATAGGCCAATTGTAATAGTTGAGCGACCGTGCTAGAACCACGGAACCCGGAAATGCCTAACACCTTCTCCCGGGTTAACAGAATTCCTTATCCAGATTTCTGCGTTCGCGGACTATAGAACAGAGTCAATCTTTCCTCGATTCGGGATTTAAAATCAGTGACTTGGGACACCATAAATTATCCCAAGTGGCGACGCTGAATCTAAAAATTAATCCCGTTTTGATTGTCACTTTAATTGGAAAAAACTCTCTTTATACCCTTATAGGGGTGTAGGTAAAAAGGAGGTGTGGCAATTAGGGCTTGAGATTAAGAGACTTTTGAGTAGGGATTTGATGGGCCATTTGAGGTCCGATTTTGATGTTCTTAATATGTATAGACTCGTGGGAGGATGGAGATTCTATTGATGTAATTTTTGTTGGGTTCCGAGACGTAGGCCCGGGGGTCGGGTTTGGCCAATTTCAGGATTTTTGAGTTAATTCGATTATTTTCGCTTGGGCTTCATTCCTTTAGCATGTATTAGTGATGTGGAACTGATTTTGGTTATTTTTAGAGCAATTGGAGGCTGATTCGAGAGGCAAAGGCATCGCGTGCTAGAGTTTGGACAGGATAGAGGTAAGTAATGATTATAAATGTTGTCCTGAGGGTTTGAACCCCAGATTTCACATCGTTGTGATATTTTGAGGTGACACACATACTAGATGACGAGCGTGGGGTCGTGCACCGTTGGGGATTGTGACTTATGTTCGTCCCGTATGACTGTTTTGCTGCGTATTTGATTGAAAACTGTTTGTTATTATCATGTTTTGGGTTAAATGCTATGTTTGGGCATCGTGCCGACTGTTTTGGACCATTATGGGACTTTTACTACTTTTTTCTCACTGTTTTGACTTAATAATTGTACTCGGTCATGCTGCATTTTTTTAAAATTTCCTACTCAGCCTTATCTACTAAATTTTGGCACTATAAATGATATTTAATCTGTACGCCCTATTTTACTGATAGTCCGAGTGATTTGTAAGGTTGATGATTGAGAGAAGCCGAAGGCCTAATTGTGAGATTGATGACTAAGATAGACCAAGGGTCTGATTGTGAGATTAATGACTCAGAGAGGCCGAAGGCCTGGTTGTGAGGATTATATATTTATGGATCGGGCTGTACGCCGCAATAATATATATATATATATATATATATATATATATATATATATATATATATATATATATATATATATGTATATGGATCGGGCTACACACAACATCGATATATGGATCAGGTTGCACGCCGCTACGATATGTTGGATCGGGCTGCGCACCGCAGCGATATAACTAGGGCTGGAGGAGCCCCTCCGGAGTCTGCACACCCCCAGTGAGCGCAATCGACTATATATATGGATTGGGCTGCACGCCGTAGCGATGTAGGGATTGGGTTGCACGCTGCATTGAATATTATATGGTACCTATTGAGCGTGAGTGCTGAGTGTGAGCACTGATTGATAAGAGTTGAGTCATGAGTGACTGAGAGGCTTGCCTGAGGGGCTATATATGTACATGTATACGACTGATGCTTTGCCTGAGGGGCCTGTTTATGAACTTCCTGTTTTCACTCCTCCTTAAAGTGAGTAACTATTGAATATGTTGATTTAGTTACTGCTTTCACTCATCTTTAGACCGAGCCTCCATTGAAAATGTTGAACAAATGCGTTAAACAACTTTCATTTGAACTAAAGTTTTTAAGTTATGAAATGGTTATGAATTTCTGTTTTGCCGAGGGGCTGTATACGAAATATGTTTTGCCCGAGGGGCCGATTATGATTTTCATCACTTTCACTATATATATATATTTCATTAAAAATCTATTGAAAAGGTTAGAAAGATATTTTCCAAAGTATTTTACTGAAGTTGGAAGTTTAACGAAATGATTTGAATGGTATCCTGTTTTGGTAACATGCTGCAATCACTGTGGTGCTATGACGCGGTTTACGTGATTTCTTATTGCTCAGACTTTATTTACTTTTATTATTTACTGAGTTGGAGTACTCACATTACTCCCTGCACCTTATATGCAGATTCAGATATTTCTGAACCCGGTAGTGGGTGTTGATCGCTCAGAGGCAGAGTCATCGGAGTTTAGCAAGGTAGCTGCCCAGGATTCGCAGCACAGCTTTTCTCCCACTTGTTTTCATTGGACTGTATTTAGTACGTTTTCAAACTTTTCGTTGTATTCAGATTTTAGAAGATGTTCATGACTAGTGACACCCCGATGTCGGGCTAGTGTATTTATTTTGCACTATTCATTTAAACTTACATCATGAGATTATTAATTAATAAATGGTATAAAAATAACTTTTATTGAATAATGGTTGATTCAGGAGTTGTGTCGGCTAGCCTAGTTTCACGATAGGCGCCATCACAACCGTGTCGGTTTTTGGGTCGTGACAAGTTGGTATCAGAGCCTAGGTTGCATAGGTCTCACGAGTCATGAGCAGGTTTAGCAGAGTCTCGCGGATCGGTATGGAGACGTCTGTACTTATCCTAGGGAGGCTGCAGAACCTTCTAGGAAGAACTTCACATTATTGAATTCTTGTCGTGCGTCCTTGATTGAGCTTGAAATGTAACTCTTGAAATTCCTTCCACGCGTTCGTATGTACGCATGAGCGCTCAATATCAGATGTGCATCGATAGCTTGTGATTCCCTGATCAAGGGGTGAGATATGATTTCTATGTGTTGATGTTGGGTCAGTCTGGAGGACTTGAGACTCAGTTTTGCCTATAGCTTAAGCCCTGAGCTGTTGATTTGTGAGCGCGTGTTTTTGGACTTATATGATCGATAAATGTCCCTATTAGGGGAATGGATATCTGGATAGCCATGTGATGAGTATGATGCGACTACGAGATGTGTTTATATGCTTTGATGAGACGAGAAGGGTCTGCTTGGGGGTAGTAAGAACTATCCGGTGCTTGATTTTCATCGTGAGTTGATGTATAGCCCGAGTACTGGGCATGAAGAAGGATATTTTTCATGATTTTCTAGATGGAAACAGAGTAAATTTCATGTCGTGGTATGAGACAGACTCAGGAAGGGTAAGTGACTGGGTAATATTTATGATTATGGAAGAATATAGAGAGATGCCAGTTTGAGGCGAAGCAGGTGTCACGACCCCGAATACCAGTCGTGATAGCTCCTATCACATTACTAGGCAAGCCAACCCAAACATTTAATCACAACCCTTTTCCTTGTAATAAGCCATTTTCTAACACATGTTTTAGATACCAAATTTTTATTATAAGCATTTAAAGCAACAAAATATATGCGGAAGTCAAATAAACATGAAACTACACAACCCCAAATATCTGGTGTCACGAGTCTAGAGCCTCTACTACATAACTGACTGTCTGATACAATATAAGTCTAGAAAATGTGGAAAAAAAGATAGGAAGGAGAAAACAGGGTTGCGGATGCATGCAGCTACCTTGAAATCTCTGGCAACCTCTGGATCAGTTGAGGACCCTCACTCTGCCACTCAGGCACCTAGATCTGCACACAAGGTGCAGGGAGTAACATGAGTATGCCAACTCAGTAAGTAACTAAAGTAAATAAGGTCTGAAAGCAGTGGCGAGCATTTAAAATCATATAAGTGAATACCCAACAGGATAACAGATCAAATTCCACAATTTAAAACCAGTTCCGTCGTAAAATCATCAATTTCAGTTTAAATCCTTGAAATCATATACTTAGCAATTTTTCAATAGAGGATTATTTAAAAGAAGAGTGAAATCAGTGAAATATCATAACTGGGCTCCTCGGGCGAAGTATTACCCAGAATATGGTCTCTCGGGCAGCCTCTCAGTCACTCGTGACTCAACTCTCGTCACTCAGTGCTCACTCTCAGCACTCAGGCTCATTAGTATCTCATAATAATAGAAATCATAGTAACCACTGCGGCGTGCAGCCCGATCCATAATTTATAGTCAACTACGATTACTAGGGGTGTACAGACTTCGTAGGGGCTCCTACAGCCCAAGCATCATATCGCTGCAGCATGCAGCCCGATCCAATATATATATATATGGCGTGCATCCCGATCCATATAAGTATCGTTGCGGTGTGCATCCCGATCCGTAACTCACATATATATATAAATATTCTCACTAGTAGGTTCTCAACCTCTCTCAGTCATTAACCTCACAACCTTTCGGGCACAACAGTAGAAATTAGGGAACTCAGTCCAAACAGTTCTCACATTTAGAGTGGAGTGATAAAACCAGTTTTAAACATTTAAACAGGTAAAACATGAATGATGATATGCTTTCAACAAGTAAAGTGAGGAAAAACAGTAAAAATGCCCCTAAGGGTCTCAACAGGTTAGCACAAGGCCCCAAACATGACATACAACCCATAATACAATATAAATGACTAAAGTACGGAATAATATAAGATTCCAAATCAAATACGCGACTTAATAGTCGCTACGTGACGGACCAAGTCACAATTCCTACTGGTGCACGCCCACACACTCGTCACCTAGCATGTGCGTCATCACATTTATTAAAACAAGTCAAATACCAGGGTTTTGTACCCTCAGTTCTAGATTTACAATGGTTACTTACCTCAAACCGATGAAAATACTACTCTATGATACCTTTGCCCCTCGAATCGGCGTCTACTCGCATCGAATCTATCCAAAATCAGAATCATGACGTCAAAATATGCTAAGGGAACAAAGCCCAAGTGAAAATAATCAAATAATACCAAAAATCCCGAAATTGGCCAAACCTGACCACCAGGACCACATCTTGAAACTCGATAAAAATCACATCAACGAAAATCCTTATCCTCCCACGAGTCCATACATACCAAGAACATTGAAATTAGAGTCCAAATGACCCCTCAAATTCTCATTTTAAAGTCTCTTAATCTCAAACCCTAATTCCTCAATTTTAGGCTTAGATTTCATGATTTATTAGGTAGATTTCACATTAGAATCGAGTTTTAAGTCTAAAATTGTTACCTCCAAGTAATTCCCCTTGAATCCCTCTTCAATCCCCTTCAAAAAGCTCCAAAAATGACCAATAATGGAAGAAATAAACTCCTAATTCACGGACATAACGACTATTTAGACTTTCTACCCAGGCCTGAAATCCTTCTTCGCGAACGCGGTCAAAGCCTCGCGTTCGCGAAGCACAAAATAACCTTGACCAAAATTTCCCTTTCGCGATTGCGACCTCCCAATCACGAATGCGATGCTTCACTCAGACAAACCTACGCGATCGCGTTCCCCCGCTCGCGAACGCGATGAATAAAACTCCCCTGAAGCTCAGCTGCCCATTTCTTCTACGCAAACGCGACAACACACCCACGAACATGATGCACAGATGCCCAACCCTTTGCAAATGCAGATCCTTCCTCGCGAACGCAAAGGCTTAAATTCCAGTTTCCTCAACTGACCCTTCGCGAACGCGAAGAGCAAAATACTTGCAACAACTGAAACCAAAATCTGCAACTTTTCTTTAACTTAAAATGATTCGTTCAACCCTCCGAAACTCACTCGAGGCCCTTGGGACCTCCTTTACCAGTGAAATATATGTGTTGCAATTTAAATTTAGGGTCGCTTATGAGAGGGGGATTGACTGTTACGAGGGTGAACACGAGATTTGCAGAATATTTGAAGTACTAGATGGTCTGAGTTGTAGGAGCTTATGAAGGATTGAGTTTAATCTCACTATGGTATTATGGCAGTAATAGAATATATGCATTATGGGTTACTGTGTGTTTTGATCTACGGCTTTGAGCCAAGTGGGGGAGTCTGCTATTGATCCATTGATTACATGGTTAGGTGCTGTGTTGGTTCCAGTTTGGGGCATACTGGTGAATCAGTGATGGCTTACAGAGGTTGAGATCAAGGATGACCTAAATAAAGGAAATTTTGGATAAGGGTTGTGTGATGCTTTATGGGCGCATAAGAATTTATAGAATAACTTAAGTGTTATTGGTAAAGGATGTACGGTGCATGGGACATGAAGTTGCTTGGTTGCGTTAAGGTGACGTTACATTTTGCAGTGTTGGAGTGCTATTGGAGCATAGGTCGTCTGGTCCGTTTGATTGGTCCAATTGCAGTTTGAATAGAGTGGATGACTCTCGAGAATGGTTCTAATGAGTTCAAGATGTTACATGTAATAATTGGGTTTTTTTTAAGTTGTATACTTAGCTTGATCTGAGGTTTGCATTGGAGGGTGTCAAGACTCCTGGTATTTCTATATTATTTTGGATTCTACACATCAGTATCAGGAAAGTGAAGGTAACGACTTTAGATTCACAGAAGGTATTCTCAGAGCGGGTATCTCGGTTGTGGTACTTTTGGGGGTGCTTCAGAGGAATGAGAGGGTTTATGAGCCTTAGGGTGATGTGATTTTAAGCCAAAGTGATGGATATAAATTATTTTTATATTTTAATAAAAAATATAATATTATAGATATAAAACATGACCAATTTATATGCTATTCTTGCACTTTTCTAACAATTCTTGCAGGAAAAAGAATACATGGAAAAAGAGAAAAAGAAATACCCTACAGTTCAAGGAAGAAGGATACATCTGTGACAATTTCATCTAAGATTACACAAAGTCAAGAGATATAAAAGTTATGGCAAATTCTCACCAAAATTTCATGACAAATTGCCATGTCAATTTCTCATCAAGGCCATATGATATATTGATATGATCTTGCAAATTCTCACCAAGGTCTTGTAGAAATTTTTCTATAAATATGCATATGTTTGTAGAAGAAAGATGATCCCACTTTGTATCCAAATTCCTATCTAGTTTTTCTTAAGTTCTAAATAGAAAGAGAAGAGTAATCTTGGTCTCTTGCTCTAGACTCTCTTTGTAGTAAAAATATTCTTAGTCTTTTAAAAGTATTTTTTAGTTTTTCTTACTTCATAATGGAGTAATTTCTTTTTGTTGGGATAGTTGATATACTTATAATACTATCTCAGTTTCAATACATTCTTGGCCTGAAAATCTATTTATATTTCATATTGTGATGGAATGGTAATTTTTTAATCATTATTATCACATCTACATATTTTATATCTAAGTTATTCTTATACTCCCTCCGTTTTAATTTATTTGAACCTATTTTCTTTTTAGTCTGTACTAAAAAAGAATGATCTCTTTCCTTATTTGGAAATAATTTACCTTTACACAATGATTTATAGCAACACAAAATATATGTGCCTCATTTTACACCACAAGATCAAAAGTCTTTTGTCTTTTCTTAAACTATGTGCCAGTCAAATGAGTTTACATAAATTGAAACGGAAGGAGTATTAATTTTGTAATTCTCACGGAGCAAAATTAATATATAATAACTGATGAATAGAGAATTGGAGTGAAAGTAATTTTTAGTAAGATTATTATTTTAAGTCTGTAATCTTGCTTTCCTCGGTTTTAATTCTCACGGAGGAATTGTTGAATGCAAGATTATTGATTTTCTATTAAAAAAATTCTCACGAAGTTCTTACTACACTTGAGCACATAATATTAGAGTCAAAGTAATTTTTAGTAAGATTATTGATTTTCTAGTAAAAATATTCTCACGAAGTTTTTACTACGCTTGAGCACAATTCATGCAAGATATTTCAGTTTAGTCGTCACTAGTTTTAAATCAATTAATTGACATAACCTCACAAAGTGTTAATTATTTATTTATTTCTTAGTGTAAAAATATAATTGTATTAGCAATAATCAATTATTCTTTAGAAAAATACGTAACAAACTGAGATTTTATTGTAATGATTTATCAAGTGAATTCAATGATTCCCAACTCTTTTTAAATATAAAATTTTCGGAAGAATTTTGTCTTAATTTATAATTTCAATCACACCTTTCATCAATCTGGTTCTCTCAAATAGTAGTCAAAATATTACAAGTCTGTAGCTTAGATTGTCCAATCTCTGTGGGACGATATCATAAACTATACTAAAATTTGACAGAGTACGAGCAGAAAATCCTATACACACAAGCTTCATCAAAAATTTTGAGGGGCACGTTTTGGTTAAGGATAGTGGTGTACTAGCAAGGAAACATATCTAATTGAAGGTAATTCGGAAGGAACTCGGAGAATTACGACAACTTGGTAGCAGGTTGGATCGGCAGGGTAACAAATACGATCGGTGTTTGGGTGCTTATGATGCACTGGGTTTCAACAGGTGTTTCGTGGCAATGCTCTTAGGTTTTGATAGCCTGCGTAGCTGGGTTGAGTTAGAGGGATTTAGTTCTGACAGATTGGTATTGTGCAACTAGACTTCAGAGAGTTCTTGATGGTTTCTACCATGGTTAGAGATGTATATTTTCTAACTGGCATAAGGAGGATGGGATGTATACTGATTTTTTTTAGATGAGATCAAATGGAAAAGTTCTTGGCTGGTTGAGTACGTAGTTTCTTGTAGCTCGGAGTGGATTGGGAAGTTCTCATATTTATCATTGGATAGTATGGTATATACGATATGTTGTGTGGGTTAATATTTGCATATGTAAGGTCACGGTTCAGTCTTGAAAGGAAGGTTATAAATTTTTAGGCAGCATGGACAACTTCAGATGACTAGATAAACGAGATCACTGATTGGTGTGGCTTGATGAAGGTATACATTTTAGAAAGGGCGATGTGTTTGAGTTATGAATTCTTTATTGGTATTGCAACACTATCTTGTCTGATCGACTGTTGATATTCAAGGTTTGCTTGGTAGCACAGAAGAATTTTTAGAAGTACCCCTTGTGGGATGATCGAGCAGTAGGGATGTGTTAGATATTCGAGCGGTGGAGTTGGTATCAAGGAGTTGGGATCAGATATGGTGATTCGTGTGCTTTATGGATTTGGAGACTAGGAGTTCTCATAAATAGGTTATTTCGCAGTTGTGGACTGTAAAGATGTGGGTAAGCTAGTTAGATGATAGTATGTGCTATTATTCAGTCATTGTGGACCTTCAGAGGGTTATTTATCCGTTGTGGGTGACCAGAGTGATGTGTGGTTCATTGGTAGGCCCAACATGGATGTGTGTTATGGATCGGGTCGAAATTGTTGACTCCGAACTGCTATTAGTGAGAGATGTGCCATTCGGTTGTTATTGAGCTTATCCGTGTTCTGGAGTAATCTATGAGTTACTCTTCTGTGTTATGAGGAGTTGTGATTTGTGGGTTATATGCGCATAGGGTGCGATTCCATTTGAGCTTTATAGCGGAATTTGAGCGAGACGTAATTGGGAGTTGCATGATTTGTTGCGCATTAGCTATGTTCTTTTGGACTGATATAGCAATGCGTCATTTGCTTCTCCATGGTTATGGTGATTCACTTTTTGGTGCTAGGCATCAAATTGCGCTTGGTTGATGATTTTGAGCATGGTGATTTGAGGCATCTCATACGAACCAGTGTTGGAAAGGGTCGCGCATTGCGGTGAAGTTATGTCGAGGTATGATCCATCGGGTTAGATTCGTGTTTTGGTTCTACGATGTGTGATAGATTCTCAACATTTTGTTGTGGTGGTACTGGTGAGCTTGCGGTACAGCTCTCTCATTTGAATCATTTTTCATGATTTGAGTACGTTCGGATTGTTGCTTATTAAGTTATTAGTGTGCGGATTGCACGAGTTATGACTTTAGGTGGTATTGATGTGTCATGTCACCAGAGTGGTTGTGTTGGATTAGATGAGATCATTGCGATCTAGAATGAACACAAACGGATTCGATTTCAGTATTAATGGAAAGATAATATCGATGTTCGACTTAGAAATTTGCTATAGTCCTTGCCAAAGGAGAAGTGGCTTCACGAATGGTTGATATGAGGAATGGTTATGACTTTCTACGTGATTCATTATCATTGGCAGAATAATGAAGTGTTGGAATGGGGCTTTATTTGATGAGAGGTTTGTTATTGATATTCGGTTGTTCTGAGCAATTGTTGTGATAAGAAGTTATCGCTACGAGAGTTTGAGCTATGTGGTATATCATGTAATTACATATAAGGCTGTAGGTATGGTTTGTTACATCTTGTTCGGACTTATTTAGGGTATAGATGTGAGGTTCTGATCTTATAAATGATTTCAGGAGAGGAAATGTGGTTCTAATATTTATGAGCTAGGTTGGATTGTGAAACTTCAGTTATATTATGTTATCGAACCTATATGAGATAGGGGGACGTGGGATCACCCCTGGGTATGTGCATGGTAAGGTTACACAACGATTTGATGGTTTTTGGAACAACTCTGGGCACGTTTGAGGACGAACGTATGTTTAAGTGGGGGAGGATGTAATGACCTGACCGATCGTTTTGAGCTTTTGCACTTCGCTCACCAGTTCTCAGGCATGACTAGCGCCGCGTGATGTATTATCACTTATGTAAATCATTGATTTTGGTTTTCAGGGCAATCAAAATGAATTTGGAAGAACAGTTCTCAGTTTGAAGCTTAAAATCTGAAAGGTTTGACCAAGTTTTAACTTGTTAGTATATGATCTCGGATTGGAATTTTTATGATTTGGTTAGCTCCGTTAGGTGATTTGGGACCTAGGAGCGTGATCGGAATGTATTTTGGAGGTCCGTGGAAGGTTTAGGCTTGAATTGGCAAAATTGGAATTTTGGCATTTTCCGGTTGATATGTGAGATTTTGATATAAGGGTCGGAATTGAATTCAAGAAGTTTGAGTAGGTCCATTGTGTCATTTTTGACGTGTGTGCAAAATTGTAGGTCATTCGGACGAGGCTTGACAGACTTTTTGGTCGAAAGCAAAATTTGGAAGTTTTTGGAATTCTTAGGCTTGAATTAGGTGATAATTTGGTGTTTTGATGTTGCTTTGAGCGTTCCGAAGGTTGGAACAAGTTTGAATGATGATATGAGATGTGTTGGTATGTTTGGTTGAGGTCTCGGGGGCCTCGGGTGTATTTCGGATGCTCAAACGAGCAATTTTGGCCTTTGGGGGGCTGCTGGTTTTCTGGTGACTTAGCAGTAGATTTCCCTTAATCGCGATCGCGGGTTAATTTTTGCGGTCGCGTAGAGTAAGGATTGAGGCATGCAGATTTGTTCTATGCGAACGCATAACAAGGTTTGCCATCGCATAGGTGGGCAGTCTTGAGCAGTGCGGTCACGTGGGTCTTCTTGCGATTGCATAGTAGAACAGAGGGGCGCGTGAGGTGGAGCAGCTGTTCTTCGCGACCGCGTGAGGGAGTACGCGTTCGCATCGGTCAGTGAGTTGCAACTTCGTGATCACGTGGGCAAGTGTGCGATCACAGTAGAGGAGGCTGTGAGTTTATTCTTCGTGATCGCATGAGTGGTCCCTCGATCACAGAGGATTAATGACCTAGACAGTATTAAATAGTCAATCCGCGACCCTTCTTCATATTTTCACCATTTTTGAACGGGATTGAAGCTTTTGAGATGGATTCTTGAGGAAACCAAAGGGTAATCTCTTGGAAATAAGATTATTGACTTCATAACTCGTTTATATGTGATTAAAGGCCTAATTAGTGGTGAAATTTTGAGAAAAATCAGTGCAAAATGGGTAATTAGGGCTTGAGATTAAGAGACTTTTGAGTAGGGATTTGCGTGGCAATTTGAGGTCCGATTTTGATGTTCTTAATATGTATAGACTCGTGGGAGGATGCGGATTCTATTGATGTGATTTTTGTCGGGTTCCGAGACGTGGGCCTGGGGGTCGGGTTTGGCCAATTTTGGGATTTTTGAGTTAATTTGATTATTTTCACTTGGGCTTCGTTCCTTTAGCGTGTATTAATGATATGGAACTGATTTTGGTTAGATTCAGAGCAATTGGAGACTGATTCGAGAGGCAAAGGCATCGCGGGCTAGAGTTTGGACCGGATAGAGGTAAGTAATGATTGTAAATGTTGTCCTGAGGGTTTGAAACCCCGGATTTCATATCGTTGTGCTATTTTAAGGTGACGCACATGCTAGATGACGAGCGTGGGGTCGTGCACCATTGGGGATTGTGACTTATATCCGTCCCGTATGACTATTTAGCTGCGTATTTGATTCAAAACCGTTTGTTTTTATCATGTTTTGGGCTAAATGCTATGTTCGGGCCTCGTGCCAACTATTTTGGACCCTTACGAGAATTTTACTATATTTTCTCACTATTTTGACTTAATAATTGTACTCGGTCATGCTGCATTTTTTGAAATTTTCTAACTCAGCCTTATCTACTAAATTTTTGCACTATAAATGATATTTGAGCTGAACGCCCTATTTTACTAATAGTCCGAGTGACTTGTGAGGTTGATGGCTAAGAGAGGCCAAAGGCCTGATTGTGAGATTGATGACTGAGATAGATCGAGGGTCTGATTGTGAGATTAATGACTTAGAGAGGCCGAGGGCCTGGTTGTGAGGATTATATATTTTTGGATTAGGATGCACGCCGCAACAATATATATATATATATATATATATAGGCCGGGTTGCACACCATAGCGATATGTTGGATCAGGCTGTGCGCCGCAGTGATATAGCGCTTGGGTTGTAGGAGCCCCTCCAGAGTCTGCACACCCACTGTGAGTGCAGTCGATTATATATATGGATCGGGCTGCACGCTATAGCGATATAGGGATCGGGTTGCACGTCGCAACAATTATTATATGGTACCTATTGAGCGTGAGTGCTGATTAATAAGAGTTGAGTCATGAGTGATTGAGAGGCTTGCCCGAGGGGCTATATATGTACATGTATACTAGTGATGCTTTGCCTAAGGGGCCTGTTTATGAACTTCCTGGTTTCACTCCTCCTTAAAGTGAGTTTCTATTGAACATGTTGATTTATTTACTACTTTCACTCATCTTTAGACCGAGCCTCTATTGAAAATGTTGAACAAATGCTATAAACAACTTTCATTTAAACTGAAGTTTTTAAGTTATGAAATGGTTATGAATTTCTGTTTTGCCGAGGGGTTGTATACGAACTATGTTTTGCCCGAGGGGCCGGTTATGATTTTCATCACTTTCACTATATATATATATTAAACCTCTATTGAAAATGTTAGAAAGATATTTTCCAAAGGATTTTACTAAAGTTGGAAGTTTAACGAAATGATTTCAATAGTATCCTGTTTTGGGAACATGCTGTAATCACTGTGGTGCTATGACATGGTTTACGTGATTTCTTACTGCTCAGACTTTATTACTTTTATTACTTACTGAGTTGGAGTACTCACATTACTCCCTGCACCTTGTGTACAGATTCAGGTATTTCTGAACCCGGTAGTGGGTGTTGATCGCTCAGAGGTAGAGTCATCGGAGTTAAGCAAGGTAGCTTCCCGGGTTTTGCAGCACAACTTTTCTCCCTCTTGTTTTTATTAGACTATATTTAGTACATTTTCAGACTTTTCGTGGTATTTAGATTTCAGTAGATGCTCATGACTAGTGACACCCTGATGTCAGGCTTGTGTATTTATTCCGCACTATTCATTTAAACTTACATCATGAGATTATTAATTAATAAATGGTATAAAAATAACTTTTATTGAATAATGGTTGATTCAGGAGTTGTGTCGGCTGGTCTAGTTTCACGATAGGCGCCATTACGACCGGGTCGATTTTTGGGTCGTGACAAGATAGTTGAGTGCTTATGAATCAATGTAGTACGGACTAAAACATGTGTAAAATGATAACACTTTGGCACTTACAAGGTTCCAATAATATAAACAAATTAAAACATTCAGTTTAGTTCAATTTGTTTTTTAATTCAACAGACATATTTTATTTCATTCCAAAAGGGAGTACAAAAGACAAAGGTTTTGGCATCCTAAATCTATTCTACAGAGGTTCAATGCAGCAACCAGTAACACATCAAACTAAACAATAGAACTGATGATAACCAAACTAAACAATAATCAAACTGAACAAAATACTCTTATCAATAATCAAACTGAACAATTTTTTGAAATCTTCATCCCTACAAACATTCCAACTAACAACACAGATGATATAGCACTTGCTCCAACATCACTTTCATCAACAAACGAACTTGAAAATTATTCTTTACTGTAAATATTTTCTTTTTGGAATTAATTGAATGCTGCTACTGCTTCATCATAAGATTTGTAAGACTTGAAGATACTTCCTTTGAAACCTATAACCATAGAAGCACACTCACACCAAGAGTTGTATAATTCGGGCCTTTTACCACGAAATACCACCTACACCTTCGATGCCGATATATTATCAGCTTGAGATCCATTTCTAAACTCATTAAAAGTTGTTATGGCTTCATCATATGTTTTGAAGGCCTTGAAGATGCTACCCTTGACACCAATAACCATAGGAGCACACTGGTGCCAAGAGTTGTACAATCCAGGCCTCTTACCACGAAACACTACATAAACTTTCGAAGCATTATTCCTCTTACCGTGGTCCATTCGTTATTCTAACCCTAAGAATGATAAGAGATGAAGAAGGAGAAAATAAATTAAAGATAGAAATTAAAATGGGGGCTTGAAAAGCTTCTTAGTTGAAGCACTATATATTTAAGTGTTATAGTTAGAAAGTAATACATTATTATTTTAGTGATACAATAATATATAAACTATAATACAGTAGTTTAATAGTATTTTTTAGTATACTATGTGTATATTTTAGTTTATTTTGTTTAATTGGTATAGTATATATACGAGTATAAATTGCTTTATGAAAAATAGTATAGCATGCATGTGTAAATGTGAAAGAAGCATGAGGAAGGTAAGACAATTAAATTGATGAGAGAGAATTAGAAGGAAAGAATTATTAAAAAATAAATCTACTAAAGGGTATATCTGGAAATGAAAATGCCTAAATATCCATTATGCCCTCAAAAGTCATGCGAAGTTACCATAATACCCCCATTCTGGACATTTCGGCCATTCTTAGTGTGTCCAAATATATTTTCCGTTTTATTAATTGTATATGATTTCTAATATCATCTATGAGAACATCACATTAGGTATGCTTAAAGTGTCATAGTAGTTACAACATGTATGAGATATCTACATATTAAATAAGTAGATGTATGTTGCATGCGGTCTTTGGTCTTCTTTCTGGTCTTCTTTCTGGTCTTCTTCTTAGCATTTCTTGACCGAAAAAAAACATATGTAAACAAAGCAGAAAGGCAGTTACATCAAGAAATCAACAAAGGTCCTAAAGAAATTTCATCAAGAAAAAGAAAAGAAAACGAAAAAGTCAACCAAAATATGATCAGAAATGCACATTGACAACAGTAAATGTCACGAATCGAATTTTTACTGCCGGGATCGTGATGACGCCTAACATTGAACCCGCTAGGTAAACCAACGTTACAGAATATTTTACTTTTTCATTTTGCTTTAAACAATTAAAATTTTATGAAAGTAAATCAGCGGAAATTAATGCGAAAGAACACGGTTTAAAAGATTATCTTTAAGCTAATAATGAAAGTCGAAATAAAATCTATCCAGAACTGGTGTCACAACTCTCGAATAGTCTACGAGTACTACAAATAATAGTCTGAACAAAAAATTTTTATCTGTCTCGAAAGTAGATAAAACAGAAATGAAATAGGATAGAAGGGAACGCCAGGGCCTACGGACGTCTGCAGGACTATCTTGGGTCTTCGGGAAGTAGTGATAGCAACCAACCTCACGATCAGACACTAGCTCCAAAATCTACACAAAAAGTATAGAGTGCAGTATCAGTACAACTTACCCCATGTGTCACGACCCGAATTTCCCACCGTTGGAATCGTGATGGTGCCTAAAATTGAACCCACTAGGCAAGTCAACGTTACTGATTATTTTATCTTTTTACTTCATCTTTTAACAATTTACAATTTAACATAAGAAAACCCGCGGAATAAATGCAGAAAAACAGAATGTAACCGATTATTTTAATAAAAATACAAATCTGAAGTAAAACTCCACTCAGAACTGGTGTCACAATTTCACGGTTTGTCTAGGAATACTACAAATAGTGTTCTGAACAAAGAAATACACATTTGTCTCAGAAATAGATAAGACAGAAAAGAAACAGGATAGAAGAGGACGCCAAGGCCTACGGACACCAGCAGGACTACCTTGGGACTCCACTGGACTGAAGACAGCAACCTCGAACTACGGTCCATATGGTTCAGTACTGGGATCTACACAAAATGTGCAGAGTGTAGCATCAGTACAACCAACCTTATATACTGGTAAGTGCCGAGCCTAACCTCGGAGAAGTGGTAATGAGGCTAAGACACAACAAATATCATAAACCTGTGTAGTTAAACAATATCTAACAGAATAACAATAATAGAAGCTAAACAGAAAGTAACGGGAAGGGGAAACATATGGGGGGGATACCAGAATAAGGAAACATAGAAATAACAGAAACGAAAAAATTAAGGCACTTGAACCGAGCAAATAATCACAGCAAACATAAAATGAATGCACGACATCACCCTTCGTGCTTTTACTCTCAATCCTTACCATGCAATCAATAATGAAAATGTGCACGACATCACCCTTCATGCTTTATCACTCTTCCTCACCATATGAATAATATAAATATGCACGGCATCACCATTCGTGTTTTATCTCTCTTCCTCACCATATGTATCAGTGCAAATGTAAATGTGCACAACATCACCCTTTGTGCATTATCACTCTTCCTCACTATATGTATAAGTATGAATGCGCACGACATCACCCTTGATGTTTTATCACTCTTCCTCACTATATGTATAAGTATGAATGTGCACGACATCACCCTTCATATTTTATCACTCTTTCCTCAACCAAACAACAGAAATAATAACATCCCCACAAGGGAATCAACAATATAAACAAATACATCCCGGCAAGGAAATCAGCTATAACCAATCTCGTTCCAACATTTAACTTCACAAAATAACTCTCAACTTGAGCCAATACTCAACAATGGTCAATTACCAAGAAATTATCATGAGTCTTATTCAGCATGGATAATCATCAATTTAAGCATGGACGGAATATAATAAGAATCACAACAATCACAGTATAGGACTCACGGGCATGCTCTACACCAACATATAGATACTCGTCACCACACCTATATGTCGTACACAACACTAACACGTAGAAGATAAGACACAACACCTATTCCCTCAAGCTAAGGTTAGGCCAAACATTTACCTCAGATTCCGCGACCAAACTCAAGCCTTAAATACCTCTTTCCCTTTAGATTTCACCTCTATTTCACTTGTATCTAGTCATAATTAATTTAATAACTTCAATAAATGATAAAGAACTCAAACCCAATGCTTGATTATAGGTTTCCCTGCATTTTCCCCAAAAAGTCGAAATTGACCCTGGACCCGCTTGGTAAAAACCCAAAGTTCAGACCAAAACCCGATTACCATTCACCCCGAGCCCAGATATGCAATTGGTTTTGGAATCCGACCTCAATTTGAAGTCTAAATCCCCAAATTTCGAAATTTCCAAATTTTACCCAAAACACCCAATTTCCCATGAAAATCCCTAGATTTTGAAGTGAAATCATGTAAAAAGATGAAGTAGATTGATAAAAATGAGTTAGAAATCATCCAGGTACCACTACTCAGGCCTACCATCCTTGAGGGAGGAGACTTCTCTAGAGACTTCGAGGTACATCTGTCGCGTCCGCAGACCGAGAAGTCCTTTCTATTCTAGTTGTTAGACATTGCCCTTCTGTATTTTCTTTCTTGTTAGATATTCCAAAGGCTTGTGTTTTCGTGAGTTTCTGAGTTTTGGAATAGTGTACTGGTTTTGAGAATGTTGTGTTGTATATGCCGAGCGGCATTCTAACTATTTTTCCATTTAGTTGTTTTGGGTTTTGATTATTTCTTCCGTAAGTTTCGTTTATGTTCCGCATTTGTTAGGCTTACTTAGTCGTAGATACTAGGTACGTCACGACAATTCACGGAGGGCGAACTGGGGTCATGACAAGTTGGTATTAGAGCTCTAGGTTCATAGGAGTCATGGATCACAAGCCAGTTTATTAGAGTCTCGCTGATCGGTACGGAGACGTCTGTACTTATCTATGAGAGGCTATGTAATTGTTAGGAAAATTCTACTTCTTTTGATTTCCTTTTAGTGCAATATTTTGACATCACAATTCTAAACTTCTGTCTTCTATTCTCTCACAGATGGTAAGGATACGTGCTACCCGAGATGATCAGGCACCGCACCCCCTACTACAGTCATCAAAGTCCGGGGCTGGGGTAGAGGCCGAGGACGTGCACGTGGTGTAGCCAGAGCACATGCGCAAATTACCGCCAAGATACCATCAGCAGTTCCAGCCGGAGTCCAGGCACCTGACACGCCTACTGCTACTACTACTCCAGCTCTTCAGGAGACTCTGGCGCAGTTCATGAGCATGTACACCACCTTGGCTCAGGCAGGGTTACTTCCCCTTGATGTAGCCACATCCCAGGTCGGGGGAGGAGCACAGACTCTGCCGTCCGCACTCTTGAGTAGTGAGTGCATGTTGAGCAGGTCCCTGAGATTATTCTTGTGCCGCCTGCAGTGCCAGTTCAACTCGAGGACAGGGCAGCAGCTTCCGAGGATGAGCAGTTGAGGCTTCAGAGGTTCAAGAAGTACAAGCCTCCTGTATTTAGTGGTCTAGAATCGAACAATGCTCTGGGATTTCTAGATGAGTGTTACCGCATTATCCATACCATGGGTATATCAGGATCGAGCGCGGTTTCCTTCACTACCTTCCAACTTCGAGGATCTGCCTATGAGTGGTGGCGCACCTTTGAGTTAGACAGTCCAGACGAGGTTGCTTCGTTGACTTGGACTCAATTTTCGGATCTGCTCCTAAGGGAGTATGTTCCTTAGAGCCTCAGGGACTTGTGGCACGCAGAGTTTGAGCATTTGCGCCAGGGTGCTATGACTATCTCAGAATATGCAGTCCATTACACCAGCTTGGCCAGACATGCCCCATCCTTAGTTTCTACTATCCGCAAGAGGGTTCTCCGGTTTATTGAGGGCCTTGTTCCCAGAATCAGATCTAGCATGGCTCATGAGTTGGAGATGGATATTTCTTATCAGTACGTGGTGAGCATTTCTAGGAGGATTAAGGGTATGCATGCTAGGAAGAGAGAGGAGAGGGAGGCCAAGAGGTCTCGGGAGTCGGGCCATTTCTCTGGTGCCCGTGCTCCAACTGCAGGTCATCATGGTAGGGGTTATATAAGTCTCCCTATTCAATCAGCTCGTCCAGCAGCCAGTAGTGCTCCAGCTCCTCCTATGCCTCAAGAGCCTTATTATGCACCTCCGATTTATAGCGCACCTCCTGCACATTGTGCTTTCAAAGGTCAGTCCAGTAGACCTGGCCCGAGCTAGTCACAACCACCACATCCTCCCAGAGATTGTGAGGGATTGCCCCAGACTTGGGAGGGGTGCACCTCCACAGACTTCTCAGTTACAGCGTGCCCCGCAGAGTTCTTAGGCTATGGTTACAACTGTAGTTTCTACCCTACCTACTCGGCTAGCTAGATGTGGAGGTCGGGGAGGTAGAGGTCTCCCTAGAGGGGGAGGTCAGGCCAGATACTATGCCCTTCCCCCCCGTACCGAGGCTGTTGCCTCTAATTCTGCCATCACAAGTATTATACTGGTTTGTCACAGAGATGCATTGGTTCTATTCGATCCAGGCTCCACTTATTCTTATGTGTCTTCTTATTTTGCTCTGCATTTGGGTGTATCTTGGGATTCTTTGAGTTCCCCTATTTATGTGTCTACTCCTGTGGGAGATTCTCTTGTTGTGGACCACGTTTATCGGTCGTGTTTGGTTGCTCTTAGTGGTTTTGAGACCAAAGCCGATTTATTGTTGCTCATCATGGTAGATTTTGACATTATCTTGGGCATGGACTTGTTGTCACCCCATTATGCTATTCTTGATTGTCACGCCAAAACCGTAATACTGACTATGCCAGGAATACCGCGTGTTGAGTGGAGGGGTACTTTAGATCACACTCCCAGTAGAGTTATTTCTTTTCTTAAAGCTCAGCATATGGTTGAGAAGGGGTGTGATGTGTATTTATCTTATGTGAGAGATGTCAATATTGATACCCCTTCAGTTGATTCAGTCCTAGTAGTAGGGGATTTTCCTGATGTGTTACCAACATACCGCCTGATAGAGATATTGATTTTGGCATTGATCTATTGCCGGGCACTCAGCCCATTTCTATTCCCTTGTATCGTGTGGCTCCTCCTGAGATGAAGAAGTTGAAGGATTAGTTACAGGAATTGCTTGATAAGGGTTTTATTCGGCCTAGTGTATCACCTTGGGGTGTTCCTATCTTGTTTGTGAAGAAAAAGGATGGTTCCATGCATATGTGCATTGATTATTGCCAGTTGAACAAGGTTATAGTGAAGAACTATTATCCTTTTGCCTCGTATTAATGATCCGTTTGACCAACTTCAGGGTGCACAGTGTTTTCTAAGATTGATTTGTGCTCAGGTTACAATCAGTTGAAGATTTGGGAGCCAAATATCTTGAAGTCTGCTTCTAGGACTCAGTATGGTCATTACGAGTTCCTTGTTATGTCATTTGGGCTGACCAATGCCCCAACAGCCTTTATGCATTTGATACATAATGTGTTTCGGCCGTATCTTGACTCGTTCATCATTGTCTTTATTGATGATATTCTGGTGTATTCCCGGAGTCCGGAAGATCATGAGCAGCACCTGAGGATTGTGCTTCAGACTCTTAGAGAGAAGAGGTTATATGCTAAGTTCTCGAAATGTGAGTTTTGGTTGGATTCAGTAGCATTCCTAGGCCACGTGGTATCAAGTGAGGGTATTCAGGTGGTCCGAAGAAGATAAAGGTCGTGCAGAGTTGGCCCAGACCATCCTCAACTACTGAGACCTGTAGTTTCGTTGGTTTGGCGGGCTACTACCATCGTTTTGTGGAGGGATTTTCATCGATTGCAGCCCCTATGACCAGGTTGACCCAGAAGGGTGCTCCGTTCCAGTGGATAAATGAGTGTGAGGTGAGCTTTCAGAAGCTCAAGACAGCTTTGACCACAACCCAAATTTTGATATTTCTTACAGGTTCGGGGTCTTATACGATCTATTGTGATGCCTCGAGGGTTGGCCTCAGAGCGGTGTTGATGTAGGCCGGTAGGGTGATTGCCTATGCGTCCAGACAATTGAAGATACATGAGAAGAACTACCCTATTCATGACCTTCAGTTAGCTGCCATTGTTCACACCTTAAAGATTTGGCGCCATTACTTATACGGTGTGCCTTGTGAGATTTATATTGACCATCGGAGCTTGCAGCACCTGTTCAAGAAAAAGGATCTAAATTTGCACCAGAGGAGGTGGTTAGAGTTTCTAAAGGACTATGACATCACTATTCTGTATCACTCGGGCAAGGCCAATGTGGTGGCCGATGCTTTGAGTCACCGAGCGGAGAGTTTACGGAGTTTGGCTTATTTACCAGCATCGGAGAGGCCTATGGCGATGGATATTCAGGCCTTAGCCAGCCAGTTTGTGAGATTGGATCTTTCGGAGCCCAGTCGGGTTCTAGCTTGGGTGGTTTCTTGGTCTTCCTTATTTGATCGTATCAGGGAGCGGCAGTATGATGACCCCTCATTTGCTTGTCCTCAAGGACAAGGTTCAGCACGGTGATGCTAGGGATATAACTAATGGTGATGATGGGGTATTGAGGATGCAGGGTTGGATTTGTGTACCCAATGTTTGTGGGCTTCGAGAGTTGATTCTAGAGGAGGCCCATAGCTCGTGGTATTCCATTCATCCGGGTGCCGCGAAGATGTATTAGGATTTGAGGCAGCATTACTTGTAGAGGCGTATGAAGAAGTATATAGTTGGATTTGTAGCTCGGTGCCTCAACTGTCAGCAGGTGAAGTATGAGCACCAGAGACCAGGTGGGTTGCTTCATTAGATAAAGATTCCGGAATGGAAGTGGGAGCGGATCACCATAGACTTTGTAGTTGGCTCCCATGGACTTTGAGAAAGTTCGATGATATTTGGGTGATTGTGGATCGGCTGACTAAGTCCGTTCATTTTATTCCTGTGTGTAATACTTATTCTTCAGAGCGGTTGGCAGAGATTTATATCCGAGAGATTGTTCGTCTGCATGGTATTCCAGTGTCCATCATCTCAGATAGGGGTACTCAGTTTACATCACGTTTCTGGAGGGCTGTTCAACATGAGTTGGGTACTCGGGTGGAGTTGAGTACAACATTTCACCCTCAGACGGACGGACAGTCTGAGCGCACTATTCAGATTCTTGAGGATATGCTCCGTGTGTGTGTGATCGTGTTTGGAGGGTCATGGGATCAGTTCTTGCCATTGGCGGAGTTTGCTTACAACAACAGCTATTAGTCCAGTATTCAGATGGCACCGTATGAGGCTTTGTATGGTAGACGGTGTAGATCTCCTATGGGTTGGTTTGAGTCGGGTGAGGCTAGACTATTGGGCACAGGCTTGGTTCAGGATGCTTTAGAGAAGGTTAAGGTGATTCAGGATAGACTCCGTACAGCCCAGTCTAGACAGAAGAGTTACGCGGATCGGAAGGTTTGTGATGTTTCGTATATGATTGGAGAGCGGGTTCTGCTTCGGGTTTCACCTATGAAGGGCGTTATGAGGTTTGGGAAGAAAGGGAAGTTGAGTACGAGGTTTATTGGCCCTTTTCATATATTGAGGCTTGTTGGGGAGGTTGCTTATGAGCTTGCCTTACCTTCCAGCTTGGCAGGGGTTCATCCAGTATTTCATATTCGATGCTCCGGAGGTATCATGGTGACCCGTCGCATGTGTTGGATTTCAGTTCAGTCCAGTTGGACAAGGATCTATCTTATGTTGAGGAACTAGTGGCAATATTGGACATGCAGGTCAGAAAGCTTAGGTTAAAGAACATTGCATCAGTGAAGGTTTAGTGGCAGGGCCAGCCGGTCGAGGAGGCGACCTAGGAGACTGAGCAGGATATACGCAGTTGTTACCCTTATCTTTTCACTAGTTCAGGTATGTCTTTATGCTCATTCGAGGACACACGAATGTTAAAGTGTAGGAGGATGTGATGACTCGGCCAGTTGTCTTAAGAATTTACACCCCGATCCCCTATTAACTGCTTTTCCCAAGTTTATTTCTGCTAATTTGATTTGCCAGGATGTTCGGTTTTGAGTTTCGGAGAGTTTAGGGACACTTAGTCCCTAAATGATAGCTTAAGTGTTGAAAGCTGACCGTACTCAGAACAGTGTGAAGGCGGCCTCAGAATGGAAATCCGATGGTTCTGTTAGCTCCGTTGGGTGATTTCGAGTTTAGGAGCGTATTCGGATTGTGTTTTGGAGGTCTGCAGCTAATTTCGTCTTGAAATGTCGAAAGTCAAATTTTTGAAGTTTCCGATCCGATAGTGAGATTTTGATCTGAGGGTCGGAATGGAATTCCGGAAGTTGGAGTAGTTCTGTAGTATTGAATGTGACGTGTGTGCAATATTTCAGGTCATTCGGACGAGGTTTGGTAGACTTTTTGATCGAAAGCGTATTTTGAGAATTTTGGAGTTCTTAGGCTTGAATCCATGGTTAATTCGAGGTTTCGATGTTGTTTTAGGTGCTCTAAGGATTGGTACAAGTTTGGATAGTTGTTTGTGACTTGTTTGTGCCTTTGGTTGAGGTCCCGGATGCCTCGAGATGATTTCGAATGGTTAACAAAGAGTTTGGAATTTTTGAGGAAAGCTTTAGATTCTATGCTTCTGGTGTTTCCGCACCTGCGGATTGGGGACCGCAGGTGCAATGCCGCAGATGCGGGGTAAAGGAGCGCAGAAGCGGAAAGGGCTTGGGAAGGCTGGAACCGCAGAAGCGGCTTAGGAACCGCATCTACAATGCCGCAGATGCGGAAAAAGGGATCACATAAGCGAAAAATTGGGACTTAAGTGGAAAACCGCAGATGCGGTTCAAGGACAGCAAATTACTTGTACCAATCAAGGACCGCAAGGAACACAAATTCAAGGACTGCAAGGACCACATATGCGGTTCAAGGACCGCAAATTAGCATGTTTCCTTTCCTGTTTCTATTACTTGCACTATTAAGCCTGTTGTTATCTTAGGAAAGCATGTCTAAGTGACTTAATTGCTTTATTTGTTCGACCTGTCTTACTTGAATTCTGTGCAGCATGCTAGGCTAGAATCACTTGTTGCCTTCATATAAAATATTGCCATTTCTGTATATTTTCCTGTTGTTGTTGTATATTTATATTGGGACTACAGATGTGGGATTCTGGTAGCTCCCCCTTGTCTGTTTATGTTAGGACTACAAATGTGGGATTCCGGTAGCTCCCCCTTGCCTGTTTATTTTGGGACTACGGATGTGGGATTCTAGTAGATCCCCCTGCACAGTTATATGGAACTACGTGAATGCACAAGATAGATTCCCCCAGTACTGGGTATTTATATTTGGGACTACAAAATGGGATTCTGGTAGATCCCCGCATACTATGAATTGGACTACGGGATGGGATCCCAGGAGATCCATTAGATATGTATATATGGGACTACAGGACAGTATCCTGGGAGATCCCCGATCGTTATCATTGGTGCTGAGCTATACTTCCTTTCCGTGTTTACCTTGTTTCTGTATAGTCGTTGCTGTCATGTACATCCTGTATTATTTCACTGCTGTACTTATTTATATTGTTCTGTCGTATACTGTTGACCTTATTATTTTATTTAAACTTAGTAAGGCCTTGACTTTCCTCGTCACTACCCAACCGAGGTTAGGCTTGGTATTTACTGAGTACTGTTGTGGTGTACTCATGCCTCTCCTGCGCATGTTTTTCATGTGCAAATCCAGGTACCGCTACTCAGGCCTACCATCCTTGAGGGAGGGGACTGCACTAGAGACTTCGAGGTACATCTGTCGCGTCTGCAGACCAAAAAGTCCCTTTCTATTCTAGCTGTTAATCATTGCCCTTTTGTATTTTTTTTCTTGTTAGATATTCTGGAGTTAGACTGTTAGATATTCCAAAGGCTTGTGTTTCCGTGAGTTTCCAAATTTTGGGATAGTGTACTAGTTTTAAGAATGGTGTGTTGTATATACCGAGCGGCATTCTAACTATTTTTCCATTCAGTTATTTTGGCTTTTGATTATTTCTTCCGCAAGTTTCGTTTATGTTCCGCATTTTTTAGGCTTACTTAGTCGAAGAGACTAGGTACCGTCATGGCAGTTCACGAAGGGTGAACTTGGGTCGTGACAAAACTATTAATTCATATATTTCCACATAAAAGCTTTCCGGATATACGTCTGGACTGCACACACAAATCGAGGTGAGATGAAAGGAGGGTTTTAAGGCCTTGGAACATAGATTTGACTTCTAAAACAAGAGATGACCTTTTAGGTCATCACACCATGTACTGGTAAGTGCCGAGCCTAACCTCGACAAAGTAGTGACGAGGCTACAGTGGGGCATACAACATATACAACCTGCAACAGTTTATACTAAAAAGAAAGAAATACATAATGTAATAGAGCAATAATTGACATTAAATAAATCTGGAACCCATCTGTTCAACTAGTATTCAACTATAACCAATCCTTAAGGGTGTTTCAACATCACAATAATGGACCTCAACAGATATGAACACATAACAATAACTGATGCGGTGGGCATCCCGATCCCATCATATAAACCACAACGGTATCAATGTTCATCCTTATTTCTCCTTGTTGCGGCGTGCAACCCGATCCCACATGTCCACCCTTATTACTCCTCAACTCATATCACCCTTATTCCTCCAATTGCGGCGTGCAACCCGATCTCAATATATATATATATCAATACCAATCACAAATGAATAAAGACAAGTGTTTCACAAGTTAATTCAAATCCTCCGCAACACTAATACCTCAATCCACACAATGGAATATCACTACGATAATGAAACTTCACCAATGTAAACTACTCAGCGAGACTAACCAAGGTGTACCATAAGGCACCAATAAACCAATATAAGCCAACAGAGTATTAAAACGAAACCATGAAATATTTAAATACTTCAATAAAGAGAATAACAGTTAATATGAAACAATTAGGCATGGAAGCATTTATGAGCAAGTAGCAACTAAGACATGAAAAAAATTATGAACAAGTAGCAATTAAGACAAGAAATAGTATAATAGGAAATGGGGAAGGGAACAAGCTAAAAATGGTAATTTGGTGGCGCATAGGTACTCGTTACCACACCTATACGCGACACACATGGAATTTCACATAGAATATAAGTCGGGGATTCCTATTCCCTCAAGTCAAGGTTAGACCAAACACTTACCTCAAGACAACAGGTATTTCAAAGCTCAATCACCGCTTTACCTCTTGATTACACCACCAATTCACTCGTATCTAGTCATATTTAACTCAATAACATCAATAAATGCTAAATAATTTTACTTCCACGCATAATTATAGGTTTTCTACCATTTTTTCCAAAAAGTCAAAAACCAACTCCGGGCCCGCTTGGTCAAAACCCGAAGTTCAGACCAAAACTCGATTACCCATTCACCCCCAAACCCGGATATACAATTGGTTTTGGAATCCAACCTCAAATTGAGGTCTAAATCCCCAATTTATAAAAGTCCCTAATTCTACTCAAACCCCCAATTCTTACCATAGAAATCTTAGACTTTTGGTTGGAAATTCATGAAATGTGATGGAAAAGTGAAAGAAAGTGGGTTAGGATCACTTACCAAAGTTTTGGGGAAGATTTGGTCTTGAGAGAATCGCCTCTAAGTCTTTAGGATATGAGAGATGTGAAAAATGGGTGAAAATCCCGTCTCAGTTGGGCTTTACACAGTTGCAGGTAACGCATTTGCGATAAAATGTTCGTAATTGTGAACTCACAAATGCGACCAATGCTCCGCAATTGTGAAGCTTGGCCTGGCCTGCTGCCTTCGCAAATGCGAACAAATGTTCAAAAATTGCGGCTATTGTGCATGTAGCAATTGCGACAGTGAACTTCACAATTGCGAAGGTCTCCCTCCCTACCCTCTGATCACAAATGCGATGCTCGCATTTGAGAGCCAGATTTTGCGAATGGGAAGTCTGCAGACCTGCAATCACACCAGCAAATTCCTTAAGTCTCAAAACACTCCGTAGCATATCCAAAAACTCACCCGAGCCCTCGGGGTTCCAAACCAAACATGCACACAAGTCTTAAAATATCATATGAACTTGCTCGCGCGATACAATCGCCAAAATAACATCTAGAACTATAAATTCAACACCAAAAGTCATGAATTTTTTCAAGATAGTTCAAAATTTCTAACTTTTCAACCAAAGGTCCGAATTTCATCAAATCACCACTGTTTTGCACCAAATTTCATAGATATGGTCTAATTACCATAACGGACCTGTACAGAGCTCCGAAACCAAAATACGGGTCCGATATCAACAAGATCAAACATTGTTCCATTTCTAAGAACCATTATATTTTTAGTTAAACAATTTTCTTCAAAAAATTATTTCTTGGGCTAGAGACCTCGGAATTCGATTTCGGGCATACACCCAAGTTCCATATTTTACTTAGACCTCTCGGAATTGTTGGAATACGGGTCAGGGTCCGTTTACCCAAAATGTTGACCAAAGTCAACTAAAATCATCTTTTAAGCCAAAAATCATTATTTCTTGAAATTTTCACACAAGAGCTTTTCGGTATCGCGCCCGGACTGCGTACGAAAATTGAGAAGAAATAAAAGAAGGTTTTCAAGGCCTCAAAATACGAAAACGAATTCTAAAATAAAAGATGACCTTTTGGGTCATCATAGTAAATTAGCCAGAATAACACTTCCTAGCCTTTACCTAGTTTAGAGAAGTTGCATTTGTGCAACTTCGATATGAGAGAAATAGGCATTGCAAAATAGTTTAGAGCTAATACGTAGTGAATTTTAAAACTTTAACACTTACTAAAGAAGTCAAAGAACTCACAAATTTTGCAAAACACTTAATTTGTTCAATGGCCTCGACTCCTTCCTTTCGATTGCTTAGAAATGCAAAGGTTATGTTATAAATAGAGTTTTATTTATGGTGAATGTCTATATTTTAGAGAGATTTTAGGGTTTTTTACTTGGTGGCTAAGTCACTTTTCCCCAATAAATAGAGGGTTCTATTCCATTGTAATTCATCCTAAACTCAATAAAAATTCTCTCTCCCTACTTTTTTCTGCAATATTCTTTTTTTTATTGTTCATAACACGTTATCAACACGAGACTCTGAACAATTGAGTAGAAGCTTTGGGATTGAGCATAATGATTGTCAATTATTCTATGAACTTCCTTCATAATTAAATTCTGGATTTAAGGTAAGCATTTTATCTTATTTTCTCTTTTAAATTCTTGAAATTCTATAATTTAATTTTAAATACAAGAAAAGATAATAAATTTTGATTATAACTCTAATAGATTTTGTAAGAAATTATAACCACCCAAAGTGGTAAAATTTCTATGCCTTGCCATGATCAAATTCATGTATGATTGTGGGCAAAGAATTGGAAACCCGTCTCATTGAATTTACTTCATTTTCAATCCCTTAAGAGAATGTGATAGCAGTATGCGATAAGTCTAAAAGAAGACAAAATTATTACTATGAATGTATCAATGGATATGGATGTGGCAATAGACGAAATTATAATCGTCATCATTGTGGTAGTGAGAATAATAAGGATTCTCAAAATAATTCTTCACTTTGTGAAAGTAATATTTGTCATCGATTTGACATGAGATTTTGTAAAGCACATGTAGATGATTAAGGTATATTCATGATGTGAATGTGACAACATGTGATTTATGAATACATACATATTCATTCTTGGACGAATATGAATATGCTAGTAGTAGTGAATATATCATACTCACCTCTAGAATGAGGTTTGAGGAGAAATAAGAAAATAGTGTCATTATTATGGCATGAATGGTGATTGGTCACATACCTATTGTACGCCAAAATATTTTAGCGATGTGATTATTAAAGACATAACGACCTGATCGGTCATTTTGAGCTTTTGGACTTCGCTCACCAGTTCTCAGGCATGGCTAGCCCTGTGTGATATATTATGACTTATGCAAATCGTCGGTATTGGTTTTCGGGATAATCAGAATAGATTTGGAAGAATAATTCTTAGTTTTGAGCTTTAATTTGAAAGGTTTGACCAAGTTTGGACTTTTTAGTATTCGAATCCGGATTTTAATTTCTATGATTTGGTTAGCTCCGTTAGGTAATTTTGGACTTAGGAGTGCATCCGGAATATATTTTGGAGGTTCGTGGTAGATTTAGGCTTGAATTGACGAAATTGGAAATTTGGCATTTTTCGATCGGCAGTGGAATGTTGATATCAGAGTCTGGATGGAATTTCAGAAGTTAGAGTAGGTCTGTTGTATCATTTGGGATGTGTGTGCAAAATTTCAGGTCATTCGGACGAGGTTTGATAGACTTTTTGATCAAATTTGGAATTTGGAAGTTTTAGAATTCTCAGGCTTGAATCTAAGGGTGATTTGATGTTGTTTTGAGCTATCCGAAGGTTGGAACAAGTTTGAATGATGTTATGGGATGTATTGGCATGTTTGGATGAGGTTTCGAGGGCCACGGGTGAGTTTCGGGTGGTTAACGGACCAATTCTTGGTTTTGAGAGTTTCAGATTTTGCTGGTTTTCTATTGCAGAGATTTTGTTCATCGCGTTCGCGGAGGGTGTATCGTGTTCGCGAAGGGTGTGTTCAATGGTGGTGATTTTATTCTACGCATTCGCGAAGGAAAGGACGCGAACGCGAAGGTTAAGGAAGCATGTTCAGCATGGACACGTGATTGGGGCCGCGTTCGCGAAGAGGAGTGAGGCCGTTGGGGACCCCAGGTCCTTGGTCTATGCGTTCGCGAGGTTAGGGTCGCGTTCGCGAAAGTCTGGGCTGGCGAAAGATCATGTTCGTGTGGCAGTTTTCGCATTCGCGAAGAGTAAAGTAGAGAGGCATTATATTTTGGTCTACGTGAACGCGAGAGGGCAGTCACGTTCGCGAAGAATGAAATAATACTTGGGCAGAATGTTTAAATTGTGCCATCGCGGTTATTAGCCCATTTTCCACCATTGTTGAACGATTTTGGAGCTTTTTGCGAAGGATTGAAGAGGGAATTGAAGGAAAACACTTGGAGTTAAGATTTTTGAACTCAATAATCGATTCTATGGTGATTTCTACCTAATTAGACATGAAATTTATGGGATTTAAAGCCTAAAATTGGGGAATTAGGTTTGAAATTGGAGACTTTAATATAGGGATTTGAGGGGTCGTTTGTTGTCGGATTTTGATATGTATAAACTTGTGAGAGTGTAAGGACTCTATCGATGTGATTTTTATCGGATTCCGGGATGTGATCCCGGGGGTCGGGTTTGGCCAATTTCAGGATTTTCGAGTTAATTCGATTATTTTCGCTTGGGGTTTGTTCATTTAGCGTGTATTAATGATTTGAAACTGGTTTTGGTTAGATTTGGAGCATATGGAGAACGAATCGAGAGGCAAAGGCATCGCACACTAGAGTTTGGACCGGATTGAGGTAAGTAATGATTGTAAATGTTGTCCTGAGGGTATGAAACCCCAGATTTCACATCGTTATGCTACATTGAGGTGCACCGTTGGAGATTGTGACTTGGTCCATCCCATATGACTATTAAGTCACGTATTTGGTTAAAACTGTTTGATATCATTGTGTTTTGGAAAGTATTACTATGTTTTGGGCTGAATGCCATATTTGGGCCTAATGCTAACTGTTTGGACTCTTAGGTGCTTTTTACTACTAATCCTCACTGTTTTGACTTAATATATGTACACTTTAAATAATATTTTGAGCTGAGCATCATGGTTTACTATTACCCGAGTGGCTTGAGAGGTTTTTGGCTGAGAGAGTTCGAGGGCCTGTGTTGTGAGGATATTATGGGATTGGGCTATGCACCGCAGCATGTTGTACTGATTCATGATATTGTGAGGCCGATGGCCTGATTGATTTATGCCATGAGGTGGCTTGTTGTTATGTGAGGCTGAGGGCCTAATTGATTATGCCACGAGATGGCTTGTTATAGCAATTGGGTTGTAGGAGCCCCTCCAAAGTCTGAACACCCCCAGTGGGCGCGGGTATCCTGAGTAAGTGATATGATGTTAGCCTGAGGGGCTGGTTATGATATGATTTGTTACCTAGGGCTTTTCTTGATCCATGTTTTTGCCCGAGGGGCGGTTCTTGATTCATGTTATGACCTAGGGGATGATTACAAGTGATTATGAGCTATCCCAAGGAGCTAGTTCTGTTGATATTTTGCCCAAGGGGCTGGTTCTATTGATATTTTGCCCGAGAGGCGGTGTATGGTAAATGATTTGCCTGAGGGGCTGTTTTCGTTTCTATCATTTTTACTCACTATTTTATCACTCGTTTGAAACTATTGGAAGATGTTTTAAAAAGGAAAGGGTTTTTATTGAAACTGAGTTTGATTTACGAAATAAATGATTTTTGTACTGTTTTGGAAATGTACTGTATTTGTTGTAGCGTTATGACGTGGTTTACGTATTTTCTTACTGCAGATTCAGGTATTTTTAAACCTGGTAGTGGGTGTTAATTTCTCAGTAGCAGAGTCATCGGAGTTGGCAAGGTAGTAGCCTGACGTTCGCAACCCTGCTCTTCTCCATCTTGTCTTCCTTAGATTGTTTTTAGTATATTTTCAGACTCTTTGTTGTATTCAGACCTTAATAGATGCTCGTGACTTGTGACACCCCGATGTCGGGCTTGTGTTATATTTCCGCACTGGTTATTTAGACCTTCATTATGGGATTTCTTGTTAAATTAAAATGGCTTAAAATGACTTTTATTGTAATGTCCCGACCGATCGTTTTGAGCTTTTACACTTTGCTCGCCAGCTCTCGGGCATGACTTGCCCCATGTGATGTATTATGACTTATGTAAATTGTTGGTTTTGGCTTTCAGGGTAGTCGAAACAAATTTGGAAGAAGAGTTCTCAGTTTGAAGATTGAAATTTGAAAGGTTTGACCAAGATTTGACTTGTTTGTATATGATCTCGGATTGGATTTTTTATGATTTGGTTAGCTCTGTTAGGTGATTTGGGACTTAGGAGCGTGATCAGAATGCATTTTGGAAGTCCGTGGAAGGTTTAGGCTTGAATTGGCGAACTTGAAACTTTGGCGTTTTCCGGTTGATAGGTGAGATTTTGATATAGGGGTCGGAAAGGAATTTCGGAAGTTGCAGTAGCTCCAATGTGTCATTTGTGACGTGTGTGCAAAATTTCAGGTCATTCGGACGTGGTTTGGTTGGGTTTTTGATCAAAAGCGTGATTTGGAAGTTCTTGAAATTCTTAAGCTTGATTTCGATGTGATTTTGGTGTTTTGATGTTTTTTTTGGCGTTCCAAAGGTTGGAACAAGTTTGAATGAGGTTATGGGATATGTTGTCATGTTTGGTTGAGGTCCCGAGGGCCTCGGGTGAGTTTCGGGTGGTCAATCGGACCATTTCATATTGTTTGGAATTGCAGAAAATTGTTGATCTGTGTTGCAGAGAAATGGCCTTCGCGTTCGTGGGTAGGCCGTCGCGTTCGCAAAGGGTTTGCTGGTGAAGATAGGAATTTTAGCCTTCACATTCGCAAGGTAGGATCTGCGTTCGTGAAGGGCTGTGTTATTGGTCATCGCGTTCGCGTGAAGTGGACCGCATTCGCGTTAGAGGAATTGGGCAACTGAGCTTCAAGGTGTCTACTCATCGCATTCACAAGAGAGGTTACGCGATCGCAAAGGGTTTGTGTTAAGAAGAAACACGTTCGCGAATGGAAACACGCGATCGTGAAGAAGGATTTTTGGTCAAAGCTGGATTGTGCTTCGCGAACGCGAGGTTTTGACCGCGTTCGCGAAGAAGATTTTTGATGCATGCGCAGAATGTTTAAATAGCTATTGTCCAAGATTTTGGGGCTAACTTTCACCATTTTGGGGCGATTTTGGATCTTTTTAGAGGATTTGAAGAGGGATTCAAGAGATAACACCTGGAGGTAAGATTTTTGAACTCAATACTCGATTCTTGTGTGAATTCTACCTAATTAATCATGGAAATTAAGCCTAAAATTGAGGAATTAGGGCTTGAATTTGGAGAGTATAAATTGGGGATTTGAAAGGGCAATTGAGGTCCGATTTTGAGGTTCTTGGTATGTATAAACTCGTGAGAGGGTAAGGAACCTATTGATGTAAAATTTATCAGACTCCGAGATGTGGGCTCGGGGGTCAGGTTTTAGAAATTTCGGGATTTTTTATGTAAATTGGATATTTTCGAGTGGGCTTTGTTCCCTTAGCATATATTAATGGTTATGTACTGATTATGGCTAGATATGGAGTATCTGGAGGTCGACTCGTGAGGGAAAAGGCATCGCGGGCTAGAGTTTGGATCGGATCGAGGTAAGTAATGATTGTAAATACTGTCATGAGGGTTCGAAACCCCGGATTTCACATCGTTTGTGCTATTTTGAGGTGACGAACATGCTAGATGACGAGCGTGGAGTCGTGCACCGTTGGGGATTTTGATTTGGTCCGTCCCGTACGACTGTCAAGTCGCATATTAGATTTGAAATCTTATGATATTCCATATTTTAGAGATTGATATTATGTTTTGCGCTGTATGCCATGTTTAGGGCCTTGTGCCGACCTGTTGAGACCCTTAGGGATATTTTCACTACTTTTCCTCACTCTATTTGTTTTGAAAGCATATCCTCAATCATGTTTTACATGTTATCATTTAAATATGGTTTTGTCACTTTACTTCTTAAAATGCGGAAAATGTTTGGGCTGAGTTCCCTGATTTACTAATGGTCCGAGCAATTGTGAGGTTGATGACTAAGATAGACCGAGGGTCTGATTGTGATGTTGATGACTGAGAAAGACCGAGAGTCTGATTGTGAGGTTATTGACTGAGGGAGATCGAGGGCCTTATTGTGAGGATTATATATTTATGGATCGGGCTGCATGCCGCAATAATACACACACACACACACACACACACACACACACACACACACACACACATATATATATATATATATATATATATATATATATGGATCGGGCTGCAAGCCGCAGCGATATAGTGCTTGGGCTATAGGAGCCCCTCCGGAGTCTGCACACCCAATGAGCACCGTCGATGAGATATAGGGATCGGGCTGCACACCACAACGATATATGGATCGGGTTGTGCGCCGCAACGGTTACTATCTAGTACCTATTGAGTGTGAGTGCTGAGTGTGAGTGCTGACCGATAAGAGTGAGTCATGAGTGACTGAGAGGCTTGTCCTAGGGGCTATAGATATACATGCACATGAGTGATGCTTTGCCTGATGGGCCTGTTTATGAACTTACTGTTTTTCACTCCTCCTTAAAGTGAGTTTTTAACGAATACTTTGATTTAATTACTGCTTTCACTCATCTTTAGATCGAGCCTCTATTGAAAATGTTGAGGAAATGCTTTAAACAACTTTCATTCAAACTGAAGTTTTTAAGTTATGAAATGGGTATAAATTTCTGTTTTGCCGAGGGGCTGTATATGAACCATGTTTTGCCCGAGGGGCCGATTAAGATTTTCATCACTTCCACTATAAATATATATATTTCATTAAATCTATATTGAAAAGGGTTAGAAAGATAAATTTTAAAGGATTTTTATGAAGTTGGGAGTTTAACGAAATGATTTGAATGGTATCCTGATTTGGGAACATGTTGTATTCACTATGGTGCTATGATGTGCTTGACGTGTTTTCTTACTACTCAGTCTTTATTTACTCTTATTACTTACTGGGTTGGAGTACTCACCTTACTCCCTCCATCTCGTGTGCAGATTCAGATATTTCGGAACCCGGTAGCGGGTGTTGATTGATCAGAGGCGAAGTCGTCGGAGTTAGCAAGGTGGCTACATGACGTTCGCAACACTACTTTCCTTTCCTTCATTTTTCATTACTGTATTTAGTATATTTTTAGAGTGTGGTTGTTTTCGGACTTTGGTAGATGCTCATGACTAGTGACACCTCGATGTCGGGCTTGTGTAATTAGTCTGCACTTTTCTTCAAAAATTTCATTATGAAAATTATTGTTTATAAATGGTATAAAAAAAACTTTTATTAGAAAATGGTTGATTCGGGAGTTGTGTCGACTGGCCTAGTTTCATGATCGGCGCCATCACTAGCGGGTCAATTTTGGTTCGTGACAAGTTGGTATCAGAGCCTAGGTTACATAGGTCTCACGAGTCATGAGCAGGTTTAGTAGAGTCTCGTGGATCGGTACGGAGACATCTGTACTTATCCTCGGGAGGCTGCAGAACCTTTAGGAAAAAACTTCACATTCTTGAATTCTTATCGTGCATCCTTGATTCAGCTTGAAAAGTAACTCTTTGAATTCCTTCCACGCGTTCGTATGCGCGCATGAGCGCTCAGTATCAGATGTGCATCGATGTCTTGTGATTCCCTGACCGAGGGGCGAGATGTGATCTCTGTGTGTTGATGTTGGGATAGTTCGGAGGACTCGAGGCCGGATTTTTTCCTATAGCTCAAGCACCGAGGTGCTGATTATGTAAGCAAGTGTTTTTAAACTTATACGTTTGGTAGTGCCCTATTGGTAGAAGTGATGGATGAATGACTATGTAATGTGTATGTTATGGCTACGAGATGTATTCATATGATTTGGATGCGACAAGAAGGGTCTGCGGGAGGATAGAAGAACTATTAGGTGCTTGATTTCCATCTTGATTTGAGGATAGCCCCGAGTTATGGGAGAGTGAAGAATCTTTTCAGATGTCCTAGTTAGGAGTGAAGTAAATTTCATATTACAGTATGAGTTCAGACTTAGGAAGATTAAGTGACTGCGTAATGTCTATGTCGGTGAAAGGGTATAAAGAGATGTTAGCTAAGGCGAAGCGGGTGGGTTAACTCCTGTGGTTATTCTGATGTTTGTGTAATCCCTTATGTCATTTATTGGAAGGTCTCCGTTACCAGGGAAATATATGTTTTACAATTTGAATTTGGGTTGCTCAAGAGAGTGGGCTTGACTACTACGAGAGTGAATGCGAGATTTGCAGAAGATATAAAGTGCCAGATAGTCTGTGTTCCACGAGCTTATAAAGGATTGAGTTTAATCTCACTATGGTATTATGGCAGCAATAAAGTATATGCGTTATGAGTTATTGTGCATGTTTTTGTGTATGGCTTCGAGCCAAGTGGGGGAGTCCACTATTAATTAGTTGATTGAACGGTTATGTGCTATGTTGGTTCCAGTTTGAGGCATGCGAGTGAATCAGTTATGGCTTATGGAGATTGCCGAGGATTGCCCGAGCAAAGGAAAATTTTGACAAAGGTTATGTCGTGCTTCATAGGTGTATGAGAATCACGAAATGTCTTGAGTTGTTGTTGGTAATGGATGCTCGGTGCATAGAGCGGGAAGTTTCTTGGTTGTTCTAGGATGAGGTTGCACACTACGGTGTCAGAGTGCTATTGAGGCACAGGTGGTTCTGTTCGTTTGATCTGGCTAATTGCAGTTTGTTTATAGTGAATGACTCTCGAGAATGGTTCTAATGTGTTCAAGATTTTACATGTAACAATTGGGTATTTTCAAGTTGTATATGTGGCTAGAAATTGAGTTTTCATTGGAAGATGTCAAGAGTTGTGATATTTTCTATATTAATTATAGGATTCTATATATTAGTATCAGGAAGGTGAAAGTAATGGCTTTGGATTCGTAGGAAGTCTCTTCAGGGTAAGCATTTTGAACGTGGTGTTGTTGGGAATATCTAGAGAGTATTCAGCAGCTTATGGACCGTAGGATGGTGTGGCTTTATGCTTGGGTCTCGTTTGGTAAGTCTAGGCTGAGGAATGGTGATGTTATAGCAAGAAGGAGTATCAAGTTGAAGTAAATCAGAAGGGAACTCGGATAGATGGGATAGTTTGGTAGTAGGCCGAACCAGTATGGTAAGGATATGATTAGTTCTTGGATGCTTACGATGTAATCAGTTTCTACATGTGTTTTCATTGCAATTCTTTTGGGTTTTAGTGACCTCTGTAGCTCAGTTGAGTCAGAAGGACTCAGTCCTGACGATTTAGAGTTGTGCAAATGGATTTCAGAGAGTTCTAGATGGTTTCCACCACAGTTAGAGGGGTATATTTTTCCTATTGGCATAAAGAGCATGGGATTTATAGTGATTTTCTTCTAGTTAGGATCAACGGAAAGTTCTTGGCTAGTGGAGTACATAGTTGCTTGTGGCTCGGAAGAGATATCAAGTTCTCGTGGTTATCCTAGGATGGTACAGTTTATGCGGTATGTTGTGTAGGATTGAGATTTGCATTTGTAAGGACACAGTTCAGATTTGAAAGGAAGGTTACAAATTCTTAGATAGCATGGGCAACTTCAGGTGACTAGATAAATGAGATCACTGATTGGTGTGGCTTGATGAGGGTATAACATTTCAGAAAGGGCGATGTGTTCGAGTTATGGATGCTTTATTGGTATTGCGGCACTATCTTATCTGATCGATGGATGATATTCGAGTTTGCTTGGTGGCTTAGAAGAATTATAGGTGTACCTCTCATGAGATGATTGAGTACTAGAGGTATGATATATATGCGATCGGCGAAATTGGGATCAGATATGGTAATTTGTGTGCTTTTGTACTTGGAGGCTAGAAGTTCTCATATACATGTTAGCTCGTGGTTGTGGACGACAAAGATGTGGGTAAGTTAGTTAGATGATAGTATGTGCTATGATTCAGTTATTGTGAACCTTCGGAGGATTATTTATCTATTGTGGGTAACTAGAGTTGATGTGTGGTTCATTGGTTGACCTATATGGATGTGTGTTCGGCATCAAGACGACTTTGTTGACTTCGAGTTGCTATCGACGAGGGATGTGTTGATTCGACTGTTATTGAGCTATTAGTAATTAGGGGGATCTATGAGTTACCTTTCCGTGTTGCGAGCCGTTAGGATTTGTTGGTTATAAGCACATGTGGTGCAGCGTTATTAGGGCCTCTCAGTGGAATTCGAGCGCGAAAAGTACTGGGTATTGCTCGGTGGATGGCGTATCGGTCATGTCCTTTCGAGTTGGGTGGTGTTATGTAATTGCTTCGTGGTGGTTATGATGATCGCTTTGGCTTTAGACATCATATTGCGCGCAGTTGTCGATTTTGATCATAGTGACTTAAGGTGTTTCGTGCAGACTAGTATTTGGATGAGGTCGGGCATTGGAGCAAAGCTATGTGGAGGTATCATATTGCGGTTAGATTTGTGTGTTCTGTTTCTACAATGTGTGACAGGTTCTCAGCCTTGTGTTGTGGTGGTATTGGTGAGCCTGCGGTACATCTCTTTCATTTGAATCATTTTCATGATTTGGGTATGTTCGGATTGTTGCTTATTAGTGCGCGGGTTGCACAAGTTGTGGCTTTAGCCTGTATTGATGTGTCATGTCACCAGAGTAATTGTGTTGGATTAGATAGGATCGTTGGGGTCTTTAATGAATACAAACGGATTCGATTTCAGCATGTTGGAAGGATAATATCGAGGTTTAGCTCAGGAATTTGCTATGGTTTTTGCTAAAGGAGAAGTGGCTTCATGAATGGTTGATCTAGGAAATGGTTATGGCTTACTGCATGTTTCATTTAGCATTGGCAGTATTTGAAAGTGTTGGAATGAGACTTTAGTTGATAAGAAGATTCTCTATCGATATTCGATTGTTGTGTGTAGCTGCTGTGATTAGAAGTTATCGCTACAAGTTTTTGAGTTATGTGGTATGTCATGTAATTGCACCTGATGGTTGCAGGTATGGGTTACTACAGCTTGTTCGGTCTTACTCAGAGTATAGATGTGAGATTTTGATCTTGTGGATGATTTTGGTGGTGGAAAAGTGGTTCTAAGGTTTATGGTCTAGGAGGGATTGTGAAATTTCAGTTATATTGTGTTATCAGACCTATATGAGATAGGGTGACGTGGGATCACCCCCGGGTATATGCATGCTAAAGTTATTCAACGATTGGTTGGCTTTTGGAACAACTCTGGGTACGTTCGAGGACGAACGTATGTTTAAGTGGGGGAGGATGTAACGATCCACCGGTCGTTTTGAGCTTTTGCACTTTGCTCACCAGTTCCTGGGCATGACTTGCCCCATGTGAGGTATTATGACTTATGTAAATTGTTGGTTTTGGATTTCAAGGTAGTTGGAATGAATTTGGAAGAACAGTTCTCTGTTTAAAGCTTGAAATTTAAAAGGTTTGACTTGTTTTATATAATATCGGATCGGAATTTTATGATTTGTTTAGTTCCATTAGGTGATTGGGACTTAGGAGCGTGATCGGAATGCATTTTAGAAGTCTGTGGAAGGTTTAGGCTTGAATTGGCGAAATTGAAACTTTGGCGTTTTCCGGTTGATAGGTGAGATTTTGATATATTGGTTGAAATGGAATTATGGAAGTTGTAGTAGCTCTGTTGTGTCATTTGTGACGTGTGTCCAAAATATCAGGTCATTCGGACGTGGTTTGGTTGGGTTTTTGATCAAAAGCGTGAATTGGAAGTTCTTGAAATTCTTAGGCTTGAATCCGATGTGATTTTGGTGTTTTGATGTTGTTTTGGGCGTTCCGAAGGTTGGAACAAGTTTGAATGAGGTTATGGGATATGTTGTCATGTTTGATTGAGGTCCCGAGGGCCTTGGGTGAGCTTCGGGTGGTCAATCAGACCATTTCATATTGTTTGGAATTGCAGAAAATTGCTGATCTGTGTTGCAGAGAAATGGCCTTCGCGTTTGTGGGTAGGCCGTCGCGTTTGCGAAGGGTTAGCTGGTGAAGACTGGAATTTTAGTCTTCGCGTTCGCAAGGCAGGCTCCGCGTTCACGAAGGGCTGTGTGATTGGTCATCGCGTTCGCATGAAGTGGACTGTGTTCGCGTAAGAGGAATTGGGCAGCTGAGCTTCAGGGTGTCTATTCATCGCGTTAGCAAGAGAGGTTACGCGATCACGAAGGGTTAGTCTGAGGAAGCATCGCGTTCGCGAGTGGCAAGATGCGATCGCGAAGAAGGTTTTTTGGTCAAAGCTATATTGGGCTGAACGCGAGGCTTTGACCGTGTTCGCGAAGAAGGTTTTTGATGCATGGGCAGAATGTTTAAATAGCCATTGTCCGCGATTTTGGGGCAAACTTTCACCATTTTTGGGAGATTTTGGAGCTTTTGAGAGGATTTGAAGAGGGATTCGAGAGATAACACCTGGAGGCATGATTTTTGAACTTAATACTCGATTTTTGTGTGAATTATACCTAATTATTCATGGAAATTAAGCCTAAAATTGAGGAATTAGGGCTTGAATTTGGAGAGTGAAAATTGGGGATTTGAAGGAGCAATTGAGGTTTGATTTTGAGGTTCTTGGTATGTATAGACTCGTGAGAGGGTAAGAAACCTATTGATGTAAAATTTATCAGAATCCGAGACGTGGGCCCGAGGGCCGGGTTAGAGAAATTTCAGGATTTATTATGTAAATTGGATATTTTCGAGTGGGCTTTGATCCCTTAGCATATTTTAATGGTTATGTACTGATTATGGCTAGATTTGGAGCATTTGGAGGTCGATTCGTGAGGGCAAAGGCATCACGGGCTAGAGTTTGGACCGGATTGAGGTAAGTAATGATTGTAAATACTGTCCTGAGGGCTTAAAATCCTGGATTTCAAATCGTTGTGCTATTTTGAGATGACGTAAACGCTAGATGATGAGCGTGGAGTCATGCACCGTTGGGGATTGTGACTTGGTCCGTCGGTACGACTGTCAAGTCACGTATTTGATTTGAAATCTTATGATATTCCATATTTTAGAGATTGATATTATATTTTGGGTTGTATGCCATGTTTGGGGTGTTGTGCCGACCTGTTGAGACCCTTAGGGGCATTTTCACTAATTTTCCTCACTCTATTTGTTTTGAAAGCATTTCCTCAGACATGTTTTACCTATTATCGTTTAAATCTGGTTTTATCACTTTACTTCTTAAAATGCGGAAACTGTTTGGGCTGAGTTCCCTGATTTACTAATGGTCCGATCAACTGTGAGGTTGATGACTGAGATAGACCGAGGGTCTGATTGTGAGGTTGATGACTGAGATAGACCAAGAGTCTGATTGTGAGGTTAATGACTGAAGGAGACCGAGGGCCTGGTTGTGAGGATTATATATTTATGGATCGGGCTGCACGCCACAGCAATATATATATATATATATATATATATATCTATATATATATGTGGCTCCGACTGCACGCCACAGTGATACAACGCTTGGGCTGTAGGAGCTCTTTCGGAGTCTGCACACCCCCAGTGAGCGTCGTCGACGAGATATATGGATCGAACTGCACGCCGCAGCGATATATGGATCGGGCTGTGCACCGCAGCGGTTACTATATGGTACCTATTGAGTGTGAGTGCTGAGTGTGAGCGTTGACCTGTAAGAGTGAGTCATGAGTGACTGAGAGGCTTGCCCGAGGGACTATAGATATACATGTACATGAGTGATACTTTGCCTGAGGGGCCTTTTTATGAACTTACTGTTTTTCACTCCTCCTTAAAGTGAGTTTTTATCGAATATGTTGATTTAATTACTGCTTTCACTCATCTTTAGATCGAGCCTCTATTGAAAATGTTGAGGAAACGCTTTAAACAACTTTCATTCAAACTGAAGTTTTTAAGTTATGAAATGGGTATAAATTTCTATTTTGCCGAGAGGCTGTATACGAACCATGTTTTGCCCGAGGAGCTAATTATGATTTTCATCACTTCCACTATAAATATATATATATTTCATTAAACCTATATTGAAAATGGTTAAAAAGATAAATTTTAAAGGATTTTTATGAAGTTGGGAGTTTAACGAAATGATTTGAATGGTATCCTAATTTTGGAACATGTTGTATTCACTGTGATGCTTTGACGTGGTTGACGTATTTTCTTACTGCTCAGTCTTTATTTACTCTTATTACTTACTGGGTTGGAGTACTCACCTTACTCCCTACACCTCGTGTGCAGATTCAGGTATTTCGGAACCCGGTAGCAGGTGTTGATTGCTCAGAGGAGGAGGAGGAGGAGTTAGCAAGGTGGCTGCACGACATTCGTAGCACTACTTTCCTTCCCCTCATTTTTCATTACTGTATTTATTATATTTTTAGACTCTGATTGTATTTGAACCTTTGTAGATGCTCATGACTAGTGACATCCCGATGTCGGGCTTGTGTAACTATTCCGCACTTTTCTTCAAAAATTTAATTATGAAAATTATTGTTTATAAATGGTATAAAAATAACTTTTATTAGAAAATGGTTGATTCGGGAGTTGTGTCGGCTGGCCTAGTTTCACGATAGGCGCCATCACGACCGGGTCGGTTTTGGTCGTGACATTAATTGAATAATGGTTTGATTTGGGAATTGTGTCGGCTGGCCTAATTTCACGATAGGCACCATCACGACCGGGTCGGTTTTAGGGTCGTGACAGGGCAACAATAATGCAAGGAAAAAATCTTGTATAAAATTCTGACCATAACCATAATGATATAACTTTCTCTATAAAAGAGGTATTCACCATATGGATGTTGATGAATATGTGGTAGTACCAAATTAATTGAGAGCTCTGGAAGAGCCAAATATTACTATTTTGGAGGAATAAAATTGATTATCAATAAGACATTGTGTTGTAGTAAGTCTCAAAGAAGCTTAATTGAGTTTTTAAAATATTCGCGAAAGCGGTTGGTTATATAGAGATTATAAATAAAAGAAAGATCCAATATCTTCTATTACTACAACTTGTAGCGGGGTAATATGTATGTGAAAAGTTACCCGCTTTATTCTCCCGTTTGTACTACACAAATAAAATAATGTCACAATAAAGTAAAAGTTTATTGATATAAATATCCATATCATAATAAACTTGGAGTTTATTGATAATTGCATACGTCATGGTGTAAACCTGAAATTTATCAATATTGTAATTTATTCAGTTGACATAATTGGTTTAGCCACATCAATTTAAGTATGATGTGCAAAAATAAAAGAGAATTCACATAGGTAAATATTAAAGAACTAGAAAGTACTTTACGAATTCTCTTATGTTGCTTGTTCTTATTTTTTAATAAACCAACTAAAAATTTGGGATTGAATCCCGTGACTGCTGAAAATTTCAAAGGTGAATCTGAGCCCACTCACCTGCCATGTATACCACATAAGATGCATCTATGAGATGGTTGTATGTGCAATTATTATTAACCCGCATCCTGGCGTTTGCGAGGTAACTTCCTCAATAATTTAATTTAGAGAATAATTTCCACATTTTCTATTCAAAAAAGTTCATCTTGATAATTTGGTTTACATCATAACTGGTTTGGCAAGATGATTTATTGAGTGCCTCCACTTAATACTTAAATTATTGCTTATGATAACAAAGTTATCTATATCAGTTTGATATACGTTATTTACGAAAGTATATTACATTCTCCCCTCACAAGTGGTTCAGGGTCAGGAACCAAATAATCTCATCTTATTATTATTGATGTGCAGTGTATATTTTGATTAGCACCATAACGTACAAAGGTGGGTTTCCAAAATTGAGAAAGAAAGTTAGTTTTTCTAACATGAGAGGGAGATAAGAGAAATAATTGAGAAAATGTTACGTGGAATATTATCATTTGTACATCTAGATCCTCGAATAGATAATATAAACTTGAAGTTCATAAAAAGATAATTCATTTGCAATATATTGCAAAGCATGCCAGACGTATTTGCCGACCCAAAGAAAGTAATTATATTCTCATTGCAAATGCTCCTATTAAATCCTAGATGGACAAAGTCTATGGTACTCTTAAAGCATATAGACAAATCAGTTTTAAATAAACTTCTTGATAAAGAAGATGAGCAAATGATCATAATAAAGGAGGCAAATAAAAAAAAAGGAGGCCAATTTCTTTATGAAAAAAAATTGAAACCGATATAAAATGTTCGTCAGCTACATCTATGGTAGCGCTAAGTATAGATAAGGATCTTAAGTTTGTCAAATACAGACAGAAAAATTATTGGCCAATTGGAAGAGACACAATTCGAATAGAATTGGTTTCATATGAAAGACATGTAGTTTTAGACATATAGTTCAAACACTCAAAAGTATAAAGTCAAGGGTGTGTGCAATCACTTTTATGTATCTTATATGTCTGGCATGACATGAAAACTTGATGCAAATCTAAAGTCTATTTATATGGCTTATATGACTTAACTTATATGACAATCCCTGAAGGATATTGCTTAAAGCATATAGTATTCTTGGTCATGAAATATGACATCCTAAGTGCAATTTGTGCATATTTGTATCTTGCTATAAGTATAAGCATGATAATGTGATAGCGAAGATTTTCAAAGTGCAACATATTCATTGGAGTTAATATGGCTGATTTATTCACCAAATCTTTGTCGACGTCAACCTTCAAGAAGCTAGTGCACAAGATTGGGATGCGAAGGCTCAAAGATGTGAATTGATGCTATCATCAAGGGGAGTTAATGTACGTTGTACTCTTTTTCCCTTTCAAATTTTTGTCCCACCGGGTTTTTCTTGTAAGGTTTTTAATGAGGCAACCAAAAAGCGTATTATTAGATATGTGTACTCTTTTTCCTTCTCTAGAATTTTTTTCCCACTGGATTTTATTTTACTTAAGGTTTTAACAAGGCATATTATCTGTTGAATAGACATTCAAGGGGAGTGTTATAATTAAAGTTTTATTTATGGTGAATATCCATATTTTAGAGAGATTTTAGGGTTTGTTACTTGGTGGCTAAGTTACTTTTTCCCTATAAATAGAGGGTTCTATTCCATTGTAATTCATTCCAAAATCAATAAGAATTCTCTCTCCCTACTTTTCTCTGCAATATTCTTCTTCTTCTTCTTTTATTGTTCATAACAGGTTAGTATATGTTGGGTTTTTTAAAAGATGGTGCAGCAAGAAAACGTTGGAAGAATAATTTCAATTTTCTCTTTGGAAGGAGTCAGTTTATACAACCGAAAGATAAAAAAATCCATAACACACATCATTACAATCAAAAGGAAAAGCAGCTTCCCAAAGGATTAATGTAGGAATGCTCTCTTCCATCCTAATAATGAGGTAGAAATATATAATAAAGTCAATACGAAAGAGACTGTCTAACAGGAAGACTCTGCCTTAGCTTTGAAGTTTTTTTGAGAAATAAAAATAAAATAACAGCAACATCAGAAATAAAAAAATTGGTGAAAGGCGCAAAATAACAGAAATGGATAAAAAAAAAGGAACAAAGAAAGAAGAAAAAATCAGCGCCAATCACACGTACATAGGCCTTAAACACAGAGAGGAAAATTACAAAAATCATATATATCCAAAATTCTGCACCAAGAAACGCACACAACTCACGGGTACAACAAACCCAAAAATCAAAGAGAAAATGGATTTATGTAGAAAAGAAATAAAAGGTAATTTCCAGCGAGAAAGATACTAAGTAGAAAAGCAGAAACATTAGCAATAATCGAAAATGGTGACATTAGCAATATATCCGAAATTTTGTCACCAAAAACGCAACATAACTTACAGGTACAACAAACCAAAAAATCATAGAGAAATCGAGATATGTAGAAGAGAAATAAAAGGTAATTTCCAAAGAGACGAAGATACTAAGTAGAAAAGCAGAAACATTAGCAATAATCGAGCAAAACAATTACAGATCAAACTCAAATTTCAATTTCAAAAAGAGATTATTACCTGGATTCTATTTGCTTCATTGTTCCACTCTAATGGTTTAAACCATTTGATTCCAAGATATTTACAATCATCCAAGCAACAAAAAGATTGTCCATTTGATTCACCTTATTACACATTTAAGATGAAAAGCATAAAAAATGAATAGTTGTAACTTTTCTAGTTCATCAGTAAGTTTATTTTAAAGATGTAACTAAATCAATGTAATCATATCCAAGTAAGATAGAAAATCAAGTTATTAATTAATTTCCATTACAACATCATTTAAAGGAGCCTGAAGTTTCTGCAAAGAACCAATACAAATTCCAAAAAAATAATGCTTAACAATCCATGTACTATCTGATTTATAAATGTGATAATACAAGGAAAGAAAGCAAGAAGTTGGCAGTAGTTAAAGTGAAAGTTAAAGATATGATAAAAAGAGAATTTAGCATCCAACATATATGATATTCCTGTGATAATTACATGCTAAGCAAAAAGCATGTGAATGATGTTTTCTCACTTCCATTATTTGGCATGTACATATCTTCTGAGATATCAGTTTTGGTGTTCTCAATTAGGTGCTTGTATATGATGGAAATTGGGGCTATCCGATTTCGTTCTTTGATGGAAAATGTGATACAACGTCGGGAGGCCAGGACGCCGAGCTCGGGGTCGAAGCTCCTTTCCAGTATCGAGGTCGAGGTCGATATCATTTTCCGAGGTCGGAAGAAGGCCTACTTTGAGATAATATCGTTATGATTTAGTAATAGAAAGAGCGAGATACTCGCAACGGCCCAAAGATCACGTCGTAAATTTCGGAACGGATTGGTCCTTGGCGGTTAAACAACTGTCCAACATAATTTCCTACTGTAATTAGAAGTGTACCTTATTTAGGACTCCCCTATTATATAAAGGGGAACCCATTCATTTGTAATGTACTGTTCATTGACAAGAGAATATATATTCATCATTTTCTTGCTTACTGTTCATCAGAGTTGCCTTATAATTTGCTATTCTTACTAACCCACCTCGAGACTGTCAAAGGTCGAGGTCGAGATTTAGCTTGTACACTGGTTAGGCTTATTTCATTCTCTAATCTATCTATTTAATTCCTTGTTTATCAATTGGTATTGGATTAAATCACATATCCTTAAAACCACAATATAAATTTAATTGTTAATCGGATTCAAGGATAACTAGTTTGGCGCCCACCGTGGGGCTAAGGATAATAGTGATTGTTCCAATGCTAATTCTGATAACACACATCATTTTCACACTGGTTCTTGTCAAGAATTTTTTTTCTCAGGTTAAAACATGTCAAACTCACAAAACGCACTCGTACATGGTGATGATGGTCTTGGATTTCATGGGGAAAATGACAACGTAATTGCTCTAGGAGCTGGGGTGCCACTGGCTAATCTCGGGGGAGTGTCAGTCGTCGATCCAGCTGATATCAATTCACACATTATTTTGAATGCAGATTTAGGAGCGGATCCTGAAGGGAGTGTGCGCAGGGAAGGCCGATCCGGTGGCCAAGGAACACATGGCATAGGAGACGGGGGAGTTAGTCTCCAGGTAATATTCGAGATGTTACAGGCTCAATAGGCCGCTATTTCTAAGCTTCAAAGTTAACATAGAACTCCAAGAGTGGTCGAGCCGGAAATCACTCGCCGTACCGAGCCAGTGCCGGAAAGGTCGAATGGTAACGGATCAGGGACTGATCCTACAATTATGAAAATGCTCGAGGAGCTCACCAAAATAATTGAGTCAGGAGAGAAGAAAATTAAAGATAATGATAAAAAAATGGAAACATACAACTCCCGAGTTGATCAGACACCCAGGGCACCCCTGATCTTAAAGGGTTTGGATTCGAAAAAGTTCGTGCAGAAGCCATTTCCTCAGAGTGCGGCTCTGTAGCCCATTCCTAATATACCTAAATACAACGAGACCACTGATCCTAATGAACATATCACTTCGTACACAAGCGAAATAAAAGGAAATTACTTAGAAGACGATGAGATCGAGTCCATTTTGTTGAAAATATTTGGGGAAACTCTATTAAAGGAAGCAATGATTTGGTATCACAACTTGCCATTGAATTCCATCGACTTATTTTCCATGTTAGAAGATTCTTTTGTGAAGGCACATGCCAGTGCCATAAAGGTCGCAACAAGAAAATCGGACATTTTCACGATAAGACAACGGGATAACGAAATGTTGAGGGAGTTTGTATCACAGTTTCAAATGGAATGCATGGAGTTGCCACCGGTCACAGATAATTGGGCCGTTCAAGCTTTCACCCAGGGTTTGAACGAGCGGAGTTCGATAGCATCACGACAGTTGAAGAAAAATTTGGTCGAGTATCCAGCTGTAACTAAGGCAGATGTGCACAATCGGTATCAATCAAAGATCAGGGTCAAGGATGACCAATTAGAGCCCCTTCCGGTTTAGTACATCCAAACAAGTTGGCAGTTACAACCCTGAGGGACATCGACGGGGAATCAAGGTCGAACAGGGAAAAATATCAACCATATACCGTAGATCGAAGGAATAATAGCTCGGGATGCAATCCCTCCCGGAATAATCGAAGAAATGATGGAAAAAACGATCAAGGACAAAATTCTTGGGGACTTATGAGCAAAAGTGGTTTTAATAAGTATAACGATCCTGCAGAGGCACCTCGGTTATCATAATATAACTTTAGCGTCGATACATCAGGCATTATCTCAACAATTAGAAGGATCAAAGATACTAGGTGGCCCAGACCCATACAAACCAATCCTTCCCAAAGAAACCCAAATTTGATGTGCAAGTATCATGGCACGCATGGTCACACAACCGAGGATTGTAGGATATTAAGGGAGGAGGTGGCCCGTCTATTCAACGAGGGCCATCTTCGAGAGTTCCTTAGCGATCGAGCCAAGAACCATTTCAGAGACAGAGACGCCAATAGGAAAAATGAATAGGAGGAACCACAATATGTCATTCATATGATCGTCGGCGGGGTCGATATTCCACAAGGGGTAATATTCAAACGCACTAAGGTATCGATTATTAGGTAAAAACGAACCCGATATTATGTGCCAAAGGGCTCCTTATCATTCAACGATGAAGAAGCATAAGGAATTTCTTAACCACAAAATGATGCTCTGGTAATTTCTATCTTATTAAATGAAGTTCAAGTTAAGCGTGTTTTAGTGGATCCAGGTAGTTCAGCTAATATCATCCGATCGAGGGTCATGGAGCAACTCGGCCTACAAGATCAAATTGTGCCCACAGCTTGAGTCTTAAACGGTTTCAACATGGCTAGTGAAACAATTAAATGGGAGATTACTCTACTGGTGAACGTGGCTGGAACCATTTAAGATATTAAGTTCCACGTGATCGAGGGTGACATGAGATATAATGCCCTACTCGGAAGGCCCTAGATTCACAATATGAGGGCAGTCCCTTTGACCCTCCACCAAATGATGAAGTTCCCAACATCGGATGGTGTAAAAATAGTGTACGGGGAGCAACATGCTGGAAAGGAAATGTTTGCGGTCGACGAAGTAGTACTAGTATCAACAAAAAGGTCAGGCATCAACGGTAAACAGGTAATCAAATAGCAATCACAGCCACCAGCCTCGATCAAATCGAGAAAGTAGGAGATAGAAGAAGAGGAGGAGGATTTTCTAACCCCTCGAACCTTTATTGTTCCTGAAGACTCTGACGCCACCAAATCAATGGTTGAAGAGCTAGAACAGATTATACTAATCGAGCACCTGCCCGAGCGAAAGGTATACATGGGAACGGGGTTAACTCTCGAACTCAGGAAAAAGCTTATTCAATTTCTTATCGATAACATGGATTACTTTGCTTGGTCACATTTAGACATGACATGGATCCCACCGAAGATAACAACGCATCGGCTAAGCCTTGACCCCAGGTTTAAACCAGTGAAACAAAAGAGAAAGCCCAAGTCTGAGGTAAAGCATGCATTCATAAAGGACGAGGTAAGTAAACTTTTCAAAATAGGGTCCATTCGGGAGGTAAAATACCCCAAATGGTTAGCCAGTGTAGTCGTAGTCCCTAAAAAAGGGAATAAACTTAGAATGTGTGTAGATTACAAGGATTTGAACAAGTCATGACCTAAAGACTCTTTTCCACTACCTAACATTGATAGAATGATCGATGCCATGGCTGGCCACGAGATCCTTACTTTTGTCGATGCCTATTTCGGATACAATCAAATTCAGATGAACCCAAAAACTAGGAGAAGACCTCATTTATCACCAAGTATGGAACATATTGTTACAATGTAATGCCCTTCGGGTTAAAAGATGCAGGAGCTAATTACCAATGCCTACTAAATAAGATGTTCGAAGAATAAATAGGTAAGTCAATGGAAGTTTATATTGATGACATGCTAGTTAAGTCTCTGCGCACAGAGGACCATTTGGCTCAATTGCAGGGAACATTCGAGATTTTGAGGAAATATAACATGAAACTCAACCCCGAGAAATGTGCTTTCGGGGTTGGCTGGGAAAAGTTCCTAGGCTTCATGGTGTCAAATCGAGGGATCGAGATCAACCGGATAAAATCAAGGCCATCGAAGACATCAGAATTATGGATAGTGTAAAAGCAGTGTAGAGGCTAACTGGGCGGATATATGCTTTAGGCCAATTTATCTCGAGGTCATCAGATTGAAACCACAAATTTTTCTCTTTACTTAAGAAGAAGAATGACTTCAACTGGACCCCGGAGTGTCAACAAGCATTAGCGGAATTAAAGTGATACCTATCGAGCCCACCATTGCTTCACACTCCGAAGGCAAATGAGAAACTTTACTTATACTTGGTGGTATCGAAAATCGCGGTAAGTGGTGTCCTAGTTCGAGAAGATCAAGGTACGCAATTTCCCGTTTACTATGTAAGTTGAACCTTAGGGGAAGTAGAAACTAGATATCCACACTTAGAGAAATTAACACTTGCACTGATAAGCGCTTCTAGAAAGTTAAAACCATACTTTCAATGTCACCCCATATGTATGTTAACCACTTACCCACTTCGTAATATTTTGTACAAGCCCAAACTTTTAGGTCGATTAGCCAAATGGGCCGTCGAGCTCAATGGGTACAATATCGAGTATCAAACGGCCATCAAGTCTCAAATTTTAGCGGACTTCGTGGCCGATTTCACGCCGACCCTCGTACCCGAAGTTGAAAAGAAACTCTTGTTCAAATCGGGCACATCATTGGGGGTATGGACCCTTTTCACAGACGGTGCTTCTAATGTGAAGGGGTCCGGGCTAAGCATCGTTTTGAAGCCACCCACAGGTAGCACTATTAGGCAATCTATTAAAACTTCTAGGTTGACTAACAATGAGGCCGAGTACAAGGCCATGATTGCAGGTCTCAAGCTAGCTAAAAGCTTGGGGGAAAAAGTCATTGGAGCCAAGTGTGACTCTTTATTGGTGGTGAACCTAGTAAACAAAAGCTTTGAAGTTTGAGGGAATAGAATGCAAAGGTATTTGGACAAGCTACAGGTAACTTTGCACCGCTTTGAGGAATGGACTCTAGATCACGTACTTCGAGAACAATAAAGTGAGGCCGGTGTTGATACCCAATTTTTCCCATAATATTTTCAAAACTATTCCTGGGCATCAATTAGTATTTTCCATACAATTTCTGCATTTTTTAAATATTTTAATTAATTTCTCCCAACATTTTATTTTATAAAACAATCATTGATTGCATTACAAATAGTTTTATAATAATTTTTTGTGGCTTAATTTTGTCATTTGCATTTGTACAAAGTTTCAATTATTGCACAAATAGTCACATTTGTATTTTTAGGATGTAATTGCAATTACCTTGTAATTATAGCCTATGCATGCATTATTACATTGTTTTATTGGAAAATAGCCTTTTATATTTTTACAATATTAAGTAATTATTTTAAAACATTTTTAGGCATGAAAATTATTTTTTATAATTTATTTACTATTTTTTAAAATTATTTTAGCGATTAAATATGTATTTAACAAATAGCCCCTTTTCTATTTTGAGCCTAGCCTAATTAAATGCCCAAATTCAATCCCACTCCAGCCCAAAATCTACCCAGGCCCAAATCCCATCTGACCCCAACCTAATTTAGCCTACCCGACCCAATACTCTAGCCAATCTTGGCCGTTGATCATTTTGATCAACGATCCAGATTTTCCCTTACCAAAATTAAACTAACCTATACCCCCAAAACCCTAATTTCCTACCCCTTCCATGCCGTCATTTGTTCCTCCCTCTCTCAAATGCTCTCTACCTAAACCCTAATCTCCAAACGTCGCCACTCACCTACTGCCCTCATATGGTGGTTCTTCACCACCTCAGGCCTCTAATGGCCTTCTGCCTGCTATGGTGTCTCTATTTCCTGGATCCTTGAAGAGATCCTCAAGGGACCTAGGCGGTCTGTTTACACCTTGGATTTTCTTGCTGGTTTCAGGTTATTTAGCTTGACCTTGAGTAAGATCTTTCTCATTTTTCGTCCTGGATCCATGGTTTCCTAAGTCTGTGCATGTCTCTGTTGCCATTCCAAAAACCTTAATTTTTACTCTTTGATCCTCTCAGATTTGTCCAGATCTGAGATGAATCGAACCCATTTCACATATTTTCACGAAAGTCTTATGGTTTTTAATCGATTCTCCGTTTTTCCTAAAAAAACTAGGGTTTGCTGAATTCACCTTTTCAAATACTTTCTGATTTTCAAGTGTTTAATCGTGGTTCTTAAGTGTTACTGACTGATTCGTGTTAATATTGTTTGAACCTTAGTCGATTTATGCTAAAGCCCTAATTTCTTATATTTTTGCTCCGATTTTGAGTCTTTTCGTGTTACCTGTTTCCTTATTTATTTTTGTGCTTTGACTTTCATGATTTTTCTTAGTCTAATTCAGTATCATGTGAGTTTTACCCTAGTTCATCCCTACTAGGGTTTATGAGTCGATCTCTTAACTAATTTATGTGTGTTTATGAAGTTTTGTTCAGCCTACTCATCTATTTGTGGAAAACTAGTATTTTTCCCTCTCTTTAAATTAGTATTATTTTGAATTTTAATTTACTAATTTGCTTGGTTAAAAATTATGTGCTGATTCGTGATTCATTCTATGACTTTAATTATTCTTATTACCTTATTTCCTGTAATGTTACTGATTCCTCGCGATTATTTCTTTAATTAAAACCCACGCTTGTTTGCCTTTTTTACTTAGGTTTGATTTGATTTTCTTTCCTTAAGTGATTCCTTTCCTTTAACCGTTGAGTAGTTGTCCTTAATTAAAGGGAGACTACGCTAATTTTGTGTGTGATTGATTTTGTAATTTCCCTAATTGCTGAGATTTGATTTCTTTTACCTTATTCTGCCCCACTCTTAAACTGCTATATATACTCTCCTCTACTCTCAGTTCAAGACACGAACATTGGTTCAGAAAATACTCTCACACTCTTAAAAGCTCTCTATTCTTCTCTGTTACTCGCAATCCTCGCTGACTTAGCCCGCTGTAAGACAAGGCTAGCTATTTGCACCATATCAGCTCTATACTCTATATTCTCTCTCCTTAACTGGTACGTCCTAATTCAATTCAAATTCCAAAACTATGTGTTTCTTTGTTGTTTCAGTCCATTAGTTATGACTACCAATCCTGTTTATTGTTTACTATCATGTTGCTCAATGTGTAACCAGCATGCCTAGATCACACTGCCTAACTACTGTCTTACCTAGCATGTTGGAGTTTATTCTGTTAGAATCTATGACGAGTTTATTCACCCACAATGATCTGCTTACTATTTTGTTTAGCATGCCCAATCTTGTCTTATGATAATTGCATGCATCTTGTTTGCTCATTAGCATGTTCAAACTATATTGCTTGTTTGCTGTCTCACCCAATATGTCTAAACTCTGCTTGTTCTACATGTGATTACTATCTCTAAACTATGAATGTTTATGTAGTGCTTGCTTAGTCTGTTCATTTAAGTCTTGCCTACTCTGCTTTACTAATGAGATCTAGCTAAGTTATCTAGCCCTTCAAGGTACTCTAGTTGTGTGTTTGGTCATGTCCAAAGTCTATGTGTTCTCAACATGTCTTTACTGTAATCTTTGTAACTAATATATCAATTGTACAGATTCTTGAGAAATTTGTGCATCTGTTTGCTTATACACTAGGGTGTATTCTATGTGTCCCCAATCCCTCTCTCCATGTGTGGAATTTGTTTTCCCCTCCCACCCCCCCAAAGTGTTTCTGAAGTTTTTTGTTCTATGACTTGGGTTCTGATATCAAAAATGTTTTTCATGCTTTTTCTCAAGCTGTTTTACCACCAAACTAGCCTTGGTTTTCAGAAAATCTTTTCACTTCTATGAATCCTCTCTATACCGTTTTATCAAAACTCTTTCAAATCATGTCAAACACTCTCACTTATTCTTAGGTTATTAAGTCCTGCCCCTTTGGTATGTGTACTGCTTATAGGTCCTTGAGATCTCTCTGAACTCTGGCATATCAGGGCTGGCACTTCCACACTGCACATAAATCAGTCCTTATTTGAGAAAGGTCTAGGTCAGAGCACTGCCTGGGATCCTTGAGGTCCTTAGGGAACTCTGACACACCTGGACATGAAATTGGCTATGAAACCTTTGAGCATTTGAGACCACTGAAGGCCTGGTACATCAGGATTTACTTTGGGCCTACTTCAGGCTCCCTATAGCTTAACTTATATTTTATTTATGTATTTTTTTATTTGATCATTGGTCTGTAATAATTAATTGTAAATAGATATTGGGGTGACTAGTGAAAAGGGATGATAGTTATATAGTACTGTGGGTAAATCTGGTAGATAACATACCTATAGGATTCACTTTGGATAAAATGTGTTTTGTTATATAACATGTCTATAGGGTTTCCTTTGGTTGAAATGTATTTGCTAGATAACCTGCCTATAGGGTTTGCTTTAGTTAAAATGAGTTCTACCTATTTCACTTTACATGATTAGATGCCATTCCTATAGGGAATAAAATAACTAAGGTTCAGTTTTTGTTACAACATATATTCAAGTCTGTCTCTTCAGAAATCATGCATGTAGGTTTAATTGGTTGTCACACTGGATAAGTCAGTATACGTGTCAAATAAATAACAGTTTTTATTAGAGATAGAATTCATGTCCATAGGGTGTTACCATGTGCATTAAGTGCTAAAACTGTAACATCATACAGTATCTTGTTAAATGTTACTAGAAAGTATGCCTATAGGATAATGAACTACAAAATGTTTCCTAGAATTGTGACTGCATATATGCACTTAGGCAAGCCTTTAAATAATTGTGAAACCAGTTCTGTTTATATGTGAAATAATCCAGGTTTAACAACCTATAAAACCAGTAGGCAAACTGGATAGGATCCTGCCACTTCCATTTAAAAACAAACGATGCATGTTCTGTTTTGTGATATTCGTTTAGATATCATGTTCTTAGGATTTCTGAACTTCTTCAAAAATCTGTGTTTTAGACGTGTTGTTTGTTTGTCTGTATACTTGCGGAGGTAAATATGAGCCCTCTAACTATTTGTCCCTATTTGCTTGTCCTATATGTTATTTGCTTGTTGCCTAGATTTTACCTTTTAAAAACCTTAGGTTGTCTAGAACTGTCCAGAATTAGAGGTCCTAAAATCCTCCAGACCATAATGAAAGGACGGGTAGCAGCACGCTTAGATGTCACAACCTGGATTTCCCACCCTCGAGAGTCATTTTGGCGCCTACTAGAGAAAGCTAGACAAGCCGACCATTCGCACAAATTACCTTTTTCTCATTTTAATTCTTTAACAAGTGTGAAACAACAGTTATAAACAATGGAAATTTAAAACAAGCGGAAGAAACAATTAAACCATTTAAATAGTTCCAACATGATTCTTAAACAAAATCTATCCAGAACTGGTGTCACGCTTCGCACACAGTCTAGAATTACTAAAAACAAAGTCTAAAAAGTAAATAATACACTGTTTCAGAAATATGTAGATGAAACAGGATGAAGGGATAAAGGGAGACGCCAGGGCCTGCGGACGCCTACAGGACTTCCTCGGAATCTCCGACTGGACTGAAGGCAGCCACCCAAGCTAAGGTCCGAATACTGTTGCTCCGGGATCTACACATAGTGCAGAGTGTAGTATCAGCACAACTGACCCCATGTGTTGCCTAGCCTAACCTCAGCGAAGTAGTGACGAGGCTAGGACCAAACTACCAAATAAACCTGTCCAGTTATATCATATACAACAGAAAATAAAACAGAGATATACAATTAAGGATGGGAGAGGGGCATGCTGTGGGGGAATATCATTTACCAACATTAATTCAGGAGAAAAGCATAAAGTACAATCTAAAATTTGCGGCAGAAAGAATAAGGAAAACTGTAACCAATGAATAACCACTTTTATCATTTATTGTTGCGGTGCGCAACCCGATCCAAATCATAAAGACACTGTTGTCGCGTGCAACCCGATCCATATCATTTATCACTGTTGCGGCGTGCAACCCGATCCAATTATAATATTGTTGCGGCGTGCAACCCGATCGAAATATAATATTGTTGGGGCATGCAACCCGATCCAAATATAATATTGTTGTAGCGTGCAACCCGATCCAAATATACAATTCAACACCAATCACAAGAAAAGAGTCCCGGCAAGGGAACAATAAGGAAACAACACTATCCCGGCAAGGGAATCGACAATATAAGTAAATATGTCCTGGCAAGGGAGTCAGTTATTACCAAACTTGTTGCAACATTTAACTTCAGAAAAGAAACTTCAACTAGCATATATACCCAACTATAAACAACTTCCACGAGAATAATCATAATTCTTGCCCAACACTGAAAATCAACAACTTAGGCATTCGTAGTACTTATTAAAAAACAAAAAAATGTCAATTTAAGACTCACGGACATGCTTGATACCAACATATAGATACTCGTCACCATGCCTATATGTCGTACTCAACAAATATCACATAGCAAATAGGACTCGACTCTTAATCTCTCAAGCTAAGGTTAGACCAAACACTTACCTCAAACTTCCACGGCCAACTCAAGCCTCAAACACCGCTTTTCCTTTAGAATTCGCCTCCAAACAACTCTTATCTAGTCCAAATTGATTTAACAACATCAATAAATGCTAAATAATTCATACCCAATGCTTAATTATCGGTTTTCTATCATTTTCCCCCAAAAAGTCGAAAATTGACCGCGGGTCTGCTTTATCAAAACTCGAGGTTCGGAGAAAAACCCAATCACCCATTCACCCACGAGCCCAAATATGCAATGAGTTTCGAAATCCGACCCCAAAATGAGGTCTAAATCCCAATTAATCAAAAAGCACTAACTCTACCCAAATTCCTAATTTCTACCATAAAAACCCTAGATTTTAAGATGAAAATTGATGAAATGCAATGGGAAATTGAAAGAGAAAGGTTTAGAATCATATACCAATATTTTAGGGAAGCAATTGTTGTTTGAAAATCGCCTCAATGCTCCCAAATTTCAAAAATATGAAGTAAATGGGTTCTGCCCATTTTTGCTTCTGTTTTAAAATCACTGCGCAGGCATTCATCGCGTTCGCGAAGGGTCAGACCAATTAGCCTTCGCGTTCACATATAGTGGCTCACGTTCGCGGAGCTTTGACTCCTCGAGACTTTGTATTCGTGGGCTAGTGGACGCGTTCGCGTAGAACAAAATCCATTTTCCCTTGCCCAGGCCTAAAGATCTTCGCGTTCGCGATAGCAGGTCCGCGTTCGCGAAGGGTAGCACCCCCCAAAGCTTCGCGTTCGCGAAGAAGGAAAATTCCTTCGGCCTGACTTACCCTCCGCGTTCGCGAGAGTCCTTCCGTGAACGCAAAGAACAAAGTTCCAGAACACCAGAAACTGAAACCCTGCAACTTTTTCTAAGTTTAAAACCTTCCGAAACCTATCCAAAACTCACTCAAGCCCTCGGGGCTCCAAACCAAGCATGCATACTAACTCAAAAACATCATATGCACTTATCCGTGCGATCAAACCGCCAAAATAACACCTTTAGCAACGATTTTAGCATAGAAATCTAAGAAAAATTTCAAAATATTCAAAGTATCAATTTTTACAACTACGGGTCCGAATCACATCAAACGATTTCCGTTTCTTACAAAATTTCATATGCTCGACTTAAACCACATATAAGACCTGTACTGGGCCCCGAAACCAAAATACAGGCCCGATACCAACAACTTCCAACATTTTTCATTTCTAAAAACTCACATATTTTCTAGAAAATAATTTTCCTTAAAAATTTATTTCTCGGGCTTGGGACCTCGGAATTCGATTTCGGACATACACCCAAATCCCATATTTTCCTACTGACCCTCTGGGACCATCAAATCATGGGTCCGAGTCCGTTTACCCAAAAATGTTGACCGAAGTCAACTTAAATTCATTTAAAGGCAAATTTTATCATTTTCCACAGATTTTCACATAATGACTTTCCAGCTACGCGCCTGGACTGCACATGCAAATCGAGGTGAGACAGAAAGAGGGTTTTAAGGCCTTGGAACACAGAATTTATTTTATTAAAACAAGTGAGGTCATCACATTCTCCACCTCTAAAACAACCGTTCGTCCTCGAACGGACATAAGAAGGAAGTACCTGAGTCGGGGAAAAGATAGGGATAACGGCTCAGCATATCGGACTCGGACTCCCAGGTCGATGCCTCAGCAGGCTGACCTCTCCACTGAACACAAACAGAAGAAAACTCTTCGATCTCAACTGACGAACTTATCGGTCTAGAATAGCTACCGGCTCCTCCTCATAAGTCAGGTCCTTGTCCAACTGCACAGTGCTGAAATCTAACTCGTGGGATGGATCGCCGTGATACTTCCAAAGCATGGACACATGAAACACTGGATGCACGACTGATAAGCTCGGCGACAATGCAAGTCTATAAGCCACATCTCCCACTCGATCAAGAATCTCAAACGGGCCAATGAACCTAGGGCTAAGCTTGGCCTTCTTCCCAAATCTCATCACGCCCTTCATAGGTGACACCCGAACCAATACCCGATCACCGACCATGAATGCCAAATCACGAACCTTATGGTCGGCATAACTCTTCTGCCTGGACTGAGTTGTATAGAGCCTATCCTGAATAATCCTAACATTGTCAAGGCATCTAGTACTAGATCCATACCCAACAACCGAGACTCTCCTGGCTGAAACCATCCAACCGGCGACCAACACCGCCTAGCATACAAAGCCTCATAAGGAGCCATCTAGATACTCGACTAGTAGCTGTTATTGTAGGCAAACTCTGCTAAAGGCAAAAACTGATCCCACGAGCCTCCAAAGTCAATGACAAAAGCTCGGAGCATATCCTCCAAAATCTTAATGGTCCGCTCGGACTACCCATCCGTCGAGAAATGTGATGTAAACTGTGTACCTCGATCCGAAATGATAGACACGGGCACACCATGAAGGCGAACAATTTCCCGGATATAGATCTCAGCTAACCTCTTGGAAGAATAGGATACTTCCATAGGAATGAAATGTACTGACTTGGTCAGCCTATCAACAATAACCCACACTGCATCGAACTTCCTCTGATTCCGTGGGAGTCCAACAACGAAGTCCATAGTGATACGCTCCCACTTCCACTCAGGAATCTCAATCTTCTGGAACAAACCACCGGGCCTCTGATGCTCTTACTTAAAGTGCTGATAGTTCAAACACCGAGCCACATATGCAACAATGTCCTTCTTTATTCTCCTCCACCAATAATGTTGCCGCAAATCCTAATACATCTTTGCGGCGCCCGAATAAATAGAGTATCGAGAACTATGGGCCTCTTCTAAAATCAACTCTTGGAGTCCATTCACATTAGGCACACAAACTCGACCGTGAAATCTCAAAACTCCATCATCTCCTAAGGTAACCTGCTTGGAACCTTCATGCTGAACCATGTCTCTAAGGATATACAAACGAGGATCATCATACTGTCGATCTCGGATGTGCTCCAATAATGAAGAACGAGCAACTGTGCAAGCTAACACATGGCTGGACTTAGTAATATCCAACCTCACGAACTGATTGGCTAAAGCCTGAACATCCAAAGAAAGCGGTCTCTCACCGATCGGAATATAAGCAAGACTTCCCATACTAGATGACTTCCTACTCAAAGCATCGTCCACCATATTGGCCTTTCCCGGATGATATAAGATGGTGATATCATAGTCTTTCAATAGCTCCAACCACCTTCTCTGCCTCAAATTTAGCTCCTTCTGCTTGAACAAGTACTACAGACTCTTGTGATCCGTGAACACCTCAAATGCCACGCCATACAGATAATGCCTCCAAATCTTCAATGCATGGACAATGGATGTTAACTCCAAATCATTAACCGGATAGTTCTTCTCATGAATCTTCAACTGCCGCGAAGCATAGGCAATAAACTTGCCATCCTTCATCAACAACACACCGAGCCCAATACGAGATGCATCACAATAAACTGTGTAAGGCCCTGAACCTGGGCAAAACCAACACCGGTGTTGTAGTCAAAGATGTCTTGAGCTTCTGAAAGCTTGCCTCACACTTATCCGACTACCTGAATTGGGAACCATTCTAGGTTAACCTGGTCATCGGGGCTGCAATAGATTAAAACCCCTCCACAAACCAACGATAGTAGCCTGCCAAACCCAAGAAACTCTGGATCTCTGTAGCTGATGCTGGTCTAGGCCAGTTCTTGACTGCCTCTATCTTCTTCAGATCAACCTGAATACCCTCTACTGATATAACATGACCCAGGAATGCAACTGAACTCAACCAAAACTCGCACTTTGAAAACTTGGCATACAACTGACTGTCCCTCAAAGTCTGAAGAACCACTCTAAGATGTTGCTCATGCTCCTACCGGCTGTGGGAATAGATCAAAATATCATCAATGAAGACTATCATGAACGAATCCAAGTAAGTCCTGAACACTCAGTTCATCGAATCCATATAAGCTGCTGGGGCATTTGTCAACCCGAATGACATCACCAAGAACTTATAATGCTCGTACCGAGTGCAGAAAGTTGTCTTAGGGACATCGTAGGCCCTAATCCTCAACTGATGGTAGCTAGATCTCAAGTCAATCTTTGAAAATACCTTCGCACTCTGAACCTGATTAAACAAATCATCAATCCTCGGCAATGGATACTTATTCTTGATTGTAACCTTGTTCAACTGCTAGTAATCTATACACATTCGCATCGACCCATCCTTCATCTTAACAAATAACACAGGTGCACCCCAAGGCGAGAAACTAGGTCTAATGAAGCCTTTCTCAAGCAAGTCTTGCAACTGCTCCTTCAATTCTTTCAACTCAGGCGAGGCCATACGATACGGCGGAATAGAAATGGGCTGAGTGCCCGGAGCCAAATCAATGCAGAAGTCAATATCCCTGTCGGGTGTCATGTCGGATAGGTCTGAAGGAAATACCTCAGGAAACTCATGAACAATGGGCACAGAATCAATAGAAGGAACCTCTGCACTAGAATCACGAACGTATGCCAAATAGGCCAAACACCCCTTCTCGACCATACGTCGAGCCTTCATATATGAGATGACACTACGGGTAGAATGACCAGGAGTCCCTCTCCACTTTAAACGAGGTAAACCCGGCAAGGCTAAGGTCATAGTCTTGGCATGACAATCCAAGATAGCATGGTAAAGTGATAACCAGTCCATCCCCAATATGACATCAAAATCAACCATGTCCAGAAATAACAAATCTACATGAGTCTCGAGACCCCTAATCACAACTATACATGAATGATGGAGTCGATCTACCACAATAGAATCACCCACCGATGTCGACACATATACAGAAGCTCTCAAAGAATCACTAGGCATAACCAGATATGATGCAAAATAAGATGACACATAGGAATATGTAGACCCTGGATCAAATAGGACTGAATCATCTCTACTACAAACCAGAATAGTACCTGTGATAACTGCATCGGAAGCCTCAGCCTGAGGTCTGGCTGGAAGAGCATAACATCAGGGCTAGGGCCCTCCACCCTGAACTACAACTCTGGGACATCCTACTGTTGGTTGGCCTCCACCTCTAGCTGTCTGACCTCCAAATCTAATACCTCTACCTCCACCTCTAGCACATTTACCCCCACCCCTAGCTGGCAGAGCGGGCGATGGAACACCTGGCGCCTGAACCATAGCACGGAAACCCTGTTGCTGCGACTGAATACCCACTAATCTCGGACAAGCCCTTCGGATATGACCATATTAATCGCACTCAAAGCATCCACCTAAGAGATGCAACTAAGGAAACTAAGACTAACCCTGGCGATCTGAGTGACCACCCCGAAAACTCTGGAGCTACAGTGCACTGATAGGAGTTGGTGGTGCATTGTAGGGCTGTTGATTAGAATACTACATATGTGAACCACGGCCACCTAAAACGCCATGAGAAACCTGAAGTGTTGACTGAAAAGGCCTAGGAGTATGGCCTCTATCATACGAATCCCTACCTCCAGACGAGGCACCACTAAATCTGCCTGAATGATGAGGCCTCTTGCCAGACCCCTATCCACCCCCCTGTGATAGAACCATCTCAACTCTTCTGGCACATTGGCAGCCTCCTGTAAAGAAATCTCACTCCCCGTGTCCTTATCCATCTGAATTCGAATAGGCTGAATGAGTCCCTCAATAAACCTCATCACCCTCTCTCTCAGTGGAAAGTATGATAAGAGCATGACAGGCCAAGTCGATGAATCTGGTCTCATACTGAGTAACAGTCATAGAACCCTGCTGGAGACACTCAAACTGCCTCCAATAGATCTCTCTCTGAGTGATAGGGAGAAACTTCTACAAAAATAGCTGAGTAAACTACTCCCAAGTCAAAGCTGGTGATCTGGTTGGTCTAGCCAAACAATAATCTCTCCACAAAGACTTGGCGGATCCAGACAAGCGGAAAGTAGCAAAGTTGACCCCATTGGTCTCCACTATCCCCATGTTCCTGAGAACCTCATGACAACTGTCTAGATAATCCTGGGGATCCTCAGAAGATGCACCGCGGAAGGTAGTAGTGAAGAGCTTGGTGAACCGGTCCAATCTCCACAAAGCATCGGCAGACATAGATGCTCCATTACCGGTCTGAGCTACCATACCCGGATGAACTACTCCAACTAGCTTAGCTGCTAGAGTCTGAAACTGGGGAGCCACCTGCTCCGAAGGGCAAGTAGCAGGATTCTGGGCTCCTCCTCCAGCCTGAGAGACGGCTGGTGCTACAAGAAGCAAGCATGCTCAGGTGACGCTCTCCATAAGGCCTACTAAACGAACCAGAGCTTCCTGGAGTACTGGGGTAACAATAAACCCCTCTAGGACCCGAGTTGGGCCCACTAGAACTGTTTGGGCCATAACCTCATCATCAAAGTCAACCGGAGGCTCTGCCGCTGGTGCTGCTGCTCTGGACTGAGCTATGCCTCTAGTACGGCCTCGGCCTCGCCCTCTTCCCTTTGCGGGAGCTGCTAATGGGGGCTCGGGCTGCTGATTGGTGGATGAGAAAGCACGTGTTCTTGCCATCTGCGAAAGAACAAAGTAGAAATTCAATTAGCATTGAGAAACCAAACCGCACGACATGAAATAAAAGATGTGAAGTTTTTTCCTAACTCTATAGCCTCTGGGAATTAATATAGACGTCTCAGTACCGATCTCTCAGACTCTACTAAGCTTGTCTAGGATTGTGAGACCTATGTAACCTAGAGCTCTGATACCAACTTGTCACAATCTGGATTTCCCACCCTCGGGAGTCATGATGGCGCCTGCTAGTGAAAGCTAGGAAAGCCGACCATTTGCACAAATTACCTTTTTCTCATTTTAATTCTTTAACAAGTGTGAAACAACAGTTATAAACAGCAGAAATTTAAAACAAACGAAAGAAACAATTTAACCATTTAAATAGTTCCAACATGATTCTTAAACATAATCTACCCAGAACTGGTGTCACGCTTCACAAACACTCTAGAAGTACTACAAACAAGGTTTGAAAAGTAAATAGTACACTGTTTCGAAAATATGTAGATGAAACAGGATGAAGGGATAGAGGGAGATGCCAGGGCCTGCGGACGCCTACAGGACTACCTCGGAAGCTCCGACTGGACTAAAGGCAACCACCCAAGCTAAGGTCTGAATACTGGTGCTCCGGGATTTTCACACAGTGCAGAGTGTAGTATCAGCACAACTGACCCTATGTGCTGGTAAGTGCCTAGCCTAACCTCGGCGAAGTAGTAATGAGGCTAGGACCACACTACCAAATAAACATGTGCAGTTATATCATGTACATCGGAAAATAAAATAGAGATATACAATTAAGGATGGGAGGGGGGCATGCTGCAGGGGAATATCATTTACCAACAGTAACTTATGAGAAAAGCATAAAGTACAATCTAAAATTTGCGGCAGAAAGAATAGGGAAAACTGTAACCAATCAATAACCACTTTTATCATTTATTATTGTGGCGCGCAACCTGATCCAAATCATAAAGACGTAGTTGTAGTGTGCAACCCGATCCATATCATTTATCATTGTTGCAGTGTACAACCCGATCCAATAACAATGTTGTTGCAGCGTGCAACCTGATCCAAATAAAACATTGTTGCGGCGTGCAACCCGATCCAAATATAATATTGTTGCGGCGTTCAACCCGATCCAAATATACAATTCAACACCAATCATAAGAAAAGAATCCCGGCAAGGGAACAATAAGGAAACAACACTATCCCGGCAAGGGAATCGACAATATAAGTAAATACACGTCCCGGCAAGGGAGTTAGCTATAACCAAACTTGTTCCAATATTTAACTTCACAAAAGAAACTTCAACTAGCACTAATACTCAACCATAAGCAACTTCCACGAGAATAATCATAATTCTTTCCTAACACTGAAAATCAACAACTTAGGCATTCGTAGTACTTATTAAAAACACAACAATGTCAATTTAAGACTCACGGACATGCTTGACAACAATGTATAGATACTCGTCACCATGCCTATACGTCGTACTCAACAAATAACACATAGCAAATAGGACTCTACTCCTAATCCCTTAAGCTAAGGTTAGACCAAACACTTACCTCAAACTTCCACGACCAACTCAATCCTCAAACACCGCTTTTCCTTTAGAATTCGCCTCCAAACAACTTGTATCTAGTCCAAATTGATTTAACAAGAACAATAAATGCTAAATAATTCATACCCAATTCTTAATTATAGGTTTTCTATCATTTTCCCCAAAAAGACGAAAATTGACCCCGGGCCCGCTTGGTCAAACATCGAGGTTCAGACCAAAACCCGATCACTCATTCATCCACGAGCCCAAATATGCAATTAGTTTCGAAATCCGACCCCAAGACGAGGTCTAAATCTCAATTAATCAAAAGCCCTAACTCTACCCAAATTCCTAATTTCTACCATAAAAAACCCTAGATTTTTGTTTACCGTGAAAATGGTAACGACAATTAAATTTGTAAATGGGATTCTAAAAATACGTGATCTATTTTTATGCTAGTTGTTAGAGAAGATGATTCTAGGAATATGAAGTTTAACGATAAAATCCAAGCTAAAACAAGGCAGTAATCAGGCCGAGGGGCTTACTGCCCTAGCTTTGGACTGGTCGATGGAGGACTTCAGGGTCGATACCTGGGCTCGATCTCGAGCTGTCGGGGGTAGTTGAGAATGGTATAATAGTTTATATATGATTAAACAAGGCTCTTTATGGCCAATATCGAGTAATAAATGAAGAACAAGTGGGAGAAAAGTGAATGCCAAAGTGGCATCGAGCCAGTAAGAACAAACGAGTTAGAGAGAAACGAGAGAGAGAGATATATTATTGATCTTGTGGAGAATAGTTGGATCTCTGCCTTACAGGGTGTTAATGACTCCCCTTTTTATAAGAGGGGGAGCCCAAACTTAGTACAGATACATTTTGTGATAAAAGGAATGGGATGGGACAACCAGCTGGCTTTATGACGTATGCGTGGCCCGATGTTGAGCTGTTAAAATAGACTTAATCAACCTTGGACGCATTCTTTGGGGGCTTCCCGTGTTCGTCAGGATTTCGGTTGATGTAATCCTTGGCCAGGTGTCGACATACATTGAGGGAAGTGACTGTCTTGAGGTTTTGGGCCTCCGGGGTGACCCTTTAAAGCATTTTACCACTGAGAAATCGGCCCCCCAATTCCACTGTGTACAGATAGTCTCCGCGTTTCTTAGAGGGAAGCGATAAAAAATGTTTTTAACGCCCCACTTCATGGGCTCCTAAAGAGACGTCGTGCTGATGGTGCAGCCCCTTTTACAAGTACAGAGGCATTTTGCCTTTTTGCTTCCCCAGGATCATCTGAAATGTCGGGACTCTTCATTCTTTGGGGTTGTGTTATTGCTATCGACTCAACTTCTATGAACGCATTGCTTGCGCCTTCTATTACACTTTTCGAGGGAGGTAATAGTGTCATCGGTTACTTTGCCCTCCCCCTATAAATAGGGTTTCTTGTGGTCGGCTTCTCATTCAAACTTCCTTTGATACCCATCTTTTCCTCTTTTTCTTGCTATCTTTAGTCCTTGCCATCTCGTTATGTTTGAGTCCCATGGCCTCAAGATCTTACGTCATGTGTGCCTTGGCCCAACTCTCGATCCTTTTTTGGTTGGACAAAGTTGTGCCGCTGTGATGCTATTTTTGTTATTGTTGTTGTTGTTGTTGCAGTCGTTGTTGGCTTGGGGCAATGAAGAAGAGGGCCGATTTCATCCAACCCCGAGAGATACTTGGTTTATGCACCGCTGCTCAAGAGGGGGCTCGGATTATACACTACTGCTCACCTTCCTCCCTCGGCTTGGCGCGTTATACCCCTTTTGGATTCCTGGGGGGTATGGCGACAGTCTCTGCTGGCTGTTGCCTCCCAGGCCGAGGCAACGTCTCAAGAAGTGGCTTTAAAATGGTAGTATTGGCGGATACTAGCCAAATTTTTCACCCAGCCACTTCTTGTCTTCTTCCGGCCTCTCCTTCATCATTTTGCTCTTCTCCCTCACCTTCCTCTTTTATCTCCTTCCTTTTGATAATGCCATTCTGGGAGGATCAGGATGAGGTCCCCGAGGGGATTGGACTTGGAAGATATTATCTTTAAGGTAATACGCCTGAGGGGATGATAACGGAGATGCTGCATTTAGGGAACATGCTAGTTTCTTAGGCTCTTATTGTATGCATATCCTTTGAACTTCTTTATTTTTACGTAAGGATACCCTTGCGGGCTTTTGTAATCATATGTAAGGACCCCCAAAGGTCATTGTAAGCGAACATGTTATAAATACAAAGATATTTCCTTGATTCCTTCCTTCGATACTTGCTGTATTTCTTTATGTTTACGGCAGCTCTGAATGCACGACCCTGTTTTGTTGTCTCTAATACTGACCTTGGATGCGAGTATTCCTTCCGTCCTTCGGTTGATGGAAACGGCTTCATGCGGGGCCTTTCATGGTTCCTTGGACTGAACCCGAATAAGGCCAATAACCTCGGGCTGCCAGGACCCTGACTTTGTGTGGAAGTGTGGATACTGTTTTCGGGCCTCACACTAACCTTCGAGAAGAAATTTGCTCGGGGACCTGCGATCGGGGAACGCTGGTGATTTCCTAAAAGCAGTCTCTAAATGGAGACCTGCTCGTACTCAAACCATCCTGGGCAGCATCTGGAGCCCATTTTGTATGGGTGTTGTTCCAAAACGCTTATTTGTTCACAGATTGATTTCCCTTGGCAGAGACCTTTGATGTTGTGTGCCAGTCTAGTGTTTATAGGGGCATTGTTGGCCTTCGGGAGCACCATCTTATTATGATGGGGGTCTTCGGGGTTGAGTATAGGCCGGAGGTGGTGCTTACTGGTTGGCGTCTTTGGTCAGTTTTGAATCGTCGATGTTCTGCCAATGTATGGCATAAGGTTGTTTCCACCAACCTAGGGGTTGCTCTATCTCATGCAGTTGCAATTTTCCGCACTACGTTTCCGGTATCGACGCGCCTGTACGTCTCCCCGCTTTTTATGCCTGTACGACTCCCACCATTTTTTGGGTCATCGGGGTTTGCCGATTCCTTGGTGCTAGTTGGTCACGCCCTTAATCATTGTTGTCGGGGACGTTAGAGACTGTTTATGTACACATTGCTCTATTCGGGTGCCGACCGCTGGTATTATGCCTTAGAAACCTATATTATTTACTCAAAAAAATGGAGCAATACTCTTCAGGTGGTGCGCTCCGTGCTTTACCAACTCCGCCTTCTCCTATCATGTTTAGGCGGGCGTTCGTAGGTATCGGATGATCCTCCCGGGGCGAGGTCGTGCTTCTCTTGAGAGGGGAAGGAGTTGTGGGCTTTCGAGCCAGGATACGATGGCGATAGATGAGATGCGCAATCGTAGGGTGATAGAGCTTTTGGTCAGGCTAAGCAGGTCTGTGCCTCCGGCAAGAGAGCATTGTTCGAGCCTGCTGTTCTTGGATTTTTTGATCCCGGAACGGTGGTTCCTTCGAGTGGTCATGCTTTAACCAAGGTTGGTTTTTCCCAAGACTGAGGAGGCTAGGCCCGTAGGAATGTGTTTCGGCCTTCGTGGAAGTCCGCCGACTTCATTTTGCAGCGAGCCTCGGCACAGCTTTTCCATGTCCTGTAACCTTCTTTGCCAAGTTTTCCTCCTGCAGGGTTCGGATAGGCTCATGTTTGAGCTGCTCTTCCATGGCGCTAGACCTCACAGGGTTCCGGATGAGGGTGAGTTCCTCAAGTTCCTTAGCGTGGAGAAGGTTGTTGAGCTGATGTACTGGCTATGTGGGGCGCACCGGAGCTCGAGGTACGAGAGCTACTTGGGAGTGTAGGCGACCTTCCGTAGTAAGCGTTTCACTTTTTTAAACCTTTAAGGTTAGGCTTTCGCTTACTCTTGTAGAAAAAAAGACGAAGGTTCAGGAATACCTCAGGGGCGAAGCCAGCTGATTCACGAATGTTTGTGATAACTTAAGGGCTTAGGTGCAGGTTCAAGCTTTGGCTTAAGTGGATATGATCGCGAAGCTAGAGCCTGATCCCTCGAAGGCCTGAGTCGGAATAATCGATACTCGAACTAAAGGAGCATTGGGTCGAACTAAGGCTAATGATGGAATGATGATCCATTTGAAGGACGTCACCAATATTCGAGTCAAGTTGGAGTAGGTCCCCGATCGCGAAAAAGGAATGAGGGATACATTTATTGTGGATAGCATGGAGAGATGCCTGAAGGGATCATCGCTAGGGGTTTTTGTCCTCCTTTAAGAGTTTGAGCGAAGCTAGGGCTGGTAGGCCGTAGCCTAGCAGAGCGTAGATTTTGCCGTTTTATTTTTACTATTCGTAGAGCATGTTTGTAGATGGAGATCACACTCTTTGCGCTTGCAATAAGGAAAGAAACTTGAAGTTTTAACTCCTTTGTATCTCTTTCTGCATTGCCTTCGACTAGGTTTGCTGGCGGGAGCCCAGTGGATCTGGAGCTTACTTGGATTGGCCCATAGGCTTTTGAGTGAGATTTTTGAGGTGAGGGGGGCATCAGGACCCTTGTGCTTTCCCCAGCTGTTTAGGCCAAGTCTCCGAGTCGGGTGTTGACTCGAGCTTACCTGACCTCCAATCTCTCGCGCCTGCATAGGCGGATAATGACTGTTCTTATTCCCTTGCCCTTGGGCATTTATGTTCCAACTATGTCGAGTTCAGTCTCATAGTCACATCGCCACTCGAGATTTAATTAACCCTCAAGCTTTTTCCGTGTCTGCATGGATGGATGATGATGGCTCTTGCTTTTTGGCCCGATGTGACCTTTTTAAGTGCATGGCCCAGAGGCTCGTTTAGCTGGCGACAATGGTACTTATGTCGTGCCCTTAGGCATGTGTATTTTACTATTTTGGATCTGGTCTCTGAATTGAATTACGACTTGAGCTTATTTTAATTCTCAAGATTTCAATTTTCAAGATGGCGACCATGGCTCTTATGCTGTTTGGTCATTGAATCCTTTTAGTGTGCGGCCCGGAGGCTCGTTTGGCTGGCGACAATGGCTCTTACGCTTTTGCCCATGGGATTTTTTTGTAGGCTTTGTTTTCCCCTCGTTAAGGTCGTTCTGAAATATTTTTGCCTAACCCGTCATCGGTTCTGGAAGAACCTCGATTTCAAGTCATTAGCGGTGATGTTCGAGCACCTCGGAAGGTTCTTAGCTCGTAGGCTGAGTAGCTCGAAGCCTTGTGATTTGGAGCTGACATGGTGAAAGCTCATTTTTGGCCTGTTGAGGGAAGCCTATTTTAACCGGTTCTTTTCGAAGTATATTCGAAGTAATGTCCTGCGATTTTGTTAGCAACAGTCGGACATCCCCGAGTCGCGTTAATTTGGCTAGAGCAGCTATTTTGACCGTAGTCATATGTGTTTGGTCGGAGCCATTTTTGATCCCGAGTGAGAGTTTAGGCATCTAAACCGAGGGCCCTTTCGTGATTCTTATAAATGCGACGTATAGCCTAAACTTCGGGATTTGAGTATTACGCTTGTAGTAAGGTCTTACAAAATTTTCATGCTTGTTGAGGTCTTACAGTTTTGTCATGCCTGCTGAGGTCTTACAGCTTTGTCATGCCTGTTGAGGCCTTACAGTTTTGTTATGCCTGTTGAGGTCTTATAGTTTTGTCATGCATGTTGAGGTCTTATAGTTTTTGTTGCTATGTAGAATAGATCTGGTTACACCGAGTTTTCCCTCTCGGGGTATTACAGTTTCTAGTTTTCCAGTTCATGGCGATTGATGACAGTCTCCGAGTTATCGAGTTTGCTTAGGCTCGAAGGCCGCTATTTGTGAGCTCGGAGTTGCCTCATTGGGGCCTTATGAGCCCGGAGTTTCGACCTTGGGTCATGCAGGTGTCAAATTGTTGGCGCTAAGTCTCCTAATATTTCGGGACGCGTCCGATGGAGGGATCCCTGAATATTCAAGGTAACCCCGATGTTGGCGACGTTGGTCGGTTTCCGCGTTGCCTTGCCTGAAGGCTTTGTGATTTTTTAATTTTAGACTCCGAGGCCATCTGAGCGGTGAATTTGCTGGCATCAGTCCCGCATGTTCGAGATGTTTTTTTTGGCGGGAGAGTTGTAATCTCACTTTGCGAAGGTGTATTTGACAAAATATATTCTTTGATTGATCGGTATAATGATATACATATTTGCCGACGGGAGACTGACTACATGGGCACGGTTCTTTCTCGACCATTTTGCCTGGTACGTCGCTTCCCTACAGGGGCCTCATTTGGTGTTCTAAAAACCCTTTTGAGCGGGTAGCTTTTCAGGGGAACGCACCTCGTTGTTCAAAAGGTTGTCTGCCAGAGAAGTCTTGAGTATTTGCGGAGTTTTCCTTAGGCGGCTCGCAGACGTTGCCTCGTTAAAAACCTTGCCGGTAAAACCCTTCTTTTGGGAAGAAAACTAGGTCGAAGGAAAAGAGTGCAATGGTGCGTTTTTAGAGCCTTAAGGTCTTGAGGTAGTGCCAACGCTATGACAGCTCCGACCGGGTGCCTGCAAAAGGGTCAATTCTGAATTCAAAACAAAAAAGGGAGATGGTTGTACCTAGAAGTGAGATGTGTTGGCGATGCCTCGGGATTGACTTGTTGTAATTTCCTGAGGTGACGACACGGTATGGACTCCCTCTTTGTTTGTCAAGTTCGATTGAGGGTGAGACCTGATTCGCCCTTTGGCTAATTCGGGGGCAGAGGCAGGAACGTTGGTATCGCTTCGTGTATTGCGAACGTTTCCCTTGCCGCGTGTTGTTCCCCATAGACGGTTTTGATCCCGTCCTCTGTCGGGAATTTTATCATCTGGTGAAGGGTGGATGGCACTGCTCTCATGCAGTGTATCCATGGTCGACCGAATAAGGCGTTATACCTCTTGTCTCCTTCGATGACATGGAATTTGGTGTATTGAGTCATGCCTGCCACGGTGACCGGGAGAATGATTTCTCCCTTTGTTGCTTCGCTTTCCATGTTGAATCTTTTGAGGACCCGCATGGCGGGCCAATTTGGTCGATCCATCCAAGTTGTTCTATTACCCTCGACCTAACAATATTAGCCGAGCTACCTGGATCCACGAGTACACGTTTTATCTAAAAAGAATTTACAAAGAAGGAAATTACCAGGGCGTCGTTATGGGATTGAGACAGGGTCTTGGTGTCTTCTTCACTAAATATGAGGGCATCTTCGGGGATATATCCCCGAGTCTGCTTTTATCTGGTGATGGATATTTTTGTTCTTCTTTTTACAGGTTCCTGCGGGGCATCGACGCCCCTCATGATTATGTGGATGACGTGTTGCGGCTCGTTTACCTCGCTCTTCTTGGTTGCCTCCTTTCTCGGAACTGACTTTTGGCTCGATCATTGAGAAATTCTCGTAGATATCCTTTGTTAAGCAGCCGGGCTACCTCCTCTAGTAGTTCATGACAATCCTCGATCCTGTGGATGTGCGTGTTGTGGAACTCACATACTAAGTTGTAATTCCTTTGTGAAGGATCTGACTGTATCAGTTTGGGCCATTTGGCATCTCTGATCTTACTGATAGCGAACACGATGTCTAACACATTAACGTTGAAGTTGTATTCCGAAAAGTGAGGTGCACCTGTTGGTACTATGTTTCGTTCGATCATAGCTCTATTGATGAGCCCTCGAGGGTCCTGTCCTCGATCCACCCTTCGATCGTTGCGGGGTAGGTTGTGCCTCGGGGCGTTCCTCCTATCCTCGAGGTATGGTTGATACCTTTCTTTGTTTGGCTTTAGTTCCTTTTCCAGGAGCCTATTTGGGTACACCGAGCCCGAAGAGGCTCCAAACTGGTTATCCTTGGCTCTGATCTTTGACTGGTATCGGTTGTGAACATCCGACCAAGTCACGGCCAGATACTCAATCAGGTTTTGTTTTAGCTATTTTGAAGCCACTGAGCTTCGTTCGTTCAGGCCTTGGGTGAAGGCCTGTACTGACCAGTCATCGGAGATCGATGATAGCTCCATCCGTTCCATCTAAAAATGGGACACGAATTCCCGCAGCATCTCATTCTCTCTTTGCTTGATTTTGAAGACGTCAGATTTCCTTGTTGCTACTTTGATGGCTCCGGCATGCGCCTTTACGGAGGAATCTACTAGCATGGCGAATGAATCTATAGAATTAGGAACCAAGTTGTGATACCATATCATGGCTCCCTTCGAGAGTGTTTCCCCGAATTTTTCAGCAATATGGACTCGATCTCATCATTCTTTATATCGTTGCCTTTCACTGCGTAGGTGTAGGCAGTAACGTGTTCATTAGTGTTAGTGGTACCATTGTTCTTAGGGAGTTCAGGCATTCTGAACTTCTTTGGGATGGGCTTCGGGGATGCTTCCTCGGGGAATGGCCTTTGTATGAACTTCTTTGAGTCCATACCTTTGAGAACCGATGGTGCTCCCAGGATCTGATCGACCCTAGCTCAACTTTTTTATCATTGGCCGCTATCATTTTCTCACCCAATTCGATCCTTCTGGTAAGGTCCTCAAGCATCTTTATTAGGGCAGGGTTGGCTACCGATCCGTTATTGCTTGATCTCTCAGGTACTTGTTCGGTAGGGGGAGCTATTTCCGGTGCTGCTGTCCTGGGAGTCTTCGGATGGCTTTATAGCTGAGCGATGGCCAACTGTTGTGCATGTAACATTTCAAAAATAACATGAAGACTAACTTCCTGTTCTTCCTAGGCTAGGGTTCTTTGGGCTTCCTGCCGGTCCTATGTCGTACGCTCATGTCGGTGCGTGAGGTTTATTCAACCTGTTGTGTGTCCTATGAATTCGTGTCTGCTAGAATTGGTCCAGGCACGTCATCGGCATTTTATGGTTGCATTCCGGCAGCCGGAATAACCACACTGTTTTCCCCATGGTTTTCAAGGTTGTCATTCTCGATTCTGTTCACTGAGCCAGACATTTTGACCTAAAATCAAGAGATTTTGGGCAAGAAAATGTGTGAAAGATAGCTTACGTTTTTGTGATGGAACCAGCAAGAAAATAATAGCTATTATTTCTAGCCCCACAGTGGGCGCCAAACTGTTTACCGTGAAAATATTAATAATAATTAAATTTGTAAATGGGATTCTAAAAATACGTGATCTATTTGTATGCTAGTTGTTAGAGCAGATAGTGCTAGGAATATGAAGTTTAACGATGAAATGCAAGCTAAAACGAGGTAGTAATCAGACCGAGGGGCTTACTGCCCTGGCTTTGGACTGGTCGATGGAGGACCTTAGGCTGGGCTCGATCTCGAGCTATCGGGGGTAGTCGTGAATGGGATAACATGTAAGATATGATTAAACAAGGCTCTTTATGGCCAATACCAAGCAATAAATGAAGAACAAGTGGGAGAAAAGTGAATGCCAAAGTGGCCTCGAGCCAGTAAGAACAAATGAGTTAGAGGGAAGAGAGAGAGAGAGAAATATTATTGATCTTGTGGAGAATAGTTGGAGCTCCGCCTTACAGGGTGTTAACGACTCCCCTTTTTATAAGAGGGGGGAGCCCAAACTTAGTACAAGATACGTTGTGTGATAAAATAAATGGGATGGGACAACCAGCTGGCATTTTGACGTTTGTTATCCTTGGCTAGGTGTCGACGGACTTTGAGGAAAGTGACTGGCTCGAGGTTCCGACCTCCGGGGTGACCCTTTGAAGCATTTTGCCACTGAGAAATCGGCCCCCCAATTTCACCGTGCACAATTTTAAGATTAAAATTGATGAAATGCAATGGGAAATCGAAATAGAAAGGATTAGAATCATATGCCAATGTTTTGGGGAAGAAATTGTTCTTTTAAAATCGCCTCAATGCTCCCAAATTTCAAAAATATGAAGCAAATGGGTTTCGCCCATTTTTGCTTCTGTTTTAAAATCATTGGGCAGGCCTTCATCGCGTTCGCAATGGGCCTGTCGCGTTCGCAAAGGGTCAGACCAATTAGCCTTCATGTTCGCGTATAGTGGCTCGCGTTTGCGGATCTTTGATACCTCGAGCATTCGTGTTCGCGGGCCAGTGGCCGCGTTCCTGTAGAACAAAATCCCCTTCCCCCAGCCCAGCCCAAATACCTTCGCGTTTGCGATAGCAGGTCCACGCTCGTGAAGGGTAGCACTCCTCAAAGCTTCGCGTTCGCGACCTATTTCTCGCATTTGCGTAGAAGGAAAATTCCTTCAGCTTGACTTACCCTCCGTGTTCGCGAGAGTTCTTCCGCGAACGCGAAGAACAAAGTTCCAGAACACCAAAAACTGAAAACCTGCAACTTTTTCTAAGTTTAAAACCTTCCAAAACCTATCTGAAACTCACCCGAGTCCCCGGGGCTCCAAAACAAGCATGCATACTAACCCAAAAACATCATATGAACTTATCTGTGCGATACAATCGCCAAAATAACACCTTTAGCAACGAATTTAGCATAGAAATCTAAGAAAAACCTCAAAACTTTCAAAGTATCAAATTTTACAACTATGGGTCCGAATCACATCAAACGACTTCCGTTTCTAACCAAATTTCACATGATCGACATAAACCACATATAAGACCTATACTGGGGTCCAGAACCAAAATACGGGCCCGATACTAACAACTTCCAAATATTTTTCATTTCTAAAAACTCATATTTTCCAAAAAATAATTTTCTTTAAAAATTTATTTCTCGGGCTTGGGACCTCTGAATTCGATTCCAGGCATACGCCCAAGTCCCATATTTTCCTACGGACCCTTCGGGACTGTCAAATCACGTATCAGGGTCTGTTTATCCAAAATGTTGACCGAATTCAAGTTAAATTCATTTAAAGGCAAATTTTATCATTTTCCATAGATGTTCACATAATGGCTTTCCGGCTACGCGCCCGGACTGCACACGCAAATCGAGGTGAAACAGAAAGAGGTTTTTAAGGCCTCGAAACATAGAATTTATTTTTTTAAAACAAAAGGTCATCACATTAGAGGTCGTTAATTAAAACTCCCTCATGTAACCACTAAGGGGAGGGTAATGGGTAGTAAAAGGATATGATGACCTGCGTGCTAATGTCACCTGTAGCCCCTCATTGAGGAGTTATTATCGGGCATTGCATGGGTATGATCCTGTAGGCTAATCAACTTAGGACTTCCCTTTCTAAATTCCCATATATGTTTAAATTCTCTAAACATCCTTTTCTTTACATATACATGTGTAAGCAGTCCAAACCTCTTTACTTTCATTAGTTGAACTTCCTTGATTATATATGCATTTAGATGGGGAAAGCTACTTTATGTGCAAATACTTGCTTACTTGTTAATTGACTAATTCACATAGTTTAAGTTCGGCCGGGATCCACCATTGTGGACCGCGAGGGGTGCCTAACACCTTCCCCTCAAGGTTATTTCGAGCCCTTACCGTAATCTCCGGTGATGCAAACTAGTTACATGAGTTAATCGCTCTAGGTGCCCTAACGCACCATAATCTGTTAGGTGGCGACTCTTCAAAACACCCAATTCCCAAAAGGAAACGAGTTGTTCCCTAATGAATGTCAAAACACGGACTTCCCTGCAAAGAGAAAAAAGGGAGGCGCGACAGCATGGCGACTCTGCTGGGGATATCTTACCATAACGAACTTATTTTTTATGAATTAGTCCAAGCATGCTCTATCCCACGTATCCTTTCCCCTTATTTGAACTTAACTGCCTATTTTCAAGCATTTATGATTTCTTGAAACTGACTTGTCTCTTTGTTTTCTTTTTCCCTAACTGCCTTCAATTACTTAAATATTGCATTTATCATTTTTATGTGCAAATACTTGACAACATGCTATTTATTGTTGCATAAATCATGCTCAACATCATATTTCACTCGTGCGTAATCAATCCCATTGCAACGCTTGATGAGTGTTTGCGCTCTTCTTATATATCACCCTTTTAAATTCGGAAAGGTGTATTTGTGGTAAAACTAGTCGATCAGCGGTGCGTTCGACGGTTCCATGCCTTTCCCCCTCAAGTTGTCTGCTTGAGGGTCCCAGTCTAGACCTCTATAGCAACATTACTCTGATTAATTGTACATGCATCATGGTTAAACCTAGCCGGGTTAATATGTTGTCCGCATAATAACCCTTTAAGACAAGCCTTGTCCAAAAGTCAATGAGTTTTCCATAATCCCAACGGACGCAACCACAATTATGTGCATTAATTTGGAGAAATAGGTGCCAATATGCCAATCATTACTGTACAAATAGATGAACCTGGAGGGAGAAAGGGCCTAACTCTCTCTTGTTTTGCAGAAAATGAGGCACGGAGTCCCCATATTCGGTATGGTCGGTAGTATTCCTCCACTTTTGATAGATTGGTGGAGGGATATTCCCCCAAGTGATCAAAATCATGTGAAGAGAGTCTTAGGGAATTTGTCATCACTATTGGATCTTCAACCAAACAAGATGTTAATCGAGGCCGCCACTCTATTTTGGGATAAGGAAAGGGCTGTGTTCCATTTTGGAGACATAGAAATGACTGCCCTTCTAGAAGAAATAGGAGTATTTGCTGGGTTGCCTTGGGATAGCCCTGGTCTGCTAGCACCAGAAAATCATACCACTAGAGGGTTCCTTATATAAGGCCCCGTGAAAATTTTTGCTCAAAACCCGAGATCTCGTAGTGCCAAGTTAGGAATATGTGTTAGAAATTCGTATAATTCTTCGTGGCGAGCTTCCTCACCGCGGTTTGGACCCTTTGGATTGATCTGTGCATTAAAAAGTTCAGGAAAATGTTTTTCAGAAAGGTGCATTTCTGCGACCCATTATGCAACTGCATAACAGCAATGCGGGCCGCATATCTACCGTAGAGTGAAACAGTATGTTGGCTAATTTTAATGTCAACTATGCGGCCAATTATACGATCGCATAATCAATATGCAGGCCGCATAGTCATTGCATAATCTCCTTGGAATTTTGCGAGTGGCAGTTCTACGGTGCATTATACGACTGTAGAATAGGTATGCGGACCGCATTCTTGTCGCATACCCGTGTAGCTTGTTTATGTTTTGGGAGCCATTTTGCGGTCCCTTTTGCGGGCCGCATGTTAATTATGAGATCGCAGATCTGTTCTAGGGCTCCAAATTTCTAATTTTCTAACCTGACCCTATATCGATATATTATATGCTACCTTCATTTTAGGCCTATTTCCTGATGCATTTAGAGAGAGAGAGAGAGGGTCCTAGAGGGAGAAGGGGTTCTTCATCAACATTTCTCCAAAGATCTTGCTTAAACCTTGAAGATTTGTCAAGAAAGGCACCTATGTCTTCTTCCTAAAAGGTAAGGTTCTATAACCCAAGCTCTTAATTACTAGATATAACTAGGATAGACTAGTAGAAGGGTAATCCATGAGTATGGGAGTGGATATCTTGCATGCATCAATTCTTAAAGTATTTGGGGAGATTTTGAGCTATGGAGGGGATGAGGTATGGTAGGATCTTTCATAAATAGTTTTAAAAGCATAATGCCCACTTAGTGTTTGAAAATATGCTCAAATGATCTAGAACTATGATCACCTCTCTAATTCGTGGTTCGATTTGTCATGTTTCTAAGAGATTAACGTTGCTAAGAGTCTCGGAGTATAGTAGGACTTAAGGAAAGCTCAATCGAGGTATATAGGCTAAACTTTCTCTCTCGGTAGTGAATTCCATATTGTTTTGTATGTTTAAGTGTGATTTGTCTACCAAAATGGTATAGCCTTGAGCCACATTTGAAATGAAGGTTAGTATACTAATCGGGTGAGAAGAATTCGATCTATTTAATGCTCCTAGTTGCTCTTATGTGTACTAAATGCCTTGATTGAATGTGCCTATTTGTTGATAAACTGTAAAGATGTTTGGAAATAAATTGAATAAGAAAATGTGAAACAAATTATGAAATAAGTCTTGACTCAACTCTTATGAACTAACTTCAAAAATAGAATGGCCTAAAGGCCTTGTACCTGAACTATGCCCATAAGTGGTTGTTTTAGATAATGCTTTTCCTTATAAATACATTTAATGTAATGCTATCCCTTACACATTCCGATGTTGAAATTATGCATTTGTCATGATGGAAAAAGGGGTAATTCAAGGATAATTGAGGTGATTTCTTGCTTATAACTTCAATGTGTATTTCAATTTTTTGTTGGCATGTTCCCCTTTGGGAAGAATCCTTTGTGCTTGATGATTTTATTACTATTGACTCAAAAATATATAATTCCTGGAATATTAGGTTCATTGATATTGGTTGGTGATCCTTGGAAACAAAAGAGATGGAAAACATAATGCGGCCTTCGTGCCATGAAAAAGATGAATCTTGTGAAAGGACCAAAGAAATTATGTTATCAAGAGATATTGAGGACATCAATAAATACTATAAAATGTGGGAGGTATTGAGGTAAGCATGGTTGTGTTTATGATATATTTGTATACTTGTATTTATACTACAATTGTGTGCAATATCAAATCAATCAAAAATGTTTTTGGGAGTATCACTAGCAAAACCGATGAAGGGTGGGTCATAAGGCTCACACCTGAAACTACACGTGCCGATGTAGGGGTGGACCGTGGTTATTCCCCTTAATTGGGATGAACTTGGTAACATTTGTAAATTGGTAACTCCAACCCACACGGCATATGTGGGAAGGCAGCCTAGCTAATCGGGCCATCGAATGTCATGCCGCATGCATGGTGGTATTGTGCTGGAAATCAAAAACTTGAAAATGTGATTGTGGTACATGTCTCCAAAGGAACGATCTAGCCGATCGGGTCATGATCGGACTCCGTGCTAATAAAGACGGTGGTATAACTCATATCGGTGCTAATGATCTCCCAACCAAAAATTATATATATTATTATTTTCGTAAACTAGAAGACTCTATGTTTCCAATTGGATGCTAGTATATTGTTGATTTTGACTTACTGTTTTGTGGTTTCTTTGCTTGTATGGTTATTCTATTCTGAAAGAGGACTTTTAGCCTTACATACTAGTGTTATTCGATGGCGCTAACGTCCCCTTTGCCGGGGGTGCTGTATCGTTCAATGATACAGGTGGTTCCACAGCGGGTGACATCGGCCAGTGATAACAGTACTCTCTTCCCAGTAGTCTTGGTGAGCCCCACTCCATCCCGGGGTCATGTCATGTATCTTTTGTTCATTTTCTCATCACGTTTTGAGGTATAGCCAGAGTCTTGTTGCCGGCTTTTCCCTATTACTCTTCTATTATATTTAGAGGCTCTATAGACTATTTGTGGGTGGTGGTTGATGTTGGGAGTCCAGACTAGAAAAGTTGGTACTTGATAAGCATGTTTTTCAGTAAACTTGTAATTTGTTGTAAACTATGAATGAAGTCATTAATTAAAATGTATTGAAAGTCGCTAATGGAAGATTGCTTAGTGTTTTGGTAAGATAGGATAGCATTCCCTCTTTGTTCATGAACTAGCTTAGGTAGAAGGAAATCTAACCGGCCTGCTCAGTCGGGTTTACTCAGTTGAGCACCGGTCGCGTTGCACGGTTTTGGGGCGTGACAAACGTAGTATCAGAGCCTAAGGTTTTAAAGTGTCCTAGGATGTCTCGGAGCCATATCTAGTAGAGTCCTTCTTATCGGTGTATTGTCGACCACATCTATAAGTTGGAGGCTATTTGGACATTTAGGAAATTCCACCCTTCTTTGATATTCCGGATCGTGCTATAGAGCTCAGGATAGAGATCTAATTTTCTTGTTATGTCCCATTTTCCAGATGAGTAATCCACGAGTCCGAAGCAGTGAGGAAGGAATAACCCCGCCATTGAATTTGGGGGAGATTGCGCATGAGTTCATAGGGAGGATGTGTCAAGTTGTGGAAGGATTGGAAGAACTTATTGCTAAGGGAAGTGTCCTTGTCCCTGCCAATGTCGCCGCACCACCAGAGCGTGTGTGAGGGCATCTAAGAAACAAAAGTGGGTTGTTGGTGCTAATAAGCCAAATTGTTCCGTTTGCAAGATGCATCACTTGGGGAGATATTTGATGACCCTCGAGATATGTTACGGTTGTGGAAAGAGGGGGCACAAGATGAATAAATACCCTAGGTTGGGTACACCTATCGCGGTCTACCCGCTATGTGGGAAGGAACATTTAACAAAGTATTGTGAGTGTGCCCAGCAATGTGTTTGGGGTGGTAGGTCAGGGCAATACCAAGGGCCCACACAACAAACCAATACTAGAATTGGTACTCCCGCATTGGAAGCTTAGAGGAAGGATAAAGGGGAAGTTTATAACGTATGCAAAAATGGTGAGTATCAGGTCGGTGGGGCGAGTCAGTTTAGTGGACCTCATCCCCGTTGTGTGAAATGTGGGAAATATCATCCGGGAGTATGTCGCTATGGTACCAATGTATGTTACAGCTGTGGTATGTTAGGTAACCTTCAAAGAGATTGTCATTCATCTCACCAGAGTATGGGCAGGGGTGTGGCACAACCAGCCAGTTCTACAGCTACTTCATCTATAGCGCCTTCAAGACATGGAGCAGTTGGGGTGGTATTTAGAGCTCAGAAGGGCCCAAAAGGTTCTATGCTATGAGGGGGCATCAAAGGTCGAAAGCTTTCTCAAGTATTGTTACAGGTATGTTGACAATCTCATGATGAGTATCCCTTATTGACTATGGCTCCGCTTTGTCATATGTCAATCCTTATATTGCTGTGGAATTTGGGATAGAGTCAGGACGACCTTATGGTCCATTCTATGTATCTACTCTTTGAGAGAGATGTATTATTCGTGAAGCCTCTTTATTACAATTATCTTACTTGCAACCTCTTGTGGAAGTGAGTTCTATGATGATTTCCTGAACTGAGTCAGAATCCGAAGGTAACTATTTCCACTTTCTTTCCTAGACCCTCACCAAGTAACTATATCTGATAAATTTCTTACAGGTCATTTTATTCAAATGGATAACATCTACTCACTTGTGCTTATTCATGAACGGTCGTAAAATTTTCCTATGTTGTGACCCTTCTTGAGTCGCTCATTTCTCCCTGGTGTAGATGGCTTCAATGGTTCAAATACTCACTTGATCCTTCGTCAATATTATTATAAAGTATTTTCACTAACTAGTAACATGAGAGCCTATCTCAGCTCCTATCATATGTGTGCATATTAGTGGAAGTAGATCGTTTGTCTATATAAGTTTCTGAGAAATTTGAGGTTTTCACAAATCCTCCACAAGAAGATCTTTTCCTTGCCCATTGTAGTATGACTTTCGTGCTCACTTAAATCATTCTGCAAAAAGTAGCTCACTTTATTCTTAGTATTGAAGTTGCCCGTGAAGTGACGCAGTATCGCAGCCGGAGAATTATGATAACAGAATCGTGTCAATCTCATAGAAAAGAGTTTATTCCCTCTCCAGTCAACATATGACCCCCCTCCATATTTTTAATAAGTCCTAGAAATGTGGATTAAATCGTGAAAGTTTCGTATTAGATATTTTGGATTTGGCACATGTCATATTAATTTGAAAGGCAAGTTGTCATATCTTCAGCACTTTCGTATAGGATCAACTATCGGGAAGGGTTAGGCGGTCTGAATTATAGTAATCTCACAAGTGTTTAACTTCTATTTCATACTCATGGGCTTGTGGCGCAGATTCCTTGTGTCAATTAATATTAGGAGTGTAATTTGACTTCATACTTTGAAACCCCTACCTCATTCAAGGTGCTAGAGTATTCCCATTTTTAATAAATTGATCTTCCCTAAACTCCAGGAGTCGACTGGTGGCATGTACTTGAATATTCCTCCGTAAATGATTTCTGTTGCCGAAATGTTACCCACACACCATGCCTCATTATTTCAAACTAATGATTTCATTGCAATGATTAATCGTGTCATCATAATCCGTAGTAGGTTTTATGTTTCCTAAAATAAAATACAACCTTATGAAATACCCCGCTCAACACATCTACATTGATGGATTCTTGAAAAACTTCCAGTCCAATCTTGAACCTCGTTGTTCCTATTTGTGGTAAATCTATTAAGGGTATGGGTTAAAGCATGTCAAAAGGTAGCGTCATTCCATAGTTAATCATATTGGGTAGGAACTATATGGTCGTATTTATTCTAGCCCTTAATAGAATAATGGTTAAAGGTCGCCAAGTGTTCAACTCTGGTGTCAGGCATAAAGATTTAGAGTTAAAGAAAGTAAGCATGTTGTTCTGAAGGTTCCCTCAAGGAAGATGCTATGCGAATTGTCCCCAAGAGTATAGTAGGTGTAGTGCACTCCAGAAGTTATGGAACCTTGAAAAAGATGGGACAAGTTATGAGTATGACGCCCCCCCCCCAACCCCATCGTATCGTTGCCCTCCATGGTTTCGATGTTCCATGTATCTATGTCTAAGAAGGTAATTGGGAATCTTTGTTATATCATTCCGGTGAGAATTGTTGAAGGTGGAATTAATGGATAGTCAGCTTATGGGGAGTAGCTAATCGTAATCCGGGATTAAACCAGGTTGAGAGTCGTGGAAGGGAAAATATTTATTCACTTAATTGTATATCATATGGTCGTGATTCGAGAGGTGCTTTCTGTGTGTTACGCCTTAAATATGTGCAGATCATGTGTAGGTATTGTCTTTGATAATGAAATGTTAGATGTGTGGAAAATTTGTGTTAGTGGTATATTGTACTAGTTGCTTAGTTATGGATGTATTGTTAAATTGTGTTTCTAAGGTTCTCTGATATGTGGATGGGCCTAGTTGCAAAGGAAGTTCTGGCGAAATTTTCAAAATTTAGGGAGTTAGTCAAATTTGGAATTTCTGGGGTGTGAATGAAGAGTCGAATCCAATATAAAGGGGCACCGCCAAGGTGGAGAGTCAATTTTTATTATTGATGTTGTTGGTAGAAGGAAGAGTAGTGTTGAGGCTATGGCAAGGATTGGGGTATTGTACACCAACTGAGCTGGTGGTAACGGGTAAATCTGGTGTGGAAGAGAAAGAGGGCGATAATGTATTAGGCTTTTCTCAGAAGATGGCTTCTACCCTTTGGCTTCTAGATTCAGTTCCGTTGTGTCCATTGATGATGTCTAGTGCTTATTCTGGTTTGAGGGTTTAGTATGAACAAGTTAGTTCTCCATTCTCGGTAGGATACTATAAGTAGTTGAATGTATTGATTAGGGAATAGTAGGAGAATCACTTGATAAGTATATCGCTATGCATAATTGAGGGGCACATGAAATTTGGGAGCTTGAGGTATGTAAAGAAGGAAATAAGTCCTGTTGGGGTGTTTGGGGCGATCCATAATCCTCATTTGAGGATCAATGATCTTAAGTGGGGGAGGATGTAAGGCCCCGTGAAATTTTTTGCTCAAAACCCGAGATCTCGTAGTGCCAAGTTAGGAATATGTGTTAGAAATTCGTAAAATTCTTCGCGGCGAGGAAGCTCGCCGCGGTTCATACCCTTTGGATTGATTTGTGCATTAAAAAGTTAAGGAAAATGTTTTTCAGAAGGGTGCATTTATGCGACCCATTATGCAATCGCATAACAGCAATGCGGGTCGCATATCTGTCGCAAAGTGAAAAATTATGTTGGCTAATTTTGATGTCAACTATGCGGCCAATTATGCGATCGCATAATCAATATACGGGCCACATAGTCATCGCATAATCTCCTTGGAATTTTGCGAGTGGCAGCTCTGCAGTGCATTATGCGACCGCAGAATAGGTATACGGATTGCATTCTTGTCGCATACCCGGGCAGTTTGTTTATGTTTTGGGAGCCATTTCGTGGTCCCTTTTGCGGGCTGCATGTCCATTATGCGATCACAGATATGTTCCGGGGCTCCAAATTTCTAATTTTCTAACCCGACCCCATATCGATATATTATATGCTACCCTTCATTAGACTTATTTCCTGATGCATTTAGAGAGAGAGAGAGAGTTCTAGAGGGAGAAGGGTTTCTTCATCAACATTTCTCCTAAGATCTTGCTTAAACCTTGAATGTCAAGAAAGGCACCTAGGTCTTCTTCCTAAAAGGTAAGGTTCTATAACCCAAGCTCTTAATTACTAGATATAACTAGGATAGACCATTAGAAGGGTAATCCATGAGAATGGGAGTGGATATCTTGCATGCATGAGTTCTTAAAATATTTGGGGAGGTTTTGAGCTAAGGAGGGGATGAGGGATGGTAGAATCTTTCACAAATAGTTTTAAAAGCATAATGCCCACTTAGTGTTTGAAATATGCTCAAATGAGCTAGAACAATGATCACCTCTCTAATTCGTGGTTCGATTTGTCACGTTCCTAAGAGATTGACGTTGGTAAGAGTCTCGAAGTATAGTAGGACTTAAGTGTGATTTTTCTACCAAAATGGTATAGCCTTGAGTCACATTTTAAATGAAGGTTAGTATACTAATCGGGTGCGAAGAATTCGATATGTTTAATGCTCCTAGTTGCTCTTATGTGTACTAAATGCTTTGATTGAATGTGCTTATTTGTTGATAAACTGTATAGATGTTTGGAAATGAATCGAATGAGAAAATGTGAAACAAATTATGAAATAAGCCTCGACCCAACTCTTATGAACTAACTTCAAAAATAGAATGGCCTAAAGGCCTTGTACCTGAACTATGCCCATAAATGGTTGTTTTAGATAATGCTTTGCCTTATAATACATTCAATGTAATGCTAGCCCTTACACATTCCGATGTTGAAATTGTGCATTTGTCATGATGGAAAAAGGGGTAATTCAAGGATAATTTAGGTGATTTCTTGCTTATAACTTCAATGTGTATTTAAATTGTTTGTTGGCATGTTCCCCTTTGGTTAGAATCCTTTGTGTTTGATGATTTTATTACTATTGACTTGAAAATATACGATTCCCGGAATATTTGGTTCATTGATATTGGTTGGTGATCCTTGGAAACAAAGGAGATGGAAAACAAAATGCGGCTTTCGTGCCATGAAAAAGATGAATCTTGTGAAAAGCCCAAAGAAATTCTGTTATCGAGAGAGATTGAGAACATTAATAAAAACTATAAAATGTGAGAGGTATTGAGGTAAGCATGGTTGTGTTTATGATATATTTGTATACTTGTGTTTCTACTACAATTGTGTGCAATATCAAATCAAATCAAAAATGTTCTTGGGAGTATCATTAGCAAAACCAAGGAAGGGTAGGTTATAAGGCTCACACCTGAAACTACACGTGCTGGTGTAGGGGTGGACCGTGGTTATTCCCCTTAATTGGGATGAACTTGGTAACATTTGTAAATTGGTAACGCCAAGCCACACGGCATATGTGGGAAGGAAACCTAGATGATCGGGTCATGATCGGACGCCATGCCGCACACATGGTGGTATTGTGCTGTGAAACAAAAACTGGAAATTGTGATTGTGGTACATGACTCCAAAGGAACGATCTAGCCGATCGAGTCATGATCGGACTCCGTACTAACAAAGATGGTGGTATAACTCATATCGGTGCTAATGATCTCCCAACCAAAAATTATGTATATTATTATTTTCGTAAACTAGAAGATTTACATGTTTCAAACTGGATGCTAGTATATTGTTGATTTTGACTTACTGTCTTTCAGTTTCTTTGCTTGTATGGTTATTCTATTCTGAAAGAGGACTTTTAGCCTTACATACTAGTGCTATTCGACGGCGCTAACGTCCTTTTACCGGGGGCGCTGTATCGTTTAATAATACAGGTGGTTCCACAGTGGGCGACATCAACCAGTGATAGCGATACTCTCTTCCCAGCAGTCTTGGTGAGCCCCACTCCATCCCGGGGTCATGTCATGTATCTTTTGTTCATTTTCTCATAACGTTTTGAGGTATAGAAGGAGCCTTGTTACCGGTATTTTCCTATTACTTTTCTATTGTATTTAGAGGCTCCGTAGATTGTTTGTGGGTGGTGGTTGATGTTGGGAGTCCAGACTAGAAAAGTTGATCTTGATAAGCATATTTTTCATTAAACTTGTAATATTTTGTAAACTATGAATGACGTCATTAATGGAAATGTATTGAAAGTTGCTAATGGAAGATTGCTTAGTGTCAGGATAACATTACCTCTTTGTTCATGAACTAGCTTGGTTGAGCACCGGTCGTGTTCCACGGTTTTGGGGTATGACACCTTAAGATGATGGGGTTGAAGAAAATAATGATTTGGAATGCCTGAAAAACTCCTACATACCTTTTGATTTCCTTTATGAAAGATACGGTCACAGCAGCTCTTACTGTATTTTTGATGATGAGTTCTCAATCACTTCTTTGGGCTGGGTTCATCGCAGGGTCTTCATGTTTATTGTGTGGCTTTTGGGCATGTTGTATTCCCAATCCAAGGGGATAGAATCCATACTAGGCTGGCCATGGTGGCCAAAACTCTAATGGACGAGATATAGGGGTAGACATATATTATTGTCCCTATGATCATTGCGGATATGTATCGGGCCTTGGAATGCTGTCAGAAGGGGTCCAGATTCTTTGAGGGTTGCAACTTGCTGCTACAAGACTGGCTGTTAGAACATCTCCAAAGGGGCCAATACCGCCAAGAGTTTCCACGAAGGCCGTGGAATGACCACATATCCTTCCATCACCCCAAAAGAATGACTTACATGTCGGACATGTTCGATCAACCTAAGGATGCTGTAGAATGGGTGCAGTTTTTCAACAAGCTGACCGATGACCAGGCTCAGTGGATGTTCGATTGGTTCCCCACCGACGAGTTCATCATAAGATCCAGAGACGTCCCACATTTGGTGCTGATCGGGTTAGGAGGGAAATACCCTTATGCTCCCCTTAGAGTTATGAGACAGGCAGGTAGGAGACAAGTCATACCACGGGTTTCTAAGATGAGCCACTTCAGAGCCGACTTCCAGGGTGACGCTATCCCGTATAAGAATGAAGCGCAACATATGTAGACTTTGAAGATCATTGTGGAGAAGGATATCATCGAGCCGAACAGATACCATGCGGGCCACTCATTCTTTTACCCCTCGTGGTTGGATGATAATCTTTCAGGAGTCTTTAAGCCAAGGGTTGGTCTAGGAAACATGGTCGTAGATGAGTTTGCTGAAGCAGAGGTGAAGTACAACAAGCTGCGCAAGAGAGTTTGAGAGTCTAAAGCTTAGCATATGGCGCAGCATAAGGCTAATATGGAAATTATTAACGAGTGGAAAGAAAGAGCTGTTAAATCCAGTAGGAGGTTAGAATATCTGGAGTACAGTTTGATGGAATTGGAGAGGAAGATGAGGAAGAGGCTCACCAACTGCCAGAACGCTGACGGAAATAAAGTAGGGCATCTAGCGAGGGCATTCCTACTGTTGAACCTGCGCGAGCTGGGAGAGTTGATTGGCAACAGCATCCGGTCTAGAGAGGGTCCTTCTAGGACCAAGTAGATTAGATTTACTTGCTTTCATTTCAAATGTAATAAGGCCAAGTGTCATTAGCAACATTATCCTATTTAGTTTCGTTTTGGGTTGTTTACTTTTACATTAATGAAACGAGGCAATTATTAGCACTAAATTTCTCAAAATTTATTTGTCGCTAGGCCTACCTCAGGCACAACGAGGTTCCCAAATTAGGACGCAGATTTACATTCCTGCAATATGTGTTTAAATACTGCAAACATTTCAAAATCCTTAATGACTTGTTTACCTTTTGTTTTTCTTTATTCTTTATTCCCATCCCCTAAGGTTGGTTCACTCATACTGGCATCATCAATATATCACACCAGATCTAGAAGCCCTCCACCTCCTCCTCCTCCAAGTAATACAAAAATCTAAGGAAAAGCTAAAATGGATGACTTAAGTGGTATTCGAAAGGAGAATGGTGAGAACGCAGAAACTTCAGATGGTCGGAGTACTCCAGCACCAAATGATTTGGTTTTGAGGTTGGAACAAAAGATATTGGAGCTATAGGGAGAGCTTGAGCAGGTCCGCAACTTGGCAAACTTATCACTCACCCTGAATGTCCCTGACATCAACCAATAGAACATAAAGAACCCAGCACCTCCCCAAAACACACCAAACCAACATCCATAAAACCCTCTTGCACCGCATCAATATTCAACTCTGCCCTAAAATATCAATCTCTTACCAATACCAACTCCGCCACAACATCACCATCAACCAATTCAGTACTCGCCAACTGCCACTTATCATAGCCCCCAAAACACACCCCAACCCATTTCCGATCCTCAAAACTCAACCAATGACCATCACTACAACCAAGTCCCTGGCACTCACCAAAATAACCCTATATACGTGGAAACTGTACCTCACTCTACTAAACCAACTTCCTATACACCAGAATCCGCTGAGAAGGACTTGTTCATTAAGAACATGGCCGAAGAACTCAAAAATTGACATGTGGGATTCAGGGTGTCAAAGGAGACAAAGGAATAGAAGGTTTAAACTATGAATACTTATGCATACAGCTAGATGTAGAACTGCTAGAGGGTTACAAACCTCCCAAGTTCGAGATGTTTGACAGTACAGGTGATCCCAGGGTTCATCTGAGGACCTATTGTGACAAGCTTGTTGGGGTCAAAAAGGATGAAAGGATCCGGATGAAACTCTTTATGAGAAGTCTTACGGGGCATGCTTTATCCTGGTACATCAGCCAGGATCATAAAAAATGGTCTAATTGGGTAAGCATGGCGTGTGATTTCATGGACCAATTCAGGTTCAACACAGAAAATGCACCAGATGTTTTCTACATTCAAAACCTTAAGAAGAAGCCCGCCGAGACTTTCCGCGAGTATGCCACCTATTGGAGGTTAGAAGCAGCCAAGGTCAAACCACCTTTGGACGAGGAACAGATGAACAAGTTCTTCGTCAAAGCACAGGATCCACAATATTATGAAAGGTTGATGGTTATTGAAATCATAAATTCTTCGATATTATCAAACTCGGGGAAAGAATCGAAGAAGGCATCAAGAGCGGGATGGTTACAAAATTTGAGGCATTACAGGCCATAAACAAGGCATCACAATAAGACGACATATCGAAGAAGAGAGATATTGGGGTAGTAATGGTAGCTCAAGGCCCAAAATCTCCACTCACATATCAAACACCTCCACCCATGTATCAAACACCCCCATCCACATACCAAGCACCACCACCCACATACCAACCCTCATCTCCCAAATACTCCCAACCAACCACTACCTATCATACCTATAATTCCCAACCATCTCATTTCCAGTCACCTCCAACTCGCCAAAACTATCCAAGACCATGACCCAATTTTGATCGCAAACCACCCAGACAATACACCACTATTGCTAAACCCATTGACCAGCTGTATGAAAGGTTGAAAGCCGTTGGTTACGTCACCCCTATTCCCGCTATGGCACTAGAGAATCCTTCCCAATGGGTCAACCCAAAGAAAATCTATGCATACTATTCCGGTATAAAAAGGTACACTACTGACGAGTGTCGAACATTGAAAGATAAAATCTAGATGCTGATTGACAACAAGGTTATAAAGGCGAAATAAGTTGCACCTAATGTCCGCAACAACCCTCTCCCAGATCATAAGGGTGGCGAGATACATGTGATCGAGATGGATGAAGAATGGAATCCTGAGGGGTCAATCGGGCTCATTCAAGAAGGTGATGATTTTAAACCTGCAGTCATACTTACACCTATTATAGTGCAGACTCAGTCACCGATCGAAGTCGAGGTAGCTGCATCAGTTCCATTTGAGGTTGAGGTAGCTCCACCTGCGGCCACCCCTGTTCCATTTGAAGTAGAAGTGGCCACACCTTTGACAGTAACAGTATCAATCACACCTCCTTTCGACTCAAAAGTAATACCCTAGGATTACATTGTCGAAGCTAGGCAAAAAGGAAAAGCAAAGATGGAGGAATTTAATGCTGTGAAAGGAATGACTAGGATTGGGAGAATCTATACACCTGAACACTTGGGAGGACCAAGTAAGATGTCACTACTAAGCAGATTGTTATTGAAACAGGACCAGATGACCTTTGGAGGAAAGTACAAGCAAAGGAATATTTTGTTATTGACCATTTGAACAAAACCCCAGCTCAGATATCCATATTGTCACTGTTGCAAAATTTAGAGACACATAAGAATGCTCTAATGAAGGTATTGAGTGAAGCTTACGTACCCAACAATATCACCTGCAGGGAGATGGCCAATATGGTAGGCAGGTGCTGCAAAGTCATAAGATAATCTTCCACGAAGATGAGCTACCATCTGAGGGGTTGAATCACAACAGAGCGTTGCATATCACAGTGCAATTTGAAGAAAAATTCATTGCTAGGGTCTTGATTGATGGAGGTTCAAGCCTCAACATTTATCCATTGGATACTCTGAAAAGATTTGGTAAAGGTTTTCATGCAATACGGGTAGGGAGCATGAACATGAAAGCCTTCGATGGGTCTTAAAGGGCCACGATTAGGGAGATTAATCTTTGTCTACAGATGGGGCCAACTTGGTTCGACGTCGAATTTCATGTGCTCGACATATCAGCGTCATACAATCTTCTGTTGGGCCAACCATGGATACATATCGCTGGAGTCGTGGCTTCCACATGACATCAAGTTGTGAAATTCAAATAGAACTATCAGGAGGTGATTATTCACGAAGACTGGAGTAACCCCATTTAGACTAGTCAAACCATTCCGTTTATTGGAAACAGAAGAAGGCTAGGAGGGGAAGCCTATCATCACATCGAACGTGTCAATGCCGTTGAGAAATACAAATAGTGGAGTAGCAAAATAGAAAGCATACTGGCATGATCTGGGTATGAACCTGACAAAGGGCTTGGGAAGAATCTCCAGGTATTACTAAACCAATACAACTGAAGTGTCATGGTACTACCTTCGGTCTCGGATACCAGTATACATGGCAGGAGTATAATGATTGGTCACCTCCATAGCGTGGATATTATTACCCCATCGAGCAACCGGTGCTATATCTGGATCAGGCTTTTCACCAAGCTGATACAATTTGGGGAACTGCAGTAGAAGAAGCATTAGCTGGGCTGACGAATCTATTCTTGGAGGATGAAGCCATGGACTGCAGTGCAATAATTGAGGAAGAGGGGGAGGAGGAAGAAGGCCTCACTATTCAGACTGTGGAAAAGGGAGTTGTTCTCAAAAACTAGACCACCACACCATCCCGGGCCCACCGTGTCCCTGGGAAGCTTGGCAGATTTTATTTCTATAGTCATTCTAGGCATCTAAGATTTTTAGTAATTTTGTTTTTAAAGACTCACTTGTTTCAAAATAAATGCTCGATTCATTGAGCCATACTCATTTGGATATTTTAAGTCTTAATTAAATGCATTTCTCTTTATTATTCATTATTACCTTCTACACTTTTTCTTTCTACAGCGTTATTGTTACTTTCCCTGATGAATCGATGACCGTGACATGTAATGAGGCAATACAACACACCTGGATGAAATCGAAGCAGTAAACTTGTGGAACGCCGAGACCGTCAAGGGGACTTGCATCTGCATTCACCTATCGCCGACAGAGAAAGAGGAATACATTCGTTTCTTAAAGGAGTATGAGGACATTTTTGCATGGTCATATGATGACATGACCGGTCTGAGCATGTCCGTAGTGGCTCACATGTTGGCTACTAATCCCATGTGTCCGCCAGTGAAGCAGAAACTCAAAAAATTCAAGCCAGATATGAGCCTGAAAATCAAAGAGGAAGTTACTAAGCAGATCAAAGCCAAAGTCCTTAGGGTGGTTGAGTGCCCAACTCGGTTAGCCAACATTGTTCCAGTTCAGAAGAAAGATGGAAAAGTCAGAGTATGTGTTGACTATAGGGATTTAAACAGAGCAAGTCCCAAGGACGACTTTCCACTGCCAAACATACACATCCTGATTGATAATTACGCCAAGCATGAACTCCAATCCTTTGTAGATTGCTTCGTGGGTTAACACCAGATCTGGATGGATGAAAAAGACACAGAAAAAACCGCTTTTATTACACCATGGGGGGTATATTTCTACAAGATGATACCATTTGGTCTAAAGAATGCTGGGGCTACCTATATGAGAGCCATGACAACCATCTTCCATGATATAATACATAAATAAATAGAGGTATATGTGGACGATGTCATTATCAAATCCAAGAGGGTCGCAGATCACATAGCGGACTTGAGAATTTTCTTTGATAGGTTAAGAAGGTACAACATGAAACTGAAACCCGCAAAGTGTGCATTCGGGGTTCCCGCAGGAAAGTTACTGGGATTCAATGTTAGTCGTCGAGAGATCGAGCTGGATCCGTCTAAAGTCAAGGCTATTCAGGAATTACCGCCACCTAGGAGCAAAAAGGACGTGATGAGCTTCCTAGGAAGTCTCAACTATATCAGTCTCTTCATAGAAGAGTCCACAATTATATGTGAACCCATCTTCAAGATGTTGAGGAAAGATACTGAGACAAGCTGGACCTAGGATTGTCAAAAAGCTTTCGACAAAATCAAGGAGTACCTGTCCACACCACTAGTTCTGGTCCTGCTAGAACCAGGACGGCCTTTGCTACTCTATCTCTCTGTATTGGATGGAGCCTTCGGATGTGTTCTGGGACAACATGACGAGACAGGGAGAAAGGAGCATGCCATATACTACCTAAGTAAAAAATTCACACCTTACAAAGCACGGTATTCTCTGCTAGAAAGCACTTGTTGTGTTTTGACATGGACGGCCCAGAAGCTGAGGCATTACTTCTGTGACTATACCACATACCTCATATCCAAGATGGACCCTTTGAAGTACATCTTTCAGAAATCCTTGCCAATTGGGAAGCTAGCCAAGTGGAAAATACTTTAGAGTGAGTTTGATATCATCTATGTAACTCAAAAGGCAGTCAAAGGACAAGCATTGGCAGACCATCTTGCTGAAATCCGGTGGGAGGAGAATACGAACCCTTAAAATGTATTTTCTTGATGAACATGTGTCATTCGTAGGAGAGGACGTTACCGAAACAAATGACGGTTGGAGGATGCTCTTCGACGGAGCTTCAAATATTAAAGGAGTGGGCATTGGAGCAATTTTGGTATTAGAAACGGGTCAACATTATCCGGTATCTGCTAAACTCAAATTTCCCTACACCAACAACATGGTAGAATATGAAGCCAGCATACTATGACTCAACATGGCAATCGACATGAATATTCAGGAGCTTCTAGTAATTGGTGATTCATATTTGCTTGTGCACCAGGTACAAGGAGAGGTGATATTGCCATATCTACTCCATGTACAGGAATTGAGAAAGAGGTTCACAAAGATAGAGTTCCGTCATGTACCCAGAATTCAAAATGAGTTTGCCGATTCATTGGCCACTTTGTCATCTATGATATAGTATCCAGACAAGAATTTCATCGATCCAATCCCAGTGAGAATTCATAATCAACCGGAGTATTGTGCCATGTTGAAGAAGAAACAGATGGAAAATCTTGGTTCCATGATATCAAGTAGTATTTGGCGAAAGGAGAATATCCGGAGCATGAAAACCACATTCAAAAATGCACATTTCAGAGATTGTCCAATCACTTTTTCCACAGCGGAGGAAACTTGTATAGAAGAACCCCTGATTTGGGATTGTTAAGATGTGTCGACGCAAAAGAAGCTTCTAAACTACTTGAGGGTATACATGCTGGGACCTGTGGCCCGCATATGAATGGTTTTGTCTTTTCCAAGAAGATACTTAGGGCCGGTTACTTTTGGATTACCATGGAGACAGATTGCGTCCAGTATGCCCGCAAATGCCACCAATGCCAAGTGCATGCCGATATGATAAAAGTGCCACCAAATGAGCTCAATGCAGCAAGCTCATCTTGGCTATTCGCTGCCTGGGAAATGGATGTCATCGGTCTGATTGATCCCACTGCTTCAAACAGGCATAGATTTATTTTGGTAGCCATTGATTACTTCACAAAATGGGTAGAGGCTGCAACTTTCAAAGCCGTGACCAAAAAAGTTATCACAGACTTTGTCAAAGATCGTATTGTTTGCCGATTCAGAGTACCCGAGTCCATTATTACTGATAATGCCACCAATTTCAATAGTGATATGATGAAATCCATGTGTGAGACTTTCAAAATCAAGCACAAGAATTCCACAGCCTATAGACCTCAGATGAACGGAGCCATAGAAGCCGCCAACAGAAATATCAAGAAGATACTTAGGAAGATAGTAGAAAACCACAAGCAATGGCACGAGAAGCTACCTTTTGTGTTGTTGTGATACCGCACTACAGTTCGTACATCAACCAGGGAAACACCCTACATGCTGGTTTATGGTACCGAAGTTGTCATCCCAGCTGAGGTAGAGATTCCTTCTGTAAAGATCATACAGGAAGCCGAACTCATGGATGCAGAATGGATAAAGAGCTGCTATGAACAATTGTCCCTTATAGATGGGAAAAGGATGAACGCAGTTTGTCACGGTCAGCTTTATCAGAACAGAATGTCCAGAGCTTTCAACAAAAGGGTCAAACCAAGACAATTTGCACCAGGGTAGCTGGTGCTGAAGAAGATCTTCCCACATCAAGATAAAGCCAAAGGGAAATTCTCTCCCAACTTGCAAGGTCTTTACATGGTTCACAGGGTGCTAACAGGAGGAGCACTCATACTTGCAGAAATGGACGGAGAAATTTGTCCAAAACCAATCAATTCAGACGCAGTCAAGAGATATTATGCTTAGACTATTTACATTTTCTCATCTAATGTAATTGAACTATGCTTGACCTAATTCCCATTTAAAAGGGGATACGTAGGCAGTCCTGTGGGTTCTGTCATATCACAATAAAATTTCCATTTCCTCCAAGATCAGAAACTGGTGCAGAATTTTGAAGAGGGCCCTCAAAATTCAGGAGCAAGTCCAGCCGACGCCAATATATGCCAGACAGTCAGAAATCGGTTAAGAAACTGGGGCAGAATTTTGAGAAGCATTCTTAAAATTTCAAGAAGGTTTAACAAGTCTCATTATTCGCAAACAGCCGAAGGATCATCTACCAAACTGGGGCAAAATTTTGAGGAGGACCCTCAAAATTCTAACATGAGAAGCTACAACGTCTCTGAAATATGTTATAGTCACTAGTTCATCTGAAATTACTTGATATTTCAATATGTTTCTAAATAACTCTATTTTATCAATAATTGTATATTTTCGAAAACTCTACTTCCATAACAGTCAGGTGTTAACCCAGGGATACTCAAACGAGGCTTCCAAAACGGAGCATTTCAAGGCCAGTAGACAAAGACACGAACCAACCTCCCCCTCACAAAAACTTACAATTTTTTCTTGAGCGCAGGCACATCTGACGTAACGGTAACATCTACAAATATATACGCGTAGCAAGATCACTATCAATCGGGCCGCCAGACACCGAATATATCCCCTGCTAAGAAAGATGCTACTCTTGTTTGCTACTCGTTCTTTGCATGAGACTGAGCCCTGTCCCGCATATTTGCATGAGGCTAATCCATGCCTCTATATATGTATGAGGCTAATCCCTGCCTCCATATTTGCATGAGGTTAATACCTGCCTCCATATTTGCATGAGGTTAATACCTGCCTCCATATTTGCATGAGGCTAATCCCTGCCTCCATATCTGCATAAGGCTAATCCCTGCCTCCATATCTGCAAGTGGCTAATCCTTGCCTCCATATCTGCATGAGGCAAATCCTTGCCTCCATATCTGCATGAGGCTAATCCCTACCTCCATATTTGCATGAGGTTAATTCCTGCCTCCATATTTGCATGAGGTTAATCCATGCCTCCATACTTGCATGAGGCTAATCCCTGCCTCTATATCTACATGAGGCTAATCCTTGCCTCCATATCTGCATGAGGCTAATCCTTGCCTCCATATCTATATGAGGCTAATCCCTGCCTCCATACTTACATGAGGCTAATCCCTGCCTCCATATTTGTATGAGGCAAATCCCTGCCTCTCTATATGCATAAGGCTAATCTCTGCCTCCATATCTGCATGAGGCTAATCCATGCCTCCACATTCGCATGAGGCTAATCCATCCTTCCATTTTCGTATGAGGCTAATCCCTGCCTCCATATCTTCATGAGGCTAATCCCTGTCTCCATATTTACATGGGACTAAGCATTGTCCTTTCTTGCATAAATATTGCTTTATTCCGGTATTATCTATTTGCTTTTCAATCGGGCTAAGCTCTGCCCTTTATTTCACAAGACTAAGCCTTGTCTTGTTAACATTATATTATCGCATCCCATGGGCTGAAATATCGCCAGTCTATCAAAAGGTGTCATAGTCTAAAGGGATCATCCTCATAGCCGGAAGACACCATGCCATGGCTTAAGGATCACTCAATTTGCATATCATTATTCAAAGGCGTCATGGTTCGGAGGCACCATTTTCATGGCCCGAGAACATCATTTCATGGCCTGCGAATCCCTCACTAAACAATTCATGGCCCAGGACATCATGGTCTAAGGACGTCATCCTCAACCGTCCGGAGACAACTTTCATGGTCCAAAGGGAATCTACATCATGTTTAAATTTTCGCACAAATACATGTTTGTAGCATCTCTTCATTTATAGGTGACCAGTAAGTGACTACTATCCTAGCAGGAGCAGCCTCGCTCCAGTTCCTTCAACTATCTCAAACCTGGCCGTTCACCATAACTACCCATCCCGAAATCTCGTGTCTGTTCTTGAATGACTTCATTAGTATATTCTGCCAATGAATCTGGAACTACACATGGCCTGATTCCTATAAGACCAGGGATATACAGGCAGCTCAAAGACAAGAGTCTGGCCTTTATCTTTCAAAACATCCCATCTGGTCAAAATTGACCATCATTTCTTTACCCGGAAACTCTTTCATCCTTCCCAGGTAAAGAGGGGAAGCTGTTGATACCCAATTTTTCCCATAATATTTTCAAAACTATGCCTGGGAATCAATTAGTATTTTCCATACAATTTCTGCATTTTAAAAATATTTTAATTAATTTCTCCCAGCATTTTGTTTTATAAAATAATCACTAATTGCATCACAAATAGTTTTATAATAATTTTTTGTGGCATAATTTTGTCATTTGCATTTGTACTAAGTTTCAATTATTTCACAAATAGCCACATTTGTATTTATAGGATGCAATTGCAATTACCTTACAATTATAGCCTATGCATACATTATTACATTATTTTACCGAAAAATAGCCTTTTATATTTTAAAATATTAATTAATTATTTTAAAACATTTTCAGGCATGAAAATTATTTTTTATAATTTATTAACTATTTTTTAAAATTGTTTTAGCGATTAAATATGTACTTAACAAATAGCCCCTTTTATATTTTGAGCCTAGCCTAATTAAATGCTCAAATTCAATCCCACACAGCTCAAAATCTACCCAGGCCCAAATCCCATCGGACCCCAGCCCAATTTAAGCCTCCCCAACCCAATACCCTAGTCAATCCTGGCCGTATATCATTTTGATCAACGGTCTAGATTTTTCCTTACCATAATTAGCCAAACCTATAACCCCAAAACCCTAATCATTTCCTACCTCTTCCACGCCATCATCTGTTTTCCTCCTCTCTCAAATGCTCTCTACCTAAACCCTAATCTCCAAATGTCGTCACTCACCTACTGCCTTCCTATGGTGGTTTTTCACCACCTCAGTCCTCTAATGGCCTCCTGCCTGCTATAGTGTCTCTAGTTCTTGGATCTTTGAAGAGATCCTCAAAATAATCGGCCAGCTCTTTATAATACATGCCCCAATATATTTAGTGAATAGAAAGTAAGCATTTACAACCTAATTCCCTTAATTCTAGGTTAACTACAAGTGTGATTGATTTTGTAATTTCCCTAATTGCTGAGATTTGATTTCTTTTACCTTATTCTACTCCACTCTTAAGCTGCTATTCAGTTCAAGACACGAACATTGGTTTAGAAAATACTCTCACACTCTTAAAAGCTCTCTATTCTTCTCTGTTACTCACAATCCTTGCTGACCTAGCCGGCTGTAAGCCAAGGCTAGCTATATTCACCATAGCTGCTCTATACTCTGTATTCTCTCTCCTTAACTGGTATGTCCTGATTCAATTCAAATTCCAAAACTATGTGTTTTTTTTGTTGTTTCAGTCCATTAGTTATGACTACCAATCTTGTTTATTGTTTATTGTCATTTTTCTAAATGTGTAACTAGGATGCCTAGATCACACTGCCTAACTACTGTCTCACCTAGCATGTTGGAGTTTATTCTGTTAGAATCTATGTCTAGTTTATTCACCCACAATAATATGCTTACTGTTTTGTTTAGCATGCCCAATCTTGTCTTGTGATAATTGCATGCATCTTGTTTGCTCATTAGCATGTTCAAAATACATTTCTTGTTTACTGTCTCACCCAACATGTCTAAACTCTGCTTGTTCTATATGTGATTAGTATCTTTAAACTATGAATGTTTATGTAGTGCTTGCCTAGTCTGTTCATTTAAGTCTTGCCTACTCTGCTTTACTAATGAGATCCTGCTAATTCATGTAGCCCTTCAAGGTGCTCTAGTTGTGTGTTTGGTCATGTCCAAGGTCTATGTGTTCTCAACATGTCTTTACTGTAATCTTTGTAACTAACTTATCAATTCTACAGATTCTTGAGAAGTTTGTGCATCTATTTGCTTATACACTAGGGTGCATTCTATGTGTACCCAATCCCTCTCTCCATGTGTGGAATCTGTTTGCCCCCCCCCCCAAAGTTTTTTTGAAGCTTTTTGTTCTCTAACTTGGGTTCTGATGTCAAAATGTTTTTCATGCTTTTTCTCACGCTATTTTACCACCAAACTAGCCTTGGTTTTCGGAAAATCGTTTCACTTATAAGAATCCTCTCGATACTGTTTTATCAAAACTCTTTCAAATCATTTCAAGAACTCTCACTTATTCTTAGGTTATTAAGTCCTGCCCCTCTGGTATGTATACTGCTTAGAGGTCCCTGAGATCTCTCTGAACTCTGGCATATCAGGACTAGCACTTCCACACTACACATAAATCAGGCCTTATTTGAGAAAGGTCTAGGTGTGAGCACTGCCCGAGATCCTTGAGATCCTTAGAGAACTCTCACACACCTGGACATGAAATTGGCTATGAAACCTTTGAGCATTTGAGACCACTAAAGGCCTGGTACATCAGGATTTGCTTTGGGCCTACTTCAGGCTCCCTATAACTTAAATTATATTTTATTTATGTATGTTTTTACTCGATCATTGGTCTGTAATAATTAATTGTAAACAGATATTGGTGTGACTAGTGAAAAGGGAGGGTAGTTATATAGTACTGTGGGTAAAGCTGGTAGATAACATGCCTATAGGGTTCATTTTGGTTCAAGTGTGATTTGTTAGATAACATGCCTATAGGGTTTCCTTTGGTTGAAATGTATTTGCTAGATAACCTTCTAGTAGGGTTTGCTTTGGTTGAAATGAGTTCTGCCTACTTTACTTTACATGATCAGACGCCATGCCTATAGGGAATAAAATAACTAAGGTTCAATTTTTTTTACAGCATATATTCAAGTCTGTCTCTTCAGAAATCATGCATGTAGGTTTAATTGGTTGTCACACTGGATCAGTCAGTATGCGTGTCTAATAAATATTTTTATTAGAGATAGAATTCATGTCCATAGGGTGTTACCATATGAATTAAGTGCTAGAACTGGAACATCATACAGTATCTTGTTAAATGTCACTAAAAAGCATGCCTATAGGATAAAGAACTTCAAAATTCTTCCTAGAATTGTGACTGCATATACGCACTTAGGCAAGCCTTAGGGCGTTAAATAATTGTGAAACCAATTCTGTTTATATGTGAAATTATCCAGGTTTAACAAGCTGTAAAACTAGTAGGCAAACTGGTTAGGATCCTGCGACTTCCATTAAAAAACAAACGCTACATGTTCTGTTTTGTGGTGTTCGTATAGATATCATGTTCTTAGGATTTCCGAACTTCTTCAAAAATCTATATTTTAGACGTGCTGTTTGTTTGCCTATATACTTGCGGAGGTAAATATGATCCCTCTAACAGTTTGTCCCTATTTGATTGTCTTACATGTTATTTGCTTGTCGCCTAGATTTTACCTTTTAAAAACCTTAGGTTGTCTAGAACTGTCCAGAATTAGAGGTCCTAAAATCCTCCAAGACCATAAGGAAGGGACGGGTAGCAGCACACTTAGAGGTCGTTAATTAAAACTCGCTCATATAACCACTAGGGGGAGGGTAATGGGTAGTAAAAGGATATGATGACCTGCACGCTAATGTCATGTGTAGCCCCTCATTAAGGAATGATTATCGGGAATTGCATGGGTATGATACTGTAGGCTAAACAACTTAGGACTTCCCTTTCTAAATTCCCATATGTGTTTAAATTCTCTAAACATTTTTTTTTACATATACATGTGTAAGCAGTCCAAACCTCTTTACCTTCATTAGCTAAACTTCCTTGATTATATATGCATTTAGATGGGGAAAGCTACTTTATGTGCAAATACTTGCTTACTTGTTAATTGACTAATTCACATAGTTTAAGTTCGGCCGAGACCCACCATTATGGAACGCGAGGGGTGCCTAACACCTTCCCCTCAAGGTTATTTCAGCCCTTACCCTAATATCTAGTGATGCACACTAGTTACATGAGTTAATCGCTCTAGGTGCCCTAACGCACCATAATCCGTTAGGTGGGGACTCTTCAAAATACTCAATTTCCAAAAGGAAACGAGTTGTTCCCCAGTGAATGTCGAAACCCGGACTTCCCCGAAAAGGGAATAAAGGGGGCGCGACAGCTGGTACACTTGCAAATTTGGGATCATCGGTTGAGGAAAATGAGATCATCTCGGGGACTATCGTCCAATTATCGAGATTTGTGGTCGAGGAGGATCATGCCGAGATAAACTCTACAAGCTTGACCTGGGATTGAAGGAATAAATATATCAAATATTTGAAGAACGGAAAGCTCCCGTCGGACCCTAAAGAATCGAGGGCCCTTCGAACCAAAACTGCTCAGTTCACATTGGATGAAGATGGAACATTATACAGAAGGACGTTCAATGGACCATTAGCAGTATGTCTAGGGTCAGGGGACACCGATTATTTTTTACGAGAGGTCCATGAAGGCACTTGTGGGAACCACTCAGGCGCCAAATCTTTGATTCACAAAATCATCAGAGCAGGGTACTACTAGGATAGCATGGGAAAAGATACTAAAGAGTTTGTTCGGAAATGTGATAAATGTCAAAAGTTCGTACCGATGATCCATCATCCCGGAGTGCAACTTCATTCAGTCCTATCCTCATGGCCATTCATGAAATGGGTGATGGATATCATCGGCCCTCTACCAACGGCCCCAAGTAATGCTAAATTACTTTTGTTTATGACTGACTACTTTTCTAAATGGGTGGAAGCACAGTCCTTCGAGAAGGTCAGAGAAAAAGAAGTTATAGACTTCATTTGGGACCACATCATGTGTAGATTCGGAATGCCTGCCGAAATCGTATGCAACAACGGAAAGCAATTCATCGGCAGAAAGGTAACAGAGTTTCTCGAAGAGCAAAAAATAAAAAGGATCTTATCGATGTCGTATCACCCAAGTGGAAACGGGTAGGCCGAATCAACAAACAAGGCCATCATTCAAAACTTAAACAAAAGGTTGAGCGAAGCTAAGGGTAAATGGGGAGAAGTTCTACCTGAAGTTCTTTGGGCGTATCTAACGACATCGAAGTCTAGCACGGGGGAAACCCCGTTCTCCTTAGTATATGGCTCCGAGGCCTTAATTGCAGTCGAGATCGAGGAACCTAGCACCAGATTTCAACATGCAACAAAAGAATCAAATCACGAGGCTATGAATACTAGCCTCAAACTATTGGATGAAAAACGAGAAGCTGGGGTTGTTCGGATGGCTACACAGAGGCAAACACTCGAGAGATATTCCAATAGAAGAGTCAACCTTCGCCACTTCAGAATCGGGGATTTAGTTCTAAGGAATGTCACCCTCATTACTCGAGACCCAAATAAGGGGAAACTAGGCCCAAATTGGGAAGGACCATATCGAGTCCTCGGTATCATTGGAAAGGGATCTTACAAACTTTGCACAATGGAGGGCAAACAATTGCCAAACAATTGGAATGTAGCACTACTCAAATGATATTATTGCTAAGATATGCCTTTCTCCCTTTTCCATCTGTATTTGATACTAACTTATTGCAGGTGTTCGATCGAAGACGTCAAGAAAACACTTCAACACGAAGACCTTAGGTTTTAAAGCATGTGTTGCACTCTTTTTCCCTTAGAACGGCTTTTATCCCAAATGGGTTTTTCTGGCGAGGTTTTTAACGAGGCAACAATTATGTTCTACCTGAGGAAAATTCAACAGTATCCTAGGCTTCTTCTCAATCAACCTCAAATACTGGGGGGCATCACCCTCGGGTGTTATATTTTCGAGAAAAATACTTCATATCAAAAGTTTTTAATAGGGAAACCTTGTAATGGGAAAACGGTCTAATGAACCGTGTCCATATAGATTAGTCGAGCCCCGATGGCAAAACATGTACTTATGTGTGAATTATTCAAAGAAGCATTCTTTCAATATCAAACACTTTGTGTCTCAAAGAAAATTTGCTACTATACGAGCTCCATACTTATGATTTTGTGAGAAATGGATCAAGGGCCAAGCGCAAATATACCTCGAACACTCGGGGCTCTCATCGACAGTCAACACATTCGAGTTATCTAAACTCGAATTCATAAGACCTCAAAGAGGCGCCCCTAGATCTATAAGCCAAGGCCATCTTTCTCAGGGGCTAACACTTTGAACAAGTTCGAAGTGTTATTGGGGAATAAGCCTAAGAGGCATACCCAAAGGCTACGGCCAAATTAATGTGGCTCGGAGACGTACGAACCCCCCAATAAAAATAGGCCTTCGAGTTCTTTCAAAAATCGATTAAAAAAGGCTACCGTCAACAAATAATAAAAGGGCTTCGATAAAATCAGCCCTCGAAAAACCTTAAGAGGTATCAAAATTATCTTAACACAAATGTGCTAAGGCAAAAAAGCATAAGGGTTTCAATCGACATCGAACCCTCAAAAAACCCAATGGGTAAAAAATACATGTTAAGGCATAGAGAAATTTTGACTAAGTATTTTAAAGCCAAAAGAGGGGAATAGTAGCCATCTTTTAGAGTCCATAAAGGCCCGATCCAAAAGAGCCTATAGGCCAATACACTTAGAGTTCGAGATCTTGTTCTCACTCAATCCAAAACCAAGGGTTCGATTATCCCAAGCCCAAATAAATAATAACTTGATTATGGCTCGGGGACTGACCGATATCTAACACAAACCCTTAAGGGTCTATGCCTCAAAGTTCGAACCTTATTTGAACTCGACCATGGCAACTTTAAGGAAGCCACCCGAGACAAAGTCTCGAATACATCGTTTAAAGCATAAGATTATGCTAAACTTTTGTAAGGCAAAAAACATATTTATAAAGATCGAGAAGGCATTCAAAAGAAATTTTCTTTTATATATTTGAAAAAGATATGTACAAGAGACCAGCGGAGGTTTTACAAAAATAAAAAGAAAAAATCCTAACTATGCCCGAGGCTGGTTTCTCCCTCGGGAGTAGCTTCTCCTTCGGGCCCCTCGTCATTGTCAGACCCGCCTTGGCTGCCTTCATCATCATCACCATCATCATCGTCAGGGGAGGAGACAAGAAATATGGTATCATCTTCAAGCGCCTTAGCTTGAGCTATCTCTTCAGAGATGTCACGACCCAAACCGATTGGCCACGACGGAAGCCTGAGTCCTACCTGTCAAACACCCCTATGCATGCGTCTAACATATGAACCTGAATAACATCTGCTACATTACGAAATTAACATATGTGAAGGAACCCAGCCATCAAGGCATATATACGTATACATGCAGAATATAGTGGTCGAGCCGGCAAGGCTGCTATAGACAGCTACACATCCAAAACTGAAAGCTGACAAGGCCACATATAATGCTACTAGACATACTATCCACAGACCTCTAATAGAAACATAATTGAACAAAGACGGACTGAGCCATGTCATAACCTATATATATATATATATATATATATATATATATATATATATATACTATCCACAGACCTCTAATAGAAACATAATTGAACAAAGACGGGACTGAGTCATGTCATACCCGTATACATACATATATATATATACATATATATATATACACAAACGTATCGTACCAACATCAAAAGAAGCTCCGGATCAAATGGAGCACGCCAACTCTCGATGATCAGGGATCCTAAGAAGGGGGACCTTCAGCTTGCCTACCTGCACCTGCGGGCATGAAACGCAGGCCCTATGAAATAGGGCGTCAGTACGAAAAATGTACTGAGTATGTAAGGCAGTAGGATAATTGAAAGCTAATACTAAACTGATAATACAATAACTGAAGGTAACTGAGAGTCAAAGATAATCTGAAGATATGCTTACCTGCAGATACTGACTCAACTCTCTCAATATAGTAAGTAAAATAGTTGTCCGGCCCTATAAGGCTCGGTATATATATAACTGCTCTGCCGTAGTAGGCTCCCTCATAGACGCTCGACCATACTAGGCTCTGTATCTTGGCCATGCTGGGCTTGCTCATAGGTGCTCAGCCACAGTAGGCTCAGTATATAACTTACCATCTGATCAGAGGTTGCCCAATAGGGGCCTGCCCATAGATTATAGCTCGATGGTAATGAAAATACTTTAATACTGTATATATATAAATTCTCTATTCTCTTGAATGGAAGAAAGAAATACTCAATTGAATATGAAGTCCCGATAAGGAGAATATCATAACTTACAAAACTAGGAAAATATATGTAACTTGCGAGACTAGCAAATTATACGTAAATTCCGGGATATGAATTTTTCTTTATGATTCGTTATTAAACTTGTGTAATTACGAGATCATGCCAAATGAATGAAGCGTTTAGCCTTAACATACCTATTCCTGGAATTATTTGAACGAATCTGCTTCTGCGAAATTTACACTAGATTTCCTTGAAATTGGAAAGAACTTGGCTTGGTGTTGAAATTTTTGGAAGAATTAATCTGATTGGAATTAAGCTTGGACGTTTTGGATGAAGCTTGGAATGAAATTGCTTGGAACAAAATATTCTGCTTCAAAGTTCTTGGTTTTTAAAACCAAGAACAGCTTTTGTTGGCTTGAAACGAAGACTCCTTAGCTTCTAATCTTTTTAATTTAGAAAGAATTCCTTGTTTGCTCCTTTCTCAAAGTGACTAACGTTACTTTTGTATCCCTTTGTTCTAAGACTTTGACAAGTATTATAATAATCATTTCCTAGGTTGCCACATAGGTTAATTAGTTGCTTAGTCATTTCATGTGTTGCCACATGTCTTTTGGAGTATAATTAATTAAGTTTTATCCACTTATTAGTTAACCGGGTAATGTCTTGTTACCCGGTAATTAATCAATTACCCACATAATTTAAAAATTACCATAAATTACTTAAAATTCTATTTATTTATTTTTTTTAAAAAAATACTTCATATATACTTTATACATTATACTACCGTGGTCATATGGTACCTTGCATGGTACTACTTTATAATTATTGGGTATTATCGCTCGACCCGTATTTTTTCAAATTGGCCACTTTCAACGAAATTCATTTTCTTTAATCCGTGTACCCCTTTATCCTTCATAATACTTATTTATCGCTTATTATAAATAGCGTAAATACGTTAACATCAAGATGATCCCATCCCCAAGTCTACGTCGGTTAACTTAAAATGAAATTTTAATGTACGAAAACGCGAGATGTAACATCATTCGCCCCTTAGAAACATTCATCCTCGAATGGTCAACTCCTCGTGATCCATATAACTTTGGCAGGGTTGCCTTTGTAACAACACTACTACCAACTCTCCCTATAGAAGTTTAATAATCCAACGCCACACCGGACCACAATTATCAATAACGATAATGGCCTCGCATGACCAATGACAACAACCAATACAAGAATTTATACATGTACCTTATGATTATGACGTCTTAGTCGGATCCTTCTCTTGAGGAGGAAATAAGTAGGAATATCTAGACTTCATATTTTCATCGGCCTCCCAAGTTATTTCTTCCACATTGTTGTTCCTCCAAAGTACTTTCACCGAAGCTACGTCTTTAGTTTTCGATCTCCGAATCTGTTCGTATGATATAGAATGGGAGTTTCTTCATATGACAGCTGCTCTGTGACCTGAATGTCATCCCAATTCTGGAAGGATCTCTGATACATTTACGGAGCATAGACACATGAAAGACTGATCGTACAGACTCCAAGTCCGAAGACAAGCCTAACTTATATGCTACCTGACTCACATTGCGTATGATCCTCTATGGTCCCATGTACCGAGGGCTAAGTTTTTCCTTTCTTTCTGGACCTCATGACAGCTCTCATCAGTGATACCTTTTTTGGAATACTCAATCGTCCACCTGAAATTCCGAGCCTTGTCGCCGATTATCCGCATAAGCCTTCTGACGGCTTTGAGCTGCCAATAGCCTTTCCTGTATAAGCTTAATTATCTCGATTTCCTATTGTACCAATTCTGGTCCTACTAACATAGTTTCCCTAATATCGAACCACCCTATAAGCGGCCTACACTTCCGTCCATAAGGAGCTTCGTATGTAGCCATCTGAATACAGGAATGGTAATTATTATTATATGCGAACTCAATAAGCGCCAGATGATCATCCCAGCTACCTTTGAAATCTATTACACAAACTCGTAACATATACTTTAGTGTTTGAATAGTACGCTCAGCCTATCTGTCTGTCTGAGGATGAAATGTTGTACTAAGACTTACTTGACTCCCCAATCCTTTTTGGAAGGACCTCCAAAAGTTAGTTGTAAATTGAGCTCCTTTATCCAAGATAATAGATATAGGGACACCATGCAGTAGTACTATCTCCTTAATATAAAGTCTTGCATAATCTCTGAGGAATATGTAGTTCTAACGGGCAGAAAATAGGTTGACTTTGTAAGCCTATCAACAATCACCCATATTGAATCGAACTTACGTTGGGTATCCTTTTTCATTCTGTCCCACCAATACACTTCCCTGATATCATGATACATCTTTGTTGTTCCTGGATGGATAAAATAACGAGAATAGTGAGTTTCTCCCATAACCTGTTGACGTAGCCCTACAACATTAGGCACACATAATCGCCCTTGATATCTGAGGACCCCATCTTGTGTAATTCCAAACGGTGTCTTCTCCTTCTGAATGGTGGTATCCGTATAATGAACTAGCACAGGATCCTCGTACTGGCATTCCTTTACTTTAGTTACTAATGAGGATGTTGCCGTATTCTGAAAAGTAATTCTAATGTCACCTAAGTCCAGTATCTGAACTCCAAGACTAGCTAGTTAATGAACCTCATAGGCTATCCCCCTCTTTTCTGGCTATAAATACGACAGGCTACCCATAGATCTACGGTTGAGGGCGTCGGCTACTACGTTTGCCTTCCCCGGATGGTATAAGATATCAACGTCATAGTCTTTAAGTAGCTCCAACCATTTCCTTTGGCAGATTCAATTCCTTTTGCTTGAAGACGTACTGGAGGCTCCTATGGTCCATATAGATATTAACATGAATGCCATACAAGTAGTTCCTCCACATCTTTAGTGCATGAATCACCGCAGCTAACTCTAAATCGTGGGTCGGGTAGTTTTTCTCGTGCTTTCTTAGTTGCCTAGAAGCATAAGCGACTACCTTACCATACGACCCAATCCAATGCATGAAGCATCACAATAGATAACGTAACCATCGGTCCCTTCTGGAAGAATTAGAACCAGTGTTGAAGTTAATCTATATTTTAAGGCCTGGAAAACTCCATTCGCAAGCGTCGGTCCATTGAAACCTAGCTCCCTTCTGAGTTAACTTACATGGTTATCCTAATCTTGTATAATTCAGGAAATTTCCCTCTTAGGAGGCCCAAACTCTATCTTTCTTCTTCTTCTTTTTCTCACAATTGCTCCCTTATCCCACTATTAGGGTAACATTTCATCCATTTTAAACATTACCAGTGTTAGACTCCTCTAAGTTCATTCGGGCTATATTGAGCCTCCTATCACTTAGGGAAACCATCAGCTCTCTTATGAACTTATTCCCAAGGACTCATCCATTCTTGTTAATTTTTTTACTCATCTTTTCTTATCCTTCCTCCTATCTTCCTAGAACCTTGTCACTCTACCATACTTTAGGTTGCGACCTACACATATCTATTTATACTTATCTATAACCTTTCCTCAACCTACTTGCACCGTAGATTTCCTTATGTTATTCCGGAATATCAAGCAAGACGCCACATCTCTCTTTGGTCAAAGGTGCTTAGAAGAGAAGGAAATTTTGTTGCAAGTTTCTTGTAATAACCTGCCAAATGGAGGAGCTACGAATCTTCATCGGTGTTGTGGGTTTAGGCCAAGTCTTTACTGCCTCAATCTTTTGTGTATCCACCCGGATGCCTTTACCCGAAATAATATGCCTAAGGAAAACTACAGAGTTCAACCAGAGTTCATAGTTAGAAAATTTTGCATACAACTTCCCTTCTTGTAGAACTCTGAGCACAGTACGCAGATGATCTGTATGCCCAGCCTCTGAACGAGAATATAGCAATAAATCGTCAATAAATACAATTACAAACAGATCTAAAAAGAAAGGCATGCACACACGGTTCATTAAACCATGAATACTGCTGGGGCATTGGTTAGACCGAACAACATAACCCGAAACTTAAAGTGCCCATATCTAGTCCTGAATGCAGTATTCGGAATATCTTCATCCTTAACCCTTATTTGATGGTACCTAGACCTCAAGTCTATTTTTGAAAAATACTTGGCACCTTGTAACTGATCAAATAGATCATCAATTCTTGGGAGCAGGTACTTATTCTTGATCGTCACCTTATTCAGTTTCCCATAATCAATAAACATTCGTAAGGAATCATCTTTCTTTCTTACAAACAACACAAGTGTTCCCTATGGTGACGTGCTAGGTCTGATAAAACCTTTTTCAAACAAGTCTCTTAGTTGTTCCTCTAACTCTTTTAGCTCTGCGGGGGCCATTCTATAGGGGGAATAGATATTAGATGAGTATCTAGTAGTAGGTCAATGGCAAACTCAATTTCTCGCTCTGGCGGAAGACCTGAAAGTTCATCGGGAAAACATCGGAAAACTCACTAACCACTGGGATGGACTGAATGGTTAGTAATTCTAATTCCACATTCCTAACCCGAACTAAGTGATAAATACAGTCCTTTCTGATTATCTTCTGTGCCTTGAGATAAGAGATAAATCTACCTCTCGGTGATGCCGTGTTACCTTTTCACTCCAAAACAGGCTCCCCTGGAAATTGAAATCAGACTATCTTTGATCTACATTTGATGTTAGCATAACAAAAGTCAACCAATCCATACCCATTATAATATCAAGTTCTACCCAACCGGATACCATGTATCTTATCCTTGTTTATTATCAAATCTATCACGGGCCATTTTGGGTCACATCCATATATATAAGTAATAATATTAAAACATAACTTGCATAACTAATTTAGAAAATGTGTTTATGTACATAGGGGTCGACCAGGCTATAGACATATCATACCCAAAACTATATACAAGTCGGGATGGGCTCCCTGCATCCTCATAAAACAACCAAACATATTTAGAACCCTGACTTGGTAATATTCCAAGAAGATGTAGAACTCACCAACCGAAAACTGACACTTAGAGGAAATCTACAATAGAGGGTCCTTGCCTCGTCCTATATAAGAACCTCGATCGGACACACTTCGAAGCGGAATCTTCATGTCCTTATTAGTTACCTTCCTCCTTTTGTCTCGACTACTATCTTCTTCCTCTACGTATCCTATAACATACACCGACGAACCTTGATTGACAGACTCCCAAGACTATGGACTATCCAAAACCTCAGAAGAGCTGGTGTCCTCAAATACCTTGACATAGTTTTGAGCCTGAGGGAATCATGGTTGTGCCAATCCATACACTACTCTGCTCATACCCTGATCAACAGGCTATGAAACCAAGGGCCTTGGTAAGGTCGAAACGCCTCTCACCCCATCTACTACCAGAGTGGTCGAAACAACTCGAACAGATGACTCATATGTATCCTCGGGTGGATCCTCCTCAATAGAACCCATGATCTTCGATGGGTCTGAATCCATAGTATAACTTATCTCTCTTTCTAACACCTTTGTAGCCTTCTGAACCGTGCTAGCGGCTGTAGTCTTTAGAGGCATCGCTAAAAACGTAACACATCGTTAGGAACATAAATGCTTATATCACACAACACACCCATAAACAAGACTCTAATAGAAACGGTCTGTAGACAACCCTAGGACAGAACTGCTCTGATACCACTTTTATCACCATCCAAACCGATGGGCCACGACGGAAGCCTAAGTCCTACCTGTCAAACACCCCTAAGCATGTGTCTAAGATATGAACCTGAATAACATCTGCTGTATTACAAAATTAACATACATGAAGGAACCCTTCCATCAAGGCATATGCACGTATACATGCAGAATACAGTGGGCGAGCCGGCAAGGCTGCTATAGACACCTATACATCCAAAACTGAAAGCCGACAAGGCCACATATAACCCAACTAGACATACTATCCATAGACCTCTAATAGAAACATAATAAAAAAAATGAGACTGAGCCACGTCATACCCATATACATATATATATACAAATATATTGTACCAACATCAAAAACAGCTGCGGATCAAATGGAGCACGCCAACTCTCGCTGATCAGGGATCCTAAAAGGGGGACCTTCAGATTGCCTACCTGCACCTGCTGGCATGAAACACAGGCCCCGGGAAATAGTGCGTCAGTACGAAAAATGTACTGAGTATGTAAGGCAACAAAATAATTGAAAACTGAATCTAAACTGATAATACAATAACTGAAGGTAACTGAGAGTCAAAGATAATCTGAAGATATTCTTACATACTGATACTGACTCAACTCTCTCAATATAGTAAGTAAAATAGTTGTTCGGCCCTATAAGACTCGGTATATATATAACTGCTCTGCCATAGTAGGCTCGCTCATTGGCGCTCGGCCATACTAGGCTCTATATCTCGGCAATGCTGGGCTTTCTCATAGGCGCTTGGCCACAGTAGGCACGATATATAACTTACCATCTGATTAGAGGTTTCCCAATAGGGGCCTGCCCATCGATTATAGCTCGATATTAATGAAAATACTTTAATACTGTATATATAAATTCTCTGTTCTCTTGACTAGGAGAAGAAATACTCAATTGAATATGAAGTCTAGATAAGGAGAATATCGTAACTTACAAAACTAGGAAAATATATGTAACTTGCGAGACTAGCAAAATATGCGTAAATAATGAATTTTTCTTTATGACTCGTTATCAAACTTGTGTAATTACGAGACCATGCCAAATGAAAGAAGAGCTTAACATTAAAATACATGTTTCTGAAATTATTTGAACGAATCTGCTTCTGCGAAATTTACACTGGATTTCCTTGAAATTGGAATGAACATGGCTTGGTGTTGAAATTTTTGGACGAATTAATCTGATTGGAATAAAGCTTGGACGTTTTGGATGAAGCTTGGAACGAAATATTCTGCTTCAAAGTTCTTGGTTTTAAAACCAAGAACAGATTTTGTTGGCTTGAAATGAACACTCCTTAGCTTCTAATCATTTTAATTTAGAAAGAATTCCTTGTTCTGAAAGTGACAAACGCCACTTTTGTATCCCTTTATTCTAAGACTTGAACAAGTATCATACTTGTGGATAATAATCATTTCATAGGTTGCCACATAGGTTAATTAGTTGCTTAGTTATTTCATGTGTTGCCACATGTCTTTTGGAGTATAATTAATTAAGTTTTATCCACTTATTAGTTAATCGGGTAATATCATGTTACCCGGTAATTAATCAACTACCCGCATAATTTAAAAATTACCATAAATTACTTAAAATTCTATTTGTTTATTTTTTTTTAAAAAATACTTCATATATATTTTATACATTATACTACCGTGGTCGTATGGTACCTTGCATGATACTAGTTTATAATTATCGGGTATTATCGCTCGACCCGTATTTTTCCAAATTGGCCACTTTCAACGAAACTCGTTTTATTTAATCCGTGTACCCCTTTATCCTTCATAATACTTATTTATCGCTTCTTATAAATAGCATAAATATGTTAATGTCAAGATGATATCATCCCCGAGTCTACGTTGGTTAACTGAAAACGAAATTTTAACATAGGAAAATGCGAGATGTAACAAAAGAGGTTGTAACCTCGAGCGTGGATTTCCTCGAGGGTCTCCCTCCGGGATTGGAACTTAGCCAAATCATTGCTACGTCGCTCCCAGTCGGAGGCCTCCCTTAGCTGCGCTTGGGCAGCTTTAGCATCGGCCAACTATACAGTAATGGTTTTGTTAGTCGCGATCTTCGTCTCTCCGACCTCTGCCTTGTCCTCAGCAAGCTTAACCTCGAGCTCGTCGATCCTTTTTCCCTGGGCCGAACTTTTCTCTTTAGCTCCCTAAATTTGAGCCTCGGCCGATGGCAGTTTGGGCAAAGCAACCTCTTTGCCCGTAGGAAGGTGGTCCATGTTCTCCTTCCATCGATCACAGTCAACTTTGATTTGATCGACTTCCCCTCATAGCAGCTCGATCCTTTCCAGATTTTGCTGCAACTGAGATACTGAAGTGTTAGCCTCCAAAGTTAGGTCGAGTAGACCGTATTCTTTCAAAATGATAGTTACCAGATTGTCTAGCTCAACCTCATCCTTACGATCCTTAGCCAAGTCTACTTGAAGGTCCCTGAGCTCCTCCTCTATTTGACCACAAAGGAGTTTCAAAGCATTCCTCTCCTCCGAGGTCTTCTGGAGCTCGGCCTCACATTGGCTCAGGTCGGCCCTAAACTTGGTGAAAGCCTATACAGAAATAAAGATACAAGTTAGGGTAAAGGGAGAAGAAGGAAAAGAAAATTGCAACGATAGAAATTAATGCTTTTTCGAGATAAAAGGCGTTGAGCCTCTTCGAAAAGGGTAGATGCGTCATTGAGATCGGCGGCATCATCAACCCCGGTAAAGCATCCCAGAAGGGATCCTCTTCATTGGGGACTCCGCCTAAGTCAGGCATCAGCAGAGCCCGAGCCTCCCTTATGGCCTCCTCAGAATAAGCTGGTAGAAAGGGAGAGTGACCTATTGTCATGGCCCCGAGCAAATCACTTGGGTCACTCTATTCAGCCCTGGGGATCTCGGAACATGCCCCCCCTCGGTGTGCTTGTTGATGGACGAGGAACAATATCGACCTCGGGTGATTCAGGGGTTTGCCTGCATCTTTCTTCGAAGCCTCCTCGTCACGAGGTAGGGTCTCAGGCTCGGAGGGCTTGGCAACTTCAACTGGCTTCCTGGCTCGAACCACCAGCACTGAGTCTTCACCCTCATCTTCTTCTTCTTCATCCAGCTGGTGGATCGATTCTATATCTACAGGAATGAGATTTCTCCTGCGTCTTCGAGCTTGATCTTTTTCTATCTTGGGGATCATCGGGCTTCGAGACCCTTTACCTCTTATTATCTTTCCCCGATTACGGAATCGGGGACTCGGTTTCTTTCCCAGGCGGGGCTAGCCTCATTTCAGGGATATCTCCAATGCCTGCATGAAAGAGAATCAAGTATGAGTAAAGAGACATATCCGATAAAGAGGAAAGCATCAAAAACTTACAAGATGAACTTACCATGATGTTTGGCATCCCATCCGCCCCTCGCCAAGTCACGCCAGCGGCGCTCGGTATAAGAGGAGGTCGAGGCTAGTCTCCGAACCCAGTCTTCGAGGTCAGTAACCGCATGAGGTATCCAAGCTACCACTGTGAAATAAATGAAGGCATCACATAATGCAAAAACGGAGTACGAAGACTAATGGGTAAAAACTTCACTTAGGTTCAGGGTTCCACTTCTCTAGGAACAACATTTTCTCCTCTGGGATGATGTCGCAGGTCCTCACTCGCACAAACCGGCTCATCTAACCCCGATCTTTATCCTCATCTTTTCTAGCAAAAAAGGCCTTGGTCACCTAGCGTTGGAGCTTGATTAACTATCACGACCCTAAACCCGGACTCGGTCATGATAGCACCTCTCGTGAAGACAAGGCCAGCCGACACATCCTATTTCAGTATTTAATAGTTAAATAGTAAGAAAAAGTCTAAAGCATGATAAAATAATCCAAAGTTTAAGCAGATAATAGCATAATTTGCGGAATACAACCCAACACAGCCTGATACCGGGGTGTCACTACTCATGAGCATCTAAAAAATCCGGAATACTCAGATAAAAACTACAGAGTTTAATACAGAAACTAAGAACATGAAGAAATAATATATGGAAGAGCTCCGGGCTGCGAACGCCGACAGCTACCTAGAGACTCCTCGGATCCGCCTGAGTTGGAAATGATCAGCACTCGGGAGCAGGACCAGATGTGCCTGAATCTGCACACAGGGTTCAGGGAGTAAAGTGAGTACTCCAACTCAGTGAGTAACAATCATAAATAAAGACTAAAATAAGGAAATCATGTAAGGCATATTTGCAGACTATAATGAAGCAGTAAAATTAGTGAAATATACGTGAAAGTCATTTGACTCAATTTAAACTTCATGAAAACCTTTTTCAACAATTTAAGCAGATAAATGATAGGAAATTAAGGAAAATAAACACATAAAGGTTCGTCCCTCGGGCACAGTGTCAACAAATCCGCCCCTCGGGTAACATCTCAAAATAATACCAGCCCCTTGGGCTACATCTCACATCAGAATGGGTACCCGTGCTCACTGGGAGTGTGCAGACTCCTGAAGGGGCCCCTTACGGCCCAAGCACATTATCAAGCCATCTCGTGGCATCATCACTAGGCTCTCGGCCTTATATCAATCAAGCGACCTCGTGGCGTACATATCTCAGGCCCTTGGCCTCAAATCATGATCAGTGTTTTCCTCACAACATAGGTCCTCGGCCTTACTCAGTCAAAAATCCTCACAAGCCACTCGGGCAATAGTAAAACAGTGATTCTCAGCCCAATTATCAATTAAAAGATCATTTAAGTATTAAAACGGAGTAAACATGGCTGAGTATGAAAACAGTAGAAAATAACATGACTGAGTTCAAGTATAAAGTCAAAACAGTGAGGAAATATCAATATAAATCCCCAAAGGGTTCAAATAGTTGGCACGAGGCCCAATATGGCATTCATCCCAAATAATGATGATAGCAAATAGATTTAAATCAAATACGCGGTAAAATAGTCAATCGGGACGGACTAAGTCACAATCCCCAACTGTGAACGACCCCACACTCATCATCAAGCGTGTGCGTCACCTCAATATAGCGCAACAACGCACAATCCGGGGTTTCAAACCCTCAGAACATCGTTTACGATCATTACTCACCTCAAACCTGTCAAATCTCTAGCTCGTGATGCCTTTGCCCCTCAAATCGGCCTCCATTCGCATCGAATCTATCCAAAATCAGAATCACGACGTCAAAATATTCTAAGGGAACGAAGCCCAAGCGAAATTAATCAATATACAACACAAATCCCGAAATTACCAAAACCCGACCCCCAGGCCCATGTCTCGGAATTCCATAATTTTTACATCAATAGATTCCTTATCTCCCCACGAGTTCATACATATCAAAAGTTCTGAAATCTGACCTCAAATGGTCCTTCAAATCCTCAATCAAAGGTCAAAGTTTCCAAGCCCTAGTTATTTATTTCTTGGCTTAATTTCCATGATTATTTAGGTGGAATTCACATTAGAATCGAGTTTTAAGTCCAAGAATCTTACCTCCAAGTGATTCCCCTTGAATCCCTCTTCAATACTCTTCAAAAAGCTCCAAAAATGATCAACAATGGAAGAAATAAACCCCAAAATCACGGACAAGACGAGTATCTAAACATTCTGCCCAGGCCTGAAATCCTTCTTCGCAAATGCGGTCAAAGCCTCGTGTTTGCGAAGCACAAATCACCTTTGACCAAAATTCCTCTTTCACGATCGCGTCATGCCACTCGCGAACGCGATGGTTCCACAACCTGACTCTTCGCTAACGTGCTCCCTCACCCGCGAACGCAATGATCAAAAAACCTCAAACCCAGCTGGCCAATTTCCTCTATGTGAACGCGGAGCTTACCTTGTGAATGCGATGAATCACTTCCCAACCCTTCGCGTACGCGGATCCTTCCTCGCGAACGCGAAGGCCAAAATCTCATTCTTCTCCAGCTAACCCTTCACGATCGCGGCTCCCCTCTCGCAAACGCGAAGGTCAATTGTCTGCAACACTTAGCAACAGATTTCTGCAATTCCAAACTTCATGAAATGGTCCGATTGACCACCCGAAACTCAGCCGAGGCCCCCGGGACCTCAACCAAACATGCCAACATATCCCATAACCTCATTCAAACTTGTTCCAACCTTCGAAAAGCTCAAAACACCATCGAAACACCAAATTCACATCGGATTCAAGCCTAACCAAAATCTTCTAAATTATGCTTTTGATCAAAAACCCAACCAAACCACATCCGAATGACTGGAAATTTTGCGCGCACACCCCAAATAACACAAAGGAGTCATTGCAACTCTCGAAATTCCATTCCGACCCCTATATCAAAATCTCGCCTACCAACCGGAAATTGCCAAAATATTAACTTTGCCAATTCAAGCCTAAATCTATTCCGAACCTCCAAAACTCATTCTGATCGCGCTCCTAAGTCCCAAATCACCTCCTGAAGCTAACCGAATCATTAGAACTCACATACAAGCCTTCTAACACATAAGTCAACATCCAGTTGACTTTTCCAACTTAACTCATTCCAAAGAGACTAAATGTCTCAAACCTTACCAAAAGCATTCCGGATTCGATCCGACCAACCCGATACCACATAACACGGATAACAAAGCATAAAGAAGTAGAAATGGGGGGAAACGGAGCGGTAACCCATGAGACGACTAGCCGGATCGTCACATCCTCCCCAACTTAAACAAATGTTCGTCCTCGAATGAGTCAAGAAACATACTTGAAGCCTCAAATAGGTGAGGATATCTGCTCCGCATCTCCCGCTCGGTCTCCCAGGTAGCCTCCCCCACGGGCCGACCTCTCCACTGCACTTTCACTAAAGCTATATCCTTTGACCTCAACTTTCGAACATGACGACCCAAAATAGCTATTGGCTCCACATCATAGGTCAAATCATCATCCAACTAAACCGTGTTGAAATCTAGAACATGAGACGGATCCCCAATATACTTCCGGATCATAGAAACATGAAATATTGGATGCACGCTCGACAAGCTGGGTGGCAAGGCAAGCCCATAAGCCACCTCCACAATCCTCCGAAGCACCTCAAAAGGCCTAATGAACTGCGAACTCAATTTCCCTTTCTTCCCAAATCTCATAACACCCTTCATGGGCGAAACCTTCAACAGAACCTTCTCACCAACCGTGTAGGACACATCTCGAACCTTCCTATCAGCATAACTCTTTTGCCTCGACTGCGCTATACGAAGCCTCTCCTGAATCACCTTCACCTTTTCAAAAGCATCTTGCACCAAGCCTGTCCGCAATAGCCTAGCCTCACCGGGCTCGAACCAACCAACTGGAGATCTACATCGCTTCCCATACAAAGCCTCATATGGAGCCATCTGAATACTCGACTGGTAGTTGTTGTTATAAGCAAACTCTGCAAGCGGTAGAAACTGATCCCATGACCCTCCGAAATCAATGACACAAGCACGCAACATGTCCTCCAATATCTGATTAGTGCGCTCGGACTGCCTATCCGTCTGAGGGTGAAAAGCTATGCTCAAGTCAACCTGAGTACCCAACTCTCGCTCCACAAACCTCCAAAGCTGCGATGTAAACTGAGTGCCCCTATCTGAAATGATGGAAACTGGGACACCATGCAAATGAACAATCTCCTAGATATAGATCTCTGCCAGCCGCTCTGAAGAATAGCTAGTACATACAGGAATGAAATGCGCGGACTTGGTCAGCCGATCCACAATCACCCAAATAGCATCGAACTTCTTCAAAGTCCGTGGAAGCCCAACTAAAAAGTCCATAGTGATCCTCTCCCACTTCCACTCTGGAATATCTATCCGCAGAAGCAAGCCATCCGGTCTCTGATGCTCATATTTCACCTGCTGGCAATTGAGACACCGAGCTACAAATCCCATAATGTCTTTCTTCATTATTCTCCGCCAATAGTGTTGCCCCAAATCCTGATACATCTTCGCGGCACCCGGATGAATAAAATACCGCGAGCTGTTGGCACCCTCCAAAATCAACTCCCGAAGCACATCCACATTGGGCACACAAATCCGGCCCTTCTTCCTCAACACCCCATCATCACCAATGGTCACATCTCTGGCATTATCGTGCTGAACTTTGTCCTTAAAGACAAGCAAATGCGGATCATCATACTGGCGCTCTCTGATGAGATCATATAAGAAAGACCGAGAAACCACACAAGCTAATACCCAACTGGGCTTCGAAATATCTAACCTCACGAACTGATTGGCCAAGGCCTGAACATCAACTGCAAAAGGTTTCTCCCCAACTGGAATATATGCTAAACTCCCCATACTCACCACCTTTCTGCTCAAAGTATCGTCCACCACATTGGCCTTTCCCGGATGGTACAATATAGTAATATAATAATCCTTAAGCAATTTCAACCACCTCCGCTGCATCAAATTGAGATCTTTCTATTTGAACAAGTGTTGGAAGCTATGATGATTAGTAAACACCTCACAAGACACACCATACAAGTAAAGCCTCCAAATTTTCAATGCGTGAACTATGGCAGCCAACTCCAAATCATGAACGGGGTAGTTCTTCTCATGGGGCTTCAACTGACGAGAAGCATAAGTAATAATTCTACCCTCCTGCATCAATACACAACCAATACCAACTCTCGAAGCATCACAATACACGGTATATGAACCTAAAGCTAATGGCAAAACTAACACTACAGTTGTGGTCAAAGTTGTCTTGAGCTTCTGAAAGCTCTCCTCACACTCGTCCGACCATACAAATGAAGCACCCTTCTAAGTCAACTTGGTCAAGGGCATGAGAATCCCTGAACAAACCGGCGATAATAGCCTACAAACAAAGAAAGTTGCAAATCTCTGTGACTGAGGACAGTCTGGGCCAACTCTGAACCGCCTTTATTTTCTTCGGATGAACCTGAATACCCTCGCTGGACACCACGTGACCCAAGAAAGCCACTGAATTGAGCCAAAACTCACACTTGGAGAATTTTTCATAAAGCTTCTCCTCCCTCAACCTCTGCAACACAACTCTCAAATGCTCTGCATGCTCCTCCTGACTACGCGAATACACCAAAATATCATCAATGAAGACTATGATAAACGAGTCGAGATAAGGCCAGAACACGTTGTTCATCAAATACATGAATGTTTTTGGGGCATTGGTCAGCCCAAAAGACATCACCAAGAACTCATAATGACCATATCGGGTCCTGAAAGTTGTCTTAAGAATATCGAGTCCCTAATCTGCAACTAGTGATAACCCAAACGGAGATCAATTTTGGAGAACACTCTCGCTCACTGAAGCTGATCGAATAAATTATCAATGCGAGGCAAAGGATACTTGTTCTTAACTGTTACTCTGTTCAATTGCCTATAATCAATGCACATCCTCATAATGCCATCCTTCTTCTTCACAAAATAGAACCGGCACACCCCAAGGTGACACACTAGACCAAATGAACCCCTTATCAAGGAGTTCCTAAAGCTTCTCCTTTAATTCCTTCAACTCCGCTGGTGCCATACGATACGGCGGAATAGAAATGGGTTGAGTGCCCAGCACCAGGTCAATACCAAAATCAATATCCCTGTCCGGTGGCATGCCCGGCAAGTCTACAGGAAACACATCGGGAACCTCTCTCACAACTGGAACAGAATCAATACTGGGTGTCTCAGTACCGACATCCCTCACAAAGGCTAGATACGAAATACAACCCTTCCCAACCATATGTTGGGCTTTCAAGAATGAGATCACTCTACTGGGAACATAATCAGTCACAACTCGCCATTCAATCTGTGGCACACCCGGTATAGCCAAGGTGATTGTCTTAGCATGACAGTCCATAATAGCACGACACGGATATAGCCAATCTGTACCTAAAATGACATCGAAATCCACCATACACAATAATAAAAAGGTCCACATGGGTCTCTAGACCCCCAATAGTCACCACACACGACCGGTACACATGGTCTACAACAATAGTATCGCCCACCGGGGTAGATACATGAACAGGTGAAGCAAGAAACTCATAGGGCATACCCAAATAATGAGCAAAGTATGATGACACATAAGAAAATGTGGAACCAGGATCAAAAAATACAGAGGCATCTCTGTGGCAGACTGAGACAATACCTGTGATAATAGCATCTAAAGCAACAGCATCGGGTCTACCTAGAATTGCATAGAAACAGGCCTGACCGCTACCTGTTCGACCTCCCTCTCTAGGGAGACCTCTAGCTGACTGACCTCCCCCCCTAGCTTGTTGGGCGGGTGTTGATGAAGTAACTGGCGCTGAAGCCGATGACTGACCCCTCTGCTGAGATGAACTCGCAAAACGATGAGGGACTGGCTCCACATATGACCCATGTCTCCACACCCATCTCGCAAGACGATGAGGGAAACTGGCATAGAAGAGCCCTGAACTGATGGAGCACGGGACGAACTCACAGCTAGAAGGGCACTAAGTGATGACTGGCTCTAATGAGAACTATGAGAACCGTGATCCGATGACGCCCCACGATAACCTGGGCGGGCTGGCTGAGCATGTTTGAAGGGACGGCCTCTACCGTGCTAAAACTATCCTCTCGAAGGAGCACCACTATAGCTACCAGATCCTCGAAGCCTCATGGCCACCCTCTCCTCTCGCTCCTGGCGACGAACAGACTCAATCTCATGGGCGATATCCACAACCTCTTCGAAAGTAGCACCAGTCACCCTCTCCCTGGTCATGAGAATACGAAGTGATAAGTGAGGCCATCAACAAACCTCCTAATCCTCTCTCTATCTGTCGGAACCAACCAAATGGCATGACGAGCAAACTTGGAGAACCTTAACTCATACTGCAACATGGTCATCTCCCCCTGACGCAACCACTCAAACTGCCTGCACAGCTCCTCTCTGCAAGACTGCGGCACATACTTCTCCAGAAAGAGAGCAGAGAACTACTGCCAGGTAAGGGGTGCTGCACCAAGAGGCCTACGCCTCTCAAAATCCTCCCACCAAGTGAAGGCAGCTCCAGAAAACTGATAAGTAGTGAAAGCGACCCCGCTGGTCTCCAGAATACCCGTTGTACGAAGCATCCTCTGACACTTATCCAAGAAACCCTGGGCATCCTCGCCCTCTGCACCACTGAAGGTCGGAGGCTGAAGTCTACCAAACCTCTTCAACCTTACGCTGCTCATCCTTTGGCATGGCAGGAACTACATAGTCCTGAGCAGCTGCAATCGGATGGACTAGATGTACCCTCGGTGTCTGAAGTCCCTGCATGACCTGCTCAGGTGTGCGAGCGGCGGGAGCCTGATTGCCTCCCCCGGCCTGAGAAGTAGTTGCGGCTGTAGTGGTTGAAACTGCCTAAGTTAGGCCAGTGCAAACTGATAAGATCTGAGCCAAGGCCTCCTAAAGACCTGGAATCACAATGGGCACAGCTGGTGCCTAAGCTGGTGCTGCTGGAGCGTCCATAACTAGGACCTAATCCTGAGCTGGGGCGGCTGGTGGATCTGCAGGTGCTGCCCTAGCTGCTGTGCGAGCCACACCTCTAGCCCTACCACGACCACGATCGCGTCCTCGGCCTCTAGTGGCCACAACTGGTGGTACTGGTGGTCGTCCATCCTGATCGGTAGCGCGTGTCCTCACCATCTGTGAGAAAATAGAATAACAGAAGTTTAGTACCCGGATCAACAAATTCGCACGACAAGAATTTCAAGAATATGAAGATTTCCCTAAAGGTTTTGCAGCCTCTCGAGGATAAATACAGACATCTCCGTACCGATCCGCGTCTCTACTAAACTTGCTCATGACTCGTGAGACCTATGTAACCTAGGCTCTGATACCAACTTATCACGGCCCTAAACCCGGACCCGGTCGTGATGGTGTCTCTCGTGAAGACAAGGCTAGCCGACACTTCCCATTTCAGTTATTTAACAGTTAAACAGTAAGAAACAGTCTAAAGCATGATAAAATAATCCAAAGTTTAAGCAGATAATAGCATAATTTGCGGAATACAACCCAACATAGCCCGATTCCGGGGTGTCACTAGTCATGAGCATCTAAACAATCCAGAATACTCAAAGAAAAACTACAGAGTTTAATACAGAAACTAAGAACATGAAAAAATAAGATAAGGAAGAGCTCCGGGCTACGAACGGCGACAACTACCTAGAGACTCCTCGGATCCGCCTGAGCTGGAAATGATCAGCACTCGGGAGCGGGACCAGATACGTCTGAATCTGCACACAGGGTGCAGGGAGTAAAGTGAGTACTCCAACTTAATGAGTAACAATCATAAATAAAAATTGAAAGCAGGAAATCACGTAAGGCACATTTGCAAACTATAATGAAGCAGTAAAATCAGTGAAAGATACGTGAAAGTCATTTAACTCAATTTAAACTTCACAAAAACCTTTTTCAACAATTTAAGTAGATAAATGACATGCAATTATGGAAAATAAACACATAAAGTCAAAACAGTGAGGAAACGTCAATATAAATCCCCGAAGGGTTCAAATAATTGGCACGAGGCCCAAATATAGCATTCAGCCCAAATAATAATGATAGCAAATAGATTTTAGTTAAATACGCGGTAAAATAGTCAATTGAGATGGACTAAGTCACAATCCCCAATTGTGCACGACCCCACGCTCATCATCAAGCGTGTGTGTCACCTAAATATAGCACAACGATGCACAATCCGGGGTTTCAAACCCTCATAACATCATTTACAATCATTACTCACCTCAAACCGGTCAAATATCTAGCTCACGACGCCTTTGCCCCTCGAATCAGCCTCCACTCATGTTGAATCTATCCAAAATCAGAATCATAACATCAATATATGCTAAGGGAATGAAGCCCAAGCGAAATTAATCAATATACAACACAAATCCCGAAATTACCAAAACTCGACCCCCAGGCCCACATCTCGGAATTCGATAATTTTTACATCAATAGATTCCTTATCTCCCCACGAGTTCATACATATCAAAAGTTCTGAAATCTGACCTCAAATGGTCCTTCAAATCCTCAATCAAAGGTCTAAGTTTCCAAGCCCTAGTTCTTTAATTCTTGGCTTAATTTTCATGATTATTTAGGTGAAATTCACATTAGAATTGAGTTTTAAGTCCAAGAATCTTACCTCCAAGTGATTCCCCTTGAATCCCTCTTCAATCCTCTTCAAAAAGCTCCAAAAACGATCAACAATGGAAGAAATAAACCCCAAAATCGCGGACAAGACGAGTATTTAAACATTCTGCCCAGGCCTGAAATCCCTCTTCGCGAACGCGGTCAAAGCCTCACGTTCGCGAAGCACAAAATTCCTCTTTCGTGATCGCGTCATGCCACTCGCGAACGCGATTGTTCCACAACCTGACTCTTTGTGAATGCACTCTCTCACCCACGAACGTGATGAACAAAATACATCAAACCGAGCTGGCCAATTACCTCTCTGCGAACGCGGAGCTTACCTCGCGAACGCAATGAATCACTTCCTACCCCTTCGCGAATGCGGAGCCTTCCTCGCGAACGCGAAGGCCAAAACCTTACCCTTCTCCAGCTAACCCTTCGCGATCGCGGCTCCCCTCTCGCGAACGCGAAGGTCAATTTTCTGTAACACTGAGCAACAGATTTCTGCAATTCCAAACTTCATGAAATGGTCCGATTGACCATCCGAAACTCACCTGAGATCCCTGGGACCTCAACCAAACATGCCAACATATCCCATAACCTTATTCAAACTTGTTCCAACCTTCGGAACGCTCAAAATAACATCAAAACACCAAATTCGCATCGGATTCAAGCCTAAGAATTTTAAAATCTTCTAAATTACGCTTTTGATCAAAAACCCAACCAAACCACATCCCAATGACCTAAAATTTTGCACAAACACCCCAAATGACACAACGGAGCTACTGCAACTCTCAAAATTCCATTCCGACCCCTATATCAAAATCTCGCCTACCAACCAGAATTCGCCAAAATATCAACTTCACCAATTCAAGCCTAAATCTACTCTGAACCTCCAAAACTCATTCTGATCACGCTCTTAAGTCCCAAATCACCTCCCGAAGCTTACCAAACCATCAGAACTCACATCCGAGCCCTCTAACATATAAGTCAATATCTAGTTGACTTTTCCAACTTACCTCACTCCGAAGACACTAAGTGTCTCAAATCTTACCAAAAGTATTCTGGATTTGATCCGACCAACCCGATACCACATAACATGAATAACAAAGCATAAAGAAGCAAAAATGGGGGGAAATAGAGAAATAACCCATGAGACGACTGGCCGGGTCGTCACATCAACCCTCGGAAAAGTTGAGGTCGATATAATCGAACGAGATGGTTGAGGGTGAACTCCAGACCCTCGGCCTTGCTGGAAAAGAAACGGAGCATGATCACTATGTGCTAGAACGAGGGGTGAATCTGGTCGAGGGTGACCTAGTACCTCTTGTAGAAATAAATGAATCGATGGGACCCAGTATGAAGGGGTAAGTGTAGACACTTAGGAACCCCTCCACATAAGTGGTGATACTCTCCTCGGGAGAGGGGATCTCCACCATGACCTCGTCCCCCCAGCCACAATCCCTTTTTATAGCCTCGAGGTGTTTCTCTGTTATCGAGCAAATATATCTCGACACGTGCTCACATCGGCCAGGGATGGATGGGGGATTCTCGACTTTGAAGTCGTTCTTTATAACACATGGGCCGGGAACAATCTCGTGAAGGGCCGACGCTTTATCGCTGGTCGGCCAGGAAGAAGAGGAGGAAACTTTCTCCTTTTGATGAATGGTTTTGGAGGTTTTTGCCATTGGTTCAGGTTGGAGGAAGCGGAACGAGGTGGAGTCTGATATTTTTTGTGCTAAAAGGGGTGGGTCAACAGGTAGTGAAAGAGAAGAGATGAAGAGAGGAAGAGATCAAGAAAACTTGAAGGTAGAAGCAAAGTCTTTGATTCAAATAGAAACCCTGTATTTATAGGCGCACAGTGACAGTTCAGCAGTGCTAGTAGCCAACCGCCACTGGCTAATATTTAATATTTTGGGGAAATGAACCGATCGGATATTTTGGTCACCTCGAGCGCTTACGTCATGGGGATGATGTCATTATCAGGGCCTCCGGAAATCGAAGTTCAAGTCGTTTCTTGTCATTTTATTCTAAGAAACGAGGAGACTATCTATATATGAATCGGGGATACCCGATTTCTTTCTTCGATGGAAAAAGTGATACCACGTCGGGAGGCCAGGAAGTCGAGCTCGGGGTCGAAGATCCTTTCCAGTATCGAGGTCGAGGTCGATATCATTTGCCGAGGTCAGAAGAAGGCCTACTTCGAGATAATACCGTTATGATTTAGTAACAGAAAGAGCAAGATACCCGCAACGGCCCGTAGATCACGGCGTAAATTTCGGAACGAATTGGTCCTTGGCGGTTAGACAGCTGTCCAATATAATTTCCTACTGTGATTAAAAGTGTACCTTATTTAGGACTACCCTATTATATAAATAGAAGCCCATTCATTTGTAACATACTGTTCATTGACAAGAGAATATACATTCATCACTTTCTTGCTTACTATTCATCAAAGTTACCTTACAATTTCCCGTTCTTACTAACCCACCTCGAGACTGTAAAAGGTCAAGGTCAAGATTTAGCTTGTATACTGGTTTGACTTATTTCATTCTCTAATTTATCTATTTAATTCCTTGTTTATCAATTGGTATTGAATTAAATCACATATCCTTAAAACCACAATATAAATTTAATTGTTACTCGGATTCAAGGGTAAACAGTGCTTCAGAAAAATGAAGAAGTACAATGTAGATCTGTCAGATAAGCAGATGATGATATATCAAAAGTGAAGATCGTAATTTGCTCTTTATATATGTAACCTACATGTAATAGATATAAATTTCGAAATGATCAAGTTTTTCTTTCTCGAATAAAATGAGCACAAGAGCTATGTAGCATAAATCATACTTTTCTGCAGTTCACTAAAAAAGAAGGAGCACAGAAAAATTAAAAATCAGAAAGCCAATAAAAAAGCGAAGACGCTTTCAGCTAGCACTTTATTGCCACTATGAAACTGAAACTGAACTAATTTTAGTAGCTCAACCACCATACAAGAAGAGATTCAATAATGAAATCTAACCTAGAAGATCTCAAATAAACACACAAAAAAAAAAGAAAAAAAAAAAGAGAAGAGAGTCTAAGAGAGAGAAAGAACATATGGAGGAGAAACTAGCAAGTGTGTCAAGATAGTGAATTACCAAAATTACATGGCAAACAAGAGCCATCACCGTCCACATCATTCTTTAATATCTATCCAGCATCAACAATAGAGAATAGTTCAACAACTGGACCTTCCTTCATCGAAGTTACCTCTTATCAGGATCATTTTGGCCAAATAAAACTCTCTTTCCCAAGAATTCTATTCTTAATAAGGGCACCATTAACAACATTATATGTAGAATGGTCATTATTAGCAGGTGGTCGAATTGATATTATAACATAAGTCGAGCTTTGTACTTTTTATAACACAACATAAAGTTGAGCCTATGAAAATTTAGGCTCGCGTGCAATGTACCAAATGATGGATGTAGAAATAACGCACAAAAATTGACACATATATCTTTGTCCACTTTCTATACTTAAACTACTGCTCTAACGGGTTAAGCATCTTAGGAGACATGTATACAGAGCAGTGAATAGAGCACAAGGCAATGCACTTTAAAAAAATGGACTTGATTAAAAATTATATTATCAAAATCACATTTTTTCTTTTAAGTTATTTATAAAAATGAGATTATGGAAATCAAATCCACACCTATTGTGTGAGTGAATCCACTTGTACACTAGGCTACAAGTTTCCTTAATGACAAAAAATAACACCTCTTCCAATTCCCAACTTTTTGACCCATGACCTTCAAGGGCCCAATTGAAGCAACAAGTATAACCTAGGAGGCTTGACAATTGATCTATTTGAGAGAAGAATTAACCCAAATAGTTACCCACCTAATTTCTTAAACTAAAAATAGTTAACGAACGTATACTATATATAATTAATGTATACAAGTTAGAAAAAGAAACAATGAATTTGGCCGGCTATTTGAGTAACATTTGAAATTGGAAATTGTCATTTAAGCCCATAGACAAGTTGATAAACGCAAAAGGGGGGAAATTCAAAAATAGCTAGATTTACAAGTGGTCATTCAAAAATACCCACAGTTTCAAAAGTAATCGAAATTTAGCCACTTTTTATGTAAAGATAAATCTGGACGAAAACACTGTTCAAAATATGGAAATATAATACTGGAATTCTGGTATATTATGCTGGAACTTTCCGAGTGTTGGAGTTCCAGCATAATATTCTGGAAGTTCATGCACAGGTGCACCGATCTCCAGTATATTATGCTGGAACTTTCCGTATTACAGTAAAATAATAGCTACGTTTAATGACTTTGCAAATGATGACTATTTTTGAATGATCAATCCGAAAACTAGCTAGCCCATGCTATTTTTACACGCAAAAGAGTGGCAGAAAAGCCTTGGTTTTGTGTAAAAATTGATAGACCCAGCCCACTGTTTATTTGGGCAACCTCTTTTGGACCTACACCCAAGGATAGAAAAGAGAATGTTTTCTTGAACTAAACAGACCCATAATTACTCTTGTTATACTGAGTGACTACTTTATCACCTACCATTAAAACTTCGGGCCGTTAAAACTTCCATTAATGATTAGTTATTTCCCCTTAGAAATACTTCAAAGGATATGAATGATTCATATAACGCCTCCAACGATTGGAATTAAGGAGTTGATTGATGCTTACATGAATGCCATTATATATGCCTAGTAGTTCAATTATGAGAGAGAGTGCTTATTATAGTAAGTTATAGGGTAGCTAGAGGCACTCAAGTACTAATAACTGAATTCATAATTTAATTTGTATTTATTTAATGAACTTTTTAGCATATATATATTTAAGGTTTACAAAGAGTAGTTTCAAAGAGTATTTTTGGCAACCGAACTGTATATACTGTTTAACTTTAAAATTGGAGAACAATTAAATTTATAATGTGATTTTAAGGACACATGATTTCACCTAATACCAATTGATAAATATGAAGATTAGTTTTAGAAATTAACAATAAGATAAAGCAAACCAGTATTGAAACGTAAATCAGCCCTCGAGCTAGAGTGCCCTCGAACTGGTCAGTACCAAAATGGTTAAGAAATAAGCAAGCCGATGAACAAGAATATAAGCTAAAGAGAAAGTGTTATATTGCTTTGATATGTATGAACAATGTGTCCTACAAATGATTAGAACCCACTTTTATATAGTAGATGGATTATACTTATGGTAGAACTCTAATTACGGAAGGAAATACCATGATTAGCTAACCGTTCCTGATTTGATCCGTTTCGAAATTTCCGCCATGATCTTCGACCAGTCACAGATATCTCGCCTCTCTGTTATTATGTTGTCTTCGATCTTGCTTGATGTCTGTCTCATTTGGTCTTGGTCGCTACTGGCCTCGATCTCGACAGGTACCTCGAATCCCAAACTCGGTACCTTGTCCTCGTGCTTTGGTCTGATACATTACGAGGCCGACCTTCAATGTAACTCCCTAGCCTCGATCAAATAGTAAAATCGGGTGAGCCTTATTTTAACCGTATACATATACTTAGTGGAATTATGAGGACAGAGAGAATGTGACCGTGAGATTGGTACCAATGCTATGAACCTTTTGTTGGGTTTTTGTAATTATTTGTTATTTATAACAAAAGAGGTGTAATGGAAAATGGTGGGAAAAGAAATGGAGGGAAGTGAAATTTTGAATTAGTTCACTTTACTAATGCACTTTGTCCCTCATTGGTAGAAGGAAAGAAAATCTTTGTGTATATATAGAGAAGCTCATCTTTTAGCTCTTAAAGAGCTAAGAAGAAGGCAAGCCTCGGGTCATCGTCGTCGTCATCGTTGCTCGCTCGGCTTGGCTTCGGCTTCGGCTTCGGATTCGGATTCGGACAACGATTGATTGATTAGTCTTTTTGGACAAAAATATTTTCAAATATTTAATTAATTAAATTAAATTTAAAAAATTCAATCTGGAATAACCCATGACCCGCGACCCGGTTCGGTCCGGCCCATTTTCTTTCCCAGATTATTTTAAATCTGTTTTAATTTTCCTGTAATATTTTCAACAGTTATGGTTGTTCTGAAACAGTGTCAAACTTGTTCTAACAGCTATGGATGTTCTGAAAGGTTGCAAACCTTTTCAGAAACAGTACCAAATTGGCTATAAATATTCTTTCAAATCCCAGAATATTTACTTACGAAATATTCTGATTATCTTCTTCTTCTTCTGCACAAAAATTCTAGTGTGTTTTACAGCCATCGAGTGGTTCGCTGTTCATCTGCGTTTTTGGTACCGATACGCTGGTAAGTTAAATCGTTCTATCCTGGAAGGATATATTCCAGAACCTCGGGTACTTGAGGGGAACAATTTTCTTAGGGACACACTGTGTATTCAGTGGGCTCGATTTGTTCCTATACTATTTTTCAAAATTTCTTTTGAAGTTACCATACTGTTTTCAGAACTTATTTCTACTAACTTTCTGTTTCTGTTTTCAGAAAGTTTATTGTTTTATTAATTTTACAGCAATACAGATTTCATTAACAATCTTAAGGAAATTATTTATTATATTATGTATTCTGTTTGTGAAGATTAAAACCTTTGTGGTTTTCTACTCCGTCTGAATTTTACTATTCTGATTTGAAGATATAAAAACTTCATCAGAATATTGAAATTCAGAAAACGATTTGAAGAACATAAAAGCTTCATCGTTTTCTGTGTAACGGTATATAAAACCTTCAGTTTTTTACATACTGTTTCTGAATATAGTATTGTTTACCAGTCTGATTTTTGCCATTAATTGAACTCTTCTATTGTTGACAGTGAGAAATGGCAATTGATAACAGAAATTCTTCTGCGACTGTTGCGACAACGACGATAGCCTCGTCAAGCCGCACTACTGTTCCTCCTGTCGAGAAACCGGGAAAATTTTCTGGAGCCAACTTCAAAGGATAGCAACAAAGGGTGTTCTTCTAGCTTACCACACTTGGTATGCAGAAATTCACTAGTGAAGAGCCTCCAATGCCTATTGCGGATATGCCGGACAATGAAAAGTTCATGATTGTTGAGGTGTGGAGCAGGCAGATTTTCTTTGCAAAGGCTATATCTTAAGCGCTTTAGAGGATGACTTGTACAATGTGTACAATGCGATGAATACTTCAAAAGAATTATGGGAAGCACTTGAGAAGAAGTACAATATAGAAGATGCATGCTTGAAGAAGTTCGTGGTTGCCAAGTTTCTAGACTATAAAATGATAGACAACAAAACTGTGGGAACCCAAGTTCAGGAGCTTCAACTTATTTTTCACGACCTTATTGCTGAAGGTATGGTCGTGAATGAAGCATTTCAAGTGGCTGCAATGATTGAAAAATTGCCTCTTTCGTGGAGAGATTTCATGAACTATCTTAAGCACAAGCGCAAAGAAATGATGTTTGAAGATCTTGTAATTCATCTAAAGTTGAGGAAGACAGCAAAACAGCCGAGAAGAAGTCTCGTAGAAATTCAACGATCATGGGAGCTAATATTGTTGAGGAGACTGCTCCAAAAAATAAGAAGAGAAAGAGGTCTTCTGGACAGACTAAGGAGCAGAATAGAAAGAAGTTCAAGGGCAACTGCTACAATTATGGAAAAGTTGGTCACAAAAGCCCTGATTGTCGTCTCCCAAAAAAGGATAAGAAGAAGGGACAAGCCAACATAGTAGAGAACAATGATGATATTGATGATCTTTGTGCAATGCTTTCAGAATACAACCTAGTTGGAAATCAGAAGGAGTGGTGGATTGACTCTGGAGCCACTCAACATGTTTGTGCTGTCAAAGAAGCATTTGCGACTTACTCTACTGCCGGTCCCGAAAAAGAGATTTCCATGGGAAATAATGCAACAGCCAAGATTGAAGGTTATGGGAAGATATTCCTGAAGATGACTTCCGGCAAGGTGTTAACGCTCAACAACACTTCATGTTCCTACTATTAGGAAGAATTTAGTTTCTACTTCTTTACTTGTAAAGAATGGATTCAAATGTGTATTTGTTTCTGATAAAGTTGTTGTAAGCAAGAATGAAATGTATGTTGGAAAAGGCTACCTCACAGAGGGACTTTTCAAACTTGATGTAATGGTCGTTGACAGTATGAGTAAAATTTCAGCTTCTTCTTATTTATTGGAGTCAAATGATTTATGGTATATTCGTTTAGGACATGTCAATTATAAAACCTTGCGGAAGTTAATTAATTTCGAAGTATTACCTAAATTCGAGTGTAATAAATCGAAATATCAAATATGTGTTGAATCTAAGTTTGTAAAACATCCTTATAAGTCTATTGAAAGGAATTCAAATCCTTTAAACTTAATTCATACTGACATTTGCGATATGAAGTCGACACCATCTCGAGGTGGAAAAAAGTATTTTATTACTTTTATTGACGATTGCACTCGATATTGTTATATTTATTTGCTTAATAGTAAGGATGAAACAATTGAAGCATTTAAGCAATACAAGAATGACGTAGAGAATCAATTGAATGAAAAGATTAAAATGATTAGAAGTGATAGAGGTGGAGAATATGAATCTCTGTTATCAGAAATATGTTCAGAATATGGAATTATCCATCAAACTACTGCACCTTACACACCTCAATCCAACGAAATTGCAAAAAGGAAAAATCAGAAATTAAAAGAAATGATGAATTCTTTATTAATAAGTTCTGAATTACCACAGAGTTTGTGAGGGGAAGTTATCCTTACAGCTAACCGAATACTCAACAGAGTACCCCACAGCAAAACGCAATCTATTCCATATGAAAAATGGAAAGGAAGAAAATCCAAGTTGAAATATTTCAAAGTATGGGGGTGTCTAGCAAAGGCACAAGTTCCTTTACCTAAAATGGTTAAAATAGACCAAAAGTAGTAGATTGAGTTTTCATTGGATATGCTACAAATAGTAAAGCATGTCGTTTTTTGTTTCATAAATCCAATAATCCCAAGATTCATGTTAATACGGTAATGGAATAGGATAATGCTGAATTCTTTGAAAGCATCTATCCGTATAATACTGAATGCGAGTCGTTAAGTGAAAGACCTAAATGACCTCAGGAAGAACCAAAGGAAAATACTCCAAGTATAGAAGATCCAAGGCGTAGTAAACGTCAAAGAACATCTACTTCCTTTGGACCAGATTTTGTGACACTTTTGCTTGAAAATGAGCCTCAAACTTTTAAAGCAGCTATATCGTCTTCTAATTCAGCGTTTTGAAAGAGGTAGTCAATAGTGAGATTCAATCAATTTTGGATAACTATACATGGGAATTGGTTGATCTTCCTCTAGGAAATAAACCTTTAGGTTCGAAATGGATCTTTAAACGAAAAATTAAAGCTGATGGCACTATTGACAAATATAAGGCAAGACTTGTTGTCAAAGGTTATTGACAAAAGGAAGGTCTTGATTACTTTGACACTTACTCGCCAGTAACAAGGATAACATCTATTAGGGTGTTAGTGGCGCTAGCGGCCGTGTATGGTCTTGAAATCCATCAAATAGATGTTAAAACAGCTTTCGTAAATGGAGAATTGGAGGAAGAGATTTACATGGAACAACCTGAGGGTTTTGTGGTTCCTGGTAAAGAAAAGAAAGTGCGCAAACTTGTTAAATCTCTTTATGGACTTAAACAAGCACCCAAACAATGGCATGAAAAATTTGACCAAACAATATTGACAAATGGATTTAAAATCAACGAGTGTGACAAATGTGTTTACATTAAAAACACCCCAGGTCATGAAGTCATCGTTTGTTTATATGTTAATGACATGTTGATAATGAGCAAAAGTATGACAGATATAAATGCTGCAAAATGCATGTTGGCTTGCAAATTCGACATGAAAGACTTAGGAGTTGCTGATGTGATCTTAGGAATCAGAATTCACAAGACTCCACAAGGTCTAGCATTATCATAGTCTCACTATATTGAAAAGGTACTTGACAAGTTCAAGTATTTGGATTTCAAAATTGTCAAGACTCCAATTGACGTGAGTTATGCACTTCAAAAGAATGAAGGTGAAAGTGACTCACAACTAGATTATGCAAGAGTATTGGGAAGTTTGATGTATATCATGAATTGTACGCTACTAGATATAGCATGTGCTATTAGCAAACTAAGTTGGTTTACAAGTAATCCCAATCAAATACATTGGATGGCAATGAAACGAGATTTGGGATATTTGAAACATACCCAAAATTATGTTTTGCATTATAACAAATATCCTTCCGTGATCGAGGGATATAGTGATGCAAATTAGATCACCGGATCATCTGAAGTTAAATCCACGAGTGGATATGTTTTCACAATTGGGGGTGGAGTAGTGTCTTGGAAATCATCCAAACAAATGTGCATCGCCCGTTCTACAATGGAATCTGAATTCATAGCTTTAGATAAAGCCGGTGAAGAAGCTGAATGGTTCCAAAATTTCTTGGAAGATATTCCATTTTGGCCCAAACCTTTGGCACCTATTTGTATACATTGTGATAGTCAAGCAGCAATAGGTAGGGTAGGGAGCATTATGTATAACAGAAAATCTCGTCATATTAGACGGAGACACAATACCGTTAGACAACTACTCTCTAGTGGTGTTATCACAATTGACTATGTAAAGTCAAGAGATAACATGGCGGATCCACTTATAAAAGGCCTATCTAGAGAGGCACTTGAAATATCATCAAAGGGAATGAGGTTAAAGGCCTAGGACAAGTCATCATGGCGGTAACTCTACCTAGCAGACTCGAGATCCCAAGAGCTAGGTTCAGAGAGATTAAACAAAGTTATGAATGACGGTTCAACATTGTCAACTAACTGTCACGACCCCAAATACCAGGTCGTGATGGCGCATATCACATTACTAGGCAAGCCAACCCAAACATCGATCATAACCCTTTTTATTTTAATAAATCATTTTCTAACACGAGTTTAAATACCAATTTTTCATAAGAAGTGATTAAACAAATAAAAATGTGCAAAAATCAATAAAACATAAGACAACATAGCCCAAACATCTGGTGTCACGAGTCTAGAGCCTCTAAATACATAACCGACAGTCTAATACATTATAAGTCTAAAAATACGGAAAAGAACAAGATAGGAAGGAGGAAAGCAGGGCTGCGGACGCCATGAAGCTACCTTGCAATCTCCGGCAACCTCTGGATAAGCTGAGGACCCTCACTCTACTGCTCGGGCACCTGGATCTGCATACAAGGTGCAGGAAGTAACGTGAGTACGCCAACTCAGTAAGTAACTAAAGTAGATAAGGTCTGAAAGTAGTGACGAGCAGTTAAAAATCATAAAAAATGAATAAACAACAGGATAATAGATCAAACTCCACAGTTTAAAACCTGTTCTATCATAAAATCCTCAATTTCAGTTTAAATACTTGAAATCATATGCTTAGCAATTCTTAAACAGAGGCTTATTTTAAAAGAAGAGTGAAATCAGTGAAAACTATCATAACTGGGCCCCTTGGGCAAGGTATCACTCAGAACATGGCCTCTCGGGCAGCCTCTCAGTCACTCGTGACTCAACTCTCGTCACTCAGTACACAATCTTAGCACTCAGGCTCATTAATATCTCATAATAATAATAATCATAGTAACTGTTGTGGCGTGCAGCCCGATCCGTAATTTATAGTCGACTACGCTCACTGGGGTGTACAGACTCCAGAGGGGCTCCTACAGCCCAAGCGTCATATCGATGCGGCATGCAGCCCGATCCAATATATATATCATTGTGGCGTGCAGCCCGATCCATATAAGTATCGTTGTGGCGTGCAGCCCGATCTATAATTCATACATATATAAATATCCTCACCATTAGGTTCAACCTCTCTTAGTCATTAACCTCACAGCCACTCGGCCACAACAGTGGAAATTAGGGAATTCAGTCCAAACAGTCCTCACATTTAAGAAGTAGAGTGATAAAATCAGTTTTAAACAATAAACAGGTAAAACATGACTGAGGATATGCTTTCAAACAAGTAGGGTGAGGAAAAACAGTAAAAATGCCCCTAAGGTGTGATGACCCAAAATGTCATCTTTAAATTAAATAATTATCTCGGTATTTTTAAGACCTTGAAAAGCGGTATCAATAATTTCTTGACTTGCGTGCACAGTTCGTATAATTTTTCCGGAAGGTTTTCATGTGAAAAATGGATTAAATAGTAAATTAGAGCTTTAAAACTCAACTGGGTTGACTTTGGTCAACATTTTGAGCAAACAAACCCGGATCCGAGTTTTGACCATTCCGGTAGTTTCGTATCGTGATTTGGGACTTGGCCATATGTCCAAAATCGAATTCAGAGGTCCCTAGATCAAATTATCGGCATTTAACGGAATCTAGAAATCTAAGGCTAAAGATGTCTTAAGTTTGACCGGAGATTTGACTTTTGAGAAAACGACCCAAAATTAGATTTTTGATGATTTCAATAGCTTCGTATGATGATTTCGGACTTAGGCGCATGTTCGGATTTGGATTTGGAAGTCTGTAGGATAATTTGGCGCATTTTGGCAAAAGTTGGAAAATAGAAGATTTTTGAAAAGTTTGACCAAGGGTTGACTTTTTGATATCGGGGTCGGAATCTAGTTCTAAAAAATTTCATAGCCTCGTTATGTCATTTATGACTTGTATGCAAAATTTGAGGCCAATCGGACTTGATTTGATAGGTTTCGGCATCGAATATAGAAGTTTGAAGTTTTTAGTTTCATTAAGCTTGAAATGGGGTGTGATTCATAGTTTTAGTATTGTTTTATATAATTTGAGGCATCGACTAAGTTTGTGACATATTATGGGACTTGTTAGTATACTTGGTTGGGGTCCCATGAGGCTCGGATAAATTTTGGAAGAGTTTTTGGAAGATTTTGGAGTTCTAAGCATAAGCATGTAATGATCCAAAGGTCCATTTTCAGTTATAGGGATCGAAATTTAATTTCGAGACTTCCGAGATTTTGATAATGAATTATAGGAGTGATCTGGAAAGTTTGGTCTAATTTCATCAAGTCGCGTTTGAGTTTTTAACGCAAAACATGTGTTAATTGTTTAACGAGTGAAATGGGAATCTCACTAAGCAAATGAGCTCCAAATTGAGTTTTGATTGAAGTACCATGTTTTTGTATTATTATTTGTGACTCATATGAACAAGAATCATCGAATTCTGAGTTTGTATGATGGAGTTAAAGCTTTTTTTAGTGAAATCAAAGACTGCTGTACAACAGATCTGGTGTGCACCTTTAGCGACCAGATTTGACCACTCTTAGCGACGAGAATCGACTTTTAGCGACCAGAATCGGGTTTTAATGCTATTTCTATTTTTTTAAGCTCATTTTGACATTTTTGGTGAAAGAACACGGCTTGCGGCGAATTTTGAGCAAGAAATCATGGGAAATCTTGAGGTTTTGACCGCGGGAAGGTGAACTTTGCAAAAGTGCTTATTTGGTTGGGAAGAATAGACCCTGACCATCTAGGTCACCAAGTACTCTTATTTTTTAGGGAGTCGGAGACGATCGAAAAGGCAGCAAAATAGGAACTTTCGATCAAGGAAAGCTCAAGGTAAGTCACTTTTGATCATTTCTACTCCATAATATTGAATTATCATCGAATAATCCGACTAGATTACATGTTTTTCAGGTGTAAATTGGGGATTCAAGCCTAGGGATTTGAAATAAGATTTGAAGATTCGGAGGCCGAGTTGTTATCGGAATTTAATAATTTTGGTATGGTTAGACTCGTGGTTGAATGGGTTGTCGAATTTGTGAGTTTCGTCGGATTTCGAGATATGGGCCCCACGGGCAAATTTTGGGTTAATTTTGGATTTTGTTGGAAAATTAGTATTTTCATATGGTATTAATTCCTATAATTAGTATTGACTAAATTGAATTAACTGTGGCTAGATTCGGATCGATTGGAGGCCGATTCAAGGGGCAAATGCATTTCAGAGTAGGATTTTGCTCGGATTGAGGTAAGTAATGAGTAAATATTGTCCTGAGGGTATGAAACCCCAGATCTTACATCGTTGTGCTACTTTGAGGTGACACACACGCTAGATGACGAGTGTGGGGTCGTGCACCTTTGGGGATTGTGACTTAGTCTATCCCGTATGACTGTTAAACCGCGTATTTGATTGAAAATTGTTTGATATCATTATGTTTTGGAAAGTATTATCATGTTTTGGGCTGAATGCCATATTTGGGCCTCGTGCCAACTGTTTTGGACTCTTAGGGGGTTTTTACTATTATTCCTCACTGTTTTGACTTCATATTTGTACTCAATCATGCTGTATTCTACTGTTTTCATAACTCAACCATATTTACTCTATTTTGATATTTTAAATGATATTTTCGGCTGAGCATTATGTTTTATTATTGCCCGAGTGGCATGAGAGATTTCTGACTATGTGAGGCCGAGGGCTTGTGTTGTGAGGATACTATGGGATCGGGCTGCGCGCCGCAGCAGTGTTATACTGATTCATGATTTTGAGGCAGAGGGCCTGATTTGTTACGCCACGAGGTGGCTTGTTGATATGAGGCCAAGAGCCTATTTGATTATGTCACGAGATGGCTTGTTATTGCGTTTGGGATGTAAGGGGGCCCTCCAGGAGTCTGAACACCCCCAATGAGTGCGGGTACCTAGTGTGAGTGATATGATATAGTCCGAGGGGCTGTTATTGTTTCATATTATTGCCTGAGGGGCTGTTCTTGATTCATGTTTTGCCCGAGGGGCGGTTTTTGATTCATGTTATGCCCGAGTGACTGATTACGAGTGATTGTGAGGTAGCCCGAAGGGCTGGTTCTGTTGATATTATGCCCGAGGGGCGATTTATGGTACATGTTTTGCCTGAGGGGCTGTTTACATTTCTATCATTTTTACTCACTGTTTTATCACTTGTTTAAAACTATTGAAAGTTGTTTTAAAAGGTTTTACTGAAACTGAGCTTGATTTATGAAGTAAATGATTTCTATACTGTTTTTGAGAAATATACGGTATTGTTATAGTGATATGACGTGAAATTATGTGTTTTCTTACTGCTCAGCTTTCATTTACTTTTATTACTTACTAAGTTGGCGTACTCACATTACTCCCTACACCTTGTGTGCAGATTCAGGTATTTCTGAACCCGGTAGCGGGTGTTGATTGCTTAGTGGCAGAGTCATCGGAGTTAGCAAGGTAGTTTTCCGACGTTCGGAGTCCTGCTCTTCTCCCTCTTGTCTTCCTTAGACTGTTTTTAGTTTATTTTCAGACTCTTCGTTGTATTCAGACTTTAGTAGATGCTCATGACTTGTGACACCCCGATGTCGGGCTTGTATATTTGTTCTGCACTGGTTATTTAGACATATAATATAAGATTTCTTGTTAATTAATGGCTTTAAAATGACTGTTATAGAAAAAAATGGTTAGATTTAGGAATTGTGTCGGCTGGCCTAGTTCCACGATAGGCGTCATCACAATCGGGACCGGTTTGGGGTCGTGACATAAGGGTCTCAATAGGTCGGCACAAGGCCCCAAACATGACATACAACCCATAATACAATATAATGACTAAAGTACGGAATATCATAAGGTTTCAAATCAAATACGCGGCTTAATAGTCGCTACAGGACGGACCAAGTCACCATTCCTACCGGTGCACGCCCACACGCTCGTCACCTAGCACGTGCATCACCGCATTTATCAAAACAATTCAAATACCAGGGTTTGTACCCTTAGTTCCAGATTTACAATGGTTACTTACCTCAACCGGATGAAAACACTACTCCGTGATGCCTTTGTCCCTCGCCTAGGCCTTAACTCGTGCCGAAACTACCCAAAATCAGAATCATAACATTAGAATTGGCTAAAGGGACGAAGCCAATGCGAAATAAATCAAATTATACCAAAAATCCCGAAATTGGCCAAACCCGACCCCCAGGATCACATCTCGAAACTCAGTAAAAATTATATCCACGGAATCCTTATCCTTCCACGAGTCCATACATACTAAGAACACTAAAATCGGAGTCCAAATGGCCCCTCAAATTTCCATTTTAAAGTCTCTTAATCTCAAGCCCTAACCCCAATTTTCTCCCTTAATCTCCACTAATACCATGATTAAACAATGAAAAAATGATCATAACCCCAAATAATAAAGCTTAGGGAACTTACCCAACTGATTCCCTTCGATCTTCCCTTGAAATCAATGCCCTAGCTCGCTTCACGTCTTAAAAAAATGGAGAACTTAGCAAAATTTTGCGATGAAAATAATATATACCTTCTGGCCCGGGGATTCCGCACTTGCGGCCCAGGTACCGCTTTTGCGGTACCGTATTTACGGCCATTGAGCCGCTTCTGCGGCTTTCACTTAATGGTCCAAAACTGCATCTTCGACCAAGTAGCCGCACCTGCGCCATCGCAGGTGCGGTCAGCCGACCGCATCTGCGGTTCCTGCCCTTCTCCTCCTTGACCGCTTCTGCTGTCCTTTCCTCGCATCTGCGGTCCCCAATCCGCATGTGTGGAAATACCATAACGAAAAATCTGCAGATTCTCAAATTTTCCAAACTCTCCGACAACCATCCAAAATCACCCCGAGGCCTCCGGGACCTCAACCAAAAATACAAACATGACCCATAACCTTATTCAAACTTATTCCAACCCTCAAAACACCTCAAACAACATCGAATCAACCAAAGCACTCAGATTCAAGCCTAAGTTTCCAAAATCTTCTAAATTACACTTTTGATCAAAAACCCAACCAAACCACATCCGAATGACCTGAAATTTTACATACACATCCCAAATGACACAACAAAACTACTACAACTCTCGAAATTCTATTTCGGCCCCTATATCAAAATTCACCTATCAACCGGAAATCATCAAAAATCCAATTTCGCCAATTCAAGCCTAAATCTACTCCGGGCCTCCAAAACTCATTCCGATCATGCTCCTAAGTCCCAAATCACCTCCCGAAGCTAACCGAACCATCAGAACTCACATCTGAGCCCTCCAACACATAAGTCAATATTCAGTTGACTTTTCCAACTTAAACTTCCTCAAAAGAGACCAAGTGTCTCAAACCTTACCAAATCATTTCTGAACCCGAACCAATCAACCCTATCATATATATAACCGATAGACAAAGCAATAAGAAGCAAAAATGGGGGAACAGAGCGGTAACTCATGAGACGACTGACCGGATCGTCATACTAACTCAACCCATTCTCGTGATGAAGACAACGTTCAAAATGAGGTAAAGCATTAAAGCTTTTTGATGAGTCAATAAAGCTTAAAGCTTTTTAATGATTTGCTAAGGCCCATTCTCTAAGCACTCATGAAACCAAGCGGTGTTCATGGCTGAAACGAACACAACCGTGAGAACCATAGATGGTTAAGGATTGATTGTGTGACTTACGTTGTCTAGGTATACAATAAAGCTTGACGGTTCAAAGATATCAAATCTACCGATTGACCGAATATATCCAATATAAGTTCACTACGGAAAGTTCAAAGGGAAACCTATTTATCCAAATGCAATTAATTCTTGCACGTAAAACACACACACGTCTGTGCATTCCTTTAAGTTTATAGCCATTCCCCATTCATGTAGCACTACAACAAATGTGATTTTTAACCACGAAATTATTAGCTACAATAGAAAATTCGTCACTAATTATTCACTTTTTGTGACAAAAATTACATTTCGTACTTAAATCCATGAGTCATATACTTTTAGTGACGAAACACAAACTTCATAGCAAAAATTTTGTCTACTAAGGTTTCCCACCAAAAATATGGGTTGGCGCCAATTATTGAGAAACATTAGCCACAAAAATAAATTACCAGTGACAATTAATTTCGTCACTGATGCTGCAAATAATTTGTGACAAATCATCATTTGTCTTAAAAAATAGTTAAAGTTTGGATACAAAAAAGTTTTGTCACTAAAAATACATTGTTAAAATAGCAACGAAATAAAATTTGTAGTTAAATCGTACAAACTTTTGACATAAATTTTATATTCATTTGTGACTTTAGCTTTTGTCACTAATAATATACAAAGTTAGTGATAATATATGCAGGCAATTTGTGACAAAATTATTTGTCTCAACTTTAATTAAAGTTTGGTAATCGAGAAAAGTTCCGTCGCTAAAAAATTTGTTGTTAAAATAGTGACAAAATAGACTCTGTATAGTTAATAGGTACATGTTTAGCCATAAAAATTTGTATTTATTGTGACTCCACTGTAATATTTAATTAGTTTTCTCATTTTGTATTTTACTAAACAATTATATAATATAATATTATTTTTTACTAAATTATAATTTTGAATTCATCAAAAGTATAAAGAGATAGGACTTTTATTTTTATTTTTTTAAAAATCTACACATATTTTTAATAATTATTAATTTGTGCTATATATATAATATATTCTTTTAATGTATAATATGCTAATAGAATTTTATATTTTTATTATAAAATTATGAGTTCAATTTATTAACTAAAATTTCCTACCCGAGAAATTTAATTAGTATACATGTTTCTACGATATCACTTGATTTTATTTTTAAAAGTATTCTTCTTTTTTGACTATTTTTTAATTATGATTTTAGGTATGTGTATATGTACGACTTTTATCATCATAATTTTAATTATAAATCTTATATTTTTATATTTTCCAAAAAATTTATATTTTTTGTTCCTTTATTATCTAATCATATTTTCAATTATTTAATATTATTAAATTCACATATAAATTTTTAATAAATTACCAGTTTCATATAATATATTTAATATAATTTTATATTACTCTTTAAATTTAGTTTGATTTTATCCTGTATGAGTTTCTCAAATTATTTCGACATATAAATTTATTAATAATATTTTTGAGCATTATTTATTTACTTAATTTTGTCAAATAAATTTAAAGTGGGGTTATAATCACATTATATCTATTCTATTCTTTATACACTAATTTTTGTTCTCAAATATTTTAATTTTATTTATTTAGTTTTTTATTTATAATACGAATATTATTGTATTATTTTTCTAAATGAATGGTGTTGAATTAGTTCAAATGGACTTATATAGTTATTGAATAAATATTTTGTTCTATATGTTCTTTATTCTATTATCCAATGCTTAGTATTGTACATTGTTAATAGAAATTTTTATTAGCATATTACTTTGTTTAATATTTTTGTCTGATCTCTTTCTTTTTATAATATAAGAGAAGATATATATGTTTTATTAATCTTGAAATATTTTTTATTTTGAATTTTAGTGAATAAAATTTCTATTAAATTAAAGGGACTTATATAGTCATCGAATAACTTTTTGTTATGTATTTTTCTTTATTATATTATCCAATATTTAGTATAATTTCATTATTAATAGAAATGTTTATTTCCATATTACTTTGTTTAATATTTTTGTCTACTACTTTTTTTGGGTAATATTATAGAAGATATATATTTTATTACTCTTGAAATATTTTTTTATTTTAAATTTTATTCTAATGTTCTCAATAATATTGTCTGAATTTTAATGAATAAAATTTCTATTAAATTAAAGAGACTTGTATAGTCATTGAATAGCTTTTTGGTTCAATATTTTTCTTTATTATACTTATACAATATTTAGTATTTTCACATTGTTAATAGAAATTTATATTAGCATATTTTTTTGTTTAATATTTTTGTTTACTACTTTCTTTTTGTAATTATAGAAGATATATATTTTATTAATCTTGAAATATTTTTTTATTTTAAATTTTATCCTATTTTTCTCAATAATATTATCTGAATTTTAATTAATAAAATCTCTATTAAATTAAGGAGAGTTATACAGGCATGGAATAATAGGCATGTTCAGTATTTTTATTTATTATATTATCCAATATTTAGAATTATTGCATTATTAATAGAAATTTTTATTAGCATATTACTTTGTTTAAATTTTTGTACGCTACTTTCTTTTTATAATATAATAGAAGATATAGAATATTTATTCTATTATTCTCAATAATATTTTCTGAATAAATTTTATTTTTAAAAATAAAAACAAAATTATTTAAAAAACAAAGAAATTTTGAATTGGCAGTTTTTTATATCATAAATCCAAAAAGTTATATATGAAATATGACAAATTTTTATAAAATACTGTCACACCTCCTTTTTACATACCCGAGAGGGTACGAGGGAGTTTTTTCCAATTAAAGGACAATCGAAACGGGATTTGTTTATTTATTTCAGAGTCGCCACTTGGGAGGTTTAGGGTGTCCCAAGTCACCAATTTTGATCCCGAATCGAGGAAATGAATGACTCCATATTACAGTCTGCGTACCAGAAATCCGGGTAAGGAATTCTGTTAACCCGGGAGAAGGTGTTAGGCATTCCCGAGTTCCGTGGTTCTAGCACGGTCGCTCAACTGTTATATTCGGCTTGATTATCTGATTTTATACAAATATGAACTTATGTGCCAATTTTATCTTTTAACCGCTTTTATCATTATTATTATTTTTACAAGGAATTGCAACGTCGCGAAAACATACCTCGAATCACGTTACATCAATGTACACGTGATTATTGACATATCTCGACTCGGTTGAGATTTGGATTTGGGTCACATAAATGTGCACCCGAGTTAAGGAAAATAAATTATTAAAGGCGCGCTTAAAGCAACTAGCGTGTTGTTATCTTGGGGAAAGCCATGAAATTCGCTTAAACGGCATGTCCCGAATTCTAAGTATTTTATATATATACATTTAGAGGGCCCCGCACTTTGTACATTTTTTGTTTGTCGAGGCTCGTCTCATTCCTTATGAAAAGAATTTGCAACGTCGTGGAAATGCATCTCAGACCACGCCACAATCAATGTACCCGTGGTTAGAGACACATTTCGATTCCGTTGAGATTGGGATTTGGGTCACATAAATGTGCACCCGAGTTTAAGGAGATAACATTATTAAGTACGCGTTTAAAGAGACCATCGCGTTATTATTCTGGGAGGGCCGTGAGATTTGCTAAACGACCCATCCTGGAAACTGAATGCTTCGATAATATACATTTAACGAGGGCCCCGCAGCTCGTACGTTTTATTTATTTTTTGTCGAGGCTCATCTCGTTCTTATTTTAAAAGGATATCCTATAGCAACTACGTTTCTTGTCACGTTTGTCTCTACTAATTGAAAACAATAGGTAGTCCTAATTAATTACGTGTTTGCAAGTTATCTATAACAACATTCAGAAATGCTTAAAAATCATAAACGAGGCTGCGTGCACCGTCAGCCGAACAAATAATCACGGGCCCAAATCCAGCCCATGCGTGATGGGCCAGACCTGGGCCACTGCTTGTTCGATGCGGGCCTGCTTGGTCTGTTTTGACCTGGGCTCGACCTTCATGAGGTTGAGATTGCAAGTTTTGTGTTCTTGGTCTTAACAGGTGGTTTGCTAGTTATATGAGACCATTAATCAGAAAAGGAAGAACTTAGCCAATGATGTACAGTTTTCATGCTTGGCATACATTACAGCACATATTACAAAGTAAACTAAGTCTGAGATGCAACCTATTTCATTGAGAATATTTTCACCTATCAGCATACATATGTAAACTACCATTTAGCTAATCTATATTGATATACACTGGGCATACAGGCTGCTTCTATTGTCAACACAGGAATGAAAATTATCATACAGTACATGATATCTAATATAACAATCTATGTATGAAAATCAACTTCAGGTCTTTTCTTTTTGCATTCATGCTCAATGTTCCAATTACATTTGATAGTGCATTGGTTGTGTACCTGGTATAGAGGACAAAGAAGAAAGGACTGATCAGCTGGGCAGTATGCAGTAAACACAGCAACAGTAGATACACAGCAACAACACAACAACAAACCAACAATCACAAGTGTTTTCCCCAGTCCACAGACAACCAGCAACAATTCCCAGAACAAAGAAAAACCAGCAAATGGTCGAGCACCAAACAAGTAATCCCAGAAAAGAGTAATGAAACAACAGAAGTAACAGAGTGTTCAATGCAGCAACACCAGCAGTTCAACAATCACAAGCAGCTCAATCAGTGCAAACAACAGAACTTGGCCAAGACAGCTTGACCAATATGAACTCTTATGTAGCTTTCAGACAGTGTTTGATTACAGTGTTTACTGGAAATTTCCTTATGTTTTCAGTTTTCTTTAAACTCACAAGACCTCTCTCCAGACTAAAAGTTCCAGCCCTTTTTAAGTTCCGAAATGACCTATTTATAAGCCAATCGACCAGTGCAGTCAAGCTGCCTCCATCCTCCATTTTGCAGACTGCCCATACCCTTTAAACCCATGCTTAAGCATCTTTTGATGTCAGCCATTTTGTTCCCCACGCCTGGCTTTTCTTTAATCAAAGGTTATGGGTTCATTTAAGTATTCATTTTAAACCCCATACTCTTGTGTCTTGTTCCCCATTGGTATTAGTTTAATCCCAAATTAGTACCCTACTTGTCAGCTCATTTAAACTAATCATTTTTGTTCTTTTCAAACCCCAGACTACCCCTGTTAAACCCTGGTTATCACTGTCTTGACCCTCTGCAATAATGGGTTATTTTGGACTTCTGAAAAATTTAAAATCGAAGCTGCCCTAGACTGAATCTTTTAGCTGTTTTGTAATGCAGTTTATAGGATAATCTCAGGCAATGTCGAGCATTCAGTCAGTGACATGGTTCATTTAGTCATGTGAAATTATTAGCTTATTTGATCCATTAGTTATAGAGAACTAATCGACGACATTTATCGAGTCGACTATACTAATTATAACAGGTAATAATCAATCGTTCAAATAAACAAACACATACAGGGACCTAAAGGGCTTCGGACAACTTTGGTCGATCACTGGGAACCTATATAAGTTATTTATGCGACGACTATCCTAATCGGACATGCTTATCACAGGATACATTTAAACCATACACAGAAAACAATCGACCAAATAAACAGGTCTTTGACAGAGATGGAAGAAATTAAGAAAACTATCAGAAAATAACAAACAAACACAACAAAGCATGCTAACGACTTAATTGGCAGTTGAATAAACAAAAAGGAAAAGAAAAACTTACCGAAAAATGTTTAAACCAAACTGACCCAAAACTGACTCCACTTTGACCATTTGAAGCCGAACAAACTTTAATCAGGGTGTTCTCACATGAGAACACCTTGATTAAGGTCTATTAGACCTCGAACCCTTGTTAAGGTCGGCTGGATTCCAAGGCTATCCGTGTTCTAGGTTTTGGATTCTCAGATCTGGTTTTTGGGGAGTTGTGGGTAGATTCGGACCAAACCAAGTTTGGTTTGGTCACGAGGAGGGTCAGGGGAGTGTCTGGTATGAAGATGGGGTGGTTTGGTATAGATCAGAGTTTCGACTCAAATCTTCAAATGAAGATTCGAGACGAAGGAAGGTGATTCGAGGCAAATGGATAACAGATCCATATTTAGGATAGTAAGGTGGTCCTAGGGTGTTCAGGAGGTGTCCACCGGCGTCCATGCCGCCGGCTTTAATGGCGAGGGAGATGGGGCGGCTAGGGTTTCTAATGGGAGGTCTGGGTTTGAGCTTGGGGACGACGGGATGGGGTGTTCGTATAGGGGGCGTGGGGTGTAAGGGAAGGTTTATATATGGTCTAGGGGTTTAGATCTGAGCCGTTGGATCAGATGATCTCAACGGCTTGGATCTGATGGTGAGGGGTGAGACGAAGCCGTTTGGTATTAAAACGGTGTCGTTTGGGTTTAAGTGATGGATTGGGTTGGACCGTCTAAACAGGTCGGGTCACGGGTGCGTATGTGGACCGTTGGATCAAGAGGCTTAGACGGCTCAGATCGACTTGCCTAAAACGGCGTCGTTTCGGGAGGTGCCTGGGCAGGCCTGGTCTGGGCCGGGTCCTTGGTCGGTTTTGGGCCTATTTTTATTTCATTTTCTGGGCCCAAATCAATCTTTTCTTTGTTTTCTTATGTTGAAACAAAAATGAAATAACAAAAGTAAATAATGAAACAAAAAATGAAATTAAAACAAACAACCATGTGACACTTCAACACAATTATCACACCAAATTAAAATATTTAAGCAAGTTAAATCACAACCTAGAACGAACGACGCCTATATTTTTTGAATTTTCGTTCTTTTTAACGACCGAATTACGATTTTGACTACCCTGACAGACATGCTTTTTGTATTTTGATCGGTAAGATTAAATGCAAAATGGGCAGATCCACACATGACTAACAACACCTGTCACGGAAAAACGACAAATTGTACAGTGAGGCCATTTATCACTATTTTTTGTTTTCCTTTTTGAGTGATTGCTCGTGAAGCAAAAATCACGTGCTTACAGCTGCCCCTCTTTGCCCGAAGACACGAAGGGTTTTCGCGCAAAGATAAAGCGAGCGATTTTTGCCCGTCCGAATACTCCGTGTGAAGCATTTTTTGAAAAAGATTTGACCGAACCTTTGCTTCAGAGGTTTCCTACATATCCTGGGCTGAACAGGAATCAGGTCAATGTAGTTCGGGAAATTTTGGTAGCTGGGACTACCGTGTGACTGTAGTGCTCGCTGCTGTTGTGCGCTGTTGCATGCTGCTGTAGGATGCTACTGCTCACTGATCTCCTTGTTACATTGTTCTTGAAAGGAAAAACAAGAAGCTAAGCTAGAGTGTGAGATCTCATCTATCTTCCACTTGTTCTTGTTGCCTTGCTTTCTTGTCGGCTAACACTTTCCTCTGATGCCTTTACTTTGCGAGCTTGGGAGATGATGCTGGTCCTTCGCCTTTTCTGAATGCCAGTTTTCATCACTTTGCTTGATCTACTGGGAACATGGCCCTCTTCTTTAATTCTTCCAATGGTTTCTTCAGTGGTATCACAGTTTGTTATGTTGGGCGTGCTATAACGTTCCCAAACTGCTTTTTTTTTTTTTTTTGAGACGCGTTCCTTCTTCCTTTTGAATCGCGCTTGCCTTTGCAGCCTTCTGCTTCTTGGCGCTGGGGATTTTGTTGTTTCCTGCTTGGGGATCTCTGTTGTAGCCTTCCGTCTTCAGGTGGGGTTACCGATTCCAAAATCTAGAGCTAAAAGTATTCCCGCATTTTACTGGTAGGCGACCTAAAACTTAAATGTATTCCCGCATTATACTGGTGGGCGACCTAGAACTTAAATGTATTCCCGCATTATACTGGTGGGCGACCTAGAACTTAAATGTATTCCCGCATTTTACTGGTGGGCGACCTAGAACTTAAATGTATTCCCGCATTATACTGGTGGGCGACCTAGAACTTACATGTATTCCCGCATTATACTGGTGGGCGACCTAGAACTTAAATGTATTCCCGCATTATACTGGTGGGCGACCTAGAACTTAAATGTATTCCCGCATTATACTGGTGGGCGACCTAGAACTTAAATGTATTCCCGCATTATACTGGTGGGCGACCTAGAACTTAAATGTATTCCCGCATTATACTGGTGGGCGACCTAGAACTTAAATGTATTCCCGCATTATACTGGTGGGCGACCTAGAACTTAAATGTATTCCCGCATTATACTGGTGGGCGACCTAGAACTTAAATGTATTCCCGCATTATACTGGTGGGCGACCTAGAACTTAAATATATTCCCGCATTATACTGGTGGGCGACCTAGAACTTAAATGTATTCTCGCATAATACTGGTGGGCGACCTAGAACTTAAATGTATTCCCGCATTATACTGGTGGGCGACCTAGAACTTATAATGTATTCCCGCATTATACTGGTGGGCGACCTAGAACTTAAATGTATTCCCGCATTATACTGGTGGGCGACCTAGAACTTAAATGTATTCCCGCATTATACTGGTGGGCGACCTAGAACTTAAATGTATTCCCGCATTATACTGGTGGGCGACCTAGAACTTAAATGTATTCCCGCATTATACTGGTGGGCGACCTAGAACTTAAATGTATTCCCGCATTATACTGGTGGGCGACCTAGAACTTAAATGTATTCCCGCATTATACTGGTGGACGACCTAGAACTTAAATGTATTCCCGCATTATACTGGTGGGCGACCTAGAACTTACATGTATTCCCGCATTATACTGGTGGGCGACCTAGAACTTAAATGTATTCCCGCATTATACTGGTGGGCGACCTAGAACTTAAATGTATTCCCGCATTATACTGGTGGGCGACCTAGAACTTAAATGTATTCCCGCATTATACTGGTGGGCGACCTAGAACTTAAATGTATTCCCGCATTATACTGGTGGGCGACCTAGAACTTAAATATATTCCCGCATTATACTGGTGGGCGACCTAGAACTTAAATGTATTCCCGCATTATACTGGTGGGCGACCTAGAACTTAAATGTATTCCCGCATTATACTGGTGGGCGACCTAGAACTTAAATGTATTCCCGCATTATACTGGTGGGCGACCTAGAACTTAAATGTATTCCCGCATTATACTGGTGGGCGACCTAGAACTTAAATGTATTCCCGCATTATACTGGTGGGCGACCTAGAACTTAAATGTATTCCCGCATTATACTGGTGGGCGACCTAGAACTTAAATGTATTCCCGCATTATACTGGTGGGCGACCTAGAACTTAAAATGTATTCCCGCATTATACTGGTGGGCGACCTAGAACTTAAATGTATTCCCGCATTATACTGGTGGGTGACCTAGAACTTAAATGTATTCCCGCATTATACTGGTGGGCGACCTAGAACTTAAATGTATTCCCGCATTATACTGGTGGGCGACCTAGAACTTAAATGTATTCCCGCATTATACTGGTGGGCGACCTAGAACTTAAATGTATTCCCGCATTATACTGGTGGGCGACCTAGAACTTAAATGTATTCCCGCATTATACTGGTGGGCGACCTAGAACTTAAATGTATTCCCGCATTATACCGGTGGGCGACCTAGAACTTAAATGTATTCCCGCATTATACTGGTGGGCGACCTAGAACTTAAATGTATTCCCGCATTATACTGGTGGGCGACCTAGAACTTAAATGTATTCCCGCATTATACTGGTGGGCGACCTAGAACTTAAATGTATTGAAATTGTTTCCCCCGTTCCTTCGAGAAAATTTTTGACAATTGGCAGAAAATTTTCTGCCCCGGTTTTTGGTGACTTCCCTGGCGTTGCATCTCGCTGCCATCATCAATCCTTTGTTTTCCTGCAGCAAACAAAAGGATCTAATTAGTTTTAATCGTGGTGGTAGAGAGTGCCTTTCCGGCAGATGATTTTTCCTCTCTTCCCTTTTTCTTGCTCTATGTCCCCATAATTGGTTAGTGGACGAAATTGCCTGCCGGGGGTCTCTAGCCTGCTGGGGCTGGTTTTCGATTTGTTCCCTTTTCTGCTTTCTCTTTAAGCACATGCTGTGGGAATCTGCTTTTACTCCCGAAACCATTCCCTTTGGGAGCTTACTTCCTCCAAAACTGCGAGGCACGATCATTGCGTTGCCTGGGGTCGGCCTTTAAAACTGTTTGTGTTATCCTGTATTGGATGAATTCCCCTTCGGTCTCTGGTAGTAAGCTTTGAAAAATCCTTTTCAAGACAAATTTTAGGAAGAGAAATAAAAGCTAGAAAAGGAGAAAATCTTTCTGAACCCATATTTGGTGGGGAGAAGAAACTCAGAAGAACTTATCTGGAGGACATGACTGGTCCCCGTGATCATGACGTGCACCATAGATTCCCGACCCAGTCTATTTGTATCAATCGATTTGCCCGATGGTCTGACTTGCTGGGGATGATAAATGACTGTCCATTTCGTTGCAAATGTGGTCGCTTTTTGTTGATCTGTCTTGTCGCCTCATAGTGCCCTTCGAGGGGTTTTCACTAATGAGACTCTCTCTTTTCTCTCATCTCCCGGCGCCTTATGGTGCCTGTGAAGGTTTTCACCAATAAGACTCTCTCATTTCATATCCCTCATCTTACATCGCCTCTCGGTGCCTGTGAAGGTTTTCACCGATAAGACTCTCTCATTTTATTTCTTTCGAGGAATCGGGGCGTTGTAGATACGACCCTCTCTTCTGGAGATTCCTTTGACCATCAATTCATTCCCAGTCTTACGATCCTCTTCTTTGCTGGGGATCGGTGTATTATTCTCGGCCTCATTTGCCTGACTTGGCATCTCTTGGACATTGATCGGGAGGTCTTTTGGACGTTGATGTTGGTTTTGGTGTGGGGTTAAAGAAAGGCTATAAAAATGAAAATAATTTGATGGGTGATGTGCTACAACTTTTGGAATCAAACCTTTGTTGGAACTTAAAACATAACCTCTGCCCCAGTTTTCTTGCTTGGGGAATTTTATTTTTTACACTTATGTTGAGCTATGTGCGTTACGCACATTGTGCCTATTATGCACACTATGTACATTATGCATCCTATATTCACTATGATGCACACTATGACCTAGCCGTGAGGCGCCTACGTATCCTCTTCGAGGAATCAGGTCAAACGTAGTTCCCACGGTTTTGTACTTTATCTTCCCTTTTTTTCTTTTCCTTCTTTTCACTTTTAACCCCAGGTCAAACGTAGTTCCCACGGTTCCCATTAGTGATTCCAAAAGAGGGGTATGAAAGAATAACTTAAGGCTCAAAGGGGGAAGCAAGGGTTAAAAGTGTTTGGATAGAAGAAAGAATTGCCTCCGTCATCTCATTATCCAATAAATGCCAAATACAAACAAATAAACCAAAAATTGCCATAATTAAAGAAATTACGCATAATATCTCTTGACTGCATCTGAATTGATAGCCATGTCGACACATCTACCTTCGACATCTGTCAAACACAAAGCACCGTTGGACAATACTCTGGTCACGATATAAGGCCCTTGCCAATTTGGGGCGAATTTGCCTTTTGCCTCGACCTGATGTGGGAGGATCTTCTTCAATACTTGCTGCCCTACTTCAAACTTCCTGGGGCGCACCTTCTTATTATATGTTCTTGCCATTCTCTTCTGGTACAGCTGACCATGGCACACTGCTGCCAATCTTTTCTCATCTATCAGGCTCAACTGTTCCAATCGAGCTTTGACCCATTCATCATCATTAATCCCGGCTTCAGCGACAATTCGGAGGGACGGAATTTCGACTTCCGCTGGTATTACGGCCTCAGTTCCGTACACCAACAAATAAGGAGTTGTGCCTATGGAAGTTCGGACGGTAGTGCGGTAACCCAACAAAGCAAAGGGTAATCTCTCGTGCCATTGTCTAGATCCTTCCACCATCTTTCGCAGTATCTTTTTGATATTCTTATTGGCTGCTTCGACCGCTCCATTCGCCTTGGGACGATATGGGGTGGAGTTGCGGTGTGTAATCTTGAATTGTTGGCATACCTCTCTCATCAGGCTGCTATTAAGATTCGCACCGTTATCCGTGATGATCACTTTTGGGATCCCAAATCTGCAGATGATATGGGAATGGACAAAGTCCACCACTGCCTTTTTGGTTACTGATTTGAAGGTTTTAGCCTCAACCCATTTGGTGAAGTAATCAATGGTCACTAGAATGAACCTATGACCGTTGGATGCTGCCGGCTCGATGGGCCCAATGACATCCATGCCCCATGCCACAAACGGCCAGGGTGCTGACATCGTATGTAACTCCGTTGGCGGAGAATGAATCAAATCTCCATGTATCTGGCACTGATGGCATTTCCTTACGAAAGTGATACAGTCGTGTTCCATGGTGAGCCAATAACACCCTGTTCGAAGGATCTTTCTTGCCAATACATATCCGCTCATGTGTGGCCCACAAACTCCAGCATGTACCTCTGCCATAACCGTCGTTGCTTGACTGGCATCTATGCATCTCAACAATCCCAAATCCGGGGTTCTTTTGTACAATATTCCTCCGCTGAGGAAGAAACCATTCGACAAACGCCGAAGGGCTCTTTTTTGGTCTCCAGAGGCATGTTCTGGATATATCCCCATTCTGAGGTATTCCTTGATATCATGAAACCAGGGTTCGCCATCTGCTTCTTCTTCTACGGCATTGCAGTAGGCGTGCTGATCACGGACCTGGATGTGCAGAGGGTCAACATACATTTTGTCAGGGTGGTGCAGCATTGATGCTAAGGTGGCCAAGGCATCCGCAACCTCATTGTGAACTCTCGGGATGTGTTTGAATTTCACCGATCGAAATTGCTTGCTCAGATCATGCAAGCATTGTCGGTATGGTATGAGTTTTAGATCTCGTGTTTCCCATTCTCCCTGAATTTGATGTACCAAGAGGTCCGAGTCTCCCAAGACCAAGACGTCTTGGACATCCATGTCGGCAGCCAAGCGCAGTCCCAGAATGCAAGCCTCATACTCGACCATATTGTTGGTGCAATAGAAGCGTAGTTGAGCCGTAACAGGATAATGCCGTCCTGTTTCAGAAATGAGTACTGCTCCTATTCCAACCCCTTTCGCGTTTGCAGCTCCATCGAAGAAAAGCTTCCAACCTGGTCCCTCGGGTAATTCCAACTCGTTTGTATGCATTACCTTTTCGTCAGGAAAATACGTTCTTAAGGGCTCGTATTTTTCATCAACGGGATTCTCCGCCAAATGATCGGCCAGCGCCTGGGCTTTCACGGCTGTCCTCGTCACATAGACGATATCAAACTCTGTGAGCAGAATTTGCCATTTTGCCAACCTTCCTGTGGGCATAGGTTTCTGAAAGATATACTTCAATGGGTCCAAACGGGATATGAGATAAGTAGTATACGAAGACAGGTAGTGCTTCAACTTCTGAGCTACCCAAGTTAAGGCACAACATGTTTTCTCGAGTTGAGTGTACTTGACCTCATGTACTGTGAATTTCTTGCTAAGATAGTAGATGGCCTGCTCCTTCCTTCCTGTGTCATCGTGTTGCCCCAATACACAACCAAATGAATTTTCCAAGACCGTCAGGTAAAGAATTAGGGGCTTCCCGGGCTTAGGCGGGACCAATACGGGTGGATTAGACAGATACCCTTTGATTTGGTCGAAAGCCTCCTGACACTCTGCCGTCCAACCTACCGCAACATCCTTTCTCAGCAACCGAAATATGGGCTCACAAGTTGCTGTGAGTTGGGCGATGAACCTGCTGATGTAATTGAGTCTACCCAGCAAACTCATTACCTCTGTTTTGTTCCTTGGCGGTGGCAAATCTCGGATGGATTCAATTTTGGATGGGTCTAACTCAATTCCCCGTCGACTGACGATGAATCCTAGCAGCTTTCCTGATGGAACCCCGAATGCGCATTTGGCCGAGTTGAGCTTGATATCATACCTTCGGAGTCTTTGGAAGAATCTCCTTAGGTCTGCTACATGGTCTTCCTGACGCCAAGATTTGATGATCACATCATCGACGTACACCTCGATTTATTTGTGTATCATGTCATGAAACACAGCAGTCATTGCTCGCATGTATGTTGCCCCGACGTTCTTCAATCCGAACGGCATTACCCGATAGCAGTAAGTCCCCCATGGCGTAATAAACGCTGTTTTTTCCGCATCTTCCTCGTCCATTAGGATCTGATGATAACCCGCATAGCAATCTACAAAGGATCCGATCTCGCGCCCCGCGCAATTATCGATCAAGATATGGATGTTGGGCAATGGAAAATTGTCCTTGGGACTTGCTTTGTTGAGGTTGCGGTAGTCGACGCACACCCTGATTTTTCCATCCTTCTTTGGGACTGGTACCACATTGGCCAACCACTCGGGATTCCAGGGTGGATAATGGACAAATATTGGCGCTTGAGCCGTTATCCACCAATACTCGAGTTACCACCGAGTCTTCACATTTGACAGCTAGGTATAGAGCTTTGTTATGCTCCGTACCTTCCACCGGCAGGTCATCATCTGAGAATGTTACCCTGTTCACCTCGAAAATCTTGCTGGCAATGGTTTCCAGGTGGTTTACAGAAATCTCACTGGGTACATGGGCCTCGTTCAATATCTTTAACAGGGCCCGGCGATGTTCCTCGGAATGGAGGAGTAATGACAATAGTGAGATCTGGGCAGGTGTTTTTCTCAGCTGCTCAACCACAGAATAGTCTTGCACTTTCATCTTCCTCAGGAACTCTTCAGCCTCTTCTTCGGACACAGGTTTCTTGGTTGCAACTGGGTTGGTTCTTCTTAGCTCCACCGGAGCAAAACATCGACCTGATCGAGTCAGCCCTTGCGCTTCACAACTGACTTCTTCCACCTGTTTTCCTTTGTACATCACCACCGCCTTTTCATATTTCCAAGGCACAGCCCTGCTGTCAATCATCGGCAGCTGGACCACAGGCTTTATGGTCACCCGTTCTCTACATACCCCTTTCAACACGACCGCCGGTGTGGGCGGGATCCCTGGTATTACCAACTTGCTTGGCTCGGGTTTGCTTGTTATGGCGGACGGGCTCTTTCCCAATATCACTACCGGCTTGACGCCTTCTCCCTGCGACTGTACACTCGTTCCTCCACTGGTTGAGACTTCTTTCGGGGCGGCTTGGATCATCATCACTGTTTGTGAGGGTTTTCTCAATTCTCCTCCCTCACACACCAACTCAATCATGTGAGTTTCGTGGTGCGCTGGCAGTGGGTTTTGGTTGATGTTAGGAGCTTCTGGTGTCTGGACCTCGATCTTATTGGTGTCAATAAGATCCTGTATGGCATGTCTTAATTTCCAGCACTTCTCGGTATCATGCCCGAGCATCCCAGAACAGTATTCACAACTGATTGATCGATCCAAATTCTGAGGTGGGGGATTTTGTTCTCGAGTCTGGACAGGACTAACCAAACCCAATTTCCTCAGCTTGTGGAACAAAGCGGTGTAGGTTTCTCCCAGCTCCGTGAAGGTTCTCTGCTTCTGCAACCTGTCATTCCTAGCATCTGGATTTCCCCGAAAACCTGCCCTTGAGGGGTTTCTATACGCCCTTGGTGGAGGGTAGGTGTTTTGTGGTGGTGTATATATGTTCTGGGGAGCCGGTGCGCGCCATTGTGGGAGAACCGGAGGCTGAGTGTATGCCTGGGCTTGGTGTACGGAACAATGTGGTTTCGAGGTGGATAGAAATTTTGTGGTGGGTTGTATGGGTATTCTGACCTATGAGGTCTGGGTTGGTTGTAGTGTGGCCTGCCAGCCCTGGACCAGCTGCCTGCCTCGATCGTGGCAACCTCTTCTTTCTTTCTTCTCAGCGCACCTCCCGTGCCGCTTTGAATAGCCTGGGTTGTGGCCTTGAGTGCTGAATAGTTTAAGATTTTGTCAGACCTCAGACCTTCTTCTATCATGACCCCTATCTTGACCACCTCGTTGAAAGATTTTCCAACCGTTGTCACCAAGTGACCAAAGTAGGTTGGGTCCAATGTTTGCAAGAAATAATCCACCATCTCTCCCTCTCTCATGGGAGGATCGACTCTAGCTGCTTGTTCTCTCCAGCGGAACCCGAACTCGCGAAAACTTTCCCCGGGTTTCTTCCCAGTTCTCAATAATGTGAGACGGTCAGGGACTATCTCGAGATTGTACTGGAAATGACCTGCAAAAGCCTGCGCCAGATCATCCCACGTGTACCACCTGCTGGAATCCTGCCTGGTATACCATTCTAGTGCAGATCCGCTCAGACTTTGGCCGAAATAAGCTATCAACAGCTCATCCTTGCCGCCTGCCCCTCTCATTTTGCTACAGAATCCCCGCAAATGTGCCATGGGATCACCGTGCCCTTCATATAAATCAAACTTAGGCATCTTGAACCCAGCCGGGAGTTGGACGTCTGGGAAAGGGCACAGATCTTTGTATGCTACGCTGACTTGATTGCCCAATCCGTGCAAGTTCCTGAAGGACTGCTCCAGGCTTTTGAACTTTCTCAACACTTCATCCTGTTCAGGGGCCTTAACCGGCTTCTCAACCTCTGCCGGTACTTCCAAATGTGGATTGTAAGCCTGTGGTTCGGGGGCATGAAACGTAGGCTCGGGGGGATAGTATTGTGTATCGTGAGCCTGAAACAATGGCTCACTGGTCGTTCTTTGCAAAGGGGCTGATGTTGGTCCCACAAAAATGGGAATATTGGGTGTTGGGAGAGGTTGATGGGGTGGTGGAGCTTGGGAATCATGAGGGCTTCTTTCTTGATGATAAAGGGGATTTGGGCGGCTTGTGGAAGGGCCGGAGTGAGGGTATTCTGGCATGTGTCCCAGTGTTTCAGGGCTCTTTTGTGTTTTGGCTATGGCTAGCTGCATTGCATTCATCTCTAGTCCCATCCTTTCAGTCTTTTCCATCGCTTCTTTTAACAACTGGCTCATCGGCCTTTCTTCCTCATTGCTATTCTCTGAAGTAGTCATGCTTGTTGCTACCGGTCCTTTGGATCTGGTTTGGTATGAGTGTGTTGCCAGAGTTCTTTAACAACTAACTTGTCTGGATCAGACAACAACAAACTTTGTTAGCGTTAGAGTTTAACAGATTTGATCATAACACATAGAGGATGCAATGCTCCTAGGCAGTTAACTGTTTCTACATGCTTTGCTTCGAACAACATGCGTCATTCCGGTTTGCTCATTTGCCCTTTTTTATTTATTTGTATTTTCTTTTCTTTCTTTATTAAAAGCGGTCGAATCTTATGGGGATTGCCTACGTATCACGTCCCCGCGCGAATCAGACCAGGCGTAGTTCTGCCATGAGGCTAACATTTATAAAAGAAGATGAACAAACATTACATTTGAAAACTTTGTAAAAACAATGTCTTGCAATACACACATTCAAATTGAAATAAAAGATACAATTCTTAACATCTCGTAACGTGCCCCACTTTCCACTTGTGTTGTAAATTATTAGATCATTTGCTCAAGGCGGGGCTTGACCCGGATGACCTCCCAATGTTCGATACATCCTTTCCAACTCCACTGCTAGATGACGGGCAAAGGTGGGTGCATGCTCTGTAAACCTTTCATAATCCATTCCTTGGCAGTTTACATAACTTTGAGAGGTGTAGACCGCCAGGTCGTAGATCTGTGCCCTGAAATCTTGGAGATGTTGGCCTTGATTCTGCAATTGCTGCTGGCGAGTGGTGGCTATATCTCGGATACGGCCTTCACGATCTAGGGCTGACTCTAATAGAGCTCGGAGTCTGGCCTGCTCTAATCTCATCTGCGCTCTTTCTCTATCAGTGTCCGCTTGTTGATGCTCTCTGTACCTTCTTGCCTCTTCTAGTTGTGCACGAAGTTGGTCTTCTGATCGTATCCAATGGTCTTTTTCCTTCTTGAATTGTGCCCTGTCTTTCTCGGATTGCCTATCTTGGCGTTCCTTATCAGATCTGGCTTCTTCGTTTAATTGTTGGATCCTTTCTTTTGCTTTGCTCAACGCCCTTTCTTTTGCAGCAAGAACGGAATCATAATCTTGCATTCTTTCAAAAAGATTGGCGATGATTTTTTGATCCTTCCAATTCCTCCTTGGCGTTTCAGAAGCCTTTTCCATTCTCAGAAATCGAGCATGAAGACTTTCATTCTCACAGGCTAGACTCTTCTTCTCGCCTTCAGCTTCTTGTGCTTGCAAATCCTTCTCCAGATGGAGGTTCCTTAGGTTTTCCTTTAGGGCATGGATAGTTGCTTTGTATCCCTTCTCTTTTTCTCCCCAGATCAACCGCTCTTGGATTTTATCATTAAAGTTTTGAATATGGGGTCTTTTAGTTGGCCTTCTCAGCTCAGGTTCTGGTACATCATCCACGCGAGACCGTTTCTCGAACCACCTTGCATATCCAGGATTTATCTCACCCTTTGTAGTGTCTGGGACTTGAGTATCGCTTCTTAAGTATCGACATCCATTCCACATCTGCTGAAGTAACGCCTCAGGAATGGTGGCCTCTGGGTGTAATTCGATTTCTTGCGTACTCAAATCTTCATCATCAGGAACTACTTGATATCTTCCTAGTTGTCTTAGGACTCTTAAAGGCGCATACGGCTGGATGCTTCTCAATCCCAATAGTAGCAGATAACTATTTGACTTTGACATATGTATCACTTCCATCATCGGTAGCCATCCCAGAGTCCATTCAATTTGATTTGCCGTTAGAGCCCTTAGCCGAGATACCCATGCTTCTATCCCTTCTGGAACCTGATAATTTTTCACTCTTTCCTCATGACCCTCGATGTAATTATCATTGCTCGGCCCATAATGTATGATCTTGGGTTGTTGTTGGAGATGTTCAATCAGCCACATTTGCAACAAAATTTTGCATCCCTCGAAGACTTTCGCTCCTGCTTTACATAAAGTCAAAGCCCGATAAATGTCTGAGAGAATGATGGGGACAAGGGTGTGGTTTTCCTTGGTGGTGAGGATTTGCACAACTTTTGCGGTGCGAATATCGATTGTTCGTTCTTTGTTCGGGAAGACCATGATTCCTAGAAAAGCCACCATGAAGGCGAAGCGACGGTGAACCTGCCATGCGTCTTTGTCTTGTTTGTTAGTAAGGCCTTTCTCATGAATTTCGAACCCATCTGACTTTCCGAACCTTGAATACAAAAAGTTGAAAGAACAACATCCGTTGACGACATTGCTTTTCCTGATTTGACTGCTGATGTTCAGAAGACCGAAGAATCGATGTACCGAGGGAGCCTTCGTGAATATCAAGCTTTGATTCCTTAAACTTCCGTCAAAACCAACATATCCAGCTACCTCCTCTAATGTAGGAGTGAGCTCGAAGTCAGAGAAACGAAAGACATTGTGAACAGGGTCCCAAAAAGTTACTAATGCCGCAATCAGATCATCACGGGGTTTAACTTTCATAATGTCCGGGAGATTTCCCAAATGCTTGATGACCCACTTTTGTCCATCTTCGCCTAATTCACACCACCACATTTGAAGTTGGAATAGAAACTCTTCTGTATTTGCGGAGGAGGGGTTTTGTGTGGTGCTCATTTTGTATCTGAAATTTAATTTAATAAAGTCAAGACTCGTTTTGAAAACATACTCTAATCATTTTCAGTCAAAACTATTTTCAAGATTTAAAACTATTTTTGGGAATTTTTCAAACTATTTTCAAGATTAAATACCTTTCAAGATTAAATACCTTTATTTCAAGATTTGAAAACTATATTTTATTTTTTTATTATATATATATATATATATATATTTTTTTATTTTTTTTATTATGAAAAAAAACCCATTTTATTCCTCAGCTCTTACCATGATTTCATTTAAGCCGGTCAGCAAGCATGTTCGAGGCAAATGAATGCACATATAGCAAGTAGGATGCATCAGGATGGTCTTTTTATTTCGGGTTCACCTGTCTTAGACAGACCCAACCCCTGTGTTGAGTCCCCTAAGTCAAATGCACGTGATGCAAATAAACGTTCCTACTAGGGATCCGGTACATGGCTGAGTTATTCTAAGTGTAAAACCTGAGGTTGATTGTTCTAAACCTGGCTTACCCAAACAGACAGTTTGAGCCGAAGCGGGGGCAACGTACCGGGAGCACGAAAGTCTGCCCGGCCTAGTTACTTGTCCCAACTCCGTCTTATTTGGTATGACTTTAACAGAAAGGTGGGTCACGCGCACGTGTACACCATAAATTCAGAAGACTCAGAAAGAAGGGGGTTTCGTAACAGTTGTATATATTCACAATTCAAATAATATTAAAGCGGTAAAAGCATCATTTAGCACATTAGGCATACATCATGTAAAAATCAGATAATAAATAAAGCCAAATAATAACAATTACTCTAAGCTCGAATTCTTAACCTTGAACCAGTGGTTCTGGGCATAAATGTCCCCAGCGGAGTCGCCAGAGCTGTCACACCTCCTTTTTACATACCTGAGAGGGTACGAGGGAGTTTTTTCCAATTAAAGGACAATCGAAACGGGATTTGTTTATTTATTTCAGAGTCGCCACTTGGGAGGTTTAGGGTGTCCCAAGTCACCAATTTTGATCCCGAATCGAGGAAATGAATGACTCCATATTACAGTCTGCGTACCAGAAATCCGGGTAAGGAATTCTGTTAACCCGGGAGAAGGTGTTAGGCATTCCCGAGTTCCGTGGTTCTAGCACGGTCGCTCAACTGTTATATTCGGCTTGATTATCTGATTTTATACAAATATGAACTTATGTGCACAATTTTATCTTTTAACCGCTTTTATCATTATTATTATTTTTACAAGGAATTGCAACGTCGCGAAAACATACCTCGAATCACGTTACATCAATGTACACGTGATTATTGACATATCTCGACTCGGTTGAGATTTGGATTTGGGTCACATAAATGTGCACCCGAGTTAAGGAAAATAAATTATTAAAGGCGCGCTTAAAGCAACTAGCGTGTTGTTATCTTGGGGAAAGCCATGAAATTCGCTTAAACGGCATGTCCCGAATTCTAAGTATTTTATATATATACATTTAGAGGGCCCCGCACTTTGTACATTTTTTGTTTGTCGAGGCTCGTCTCATTCCTTATGAAAAGAATTTGCAACGTCGTGGAAATGCATCTCAGACCACGCCACAATCAATGTACCCGTGGTTAGAGACATATTTCGATTCCGTTGAGATTGGGATTTGGGTCACATAAATGTGCACCCGAGTTTAAGGAGATAACATTATTAAGTACGCGTTTAAAGAGACCATCGCGTTATTATTCTGGGAGGGCCGTGAGATTTGCTAAACGACCCATCCTGGAAACTGAATGCTTCGATAATATACATTTAACGAGGGCCCCGCAGCTCGTGCGTTTTATTTAATTTTTGTCGAGGCTCATCTCGTTCTTATTTTAAAAGGATATCCTATAGCAACTACGTTTCTTGTCGCGTTTGTCTCTACTAATTAAAAACAATAGGTAGTCCTAATTAATTACGTGCTTGCAAGTTATCTATAACAACATTCAGAAATGCTTAAAAATCAGAAACGAGGCTGCGTGCACCGTCAGCCGAACAAATAATCACGGGCCCAAATCCAGCCCATGCGTGATGGGCCAGACCTGGGCCACTGCTTGTTCGATGCGGGCCTGCTTGGTCTGTTTTGACCTGGGCTCGACCTTCATGAGGTTGAGATTGCAAGTTTTGTGTTCTTGGTCTTAACAGGTGGTTTGCTAGTTATATGAGACCATTAATCAGAAAAGGAAGAACTTAGCCAATGATGTACAGTTTTCATGCTTGGCATACATTACAGCACATATTACAAAGTAAACTAAGTCTGAGATGCAACCTATTTCATTGAGAATATTTTCACCTATCAGCATACATATGTAAACTACCATTTAGCTAATCTATATTGATATACACTGGGCATACAGGCTGCTTCTATTGTCAACACAGGAATGAAAATTATCATACAGTACATGATATCTAATATAACAATCTATGTATGAAAATCAACTTCAGGTCTTTTCTTTTTGCATTCATGCTCAATGTTCCAATTACATTTGATAGTGCATTGGTTGTGTACCTGGTATAGAGGACAAAGAAGAAAGGACTGATCAGCTGGGCAGTATGCAGTAAACACAGCAACAGTAGATACACAGCAACAACACAGCAACAAACCAACAATCACAAGTGTTTTCCCCAGTCCACAGACAACCAGCAACAATTTCCAGACCAAAGAAAACCAAAGATGGTCGAGCACCAAACAAGTAATCCCAGAAAAGAGTAATGAAACAACAGAAGTAACAGAGTGTTCAATGCAGCAACACCAGCAGTTCAACAATCACAAGCAGCTCAATCAGTGCAAACAACAGAACTTGGCCAAGACAGCTTGACCAATATGAACTCTTATGTAGCTTTCAGACAGTGTTTGGTTACAGTGTTTACTGGAAATTTCCTTATGTTTTCAGTTTTCTTTAAACTCACAAGACCTCTCTCCAGACTAAAAGTTCCAACCCTTTTTAAGTTCCGAAATGGCCTATTTATAAGCCAATCGACCAGTGCAGTCAAGCTGCCTCCATCCTCCATTTTGCAGACTGCCCATACCCTTTAAACCCATGCTTAAGCATCTTTTGATGCCAGCCATTTTGTTCCCCACGCCTGGCTTTTCTTTAATCAAAGGTTATGGGTTCATTTAAGTATTCATTTTAAACCCCATACTCTTGTGTCTTGTTCCCCATTGGTATTAGTTTAATCCCAAATTAGTACCCTACTTGTCAGCTCATTTAAACTAATCATTTTTGTTCTTTTCAAACCCCAGACTACCCCTGTTAAACCCTGGTTATCACTGTCTTGACCCTCTGCAATAATGGGTTATTTTGGACTTCTGAAAAATTTAAAATCGAAGCTGCCCTAGACTGAATCTTTTAGCTGTTTTGTAATGCAGTTTATAGGATAATCTCAGGCAATGTCGAGCATTCAGTCAGTGACATGGTTCATTTAGTCATGTGAAATTATTAGCTTATTTGATCCATTAGTTATAGAGAACTAATCGACGACATTTATCGAGTCGACTATACTAATTATAACAGGTAATAATCAATCGTTCAAATAAACAAACACATACAGGGACCTAAAGGGCTTCGGACAACTTTGGTCGATCACTGGGAACCTATATAAGTTATTTATGTGACGACTATCCTAATCGGACATGCTTATCACAGGATACATTTAAATCATACACAGAAAACAATCGACCAAATAAACAGGTCTTTGACAGAGATGGAAGAAATTAAGAAAACTATCAGAAAATAACAAACAAACACAACAAAGCATGCTAACGACTTAATTGGCAGTTGAATAAACAAAAAGGAAAAGAAAAACTTACCGAAAAATGTTTAAACCAAACTGACCCAAAACTGACTCCACTTTGACCATTTGAAGCCGAACAAACTTTAATCAGGGTGTTCTCACATGAGAACACCTTGATTAAGGTCTATTAGACCTCGAACCCTTGTTAAGGTCGGCTGGATTCCAAGGCTATCCGTGTTCTAGGTTTTGGATTCTCAGATCTGGTTTTTGGGGAGTTGTGGGTAGATTCGGACCAAACCAAGTTTGGTTTGGTCACGAGGAGGGTCAGGGGAGTGTCTGGTATGAAGATGGGGTGGTTTGGTATAGATCAGAGTTTCGACTCAAATCTTCAAATGAAGATTCGAGACGAAGGAAGGTGATTCGAGGCAAATGGATAGCAGATCCATGTTTAGGACAGTGAGGTGGTCCTAGGGTGTTCAGGAGGTGGCCACCGGCGTCCATGCCGCCGGCTTTAATGGCGAGGGAGATGGGGCGGCTAGGGTTTCTAATGGGAGGTCTGGGTTTGAGCTTGGGGACGACGGGATGGGGTGTTCGTATAGGGGGCGTGGGGTGTAAGGGAAGGTTTATATATGGTCTAGGGGTTTAGATCTGAGCCGTTGGATCAGATGATCTCAACGGCTTGGATCTGATGGTGAGGGGTGAGACGAAGCCGTTTGGTATTAAAACGGTGTCGTTTGGGTTTAAGTGATGGATTGGGTTGGACCGTCTAAACAGGTCGGGTCACGGGTGCGTATGTGGACCGTTGGATCAAGAGGCTTAGACGGCTCAGATCGACTTGCCTAAAACGGCGTCGTTTCGGGAGGTGCCTGGGCAGGCCTGGTCTGGGCCGGGTCCTTGGTCGGTTTTGGGCCTATTTTTATTTCATTTTCTGGGCCCAAATCAATCTTTTCTTTGTTTTCTTATGTTGAAACAAAAATGAAATAACAAAAGTAAATAATGAAACAAAAAATGAAATTAAAACAAACAACCATGTGACACTTCAACACAATTATCACACCAAATTAAAATATTTAAGCAAGTTAAATCACAACCTAGAACGAACGACGCCTATATTTTTTGAATTTTCGTTCTTTTTAACGACCGAATTACGATTTTGACTACCCTGACAGACATGCTTTTGTATTTTGATCGGTAAGATTAAATGCAAAATGGGCAGATCCACACATGACTAACAACACCTGTCACGGAAAAACGACAAATTGTACAGTGAGGCCATTTATCACTATTTTTTGTTTTCCTTTTTGAGTGATTGCTCGTGAAGCAAAAATCACGTGCTTACAAATACCATAATGTATGAATCAACTATAAAGTCATAACAACCCTTATTTTTAAAAAATATGATCTTGAAAAGCAAATATACTAGTAAATGAATCAAGAAACATTTTTTTTAAAATAAAAAAAATATCTCTAAAGATTACTCATTTAATTATTAAACTATTATTGTTTGAGATGCAACAAAGTTTCATATAAGTTTAAAAATGAATTTTGTTATTATAAAAATAAATCACAATTATATAATACAACTCTAATATTGTTTGCTTTCAAAAAATTAACAAAATTAAGAAGTAATTCACAGTACTATTATTTTTCTGAAGCTGAGGGACTATCAGAAACAGTCTCTCTATCTTCTCAAGGTAGGAGTAGGATTTTTGTAAATACTATCATCCCAAGATTCCACTTGTAGAATTACACTAGATTTATTGTTGTTCACGATACTATTATTCATCACCGAAAGAGATGATAAATATTGTTTGAAACATGTATCCTTTAAAACATTGTGTGCTTCATAAACACATAATCTATTCGTACTTTTTAAATTATAATATTTTATTATATAAAAATTTCTTATTTTTTATTTTATTTTGCTTATTTATTGTTCCACTCTAAATTATCATAAATTCACTTAGTTGGAAGATCATTTATCTTGATGCATGATTCTTATTATACAAGGGGTTTAAATATTTTTACAAAAATATAGGGAATAAGGGGAGTATATCTTAATTAAGTGATCATAAAATTTTAGGATATTCATAGTATATGAAGTATAAATGTTTGATATCGAAATACAAGGGGGAGTGATGTATATTTGTTACTGAGTCGTTATATTTATATAAAATTTTCATAGTATAAGGAGTGTAAGTGTTTGATTTAAAATACAAGAAACATAGTTGCAACTGAGTCATATTACAAAGGTGTTTAGTCTAATTTACCCTAAGGTTTAATAATTAAAAAAATTTAAGATTATTTTCTAAATATATTTTATATATATATATATATATATATATATATATATATATATATATATATATATATATATTAAAGCAAGAAAGTTACCATATATAATTGACATTATGGTTAAGCCAAGTGGCAAGCTAATAAATGTTAATAGTATATGGTAACTTTATTCTGTATTTAACTATTTTAGTTAAATACAAATAATATATATATATATATATATATATATATATATATTTGAAATTAAATTTTTTGAATTTATAGATAAAGTTCTAAAATTCGAATTTAAATTAAAAATAAAATTTATCTTTTTTTATCATGTTATTATACTTAATTCGGTTAATGATCATATGCAATCATGTTAGGAACTTTTGTTATTTTTTCTAATTATTTAAATACTACTTCGTCTCTAGAAAAAAACAAAGACTACTCCATAAAACTATAAAACTCTTTCACATTTAAAATCCTATAAGTATAGTTCTTTGAAACACTGTAGCTAGATTCGAATAAAATAAAATTCTTTTAAAATAAATGTAATATATAGGGTACACGTCTATGTTTATCTAAATAACAAAAAAGAGTTTACAAAACCAAATAAAAGTTTACTTATATATATATAATAAAGTAAACATACATGCTGGAGAAATATATATATATAATAAAGTAAACATACATGCTGGAGAAAGAAATATCACAAAATTAGTCAATATTAAGAAAAAAAGTTGTTTCTTTTTTCTTCTTGAAGAATATTTGTTTGAAGAGTCAATTTGCATAAATGAACATAAAACAAATAACAAAACTTTGACTATACAACTGCTATCATTAATTTTAATTTAGCACATTCAAGGAATTGAAGGGTATAAGCTGAAACCCCTTCATTTAGCTGTAGTCAAGCCAATATTGTAAGGGTATAATATTTTTTTCGTTGAAAAATATTAGTTTTGAATCATTAGATTATGTGAAAGGTTTTTTTTTAAACTCAACAAGAGAGAAATTGGTTTCTAATTTATAGTTTCTATAACGACTTTTAAAAGTAACAAAGAGTATATATAAAGAAAAAATTGGTATGACTTGAAATATTTTTTTAAAAATGTAAACAAATTATTTTGAAAAATGTCTTTACTTTTTTTAATTCAAAGATAATAAAAAGATAAGATATTTTTGAACATTAGTAGAGAGTTTAAAATTATTATAATAGAAGTTATATCATGGATAAACTAAAAAACCCGAAATCTTATGGAATATTTATATAATATTCGGCCATATTTATTGTTTACTTTTTATAGCTAATATAAATAGATGATATACCAACAACACATGATTGTACACATATTATATATGGATTATATATAAATTATACATCATTCAATTTTTTTATTTAAGTGGTCGGGTGATTCGGCTGATTAGATAAAGCCAAAAGAAAAATATGAAATAACTTCAACCAAAGACTAAAAATATAATTAAAGTTCATATGTCGACAATTTTTATTAAAACTCATCCTTTTATAGTGAAATAAATTAATTTTTTGTAACAAAATAAATAATGACATAAAAAATAAGATAAAAGAAAATAAATATTGAAAAAAGGTTAAAACTAGAAATAAAAAATGACTTATGTTTCATCTTTGTTGAGTATAAAATATTTGAAAGTTAATCTCATCGATTTCAAATATTTTTGTTTCAACTCAAATACATAGATTATAAGATAAGGATATCTTAGAATATTTTTTTAATTTACATTATGTGTCGTTTTTAAAATAATCACTATTACTAACAAACTGATATGATATTCGAATTCGAATTGAAATGCAATTTGAGTTGTTTGCATTGAGGTTAAGCCAAGTATAGTGTCAAAAATTAAACTACTTGACAATTTTAAGACAATATATGTAATATTTTATAATAATAATCAACTAATTTAACATTTAATGATTCAAAGAACAATTTTTTTGTATATATAGGGTATTAAAAATTCAAATTCTGGGGCTAGAAATATCGATAAACTTAAGGTAGAGTCATACTGAAATAAATCCGGCCAAAGAATCACTTAAATTTTTAGATAGCCGATTAAAGTTAATTTTAAATTAAGGATAACATCTTCACTTGCATCATTATAAAGATAATCATTATTAAAATATAAAAAGTTTTAGAAATTAAAATTTCAAAATAGAAATAGTTTTTGAAAGATAAAATCATACCAAATAAGAGTTCAAGTCGTAGTATAAGAGTCACGTCGTAATTAAAGAATCGTTTATATCGTGTTAACCTTTGTGCTTTGCCATAAGTATGAGTTATTATTTTATTTTGTGGCTATTTTTAGGTTCCAATTACACCTATGAGAATAGTGCAAAAATAAAATTATCACTACGAGAATGGAGAAAATATTAGTCTTTTTTCATGTAGTATTTCTTAATTAATATCTGACAATTATCCATAATTATTTAGAAAGTTTAAATGTTAAGGTTATTTACATATAATTCAAATAACTCAGATATTTAATATGCTTAATGTCAAATATCAAAATGGAGTAAAAATAATTCACTAGCTAAAGAATTTTTTATATTTTTAGATAGCCAACTAAAATGAGTTTTGAATTAAGAATAATATTTTCAATTACATTATTATAAAAATAATTACTATTAAAAAATAATATTTTAGAAACTGAAATTTAAGAAAGAAATATTTTTTAAGAGATATCAACACACCAAATAAGAGTTCAAGTAGTAGTAAAAGAGTTAAGTCTTATCCAAAGAGTCGTTCATTGTTTCAACATTTGATTATTTTGCCATAAATATAAGTTATTATTTTACTTCCTAACTATTTTTAGGATCCAATGACATCGGCAAGAATTGTATCAAAAAAGAAAAATAGAAGAAATGGTTAATTTTTTTCATGTAGTTAATATCCAATGATTATCTATATTTACTGAGAAAGTGTAAATTTTAAGATTATTTACATACAATTCAAATAACTTAAATATTTGACATGATTAATGTCCGCGCATCCGTGCGGGTACTAATACTAGTTGAAAAAGAAAAGAGGAAAATTCTTTGAAAATAAATGATACTTTCTTCTATTTTTCATAATGTTATGTTCAAATAAACAGACTAAGGAATTTCAAAAAAAAAAAAAAAGTAAGGAACTTTTGATTTCTTTTTTTTTTGCTGTATCTTTTTTAGAAAACATAATGTTTGATTTTCTTAAATCAAAAGAATTTTAAAAGGGAATTACGTAAAAGTATTGTTTTAAGGCTTCTTGCAAAATATAGAAATTTCGGCCTTAACGTATAATTTTGAATAGAATTTGAAAATTGATCTTTTACTTTATGTAGTTCTCTTTTGATTCTTTTACCAATTTAAATTTTTTTCGTCAAATAAATAAAAATGCTAGATAAGTAAGAATAACTAGCATAACAAAGTGGACGAGATAATCGGCTCATTTTCTTGTTAGTATCCCTAAACTTAAGGAAATGAAACAGAATCAATCCATAAAGATACTCATCATGGATCAGATGCTCATTCCCACAAATTAAAACTGTAGACTGATTTACAGTTTTACATCTCCCGACTTCTCTCTCATAAAAAAGTGACTATGTTTCTTCAAAACTCTGCCACCATTGACGGTTTCACGAAACATCTATATGTTTATCTTTCTTCTCTTTTTATTTAAACTCGTTAGTCTTCTATGTTTTTCTGTTGATGTCATGTCTTTGACTATCTTTTTTCTCTGACAAACAAGGTCATGCCTTCACCAATATGAGGCTCTTCAAGCCAAAACATGGGCGAAAGACAGAGCCAAGCAAGAAGAGATCCGTGGCAAACAGAAAAAGAAACTATGCAGTCAAAAAAGATGTTCAAGAATCTAAAGATTTTAAATTGAGAAATGGTGAATGTATTAAGTGTTAGATGCAGTCTCTTTATGTTAGTTGGGGATTTGAGACTGAAATCTTTGTAATATACAGGGTAAATGTCATGTTTTTACTCCTCTACTCATATTTTTGTGTATATATTTTTAATCCTCATCTTTGTATTCCCATAATCCTAAATATTGTAACTAATCCTCTATGAGAAATAAAGATTCTGCAGTTTTTAACAATTTGTCCTATAAACATTAAAATTTGCAAAAAATGTATTATATTCAATTATAGAATATTCATTATTATTTATAAATTCTAAATATTAAAATAATCTATTTATCTAAAAAATGGCAAATAGTACCAAAACCTATATAATCATCGCCAAATACCTTTCGGTCACAAATCGTTACAGTTTTCTAGACAAACAAATTTGTCTTTAATTTCATACATTTAGGGACGAAAACGTTTTGTGTACAAATGATAATCTTTTTCTTTAAAATTTGCATATCTTCAGTGACAAAATCACATTTTTCAACTACAAATTAGATACCGCTTTAGAGACAATTAGAATTGTCACTAATCAAGATAAAAATTAGTGATAAATTTGTTTCGTCGGTATTAAGAATTTATTTAGTGACGAAAGTTATTTCTACTACAAAAAGTTGAAGTTTTTCTGACAAACAAATTCGTCACTGATTTAATATATTTGGGGACAAAATAATAAATTTGTCACTAATGTAACGTCATTTAGCGACGAACCACTAAATCGTCTTTGTAAACTTTTAGTGACCCATTTATGGCTACGAAGAATTGATGAAAAAAATTTGGTCAGAAAAGATATTTAGTGACGAAATAAAGCCTTTTAGTGACAAAGACATTTGTTGCTATAAATCAAATTTGTTGTAGTGTAGGGGATTGTTGGGTTTTTGTTATTATTTGTTATTTATAACAAAAGAGGTATGAATGGAAAATGGTGGGAAAAGAAATGGAGGGAAGTGAAATTTTGAATTAGTTCACTTTACTAATGCATTTTGTCCCTCATTGATAGAAGGAAAGAAAATCTTTGTGTATATATAGAGAAACTCATTTTTTAGCTCTTAAAGAGCTAAGAAGAAGGCAAGCCTTGCGCCGTCGTCGTCGCTCGCTCGACTCGGCTTTGATCAATGATTGATTGATTAATCTTTTTGGACAAAATTCTTTTCAAATATTTAATTAATTAATTAAATTAATTAACGAAAATTCAATCCGGAATAACCCATGACCCGCGATCCGGTCCGGTCCGGCTCGTTTCCCGAATTATTTTAAACCCGTTTTAATTTTTCTTCAATATTTCCAGCAGCTATGGCTGTTCTGAAACAGTGTCAAACTTGTTCTAACAGCTATGGATATTCTGAAAGATTGCAAACCTTTTCAGAAACAATACCAAATTGGCTATAAATATTCCTTCAAATCCCAGAATATTTACTTCCGAAATCTTCTGATTATCTTCTTCTTCTGCACAAAAATTCCAGTGTGTTTTACAGCCTTTGAGTGGTTCGCTGTTCATCTGGATTTTTGGTATCGATACGCTGGTGAGTTAAATCGTTCTATCCTGGGAGGATATATTCCAGAATCTCGGGTACTTGAGGGGAATAATTTCCTAAAGGACACAATGTGTATTTAGTGGGCTCGATTTATTCCTATACTATTTTTCAGAATTTCTTTTGAAATTACCGTACTGTTTTCAGAACTTATTTCTACTAACTTTCTGTTGTGTTTTCAGAAAATTTATTATTTTATTAATTTTACGGCAATACAAATTTCATTAACACCTTTTGCCTTTTGTAGTAGACATTTATTGTCAGTTAGTACAGGAGGTTACCATTTTCAGACTTCTATGTCGTCAAATGGAATAGTATTCATTCATGAACGTTATTAGCTATCTATTCTTCTTTGGATGATTTAACTTAAATCATTTAAGTCGTGAATTCTTTTTTCCCGAAAACGCTCTTGCTTCAAATGATTGGCAAAGAAAAGCATTTAAAAGGCTTGCTAAATCATAACTTAACATTATATTATACCTTAGTCGCATCCTTCCCCAGAAACATTTGAATCGGGAGGAAAGCAAACGGCCTTTTCAATTTGCCTGCCTTCTCTTTTTCCTGTTAAGTCTCAAGTATTCTGCCGTATCAACAATATAGGACTAGTATTATATCTTTCAGAATTAACAACTAACAGAGAAGCAGTCGTCACATATTTTGAACTATGTGACAATCGTAAGTAAAAGCTTAAGCGGTAAGAAAAAAATATTTTTATTTATTTGAGATTTGAACTCAATACTTTTAGCTGCTCTACTACCATCTTAAATTGCATGATCATCTATCTTATCAAAAAATTTAAATTGTTAAAGAAAACTAATTTTTCTTTATGTCAGCAACAAATATTGAGACATAATTTAATTAACTAATTAAAACGGTATGTCCTCTAACATCTTAAAATTTAAAATGAGGTGATCATATACTGTATCATGTTAGAATTAGATGTCATAATAAATTCAAATCTTATTGCCACCCGAAAAGCAAAAGCAATTAAAGGACCACAAAACCATTAGAAGAAGATACAGTGGTTTCCATGCACCATTGTCGTCGGATCTAGGACACCCTGAGGGACTCGTGTACAATTCCTTTTAATCTGATCAACAATATGCAACTAAAATATACAATGTTATAGGCAAGGCCATGGTCATAGATCGACACGTGTTACATTGTTTCTATAAAGATATTGGCAATATTGTTTATGAAGGCTCAATAGATACTGAAAAACAACAAAATTAGTAAGTGGGTGACCATGTGCTCAAAGCTAGCTAGCAAATTTTCTCAAAAGAAGACTGCAAGATCTGAAAGGACACGTAACCCATTTCTTAACCATCTAAGATGTTCTAAGTCTGATTTACTCTTTAATTATCTACTACTTTAATTGATTACAGCCATTTGTTTAAGCATAGATTCTCAGGTCAAGCCTACACAAAACCCAATTAATTAGCTGTTTCTTGTAAATATTTGCTTTTAAATGTAGCGAGTAATATTTCTTTATATTTTGTTTAGGTGGTGCGTGGAACTTTTCCCCTCTCTCTCTCTTTTCTCTTTCTCTTTTCTTTATCTCCAATGAAAGTAGAGTAATAAACTATAGAACTTGCCTTCCAATGGCAAAGCAAAGCCTCCCTTCTTTATGGATTTCCCTTTAGGAATTTGACTATGTACAAATCTTTTTTCTGCTACTTTATCAATAAGTAAAATATGTGCTAGGTTCATTAGCAAAAATAAAGATTGTTCTAGATTAAGCCTTTCATCGAGTTTAGTGGCTCATCAGCACGTGTAATATGAGGCCATTAGCTAGCTAATGGAGCTTAGGGCACTCAAAAAGTCAAAAGTCATAACCTACCTATAGAATGACTCAAATGAAGGCGCTAATTAGGGATTGTCAAATTCTATGGGCGTACATAAATTACAAGAATACACTATTTCAATCCATGCGCGAACAAGGATTTGTAGAATGAAGCAATTCGGGCTCAAACTTAGAGGAGAAAGAGTCAAAAAAATAGAAAATCAAATAGTGAAAGGATTAATTAACATATGTTCGAAGTGTAAGGGTGGAGGGAAACATGGAAAGAGAGTGGGGTCGCAAATTACAACACAAAAACAAAATTGACTATCACTAGCTAGGAGAGAACTATATCTAAAACAGTGATCATATATCTTTCACGAATCTAAAGACACACAGATCCCTACCATGCTGCTTTTTAGAAATAGTTGACATATATATAGAAATATAGTATAGGACTAGCTTGTCTAGGTTCGTTTCCTAATATATAATTATGCAACTTGGACAAAGATTAGCCGCCGATATTTGCATATACATTTGTTACAGAGACACCTATTAGGCTCTCACTGCCAGAAGAAAAAGAAGTTCTCATGAATTAGTTATGTAAATTGTTTCAAATGATTCTTGGTTTGTTTCTTGGTAAAAGCTTATATGAAAGCATGCCGAGCTTTAGCAGAGGAAACCGTATGTATTTATCCACTTTGGGCCTAGGCCGGCACGAATTTAATTTGTCTTTTGAGTTACGCCACATCGAATCCCAAAAGTAGCTCTAGTTACTATGCATGTAAACTTGTGTTATGCCTTATAAAACTCGCTACTTTTCTCTCCTATTCCGATGTGCAATCCGCCTAAAGTAACATGGACACTTCTTCTTCAGAAACTTGTCAGCCTAGAAACCTGTCTGAACCTTC